>NC_088696.1:24497741-25847741 GCF_028017835.1 Emys orbicularis
AGTAATGGTTGACCTGCAATGCACAGTGGGATAGCATGCAAAAAGTGGTGCGCAGCAATTGCGTGAACACAAATAAAAGACTGAACTAAGGTAATTAGAAGCAAACTTAATCCACTTTGCAAGAGGATTCCAGAGTTCTCAATAAATGCAGTTAATGTGCAGTGACAGGTTGTGTCATGTGTTTGCAAGTCTTTTAGAAACCAAATCAACTCAACTTGATGCAGTTTAAAATACCTGTGTAGACAAGCCATAAGTCTATTCTAAATGTGTACTTGTTACAAAACCTATACATCCCACCTTTAAGAACTGAATTCATTTCAGTGGCTCTCACTGAAATGAATAATTTTTTTCATGTTTCTGTTTCAAATACTTTTTGGAAATCTAAATTATGCATACTATTTCTGCTTCAAGTGCATCATCAATTGTATAAACAGTTACTTTCCCTTGTTAAGAGAGACACTGCCCACCTTTCTTGGTCTGCAGTATTTCCGTCCCAGTCCAACCCTCTGTAGACTCATGCTTTTGGGTAATCCATACCAATTGCTCTCCTGTTTCTTTTGGGAGAATGGCAGGGTGCAATTCATTTGGCCTAATACTGGGCAACATTTTTTGGACAAAAAACTTTTTGGAGAAAAATGCAGATTTTTTTTGGCAACACTGAAATGTGAAGGTATGTTGGTTTTGCCTGTTCATACTGTTCATGTTAAACAAACAAACAAACAAAATAGAAACATTTCATTTTGACACTTTCAAAATGAATCATTTACATTTTTGTTACACATTTTTGTCTCAAAATTTCCTTCAATTTTAAAGTCAAACACTTTTAAATGATTATAATAGAAACAAAATGTTCCATTACATTCTGTTCAACCTGAAACACTATATATATATTATTTATTTATTTATTTAGCATTTCCAGCAAACTGGAAAATCCATTATTCACGCAGCTTTACATCGGACCACCATTCTTTTCACAGGGGGCAACATCTCAGGTTTATAAGCCAAGTCATTTTTAGGCCACACAGAAACAGTGTCTGATTTTGTCCCGTGTCATTTATAAGCCCTAAAAAACTTTAGGATGATGAAGGCCAAAATTATAGCAAATCTCATGTGTGAATATGAAGCTATTTACAAACCATTTGCAGTTTTCTACGGGGCTGGGTTTTACTTTATTTCTCATTTGGGGCATTTGTTCACATTTAGTCTCCAATAATTTAAGAGGTACAAATGTGTCTGAGCCTTCTGTCTCACCAGTTCTAACTTTTCAAACTGCTTAACTATCTGCCCTGGATAGCAATGAAAATTCTATCATTTTATACCTGTCCCAAAAGAAAACTTACCCCATCTCTAGCATATGACCTATTTTCATGAATAAAGTAAAGAATTAATTTAGGCTCTTAGCAATATCAGCCACATCTGTCGTCAACTTTCAAAACAGATCCCTTAATGGCTCCATGGATTCCTTGTCTGGTTCTTTGTTTCCTGTATTTAAAGAACATCTTACTATTTATCCTGAATTCTTTTTAATCATGTATTTTTCTTCCAGTCACTGCAAAATATATAGTCTATAAAAGCTAAAATGAGAATACTGCTGCCTGTCTGAAAAGGCCAAATTCCCCAAAAATCTACTCTTCCATGTTCCTCTCATTATGGAGAGGAGTGAGGCAGGGAACAAGCTGGCCTTCGTTGAATAGTTTTGAAGCTTGACTTCAAATTGTAAAGGGCATGAGGTTCCTGCAACCATTGAACTGCAATTGCAATGGTTGTCTATTTCATAAAACTCACACCATGCCCAAAGCACAGCACACAGTGAGACTAGCAAGAAGAAAAGGAACAAAAGTTCTACATCTTTGCAATGAAGTCACGCAAACATTCATTGTCAATACGGTAAGTTTATATTGAGGAAAATGGCTCCTGCTAGAGCAGAGTTCCTTATACAGAGACATCTGTACCAACAAACAGTTTGTTGTTCAAATCACCTTTTTTCAGACTATTGTCAAAAGCTGTGGTGTCCTGGGGCAGTGGGCTATGCCAGGACAAACTTCAGCATGGAGTTGGAAAACCCTTCATATGAGTGTAGAATTTTATGTTAAATGCTCAGAGCTGGGTTGTGTCTTGTATGCACAACAACGTGTTGGAGGTGATGTGGAGCTGAGAAGGACAAACAGGAGGAGCACAGTTATTGTGCTAACTCTTGAAAGGCTGCCAAGATAAATCTCCTCCACAGCTGGCCAGTGTATAAAGCGGGGAGAGCACCTTGGCCTTGCCTCCACCTTCTGGAACTATTGCAACAGTACCTGGGTAGCGTCACGTCCATAAGCATAACTGTTGTCAGACGATTTAGTAGCAATGTCCTGTAATATGTGATAACACAACACCCCCCTCCAAATACCTCGACTTCGCTACTAATAAATTTGATAAATGCTAAAGGATTAGGCTGTATTACAGGATTCACAGACATATAGGCCAAGATATTGAAAAGTGACTAGTCATTTCGGATGCTTCTGTTTTGGGCTGTCCAACGTGAGACCTCAAGAGGCCTGATTTTAATAAGTACTGAGCACCCACTCTTGGAAAACCAGGCCTCTTAAAAAGGAGTCTAAAATTGGATACCCAAAATAATTAATCATTTTTGAAAATCATGTCCCTCCATGTTACATGGTAGTTTTTCCCCCCCCAAGAAAAAGTATATTTTCAATAAAGCAAAGGCTTAAAAAGTCAGTCATGCTAAGTAGTTAGGACAAAGATCCTATAATACAAAGCCCCGGAAAAAGTGAAACAGATCAAAGTTCCAAAACATCTGTCATCATCTGTGGCCTCAGTCCATCTATGGTCACTAATTCTTTGCTGCTGCTCTTGCTAATATCTAACAGGCGATGCAGAGGAAGCATCATATTAATCTAGCAATTAAGCCACTTAACATGTATGCTCCTGGTTACCCTGGCTTGATCAAAGGGATCAACAGGCAGCAATCAAAGTAGCGCTGGAACACTTTCAGTAAAAATTGGAAGTGAAAAGCATATGGAAGAAAAAGCAAGTGAAATCTGCAATAGCAAGCAAACCAAATGGCATGATCATGAACTCAGACTTGTAAAACAGCCTAACTGGCATTGTTCTTTACAGACTTACATTCAGAGAATTTCATTTTTAAGTGGCTCATATGTTTTAGATTTAAATTGCATAATTTATTGAACATAGCAGGATAATGCTGACCTCAGTAACAAACTTATAAGCAGAATGGACACAGAATAAATGGAAACATGAGTGGAGTGATCTGCGTTAGGAGGATGCTTATGAAATTGAAAAGTAAGAGCTAAAAGACAGTAATTAGGCTGTACTTTAGCATGGCTCTGAATGCTGGGCACTGAGGAAGACACAAGAGCAGACCTTGAATTCAGGGGAAATGAAAATATAAACCTTATTATGTCCTAGTTTAATACTACACAAAGTTCCTTCCCCCCTCCCCCATCTTCCAGTTCCATCTTATTTCTATTACAGGCATGACCCAAAGCCCACTAGAGTCAAGGAAAAGAATCCCTTAGTGGATTCTAACTGAATAATTAGTGGAATATAGTAAATAACACAATTTATGTACTTAATTATCATGAAGTATTTGCAATAACTACATGTAAGCAATAGTAATTGAAAGCAATTAACTGCAGTAACTTGAAGTGGTCATGCTGTCAGCATCTCATGCACTATTTCAGCTTAACAACTTAAAGAATAGTGTCACCACTTAAATTAATTCTTAATTTCTCTTTTCCAATAATGTAACACTTGGTATAATAGTTCACTGAAACCAAAACATCTAGTGATGCGGATTCCCAATAGCTAGGGCCCTACCAAATTCACGGCCATGAAAAACACTTCACAGGCCGTAAAATCTGGTCTCCCACCGTGAAATCTGATCTTTTGTGTGCTTTCACCCTACACTATACAGATTTCACAGGGAGACCAGCGTTTCTCAAATTGGGGGTCCTGACCCAAAAGGGAGTTGCGGGAGGTCGCAAGGTTATTTTAGGGGGTTGCAATATTGCCACACTTTCTTCTGTGCTGCCTTCAGAACTAAGTGGCTGGAGAGCAGCAGCTGGTGGCCGGGCGCCTAGCTCTGAAGGCAGCACCCTGCCAGCAACACTGCAGAAGTTAGGGTGGCAATACCATACCATGCTATCCTTACTTCTGCGCTGCTACTGCCCAGCTTTGAAGGAGCAGTACTGCAACCCCCCCCGACAATAACCTTGACCCCCCCCCCAACTCCTTTTTGTGTCAGGACCCCTACAATTAGAATACCCTGAAATTTCAGATTTAAATTGATGAAATCATGAAATTAACAATTTTTAAAATCCTATGACCATGAAATTGACCAAAATGGACCATGAATTTGGTAGGGCCATACCAATAGTCTAACAACTGAGCTACTAGATATAAAGGGAGTGTTGTTACCACCACCACCTTTTGTTTTTGTGAATCTAGCTAAAAAATGCCAGAAACAAGATGTTTTGTTCAACCTCAAATGTATGTATGTAGATTAACTGATTCATCAAAAATGTGGAAAGTTTCGGACCAGGTTCAACCAATTTTTTTTTCTGATTTTTCAGATCTGACAAGTGAAAAAAAAAAAAAAAAAAAACCCCACCAGATCAGAACTCCCTATGGAGCACTCCAGACAGAACCCCAAGTCCTCATACACAAAATCCCTGCATCCACTATATTCAGTGTGTGAAGAGGGAAATGTTAATGGAGGATCAAAGATAAGGCACCCTGTGAGAATGGGAGGTGGAGAGGCAGCTGTGGGGGAAGAAATGACATCCTGAAGAAGAAAAGGGGACAATGTAAACGGTCTCCTCGCTCAAATGACAAAGCTGTCCTTTCATCAGTAGTTACCAGTCCTTTGGGCATATGTGGTTTCAGCAGAGGTAAGTGTTTTATTAAACATAGTACAGCAGTGATACAGATAGTCAGCACTCTTTCAGAGTTTATGAGCCACCTGGCCTGTGTTTTCTAAAAGGACAAGTGATTGGGGGTGGCCAGCACCTTAAAGGGACCTGTATTTTAGAAAGTACTAAGCAGCCAACTGTTGAAAATCAGGCCCCTTTAACATGTCTCAATTTGGGCACCCAACAACTGTGACATCCAAGATTTCTAGTACTGCTTAAAGTTTAGACCTATAGTCTTAACCCAACCCGCCCACTGGTGAATGTGTGTTACAGGTTACAGCACCCGGCTGTGCTGATCTGCAGAGAATAAGAGTTGTTACAGTCCCCCCGATGCAAACCATTGGCTCTTCAGCTCAAACTATAGCAGCTCATGCTTTTAGCTCTGGAGGTCCCTGGCTCAATCACTGGTGTGTTGGCTCAGATGGTGGCTAGCACGCCTATAGTACACTTTTAACCCACTTTCTGATACAAAATCTACACCAGGAACTATTCAAGAAACCAAATGATTTTTAACAGAAAAAAATAAGTTGAAACAAGTTCACATTCTTCTGAAATAAAAGTCCCAACCTGTTCATACTTTAATTTTATAAAGCTTAAAACACAGATCACAGGAATATTACTTCAACCTTCACTTTAGTCAACAGTTGCTTAAATAAAAGCAAAGCTATCACACACAGTATTACTGGAACTGACTCCCTTGCATCAGAAGAGAGAATTTTCAATTACATCCCCAATTAACATATAGTCTTGGCAGCTGATTTCAGAGGTGACATTCCCAAAAAAACTGCACCGTGCTTCTCATATACTGCAAGTACAATCAAAGCCATGATATCACTATAGCAATAGTGTAAAAAAACCGGAAATAGCTTTGGTTTCAATTAGTTGTCCCTCTGTTGAGCATCTACATCAGAATGAGTCCACTCCACCCTGCAGATACTAAGAAGAGTATGTTTTATGCACAATAGGGAATGGCAATGAAGAAAGGACAAAAGCAATTCCCATCAGTCTTCTCCTGCATTTCAAAAGTAAACAAACTCAAACAGAAGGCTCAATTAAAAACTGTTAACAATTAGAACGTCCATTAAAATTCATTGTCAAGCCCTAATCTCACAATATTTTCATTTTCTTGGGGTTTCCAATGTACACATTTATACACACAAATAAGCAATGTGCAACACTGGAGATAGAATTAAATGGAGAGAAGTCACATATTATTTACTTTCAAACTAAGGCAAATAATTTATACACAAATTCAATTTTCACAAGATAATTTTGTACCTTCTTTGACAACTGTTAGAATATATTAAAGATGTGTCAAACTGCCTGAACAAAATCAAATGGAAGCATGCTTGCTTCTGCATACAGCCACAAATTTGATACTTGATAATTTTACTGACACTAAGACTAAAAACTAGGCACAAAATACAACCAACCCTACATGCACCTATACACCCCATAGCCCCAATTCAGCAAATCATTCCTATTCCTATCCTGTAAGCTCTTCTGTATAAACTGTTCAAGTGATAAGTTCAGTGTTTTAATACTCAAGAAATTAAAATGTATAGATTTTCAGGGGGTTTTTTTAATCTTGGTCTCTTATAACAATGAGACAGTTTGTGAAGTATGTACTATGACATATTTTCAAAACATTTTGTAAACTTATTTTTCTCTAGATTATCTTTCTAAAAGGTCCTTCTACTTTAAGTCTTCATTCATTTCTAACACTCTTCACAAGCCTGGAAAGGACACTTTTAAGCTTTTAATGTTATGTCTACACAGGCAATTAAACACCAGCAACTGGCCTGGGGCAGCTGACTTGGGCTCATGGGGCTGAGGCTGCAGGGCTGTAAAACTGCTATGTAGACATTCGGACTCAGGCTGGAGCCTGGGCTCTGGGACCCTCTCACCTCATGGGATCCCAGAGCTTGGGCTTCAGCCTGAGCATCTAAGCAGCAATTTTATAGCCCCACAAGCTTGAGTCAACTGACCTGGGCCAACTGCGGCCGTGTCGCAGGTCTTTCATTCCAGCACAGATGTACCCTTAAGGTCAAGATGGACACCTCAGATATCTCATACTGAGAACAACAGAATTTTTTTAAATGGTGCTGTGGCAAATTGGTTGAAAGCAATACCCATAGCTGACGCGCACTGATAGCAAGGTTTCTTCAATATCATGCTGTTCTTATAATGGCATGTGTTCAGTAATACTTAATTCACAGCTTTCATAAACTCTCTGGGATAACGAGAGGATTAGCAGAAGATTAGTTTAGACATCTTGAATCTCTTTAGGAGAAAAATAGCCATTCTTTAAGCCCCTAAGATTTAACATCTGGTTAAGAAGAGAGAAGTTATAGACATGGTTATAAAAATTGCCCCTGCCCTTCTTTGCTTGGAGAAGTCTAGAAGTGAAAAATCACACTAAACGTAGGTAATTACTGACCATATTTTGTATCACGCTCTTTGAAATCAGTGCTGAGGAAAATACTTTACATTCAACAATCAAAATCACAATCTGTGGGACCCCAAGTAAGAACACAAGCTTACTATTGTATGTGCAATCCCTACTTATTGGCATATGACAGAAGCTATTGAAGACAACTATTTAAACCTTTTGACAAATGAATGTTGGCTCATGTCTTGACCAGCTCAGAACCAAACAGCTACTTCCAATATAGGGTTAAATGCCTTTTAATTACAACAATGTAAATCTAGAGAACTATTGGCTGCATGGACTTAATCTGGAGTTACACCAATTTTAACAAATCACAATTTGACCCAGCTTTGAACAAAAATGCCTTTATAATTCAGGCTTTAGGTACACCCAGACTTACTATAAAGGATTGTTTTCTCTCTCATGTACTTCCTTGGACAAAAGTGACTGTCCAGATTCTGGCAGAGCCAGGCGTTTCTCTCCACCTCTCAGTTTACTTGTTTTCTCAAACAAAATAAATTTGAAAATGCTGTAGCCAGGGGGAAATGAATAAACGCCAAGGATTAAAGCAAGACAGAAATGGAAAATGGATAAAGGTAGGGTAAGAGAGTTAAACAAATAAAGGCATATGAAGAGAAGAACAGTGAGAGACACTCTGACACGCCTTCACTTTGAATAGCACCATGCTGCACAGCTAATCTCACTGAAATCCATGGACTACACGTAGAATAGGGCACTAATCAACATGAGTAATCAGCCTCTGTCACAGTGGTAAAAAATAATTAATTAGGCAATGGTAAAAACAAAATGTTTAAAATTGTAAACAAGAAGAACTAAGTACTGGCTAGGTAGAGAGCCAGTTTTAGGTTAGTCTGCACACACCCTTTAAAAGTAAACAAGGAGCTCACGTAAGATATGACTACTCTACTAGTTTGTTTTATCATCTTGTCTTTGGGGGGGGGCGCCTTTTAGGCTCTGATCTTGCAATGGGTAGAGTGCAGGCAGGTCACCCAGGCACCATAACTTCAATGGAGCTCCCTTTGGGCACAGCAGTCTGTCAGCATACTATCAATTGCAGGACTGGGGCCTTAGACTTTTCGGGTGAGAACTGTCCACTACCTCTGTGCTCAAAAACCATCTGTCATGTTCTGGGAGCTACTGCAATGGACAATGTAACTAATTCTCTCCAGGCTAAAGAGATTACGGCATATTTCTTTTCAAATGTACTGAAGACTGTGGTTTTCAGGAGCTATGCTGAGGCTGTTGGGCAAACTAAGCCATGTGCTGAATCTCATAGCCACTAGGGTTGGCTTGTAATTCAAAAAGATAACTTATTATCATTGATGTGTCTCCCTTATTTTCCACCTGTTTGTTCTGAAACTGATGCAGTGGATCCGATGTCAGTAGGAATTGCCCATGCACATCTGGCAGTAGAATTTAGCCCTATGTTCTTAAACATTTGCCAGTATATCGAGTTTAAGGTGAGCTTGTTTCTAAATGGCTTTGTAATATCAATGGCTTTCAGGCCTTTCTAAAGGTTACCTCACCCTCTGTTACAAAAAACTCATCCTTCTCAACATGTACCATAAGTTGGCACTTTCCATTGCCACAATATGAAAGGAGGGACAAGATTATAAGTTTAAACAAAAGACAGTATGGTGATGACTGAAATACTGTATGTCTTAAAAGTACACTGTCTAAGAAGATTGAAGATTTTGGAGCCTTCAAGCCTGAAACAGCCTAGATTTTGCCTCAAATCTAATTCCTCCTCACTTCATTACAGAAGCTTACGTAGACAGCAGGATGTGTGCTGGAAACATTATGCAATCATGTTGAAAGTATTGTTGGACAACCTAAATGGTCCAGGTCTTTTTTTAAGTGTTGGGTATAAACACTGCAGTGTGAATTAATCAGAATAACCTTCCCTGGTAAACTTGTTGGACAACCCAACTGGTAAGAGTTAAAATGGTTCCAAGATACAGAGCAAGTGAGCCAACGTCACACCAGACGGTAACCTGCAGCCAAACATGAACAGAGGAGCTTGTGTTCTCTGAGATCTTCACCCGGTATGCAAGAACACAACTGAATAATGCAGGGAAAGAAAGATTAGAATAGACAAGCCCTGCCTGTTAGATTATTGACTGTACAGCGGGGGGGGGGGGGGGGGGAGAAGAGAAATCAGACATTTAACATTGTGCAGATAAGGAAACAAGAAATCTCTCTAATGTCACTATTTTTACTAATGTTTCTCCAGGAATATATGATTAACCTTCAAAAGTAAAAAACTTCTGGACAATACTGAAAACGGGAGAAATATGAAAAAGAAAATTATATATATATATATATATATATATATATATATATATATATATATATATATATATATATATATATATATATATATATATATAAACTTGATCTTAGACCTCTTTAATCTGATAGAGCTTCTCAACAGAAATCACTACTGCATCTTTTTAAGAGTGAAGTCTTCCTTTATACAATATAGAAACAACATCATAGGTGATGGAGCCACATTTCTGAAAATATCTTTCAGATTCCCAGGATAGCAGCCATTCATGCTGAGAAAGTGAAAGAGGATATGGAATTTTTAGCAAATAACCTACACTATTTTTGAAAACTCTTTCAGGCTTATACGTCCTCAGACTTTTCTCAAGCTCACCTCTGCTCAATATTGGTTTTATGGTTTAGAGTAAAAATGAAATTGTAAAAAGAATAATTTCACCCACTTCTATGTTTTATGCACAATAGGGAATGGCATAAAGATACAGTAATGCCCTTTTTATGTATGACTAACTAATACAAGAGATTTCTTTTTTTTTTTTTTATCAAATATAGGAGTTATTTCACTCTCTGATTTTAACATCTATGATGAAGGTTAGTAAGGGAGGCAACATTTGCATCAAGAACATTACAATCATGTTAGCTGCATGGCACCACTTTGGATTCTAACATAAATCTTTCAGTTAGACTGGCAAACATGTTTAGAGCTTGTATAAAATACTAGAAATGGGAATTCAGCGTAACTGTAAAGGGACCTGGTTAGTATTTACTCGAGCTCACAAGTAATGTAACTAACATGAATAGTCCCTTGATTTGAGGAAAACACATTGTGGAGTAAACATATTTGTTTCACAGAAAAACTTCATAGTTTTCTGTCCTTTTTAAAAAAATAAGATGTGTGTGTTTAAAGCGTGCTTGTACTTTGAATAGCGATTATGTCAAAAATAGCACCTTGCTCAACAAATCTGCTCCCTGTGCATATTCAGAATCACACCTGCTTAATTTAGAGACAAAGCGTTTTTATTACCTTTTGTTCCTATTGGCACTGCAAACCCAACACGGTTATAGGACAGTGACCTGGATTCTATTCTGGCTCACACAAGATGACATGATCAACAGGACTGTTATGTAAGATGTAATTGGGGGGTCAAACCATATCAGCAATTACACCTGTTAAAGACAACAGAGGGCTCAAGACTTAACTGTGACCAGCTCATGTTCAGGAGAGCTGGGGATGGAGGGAGGCAAGTGTGTTTCTAAGCGACCTTTCTGCCTTGCTCAAGGTGAGGACCAACCCCTCACACAAATTAGAGTAGTTTCAGGGCTGCTCTAATTTATGCCAGCTGGAATAGTCCCTGACAGACCATTCCATCAAAAGCACAGCACACTTCAAGAAGCAGGGCCAGCTCTACCACTTTTGCCGCCCCAAGCCAAAAAAAAAAAAAAAGCCGCTCGGACTGTGCAGCCCCAAGAATGGACGGAATGCTGCCCTTTAGCATGTGCCGCCCCAGGCATGTGCTTCCTCCACTGGTGCCTGGAGCCGGCCCTGTCAAGAAGGCTTCTGGGACAACTGGGACTTCCCCAAATATGGGTGGATGAGGGGGTTGTTACAGAATAGGTAGCATAGATCAGGCTCTCCTGACTTTATGTGACAGGAGAATTCCAGTTAACCTTTTAGGGAAGCTATAAACTTTTCACTTGTCCTGCAGCAAAAAGGGGTCTTCTTCTGGACCACAGCTCCGGTTCTAGAACTCTACAATGCCTTGGCCTGACCTATAAAGGAATTTTGCAGGTGACAATGGAACTTGGATGCCCCCCATAGCACATCAAAGCAGTGGCAGATTAAGCATAGCTCATGTCACTCTTAGATCTCACTCCTACCTGACAGGAGCCCCGGATACCATAGAACATGGCTCCGGAGATCCACTGTGCATGTGAGAGTGTATGAGAGAGAATGGGGGAAATGCTGTGCAATCAGACTGGTACTGAAAAAAAAAAAAAACGCAAAGCATGGAATGAAATACCTGTGAGCATTTAGCCCATTTTATCAAGATCAGCAAATCCAGAAAAACAAAGTATTACAGAAAAGAAAAAACAAAAATCAAGTTGTTTTAGCAGAAGGTTCCAACTCATCTCTGAAGCTTGTCAAGCCTGTGCTGCGTGCCCTCCAATCCTGCATTATTATTATTTTTTGCTAGTTTAGTTTACATCCTAACATCCTGTCTCTGAAATGGTCACCCAGGAAGTTCGCAGTGATGAGGGGGAGTGGAAAGACAGCAGTTGGGAAAATTTGTGTGCTCCATATTTCTTGCTATTTTTTCAAATGCCACACACCCAACCTGGTTTCTTTTTGGATACTACTGGTCTGATTATTTGATTGTTCACAATTAATTTTAATGTCACCCAAGGCAATAAAATAATTAATTCCTTGCACTAGAATCATCATAATCATTTAACCCTTTTATCAGTATCAGTTGGGTGGGGTAAAGGGATACTAATGGCCATAACAAGAAAATCTTTCTAAATCTGAGGTTCCCAAGTCTAATGTCCTCAAAAGATAATCATTCCCTTCCTCACTACATTCCTGCACTCAGTTGCTATGATTTCCAAGTCACAGGTACAGTATAAATATCTTTTAAGGAATACTTTAAAGAAAGAAATACTTCAAAGGTGTCCCTAGACTCTGTTTGCCAGGAGCTGGCAATGGTGACAGGGGATGGATCACTTGATGATTACCTGTTCTGTTCATTCCCTCTACGGCACCTGGTATTGGCCACTGTCAGAAAACAAGATATTGGGCTAACCCAGTATGGCCATTCTTACGTTCTTACTTTAGGCTGCCTTTAGAATGGATACACAGGCTCCAGCACTGATGTGAAACTCTTCACATAACACTTTCAGAGGGACTCCAAATAGTTCATTGCAAAAAAATCAGCAGTAACAAATTACAAGTCTCTTGAAAATTACAAACAATGAACATACAGCGGGACTGTGACCAGGTGAGAACTTCATCACACCTGAAGTCTTGGGGGAAATGCCCTTCTGCAGGGCTGAATTGAAGAAACACTTAGGGAAGAACAAAGAATCAAATTCCCATAGGGCTCAGTTTGAGGCAGACTACATGGGATCTACTGCCTTAGTGTCCCACTTTAACCTTCTCTGAAAACAGGAATTCTGTGACTGGGTGGGCAGATGCGCCTCTTCCTTATTTCTCTCCAGTATATGCAAAATCTGGGCACAACCTCATTTTATTAGTTACTTGATGGTAGTGTAAGTGAGGAAAACTTATCCCCAGGAGGGAGGGTGGCCAGGTGCACAGACTTAGGCTTATGTAGCCTTCACTCGCCAATCTACAGTCAGATAGAAAATTTGGAGGGGGAAGAGGCGGGGCAATCAGCTGGCCTCATCTCAGAATGAAGCAGAGGTATTGTTCCCAGAAGGCAATGACATGTCTGACACACCAGTGATTGCTGAATTTCATTTGTGGACTAGATTTAGATTATTAGAATGGTTTGTTTTCTACCAATGAACGGCCTCTTTTGCAATATCCTAGACTTCAGATTTATTTAACGAACAGCAAGACTCATCAGCTATCTCACTAAATTAGCATTATGAAAGCAACAGAGGAGATTCTCCAAACAAGCAACATTATAATTCACATTACATTAAATATTCATTTGACATTTCCTTTTGTAGGCGGCATATTGATGAAAGGGATAGTGTACATTTTTATAGTACAGTTGATGAAGCAGTTGAAGCCAGTATAATGGCTGAAAGAGATATGATCACTGTTCAAGTGCTAGTAAATAAGGTTAGAGTATAAAAAGAGAACTGTTGCCATATAACTGATAACATACTTGTCAGCCTTGCTCCCAGAAAGTTGTAGCATGTTTGCGGCCTGATCATCCAAGAGAAGAGAATGAAGATGATTTTCTTGAACATTAATGATGTCAAGGAAATTTTTGCTTATGCTAATGTATCTGGTTTCTCCCAGTGGTACACAAAACAATGCAATGAATTTCCCTGGGCTGTGTAAACTTAAGGGATAAGAGAGAAAATGCCACAGAGACAGCAGGGTAAGGAGAACCCTGTTTCAAAGAAAATCACAGCTAACTTACAAAGAGCCCCAAGGTCAAAGAGGTTTGTTTTCATCCTATCCAAAACAACAAGGTAGAACTTTGCAATTCTGGATCAAAACCTAATATAATTCTGAAGCCAGATAGCTTAAAAGAGAGGATCTGAAAGAGTTTTCAAAACTTCCAAAGTTATTTTTCCCTAATATCGCATTCTGAGAGAGCTCACTCCTGCCCTCAAGTGGAGTTGAGTAATTTCCTCCACATCCCTAAAATTCCCTGAATGTTCAAGGTGCTAGTTACTTTGCATTAAGAAAAACATTGATCAAGACCCAAGTTCCAGAGCTCTTACTGCACCTGAACGGGCTCCTTGCTGGCTTCTAGCACCAATTCTCAAATTCCACCCTCTCACACTCCTAGCGACATGAAGAACTGGCAGTTACCAATGTGACCATTGCCTGTATTTTACTTCAGAATCACCTCTTACACTCCTGCCTTCATCCCTGGAAGCAATCCTGGCCACCCAGCCTAGGCAGAGCTCCCCTAGAGTCATATCTTTTACTATCCCCTCCCAGAGCCACTCACCGCTGCATGCCCTGGTGAAAATCCCAGACCTGTTGCCTCCCAGTGCATTCAAATTAACATTTAGGTCCAACTCTGGCTTCTAATCCTCCTTTCAAAAGAAACCCTATTGAACCGATTCAGGATTGTCCAGCACTCAGTAAAACCTCCCTCTCTTAATTTATCCTTAATAATAAATTGGGTCTGGCCACAACTGAGGTGGGAGAGCTCAAAAGCTTCTCTCTCTCACCAACAGAAGTCCATCCAGTAAAAGAAATTATCTCACCCAACTCATCTCTCTAATATCCTGGGACTGACATGGCTACAACGACACTGCCTACAAGTGCAGAACACTCATCCTGGGGTGTGAAATGGAAGATGGCCAAGGCTATAGTTCATACAAAGTAGTCTTCTTGGATGACCCAGCCAACTCTCACAAGATGCCCGTTTATTAACAATAAGTAGATACACCCACCTCTGTATCTCAGTCTCCAGCCAAGTCAACTTAGTGAAGAAGGGCAGGGCTCTCTTGCTGGCAGCATTCCTAACCTACCAGCCAGCCTGCAACAAAGTTATCAGACTTGTATCCTCTTTCAAACACACCCTCACTGCAAATTAAAGTGGATCCAGGTGGCCCCCCACATGCAGAGCTTGGTCTTAGCCAAGCAGTCACTCCTAGGCTCCAGGTAGCCAGCGTCGGATGGGGAAGGGATTCAGTCCCCTGTTTTCCCCCCACACACACACACACACAGCTATGTTATGCCCTCTCTGGGTGGCATGTCTATACCTTGGGCTGTGTGTATATATGAAGAAACCTTCTCCCTGTTTTGGGATATCTGTATTCCTTCCCCAGGGACAGATTCCTCCCTGCTCACCTCCATGAGGTCCCTTGACTGAGGTATTTCCCCCCCCCCCCATTTCCATGGCCAACATCTAAAAAGGGTCTTCTATTATAGGTAGCTGTGCATGTACCTTAACCTCCCACCACCCCTTGGGCTCAGGTTGGAGAGACAGGCTTATATACCTTCCTTCAGGTGCCAATGGCTCACATGAGCCCCACTACTCCAGGTCATCAGCTCAGGTGATGCCTTCCTGCCACTCTTAGCCACCTTCCCGCCCAACTCCCAAGGGAGGGGGGATCCTTAAAGACGACCCACTTTTTTCCATGCTGGTCCAGACAAAGACTTAGAGGACGTGGGGTAAGGGGTGCATTTTGTTTTCCCCCCCACTCTTGGTGCCTGATACATTCTTCAGTGGATGGTTATCAGACTTCACATGTTAATTATGGGCTTCTCAGAAGAAAGTCTTCTTTAAAAAAATCCAGGTATAAGTCACTGCTCAGCAAGCTGACAATGTTTTAAATAACTTATTTTATAGTGACATTGGAGGTCAAGTGTCCCGGAATGGTTATGACATAAGTTAGGGCTTGTGAATAGGTACTCTGAACTTTCAGAAGATTTTCTAATATAAATATCTCTTGACTTTTTCATTGTTTGAATAAATGACTACAAGGCAAAGGCTTCTGAGAGGTTGCTGATTAAAGTGCCCTTTATTGTTAAAAGCATAATTAAATAATACTTGGATTTATCACTCTCTTCAGGGAGCCCATGCTCCTAAAGAAATTAGAATCTCAAATGACACAGCCAGAAAGTCATCCAGTTAATAATACTTTTTAATTATCACAGCTAGCCTGTGCAGCATTCACGTTTGCAAGGTTTCATTTTATTTAAAGAAATTAAACTGCAAATCAAGTTGTGAAGCTTTCCTATTATGAGTTGTCCAAAGTCTATTAAACAAAATATAATTTAAAAACAGCATGAAGTTATAAATATCTTGCTGTTTGGAATAGCCTGTCAATCTGTTCCCAATTATATATGTTGGCTAACAGCTCTCTAATTAGCACTCACTCTTGATACTACCGCTCCTAAAATGTTTACATTGGAAGTTACAAATTACTGTCTAATTATGCTGGCTACTTTGTTTTGCATAAAATATAAATAAAATCTCTGCCCATACTGTAAAAGTAAAACATGTGCTGTCATCCCAGGATGACTATAAAATGTATCAGTATTATTCTGGGTCTTGAAAAGGAACGTCCTCAATTAAAAGGAGTAGAGTAGAGTAGCATAATGAAGCACAGTGACATCTTTACTTCCTCAAGTAAGTTCCTTAAGAGAGTGCATAACTGTGTCTGAAACATATATTACATGGAAAGCGGCAATGCCTCCAACACCAGTCTTTTAAATTCTGCTGAGCATCTTCCTTCAAATGTACACGCTGTCATATCTTGGAGTTACAGTCCACTGGCCATTGGGGATTTGGCATGAGAAAATGCTGATCAACCGGGGAGGGAGTATAGAGAGAGGTAAGACTCGAGTACAGATGACAGCCATGCACAATATTCATTGTTACACTACAACCCCTTTGCACCAGCCACCATGGCCTCCTGTGGCATCTGCTTGATGCAGAATGTCCTGACACCAGAAGCAGCAGTCATGACTTCAGGAGACCTACTGGGGTTGGCTGGGGTCAGAATGGGGTGTGACTGGAAAGGACTTACATTCCAGAGATCCTGCCGCCCCCCCACCCCGGCATTAGCCCATTGTGGCCATGAAGCTGGTACCCAAATTAGGGGCAGCCATCAAGGGCTGAATCAGCTATGGTAGCCTGTGACTAGCAGGGATGAATTTGCCTCACACAATCTAGGTGCATCAAAATAGAATTTGTTGCAGGAGACAATTACTTGTTTAACTGCTAATCTTAAAGCCTTTTTTCCAATGAGTTTAGAAAGAACTTTGTTTGATAAAAAAATAACTTGCTGATGAGGTGGGATCTCCCAGTTTAAAGGATCCTGTTCATCAGAAATTATCCATGCACTTCCAAACGACAAGGATATTTAGAAGAAATCAAATGTAATCTATTTTTTTCTTTTTCATGTCCAAGCTAATATAATCTATAAGTGGAGTTCTCATTCTTTCTAAATCCTTTTTCCATAAGTGTCTGGATTTTCAAATTAGGGGTGTATGATTTTTGGTAGTATTTTTTTAAGCAGTGTGTTTGTTTCTCCATCAAATGATATTGAACTAGTTCCCCCCAGCACTCATGGATGATCAGCCATATTGGTGGCCTGTCTTGGCCAGACATTGTTACAGAAGATCTTATTCTCATTTTGATCAACTACAACATGCCCATAATTATCCATCCTGAAAAGAAATCACAAAAGCTATTGGGTTATAAGACAATATCCTTTGTAAGTACTCAGCCAGGGTAAACACTTCCCCTATAAGTGATGTCACCAGGTATTTCCATGAGGAGGCTCAGTGAATTCACATGTATGTAATTCTCATTACTAAAAGCTGTGTGTCATATAAAAGATAGGGGTTATGGATAGATCTAAAGATCTGGCTCAAGGAGGAGAAGGGTAAGGACGGCAGCCTAAGTGAAGTCCTCCATGACTATCACCCCCACACTTTAAAAAAAAAAAACTAAACTGCAAAGCTGATGTTGCCACAGGGAGGGTCATCGACAGCTTCATGGTTTATTATGCACAGAACAATTTTTTTTAAACTGGATCATGCCCCAAATATTCTGATGGTCTCAAAACACAGTTATGTAAAACAGTAGCATCCATGAGAAGAGTTCAGATTCTCAAGGGCCAGGGACCACAATTTACTGCACAAACATCTGTTGCCAGATATACCCTGACACTAAAAGATACATTCATAGAGAGAATGTACTCCAATCCAAAAGTCGTTTACTAAGACAGAAATGTAAACAGAATGGTTTCACATTGTTTGCTTTCATTTACCATTAATTCCAGAACAAATTCTTTTGAAAGGTGTCTGTCATCTATATTCAGCAAACCTATTTTAATGTACTGTGTGGGGTTCTAAAAGCAGATTTAAAATATCCAAAAATAGTCACCTCTGTTTTTCATGCAGACGAATTGGTTTTAATTTCTAAAATATCACTTGTTTTTACATTCAGCACATCATTACTTTTAGATACTGATATATCTACTTTTTGTTCATTTTGTAAATTATTCCATACTGTAATACATGCTGACTGATAGTCACACTATTCTAACAATGGCCAATTTAGCTTTGTTAAGAAAAGAGGGTTATAATATAAAGTCCAGTCCTTGTGGTACTGAACAGTGAATAATTATTTAAAATAATCCCTTCAAGAAGCTACTAGCAAGTGACTATGCAAGACCCTGAACAACTTGCCTCATACAGAAATTCACTGTCAGATTGTAACACCCTTGTGGCATGTACTAATTAAAAATACCTTGTAGCAGACTGCATAGCAAAAGGTTTTATTTTTCACATACATCATCATTCTGAAATTTGGATAATGTACCTTTTCAGGAAATAATAATAAAATGAAACCTATCATATCTATGAATCCACACAGACACACTGTAGTCACCCTTAAAAACTTGCTTAGTGCCTCTGATAACTACATGATGTACCTCTGTATGTGTTCCAGTATTTGGTAAGGCAATTATAGGAAATGCAGGCAAACACTGAGTGTGAGCACCTCTGGGCAGGAACTGTGCCTATTTTTGTAATTCTTCAGCACATTGAGGGCTCTGTTGCATATAACAGCAGCTACCACCTTATATATCCAAGGCTTAACTAGCAAGATGATAATGGTGATCATTGTAGGTATATACATAGGCCTTAAAAATCCACAAAGACATACAGGCCTGTTTCTCATTTATACTAAGGCCCCTTTATACTGCTCTGGTACAAATTACATTTACAATCACTTTTTGGGCCCTTTAAAGGGGCTTTAATGTGAATGAGAATCACACACGTCCAAAGAGAAAGTAAATGAGAAAATGATCACATAGTCCTAAACAAGATTTTTTTTTTTATTAGATGTTCCGCTGTGTGATAAAAGTTCTTTATTATGGACCTGCTTCACCTGTATTCTGCCCACTGGTCACACATTTTGGTTTTAAACAACCTGCCAGAGAAATATTTCCTTCTTTCTCCCTCTCCAAAAATGTGGCCTTTTGCGCGCCAAATTTTACTTGAATCCAGTGATTTTAAAAGTCCTATAGAATGTAAAAGAAGTAAACAAGAATTTTTGAAACAACACTGCAGGATGTCACTCTCTCAGTTAAATACTATTGGTTGGTTTAAAATTATATGGAATTTTATTATTAAATTCCATTCATTTTAGAGTAATTTGTCTGTAAAATCTTATATTAAGAGACATTGAAATGACTGGGTCTGTTTACCTTGGCAAATTTATCTATCAAAGATTATTTCATATTTTTATATATATACACATATACACACACTTATATTGTACTGTCTGACTACCTCACAAGCTTCCATGGATTTATGCTCACACCACCTGAGGTCTTCGAAGTCTTAGGCTAGTGCCCTGATCACTGGACCTTCCTGCCTCTGTAAGAGAGGAGACAAATAAGCACCATGATGAAATAATTCAAAACAAGGAATAGTGTAGAGTGTGAAGATCAGATAGTTCCCTTCACCCTCTCTCAGATACAAGAACAAGAGGATATTCAGTTAAAATTAAATGTGGTAATATCAAAACTGAAAAAAGGAAACACTTCTTCACACAATGCACAATTGGACGGATAATTTCATTACTACATGGTATCAACTGAGACCAAAAACACAGCAGGATTCCAAAAAAATATTAGGCAAGAACATCCAGTTACAATAATACTTAAAATAATAGTTTAAAAAAAAAATCTATGGAAGGGATATAAATTCAAGCAACGAGACATAAATCAGCTTCTAACCACTGAAGACTGGCAGACAAACTTTCCCTGGGACAGGTTCTCTCTACTGAAAGGTTTATTCCTCTGCAGCAGGACACTAGACTAGATAGATCACTAATCTGATTCCATATAGTGATTCCTAAGGGAATATTGTGTCTTTTTCCCCTTTTGTTTTTGAGAAAGGATCTCTGGGAACTTATAGGCGAAAAAAGCAGGGTTTCGAGCCATGTGATTGGGTTTCATTGCTTGCCTGTTTCAAAGTATCTCAGAGTGGACTGGTGTTCCTGAAAGAGGAAAATAGGAGCTACATTTGCTCCCCTCTACAAACCCCATCGAATTCCTGTTTAATTTTAACTTTCTTCTGCTCTGGCAATCTTCCATGGCATGATTACAGGTGTGATACAGGTGAAGATAAGCTCGCCAACTAGTCATCGTGCCCTTAAAAAATTTGGCCCCCTTTTCCCCTTTGCTAAATCATTCTCTTTCAGGCTTTAAGCTTCTGGGTAGGTGAGTGGACAGATTGTCAAAAAGGCTCCTTAGCTGGTTTTCAGGAAATTTCTACATATGGAATTTATTTGTGCTTTTTCCAGTCTGGCTTTAAGTGACTAAAGCCCCAGGATTTTGTCCATGTCCCTTAAATGTACAGGGTAAGGTAACTATTATCTAAGAGAGACTGAACCTATCATCAAAATATAAGTGCAGACATTTTATATTACCATCTTTAATACTTAACTACATTAACTGATCTGTATTTGTAAAGCAATTTAGTTTAAAACTCTCTGACATTCTGTATTCTTAAAGGACAAACACAGTTCCTGCCAATCAGTAACGGGCCTATGAGAAAATAGGAGTTAAATAAATCATTGCTATTGTACAAGCCCATCTGCTTTTTCCATTAACATTGAAGGTATTTTTATCTTGCTAGAACAGCCTTTTGCTGTGAAAGTGAGACTACAGACCATGTGCAGTAGAACTTTGCAAATAAGAATAAAAACAGCACAAGAAATTTTTGTGCTGGATATTTAGTCTTAAATCCCTCTGTGCATGACTTTCATTACCACTAATGGGAGTTGCACACACTTATGAACAGCAGAATGTAACCTTAATTAATAGGGATTCACTTAAGGAGCTTTACTCTCCTTGCTGGTCATTGCCTCACTAGTAAACAGCAAGAGACGCTTCATTTATATTTAAATGAAACCATGTGGCTGTGTAAGCATCTGTAATCTGGAACATATCAATGTCTGACAAAGTTGAAAGTTCCATATTGTAATTTTATTTTATTAAAGGATAAAGGGTTTTTACTTAACATTCCACTTGCTTCTGATCCATTTGCTACAGTAGCTGTTCTATAATTAAAGTCTGGGAATGTTATAATTGTCAATGGTTATATAACAGAAAATAGCTGTCAAGTTTAAAGTGCCATGAAAAGGTCTGTCCAAATATACAAACAAGGAATTAATTTAGCTTCACGGTTTCTATAATTTTTACTTGCTTAACAGACATTAGTGGTCAATTTTTTAAAAAGTTGCATCAACTCAGTATTTAAATCTGAATGGGCAATTTTGCAGACATGGTTAGGTGTGGGTACAGATGACAGAATTTAGACATCTGACTACCTGCTTTGTTCACAAATTATATCTAAATTCCATCACATGAACCAGAAAAACTGTGAATTTAAACTCAGTGGTGGATGCTGAAAGCTTGTCCCCAAAGCCTCAGTGAACATTTCAGTTTACACAAAGCAAAGAACTCCTAAATCAGTCCTAATGATGGCATAATTTACAATGCCCTTAACTTTTATCCAGATCTCCATTCAGAGAGCTATCTGTGAGAATGTGGCTCCACATTTCTGCCCAAATATGGTTTGACTTGGTTTATAATTCCCACTGTATGTATGTCATGCTTCATACCATGCCAGCTAACATCTCACCAGTGCAGATATCCCAACAAACAATGAGAGCTATACAAGCTGCAACATGTGTGTGATTGTGATGAGCACCTTTTAATGACCATATGGAAGTGCAGTGATACACTTCATAACCATACAGGCAACAACTTTGTAAAGAATTAGGAAGAGTGTGTCAGAGAAACAGTCATGTTATCATGCAGGACACTTAAAGGGCTATGCACATGGCTTAGGAACATCCTTCCAAATATACTTTATTTTTAAAAAATATTCAGCTCAGTTCTAATCTTTGCTATCATAAAAAAATTCAACCCTAAATAAAAGACTACCTTTGTCAGAGATATTTATTAAGGGGGGAAAGTAAAAAATAGATTTAAATAAAAATAAATATAGAATCAAAGACGCCTAATCAAGGCTCTAGGAGCCGAATACACTGTTAATACAATTAAATCTCAGCGGCATTAAAATAATCAATCGAATAGAAACTCAACCAGCCACCTACAGAAACTCCTTTCCACCTCTTCATCACTCTCAACTCGCTCCAAAAACCTTAACAGGTGTCTTGTGTTCTGTCCAGTGTTTCATACCCAATTTAGACTTTTTTGGACCAAAGCGGGGAACAAGTTCAAGAATCTTGGAGCCCTCACAGAGTATGCCTTGCCAGCTGCCCACTCTCTCTTATAACCAGGGGGATCTAGCTGGCCTCAGCAGTGCCAGTATGGTAGCGTCAAAGAGGCAGTCCTTCAGGTAGGCCAGTCTATTGGCATAAAATCTAATTTACTAAATTAACAGAATTTTGGCTGGGATTTTCTAAGGATCCTAAAGGTGTTAGGTGCCAAACTAATTAAATTTTATTGGGATTCGGGTGTCTAAATCCCTTTGTTCCTTAGGAAAAAATTACTCTAATAAAAATGGATTGAATTTTATTGATGGACACAATTAAATGTCTATATAATGTAGTGAGACCAGGTGGGTGAGTAATATCTTTTTTGGACCAATTTCTGTTGATGAAAGAGACACGCTTTAGAGCTTACACAGAGCTCTTCTTTAAGTCTGGGAAAGGTACTCAGTATCTCAGCGAAATACAATACAGATCTGAAGAAGAGCTCTGTGTAAGCTTGAAAGCTTGTCTTCTTCACCGGCAGAAGTTGTTCCAATAAAAGATATTACCTTATCCACCTTGTCTCTCTAATATCCTAGGACCAACCAGGCTAAACAACATTGCAGCATGTGTACTCCAAAAACATTTTGATTTTCCCTATTAAATTAAAAAGTGGAATCCAAACTGACAACAATACAGTAAATAAATGTTCAAGAATACAGAAAACAGAACTGAGCATGGCTTGTTTGCCATCAGAAGGAGAAAAATACAATACTATAACTATATTTCTTCCTTTCGTGCTTGAAATGTAAAGCTTATATTCATCTACCTGTCTTGTTTCTGTATGTTCAGTCTTTGAGATGACTGAAAATACTCCTATAATTTCTACAACATAGAGAGTACTCTTTGGACTACTTTCAGGATAACATAGACTTCAATACAAGATTCCAGTATTTAACTTCAGCAAGTAAGGTGTTTGATATACAGTGGTTAGACATCCTGTCCTACAAATTCAGCCTTTGGAAATTTTTCTAATATGTAAGTATAAAGTGTGAAACTCAGTACATATTAACTTTTTTCTTAGAGCTTATAATGAAGTCACCTTCACTGACTAATTTATGGTAGTCTTTATAAATTCTAAATGGAACAACTCATTTCATGCCAAAATATTAACTGACTTATCATAAATAAGCCCAGACCATCCTCTCCCATGGAAAAGCCTGTAGGAGGAGGCTTCAGGGTTAGAAAACTCTGAGGAGATTCCCCCCACCCTTTATATCTCATCAGGGAATGGGGTAAGGTTAGCCCTCCACCTCCCCCCACAGAAAAGGCTGCAGGGATCACCCCCAAACCTGCTATATGCTGGGGCATCCATCGGTTTCCAGGGCCATCTACACACAGGCTATGTTGCCCCACAGCAGCCTTGTGACTCATCATTTTAGATATATTCAGCAATGCTTAAACTCAAAGGAGAGCTGCTTTTCAGGGGTGTAAAGGATGTGCTAAAAGAAGGTATTTTTAGGGCATACTTTTAGCTTTAGGATAGTGTTATAGTTTCCTCTTCTTGTAAATGGTAAAAACCTGCAGGCAATCAGATACAGCATGCAAATCCAAACAATTTACGACATTAAAAGTAACGTAGTGAATTTCAGTCCTCCAATTCCTCTTAGATGATTTCTTTGGGATAGTTACAGAAGACAAAGTTTAATAGCTTATATTAGCCATTTGTGTCCTAAAATACTACTGAGATATTAGGAAACAGTACTAATACAATGTTCTTGAAGAATGAGTAAATTATGGCACCATCACTGGAATGGAAAACATTCTTCCACCACTGGTATTTTTTTTAAGATCAGGTTAGACTATAGACACATATATGATGTGATTAGAGTACTTTGTTGTACTCTGATAGAAGGAGTTGGATTGCATTATCTGAGAGGTTCCTCCCAATCCAATATGGTGAGCAGAAATATTGCTGGAGAGAACTGTGCAACAGGAAGTGAAATGGCTACAGAAAAACAAAGATGATTTCTACATTGGGGAAGCAAGCCAAGATTAAATGATACCACTTAAATATCTGCAAAATAATCTCTATTTAGGAAGGACTATGTTTTTTAAAAGTTTTCAAGTGCTGAAAAGTGCAAATTAAACCCTCATATAAAAATAGGTCACATTTTATACCAAGGTTTAATTTATTTAATAGCCCATAAAAGGTTAACAAATTCTTAGATGTTTTAATAGAGTACAACAGATCAATAGGTTGCTTATAACCATCTATAACAGGGGTAGGCAACCTATGGCACGCATGCCGAAGGCAGCACGTGAGCTGATTTTCAGCGGCACTCAGACTGCCTGGGTCCTGGCCACTGGTCCGGGGGACTCTGCATTTTAATTTAATTTTAAATGAAGCTTCTTAAACATTTTAAAAACCTTATTTACTTTACATACAACAATAGTTTAGTTATATATTATAGACTTATAGAAAGAGACCTTCTAAAAACGTTAAAATGTATTACTGGCACGCGAAACCTTAAATTAGAGTGAAAAAAATGAAGACTTGGCACACCACTTCTGAAAGGTTGCCGACCCCGATCTATAACATCTTCTACTCATGTGCTTATACCCATTAACATATCCTATTCATGCCTGAAACATACTTATAAACCATTTATAAATGGAACCATCATATAAAGTATGGCCTAGGAATCACTTTGATGGTCTGCTTGTGCAGAGTCGTAAGAGAGGACATCTGTTGATAAAAAGAAAAGAAAAGTTATGGTTGTTTCTGTTCTTATTAGCAGAAGCATGGAAGCTTCAGAAAAAAGCCTGCCTGCCAAACAACTAGAAGAACTAACAGAAGATTTTAAAGAGTGTAGGACTCCTTATGCTATGAAATTTGTGAAATAGACCGGGGATCAGATGGCTTAAAGTAGGGTGCCATGGGAAAGTAATTGTTTTTAACTCTCCTGCTGGTAATATCAAACAGCTAGTGAACATACTCCATGCTATGAATGGGGTTTTTAAAAGCTCTTATTGTCAGCCCAACTCTGCTCCCCAAATAAATCAATGGTAAAACCCACTGACTTCAACAGAGCAGAGTTGAGCCAACTTCTGAAAACCTCTCAGGTTCTGCTGTTGGAGAAGGTTGAATGAGTAAAGCTGTTGCCCCCACAAGTTGATTCTACAGTCCTCAAAATACTTGATGTACTGTGTCCTTGACATATTCATTCCTTCCCTTGAAGGAAAGTGATGTGGCATCCAGCCTCTTCTGATTTCTTCTAGGGCTTTGTAATATTTTTTAATATTAACATTTCTTGCTGCTCTAATTATTAATTTGTTCTCTCAATCAACTAAAGTGGCCCTCCCTAGTTCAGGGAGCTTTCCTCACCAACACAAGCTCATTCACCAGGCTAAGATTGCCAGGCTGTCACAGACTTGGTTTGATTATCCTGCACTTTTCTATCACATAGAAAATTAGTTGTCACACATAATTAGGTTAATTTAACATAATGTTCATCCGAAATGTGAACATGTTATTAACAAGGAAAGCAAACATATGGAGCAGGTGACCTTGTGGCTGCTCAAGGTGATCACTTAGTCCAATACTCATCGTGAAAGACAAGCAACACATATTCAGCACTTGCTAGACATGGCCTCTCTCTTTCTCATATAATCACCAGGCCCAATTCAGCTGTGGGGTAAGTAAGTGGAAACACTTCTATTGATGCCAAAGTCATTACAGGCTGAATTTGTTTTGTAGATGGTGGAGGAAGACCGGGTCAGAGAGACAGAGGAAGGAAGGAAGGAAGGAAATTATTTTGGTCTCATTCTACATTCTTTGAACAATCAAATAGCCCATTAGAGTTGGGGGGAATTGGGGATGACTGGAATCTTGGTAAGATGCCTAACTTCTAACATGCCTTACCATCCACTCTTTTACTGTTACAGAAACCATGCAAAATTAATATATTACAATAAGGAAATAACATTCACAGAATATCAGGGTTGGAAGGGACCTCAGGAGGTCATCTAGTCCAACCCCCTGCTCAAAGCAGGACCAATCCCCAGACAGATTTTTACCCCAGTTCCCTAAATGGCCCCCTTAAGGATTGAACTCACAACCCTAGGTTTAGCAGGCCAATGCTCAAACCACTGAGCTATCCCTCCCCCAACCTCTAAAATCAATACATTTAATATTCTTCTTGACAATTTTTTCAAAGAATTTAATCACTATTTATTCATTCCTACACAGAACATATAGGATACTACAGGGCTCTAATCTAGCAGACAAAGATAAAACTAGATCCATTGAATAGACCAGGGGTCAGCAACGTTCGGCACGCGGCTCGCCAGGGTAAGCACCCTAGCAGGCCGGGCCAGTTTATTTACCTGCTGACGAGGCAGGTTCGGCCGATCGCGGCCCCCACTGGCCGCGGTTTGCCGTCCCGGGCCAATGGGGGCAGCGGGAAGTGGCGCAGGCCGAGGGATGTGCTGGCCGCGGCTTCCTGCCGCCCCCATTGGCCCGGGACGGCGAACTGCGGCCAGTGGGGGCCGCGATCGGCCGAACCTGCCGCGTCAGCAGGTAAATAAACTGGCCCGGCCCGCTAGGGTGCTTACCCTGGCGAGCCGCGTGCCGAACGTTGCCGACCCCTGGAATAGACATTTTCAAACCAGAAATAAAGCACAAGTTTTTTAGCAATGAATCAGTAACCATGGAATCAGACTATTGAGAGATGTGATAGATTCTTCATCATCATTCATACTTCAACCACAAGTTATTGGGTTCAATGCAGGGACTACTGGGTGCAGTTCTCCCACTTTTGTCATGCAAGAAGCCAGACTAGATCATCATAATGGTCCCTTTGAGCCATAATATATAGACATCTATGAATAATTCTGGTCTTCAGTATTCATTTGCTTTTCCAGTCTGTAGCTGTGAATTACCTTCCCCCTCCAAGGAGCTGGGAGATATAAACCATTAATCAGAAGTCAATGGTGCTCAGAGGGATTTTCTAGCAGGAAAAAAATATGGGGTTCCATGGGGAATATTTCACCTAAAGTTGGTTCTTCTTAGTGCTTCCCTATTCCCCCCTGCCTCCAACTGAGTGCTAAACATGTTCATGTTACATAAGAGCCTCTTCCCTCCCAGAAGTTTTGTTCAATGTTTGTAAGAGAAAATAATGAATGCATCATGTGCTTCTTCCCACTTTCTGCTCTTAACGGGAATTTTGATTTCTGTATGTGTTTTGATTTGGTGTGCTCTGTTTGGGTGCTGAAATTGAGCCTGATTTTCAAAGATGGATTGCGACACACTTTCTGAAAACCAGGCTCCTTTAAGTTGTCTCAATTTGGGCAACCAAAGACACTGGTCTCTTTTCAAAATATTGGCCAATGAATATTTTTTTAATTTGTGAACTGAATGGATTTGCTATTGAAGAAAAGAAACACAGAAGTAGCCAAATATATTTACAGAGCCACTCTTCAAAACAGAACCACATTTTAAGTCTTTGAAAACAAAAAGAAAAAATTGGTAACATACCTTTATGCTCCACAAGTGACCTTGAAAATAACATTTGTGAAACATGGCTTAACAGATACCTGATAATCAACTGAAAAATTTCTCAATAAAAGGAGTATACCAATTCTATATAAAGGCAGAATAGCTTCCTTTCTCATGCAAATTAACCCAGGGTGGGACAAGCGAGTGACGATATATACACAATGCAGAAATTTCAATTGGTTTCTCGTTGGAATTCTGCTCTCTCCGCCCCCTCCTCATTTTTTCAAATTGAGGTTTTCATTCTGTTTGATCTCTGGTCTGTTTTTTAATCTTTCCCCTCCATTGGATTTTTGCCCTACCGTCTTTCTTATAGAGAACACACACCGTAATGTCTGTGCTAGACTTGAACTTTCAAGCCACAATGATTGAGTGGGTTCAAAATTAGGTAAAACAAGTTTGATCATCCCTCATCAGCAGAGCATGAAAGACAACAGGATTTATTTACTGGATTGTAAGCATGGACTGAAGCGTCTATGTGAGGCAAGCAGAGAGTAGTTAGGGTAGGTTGGAAATTCTCCCCACACAATAATGAGCTGGTGTCTAACTGAGCATGTGGTGACACTATGGACTTTTATTTTTTAAAGGACAAAATCCCTGCCAAAGGAAGTAATAGAGCCATTTGATTCTCAGCGGTTACATTGCACAAGGCTTCTCATTGTTCAGGAAGGATTTACAATTCATCCTCCTGAGAAATTTACTGAGCGTTTGTTTTATTTTTTTATTTAATTTAAGAGTGAATTTGATGGATTCATGAGTGAGGGGGGGGGAGGGGATTAGCTGCAATGCCCAAGCCAAGCACAGTGTAGTAGGCAATCGCTTTAATACACAAAGTTCTGCCTATATATTTCATTGTTGACCTGAAACACCTACAGCTCTTCTAGTCCTGGGCCTCCCAATGTAGTAATTCTTACCTGTTTTTAAATAAGGCCCAGAACAATAATACATTACGGTAATTTTATTCAAAAGGATGTTTGTGTGTCACACCCAGCAGTTTTTTGCAAAAGTATGCAGTCACATTTTTAAAAAAATACATCCAAAGAGCCACTATGTGACTGACAGCATGTAGAAAAAAATAAAGTGAAATTACAATACACATTAAAAGAGCACCCCAGCCCAGTTTCATGTCTTGGAAATGAGAGTTAGACATTTTGGTGTGAGGAATCATTTGGGGGAAGCTCTCCCACTGGCGTAGTAGCATCTGCTCTAAAGCACTGAACCGGTACAGCTGTGA
The DNA here is from genome assembly GCF_028017835.1 of Emys orbicularis. Lineage (NCBI taxonomy): Eukaryota > Metazoa > Chordata > Testudines > Emydidae > Emys > Emys orbicularis. The sequence goes on from NC_088696.1 coordinate 24,527,110, forward strand.
CACCGTAGTGCTGTATGTGAAGAACAAGTCCTTAGTATCGTTCCCAGACCTGAAGAAGAGCTCTGTGTAGCTTGAAAGCTTGTCTCTCTCATCACCAGAAGTTGGTCCAGTAGAAGATATTACCTCACCCACCATGCACCCGTTTACAGTAACGGATACATTATTAACATTCCTCTCGCTCTGTACCCTCCACTAGGACTAGCTAGCACCATAATGGAAGTTTAAACCAATGATTTAGTTCATGATTTTTTTATTTCCTTCTTGCTTTGCACTTGCAACTGTCAAATTCTCCCAGCTTTTGGGACAAGTCTCTATGATGGAGAGAGGCATCCCATCAAGGAGGCACTCTCATCAGGGCTTGTCTACACTTACATTTTATAGCGCTCTAACTTGCTGGCTCAGGGGGGTGAAAAATCACCCCCCTGAGTGCAGCAAGTCTGAGCACTTTAAAGCGCTAGTGTAAACAGGCTCCCAGTGCTGGGAGCTAATCCCCTGGTGGAGGTGGATTACCAGGAGCACTGGCAGAGCTCTCTCCCAGCGCTCACTCGCACTTCAAAGCGCTGCCGTGGTAGCATTCCCGGGACAGCGCTTTGAAATTTCCAGCGTAGCCATGGCTCAGAGTGGAATAGCGACTACAGGAATGAAATGTAAACAGCTTCTCTGGCACTCCCCTCTCTAGGGCGATTATCTCAGTGAGGTGTAAATCAGGAGGAAGCTGGAAAAGCGATGCCCCTTCTTCCAGGTTTCCCCACTGATCCCCTAGCGTGTCACAAGCACAGCCTTGAAAGCTGCAGCTGTTCTCATGCCCAGATAGTCCCCAGATGATGATCTGGTTAGTGCTGATGCTGTTAAAGCCTATTTACCCACCATTAATGTTTCTGTGACGATGAAATGCTTTGCTTCAATACCCACTTTCCACAGCCAATAAAGCGCAAGTGTGATCTGCAGGCTTATCTGCACTTTCGTTTTAATGAAGAGTCACTCCAATTTGCATTCAAATTGATCTTATTATGGTAAATATTTTACTTCAGATTAACTGTGGATAATTTTTCATCTCTTTACTATCGATAGAATTCAGTGCTTGGGGGAGGAAAATTATGCACTTCATCTAGTTAAAAGGAAAACTTCCTTTGGTTTGTGGTTTATTAAAAGTTACATAAAACCAGAGATGGAACTGCTGGCTTCAGTGAATTGTAATTACCTCGTACTGTCATAGGATCAGAGCCCTGTGCGAGAAACACCTATTCTTTGCCCATGGCACACAAGAGTTTAGTCTCCTGAGGGCTGTAGTGCTTTGGTCGAATTTCAGTTGGTGGGTTTAGCGTGTGGGTACGGGGGGGCGCCTTGGTGTCCTGAGATATACCAGAGGTCAGACTAGATGATCTGGTGGTCTTTTCTGGCCTTAAATTCTAAGACTCTAGATGTATTAACCTGTAGAGAGGCTTTTGTAATCTATTTACCCCTAAAGTGCTCACTATGTCTAACTAGCCTCAGAGCTTCTGGTTGACATTTCTCCTTTTATAAAAAAAGGGGACATTCCTCTGCTAGGGCTGAGCTGCCTGTGCTGCAGGATGGGGACAGAAGAGAAACCTTGTTGACTTTATACCGCCTCTGTGTTTCACTGATCTCAGAGCCAGTCTGAGGCTGGGCTGGCATACATCAGAGTGGATGTAAGTGTCAATTTCAGGGTCCCTGCACCTGTATTCCCCCTCTATGGTCCCTTGGGAGCACTCATGTAAGGTTTCCGACTCTCAGCCATCCCCTCTTTCAGGTAAAGACCCAAGTCTCTCTCCCTCCTGACTGGGGTTTTAAGGCTGCACAGCTCCCTGCCTTACACTGGAATATCCAAGTAAGCCAGACTGCCTAAAGGCCAGCGCCCATGCTTTGCTTGCTCGCCAAGGGCTATGAACAGCGTATTGCCAGCAGTTACAAGTTACCACACAGCGCTTTCTAAGCCAGCACATTTATTCTTAACATAAAAGCATCACAGAGAACACATAAAAATAATGAAAAAATCCTATTTGCATGCTAAAAAGCTTACTAGATGTCACTCATCTGTCTTATTGTAGGCCAAAGTCTGTCCAACCCTTCACAAGGTGTTGGGCCACCTTTTGACACAAGGTCTTGGTCATTAGCTGGATCAGGAAAAAAGGCCCTGAGTCATTTTAAAACCAGCCTTTTAAATCAAAGACCCATTATTTGTCTGCTGGTCTCTGGAAAACCCAGTTCAAACCAGTATATGCAAGCATCCGCAGGGGCTGGCATCTTTCTGGAGGAATTTACAACGCAAGTGATTCACCTTAATCACCCCTTGAACAGACACACCTAGAGTTTTTGGTTCTAGAAGGAGTTAATCCCCCCCAACTGTGGTGGTAATCCCCACCGGAGTTGCACAGAATCCATGCCCACAGTGATACATAATACATTCATAAACATAATGCAATATGGTACTCCCAGATACATGCTGTTGCAATATCCATCACAGTAGGCAACTCTAACTTACGCTTTGTACCTATGACCCCCAAAGGCCATTCCAGCAGCTTGGTATCCTGGGGATGTAAGGATGTCCACTTCAGTACAAGAAGTACCACTCCAGCAGACGCTCAGTTTTCCCTGAGCAGGGAGAATCCTCTGAGGACCAGATCTGCTGGGTTCTGGTTATTTTGCTGTGCAAATTAGTCTGAATAGACGCAAGAATCAGGCTCAAGGGGTTACAGATACATAGTTCAATATCTATAATGCTAGTCATGAATCAATACATATTTGGGTTATATTAAGATTCCATTTATAAACAGTTTATAAAAGGGTTAATAAGTTATTAATGATGTTTTACTAAAAGGTTAAATCAGTTGATATGGAGTCCAACAGGTTGCTTAGTTATAAGCATTATTTATATCTATAACATACTACTCAGGTTTGTTACATGCTTATAGAATATACATTTATCTTTTATTAACTGTATATAAACCATTTATAAATGGAACCTTAATCTAAAGCACAACCCATATTTCCTTCCTGCTGCAGTGAGAGAGAGATGCCATCTTTTTCTATTTTGAGCAAGGTCTAACTGTGCCAAAATGAAACCAACTTGCCTCAAATTTCACAGGTGTGAACTTATGCAAGGGCAGAATCTGGCTGGAAAGTTTCAGGCAAATTGGACATGAAATTTGGAATTGATGAGTATTCACAGTAAGGGTAAATTTATCTAACCATTTTCTTTGGGTTTTGGCTCATTGTAACTTCATAATGAAGCATTTGTTTTAATTTGCTAGGAAATGAAGCACCAATCAGACAAGGCAGATTTAGTATCTTGGCTCATTCTGAAATGTAAGGACCTTTATCCAGCCCCAGATATCTCTTTACACCAGTAACTTAGACTGCTTTAGTTCTGATTTCCTCAATACCATTGAAATAAATAGATTACTACAAATCACATAGCACATTTTACACACTTTTTTTAATTAGAAAAGTAGTTAGAAATTATCTGTGTTACTTCCTTGTTTATTCTGCTGCAAATGGATACCACTGAAATCTGGTTTCTAAATTAAATATTTCAGTGGTAAGGAGAGCAAAGGTAGCAGAGGTTCACTGTACCATAAAACTAGCTTTAACTCTTTATAGCACTGCAAATGATTGCTAAGCAAGCCCTTGACTTTGTTGTGGGCAATGAGACAACAAGAAATACAGCATCACTGAATTCTGCATTTCACACAGGCCACTAACTTCTCTCTATGAAGCAAGGGACAGAAACTGTGCAAGTTTCTCAACATAACCTTCTTTGGAACATCCAAAATACCTTACCAGCTCATATCATCCATTCATCTGGTCAAATATCCTGTCTCCAACAGAGGCTAATACCAGCAAAAAAAATCCTTAATGGAATAACTTGATCATGGGGGCAGATTCTTTCTAACCATAACCAGTTAGTAACTAGCTTGTGCCCTGAAGCATGTGGGTTAATACTATTATAAGGGGGTAAAAGTAATTAATAATACGCAGAAGTATTTCACTGGAGAAATAGAGCAGTACCAACTGCTCTGTGAAATATCATCCAAATAAAAACATGGATTGATTCTAAGCCTGGAAGAAATCTCAGCCAACAAAGCTGCATGTCTTTTGTAACAGCTGGTAGTGGGAAATTAGAAGATCCAGCTCTTTGTACCAGTGATTGCACAGTGCCTGTGCCCTGATCCTGACTGGGGGTATTGTAATATAAATGTTAAAATATTATAAGAATATTTGAGTTTGCTGTCCTGAAGTATTAACTCTAAGCAGATATTTTACCTTTACTGTCTGGGGGCTGGACACTACAAGGAGGATAAGCATTTCCCAGTGTCAGGTCTATGGAAACATAAATAAGCAGTGGGGAAAGACTGTTTGCTTTAAAGGAAAATTAAAGGGAATGAAAGTTATAGCATGTTCTGTTCTCATTAGCAGAACATAGAAGCTTGGGGAAAATCTACCTATTAAGAAAATTTGCTGTAAGAAAGAAAAACAAACCCAATCAACCGTGTAAGTATGAATAAATCAGAGCCCAAGCTAATTTCTACAAGTCACTATAAAAAGTCCCTAGAGAAGAAGGTTGGGCCAGTGGTTAGGGCATTAGCCCAGGACTTGGGAGCCCTGTGTTCACATGTCTACTCCATCACAGACTTCCTGTCTGACGTTGGGCAAGCCACTTAACCCCTGTGCGCCTCAGTTCTCCTACCTCACAGGATGTTATGAAAATAGATACACTTGAGATTCTGGGGCACTCAGGTACTACTATAATAGGGGTTGTAAACGTTCCTAAGATCAACAGTTTTTTTAAAAAACTCCACTGAATTACAGCCAATGCACTTTTGTAAGCAGCCATTGAGACATTGGTAAATTTTCATTCTCTGGCATCTCTTTAGCTCTGACATCAATGTTTCAATAATCTCCTAGGATAGTTCAGACATGAACCTGATTCTTCTCCTGTGTTGTGTATAGCCACATTAATTTAGACAAAAAAAATCCTCATTTTTCCATAAAAAAAACATTTTCCCTTCACAGTAATCTCTTTCCTGTATTTGTTTGCTTGCTTGTTCAATATTTTGAAAGTTGCCCTCACCTTTCTGTAGTTGTGTAGAGACTTATACACATAAGCAGAGATGCCTAAATAGATATCCGGATTTTGTAGTCATTTGCTAGGATTATTAAATCCTAGCATGAAAGTGTTCCACATCGCTGTTATCCTCATGTTGTCCAAATGGCTCATCATCTGGGCTTACTGTTGAGCTTCTAATCTTGCAGACAGTTTTAGTGACTCATCTTGGCTAATATTGATTAAAGCATCTTTGATTTCAGCTAATCTAGCTCACAGAGCTGTAGATGCATCTGCTCTGCCAGATCACCTAGTTGAGTAAAGACATCTGACCATACACTTCTTTCATGTTTTTTCAAAACATTTTATATGCATTTCCCCAATGGCGAGTAATGCTGACAGAAAAAAAATCTACAAGTCTTGAACAAAATCAAATACGCAGCAGCAATTAAATACCATTTCACAGCACAACTCTGTGCACCAAATTTAGGGAATATTGCACAAGAAACTCAGGCCAGCTGCTTCACTGTGCTTTCTACATCTTGTTCGGGGGCCAGAGCATTTTTCTGTCATGTTTGAAGTATTCCAGGATTTAGATTGTAATTTTATTATGTATGCCCAGATTCAAGTATGTCCAAAAGTGTATTTGCCATTTCCCCCCCCCCCATCACTAGAAGTCTTAAATGAAGACAGAATGCCTTTGTAAAGGGATATGCTCTAGCATGGGAATTTCTCACAGACTTGAAGGGGAGCCAGATTAAGCCCTTGATGCAGGAATGACTGATATTCCATAGTTTGTGTTATTCGGGAAGTTAGATTAGATAACCGTAATGGTGCCTTCTAGCCTTAAAAATCTATGAATTTAGGTTAACTGTAGCGTACACACTGATTGGTCTGAACCACGGAAATCTTTCAACGGCTGCCCATGTAGTGAAAAGTAACAGGATAAACAATCATTGATTGGTGTCTGAAATGTCAGGTATTGAGTTGACAACAACAGACATAATGGGGGGAAAAGTATTTAAAAATAAAAATATTTAAATATTTTTCCTCGGTCAGTGATATTTATTCCCCCTACAAATATTGGAATCCTAGACCCAGATCTAATCTGGCATGATGACAAATAATTTTATTTCCCGAGTCTTGGGATTTGAACCAGATTCAGAATGTGTTCCTGTCTTCTTCTATTATTATTATTATATCCAAGCAGAATTGAAAGCCATTAGGACAGATCTGGATCTGTGACTCCAGGTCCAAAGACTATAAAAATGTGGATGAATTCATATCTGGTAGGCCCATCTGTTATTAATTCCAAGTATCAAAGATAAATTAAAAGGTGAAACTCTGTTTCCAGACACGTGTCTGTCATATAGAATATTTTTATATTGTAAACCAATACAACCCACTTCCTCTGCCTCATTTTCTTATTCTCACTCTTCTGCCGTGAAGTATCTATTTAGTACATCTGCAGCAAAGGAATCCTGTGAATTGGAAACTAAATAAATTTAATAAATAGATGACATCTGACAAAATCATTACAGTAACCAGAGACACAAGTGTAGTTTTCCAGTTTCAGAAGAAACAGCAGCTACTCTGTAAATCTGCTCTGTCAAGTTTAAAGAAAAAAAAAGGGGGGGGGGCACTGATACTAAACTTGGAAGAAATCTCAGCCAATATCTAATCTGTACATCCTATGTAACAGGTTACAGTGGGAAATAAGAAGATCCCCATGCCTGCCTCAATATAAACTCTTTGCTGCACCTCCAGGTTTCCACAGTGCTTAGGCCCTAGCCCATTGGGCCCCTGATACTAACTGAGGTGTGTGTGGGGGCGGGGAGTATTGTAATACTATTATAATAATATTTGAGTTGTCTGTACTAAAGTGTTAAGTCTAAGAGCACACTTTAGAACTTCACCAGAGCCTTGTTGTGCTGGGAGAGAGAACAATTTGCTCCACCTATAACTTGGGTCTTTTGTGTGAGTCACTAGTGGGGCTGAAACAGCTTAGTCGCAGCCTTTGAATTCCCCTGAGTGCAAAAGCTGAGGTTCTGGGCAGGGCCGGCTCTAGGATTTTTGCTGCCCAAAGCAAACACAATTTTGCCCCCCCCCCCCGTTTTTTAATTACCCCACCCCCGGCCCCGCCTCAACTCCGCCCTTCCCCAAATCCCCAGCCCTGTCTCCTCCCCCCAGGCTCTCAAGCCTAGGAGGAAGGGAGGGAGGGGGAGAAGCAGCGCCCGCGCCACGGCCGCTTGGGATCTCCCCCTCCCTCCCAGGTTTGAGAGCCTGGGAGGGAGGGGGAGTAGCGGCGCGCGAATCAGCTGTTTCGTGCGCCGTGGCGCGCAAGCAGCAGCAGCAGCGGAGGGGAGCTAGGACGGCCGGGGCACATTTTTAGGGGCGGCAGGGGCGGCATTCTGGCGCCGGCCATGCCGCCCCTAAAAATGTGCCTCCCCAAGCACCAGCTTGTTTTGCTGGTGCCTAGAGCCGGCCCTGGTTCTGGGTGGTCCTTCACAGGCCAGACCAGGGAGGCCTCTTATTCCTGATTTTCCCAGTGCCACATAGAGGTAGATTGTACTGGCCCTTAAGTATTGCATGTAGGTATTCTAAATGTTTTTCAGTTTTTGGGTTTTCCCCTTTCTTTCCTTTTTTCCTTCACCCTCTCCCCTTACTCCTATGCTTTCCTTCCTTCCCCTATGCCCCCCCATTTTCTTTTTTCCTGTTTGCCACAGCATTTGGGGAAAGGAAGAAAGAAGGGGGATGGAAATGGGTTTTGTGGTCAAATTAGAAAAATTTTTAAAAGTTAATTGTTGGAAAAAATTAAAAATGGAAATTCTCAAAATTCTTTGTGAAACAAATATTGTTTTTTCAATCAACTCCAGCTACAAGTAATTCTGCATATGTGAGTTATGGGGTAGCTCAGAGGAAGTTCTCCCCAGTAATTCTTTCTTTAATTCCATTATTTGAGAGAATTGTATAATACAATCTGTTCAGAAAAATCTCTTCAGTGGATATCGTTCATCTTTTAATAATAATGTTATTCTGAACTCTCCACTGAAATAATATTCTCTATAATATACTACTGCATTGTTACACAGCACTATACAAATATATATATTTTCTATTCTAGGACACGGACACAATGTTGGCACATCTCAGAGTAGGATTTGGCCGTTAGTGCAAAACTCTTTTTACTGCAATTAGCCAAATCCCCTAGAAACCCACAGATTACTCATGGCTTCATGCAAGTTAGATTTGTGCAAATGTAATTTCTCACTGCCTAAGATCAGAGTAGTGTGAAATACACCATAAATCATATTTACCCATTTTACAGTAATTATCTTCTAAAGGTTCACTGCTGTTTCAGTGAATTGTTAACTCTCCACATTTTGCTGAGTTTTCTCCAATTGTATTGTGACTTGTGCCCTTAACACTATATGTGCCCTTTGGGTAAATACTATTACTTCTATTTTTGGTACCTCCCAAAAAACCTTTTAAACATGAACTCATCCTTCAAAGAGCAATGTACGTCCCATCTTAATTTTTGGCAGTGATTGAGAAAGATATTTTGGCTGCCCTCAATGGATCTGATGAAAAACTGTATAATATTTGCATGTAATATCTACCAACTCAATATTTAAAATTAAAACCACACACAACAGGGTACTAGCACACTCAAATCACCTGTTGAACTGAGAAGTTTTGGTGTGCAAGAAATGCAGGATCAGACCCCAATTCAAGGCAAGCACTAATAACTAAAGGCTGGAACCAACCCCCTTTTCTCACATTGATGTACCTTACTTCAGGAGCAGTCTTAGTGAAATCAGTGGGACTATTTGGGTAGTAAGATTATACCCAAGATATTTTAGATTTCCTCTTTCTACTCAACTTTCTAGGGCTAGATTCTGCAGCCTTCACTCCTGTTGAGTGGTACCTTATGCCATGAATAACCCTATTTATATCAGTGGGTGAAATTCACTCCTGTGCAGCGAGCCCACATCACATCCATGCAGCATTTAAGTCCCACTTAACCATATTTTGAGGGCTTAAGCACTATTAAAGCAGTGCACAGGTCTAGTGCTGGCCCTATGTCTGTAGTGGCGGCAGACAATGTCCCTATGTGACTTCACTGTCCTTTTAGAGAACAAACTCCTTTTTTTATTCAAATTGCTGACATTTTCTACCAAAGAAAGTATTCTAGAAAGTATTGACCTTAGAAACGTGTTCCCTTTGTCAAATTGAACTAAATACATGTATCACTTTAAATGAAGCAACTTCAGCTTTCTAATGCTATATTAATCTGTTTCATTTGCATTCATCAGAGAGAAGACATGTTCATCTAGCATTACAGGTTTTTATTTTTATTTTTAAAGAAACTGTGGGTTTTACAGACTGGAGTGGACTGCCTGCTAAATCCATGCAGTTTGTTCTCTGATACAGCTAATAATTTCTAACGACTGAGCAAGGGAGCAATAGTGTTTTTGTAAATGTCACTACACAGCACACTCATCACTTGTGAAACCTCTGGCAAAAAGTCTCCTAGCGATGACCCAGATCCTGCTATATCAGCCCCCTTGGACTATGGATTACCTGGTGGTATTTACTTTGAGAAGATACAGGGGATGATGGAATGCTACTCCTGAAGTCTCATGATCCAAGGGAGAACACGCTACTAATCCAATACCCATCCCAGCCTTCATTCTGGATTCTGACCCCAGTATATTAAATTAGGACAAGATTGTCGAAGCCATTACTAGTTATACATGGGTGCAAGGGCTCTTGGCCCTGTTCACATTGCTATTGTGGCTGTGGTAAGGATAGCAGTGACAATTCACCCAGAGGGTGAGGAGTCCTGTGTCCGCCTCTCTACTACTTAGCAGCCAGATACATGTCGGGGAGTAACACACTCCAAGAAAAAGGGGTAAATTAAAACAAGGTGGGGAGGAGTGGAGAAATTGAGTCTCTCTAGTCACAATTCACTCTGTGGTCTGCTCCTGGACAAATTGTATGGTTAGAATCTAACCCTTAATTGGATAGCAAAAGCACAGGAAATAACAAGACAAACATCTAACAACAAGGGCTGCTCTAAGCTTTTCAAAGTAAATGCTCTTTTGTCACAAAATGACTGTTTTCCAAACATGATCTTCCCCCCCAAAAAATGCTGACTATCAAAATTTCTCATCTTTTGTGGAAAATGTCATGCCTTTTATCCAGGGCCGCCCAGAGGGGGGGCAAGTGGGGCAATTTGCCCCAGGGGCCCCCCATGAGAGTTTTTCGGGGCCCCTGGAGCGGGGTCCTTCACTCACTCCGGGGGCCCCGGAAAACTCTCGCGGGGCCCGGGCCCTCGGAGCTTCTTCCGCGGCGGAGGGTCCTTCCGCTCTGGGACCCACTGCCAAAGTGCCGGGTCTTCGGTGGCAATTCGGCGGCGGGGGGCCCCCCGCCGCCGAATACCCCAGGCCCCCTGAATCCTCTGGGCGGCCCTGCTTTTATCCAGATCTCTGTTAAACTATTGAAAACATTGGAATGGTTATCAAATTATTCACTGTTTCTTATTAAACAAAATGTTGATACAGTCAAACCTCGCAATAACGCGCCCCGCCATAATGCAAAATCGCATATAATGCGATCATAAGTTGGCTCCCCTTTAAGGCCTAATACCAGTGGTCCCCAACACCATGGCGCCTGCCGGGACATTGATGTGCCCCCGCCTAGTGCCAGCAGGGGAGAGAAGCTGCGGCCCAGCGCCTGCCAGGGACAGAGAACTCCGAGGCTGCGGGCGCCGGTGCTCTCTGTCCCCGGCAGGCACGGGGCCGCGGCTTCTCTCCCCTGCTGGACACTAGGCACTAGGGGCACTAGGCACTAGGCAGCGCACATCAATGCACTGCGTTGGGGACCACTGACTTAAACTGACCGGCTTGAAACCCCGCTATACCGCGACCCCGCATTTATCGCGATGGAATTTTTTGGACCCCAAACATCACATTATAGCGGGGTTTCACTGTACCAATTTCAATAAGCTGTTTGTAACGGGGCAAGACTCACCCCTGCGGCACCTCCTGCTGGTCGTCTCAGGGAATTAGCGTTTCCAGCCTCCGGAGCGCCCTCTGCTGGCCAGTATCCCACTGCCGCTGGCCCCCATGTCCCTCCCAGGACCCAGTGCCCCTTGTCTTTGGGGTCCTGCCCCCTGGCAATACCCCCACAGCCTCAGGGTCTCCCCACCCAGGGGAACCCCCAACCCTCTATCCCCACCTTGCCTCAGTCGTGGGCTACTGCCAGTCACCATCTAGCCCCCACTCACTGGAACAGACTGCACTGTAAAAGCCACTCATGATAGGCAAGGGGGGTTTGGACCTGCTGCCTCTGCCTACCCATGGGCTGCCCCCTCCAACCCCAGTACCTAATCGGCCTCCTACTAGGCTGCAGCCTGGGGGGTTTCCAGGCCAGAGCTCCCCAGCCCCCTTGGCCTTTCCCCAGCCCTGCTCCACTCCAGGTACCTTCTCTCAACTCCCTGCAGCCAAGTCCCTCCCTCTCAAAGTTAGAGAGGGTCTGTCTCTGGCTTCTGGCCCCAGCCCTCTTATAGGGCCAGCTGTGCCTGCTTCCCCAATCAGCCTAGCCGCTTTTCTTTCCTGCCACAGCCCTCTCCCAGTGCTGTTTTAAGCCCCTCTGGGCAGGAGCCGGGTGACCACCCCACTACACTGTTGATTAAAGGGGAAAAAATCCCAACAGAATATTTGAAAAAATGAAAGTGTCTCTATTCTGAGCATTTAGCAAGGAAAATAACTTAAAAATTTCAATTATTTTCATGAAAATATGTTTTCATGGTTCAACAAGCTCCAGTAACAACAAACACTTTACACAATTTTTTGTAGCCCTCATTGTCCCATATTCCCTCTCCCACTTTTTATCATGTCTCGTTCTATTATGTCTAATTTAGGCCCTGGACCTGCAATATGCTCTGTAGGAACAAACTCAAAGCCTGAGCAATGTCCCACTGCTTCAATGTGTCATAAAAACCCCACTCATAATACCAGAAATGTGTGTATTCCAAGAAGTCTGGTGAAATCCTCAAATTTGTCAACTTTGCTTTGGCACAGAAACCAAATACCTCATTATACTCCATTTTGCTTTCTGTGACCCAAATGTTCATTCGTCTTGCAGACCTTTGTTTAAGAGTTGATATTAATTCCTGCTGCCTGTTCCCCACCTGGAGTCATCATAATCCTTCGTTTTTGACCTCCTAATGACTTCCACAGCAACCAATTACGGTATGTCGTTGTGACGAGAGGATAATAACTTCAGGCAGGGAAAAAGCAGCAGGAGCTGATGAACTCTTAGGAAATGATGATCCTGTTATGCAAATGTACTTAGTAATAAAATAAGTGAAAAATACAGATAATGTAAAATATTTAGTCAGAGATGTTTCTAAATAGAAAGCCTTTTGACATTCCCCACATGAGGTCAGTTGCAATTTAAAATGTTAATTTTATATATGGGTTGAACATAGTATTAGCAGCACAATTTGGTAGTTTTGGAAGAAAGGTCCATCAGTCTTCGAATTATTGTTAATGTATTCTCACTGTCGCAAAACATAGCTTTGGATGGGGGTGATGACCAGACAAAACTTATCTTTTCATTTTCAATTTTTACAGATGATCGACTGAACGCTATGGAGAGGTAGGTGAATTAATTGCAATCTTACACTGACTTTATTCTATGTTTATTGCTGGATAATCACCCCAATAGCCAAGTAATTTGCCCAGCTTGGGGGGGGGGGGGGAAGGATAGCTCAGTGGTTTGAGCATTGGCCTGCTAAACCCAGGGTTGTGAGTTCAATCCTTGAGGGGGCCATTTAGGGATCTGGGGCAAAATCAGTACTTGGTCCTGCTAGTGAAGGCAGGGGGCTGGACTCAATGACCTTTCAAGGTCCCTTCCAGTTTTAGGAGATGGGATATGACCATTAATTTAATTTATTTAATTTTATTTATTTAATGTCATCCCTCCACTGAGCAGCAGCCAAATGTCCAGGGTCTTGCAAATCTCACTGGAGGAGAAATCAGTGACACCGGGTCAAGGTATATTCTTTGTGTAACGTGTTTTATTTACACAAGTATACATCATTCCTGGAATGGACAGGGTCACAAACAACATACAGGCAATCCCCTCTTTCAGGGACCTGAGCCCAAACACCAATGCCTGGTTCCCCTGGAGAAACTCTGCCTCAAGAACTGACTCTACTTAGAGACATTAAGGCAGAAAACAAAACACTCTGGCTGACCACCACAACACACTCAATGAAACCACAAGAAAAAAACCAACTGCAGAGCATTTAATTCCATGACTGAAAGACTTCCTTGCATTGTAAGAATGAGAAGTTGCAAGACTATGTGTAAGAGTGCCATCTGATGACCCCTGCCATAATGATAGCTGTATTTTTGATTGGGTTATCAAATAGACTACTTTATTTGGATGAATGGCTGAAGTTTAACCTAATTTCATCTGTATCCAAGCTCCGCTCAGATGTAGTGTAGGGGGAGCTTCGGTCAAATTAGTTACAGCTCCCTGCTACCTAGCCCCTGCATGCATTAGAGCTGCTGTGGAGCAGCTCTAAATGATACCACTGGGGTAATGGCAGATCTTGCATTATATCATAAGTTAAGTGGGCGACTAATTTCTAACACAGACCATTCAAAATGATCTTGGATTCAGGGCCAATTGGTTTCTTTCTTCTTGATTTAACCAACTCTTCGCTAAGGTAAGAAAATATGAAATAAAAATACTTCACATGTTTTGCATATTACAAGAGCAATCCATGCATACCATGTTAAAATAACATTTTATAGCAATATATAGTGGATTGTCTTTCATTGGAATGACCAACAGAATCAAGCACTTACTGGAGAAGTTTCTCCCTAGACATGGATACTCTAAAAACCTCTAACATCAAGCTATTATTCAAAGTATTCCTTCAAAGGATTTAAACTATAATAGAAGCTGAGTGCTCCCAGCACTCCACTTAACTCATTTCATTAGTATGACAATCTAGCAATGCTAGCAGCTTCACTTTTGATATTATGACACTTTGAAGACAAGAGCTGATTACCAACAGTATAACTAGTAAATGCCACCACGGGGAACACTTTTTAACATATTTACCTAATTAGCCCATTATAAAGTGTTATATGAGTTCTGCACTTATTCTGTCATTAGTTTTCTGAGAATTTTGAAGAAACTGACAGAAGCAAAGGGAAGAAGTGGTACACAGCTAGTCTCCAATGCTTCTTCAAATTCACAGGGCTGACTTTGGAATTAACAAGGTGTAGATGAATGTTCTGGTACTAGTCAGTAGCTCTTGTAACACATGCTCAATTGATTCCCTTTAGAGAGACTGTGTACTCTCCTCCATAGAACAATTCAAATCCCCTGGATTTGGAATACTATGGGCATTACCATGGATGAGAAGGCTATGTCACAATTTTCTTTGCATTCCTTTGACAGCATTTTGGACTAACCATTAAAATCAGCCTTGGGTGGGTAATATGAGTGGGTACCATGAGTGGAGAAGGGGTGAAGGAGTCTTTGCAAAAGGAGCATGTCTAGAAGGTCACTTTTATTTTAAATGAACTCTGACATCCAGATACATATATTGGTTGTTTCATTTGGTCAGTTAATTTGTAAATGCAACCTAGCATGTTTTGCAAACAGATCAACAACCTCCTAAAACAGATATATAAACAGATATTTAATTACACAAACTATGAGTATTAGAATAGTCAATTAGGCTCCAGAATACTAGATACAGTACTTTGGATCATGAGAAAAGGGACATTTTACCTTTGATTCAGTCAGTTTCTTAGCAATTCTGATAAAATTGACTTAGGACCTGATCCTGAAGTCTGCCCATGCAGTCCCCAGTACCTGTGCAGAACCCATTTGACTTCATTGAGACTCTAAATGGACATTAGGGTTTGCCTGCCTGGATCAGAATGAAGGATCAAGAATCATGGCAGACTGGTTTGTCTCAGATTCCTGAGCTTTGCTGCATTTTCTAATTTATGTACACACACACACACACACACACACACACACACACACACACACACACACACACACACGTACGTGAGATTTTCAGAAATGCTCAGCTCTTATTCAAGTAGAGAAATAAGTGGGCAGATTTTTAGAATCTCTCAGCACGCTGGATGTTGCTCTTTTGAAAATCTGGCCCAAGTTTCACATGTCTTAAATGAGAGCTGAGCGCTTTTGAAATTCTGGTCCTTATGTTAGATGTCTAAATGAAAGTACTGTTCTCTTGAATAATCCGAGCTAGACTGTACACTGGAATCTGTCATAAGTGATCACCCAACAGTAAAGACTGATTATGTAATAGAAGTAATCATTAACTAAAAACGGAATACTATTATATTGGAAACCTACAAAATACATTAAAGTGGTCATGTCAGTCAGTCAACAGTGGTGATCATCCGTGCAAAGTTAACATATAGTACAC
Source organism: Emys orbicularis (assembly GCF_028017835.1). Classification (NCBI taxonomy): domain Eukaryota; kingdom Metazoa; phylum Chordata; order Testudines; family Emydidae; genus Emys; species Emys orbicularis. The sequence continues at coordinate 24,542,673 of NC_088696.1, forward strand.
GTACTACCAATTAACATTTTCTTTGTGCTTAAAACACTGCAGGTAGTAGTATATTCATTAAATAGGTGGTTGGCCAGGAGCTGCTCATGATTATATTGGGGTATGATGAACAAGGGCAAACAGGAACAATCTGCTATGTCTCTGTAGGATAAAAATCTACTTGTTTATTATGCACAGATGCTTGTATCAAGACAACTGAGATTGCTGTAAGGACACAGAAATCATTAATGTAAGAAAGATTATATTCCGCTCCCTAGAGAACATCATTATAGGGGAGATTACCAGTCTGCATTGGACGACCAAGGTCTAACAAAAGCGTAATTAATTTCCTAAAAAGAAAGTTAAGATATAGAATTTGATATAAAAATGTGGAAGAGAGGAAAGACAAAGGGAAAACATTTGTGTGTGTGTCAAATTTCACCTCTTAAATGAGAAAGTTACCCGGTTTTCCTTTGCTGTGATTTAATAGCAGTATGAGTGTCTGGGAAAGTAAATTGGGATGGAGGCGCTTTAGTACTTTTCCTCATGATGATCCAAACAAGCTCACAGAAAGTTTCATCAGACTACAAGGGTCATGTAGTTCAGATGGGCAAGTCAGCTGGCCTCAAGATAAGGAATCCCTTAAATTATTTCTGACATACTAGATACCCAAGCTATTAATAAAACAACATTCATAAAACATCTACTCTAAACCTCTCCTCACTTAGTCTTCTAATCTTTGAGAACAAATCTCCTCTCTCTATTCCATGTAAGAACTGCACCATGTTTATTTAGCATCTGTGTTTCATCTCTTTATTTTAATCTAATGGAGCAAACACGAGGTCTTGTGAATATTATACCAACATGATAGCCTTGCCTTGATCTAGTTGATTACATTGGGATCTAGGTAATGCCAGTCAGAAAGCTTGTATAATTGATTGACCTACATGCAACACCATTATCATTATTTCAGATGGCTCAAGAACAGCTTAGCTCTGAAGAGATGTTAAGGCACTGGAAGCCGCGAGAGCACTGGGCTTAGAAAGATTAGTTTGGTGTCTCCCTTTTTGAAGGGAGCTAAAAAGCAGTAAAAAGGTCCAAGCAAGTCTCTTCTAACAAAGGGCCAATGACAATACATTGAATTACCCAGAAAACCTGTAATTGTACTTAGTATTCAGTAACTTCAGAAGAAGGTTCAACAATGTATAGTATTTTCCATGACCTTCCCAAAACTTTACACTCCAAAGAAAGTGGTGAGTAATCCAATATTAAGCAGTCCAAATGTTACCAAGACTGCCTCACAGAACAATAAAATTCAACTTACTTTCAGCATGTGCATGCTTTCAACAACAAACTCTCTGCGATTCCTACTTATGTTCAGTCCCTAGGCAGTTAACATCATGTTAAAATTACACACTTGCAGAGGCTTTTCCTCAAATAATTGCACCATCTTTACAACATCTACTACACTCACTACTGAGGTGTTACTGCAAAATAAGTAATGGTTACTGACCAACTATCCTTCAGTATATTTTCCAAAGGGCCCTGAACCCCATATACATCTAGCTTTAAGAATTATGTATATTTAAAGCCCACCGGATAAGGAGTGCAAGTACTCCACCAAACCAAAGCTCATTTTTAATGGAAAAAGTCATCATGAAAATTCAATTTCATTCTGTTTACACATATAATCCCAATATGGCAATCATCATTACAAGTATTCCACAATTATTGAATTGCTGACAAAAATGTTTAGATTTAGGATTTACAATGTATTAAAATAATCCAATTTTATATTATATTCAGAATTTTGTAAACTTTTATCTTGTAATGTCTTAACTTCTCTCATTTCTCTAGGGCAAAACTGCTTGCATAAAATTATATCTGTTACTTCAAAAATTTCAGCTACTCACAGATGCCACATGTTGGGACAGAAAACTCTGCTACAAGACATGAAGCACCTGCTCTATTTAACAAGCAGCCTTACTTAAACAATTTATCTTTTATAGCACCATTCTAGTAGATTGTCAGCCTCTTATAATTCAAGCCTCTTAGGAGCATCTGGCTATTGGCTAGGCATCATCTCATATTTATACAACAAAATAAGATTAACAAAGCTAAGTAACAAATTGTGTATCCAGAAATAGGTGATTGCCCCCTTCAGAGTGCAATTTGTACCTGAAAATATTACACCCTTTTTTCTTTTAACCAGCAATTCAATTGTGGGTGAAAAATGTGCGTACCTGCACCTCCCACTACCTGTTTGGGGGTGCAAGTCAGGTACAGTAGAGGCAGAGATGCAAATTCTCCACTATCTACCAGTATTCACTGTAGTTATGCCAGGACAGCACTGTGGTAGGTCTGTCATTTTCTCCAGGGTTTCCATCAGAAGTGGGCAACTCAAATGTTTGTCTGAGACTTCCAAGAAGCCTTGGTGACAAAGACCATCCCAGAGATGCACTGAACCAAAGCTTGAGAGGGTCTCAGCTTTCAGTTGGTCTCCAGTTTGAGATAAAGATGCATTTAAATGTCAAAGCAAAGAAACCACACACCTAAACATTTAACAGCCTGTGCTGGTTTGAAAAACCAACCTTGATCAAGGCCAGAAGGAACAAAAGTCTCTGGCAGGTTTAACTTTGGTGGTACAGTTAGTGGGGAGACAGACTTGGCTAACAGTTATCATTTTTCCAAATTGCAGTGGTCAAACATAGTAAGATTCCATCCAAACCCTTCAGCATGATGGATTAGAGCAATACTCCAGGGGTCTTCATTTGGCAGCAGGCTGTGAAAGCCTGATAAGGGTGGCTGAATATAGAATGATTAGGTTCTATTTTAAAATGGGAGCTTAACACAACAAGCAACACACATGCAGCCATAGACATTAGCTGAATTGGAACAGTCAGAAATGTAGACTATTCACAAGATTTGCTCTCAGTACAGGACAGGTCTGCAAGCCAATCAAAAAAATGGTAGGCAGGTGTGTGCATATATCTTTTAGTTGTTAAACTTTATTTTTATTGGAAGTTGAAGAACAGACATAATCTAGCAGTGATGTTATAGGAGCCTAATCCAGCCATTTTGAAAATATTTCAAATCGTAAGGTGAAACTGGCAAACATTGATTTCACCTATTGTACAAATATATATTTTTTAAAAATCACTTCCCTCTTGCTTGATTCCACTTGGTTTTTCAACAAAAAGAAAAAAGCAAAACGTTCCCCAATCATCTTAAAAGTACATGATGGTCAGATTCACTGTAAATTCATTCTCTCCCCCTTTTTTCTTGTCATATAGTCATTTCACTCATTTACAAAAGTTTCTTTTCTTCACTGTGTTTTGTTGGTTACTTTATCATTTGCAGCATTCTTTTCAAATTGAACTTTATCTCTAGCAATTAAACATTTGATACACACACCCCATAAAATGTGTTGCTTCGCTCTTTGCAATGGTCTATTCTCTGTGTGATTGGAGGATATTTTACACACACACACACACACACACACACACACACACTTCCAGCTTCACCTTCATATTTCCCCTATTTCGGAAGAATACTTTCCCCCTAAATAATAGATAAAAAGAAGCATTATCACTCTCCCTGTCATACCACCTGCTTTTTCAAATAAAACCTTTCTGATTTAACACCCTTTATCATCAGCTCTCTTTGGAAGTTCTATTCCCTTTGTATCACTTTCTGCAGTGTAAATGAAAGGCCATGCTGTTCAGTATCAGTAGCTAATATTGCATTGCCAGCCTACCTGGCTGCTTTTATACTGTTCTCAAACTAGTCCCTACAACATTTGGGGCCTAGCCCTGCTTTTCTTTAGGCTCCAAATCCCCAGGGAAGTTTTGGGTTTGCAATGGATCCAGGTCCAGCTCCTTTGTCTGTGCTAGCTAAACCATGATTGGGTCTCAATAAATCTCATCAATAATTCACAGTTCCAACACTGGCAGCAGTCACATTTTAAAAGATCATTTTATACATCACATGGACTACATCACATTCATTCAGCTCTCAGATTGTTGTCTACTCCTAATGAAACTGATTCCTCCTCAGCTTTCAGTGTGGTCCTAACCTCTGCCAAGAGTCCTTAGCTTGCAACTTGGTGGAAAAAGTCTTTGCCTTAAATAATTGCCTTACAAATGTTTATTTTCTTCAACTAAAGGATCATTCTCCTTGCTCCACACATTGTCACTTTCATTTGTCCAATAACCTTCTCACAGCATTCGCTGAATCCTCGTCCAGCATCTGTATTGCATTGAACAGTGCATTCTCACTCTGACCATCTCCAACAGGTTTGTACTGCTTGCTTTTCCCTTTCATGTTATGTTATTGAAATGTACACAATTGATTATAGGATTAAGTAAATTTTCATGTTTAAAGAAATGTTTTTTTTAAAAGGAGAGAGGAAGGAGCCTATATGTGCAAATGAAGAGTCCTGGGGTGAGAAAAAAATCAAAGTACATTCTTTGGTGAAAGAGGGGAGGAGTTAAACATTGCTGAGAACCTAGTACTGCATCAGAAAGCTTTTAGGTTTAAATCTCCCTTGTGAGCTCCAATGAATCTGAGCCAGCCTCTCACTTTTGAAAGTTCTCCAAAGTGAAAATAAATAATGAACAAGAAGTATAAGAGGCACATTTAAAAAAAAAATTTTTAAAAACCCTCTCACTATGCACAGCTAAGATGGAAGTGTCATGCAAGGGTAATGTTCATCACTACACAAACCCATGGCTGAACAATGCCACATAGAGCTTTTCTCCAGTACTCACTTCAGAAAATAAACAGAATTCGTTTAAAAGGAAGGAATTTTTTTCAAGTGTCCCAATAAGTGGTGAGAGAAAGTCACAGGCTCACTGGTATTGTCTTTGCATTGTAAATCAATAAGAATACAAACAAAAATGTCACAGTATGCATGGAGTGGTGGACTTAGCCACCCTTTACTGTACAAAAGGTGTCTTCTCTGCCCATTTGCTCCCCCTCACAATCCAGACTTATAAGGATGATTAGACCCAGTTAGGAAACTGGGTCTGGATCTAGGAAACAGAAGTGCCATAAGTTATCCCTTGTAACCTTCTTTCCTTTCTTCTGGAGCAATCATCCCAGCTCCAAGGGATCAGAACCTACCCTTCAACAGGAAGATCGCCATTCTGTTCTAGTCCCTTTCAGGAACTGACATGGCATCAGGGAGTTATATTTCAGTTGATCTAAAATGTGTCCCTCACCCTCAAGAACATGTACACAATATTCTTTAAAAGAAACAGCAGTGCATGGTGAGTTGACCAATGTCAAACTAAATATATTGCACTCAGACCCTACAACTAAGTTGCAAAACACAAACACACCCCACAATCACTCCCACAGGCAAAAACCTCAACAAAACATGCAGGCTTTATATCACATCATCTAGGACTTGGACTTCCTGTTGTGCTTCAGTCTGTGGTCAACTGAAGTTAGTGGAACAACACATGATGGATGAACATTTTTCCAACATATCCAACCCCCTGTGTTCTCTCAGAAGTGAAGGAACAAGACCCCATTAGTGTGATCGCCTGCACTCTGACATTCCATCCACCTTTGAGATGAACATGTGTATGCTTGGTTTCTGCCAGAAGATGAATTTGAAAGTTATTTCTCAAACAATTTTGATAAAATGTAAAATAGATTTTTTTTAAAATGGAAATCTAGTACTTTTCCCCCCAAAACAACGCTAAAGCAACAATGACTGAAGTTTAAAACATGGCATAGTTATAGCCTTCACTGAAAGAGAGAACAGACCCTCAGGAGGAGGGTCTTGTTTGTAGATCTGAGTTCTGTTTTGAAAGACTTTAGAAGGACTTAACACAGTTAAGGCTGGATGAAGGTTAAGGGGGGGAATTGTGTCCCCCAAATGCAGCCATGCAGAGTGGTCACTGCATTCTCCACATTGCTTGCAGCTCTTCTGGTCAGCTGACCTTGGGCAAATGTGGCGGCATGCACTATGTGTTCCCATGGTGGCTGGTTTTCAATGGTTGCCAAGGAATGAGATTGCTGCTTTGATGGACTTGGGGATAAGATGGGTAACATGGGATTCTTCTCTTTATGAATGCATCTATGAGTCAGTCTCCTATATTGACAGGGAGCAAGCGCCTTCTTGGTCTTGGTCAAGTGTGGTGCCAAGCAGGATTGTTGCTGACTCAGATGATGAAACTAGCAATGCCAGCAACTCTTGCACCTGCAGGACTGCATTCTTGCAAGATGGTCCATGTTATTGACACCACTGTAGTGGTGTCATTGTAGTGGAGAATTATGTGGGGTTTCTTGTTGTTTCCTTTTAAACACTGTCATGATGCATCACTGATGATCGCATTATTACCAACCCCTTCTCCAGAACACAGGAAACCAGGGTGAGTGGCCCAGCAAACACTAACACTGATGACAGTTTTTCTCTGTTGCATTGGGGATGTATCTCACAACGTATATCTGGCTTGTTTTGTTGGATTGTTCCAGCATAGATCAAATTTTCATGGAGTGGATCTTCATCAAACTGAATACTGGTGAGGAAGTTATCCCCAACTACGTTTCTTCCGGTCTTATACCAGGGCTGAGCAGAAGTGCCTCATTGGTTGAAGACAAACCTGATGAACAATCAATGGAAACCATCCTTTTTGGAGCAACTCTCGACACGACCTGGCACAGATCTAATACGTTGTCATCACATGATGACTCACTTTCAGAGTTGCAAATCTTTTTTTAAATAAGGTCAGAATATCCTGCCTGGTTGTTTACCATCTTGAATTGCACAACACAGAAAATCCCCTCAAGAGTCTGAGTCTGCAGTGTCAGAAATACCTAGTCAGAAAATCTTCTCAACAGTGTCAGGCAAAGAAAGATGGCATCAGTCCACTTTCTGTTAAGGATACCTAACAATCCCCAATTGGAAGGGACAAATCTCCCTGGAGTACTTTCTATCTTAGGGTAGGTCTACACTGGCAAGTTTCTGCACCACAAGTTATACCACTTTTATTAAAACGCTGGAATTAAACCGCTGTCGTGTGTCCACACTGTGCTCCTTGTGACGCTGGAGTGCATCCACATTAGTAGCTCTTGCAATGGCAAAGACAGCAGTGCATTGTGGTAGCTATCCCACTGTGAAACTGGCCGCAGGGTGCTTTGGGAAGGGTTTGCAATGCCTCATGGGGCAGGCACAGTGTCACATGATTCAGGTTTCTCGATCACATTGTTCCATGGGCATCCTACTACATTGCCGGCTGCTTTTCAACGGAAGTTGGGGGGGGAGTGTGTGTGACAGGCGTGTGTGTATGGACGGGAGGAGACAGTGTTTTGGGGGGCAAAGAGGGTGTCAGCATGCTGTCTTGTAAGTTCAGACAGCGGCAGGAAGCAACCAGTCCTGAGGCAGGGGGAGAGAGAAACCCTGACATCAGCCCCCGCCTCCCTCCCTGGGCTCTCTGCACAGATCTCTCACACACACACACACACACACACACACACACACACACACACACCCCTGCCTCGGTGTTCAACAGCGCGAGCATTCCACATTAATGGTTTGCTTTGTGTCCCGGAGCAGATCAGCGCAGCATGCAAGGGCTGTCAGAAACGGTGCTTTGAAAGGGGAGGGGTGCACATCTCCAGGGCAGCCGAGTTCAAAACAATGACCAGAGCAGTCACTTGAGGCATTATGGGACAGCTCCGGAGGCCAATGACAGTGCAGAAAGAAATCAAGCGTCTACACTGGCAATAGAGCGCTGGTGCCTCTGCGCAAATAGCCTGATGACTCTCGTGGAGGTGGGGGTTTTTGCAGTGCTGCAACTGAGGAGTTTCTGCGCACAAAGTGCCTTGACTGGGTACACGTCTGCAGTTTGAGCACAAAAAGCTGCTTTACTGTGCAGAAACTTGCCAGTGTAGACAAGCTCTTAGTGGGACTGTATGCAGCAACCATTGTCACTGCAATGCACTATCAGTTAGCACTTGCTCACTGTTACAATACAAGATACTCTCACTAGAAGCAAACATATGTAAATGCGGATACAGACTAACACGGCTGCTACTCTGAAATATGTAAATACAGGAAAACAATGCAACAGCTTTGGGTACATTTGTACCCTACATGCTTTTTTTGACACAGAAAAAAAAAATTAAGCTTTTTTTTTCTGAATAGCGTACCTGTTCCCAGGTGACAATGACCTAAAACAGTACCCCTGAGGACCCCTATTTTAGGAGTTATCCCAACATATATGTTCATGGGATACAATATTACCCCATGAATGTGGATAAGGATTAATAAACTCAGAAAGGGGAATGTTTTGAATATCTGGACTATATTGACTTTTTAAGGGGCACTGATTGAAAAGGAAACCGAGGCAGGCCTCAGCAGAGCCACGCTTCGGCAGCAAGGGGTGCTAGCAGGCAGGCACACCCTTGACAACCGCTAACAGAGTTCCCTTTTTAGTTCAAGTGGTGGAGGTTTGTGTTGTGGTGCTATGTTGTGTTGTGTTTCTGGGTTGCCTACAAGGTACATTAGTGCGTCAACTGGGGTGCAACTTTTAGCGCATACTGGCATGTCATGCACTAATGGGCCACATGGAGCCTATAGGCACAGACTAAAAGTTCCCCAGGGCATGCGGACAGTCCCATTTCAAACAGTGCTACATCAACACACACTAGGGAACTTTTACTGAGCGAGGTCTACAGGGCCAGTTAGTGCACAACACACTAAGGCAAGTCACTTGACCTCTCTGTGCCTCTGTTTCAAAGCAACAAAACCACTTCTGCTGGGGGAAAAAAAAAAAAAAAAACTAAAACCATAGACAGAGGAGTAATTTTCTGTCTCACAATAACAGAAGGAAAAAATGGATTAGTACTATTTGGCACATTCATCATTAAGACACATGCATATTATTCTAGACTGGGTAGAAGACAACCATTTGCTACAGAAATGATTGGGGCTCTGTCCAGAAAAACAAAACCAAAAAACTATGTACTCTTCAGGTTACACATAATTTGCTTTAGATTTACAATCCAGTAGTGAAACATGATCTCATTTGTCAAATCTTTTAGTTTTAAAGAGTAGTTAAAATATACGTTGCTGTGAGCATAAACTGACTATTAACATGCAGGTTTTACTCCAGCTGTAATTCAAATTCAGCTTTAGTGGAGGCCTCTGAACAATTTGCTGTTACCTTACAATGACTTTCAGCAAATACTTATCTGCATCCAACAGACTGCTTTTCTTCAATATATCCTATACTGCAAGAGAAAGAACCTACTGAACAATCACCACTGTACACTAATTATTTATGGTTGAAAATGTTGAAGAGACAATCTGTTGAGGCATATAATATGCCTTGCCTTTAACTTGTTAGAGTCTAACAAAGTTTCCAGTTATAACACAATCCCATTACAGAGGTTCCCAGACTTTTCTTATTGCGTACCCCCTTCCAGATCTACCAGCTGCCTTTCAGATCTACCATACCCTTCTCATCACGGATACTGAGTGTTCTTCTCTACACTATCAGTCGTTCACCATCTGGCCACATTTCACAGTTACTTACAGATATAGTTACAGTGCGACATATACAACCAGGGGGGGGGAAAAACCCTAAGTTCTGAGCTCAGGTAGACTGGACAGTTTCTGGGCAACTAAACCCACACTGCACAGTGATTGGAGGGGAGGGCTCTGTACGTCAGCATATCTGTGTTCTCATTGGTACATCCTGAAGTACATTAACTTCCATGTTTTATATAAAACAAGTTCCCATGGAGTTTTAAAGCTTCATCTGAGTAGCCTATTATGAAAATTCAATAAAATTATTAATAAAATCCATTACACAATTTCTCTCGTGTACCCTCCAGAGACGTCTTGCATACCCCCAGGGTAACCTTACATTATCCGATTTTGTTGTACTGAGATTCTGGATTGAAGTTGGGTTGGTTAGTCAGGGTTTTCTTATTTGTTTTGTTCACTTCTTTGTTTGGTTTATAGCTTACCACCACTGCTGAGAAAACGTTGAAGTCCTCCCACCCCACAACAGTACCAGAGCCACTAATTTGGTGGGACCCCAAAATGACTTGTGCTCCTGCATGCTGTTCCTGAAGGAGCAGTTAGGGGACACTATTCTTGGAGATTATCGGGGGTGTGCTGTAAAATGATGCTTAATGATAAAGGGCTTTATATTTTTAAGTAAAAGTTGGTTGGGGCTGTGTATTTTACAAAGCACATGACTGCACATAGCTAGTTTTATAATATGTACGTCATTATATCTAAAAGAAAGAAGAAATCCTGGAATATAATGCAGTAACAAGGAAACTATACCATAACTAGAGAGATTTGCATGTACATAAATGTACATATGCAGCAGCAAATTATTTTCCCATATAACATGCTTCCAGATTTGGCCCACTAACTTACTCACAGACAGAAGGAACCTTGATGGACATCAGCTGCTTGCTAAGCTTTTCAAAGTTGCATATCTAAGTGAGGAATATAGTGGCACAGATGCAATGCCGGAAGGATTTCCTCACATTCATCTGTTATAGTCATTTCTTCCACTGTGTTGCTGATTGGCAATGCCTAGAGTAATTTCAGTGAATGCAGTGAAAAATAGACTGATGTAGGAAGCTGGTTAACTCTTTCAACTGCACATAGGAGGGGGGAAAAAATGTTTCTGGATCCATATTTTCCACTACACTTAATCAGTGTCAATATGGAGAAGCCTTGCATGTCATGATAAAGCCTGTTAAAAAGGAAAATCCCCCAGGGACTAGCCCTCTGGTGTGGTGATGTCCATCCATTGAATTTTCTGAAATGCAATAGAAGAAGAGGTATGCCTGCTTCTAGCCTAAAGTAGGCATGATTCAAACTTTCCCACACAGGTCTGCAAATATACCTCATCCAGCGTTCTTTAATCTCCAGTTGCTTCCGTCTGGGGCTTCTCCAAGTCTGACTTTACCAATTACACTCTAGTTTTGTAATGGAAACAATGCCAACTGCACAGAAGTTTGGTTTATTGAGGTTATTGTTTTGTGTGTGGTAGGTTTTGTGAGGGGGGGGTTATTTTGTTTTATAAAAACTTTTCTATTCCTTATTTAGTTCTAAGACCAAGTCCAGACCAAGCTCTGAGGTTTTAAAGATAAAAAGTCCACAACAAGCCCATCATTGCTGGACAGGAGATTAAAACAATGAGGAATAGTCATAACACTACCAATGTATAATCATTGATATGTAATGGAATAATGAATTCTGAACACCTGACAATTAAAAAAAAAAAATTCTTTAGTGATTTTATACATGGATATAACCCATTTCACCTATTCATTTGGATTTAAGAAGCACCTTGTCTAATCTCTAGGCATTTTTGTGTAGATTCTAGAATCCTTAAAATTAATGGAATAAAAGTATTTGCCCTTCATTGCCTCCTGTATGGAAACCCTCCCCCATTAAACAAATATACCTCAACTCATCACCAACTGACCCAGGAAACCCCCAGGGTAATAAGGGACCCTGGCTTGTGGCATGCATTGAAGTTAAATAAATGCAAAGCTCAAAACCAAGGAAAACGTAACCAGCCCCCTAACCTTTTAAACCGGGTATGTTAGTGTGAGTATTTTCACTGATGGCAGCTGCAATGGTAACACACAAAGATGAAAGTGATTTTTAGGTAGCCATGTTCCAAATCATGACCGCGTCTGCCAACTGTCCTCTACTTTAACTACTGGTCATTTTTTTCAGATTCTCTCAAAGATTTAGTGTATGAAAGTTTTAGAATTATGCAGCTACAGATTTTTGCAATGGTAGAGACTGAGGACAAACTAGAGGAAAGAAACACCATTGATTTTCTACTCCTAATTGATTGCCAATGCAAATACCATACCACTCATCACACACTGAGATACTAGAAATACATACCTCCTTTTCCAACGAATTTGGTTCATTTTTGTTGAAGAAAAATTGAGTACTTCAGTCACAGGTTTGCTCAGACACGGACATTTTCCTTGTGTGGCACTTCCATTTTAGCTCTGCATAGCAAGAGATTATTTTTTAAAATGTGCTACTTATGCCTCTTATTTATTATTTATTTTCACTTTGGAGAACTTTCAAAAGTGAGACCCTAGCTCAGATGCACTGAAGCTCATAAAGGAGATTTAAAACCAATAGCTTTTTGATATTGTACCAGGTTCTCAGCAATGTTTAATCTGTTCTCCTTTAAATTAAAAAAAAAAAAAAAATGTAACTTGTTATATTATGGGTTTTTTTAAACTACCTCCTTCCTCCCCTCCCCCAAGGATTTTTCCCAGGCAGAATCCCTCACTTCTCTTTCCTTAAAAAAAAAATTCAAGCTTGACAATTACTATTATTTATTGGCTGCACTATAGTTACCTCCTGAACCAACTCCTGCATGCTATTTAAGACTTGTTTGATAACACAATCACCTCGTGAGCTCTAGTATTAAAGGATCCAAGAAGCAATCTCTTAAGAAGTAGAGAAATTGCTTCTCTAAACCTTGTCCCAATGTGACAACTGAGCAGTTTATATGCTAGTGTTTGAAGTCATCCTTTATCATCACTTTTTAAAACATTGTTGCTTCCTCAATACTGTGCCCTTGATATCCTTTTTCTGGTCTTTAGATAGCAAGGCGAAACACAATATATTCACGCAGTTCACAAACTGTTTACTCAGAGAACGGTAAGTACTTCCACTTCCATGGAAGAGCATGCCACTACCTCAAACACAAGCCTATAGAGATCAATTTCTACTTCAGGTATTTATACAGCTTGTTGACTGTGCAACAACTCAGTCTGAAGATGCAGCAGATCAGTTGACAAGGCCACGTTTCGAAAGCACTCACTGAACCCTGTTTACATAATGAAGTCAAACAGCAGAAACCAGGCACAGTTCTTAATGGAGATGAAATCATAGAGGTGTAGGTCTGGAAGAAGCCTCAATAGGTCATCTAGTCCAGTCCCCTGCACTCAAGGCAGGACTAAGTAATAACTAAACCATTCCCCTGTTCTTAAAAACCTCCAGTGAGGGAGATTCCACAACCTCCCTAGGCAATTTGTTACAGTGCAAACTACCCTAACAGGAACCAACCTCCCTTGCTACAAATTAAGCCCATTGCTTCTTGTGCTTTCCTCAGAGGCTCAGGAGAACAATTTTTCACCCTCTTCCTTGTAACAACCTTTTATGCTCTTGAAAACGGTTATGCTCATCCCCCACCCCAGTCTTCTATTCTCCAGATGAAACTAACTCAATTTTTTCAAACTGTCTTCATAGGTTGTGTTTTCTAGACCTTTAATCATTTCTGTTCCCCTCCTCTGAACTTTCTCCAATTTGTCCACATCTTTGCTGAAATGTGGCACCCAGAACTGGACACAATACTCCAGTTGAGGCCTTATCAGTGCGGCATAGAGTGGAAGAATTACTTCTCACATCTTGCTTACTACACTCCTGCTAATACATCCCAGAATGATGTTCACTTTTTTGCAACTGTGTTACACTGTTGACTCCTATTTAGTTTGTGATCCACTGTAACCCCCAGATCCCTTTCTGCAGTACTTCTTCATAGACAGTTATTTCCATTTTGTAGGTATGCAACTGATTGTTCCTTCCTAACTGTGTAGTCTTTATTGAATTTCATTCTATTTACTTCAGGACCATTTCTCCAGTTTGTCCAGATCATTTTGAATTTTAATCCTATCCTCCAAAGCACTTGCAACCCCTCCCAGTTAGTACATCTGCAAACTTTATAACTGTACTCTCTATGCTATTATCTAAATCACTGAAGAAGATATTGAACAGAACCGGACCAGGACCAATTACTGTGGGACCCCACTCAATATGCCCTTCAACTTGACTTTAGTGGTAGATGTCACTGGAAGATGGTAGAACAATATTCATATCCTTGAAGGATGAATGCTGTTGACAGCTGGTTAGGGAGATAAGGAGCATTGTTTCATATCATGGTAGTCATGTTTTCTGCGTTTGTGGGCACCTAGAAATTAACATTCTGCTTGGCCAAACTAGGGGTAAACCTTTCATGGCTAAAAATCTGCAAAATTCACTCCATTTTAATTACTTATATTCAGGCTATTTTGTACCAGTGAATAGATGAAGCCAATGCCTCATTCAATAAACTTTACTCACAGTTTCAGTCACACTCCATTAGCTTTAACTGCACTTTGATTTTAACCTCAGCTTTAGTTGTATTTTGATACACTAGGTCACCATTTAAAATAAAGGTAACTTCTCAGATGGCAGCTAGGGTTGCCAAATTTCTAATCACATAGAACTGAACACCCTTGCCCTGCCCCCTACCCCACCACTTCTCTGAGACCCTGCCTTTGCCCTGCCCCTTCTCTGAGGCTCTGCAGGCCAGGTCCCTCTGGCACTTAAGTGCACGAGTGACCAGGGGACTCTGCGTGCTGCCTGTGTCCATAGGCACCGCCCCCACAGCTCCCATTGGCTGCGGTTCCCAGTCAATGAGAGCCATGGAGCCAGCACCAGGGAGGGGCAGCATGCAGAGCCCCCGTGGCCACCCCTGCACCTAGGAGCGGAACATGCTGGCCGCTTCCGGGAGCCACGCAGAGCTGGGCAGGGAGCCTGCCTTAGCCCCACTGTGCCACCAACCAGACTTTTAGCGGACACTTAGCAACCCTAATCAGCTAGTTCATTGTACATATCCACCATTCTGTTATTTTAGCTTACCACCCTTTCATTTTAGCTCACATTCACTTTAACCCTGCCCCATGTCCTATGCTGCTGCAAGCCCCATGCCAGAGCCTGGCAGCTGCGCCACAACGCCGTCCAGGACCGCCTAGTGAAGGCCATCGACCCGCGCCTGGGAGAGGTCGCTGTCAACCGCGCCGTCCCCGGCACCGACAGCCTGCTGCGCCCAGACATCGTCGTCACGGACGAGGTTGGGAAAAAAGATCATCCTGGTCGACGTAACGATTCCATTTGAGAACAGGACCCCGGCCTTCTGTGAAGCCCGAACCCGCAAGCTCGAAAAGTACACCCCCCTGGCTGACACCCTGCGGACTAAGGGCTACGAGGTGCACACCGATGCTCTGCTCGTTGGGGCCCTGGGTGCCTGGGACCCATGTAACGAACGCGTGCTGAGGACCTGTGGGGTGGGCCGTCATTATGCGCGGCTCATGAGACGCCTAATGGTCTCGGACACTATTCGTTGGTCCCGGGACATCTACATAGAGCACATCACCCGCCACCGCCAATACCGAGAGTGAGCCGGGGAGACCTCGTGCACCCACAAGGGGGAAGAGACCTATAAACCCCCCCCTGAGCCCTGAACCCACCGAACCTAACTGAATCCCACCACGTGAGGGTCACCCCATCCCCATTACCCAGCCCACTTACTTATACCCATGACTGTCTCTACTTTGAGTGGAGTGATAGACCCTCACCGCTTGTCGGCTGTATCCTGATCCCGCCCACCGGTTACCCCCCCCCCAATTGGGGACATTGCAGTCTGTATATATTATGTGTGCTGCCCAACCCCAAAATACTAACATCCCCCCATACTCTGTATGTTACCCCCAATGACCAATAACTGACGCCTCAAATTTTCTGTACTGTTTATTTTTCAATTATTGTTAAAGGCTGGAGACTGACACACTCCATCCAATACCAGATGGGTTGAGAGTTGGCCACAAAAGAATGACAAAGTAAGAGTCACACCTTTACAAATAGTAACCAAATTCTCTATAACTAGTGATGCATGTGAATGGCCTGTGTAGAAGCCAAAGAAAGAGATGCTCATCTTGCAGCCTCTATTAGGGATGCTGTAACAAAGGCAGCTGCAGACTCCCTGAACCAGATACAGAAAGAATGAGCAGAAGATCTAGGCACAGAAGCCAAGATCAAGAAAAATCCAGAAGGTGCCAGCAGAGGAGAAATAAGAACTTTTTTCCTGCAAGGAGGTACTTGTCATTGGGCAGGAGGAGAAAACGGAGGGCAGATCTGAGAGCCACTGAAACTAGAGAGATAGAGCAAGGTTTAGAGAGGAAAAGGGAACTGGGGCTTTGGAGTAAAGGTCATGCAGGAGGCTAAGAGTTTCCTGAGTCAGAGAAACTTGAAGCAGGTAGAGGGAGAGAGTTGAGGTTTGGGTCAAGGAACAGACTGGTGTCAGTGCAAAGGAGAGCGAAGGGAAAATGGCTGGGTCAGTACAAGGAAGCTGGGATAAAGGCTCAGGAAAAAAAATCCAACACTGTTTAAAACATGCCTGATATATGTTATATTGCATATAAACAAAACTAGCATCCTTTTGTGTTTCATGAAAATCTCTCTGGTGGAAAGGTTACATATTTAACAGCCCTTTAAGGAATACTGACTATCAGCAACCAGAAGTCAGAGGCTGAAGTTTGGTTACAATGCAGAGCTAGAGTGTAGTGTCACAAGCCCCAGGTAAACGTGACCTGTTTGTGCAGCATAAATAATGGAGTAATTCAACAGAATGGGTCCACCAAACAGTGTGAATATTTAAAGTATCATGTCTTCGGAATTCCACCAAACTGCAGTAGTAGATCACACAAATTTGTTATAAGCTTCCTTGTTGACAGCTCTCGCAATTTGATCATGAATCTTGTGATATTGGAGATTTTCTTAAAGCACCACTAGAATTCAGGGGTTGATTAGGTGATTTAACAAAACAAAACAGATATTTCTAGGCCTCATGGTTGTAGAAAAGGCTTAAAAACAAAAAGTCTGAAGGCTTATAAACCAGAAGGCAAATAAAATTAACATAAAAACTAATTTTAAATCTCTTGATTTTTAAGCCTCTCATGATTTCTCGGGGGCTGACTCCTGATTTCTGAATGCTAGGGTTGACAGTTCTGATCATTATGTTTTAGTCATTTTAAGATTACAAGATTCTTGTTTTTCTCTGCTTCAACTATTAGAGAAGGGGATACCCCACATAGACCATGTTTCAACAAACTAATGTGAGTCAAGGCACTAGGCTATGGCAAGCCTTTTTCAGCAATGGGGCATGCAAGGCCAAATTATGGCTCCTACAACTGAGATTGGAGTGTGGGAGAAGGGGAACAAAGCAATGTGAGTCTTCTCCTTTC
Source organism: Emys orbicularis (assembly GCF_028017835.1). Classification (NCBI taxonomy): domain Eukaryota; kingdom Metazoa; phylum Chordata; order Testudines; family Emydidae; genus Emys; species Emys orbicularis. Next base: position 24,559,737 of record NC_088696.1, read on the forward strand.
CCATGTACCCAGGCAAGTATAATACAGTTGCAGGTGCAGGAAAAGCAGGGTGCTAACACTGCCAGCCAAACCCTGGCTCCCTTGTGTGTTGGAATTGATGTGCTGAGGGAGCCTATATGATGCTTATTAACCAGGTGTAGCAATGGAAGCCACTCTCCCAATACCAGTGATCACATTGTGCCATTCAAAGGCATAACGCTTTCAGACAGTCACTGGAGGGGTTCACCTTCTCCAGCACAGCCTAGCTCTTGAGAGGCATAACTTAGCCCTCAGTGTTGCATATCTGTCTAGCACACTAGTGTTTGAAGTAGTAATTGCTAGCTCATAAACCAGCAGCACATACACGAGAGGGGGAGAGTTTACCCACAGATGATTCCTGTAGAGTGACAGTTGTCAAGGCTCACTAGCAATAATCATAATAATAATCTTGCTCTATCACAGGGGTCAGCAACCTGCAGCACATGTGCCAAAGGTGGCACGTGGGCTGATTTTAGTGGCACACTGCTGCCAGCCGGGGTCCCAGCCACTGGCCCTGCCCAGCCCGCTGCCAGCCTGGATTACGGAACCCCAGACCAGCAGCGGGATGAGCCGCTCAGCCCACTGCCGGTCTGGGGTCCTGGCTGCCGGCCCCGCTCAGCTCACTGCCAGCCTGGATGGATGGAACCCGGGCCAGCAGCCAGGGCCGGATCCAGCTTTTTTGCCACCCCAAGTGGCAAAGTGTGGGGGCGGAAGCCGATCGGGAACACTTCGGCGGCAGCTCAATCGCGCCGCTTCATTCTTCTGTGGCAATTCGGCGGCAGGTCCTTCACTCTCTCTCTTCCTCTTCAGCGGCACTTCAGCAGCAGCTCAAAGAGGAAGAGAGGGACTGAGGGACCCGCCGCCGAATTGCCGCAGAAGACCTGGACATGCTGCCCCTTTCCATTGGCTGCCCCAAGCACCTGCTTCCTTCGCTGGTGCCTAGAGCCGACCCTGGCGGCAGCAGGCTGAGTGGGGCCGGCAGCCGGGACCCCAGACCGGCAGTGGGATGAGCCGCTCAGCCCGCTGCCAGTCTGGGGTCCCGGCCACCGGCCCCTTGCTATCCGGGGTCCCAGCCACCGGCCCCGCTCAGCCCCTGCCGGCCTGGATGGACGGAACCCAGGCCAGCAACGGGCTGAGCAGGGCCAGCGGACGAGACTCCGGCCTGCAAGGGGCCGGCGGCCAGGACCCCAGACCGGCAGCGGGCTGAGTGGCTCAGCCCGCTGCCCACGCTGCCAGTCTGGCACACGAAACCTTTTACTGGCACACCACTTCCCAAAGGTTGCCGACCCCTGCTCTATCACATGCTCAGTGCTTAAACCAGAACTATCATCTTTTCTTCTCTCGGATTCTAGGTCACTGTCAGATTCTATAGCCCTTTACAAGGTCATCTATTTTGCCTGTAAACTGATGGCACCACCTCTTGATAGTGTTATTTACAGTTGGCATGACTTACTCTTAATGCAAATAGCCAACAGACAGAGAATGTGTTGTGTTTGGAGACATTTCTACACATTTCTAATTAATTTTTATATATATACACATACACAGGGTTGGCTCAAGAAGGGATTAGCTATGGGCTTGTCTACACTTAAAATGCTACAATATAGACACTCCCTAGGCTGATGGGAGGGATTCTCCCATCAGTGTAGGCAATCCACCTCCCTGACAGGCAGTAGCTAGGTCAACAGAAGAATTCTTCTGTCAGCCTAGTGCTGTCTATGCAGAGACTTAGGCTGGCTTAATGACGCCACTCAGGAGTGGGGTTTTTCCACAACTACGACCAACATAGTTAAACTGACCTAATTTTCTAATGTAGACAAGGCCTTAGTGTAGGCAAGAAGGGAACAATGGCCTGATAAGAACTGCTCTGCCAACACCTGAGACAATGCAGAAAACCAGCTGCTTTGAAGTCTCTCTCTCTCTCTCTCTCTGACTTCCCTGATGAGCTGCCTAAACCCATTTAACCAGGTTCAAGAAACATAAAAGAAACAAAGGACTTGGCTGAACTTAAAGAGACACCCTCTTTGCAGAGGGGAGACAAGTTTTGAACCCAGACTCCAGAGGTTGTGGTGTCTGGGGTAGGATAGGATTATAAGTAATATTTAGTCTGTGTAGACCTTTTCTGGGTTAAAACCTTTTTCTCTGGCTATGCCATACTCCTACTCTTAAGTTCATACAATACTTTGTTGTGAAAGGAAGGTTCTCTCCCTTTATTCCACCAATCAGCTCCTGAAGGGAAGACCTGCAGGGTTCGAATCCAGTTGGGCCATCTGACTAATCACAGTGGGAACACAGAGGGTGATAGCCCAGGGACTCGGTCTTAGAGTGGGAGAATTATGGGATTCCACCCCAGGCCAGAAGGGACCATTATGATCATTGACTCTGCCCTCCTGCAGAAACATGCACCACAGAACTTCACCTGGTAATTTTTGCATCAAGCTCATAACTTCTGTTTGAGCTAGAGCATATCTTTCAAAGAGATATCCAGTTCTGATGTAAAGTTTCAAGAGACAGCGAGGCCACCAAGTCCCTAGGTAAGTTGTTCCAATGCTAAATTACCCTCACTATTAAAAATGTTTGTGTGACAGAGTGCTGAGAGCCAGGAGCTGACCCAGCACTCTGATCATTTACACATTAATTAGCTCCTCCAGGGAAGGCCTGATTTTTTTTTTTTTTTTACGATAATTTAAATTTTCATCAGCCAAATATACAAGTTTGGGTTGGTTTGTTTTTAATTTGAGTTTTTCTTTTTACCTGGGTGTTGGTACAATCAATAAAGGCTTGGCTTTAAACAAAGGATGATGTGGTTAAAAACTGACACTATCCCTAGTCAGAGGAGAGAAAAGGGTGGGGGGTGGAGAAAAAAGGGTGGAGGGTGAAAATGGGAATGAACAGCACTCCAGAAAAATAGCCATGAAGTTAGGCTTCCAGACTATTCTTACAACACTCTGCAGCTCAATTTCACGGGCTGTTTGCAGAAGTGGGTCCTTACGATACACCTGGAGTATTTAATTGCCTAAACAGACTGGGGGTTGATAAGGAGCTAATTATCCCATCCACTGGGGTAGCTAGTTAAAACAGGAAGGAGGAGCTAGCAGAGCCCATGGCCTGGGAAGCTAGTTCTCTGGCTGGTGAGGTTGCTTCCTCTCATTGGAGAAAGAGCTGAGGGTTGAAGGACACGATAGTTGGAAGTGCTGCACAAGGATTGTGACAGGACTTGGTGGTGGTAACTCTAATAAAACTCTCAGGAGGTGCTGACAAGTAAAAGGCATCCAAAACTGTTTTTGAGGGACCCGAAGACAGGAGAGGAGCCTACCCTGTTGCCACATACCTTACTTCTAATTTGAATCTCTAGCTGTATCTTCCCACCACTGCAACTATTTTACTTGGGTGAAGGGGAGGGATGAATCATTTCCACTTGGGGAGGCCCAAACAGACATGCCTTTTCTATCAGCTCTTCCTCAGACATGGGGTACTGGGATAGTCTCAGACTTCATGTGACACTGGACTGCCTCTAGGGCTAGTAATATCTTCCAGCGCAGAACAGCCTGAGCAGGTAGCAGGAAGTGAAAGGAGCAGGAGAAAAGTCCTAAATCTTTTCTGATTTGCACTGGCTGCCCATTGCTTTCCGGGTCAAGCTTAAGGTATTGGTTTTGAGCTATTAAGCCCTAAACAGCCTGGAACCTCAATAACCAAATAAAATGCAGGACATGCCAGGCAAGACTCTTTGCAGGTCTGTATGTATTACAGCCAGAAGAAACACACAGATAACCTCAGTTATTCTCCCTTGGAGGAAGGATTTGGGGAGGGGGAATTGGAAACAACCGATGCCCTTCTAAAAGTTTTGCACACAGAATACATTTGTATTACATCCAAATGATGTAACCATAATTTACAATCTAATTATCTCTCTTCCATGGAACCAGAAATCTTCAAAATAATATTCCTGTGGCTCTCAACATTAGAAAGGGTAACTTCCATAAAATGCGGAAGGCCCTTTATACAGGCATGACTGACCAGTAGAACCCAGCTGCCTCTGGGATGTGTTTATCAACCAGAACGTCTTTAGCAAAGAACTTCTCTACCAACTTGCAAAGAAAATCCTTTGCAGGCAGCTTAATGCGGAGTCTAACGAGTCAGACTAGCGCTAGCCAACAAAGCAGTAGCGAATAGGGCCGTAGAAACAAAGAACGTGGCCCCCTCCGAACGGTGGCCCCCTCCAAACATATGTCCGGGCGGGGCCCCTTACAATGCAGAAACTGGAATGCGGTATTTGTTTTGCCACTTTTTAGGGGCCCCCTTCCTTGCGGGGCCCCCTCCGGTCGGAGGGCGCTCGCTACGCCTCTGGTAGCGAATCAGTGTCTGAATACTGCACTCAGCTTTGTAATTACTGTAGCAGATGATAACCCTGAGACTGTAATGGAATTGACAGTGATAGGAAAACACTTAAATATGCACAGAGCATTTTGGGAAACTTGTGAGGATACTACAGAAAGTACCGTTCTCTTACTGAAGTAGAGCTGCTTTCACTCAAAGCCAATTTAATTTGGAGCAAGAGATTACAAGTAGATCCCAAGGCTGGTTCTCTCCAATTTCAACATAAAACAAATATAAAATTAACAGGTCCAAGTCAGACAATCTCAGTCTGCTGACTTTAAGCATCTTCCAGTGTCAAAAGTGACATTTTCTTTTCTTGAGTGTAAGAAGGGTCTCCTAAAGCTTGTCAAATATTAGCATTTTGGATCCTCAGACAAATAACAGTCAGAACACATCATACAGCAATAGATTTCCTGTATCTTAAGCTATGTTCCCAAAATGTATAATGAAACTGACATTCATAAAACACATTCGGTATATGAACAAATTATTGCACATAGAGGCTCTAATTCAGCAAAACAATTACTCACGTGCCTAACTAAAGTATGTGCTTAAGTCCCATTGAGTTCAATGAACCCTCATGTTTAAGTGCTTTGCTGAATCAGGGCCATAGCGCTTAAATATATATATGGAATCTACCAGTTTTTCTTGTGGATATTAAAGGTCTATTCAGCCTTGGCAACTAGAATCCCAAAATTTAATATTTTTTCAATTACATTTAAACTCACTTTTCACTGAGAGAGGTGAAGCAGCATTCAGTACATCCATTCCGCTGTACAATGTAATCTTGAATTAGGAGGGGGTTTTCTTCCATCAGCCCTAGTGCTAAAAAGAAAGTTGTAAAGCTGCTCCCACACAGGTCTCGGTCCCAGAACTATTATGGACATTAATGGAAGTTTTTCTAGTGTAAGGAACATAGGCTCATGCCCACCATGATTAAAGTAATTCCTTGCTCATAAATAATACAATCAGAGACAAAACTGTTCAGACTACTCATTTGTACGACCCTTTTCAAAGTTCCTAGCAAACTATCATTTACGAGTCCGATACGGAGAAGATACCTAATTAAAACTTACTACTGTAACATGTTATATCTTTGAGGCTTACAGAATGGTCTTTACAGCTTTTAAAAAGCTATTTTATTTGGTATTGATTTTTCCTTCCTAAGAGCCTCTCTCTCCTGTTGGCTGTGTTTTTCCTGACAGACACTGAGGTCCGCCAGGAAATTTAACCTTCAGAGATGGGGATGAGTCACAATATTCTGGACCACTCTGCTTCTCATGCTTTGTTGTATTTTTAAACTCATGAAAACGTTTTGGACCCAGAGCTTTAGCCAGTTTAATCCCATCCAGCCTATAATCTTTGGTATACACCAGATTTCTAAAATGCAGTGTTACTAATGCTGGTGACATTCTATTAGTCATTATAAATTGTTAACATTCTGTTAAAAGGAACTGAGAATACTCATCTTAACTATCAATTGCTGACTGAAAAATTGTAGCAGAATAACTGCATTTGACTGGAGTGTGTATTCATCTCAAACAGGGAAACTCCAGCACTTTATCAAAATCTGTTTTGTACATTTCTCTCTTTAATGACAAAAATAATTAACTCATTCATATGACAATACAAAACTATAGGAGACTTCAATCTATCAGTCTGTTTCAGGGTCATCCCTGTTATCAATATGTGACAAGTTAATGGGTCTTAATTATAAAAGTAGCAGTAAAGCAATTAAGCAAACTGGGGGATTATGGTGATTCCCAGCTGTGGCAGCATGTTTCTTAGTCTTTCTAAGATAACAGATATTTTCCATTGTAAATTAGATTAATCTTCTTAAGCACTGTCTGAATCTTGTGCTGAGAAACTTTTTAAAATAGATCCTGGTCTCAAACATGATCCTGCAGACAACATACCATTTTAGTCTAGATATTTGATAATTGCATACTGTGATTCAACTTAAATTATTACAAAAAAGTGACAATAAATTAGTGGTATGTGTCTTGTGAAAGCCCTGGAAAGCAAGTGGCTATGGGTTTAAGACAAACTATCTTTAACCCTTCCTATTGTGCCAAGGTATTACAGTCTCCAGGGCTGGTACACCCCTGCAATTTCTATCAGGTAGCGATCTCATGGGAAGCTTTACATTGTTCTCACTGGCACTATCCCTTCAGAGAGAGGGGGGGGGGGGGTTATACCTTTTGATTAGCAAATCACTTACAAATGGAGGACCTGATTTGGAACCACATGGCTGTGCAGTTGCACACAATTCTGTGTGCGCACACCTTGGTGTACTAACACTTCTATTAACAGCTGATAAATGCCAACATTTTCACATGTGACATCTGCTTATTCCAATTACTATTGCATACTCAGGCATTAGAATCTGTGTGGAGGTGTTTGTGCATCAATTTGCACACTGAGATGTTAGTATGAAGTGTACACACAGTTGTTACTGTACTGAAGTATGTATGAGAGGGAGTGTGAATGCACAAATGCACATGTGCCAGTGAAGATCAGGTTGCCGGTCTATTAAAGATTTGGCCCTGAATGAATGTTTGCATTCAACTGAAGTGAAGCTTTTGCAACAATATATATTTTGTGCTTGAACAAATCCAAATCTTTAGAAGGGAATTTTTGAATACATGCTACATTCAGTTACCTAGGAGTTTCAAACTAACTGAAAAATTAGGATTGCACTGCATTTTTACATGCGTTTCTACTTTATATATAAATAATCTTGTAATATTTCTTAATGATTAACAAATACAATACATCTTGAATTCAACGTATATACCACATGATTTCTGTGAGCTGCATTAGTATAACAGTCCTGGAGTGTTATAGCAGGTGTTTGCTGTAATTGCTTGTAGTATTCCTGCTATGTATGGTTCAGTTGAAAGTCAAACCAGTAAATGTTGTCTGACAATAAAATATGAGTCTACAGAACAAGCCACTGCATCACTGTCTGATAAAAATACACTGAATTGTAAAGACAAATTGTGGCTTGCGTATTAAAGCAAATACAGAAACTACAATTTCAGGAGTATAAACTTCAATTGGCCCAATGCTTCAGTCATTTCTCAGTCAAATTTTCCAGTGAACTCAGTGAGAATTGTGCCCAAGTAAAAAACGCAGGATCAAACCCACAGGCTCGGATTCTCATTTACACTAAAGGTCCCTTTATACATCATAAATTTATACTTTGTAAAAATTACTGCCAGAGTGGTACAAAGGGTCCTTGGTAAAACTGAATTCAGGCCATAGTCTGTTTTATTACATTCATTTTGGAATGTTTCTTATTGATCTAATTTGTATAAGATGTACATTTTACTTCAATTAAAAGCCATGTTATGGAACAAAAAAGGGGATTTTTCTATGTAAAAAATTAACCAGCTAACTCCCACTTCTTCTTGCCATGTTTGTCTCTTTTTATTATTACCTTATGCAAAGGCGACACTTGAGTTTGTGGGCATACATTTTCAGTGTGCATTTGTTAGTTGAAAAAGCAAGAGAGTGTACAAATACATACTAGCACAACTGCATGAGCCAAGACCACACGCCCAAGACCCACAGAGTTCTCTGCCAGCAAAATCTGGAACTAGAGTTTCAGTTTGTGGCTCATCACCATCTAAATTACAATATAAATATCCCACTTTCCTGGTATTTTTCATTTTTAGTAAATATATTTAAGTATCATTATAAGGGCCCAACTCTCCAATGGTATCCATTAGCACAGATCAAAGTAAGTATCATGTGGCAAGTCAGTCTTCTGCACATACTACTGACGACAAAGTCAAAGTTTCGAAATAAGCTTGATTTACTAAGTTGGAATTGATTTACTGTACAGAGTATGCAACATTTTTAAATGCCACTCCAGGCTAATTACACCATTCAGCTAATCCCCAAGTGATTAATAAGGTTCCTGACTAATTTTCTCTCTCCCCAACTGCCAGATGGAGTGAGGAAAATTCAACTACATCACATAATGCATATTTGCACATTAATGAACAGAGCTTACAGCTAAAAGAACTGGCGAACATTTTACTTGTTCTCGCTCTTCCCTTTGATCCCTGCAGAAACCAAACCAGAAGAACTAATAAGGGTTTCCTTTTTCTCTATCTTTCAGACAATATCACTAGTCCTGCTGTATTCCTTTTTATTTATACCATAATAAAATTATTTTCAATGTTGTCACTGGAACAATTCCATTGGTAAAGTCTCTTATCGTACCATGGAATTTTGTATCTATTCATGAGGTTTCGGGTCCCCCCCCCCCCCACTTCAAACAAATTTTGCTGGGAATAAGAAACAGCATTGCCACCTCTCACAATATTATCACAAATTTCACGATATTTAGTGTGGTTCTTAAAGAGACAGGTCCTGTAGACATGTTGCTAGGAGAGATTCTCAGCTTAAACTCTATTTTAAAACAAAGTTTAGTAGAAAAGATTGTAAGTCACCCTAGTTGTCTTAAAGCTCAGAAATCAGAAGGCAAAAAAATTAACCAAACAATTGAAATTTTTTAATTGATCAGTGGTGTTCAAAAGTTGTGGTGTCCCATTCAAATGTCCATACAGAGAAAAGCAATCAAGTTAAGTGTTAGGCCTCCCAAACTCGGCCAAAAATGGAATTAAAAAAAAAAAAAAAAAAAAACACACCACAATGAAGCCCACATAAGAGCTCTCTTGTTTTTTTTGTGGGTTCCAACATAAGGGAGCAGAGTCCAAAAGATCAATGTAACGTGCTGTGAATTCCTCAAAACAATTTTCAAAAACTATCCTATTCACCTGATATGTTCTAATGGCCTGACAGAACTATGGAACAACAGCATGGGGCTTTTAACCTAAGAGCTTAGGTGGTGGTTGGGTTGGGTTTTGGTGGTGGTGGGGGGGGGCGGTGGGGGGCATTTGTTGTGTTTTAAACCCAAGAGATTAGATGATTATTTGGGTTTGGAGGGGAGGAGTGTGTGTTATTAAAACCCTAAAATCATTTTAAGTGTTTCAATCAAAAGGCATTCATAGGTGGTTTCTTTCCTGAAGTCCTGCACAAATTGAAGCAGGTTATTTTTAAACATTTTTATAGTCACAACAATGTTGGCAAGCTCTGTATTTGTAGGAAATCTGATTCAGAGAAGTGAAGGAAAGTGGCATTAACTTTTCTCACAAACAAAAAGCCATGCCAAAGGTGACCTTGCTGTTCTTTTTTAATTTTATAATGAATGCAAAAAGTAATCAGAATGAGATAGCCAGTGATTCAATTCTTCAGAGAGTGATTCAAATTCATTTGTCCCTTATAAGACCCAAAGAAAAAAGCCATTATTAATTTAGGCAATTAGAGTACTTTGAAAGCAATATCCAGTACATTAAAGAATCTATCCCTTGAGTGCTGCCTACAGTCTACAAAAACTTAATTTTATAGCATTTAAAATGAAGAAAGGTCATTTCTTAGATGTGCTCTACAAAGATTGTAATTTTAAAGTGGTGATTTTAATGAGAAGTGGGTTTTTCATAAATATGGAATGAATGATTGCATGAATTAGAAATAAAACAAAAAAGGCATGTATTATGTTCATCATGTCATTTTAAATGAACCTATGCACAAAAATATGTATTGGTCCCTTCCACATGTGCATCAAAAAGAGACTTATTCTTGGTTTCCCCCTCCCCCTCAGTTTCCTAAACAGATACCCATCACATTATACTACTTACAATCAGAAAATAGAAAGTTTTGACACAACAAAGCTATAGTTCAAATGCATTTGGGGCCTGATCCAAAGCCCACTGGAATTAGTGGGAGTCTATCTGACCTCAGTGAACTTTGAATCAGGCCCATAGAGAAGATAAATTCACATCCCATTTACTCAGTCTTTCCAATTTTTGGAAAACATCTAAAAGACTGTTTTCCTGGTTTTAGTGATTTATCTGGTGATCTTATTCTGTAGCATAAGCCACCCACCCATATTATCCATCTGACAATAGGAAAAGGCCATGTGTGCAATGACCTTGAGCAAGTCACTAAACTTCTCCAAGTTTCAGCTGGACATTAGGGATATATTTACCCCACTTTAGAAAGTCACTAAAAGGCACCATAAATGGAAACTTATTTACTTCATCCTCTGGCATGAGAACATTATTAAGAGCCACACGGTTCTGAAAATTTGGTAAAACAAGTTCTTTGCCTTTGTGTATAGTTTCCATTTGAAAAAGTTTAAAAATAAACTCAACACAAAAATAAAGTATCCATGGCACACATTAGCTTCCCTCACAGAAAGCTAGGAGAAAAGATGCTTTTGGAGTTAAGGCACAGGATTGGAAATTGAAAGACAGGGTTCAATTCCCATCTCTGCAACAGACTTCTTGTGTGTGACCATAAGCAAATCACTTAATCTCCTTTTGCCTCAGTTTCCCCATCTGTACAATGGGGATAATACTTTCTCGCAGAGAAATCCATCAATGCTCACATGAGGTTCAGATACTAATATGATGGAGGCTGGATAAACAAGAAACATATCTAGGTTAATTCGCGGTAAACCAAGAAGATTCTAAAAATTACAATATTGTAAAAATAACTTTTATATACCGAGTATCCTTATTACATTTTGTAAGATGATTTTAAGACCTCTAGAAAAGTTATCACTTTCTATTAAAAACACAAGGGGGCTTTTCTAGAAGGAAAGGGTCAAATCCTGCTTACCTGACTCAGTAAGGCAGTCCCTGACTTCAAAGGAATTATTGATATCAGTCCAGAGAATTAGATTTAGCTTTCTCAGAAAGTCTAAACCCCTTAAAAAAGGAGTTAAATCAACTGATTGCACACTCTTTTATTGTACTATAAAAATATACTTAGTAAGGTTTTTATGAAAGCTTATGTTCTGAACTGGTCATTATGAATATGTATGTAGATTGTGGTTATAAATTATGTTTATAGAAAATTGTCCTCAATCTGTGGTGGCAATTTAGCTACACCTCACAGGAGATGGTGAGCAGTCAAGCAGGGACAGACAAGACATCCTGGCTAGAGTTTCCCCACTCTGAATACCCATGAGTCACCCCTCGAGGAGAGACAGAGGGCATAAAGAGGGGAGGAGGTTAGGGGAAGCCTTTTAAAAACAAGTTTGAAACTGAGTTTGGTCTGAGGGACAGTCTCTGGGTGGGAGGCTGTCTGCGAACACTGGATCTCCCCTATTGCTAGGCAGTACAATGGGAACTGTTCAAAGACAATAGGTAATGAACTAGGAAAGGGATCATATCTAATATAGAAATGTAAAGCCTGAAGCTACATTTTATTTTCAGTGTAACTTGTACATTTGCTTTCCCTTACTATTTCATCTTGGAATCTGTGGTTTTTCTATTAAATATACTTTTTTGTTTATTTTTACCCAAGGCAGGTCCCTGGTGTGCAAACTGCATGGAACGCGTGCACCAAAGTAAGCTCATCTCTGTGGAGGCTGGTTTCATGCCTTCAGGGTGACAAACCAGAGGGAATGGTCTGAGTGTCTGATACTTAAGGACCAAGGGAAGACTGATTTGGGGAGACTCGAGACTGGAAGGGCTGTTGGGGTCACCTTGCAAAGAGTAACTAGGCTAGTGGAAGCCAGGGTGAGACCTTGTGCTTGTGGGCAGGCTAGAATAGAACCTTACCTTCCCAGCATAAAGGTTAGAGGGCAGGTGGTGACAGAACTCCTTACTGGTCTGGGCAGTCCCCAAATCACCACAGTGCTGAACACCCTTCCAATCCCAGTGAAGTCCACAGGAGTTGAAAAGTGTGCAAGCACTTTTCCAAGAGGTGTTAAATACCTTGCAGGACTGGACTGTGTAAGAAGGCCGTGTGGCATATAGGGTAAAGCACTGGAAAGGGACTCAGGAGACCTGGATTCTTTCCCAAGCTCTGCTGCTGGCATGCTGGGTGACTTTGCTTAAGTCCACCTTAGTGTCTCAGTTTTAGTGTCTCATCTTTAAAATTAAGATAATGGTATTTACCTCCTTTGTAAATGACTTTGAGACCAACAGATGAAAAGTGCTACATGAACTAGGTATTAATATATTCTATTGTTACCTTATTCGAATACAACCACTCAATGAAAAGGGCACAAGATACCGTGGTGACATTTTATACATGTACATAAAAACATATGGGAATGAAAAACTAGTTCAGAAACCTTTCTGAATTCACGCAAATAATGAATCTAGATAACCAACACAAAGCCCCGCAACATACATTAGATTCACTTGTCTCCAGGCTGAGAATACAGATCCCTCTGTCTCCTATTCTTAATGGTCAGCATGGATCATCTGATATTCACTGCCACAAGATAGTTCAGTACAATAAGAAAAATAGGCAAAAATGGCAACAGCTTAAAACAAAATTTTAACAAAAATTCTCTTTATAAATTATGTTAGAAATGCATCAGTTTGAAATAAAGGTCTGTTTCAATCACGAAGGATTTACAGGTACATTTACTGATGACAGGGTTATCATATTCTTTCAAGCTGGAAGATAGCGATAGCTTTCAATTTTATAGAGCAAAGAGATTTCATGGGATTAACCGTATAGTCTAATACAAAAACGGATCTTCTTTGTGCATTATCTATTGAGACGCATGGCTAGAAAGGGTTAAACAGCTTGCAGGCTGAATGACGCAAAGCCCACCTTTAAAGTCATGTTAGAAATGTATGCAAATGATAATGGGGCCATTCATGCTAACTGGCTAGAACTTTGAAATGCAAACCTATATTTTTAGAAGTAATACTAATTGTATACATCTTAGATGCTACCCCTAAAAAGACAGTTCCTGTCTGTCACTATAACTCAGGGGTCAGCAACCTTTCAGAAGTGGTGTGCCGAGTCTTCATTTATTCACTCTAATTTAAGGTTTTGCGTGCCAGTAATACATTTTAATGTTTTTAGGTCTCTTTCTATAAGGCTATATTATATAACTAAACTATTGTTGTATTTAAAGTAAATAAGGTTTTTAAAATGTTTAAGAAGCTTCATTTAAAATTAAATTAAAATGCAGACTCCCCCCCCCCCCCCCCCCCCCAGACCTGTGACCAGGACCCGGGCAGTGAGAGTGCCACTGAAAATGAGTTTGTGTGCCGCCTTCAGCACGCATGCCATAGGTTGCATACCCCTGCTAAAACTACTGATTCAGAGATCAAAAGGGAATATTAACATTTGGATGAATCTTGGGCAAAATAATGTCATTGTCTATATGTCACTTTGAAGTTTGTAATAGACTGACCAATAGATAAATTGCCCTATGTTAATTTGTGCAACTACTTACTGGTGGTGTTTAGAAAGCAAAAGGTTACATCAAAAGCCTATTGTTTAACCAGGACTGTGTGGTCAAGTGGACGCTTGGACACTGTATAAAAAGACCCTTGGGTTCTGATCCTGTTCATCTCAGATCTGCTTAGGCTTCATCAGGGGAAATTTGAGTCACAAGACTGAGGTCCCAGTTATGCTGGTATGCCCTGAATATGGTATTTGGACATTGGATTATATATAACCTATGAACTATTTCTGAAAGAACTCTTTGCAACTACAAAGCTCACCATCTATGCTATGAATCTGAACCTCAATGAATTTAACTCATGTCTGTAAGTATATTAAGCTTTTAACCATACTCTCTCTCGTTTTTTAGTAAATTTTCATTTAGTTAATAAGAATTGGCTGTAGCGTGTATTTGGGTAAAATGCAAAACAAAAGGGGTGGGAAAAATTTACAAATAAATCATGCTAAAAAATTTATTAAGGCTGAAAGTACATTAGAATGGAATCTTGCTAGTGCACCCAAATAATAGCATTTTCTTTTTTAAAAAAATTCTACACCTTACAAAAAAAAGTTAGAGTCTGGAAACAAACAGTTTAAAGGAATACAGCCTGTTCTCTAGTGCAATATAATCCTTCATTGCTCATCCAACCCAATTAATACTTCCCACCCACACTTAGTTGCACACATTAAAGTTTTAAGAGAAATACTCAAAAGGTCAAAATAACAAATTATTAAGGAAACTAATAGAAATAAGAGGCAAATGAGAAGGTTACATTGAGTGAGGAGAAGAAAAAAAATGGGGGTGTGTGAATGTATTGCTTGTGTAAGTAGGTAGATTGATGGCTCTGGATGCTAAAGTCCTCTAGCCACAGCGGCAGTATAGGACAGCCAGAGGCAGTGCAAGTTTTCCAGACAGTGTCCCAACAATGTACTTCGACTGTGTTCCGAAGGGGACACTGCTAAGAGAAAGGAGTGGGACAAGAAAGCAGTGCCAACTGCATAACTATTCCAGCCTGGGCTTCCTAAGGTTCCCCAAAAGGGTAAGTTACAACTTAAGAAACACCAAGATAGCACAGTGACAGTATGATGAGCAGCGTGAAAGGGGTTTTCATGTAAACGAAAAATCAAGCAAAGAAATTCAATCCAATTCCACAGGATTTTGTAACAAGGACCAATTGATGGCTTCAATCTTTTGCATATAAAATAGACATCCATGGCGGTCATATGCATCACACGGCATGTCCTCAAATAGCAAGTGGAATGCTTGTATTTTCCTATTAGTGACCTGCTAAAAATGAAAGGAAGTACATGCATAACCATTGTGAGTGCTTTTTATGTGGCTCTAAGCTACGACAATTATTTAATTGATGTGCACATATTCAGAATGGACTGTACATGGAGCAATGAATACATTGTAACGACTCTGGGGAAGATGTGGGAGACAATAAAGCTCCTAGGCAATTGTTAAAAGTATAAGCAGTATAAATGCTGTAGGTCTTCAAACCATTCTGCTCTACCACCTGCAGTCATGTTCAGCCTGACAGAACCCAGCAGTGCCAGACCCACTGTTCTGGTACAGCAAACATGCTCTGGAAGGAACCCCAGCTTTTGTAAAGGGACTGCTCAGTGCAGCAATAATAGGTCTTCTCACAGGCTTCCAGGGTAGGAACTTGCTGCTTTATTTAACTGCATCTGAACGGAGTGAGGGGACAACTCCCACTGACTAACCAGTAAAGTAAGGGCTCCATCCCATAACTCAGTTAACCTTTTCATGACCACTCTATTGCAATATTTCACTATTGGATGAAGTGGTCCAGATTACTTCCTTTTACCAACACAGACCCTGGCAGAAGGCCTCAACAGGGGAATGTGCACCCAATAGGTCACACTGTTGGTGATGAAGGAATGACAGAAGTTTCCTCTGCAGTCTTGGAGTAGCCCTTTTTGCTTTTAAATTCTCTGTTTCTACATCAGGCTCCCCGCTCTTCTCCCCCTTTGTGCTCGGGTCCTAGTCCAAAAGACCTCACATTTAACAGAATGCTCCATTAAGATGACGGCAGACATGAGACTCTCTTACCCTTTTATGTAATCAAATGAAAATAGTTGCACATTTTACCTCCCTTTGTAAAAGCACAGCCATTTATGATGTGGCTTGTCAACTACTAAAAATGCCTCACAAAATGTCTTGGTTTTAAAGGTAAAGCATTCTGCCAGCCACTGTCAGGATGGATTAAGAGAAATGTTGTGTGCACCTTAAACACATGAGGAGCCCTGTGTCAGTTATTATTAAGTTTTTTTGTTTCATTAGGGTATGCTAATTGGTTTTGTTCATAGGCCACTGGCTACAGAGCTCATCATGTGCTTCCTTCTCACCGTCAGTCAATTGATAATACTGTGCTCCCCTTAAAAAATAAACAAACACCTTCTGTCTTTATCCTGGCTCTGTTTCAGCTTGTTTTGTACTACAACATATGTCATCTGTTTCCCTAAACAATCTGCATGAGCACTGCACTATGGGATTAGTAATTTGAGAAAATGAAAAACAAGCTGTAATTGCCATACATATGCAGTCACATCTGATTTGCTTTAAGTAAACATTTTAGTACATTATTCTCCCCTCCCCCAAAAAGCAGGTCTATAAATAACTTTTTTTTTTTTTTTAAATAGCCTTGTTCCTGTAGGCTTCATCTTTTCAAATATTGTAATACATGAGGCAATAAAAAAAACAAAAACAAACAAAGCCCTCCAAGCTGTCCTATGCAATTGGAAAAGGAAACCTCTCTCTTGAAACATCTGCCAGAGCTGTTCTTTAATAAAACTAAACCATTGTTGTAAAATTACCTACCCAACAGAAAATAGATAAATTACTGTTTCTTTAAAACAAACTTAAGTGTTAACCTAACCTTCCATCTTTAACCATCATAACCTAGCAAGTCAAGCCATCATTATAGAAATTGTATCTAATTTCTTGGCTGCAAAAAAGTTGATTCTGCTCTTTGCTAAATTAATTCTTTTTACAAAAATTCTAAGTTCTAGTCATTTTATGCATGCAGGCAGCAGTATTTTTAGTAGTCCAGTTGTTTTTCCTGATATATACATTGCAGAAATACTTTCATTTCTCAAAAAAAAAAAAAAAAAAAATGCATATCATTGTCTTTGTTACAGCTGTAAGTGCCATTGGTGAAAGGCTACATTGTAGTCTCAAAGATGGCATGCTTGGTGCTAGAACAAATTCCACCCTTGGAGGAATGAGAAAGAAGGCCGACTATTCAGATGTTCATAGCCTGTGTTTACACATGGAACTAGACACCTAGTTCCCCAATTAAACTAGTTGGTTTCATTTCAGTGGTGGGCAAGTTCTTCTGTACATATACAGGACATGATTCTCCTCACAATTTTTTCCCCCCACCAGTTTAACTTCGTTGATTTCAGTAGAGTTACATCTGATTTACACCAGAGTTCAGTCAGAATCAGCCCAACAATCTGTAAAGAACCGCAGGATACTTTAGGGTAATCTGCACTATATAAACATAAGTGAAGAAGAAGAAATAAAATCGATATTTGCAGATTAAAAACATTTCTAGGTAAAATGTTCTGTGCTGCATTAAGAAAACAAGAATGCCTTGAAGTGTTCCAGATTAAATTGAGCCGGTCACCTTCCTAACTGAAAGAAGTCCCAATAAGAGATTTTTTTAACCCAATTACAGATTGACAGAATCTCATTAATGTTATAATCTTCCCAGCAGCAAAAGATAAGGCAAGATCTTTCAAAAGCACCTAAGTGACTCAGGAGCCTCAGTTCCTCAAAGTCATCCCATACCAAGAATAAGGTGGTAACATCGTGCATTTATCAAAAGGCAAATATATTATATGAGAGGAAGAACTGTCCAGTGGTTAGAGCAGTAGCTAGAATGTGCGTCCTTGGTTCGAGTCCTTTCTCTGCCATAGACTTACTGTGCGACTTTGGGCATGACATTTAGCTTCTCTGTGTCTCAGTTTCTCATCTGTAAGATGGGCCTAAACTAGAGATGGCTTCCAGTCTAGATACTTAAGCCAAGAAACTGACAGAAGTTGGCCTACCCAACCTTGGTATTAGAAGGAGGACATGATGAAACATGGAAACAGAAACAGGGAATATGCAAACAGGATCATTTTCATTCTGGTCTGTCTTTTGCTCTGACGTTACAGACAAGGAATTTGTTCTCCACCCAGATATAATGTTTAGGTTCACTCTTTCTAGATTAAATTTCCTTAAACACGGGGAAAGAATGGATTGATTAAAGATACCTGTAGTTATTCTTTTAAGGGTAAAATGTTCCTTTGAAATCTGCCCAATGGAATTCAACTTTGATATACTTCAGTTGGAGTCTGATCCAAGAGGACAATGGCTTTAGATAAGACCCTAAGGCCAAAATTTTCTTGGTTAAGGCAATTAATGCCACACCTACCTATTTGCATTCGTACATGATCAACTCGTGTATGTGAACAGTCCCATGTGCATAAAGTTAAGCATGTGCATAACTGTTGCAAAATCTGCGCCTAAAACCTTATTTAAAAATGTGGCCTGACTATGCAGCCACTCTCATCATGAACATCTCCCACTGAAGTGATTTTGACCGGTCATGGTCAGTAGGTCTGAAACCTGGCCACTTATTTGGGTGCCTAAATATAGATTTAAGTGCCTTGCTTTAAGCACCAACATTTGAAAAAATTGTCATTAGTGTCAAGTGAAGAATAGTACTTGAGTTTTATTTCAAAATTATAACTTTTCACAGAAATCAACAAGAAATCTACATGTTTAGAGAAAGGAGAATATTGGAGTTGAAGTCAACCAAGAGGATTTGAGAGAAGAATTTTGCTCTCAAGTTGTTAAACACTTCTAGAAGCTTTAATCACTAGAACTAACTGTAAACAAGCAATCGAAATGTCACTTTGGATAAGTGCTATGCTTGTGATTTCCAAGAGCAACCAAATATAGTATTAAATTGAATACAAATTAACAGAATCTGAATGCCAGAACTGAGAAGTTTATTAAATAATGTGAAAGAACATGTTTTATTAATGTCAAAAGTCAGTCATACATAAAGAATAACACATTCAGAGAGAATGACACAAAAAATGTCATACATAAAGCATGACAGACTGTAGAGCTTTTCACGTTATGTACCAGCAGCTCTTTACAGAAGAGCTTTTTTGGAAGTGAACGGAAGTGTTGTACAATTTGTATCTAGGCAATGCATACATGATTGTTATTTTCCTAACTTTTGATCCATTATAAAAAATAAAAAGAGTGATGGCTTATATTGAAAGTTTGCTAGTTTCCTTTGACTATGATGCTTTGTATATTGCAAATAGAAAGCTGGAAAAATCTGGATTCCGTGTGTATATCTTAATGCATGAAATCCATGTCATGAAGACTAGGGTTTAGGTATTGCATATGCTTTCTGAGCAATCTAAATTCACTTGTTTTTAATAATCATATTTAATCATGTTAACTGTGGCAGTGCCTAGGGTCCAACCTGATTGAGGCCCCATTGCCCTAGGTGTTGTGCAAACACATAATACCTGAAAGCAAACTTTGCATAAGAATTTAATAAAGTAGTAACAGGCACCGATGTGTAATTAAAAGGAGTTCGTCCCTAACATGGTAAAGAAATAACCAACATCAAAATGAATAATTGCCACTAACAAAGTTTTAAAACAAATCTAATTTCTGGAATTATTTGTACTGGTGTATAAAGGCCTTTGCAATTATACTGGCCTTCAATAGCAGTATGATCCAGTGGGTTAATCATGGCTGAATGCATATGAATCAAAATTTGGTATTTGTTTATCTGGACCAGATGCTCAACTGGCATAAATCAGCCTTGTTCTATTGACTTCAATGGGGCTGATTTATGCCAGTTGAGAATCTGACCCTTTGTATTTGTGTATGCGGTCATTACTAATTTTCATTTAATTTTGTTTTTAAATTATTCTTTAGGTTATTAAAAAAAAACTGGTGATTTGATTGCCATGCTGACCTCTAACTCTATACACTACACACCAAAACTAACTCTGTGACAGAGTCAAGATTGGAACTGAAGTCTTAACACATATTCCTGCGCTCTAGACGTTAGAAAACAATTGGATGAAATAGAAAAGAATTATGTTTAAAGTTATTCTGTAACTGTCAATAAATTATGTCTTATAAATTCTTAAAATCCATAAATCACTATGCATTGCTATTATGATATATACGGTGCTAAGCCTGCAAATTTTGCACATATGGTTGACTTCAGTGGAACTACTCAGGTTTTTAGAGCAGGCTTGAGGTCTATATATTTAGTAATTAATCATGGTATCTATGTTTTCTATACAAATACAGATTATTTTTCAGAGGAAAGATCTTTAAATTGTTCTCTCTATTGTCATTGACATTTTAATCTCTATGATTTGAGAAGGAATGTGAAATTGTAAAGTAAAATAACTTCACTACATAGCAATAGCTTGTATTTCCCAGTCCTGCATGTAGACTGTAAGGTACTAGAGCTGGGTGAATAACTGACTTCTCAATTACCTGGCAGCTTCAAAAAGCTGGGGGGGATTGTTCATAGTCAAAACTGAAAATTTTTGGAAAATTGACATTCTTGTTGGAGTCGAACAAAATACACCATTTGACCCCAAACATTTTGTTTTTGGGGCTGAAGAGGTGGGGGTGTTAGGGCACGTTTTTGGAATATGGGCAATAAAGAGTCAATTCCCCGCCCCCGGCACATGTGGAACAAGGACTTCAATTTGGGTCTCCACCTCCCAGGTGGGTCTTGACCACTAAGCTAGAGAATCATTTGCACTCTGTGTCTTTGGCCCAATGACTATTCAAGTATTTCATGCAAAGTGGAACAGCTTCGACAGGGTGTGTTGAGAAAGACCTGCTTCAGAATAGCCCATAGTCCAGTAGTTAGGGCACTCACCTGAGAGGTAGGAAGTTAAAATCCCTTCTCCACATCAAGCAAATAGGGGAGTTGAACTCAGGTCTCCCACCTCCCAGGTGAGTGCTCTAACCAGCTAAAGGTTCTGAGGGGGCCCTTCCATTCCAGCCATTTTGTGAATTGCACCGAAGTCCCTCAAACATTTTGGGGGCAAAACTATTCCGAGATTTCGGTCAAATTGGCAAATAGTATCAGGCTGACTAAATCTGTATTTTTCAGCAAATAAACTGTCCAAAAGATTTCACCCACCTTTAGTAACTAGTGCTCTTTGGGGAGTTAGTGCTGCTGTGATTCAATAAACCACCAGAATTCTAGTTCAGTTTTAAAAGGCATCACAAACAATCAAAGGTGTGCTGTTGCTGAAGGCAGCAGTCATTCAGGGCTTACTCTTTCACTGATAACATTGCTTATCATAGATTCTTCTCCATACAAGTGATAGAAAGGAAGAGAGAAAATAAGGTACACAGAGATGACCTGAAGAGAACCAGCAAGGTTTGATTTAAGGACTGATCTCAGTGCCCTGTCCCCAAACTCCCTAGTAGAGCTAAGAAATAAGTTTTTACTTTTGTATTTCCCATAGGTATCAGAATAGTTTATCACAGAGAACTGTGTATAATTACTATTGTTTACTCAATTCTCATGAACTCCGCTTGGACACAGAGATTGATCCTGACAAAACTGCAATAAGCACATCATTACATGCCAGTGGCAAAGAAGGACAGTAAATGTCACTTTCTTCTAACACTGAACAAGGACATTTATCGGGATAAGGAATATAAGATATATCCCTAAAGCTACTCAGTGCTTCCTTCTACTTCACCGTAAAGCTTCTTCTTTAAACTTTCCCCAGCTCTGTCTGGCCAGCCTTCCTGCTACAGATTTAAAGAAACACTACACATTTCCAGAACCGATTAATTGTCAAAGTGATCACACTTCTTAGGTAATTAGTCCAGGATTTATGAGGCTGTGAGAGGGAAAATAAGAGTGTAAGAAGTGTTTTCTAAGGTCCTAGGCACACAACATTTTATTTTGTAGGTAATCACATATTAGGTTTAAGTAAAAATTTTACAATGAATAGTTCATTCTCTTTCTCTGCTTGTGAATATTCATAAGCATATTACAACTTACTTGGGTTAATTTGTCTCAGTTGCATTATTATTAGTTTTAATTGCCTATAGGATTCTTTGTGGGTTTTTTAAAACTCTATGGGCTGATTGCAAACAGTTCTCTGAAGATATTCCCTGCTTGCTATTGTGTGTTAGTAGTGATTGGTCAAATAAGTCACATTACATGGGTTTCTCTGTCTGGCTGAGTGAGCAAGCACTTCCATTGGGAATATTTAAGCATATTTACAGTGTGTTCATAAATCTTACATTTCATATGCAGACATGGTGGTGCTTTGCTGTGTTGTGTTTGCCTACAAGTTCTGGTAAACATATATCATTGCTAATGCTGTCTATTGAGCAAAGTTCTACAGCACACGAGATCACTGACTTTTATTCCTATTCTGGTGTGTTCCTTTTCTGAGTTTTCTTTTAGAATAAATGATAAATATCATCAACTATTTTGATTTTGACATCTACTTTAGGTCTAGTGATACTTTTTTCTTCTTGGAGTTTCTAGAAACTAGCACCATATCAATATTGATTTGTCATTTGAATTATGTATTCATTTTCTGTACGTGGTCAGAAATCATCACCGAAAACTTGAAAATTTGAAGCTATATAAAAAATGAATATGCCATTCACTTGCAAAAATTCTAAGAACATAAGAACAGCCATACTGGGTCAGACCAAAGTATCCTGTTTTCCGACAGTGGCCAATGTCAGGTGCCTCAGAGGGAATGAGCAGAACAGGTAATCAAGTGATCCATCCCCTGTCGCCCATTCCCAGCTTCTGGCAAACAGAGGCTAGGGACACCATCCCTGCCCATCCTGGCTAATAGCCTGGCTAATAGCCAATATCCTCCATGAATTTATCTAGTTCTTTTTTGAACCCTGTTATAGTCTGGGCCTTCACAACATCCTCTGGCAAAGAGTTCCACAGTCTGACTGTGTTGTGTGGGGGGGGGGGGCACAAAACCTTCCTTTTGTTTGTTTTAAACCTGCTGCCTATTAATTTCGTTTGGTGACCCCTAGTTCTTGTGCTATGAGAAGGAGTAAATAACACCTCCTTATTTACTTTCTCCACACCAGTCATGATTTTATAGACCTCTATCATATCCCCCCCTTAGTTGTCTCTTTTCCAAGCTGAAAAGTCCCAGTCTTATTAATTTCTTCTCATACAGAAGCGGTTCCATACCCCTAATCATTTTTGTTGCCCTTTTCTGAACCTTTTCAATTCCAATACGTCTTTTTTGAGATGGGGCGATCACATCTGCAAACAGTATTCAAGATATGAGCGTACCATGGATTTATATAGAGGCAATATGATGTTTTCTGTCTTATTATCCATCCCTTTCTTAATGATTCCCAATGTTCAGTTCGCTTTTTTGACTGCCGCTGCACATTGAGGGGATGTTTTCAGAGAACTATTCACAATAACTCTAAGATCTTTCTTGAGTGGTAACACTAATTTAGACCCCATCATTTTATATGTATAGTTTGGATTATGTTTTCCAATGTGCATTACTTCACACAAAAATCATCCTTTAGCCCAGCCTTTCAGAATCCAGCCCCATTAACTAATGCTGTGGCCCACTCTTCCCTTTCCATGGGTAAGACTTAAAATTCAGACATGTAATATAGTTATGGATAACAATGAGGTGGTTTCCATGGCAACATAAGGGCAAAAATCTCAAAACTTCTCCCCAACTCCTCTACTTTATTTATTTAAATATAAACAGAAGAAAGCACCAAATATCCAATCAGAAAAAATAAACTGATGGAGATAATAAAAAAGAACGGTGGGGGAAAAAATCTTTAAAAAAAAAAAAGAAAGAAAAAAAAAAAAAGAGATCATTGCTCAGAAGTCTAAGGAAAGACTCCCATTAATTTTAAAGGGCTTTGTGTACTAAGCAAGTCATCTTCTGTAATTTGTTCAAGAAATGAACAGTAAATTTAAACACAAATTATTTAAGGTTTTAGATTTTGGTTTTCTCCAGTGATGACATCTAAGCAAAAGTCTAATTCTGTCAAGAAATCAGGTTAGTCTTATAGGGTGAGGACTGTGAGTGACAGACATTAAATCACAGAAATATGTGTATAAGTGAGAGATAGGTCATCTAGAACAGCACTTCCCTCAGTCTCAGCAATTTCCCTATGATATACAAATATTTTCTAGCATTTAGCCTAGAATTAATCTCTGTTGCCCATTCAAATACTTTTTTGTCAACTGAAAACAGACGAGAATAGCGTTGGGCACATAGTGGGCTTGAACAGTGGATCAAATGCAGAAAGCCCAGTGAACATGGCACAGCAGTCTGAACTCCTACACATTTCAGCAGAGATTTTCAAAGACACAAAGGGCTGCTAGATGTAAAAGTCCCATTGAAAAATCCACTCTAAATCTTGAAAATATTTGCAAATGTTAGGCCCCAAAACCGAAAAACATGCCTATCTCAGTCCTCGCTGTTGTTTCCCATGCATAAAGTTACACGTATACAGGATGTATAGAGGATATATGAAGAAGGCAAGGGAGTTGGGCGAATGCGCCCCGACCCTGGGAAAGAAATGTAAAGGATGGGAAGTTAAACAGATGTATCCTATTTACCCCTAGAAAGGAATCTAACAGACCCCCAGAAGAATAATCAATCTAGGGGGCCCCAACAGCTGTATCCCATCTACCCCTGGGAAGGAATTTAAAATTCCATAGGTTAGCAAAATGTATGCACGCTAAGTTGTTTGTTACTGTGTATAAAAAGGCTTGCTTTGTGCTTGTAAGGTGTGTTCCTCCCTCTGGCAATAGTCGAGGGAGACACCCACTCAGCTGACTGATCAATAAAAGACTTGAAGCCGTCTTCTAGACTCCCGTGCCTCCTTGGGGTAATTGGCCAGCTCCAGGGGGAAACGAGCTCATTTGGCTAACAATGGCGACTCCGCCGGGACTTCTCTCCCTGTAGAGGACACTGACCGGCGGCCGAGGGCGATTCCGAGGAGTGGCCACCTCGAGCTGTTGGTTTGCTCGGGCCTCGGGTCGTCACGATCGGTCGGGGCGGCTGTGTCCTCTCTAAAGAGAACTCCGAAGGACACGGCAGCGAGACGGCTTCAGAAGGAGGGGAAGTCTGACTGCCGGACGCGGCCACTTCGGGCGGTAAGTGCGTTTACCTCCTGGGTTAGAGGAATAACGCCCCCGAGGTGTGGGTTGGACGGTGGAAATCCCCTAGGCAGCCGGTATAAGGGAATGTATGTTAACATTGTTGTAGCATTATAGGTGTTTTTGTCATTGTGTTTTTGGGTTAAAGGGTAAGCAAATAACGGCTAATGAATAACGTCACTAACTCCACAAGTCCCTGGGCTATTCTTAACAATTATTGGGACCTGGAGCAGCCTCAGGGAGTACTCTTGTTTGTGGGAGGGGTAATCTTGTTTCTCCTCCTAATGGTGTGTTGGAAACCGAGACTGTAACTGATTAAGAGATCTGTGTGAAAGATGAATGAGTGCCGCTGCCAGGTCTGAGGCTTAAGCTGACTTCAGCCGCCCCAAGACTCCTGCGAGGGGAAACCCGGTGACCAGGATATCTTGATTGCAAGGGGGGTCAGCCGAACCTCGTGACCAAGCGGATATCTGAGATAGTACTAGATCCCTGCCCCTTTCCTCCCCCCTCTTGATACCTCTGTCTCGAGAAATACTAGGTAAAGCATAATGGGGTCCGGACAAAGCACCTTCTCCGGGACACCCCTGGGATGTATGCTGGATAACTGGAAGGCGTTTAGACGCCAGGCTGATTATGGAGTTGTATTATGTAAAGACAATCTTGTAAAATTCTGTACTCTTGAATGGACGACATTTGGGGTGGAGTGGCCCAGGGGAGGGACACTTAAATCAGAAATTGTACAAGCAGTACATAGCATTGTGACCCGGGATGGGCATTGGGATCAATATCCCTATATAGATATTTGGCAGGACCTCGTGGCCAATCCTCCCCCATGGTTGCAGAAATGTAGATCACAAACTGTTAAAACCTTAATGGCCCGCGCCCCTGTTAGGAAGCCCTGTCCCCCTGTTAAGAAATCTTGTCCACCGGCTGTGATTCCTTGTGCTCCTGATCCTATGCCCCCTCCCCCTCTGTATCCTGGCCTCCCGGTCCTGGCAGCCTCGATTGATGGCCCCTCTCCCTATGAGGGTGAGGCCTCAGCTATAAAAACAAGGGATGAGCCGAGCGTACCAGATTCCTCCGAACAGGAGCCCCCTCCGACCCCCTCAGGCTCCCGGGTGTCTGATTACACTAGGAGCAAGAAAAGTCAGGCGATAATTCACCTTAGCCCCGCAGTAACTCCAGGAAGGAAAATGTGGAAATTGGCACCTAATTATTCACCCGGGGACACTCGACTAACCCTTACTAGCTCCTCAGACAAGGGTAAGGATAAATCAGTATTCGAGTGCCCCCTGAGGGAAACTGCACTCCCCGGGGGTGGGCTCACTATGATATATGTTCCCTTTACTACTAGTGATCTATATAATTGGAAACAACAAAATCCCCCGTTCTCGGAAGACCCTGCCCCGCTAACAACAGTATTTGAAACCTTAATTACGGCCCACAACCCTACCTGGGGCGACATGAGGGTCGCTCTTAACACTCTATTAACCGCGGAAGAAAGGCGTTTAGTCCTCTCAAAGGCCCGCGAGTGGGTAGTTGAAACAGAGGGAAACTCGGCCACGGTAGCTGAGCGACTGCCTGAAAGCCCTCCTGAATGGAAACATGATGACACAGGCCGGGCTTCTCATAGCCGATACGCCACGGCTATAGTCCAGGGTATGAAGCGCTGCATTAGGAAAACCCCAAATTGGGCCAAATTATATAATATAAGGCAGGAAAAGAGTGAAAATCCAGCTGCTTTTTATGAGCGGCTTTGTAATACCTGTAAAAGATACACAGACCTGGATCCTGAGGATATCAACGGGAAGCGGGTACTAATCCCCCTTTTCATTGGGCAGTCCTACGAGGACATTAGAAAGAAGCTGCAAAAGTTGGAGGGGGCGTCGGGCAAGAATATAGAGGAACTGTTAGAAATTGCCATAAAAGTTTATGATCGGAGGGATGATGAGGAGCGAAAGAAAGGGGCCCGCGTTTTAGCCATGGCCCTAAGGGAAGGAAATGAGGAAAGGGGGGACAAAGTTAAGGGACGGCAAGGGCCACCTGGGAAGGGGAGGGGCCCTCGCCTGGGTCGAAATCAGTGCGCTATCTGTAAGGAAGAAGGGCACTGGAAGAATGAATGTCCCCGGCGACAGGCCATGGGAAAGGAACGTAAAGATAGAACCCCGTCCCTTCCCATCCTCTACAACAGCACGGGACGTTCAGGGGAGGGATCTTCCCCATAGGGGGGCCGGGGGACCCAGCGGCCCCTCCTGGCGGCGCAAGCTGCCAGCCTGGATCCCACGGTAAAAATTAAAGTGGAGGGCCGCCCAATTGAAGCCCTTATTGATACTGGGGCCACCCTTAGTTTGCTCCCCCTTAATAATGCTCCCCGAGGTAGAGCTCGGGAGCGTGCCATGGTCCAGGGAATAGAAGGACAAACTACCGCTTTAGGAAAAACCTTGCCACTCCTAGTAAAAATTGGGGACCGTCAAATCTCCCACCAGTTTGTTTGCAGCCCCTCTTGCCCCATCGCGCTGCTCGGACGAGATATTCTTACTAAACTGCAGGCAGAGATCTCGTTCGATAAAGGGACTATGGAAGTTAGACTCCCTAAGCAGCAATCCTCCAACTACCAGATGGCTTTGATAAGCGCTGGAAATCACTCCCCGGAATGTCAGGGGAGGAGTGAAGCGAGCCAGCTGTCAGGGGTTAACCTTGAGGTTTGGGCAGAGGAGGGAGGCGTTGCTCGGGCTCGGAATGCTTCACCAGTGCATATTTCCCTTAAGGAGGGAAGCAGCCCGGTCCGAATTCGACAATACCCCCTTAAGCTGACCACTAGAGTCGGGTTAAAACCTCTGATTCAAAAGTTTCTGCAGTGTGGGTGGCTCAGGGAAGGCACGTCTCCTTATAACACTCCGATAATGGGGGTGCCTAAGCCTAATGGACAGTATCGGTTGGTCCAGGACCTAAGACAGATTAACAAGTTAATTGAAGCCCCCTATCCAGTCGTCCCGAATCCCCATACTATTCTGGGCCAAGTTCCCAAAAATCACAGCTGGTTCTCTGTAATAGATTTAAAAGATGCCTTCTTTTCCATTCCCCTTGATTTGGAGTCTCAGAGACTGTTTGCCTTCGAGTGGGAGGACCCAGATACCCACTACAAAGCGCAATACCTTTGGACCGTTGTCCCACAAGGACTTACCTGTGCACCCGAGATTTTTGGTAGCCAGTTAAGAAGGGACCTCGCCCCATTCCTGGCTAAACACCCTTCATGTAATATAGTCCAGTATTGCGATGATTTGCTCTTAAGTACTGAGACAGAGACGGCTTGTAAAGAGCAGACCATAGAGCTCCTTAATTACCTTGGTGCACAGGGGTATAAGGTCTCAAAGGAAAAAGCGCAACTGGTTAGACAGCAGGTCACTTTTCTGGGGTATCATTTGTGCCAAGGAAGTCGCAGTCTGGGTAAAGAAAGAATCCAGGTTATACTTAACAACCCTCAGCCCCGGAACCCCCGAGAATTAAGGGCCTTTCTGGGATTAACTGGCTTTTGTCGGCTCTGGATCCCTGACTACGGGGGAAGAGCCAAACCATTATATGAATCCTTGACTAAAGAAGGTCTGCTCCATTGGACATGGACCAAAGAAATGGAAAAAGCATTTCGAGAGCTAAAAGAGGCCTTGGTTCAGCCTCCTGCTCTAGCCCTCCCTGACCCTCGAAAGCCATTCACCCTGTACGTTCATGAAAGGGGAGGGGTGGCTGCTGGAGTTCTATGCCAGAGATCGGGACCAACCTGGCGACCCATTGGATATTACTCAAAGGTGTTGGACCCTGTCGCCAAGGGATGGCCTGCCTGTTTACGGGCCGTTGCAGCAACCGCTCTCCTTGTACAGGAGGCCGAAAAATTGACCCTGGGAGGGGACACTGAGGTTGTGGTACCCCATGGGGTGCCTCAAATATTAGGGACAGGTGCTGGGGAGAAGCATCTAAATCCCAGCCGACATACCAGATACGAAGTAGGGCTTTTGCTAGCTCCTAATCTGACCTTTAGGACAGTTAGCTCCCTCAACCCAGCTACCCTATTGCCCGACCCTCGGGTTTCTCATGAGACCGGGCCCACTCATGACTGTATTGAAGTCTTGCAACAAGAAACCAAACCTCGCCCTGATCTTTCGGACTTGCCATGGCCCAACCCTGAAATTGAAGGGTACGTTGATGGGTCCAGCTACGTGATAGATGGCAAGCGGTTCACCGGCGCAGCGGTAGTAATTAAGGACAAAGGGATATACAAGTTTAAACTTAGCCCTAATTTGTCCGCCCAGGCTGCGGAGCTAGTGGCTCTTATCGAGGCTCTCCGGTTAGGAGCTGGGAAAACTATTAACCTATATACTGACAGCCGCTATGCTTATATGGTGGTACATGCTCACGGGACCCTGTGGAAAGAAAGGGGATTTATCACAGCGTCAGGCCAAAGAATTGCACATGGAAGTCTCATCAAAGCACTTCTTGAGGCTTTGATGCTTCCCCTCCGGGTTGCCGTGATACATGTGCGTGCCCATGGAAGGGCCCCGGAGGCTGAGCAACGTAGATACAATCAATTGGCTGATCAGGCCGCAAAGGAGGCCGGCCGGAAAGGGGCCTCATGGCTCCTCTTGGTCCAAGATACAGAAGCTAAAAACCCCCCTCCCCAATACACAGCTGAGGAGGTATGCCACGCGCAGGCTGCGGGGGCCCGGCAGGTTCCCTCGGGATGGTGGAAACTACCAGGAGGGGAGACTTTTGTCCCCCGACCAGTGCTTCAGGAAATTCTTCGGCACATGCATAAAGAGGGACATATGGGGTCGGGGGCAATGGTCGATTTGGCCACCCGATCCCTAAAGGGGCTGGGCATGCACATGGAAGCCCAGAGAATAGTTAGTAATTGCCCTGTCTGCCAACGAACTAACCAAAAGGGGTGTGGCCCTCCCGCCCCAATGGGAGGCCGGCCGTGGGCCACGTACCCTTTTCAGAGATGGCAGGTGGACTTTGCAGAAATGCCCCCTTGCCGGGGCTATAAATACTTACTCGTATTTGTGGATCAACTTACGGGATGGGTAGAGTGTTACCCCACCCGGCATTGCCAGGCCCGGGCTGTTACTAAGGCCCTGTTGCATGAGATACTTCCCCGATTCCACCTCCCCGAAACGATTGAATCTGATCAGGGAAGCCACTTTACCTCACAAGTGGTCCAACAGGTGTCCCAAGCACTCGGTATACAATGGAAGTTGCATACACCCTGGAGACCGCAAAGCTCGGGTCAAGTAGAAAGAATGAATAGAACTCTCAAAGATACTCTGACTAAAATATGCACAGAATCTAGTTTAAAGTGGCTTGATGCCCTACCACTCGCCCTCACCCGCGTTCGAAGGGCCCCACGTAAGGGTCTTAAACTCTCGCCATTCGAACTAGTTTTTGGATTTCCACCCCGAGTACTTATCCCGGGATTCCGGGAGGATGTAACCTGGGAAGTGGGAAATGACTTACTATGGAAACAGGTTTCCGGGTTGCAATCTGTTTTATTGCAGCTTCATCGATACGCGGCGCCATTCCAGGCCCTCCCCTTGGATCAGACCGTGCATCCATTCCGGATCGGTGACCAGGTCCTTGTCAAGAAGTGGAAACGCGACCCCCTTACGCCAAAGTGGGACGGTCCACACACCGTTTCGCTCATCAGCCAGGCCGCAGTTAAAATTCTCGGGAGCGACAAATGGACACATCACACCCGGGTAAAGCGGTTTCTGAACCCAAGCCCGGAGACTGAATCAGCGGAAGAGGACACCAGCCCTCTGCCCACCCCGGTTCCGGACGCCCGGGGTGGCACAGGCGAAGACTCCACCTGGGAGTATCAGCATTTGGACGGACTGAAGGGGCTGTTTAGAAAGAGATAATGAAATTGTTGGTAATATCTCTGTTTATGTACTTCCATCGCTGTTATGGTTGGGGGAATAGGTTTGTACAGCTGGGGGAGACAATAGCAAACTCCTTTAACCTCAGTAACTGTTGGGTGTGTGGAGGCCCAGGGGAAATAAATGAGTGGCCTTGGGTAGCCCAGCCGGTACAACCCAAATGGTGGCTCAGTAATTTAAGTATAGTCCACGATGGAACGGGAGTTTGGACCGAGGATAGTAGCCCTTGGCGACTTTATTCTTCTGGAGTAGGTGTTCTCTGCCTTAATCGGACAAGGCGGGAGGGAGAGGGAGTGTATTTGGGAGAAAGCAAGTGTGATTGGACTCTATCCCTAGGGTATGACTGCTGGGATCGCTACTGTCGCCCGTACGACTGTTCTAGATATCAGGGGCGATGGAACCAGACCCATGTAAAGCTTACCAATAATAGTTGGGTAAGATGCTCCTTCCAACACTACACGGGCAAAGGTTGCAAGGCGGCCGGACGGGATGGGTTCTTTGATAGACTATTTTTAGTTTGCCCGCGAGACAATACCACTAGCAAGGACCACGTGGTACGGTGGCATCGTTGGGCATGGCAGCATCAGAATGGAACTCGAGTATGGGGTTTCAGCCAGTTCTGGTCTAGCACCGATCAGCTGAAATGGGGCTGCAATTGTGTCTGGAAGGCGGGAGCTGGGGCATGGAAATGTAATTATTGTGACCCAGATAGTGGACTTGTGGGGGGACCTTTGGGGCCAAGTAATCCTTTATATTTCGACCACATGAAGGACGACGAGGATGACAAAACCTGGACTGGCCCCTTTGCTAATGGAACCTGGGCTCTAAAGGGCCATTATTGGATCTGTGGATCCTATGCCTACCGAAGATTGCCTCCAAACTGGTCAGGAATATGTTATGTTGAATATATAAGACCCTTGTTCTTTCTATTACCCCAGATGCAGGGAAATAAGTTGGGAATTAAGGTGTATGATGATTTAATTAGAGAAAGGCGGTTCGTAGACTCCACCTTGGCCGCCGGAAGCTCCCAAACATGGGGAGCTCAGGAATGGCCCCCTGAAAGAATCATACAACACTATGGTCCAGCTACATGGAATCCTAATGAGTGGATCTCAGGGGCAAGGGAGCCCATTTATAATTTAAATCGAATAATTAGGCTGCAAGCCGTCTTAGAAATAATAACTAATCAGACGGCTGCAGCTCTTGATCTTTTGGCCGATCAGTCCACTCAGATGAGGAATGTGCTCTACCAGCATCATCTAGTTCTTGATTATTTGCTGGCAGAAGAAGGGGGAATCTGTGCAAAATTAAATGAATCCAATTGCTGTTTACAAATAGATGATAATGGAAAAGCGGTAAAACAGCTAACAAAAGAAATGAGGAAGCTAGCCCATGTCCCGGTCCAAACATGGGGTGGGTGGAATATGAATTGGTTCACGTCCTGGTTACCGCAACTGGGATGGCTCCGAGAAGGCCTTTTTCTCTTTATACTCTTTATTACAACCCTATTAACCCTAGCTTGCTTTGCCCCCTGTGTAGTTGCATTAGTCCGGCAAATAGCTAAACAAATTATACACCAACGAATGATGGCCCTATACCAGCCAGTGAAGGCTGAGGATTGGGGGCCATAGGGCTCTCAAAATGCTTTTTAGGGGGGAATCTTGTTAGGCCCCAAAACCGAAAAACATGCCTATCTCAGTCCTCGCTGTTGTTTCCCATGCATAAAGTTACACGTATACAGGATGTATAGAGGATATATGAAGAAGGCAAGGGAGTTGGGCGAATGCGCCCCGACCCTGGGAAAGAAATGTAAAGGATGGGAAGTTAAACAGATGTATCCTATTTACCCCTAGAAAGGAATCTAACAGACCCCCAGAAGAATAATCAATCTAGGGGGCCCCAACAGCTGTATCCCATCTACCCCTGGGAAGGAATTTAAAATTCCATAGGTTAGCAAAATGTATGCACGCTAAGTTGTTTGTTACTGTGTATAAAAAGGCTTGCTTTGTGCTTGTAAGGTGTGTTCCTCCCTCTGGCAATAGTCGAGGGAGACACCCACTCAGCTGACTGATCAATAAAAGACTTGAAGCCGTCTTCTAGACTCCCGTGCCTCCTTGGGGTAATTGGCCAGCTCCAGGGGGAAACGAGCTCATTTGGCTAACACAAACCAGGAAGGTGGGGTGAGGGGGACTGAATTTTTTTTTTTTGTCTTGGGTCAAAAGATTTTGTTTTGATGATTTCATGTGTTTGTTTAGATTTCGATCTTTTTCTTTTAAACCTTTTCAGTCTAATTAGCTTCCATTTTGAAATAAAGTCACTATTATTTTGGCTTTGAAAAGGTCAAAACAAAGCATTTCGTTAATTCTGAAACTTTTCCCATCAATTTTGACTTGGAAAATTCACCAAACCTGACCCTGTTTCACAAACAGTTTCACTTCCAATAAATCTGCATTTTTAACAAAAAATTAGCTGAATTCCAGCTCAGTTCTATCTAGCACTGACTCCGTTAACTACTCTGTGTTGAGCACTAGCAGCAGGTTCCTACCAACTAAAGAGGAAGAAAAATTTCTCCATGCCTTTTTCCATTCTTGAAGTAATAAAGCATATACAAATCCTACAGTAGGTATGGAAAAGAGGTCCAAAATAGAATGAGGGTATGAGAAATCTTAGCTACAAGAAATCGCTGAAGAGAGAGAGAAATGTGCAGCAACCTGCATGGAACTTGGAGGGGGGAAGTGCAGCTTGCAGGAGGAAAGAGCTGGGCGGAGGCCAGCCTGCGTGGCATGAACACTAGCTACAGTTGCAGCATCTCTGTAAATAGTTCTCTTCATAGAGAGCCAGTTATTTTTAGAAACAGGGAGTCCTTTCACATTATTACCCAGCACGCAGTACATGAAACAATCTTACTGCACTCAGCTCAGCAACAACTGAAAACATAGGGACACTCTTGGAATCAGTTTTAAATATACAGAGGGGCTTTTTTCTTGCCCTCTGAAATTCATCAATATTTGGAATTCTCTGCCCCTAAAAGGCCCATCCATTATATAATGACTCAAGTAACAACAAAATGGGGAGGGGGGGGGGGATTACTTGGATTCCACAAAAGCAACAGAGAGTCCTGTGGCACCTTTAAGACTAACAGATGTAATGGAGCATAAGCTTTTGTGGGTGAATGCCCACTTCGTTGGATGCATTCACCCACGAAAGCTTATGCTCCAATACATCTGTTAGTCTTAAAGGTGCCACAGGACTCTCTGTTGCTTTTTACAGATCCAGACTAACACGGCTACCCCTCGGATACTTGGATTCCACAGTAATTTTAGGATACTTGGGATTAACCACTAAATTACAGTACCTGGTGCTTGAATATAGAAGCAAACGAAAACATGGCAATCTTCTTTTTCTAGTTATTTTGTAGGGGGACCAGAGTAAGCTTCTGTCTCTAAGCTTTTTGCCTGCCCTGTACCAACAAGATACATTCTGACCCCATTCCTTATCTTCCAACAGGGGCACAATGAGGGGAGGGGGAAGACAGGGGCCCAGCCCCTCCCCTCCCCCTTTGGCCAGCTCTGAGCAGAGACCCAGCAGCAGGTGCCACCTCCCCTCCTGGCCATACCTGAGACAACAGCATGGGCCTGCTCTGTAGCCAGGGACCAGTCACCCACACAGGAGGTAATGGGCTAGGGCTCCTGCATTCCTGCCCAATAGGGGAGCCCTTGCTGGAGTCTGGTGCTGCAGGCTGAGAGGGGAAAGCCTGATGCTTCCCTGAGACCCGTGCTCCAGGTGGGGCAGTAGTGGGAGGACGACTGCAGCCCAGATTCTGAGCTTTCCACAGGAAGCGGAGGCACTGGGGATCTACAGGGTTGCACATTATCTCTCCTTGCACTCTCCCCAGGCTGCATCCTGCCCTGGCACCAGGGCCCAGGCTCAGCAAGTCAACATTTCCTTTCCTGGCTGCAGCCCCACAAAACTGCCTGCAGTTGGCTCTGCCCTCAGAGCTGTGTGCTAAGCTAAGCAGCCTATGCCCCAGCATCTTCTCCGCCCCAGGACAGGTGCGCTACTGGAGAGAGGTTCTCTCCCCATGCCCCTTTAGAAAATGCTGGTTTTGCCCATCTTCCAGGCCCCCATAAAAGAAATCTCACTTACAGGAATCTCCTCTATGCCACCACCTGCTCTCCCCCAACCTTACCACGAAAGCCACCCTTCCCTGCGGACACGACTCTTGAGGAAACCTGGAAATTATCAGGTTGAAGAAATGATCAGATGCAGCAAGATTTCTATGAAATGGTAAGTTGTTGCATTAAATATCTGCAATTAAATCTTGCTCAGATATACACTAGAAGGCTGACGGCACAGAGAGTGAGGCCCTCATTAAATTGCTTGGAAGCATATATTCTATTCCTGTAACTTAATTCATGACTGTCGTCAGAAAGCAGGGGTCGGCAACGTTTGGCACACGGCTCACCAAGGTAAGCACCCTAGCGGGCCGGGCCAATTTATTTACCTGCTGACGCGGCAGGTTCGGCCGATCACGGCCCCCACTGGCTGCGGTTCGCCGTCCCGGGCCAATGGGGATGGCGGGAAGCGGCGCAGGCGAGGGATGTGCTGGCCGTGGCTTCCCGCCGCCCCCATTGGCCCGGGACGGCGAACCGCAGCCAGTGGGGGCCACGATCGGCCAAACCTGCCGCGTCAGCAGGTAAATAAATTGGCCCGGCCCGCTAGGGTGCTTACCCTGGCGAGCTGCGTGCCAAACGTTGCTGACCCCTGGATCAGAGTATTAGAGTGACTTGTAAAATACTTATTGTATATATGGGCCACACTCATTTCTTAAATTGCAGTATGTCACCATCTTGTTCAGAAGTGGCTTTAATCTACTGTCAGTGATGGCTATTAAAAATGGGTTTAAAAACAGCAGCAAACGGTGCAAATCATTGGCTTTAACTGCTCAAACTCCACTTGTAATATAGAAGAAGCATTCCAAATATGAATGAATACAAAAGATGTTCACTGATTTTTAAAATATAATACCTCACTTAAATGGCAATCTACACCTAACAATTGTTATAGCATATAGGAATCCTATCAAGCAAGATTTATACAATTTGATTCAAATGTGCTATACAAAAAAAAAAAAAAAAAGCAGTAATCAAAAAGACTGGTAAACAAACCCATCAAATTTCCTTCTAAGAACTCTCCTAAGAAAAGAGCTGAACATAATCCATCAATAACAAACACATAGGCAAAACCTTACCCATACTTGAAAAAGCGAAGAGTGAGTGTGTATAAATGTGAGAGAAAGATGTGGTTAGGGTTAGTTTAAAACCAAAATGATACAGTGTAAGAAAAAACAAAAATTGAACAACACTTGTTTTCCATAGGACATTTCAGAAGTCAGTGAAGCATGGCACAATCATGATGGACTGTGAAAAAAATCTTTCCTGTAAAAAACCAAACACTCCCCACTCCCATACACGCACACACTCATATATTAAATAAACTAGGGGAAAAAAAACCCCAAAATAAATCTGGATTCAAGCACTTGGGTAACTGAAAATGTGAAACACCAGTCTCGCAGGAGGATAGAAAACACGTTACTGTGCCCTATTTTTTTCCTTTAAAAGTTCTATTACACAGTATTTAAAATTTCTGTCTTTGATTTTCTCAGAATCTGACTTCAATGCATGATGGACAAGTATCTGAAATAGCTGGTCCAAATGAGTAGCTACTTCTTTGTTCCTTAAACAATCCCTGATGGGAAGTAGTCAGGCTGGAATACCTTTTGAAAACTTATAATTTAGACAATGAAAACAAGCGGTTATCCAAGTCAGGGAGTATAATAGAGTTATACTAATAAATTCTGTGGTTCTAGTATCTTCTAAGCCGGCAAACACCTACTGGTTTACGGGGTCAAACTAGTACTTTCCCATCTTAATTTTTACAAACAAGGAGAGCAGTGAACACTAATGGTCAAATGTTTTGTACAAGGTTTGCAAAGGACATGAGGGGTAAATAATCCACATTGGTTTAGCACACTCACTGGGATCTTCTGTCTAAACTGTAGTCTTCTAGTCCATTGTTCACAACAGCATCATGCTGCCCATACTCACAAAAGTGTACAAGGAAAGGTGAGGGAACAAAGCAGAGCTAACTGTGTAGTGGGCCCCTAAGGCAATCTAGCTGAGTAGGCAGGATGGGTCAGGGGAAAACGGAAGGAAATGGAAGGAATGCCATCTGGAGCATAGCTTACTGCTGTTTTTAAAAAGGTATATGATGCAATTACCTTCCCCCCACCCCTTCGGATGTATATTGCTAACTGCAGCATATGTGCAGTGATATTTTGAAGAAGGTGGGAGAAAAAGGGGAACCATGCCCCCGAAGCAGCAAGTTTATCCACTTGGGGCTGCAGAATGCTAGTAGTTCTGGGACTCAAAGATATGCTGAGATGTGGAACTCTGCCCAGCTGCTGTAGGGATGCAGTAGGGAACAAAAGCAGCTCCCTGTATGTTCTTTTAGCCTCCCAGTGCAGGATCTGTGTCTTAGCATGTTAAAAACAAACCAAGGATGGGATTTGCAAAGCTGCCTAGGAAATGTGAATGCCCATTTCCTATAGATCCTCAAGATGGCTTTGCAAATCTCTCCCCCAAAGCTCATCCTTCAAATTTTCTACTGAAGTTTACCTAAAAACAATGGAAAACTTTAGGGACTCTTCTTTTCCCCACAAATTCCCTGGATCACATCATCCTGGATTCTTTTGCCTTTATTTTTTAGTTTTGTTTTCACTTTCAGCGTGGCAGTTATTAAGGGGGTGGTGGAGGAGGGAGCATCTCATCTTGCAACACTTTGTGTCAGGTCACTTAAATCACGTTAGCTTGCATTACACAGAATGGTATGTGACCGGAAACATTCTATGTAACATAATGGGATGCAGCATCCAGGAAGTCTGAAAACATATTAGGGAGCCACTAGCATTCAGGGACAGTATGGTTCAGCTGTGATTTAATGTAACAGGAGTTGAAAAGTGCAAAAATAAGACTTCCCAGCTTTGCCAGCACTCTACAAACCAAAATCCTCCTTTGGAGTACATTAATTTCTCCCTCTTTCAGAATAACTTGGGGTTGGATTTGAAGACTATTGTGCAAGCAGCCTTATTACAAATACAGCCAAATACAGCTGAGGCACAGTCCTTCAGCACTGAATCCTTGCTCAGGCAAAACCCCAGAACTACATTCAAATCAATGCGAGTTTTACCCAAGTAAAGTCTCTGCCTGCAGGACCGAGGCCACAATGGTATGTATTGTCTGACAGTTGTAGAACTACAACCCTGTACTTAATGTTTTGGGCCAAGCTTTGAGAACTGTAAGCATTTTGCACATCTCATTTATGCTGACAGTTACCATAATTTCATGTACAGTTCCAGCAAACTGAGGGTGGAAATGACTATGTACATGTTCAAGTGCACAGTGCTAATCTTACAAAATGTTGCAAGATGATGTACACATACAGTTCTGAAAATCTCACCCTCTGTGCTCAAAAGTGTTAGTACTACATTAATATCTTTGATTATATAAGCAAGACATACAATTCTATTCACCCTTTTAATACTTAGCTATTTTGAAGGTGAGGCACATATTGAATTACAAAATTTTAATGCAAGATGAAAATTTCCCTTCAGTTTCCCCACTATATTTTTAAAGTCTTAAAGAAAGCACATAAAGCCAGCAATCAGCTATATTGAGATGCAGATCTGAGCTTTGCAACAGGCATTCCACACAAAATGCTCAGATACCCAATATCACTTCAAATCTTCACATATATGCATGTACAAAGAAACACTTGCATGTGTAAATTATGCAACTATTCATCTGTTGCCCATCCAGCTATCCGGTTTGTGAATACATGCGGTTTGCAGGTGCAGTGAATGGGTCAACCAACTTTACTTGAAAATTTGAGCAATAAGCAATTTTGGTAGATACAGCCCTTTTTCATGTTCACACACAAGCGAGGAAAATTGTGATCATTTATACATGTAGCGGGGTGTAGAGCGGTGGACTCACCCCTGTGGTGCCTCCTGCTGGTCTCTTCTGGGAATTAGCTTTTCCAGCATCCTGGAGCACCCCCTGCAGGCTGGTGATCTGCCTGTCCTCTGGCCCCCCGTGTCCCTCCCAGATCCCGGTACCCTTGTATCTGGGGTGCTGCCCCCTGGCAGTATGCCCCTCAGTACTAGGGTCTCCCCTCCCCAGGGAACCCCCACCCACTATCCCTACCTCACCTCAGAATAAGGCCACTGCCAGTCACCAACTAGCCCCCACTCCCTGGGGCAGACTGCAATATAGGCCACTCATCACAGGCAAGGTTGGGTTTGGACCTGCTGCCTTGGCCTACCCATGGGCTGCCCTCTGTAACCCCCAGTACCCCTTAACCTCCTACTAGGCTGCAGCCTAGGGCTATCCAGGCTGGAGTTCCCCAGCCTTTCCCCAACCCTGCTCCACCCAGGTACTCTGTCTTAGCTCCCTACAGCCAGGCCCTTCTCTCTCTCCAAATGCAGAGAGAGACTCCTTGGCCTCTGGCTCCCAGCCTTTTTATACAGGCCAGCTGTGGCCTGATTGGGGCATGGCCCAGCTGTGGCTACTTCCCCAATCAGCCCAGCTTTTAGAGCTGCAGCCCTCTGCCAGGGCTGTTTTAAGCCCTTCCAGGCAGGAGTGGGGTAACCACCCCGCTACATGGGATAGTCACCCGCTCCTGCCCTGAGGGATTTAAAATTGCCCTGGAGGAGGGCTGTGGAAGGGCAAGATGCCTGGGCTGATTGGGAGGAAGCAGGCTCAGCTGGTCCTATAAAGGCTTGAGCCAGGAGCTCAAACAGAAAGAGGCTCTCTCTGACTGAACAGGGAGACAGGCCTGGCTGCTGGGGAACTCACCTGGGGACCTAGAGTGAGGCAGGGCTGGGGAAAGGCCTTAGGAGCTGGGAAGCCCTACGCCAGCAACTCCACAGGCTGCAGGGCCTAGTCTTAGGCCCACCCAGAGGTGAAAGTAAGTTGGTCCGGTTTGGCCCAGCAAGAGCCAATATGCCGTGCCAGACCGCACCGGCTTCCGCGCGGGGATTTAAAGGGCTCTGGGCTCCCTGCCGCTGCGGGGAGTCCAGAGCCCTTTGAATTCCGCCCGCAGCTCCGGGGCGGGATTTAAAGGGCTCGGGACTCCCCGCAGCGGCAGGAGCTCGGGACCCTTTAAATACTGGCCCCAGCCTGGCAAGGCTCAGGGCTCCCCGTGGCCATCCCCGAGCCCTTTAAATCCCCCCCCGCAGCTCCAGCAGCCGGGCTGGGACTGGGATTTAAAGGGCCTGGAGCTCCTGCTGCTGCAGGGAGCCCCGGGGCCTTTAATTGGCCCCGGGCGCTCCCAGCCACCTCTGCAGCTGGGAGCCCCGGGTTAATTTAAAGGCCCTGGGGCTCCCAGCTACAGCTGGTGCCCCAGGGCCTTTAAATATAGAGAGGCCCCGCCCCCCAGGACTCCAGCAGTACCGGTAAGTCCTGTAAATTACTTTCAGCCCTGGGCCCACCTAGGTATTGGGCTTGCAAAGGGGCAGCCTGAGGGTGGGTAAAGGCAGCCAGTCCAAACCCCTTTGCCTATGATGAGTGGCTGATACTGCAGTCTGCCCCAATGAACGGGGGCTAGATGGAGACTGGGCAGTAGCCCAAACTGAGGCAAAGTGGGGATAGTGGGTGGGGAAACCCAGAGAAAGTGGGATACTGCCAGGGGGAGCAGCACCCAAGACAAGGGCACTGGGGTCCTGGGAGGGACATGGGGGGCCAACGGCAAGCAGATCACCGGCCTGCAGAGGGTGCTTCTGGGTCGAAGAGCTAATTCTCAAGGATGACCAGCAGGAGACGCCGCAGGGGTGAGCCTGCGCTGTGCTACAATACACGTTTCTAATTGCTCTAACATACTTGCCTTGTCCCATCACAGGACTAGCTTAAGCACCTACTAAGTATTTATGAAGGCAAGAGAATGGTGAGTGGGATACAGAGAGATTAAGTGACCAAAGTCTCACAAGGAGTCTATGGCAGAGCCTGTAATCAAACCCAGATCTTCTGAGTCCTCACCCAGTATCCAAATTGTCATCCTGCCCCTCTCTGTGTTTTGTCCACAAAGTCATCTTTGTTCTAACTTGACCAATAAAGTACAGTTGAACTGTTACTATAAAATGGCCGGGAGTAAGACAATGGGCATGAACAACAAGCTAAAAAGAGTCTTAAAACATTTATTCAACTTGTCAGTGATGTTCTTAAACTTCCGTTGAGTGAGAGGAATTACAGATGGTCTTTTGTGATTCTTTGTTTGAACTTATTTGTTCCTTACTTTCATGAACACCTCACAGTTGGCACAGTTTGCTCTTTTACTGTCAGGATTCACACAAGCTTTCCCACTGGAATATTAATAGAGAAGTTCTATCTTGACATACAGTCCATCTCATGGTGAGAATGTAGCATTCCCACTTTGCCCTAAACAAGATCTACACACTAGATCTTCAGCTGATATATATTGGTGTAGTTCCACTGAAGTCAATAAGGGCCTGATCCTACACCAACTGAAGTCAATGGAAATGTCACTATTGACTTCAATGGGGGCAAAATCAGGCCAAGTCCCTTAAGGAATAAGCCCCTAAATGGCTTCAAATTAATAAGGAAATTGAGGGTAGGTGGCATAATGGTTTAGTGTCAGTCATTCATCTTTGGAGGCCCAGGTTTAAAGCTGGTCAAAATTGGAAAGGAATATAGTGATCTCAAATCTTTCCCACACCAAGAAAACCCTACATCATTTGGCATTAACAATCTTGTAATACAATACAAGCAAACAGACCCCCATCCTCACTTTAATAAATTTTAAGATATTTAGTGCTTACTCCAAATCTAGAGTTTGGTGTTGGGTTCTCTCTAGAGAGCTTGTCTGAACCCCTGTCAGAGTACTTTCTGGAGTATTTTCCAGTGGAAAATTCTCCCCAGCATATGCTGTCCAACAGTAGCATTAGCCAGACAAGGGATGAAGAAACTACATGTACTCTGTCAGGGAAAGGTTGGTAGGCCACATTAGCAAAAGCAAGCAGCCACTGCAGTCTTGGCTCACATTACCAATAAGAACTACACAACAAAGCATACTTAATCTAGAAGTAGAGAAGGAAAATGCACTGGGCTGGGTGCTGAACTTATAACTGGCTGCTAACTAGCCAGTTGATTAATTTTGATTTGCAAGAATCAGGTAGCCTCAGCCAGTTGTATAAGTAAGTGCATAGTAAACAGTAGAGATGAGTCCAAGACTCAATTCTGATGGGTTTGGGAAAGATTTTGAAAACACACACAACACGGGTTTTCAGCTTGAGAGACTCAGATCAGCCTACTACAGTATATAGAAAGAGTCTTGTAAAGTAGATGATTGTTTGCAAGAAAAATAAGCAGAGAGAGCTGAGTGGAGTCAAGAGAATGTCTCACTATTAAACACCTCTTAAAGAAGAATCTAATGATCTAGTGTTATGATGCTCTAGTGCCACAAAAATAGAATTTCCAGTGTGTAACTTTGCCTGCAGAAAAACTAGCCTTTCCCACCAGACTACTCTAGTTCAACTTACACCCCACTTGTTGCCTTAGCTAACTCTTAACATGAAAACCCGAGGCCTCACACCGTGTAAGCCAGCTCCAGGTTTCAATTCAACCTGAGCAATTAGGCCTAAATATGTATAAAAATCAATCTCAGTCCTTAAAATTTTGTTGTCTTCTGGAGAGAAATTGTCTTTCCAAGTGACACATTATGGACAGTGTTTGGGTACCAACATGTCATATGGCTACTTTGGGAAACTTGAGGATATTTTTCTGCTTAAGAGAGATTGGCTAAATTAATGGTTGATGGATGGAGATGGTGTGCAGATGTGCTGAATAGTGTTTTTAAAGCAGGTCAGGGCAAGACAAAATTAAGAGTGGTTCTGCATGAGACCATTTCATAAATTGTGATTACATAAGATCTTAATTGCCCATATTAATTGCATATTCTGATCTGTATTCAAAATTCTATGATGTGCCTGTCTTCTAAGGATGTATGTTACACCAAACAAAGCGGGCCCTAAAGACAATTTTCAACACCCCCACCCTCAGGGGAGATACAGTCCCCACATCAGTGATTACAAGCCATTAAGACCGAAGAGGTGTAACTACTCAACCAATGGAGCAGCCATCACAGGGGCATAAACCTGGAGAGGCCCTGCTGAATGTTTTTTCACTGATCTTAGGCTTGCCTACATGGGGGATTTTATAGGTATAGTTAAACTCGTAAAATTATATTGTCTACAGGGAAGTTTACCAAACTGGGTCTCAAAAGACTTCACACCTGGGGCCTGAAACACAAGCTATGTCTTCACTGCCAAAAATGCTGTGTTTTTTTATAGCCCATACCTAACTCAAGTTAGCTACCCTGCTGTAAACACACATCTTTTCTGAAAGCAAAGGCATAGCAACAGAAACTATTGAACAATATTATAATTGAGCCCAGACACCCATAAAGAAGGGTGAGACGCTTTCTTAAACAATGCTTCCCTGATATAGGGGAGAACACAGACATGCAGGTGGAAGGGGAAAGAATAAAAAGGCATGCTGTCACCTGTGACCAGGGTAGATGACAGGACAATCGGCATTTGCTAGGGGAATGTAAGTCTTCAGTCCCTGTAACGTGTAGTGAAGTAGAAGATTGGATGAGACTAAATATGCATGTAGATTGTTTGTTGTTTTAAAATCTCATCGTCCTTAATGCTTTGTTCAAAATGCTGAATAAAGTAACCCTTAAGAAGGCTGTTGGTCAATATCACAGGTCACAGGCTCCTAAAGGGTAAGAAACACAGGTGGCCAAATCCAGTCGGACCTGCAGGCTGGTAAGCAATTGGTATAAGAACAGCCATACTTAGAGTAATGGTCCATCTAGCCCAGTATCCTGGTTTCCAACCGTGGCTGGTGCCAGATGCTTCAGAGGAAATGAACAGAACAAGGTAATTTATCTAGCGAGTCATGCCCTGTCATCCAATCCCATCTTCTGGCAGTCAGAGGTTTAGGGACACCCAGAGCATGGGGAGTTATGTCCCTGACTATGTTGGCTAATAGCCATTGATGAATTCATCTAATTCTTTTTTGAATCCAGTTATACTTTTGTCCTTCAAAGCATCCCCTGGCAAAAAATTCCACAGGTTGACGGTGTGTTGTGTGACAACATGGGACAGTGTACTCAAGTCCTGGTCTCAGAGTAGCAGAATGGTGAGCTTCCTCCTTGAGACAGGTAAGGGCAAGAGGCACAAGGCCTGAGGTGGCTGCTCTCAGAGAAACTAGAAAGGAGATAGAGATGCAGCTAACCTAGTAACTGTGTTAGGAGTTTTCTTCAAAATATTGGAAGAGCAGCTCCTGCAGCACTGCATAATGAAAATATTTTGCTTTCATTAAAATAATCATTATAAATATTTCATTTTTAATTACACCTGCTGTTCTGGCTAGAATAGTTTTCTACTGGAGCTTTGTTTTCCACCTCCAGGCTCTTGGATTAGAAAAATGACATGCCGTTGGTGGAGCTTAAATAAAGCTGTAAACAGAATGTTCTGGAAATCCTGTGGAGCTATATAAATCAGGGTTTTACTTCATTGACTTTGACATTTTATACATGCCTTTAAAACATGTCATCTTGAGACTGGAAAATAAGAATCAGGTCCAGGAATTAATTTTATTGTGGTCCAACCAGGAGCTACATGCATTAGTCTTGTAAACATTAACAGAAAAAGCTGGTCAAACTGTGCATGAACATGCATTCAAATTCTAAATCC
The DNA here is from genome assembly GCF_028017835.1 of Emys orbicularis. Lineage (NCBI taxonomy): Eukaryota > Metazoa > Chordata > Testudines > Emydidae > Emys > Emys orbicularis. The sequence goes on from NC_088696.1 coordinate 24,604,397, forward strand.
CTGTCCAATTAGACGCTAATCTTGAGCCCTTGCTGTGTGCGCTTCAAGAACATTTACACAAATGGTGTTTTTGTTGACAAGAGTGTATGAGGAATGGCTTGTATTCATAGTCTCATGCAAACAAGGGCATTTTTGCCAGCAAAGTTTGTTACTCACTAATTGTTTTTAGAAGTTGCAGTCATCCAAGTCAGAAAGCAAAAACAATACCATGCGACTTAGTTGACCTGACACCAATAATGAACAGCAAATAGTCAAAATAGATTAATTTCTGCCTGTGGCTTGTGCACAATTAATTTAAACCACCAAGGAAATAGTTACAAGTCAACATATTGACAGAAATCTGGATCTAGTTACTAACATTTCACAAACAGATAAGAAATTAATATTATTCTCAACTAATGTTATTCACAATAAATTATTCATCCAGCCTTAGCAGCCTGACCAGTGCATGACCAGCACATGCAAGTCCCCATACACAAGGCACTTAACATTAAACTATTGTAACTAGGAAACCCTACCGACTTCCCAAATCCATACAGCTTTGAGGGGTTATTACAAGTAAAATTTAATTGTCTTATAGTGAATGGCCCAAATCGTTTGGTTATGGTGGCAATTACAGGTGAATTATAACCACAATGAAGACATGGCGTTATTCTCCTTTAAGGTAAACACTATTATTAATTTTCCTTCAGCTTCAGACCTCACTACAGTTATCCATGCCGTTGCCACCTCACGGTTAGGCTATTGTCAGGGCCGGTGCTATCATTAAGGCAAACTAGGCGGTTGCCTAGGGCGCCAAGATTTGGGGGTGCCAAAAAGCGGTGCCCCCAATTTTTTTTTTTTTTTTAAACAGCATTCCTGGGCTGGGCTGCTGGCAGCACGCTGACACGTGCGGCTCAGACTCCCTCTCCCAGCGCAGCGACCGCTCCATGCAATTATTGTCATTGCCGGCGGGGGCAGCGTGCTCGGGGAGGGGGCGTAGCAGAGGTGAGCTGGGGAGACCTGCGGCAGCTCCCCCACACACCCTAAGGCACACACCCCGAGGCAGCTCCCCACCCCCCCGGCCCCGGGAGCCATGCGGCAGCTCCCCACCCCAGCTCATCTCTGCTACACCCCCTCCCCGACCGCGCAGTTGCCGCTCCACTTCTCCCACCTCCCAGGCTTACAGCGCCAATCAGCTGTTTGGCGCCGCAAGCCTGGGAGGGGAGGAGAATTAGAGCGGGGGCAGCACGCTCGGGGAGGAGGCAGAGCAGAGGTGAGCTGGGGCGGGGAGCTGCCGCAGGGCTGGGGGGGGGGGGGGAGGCGCAAGGTGGAAGTTTCGCCTAGGACATGAAACTTCCTTGCACCGGCCCTGGCTATTGTAATACTCTCTTCATGGGGCTACTCTTTGAGACCATTTCTAAACATTAGCACTATTAGAGGGCAAAACATCGATGCAACCACTGTCCTCACCCCAACTCTTCACTATTCTGTTGATATCCTCCTTAATGCCACTGCAGCTATTCTGAATTTCCTGTGCTGGTTTCCTCCCCTTTTCTCATACATCTGTCCACTCCGTAGGTTGGGGCGTTGCATACAGAGCTCTTAACATCACCTTTCCCACAAGCTGCACTGGCCTCGGATTATTTTTTGGCTAGAGCTTAAGGTGTTAGTTGTAACCTATAAAATTCTAAAAGGCTTGGAATCTAGTTACTTAACAGATTGCCCCTCTCCTCATGGGATTTTCCTGCAGTTGTGATTACCTGTCAATTTTCCCTGGTGCGTGAGATTACAGAGAGATGGTGATAGAAACTACTAGTGTAGTATGATTTTAAAAATGTCATAAGTGGTTTATTGTAACAAGTGAGTGGCTTGGGGGAAGGTGGGTAAATTTATATTTATTTGTATTACAGGAGCAGCTACAAGTCTCCATCCAGAATAGCGCCCCATTTTGCTAGGAACTGTAAATACACATAGTAAAGAACAGTCCATACCTTGAAGAGCTGACAATTAAAGCTGATTGGAAAATGCCAATTATTTCTCATGGGAAATTTCAAAGAAAGGGTGTGTAAGGGAAAGGTGTTTGTTTTCAACAAAACACATTTTTGGTAAAATATTTTGTCTGTTGAAAACCAAAAGCTTTTATTGATTACCCAAATATTTTACTGAAAATGTTTTGATTTTTCACTGTAGACAGAGCTGGTTGAAATTATTTCAGTGAATAAATGCTTTTCCATCAAAAGCAAAACATTTTCCATTTTTGATGGAAAAGCATTTCTTCATCAAAATAATTTCAACCAGCTCTGCTTCCAGTGTAAAGAGATGGGTGAGAGAAAGTATCGTCATTCCCGCTTTGCATACAAATTAAGACAGTCTGTAGTAGAGCTGGGAACTGAACCAGACGCCCCATCTTCTGCATTAACTGCAAGACCATCCTTCCTCATTGTCTGTAATACTGATACCTAGTGGTATAGGTTTTAAAGTTTTCTACAAACTTCTAGAACTTGGGATGAGCACTTTGAAACAAACCTGAATAAATAAGCACACACACTGATCACGGGTTTCTGTGAGGATATTATTCATTAACCAAGAGATCTTTATGTTTTCAGTGCTATCTTGCAGATTGTCTCTGTAGTATTCTTTCTAAATATTAGACTGTACCCATACGCATGGGATTACTGTTCTACAGTTTCTTTGCAGAGCATTTTGATTAGTTGTGAGTTACAAGAATCACATAAAAAGGGAAATTGCAGCTCAGCTCACAAAAAGGTGTTATAAATACACGTGTTTCTAAAGGTGAAAAACACAAGCTCCAAGGAGCACCAATCAAGCAATCACCAGAGAGCATGACCGCTAATTAGCAATTGACACTTAGTATTTGTTATGTGTTTCCTCAAAGTCACTTACACAGATTTTGCGGTATTTTAAAACAGGCTTGAACTTCTGACTTTCAGTGTAAGCTCACTTAAAAATTGAACACAGTACACTTCCCTGAAGGAAATGACTTGTAGTTGTCTTCAACCCCATTATGTGCAATATCATTTCATCACCCAAATATTCCCTGCAGCTGCAGCAGTCTGGCAAGCACAAGTCACAAGAAAAACTCATCTACATATGGCTTCTGGCCTTGCTCACTAGAGAAACTTGCTAAGACAAATTACAGTGTCAAAAGAGAGCTCATTAAATTTTTATATCAGATAGTTGTGTTACCCTTAATTCCCTGGGTACTCATCCCTTTTGTTGCTTTTAGCTTTGAGTCCTCAAGGCTCAAAAATGTTCAAGGGCAGCAAGCACCAATTATAAACAAAAAATAAGTTGTTTGCTTACTAAAATAAAATGAAGCACAAGACCATCACTAATTCACATTTACCAAAAATATAGCTCCATTACTATGTTGCACAAGTCTGCTGAATAGTGTGGTATTCCCGCATGTGTTTAATTTAGTGCTGGTATTTGTGCTGAGGCAATGACAACAATTAAATATAATGAAATGGGGATTAAGCACATTTTCCACCATTTGTCTGGCTATTTCCTTTTTTTCCTTGATTAAAAATGAACTCGTGGACTGTCTATCTAGTGCTGATGTGAATGCTTTATAGAATTTTAAAATCTTCTGCTTTGGGGAAAGTTAAAAGAATGTGATCATAGCTTGCAGTTATATTCAGTACTCTCAAGGAATAAACATTGAAACAAATAAAGAACATTAAAGTTACTATATTCCTACACATTCATTTTTTAAGTAAATGAATTAAAAGAAAGCTTTGCCTCCTTTAGAATAGTGCATCTAAAATATTTATTTCCCACCAGAACAGTCTGCTAAGATTTTTTTTCTGCCATCTTCATTGTATATTCCACTATTAATAATATTTTAAAGTATAACTATTCTCTCTTTTGCTATTCTTTAACATTTAAAAATTAGCTATATGTGAGAACAGTGTATGATATTTTAATATTAGTTTCCGCAAATGTTTCAGTTGTTACGGGGTTTCAGCATCAAAATGCAATAAGAAATGTGCAGTGTCTCTTTTCATAAACATTTCATCACTTCTCAATAAAGATAGTGTCTCAAGATTTCATACGATGACAGTGATGCTACATTTAGATTGATCTGAGACAGTTTGGTGCCATCTTCTGCATATAGCTCCTAGGAAAAGGTCAAATTACTTTTCAGGATTGACACATTCAGAGATCAGCTGATGAAATGCAATCATTCCTTCTGGGATTGATGCAGCACAGCTACTGTAGGATGCAATCCAAATCAAAGTGATTACTTCTGAAACTTCAGAACATGTGATTTATCTTTGGTGAGTGTCAGAGACAGCATGCGTCAGGCCCTGGATGATCTTGGAGTGCTCCTGAATTCTTAGTGCTCCGTAGTCACAGAATCAGAATTAGAGTTTAAACCTGATATCTCCTATGGAACTACACTCTTATCAAACAAATATCGTCAACAACAATTTACAGATAAGGTGTCTATCCCCCCCGTTACCTTAAGTGATTGCTCAAATTCATGTAGCAAGTTGGTGGCACAGACAGGAATAGAACCCAGTTTTTCACTGGGATGCTCACTCTCCGGCGCTAATCACTAGAGCACACTCCCTGCTTTCCTTAGTAAGATTAAAACTCCAACAAAACTATTACCATCTAAAATACATTGGTATGTATATCAAATGCATTGCAATCTATTTACTTACAGTTTTGAAGGTCGTCAACATGCAGTTTTAACAGATTATGCTGTTAAATATAACGTTTTTGTATATTTTTCTTTGTATATATTGCTTTTGAATAGTATATTTACTCTCATTGAGGTCACCGACTTTACTGAGATTAACACTGGACTATATAATATAGGTTTAAAAAAAAATATTGAGAGCCAGAGCCAGATTATGGCCTGGCCTATGATGCCTTGTAGGGGCATAAGTGGGAGCAAGTTAACCCATTCCCACAACTTGCACACAACCTATCTGGACCTCAGGTTGCAGACCCATACATCTCCCCCACCATCCAATGGATGGAGTGGGCTGGGGAATGTGTAGAGCCTTGAGTCTGTAGTTGTCACAGGGTGTGGGAAGTAATCTGTGACCATACAGGGCCAATAGTAATTTACTATCATCCTGGAGCAAGTGGGGGGGGGGGGGGTAGTGGAAGGAAGGCATCCTGCCTCTCTGAGGAACTTTTTTCTCTGTTACGTGCCATCTCTTATGTACATGTACGTGCAGCGCCATAAGACAAAGGGTCATGGAAGTTAATGTTAGCATGTTGTTTGGACTAACAAAAGAAAAAGATAAAGAATGCTTAGTACTTATGCAGTATGTTTCATCCGTCAGTGTGAAAATGCTTTACAAAAGGTGGATAGGTGCCACAGCGATAAAATGGAGGGTATAGATTGGTTAAGAGACTTGGCCAAGATCACAGCTAGTAAGAGTCAGGAGCAAAATCCAGTTCTCCTGATCCCAGTCTTGTGCCTTAGCTACTGGTAAATGCTGATTCACGTGATTTTTAATTGTATGTGCATTTAAGAAAAGAAGAAGAGGCATGTACGTAGGTGAGCACACGTTGCGGGTGCATTTCCACAAACTTCAGGTTTGTTAGTTATCCTGGAAGTACCGTATATACTCGATCATAAGCCGGTTCATGTATAAACCGACCCCCCCAAGATGGAGAAGTAAAAATGGAAACCTTTTTATGACCCATTCATAAGCCAACCCTATAATTCAGGGGCTGGCAAACTTTGGCTCCTGGGCCATCAGGATAAGCCGCTGGCCGGCTGAGATGGTTTGTTTACCTCGAGCGTCCACAGGCATGGAGGTAAACCTAAGTAAACAAAGTGTCCTGGCTTGCCAGCTGCTGACCCTGATGGGCTGGGACAGCAACTGGTGGGGACACTTTTTTGGGTGGGGGAAGAAGCTGGGGGTCAGGGGAGTAACCCCCATGACCACCCCCCACATGACCCCACCCCTAGCCCAGGACCCCCACACTCTCCCCATCCCATCCCTTCCCACCTTATCTGGGAAGGGCCAAGGGAGGATGTCTCTGGCCTGGCCAGAGCTGCTCCAGCAGGCTGGGCGACGTGGCCACAGCCTGCTCCGGCGGGCCAGACTGAGCGGCACAACGTCAGCATGCTCCGGTGGGCCAGGCGGCACGGCCACAGCCTGCTCCAGCGGCACGGCTGCAGCGTGCTCCGGCAGGCAGGGCTGAGTGGCGCGGCCGCAGCCTGCCAGCCCCAGAGCTGCAGCTGCTTTGGAGGCTGGGGGGAGAGCAGCGTGGCCAGAAGCGGAGAGACTCTGGCCCCACCTCTTCCCTTCTGGCTCTGCTGCCTCTCCTTGCCCCCTCTGTTGGGGGGAGGGGCTGTGTCCCACCTCTCCCCCTCTATACCCATTCATAAGCCGACCCCCTTCTCTGATGCTTCCCTTTTTTACTAAAAAAATTCGGCTTATGAACGAGTATATACGGTTACTTTTGATACCCCCAGACAACTTCAGTGCAGCTTATCCTTGGAATACAAATCTGTTAGAAAACTTCATTCACAAATTTTTTTAAAAAGCAAGTTTGCTCATCAAAATGGGCTTTCCAAGTTTTCCTGTAAGTAAGTTTTAGATTTGACTTCGTCTAATATACAAGTGGGAGTTATGTGGGTGAGTAATGGAGGAAAACTCAAACCCAATTCAGTAGCATTACAGAAAGAATCTGTTGGGAAACATATTTAGAACATTCATTGTTTCACTAAACTGGATTTCAAATAGATACAGCTATTAGAAAAAAATTGTTACTAAGCAAAGTGAAATCAGAAGCCACCTGATACAATTTCCATAATTTCTATGAGGAATAAGTAACTATACAATACTTGTCAGAATTGTTTGATGTTAAATATCAATACTTAAAAGGTCTTTCCACCATAAAACTAACACTCAAAACATGAAAACCCTTCAATCCTTAAACCTTACAAAATAAAAGAGAACATGAATAAAATCTAAACAAAAAACCCTATCCCAGAGTTTTTTTCTCCAAAGAGAAAGTGCCAGAGACTCCATGAAGTCCACAATGGATTTCACTACTGCAACTAATTTTATGTGGTTGGTGCTCAGATACCAACGTAATGAACAACAGTATAAAACTCTAAGACAGGCTATACAGTATATAACCATCCTCATCTCATTTGCAGTGGACTCTCTCTGTTTTAGTTAACTACCTGTTCAAGTCATATTAAGCCTTTAAACTTCTTAGTAGGAAAAAGACCCCCAAACAAATAATCATTTTGGCACCAAGTGTCTATGAATAGGGCTGGCCAGAAAATAATTCTGTTTCACGAAAAAAATTAAAGTTGCAAAATTGTCATTCATTCCAATGCAAAACAAAACCAAGACCTTTCAAAAAATTGTATGCAAACAGACACTCCCAGAATATCATCAGTCTCTCCTGGCCCAAAGAATATTTAATTACTACAAAGTGGAACAACTCCAACAAACGAGACTGAGAAAGAGACCCAAATGAGGCAGAACAGGGACTTGAGGCTATATTTACACACACTTGCAGTTTGGGGTGTGAATACCAGTGCGCACTGAAGTGCTGAGCTGCAATTCCTCCGTGTGGACACCGCAGGCAGGGGCTAAAAGGGTCCCAGTTGGCATTAATGTAAAAGTCCTCTTCAAACAGGACTATGTTAATGTGAACCAGGAATCTTTTAGCTCACGTCAGTAACATCCACATAGGGTAGTTCCAATGCAGCTCTTCAGTGTGCACCGTTATTCACACCTCCATAGTCCTAACTGCAGGGCAGTGTAAACACGCCCTCTGCATCCCACTACCCAGGTGAGTACCCTAGCCATTAAGCTATTGACTCTTCTGAGGATAGGGTGAAAGTGTCTGGTTCTCTCTACCCCCCACATCCTGGACCTGAGAAAATGTTTCAATGAAACTGCATTTTTCAATTTAAATTTTTTTTCAAACATATTTATGTTGTGTCTTGATCTCATGAAAATTAGAAAAGCACTTTAAAAAAAATTCACAGTGGGGGGTAGCCCCCTTTGAAGTGCTGATGAAACCCCAAGTAAGAACATGGAATTATATTGTAACGTTCAGCTATGCAGTGAATGCTGTTATGTGAATGGCAAGGCTTTCTCCCCTTCAGTAGGAGCAGAGAGCTGATCAGAGGAGCAAGCATCTTGACTGACGTTCTCTCTTACTAGGCAGAAACCAATTTCTGCAAGAATTCTGCAGTTTGGAATGTGAAGATACAACATGCATTCAGAGAATCATTTTTCTTTCATAAATTAAAGGTTTGTCATTTAAGATGTTTAATACTTCTGCAAGGTTCCCACTTCTCACATTTTTTGTTACTGCTGCCATCTTTGGACACACTAAAGACATGGCTGTTTGCTTTAAATAACAATCATGATAATATCTAGACTTCCCTTTAAAAACAAAATGCAAATTTTTGGCTCATAAAGGTATTAAATTATGAGTATTTCTCTAGAGGGGAAGGACTTTAGATTCAAAGCCCTGGATACAGAGCCACACCCATGGTTTTGGTTCTAAAACATGAAGGAATTGAATTTCCACTTCCAGTTCTCAGACAGCCAAAATCCTCAGTATTTCAGACTAAGTTGCTAGAGATCTCACAAGAACTGACCTCCTGAGAGGGGAAAAACCAACACGGACACTCCTGACAAATGTAAATGTGCATAAAGAAGGGGCACCATCACCACTCGAGCACCACCTTCTGGTGGAGTGCAGCACTGCTGCCTGCCTCAGTTCTCCCCCCCCCCCCCCCCCCCCCATGAAGTCACTTAAACAGCCAGGCCAAGGAGAAGCCAAACAATCTACTTTACAGAAGTATATCTCCCTCCAATAAAGCCTTCTGAAAGGGGCACTTGTACAACAGTGTAAAGGCTCTTACCTCAGACAAAACTTAAAAGTCCCAAAACAAGAGTGTCTAGGTTCCAGCAGATGCTCCCCTTCTGCTGTAAGGCCTCCGGCTTCTGCGCTGCCTGGAGAACTCTGCCATCTTCCCCCCTGCTTGTTCAGGGTCTCTCCTAGGCCTCCTAACCTGCACAGCTTTTGCCTAGTTCAGGCTCCACATGAGTTCCCCTGCTGCAGAGCTTCCTTTCTCTACAGGAGTCCTTGCTAACTGAGGTTCTGAGCCTTTTAGCATGCCCAAGTGCTTCCCTGCCTAATTAACTACCTCCCAGTTACTCAGTGAGTTAATATTCCCAGGTGAACCTGAGTTGCCTCATTCTCCCTTGTGGAGCCTGTCGACCTGTAAGCTGGGGCCCTGACTGCTTCAGCAGGCGAGCTACCATCTGATACTACTGTTGCAGGCACAGAGGCCCGAGGACAGCAACAGCTGGTTCGTTGCCCGGCGTGCTTCGCGCCAATAAACATACCGGGGTGGAGAAACAATCAAAGTTTATTTGAGATCTCAAAGTGGTGCAAGGAGACAGGCAAGTCTCAAATCGAGCACACCAGTAAAAAACATTTTCTCTCTTCTTATACTTTACAACTAAGCCCCCACCTCTCTCCCCCTGTACCACCACCCCCTTTACTCCCCCTCCCCTCTCTACCAAAGGCATGTTTATACATTTAAGCCGTTAAATCATTCTAGGGCTATAAATCTAGCTTGTTAGTAACATTCCTCTAAACAGTCATTTGGTTCTGTTTACCCTTAGTTTACTACCCCTTCTCCAGCTAGAAACATGCAAACCTCATCATTATTGTTTAGGACCTGGTTATGAGCAAGGTCGTAATAGGTAACTGGCTATTTACACATTCCAATTCCTGTCCTTGGCTTTTGAGGCCGATTAGAGTTAAACATGGAAGAACTTTGGTTCATATATATAGGCCTAGTAACCCCAACACTACCAAGTATGCAAAATTAGTTGACATCCTAGATTAAACAAATGTTAGGGTCCTTTCCTGCTCAGTTTCAAATCAATAGGAGTGTTGCTGGTCAACTTCAGAGAGTAAGGCCCCTAATTAATAGACTGTATCTTGGTCTCCCATTTCCTAAGGGCAACATTATTTCAAAGGCATCCAAAGTACTTTTATAGTCTTCCTCCTTATATACCCTTTCTATACAGTCAGATAGTTCTTTAAGCCAAACACCATCAGCAACTCCACAGGCAGCTTACAATCTTTTGAGAAGGTTAAAAGTTCCACAGCAATAACCTCAACATTAGCCACATAGCCTTTCAAAAGTACTCAAATAGTGCTGGTTTCAGAGTGGTAGCCGTGTTAGTCTGTATCAGAAAAAACAACAATGAGTCCTTGTGGCACCTTAGAGACTAAATAAATTTGTTAGTCTCCAAGGTGCCACAAGGACTCCTTGTTGTTTTTTCAAATAGTACTAGTTCTCCTTGGTGACAGATAAATAAAATGAGGCCCAAATCGGTGTGCACCTTACTCAGTGTGTACACCTTTGCTCAATGTATAGGCACAGATTCCCACTGCACACAGCAAATCCCAAGGTTGCTCGCCTGCATACCTATTTTGTGCACAAAACCCAATTTACAACTGCAAAGTGCATTTTCAGTTGCCTCTGAATGGCTTTATTTCCTTACTGACCTCTTGCCTGGTACTAAGTTAAGTGCAGCATAACCCTCCTTACTCCCTCTGGGCTATAATTACAAAGCCACAACCATTAACGGATACTGGGAAATGGTTGGAAAATAGCCTAGAACTGAGACAGCAAAGTTGATTAAACAGCAATAACAATAGGTGTTTCTTCAAAATGTCTAAAGCTGCTCTATCAACCCTGAATCAGCGACTATAGATTAGAATTGTACCATTTGTGCTGTTCAGCAGAGTGAGGCAGTTGTTTTGGACAGAATGTGTCAGTCTCCTAAATTAATTAGAGTCAGTTCAATGGCCCATAACCAGGGTATTTTCTACAGTCATTGTCAATTGACTTCCTTCTAATTCACACGGGGCACACTCCATCTTGACTTCCTCTTTCACTTCAGTGGGGTTTCCTGATATGTTAACAAAGGCATCATTTGGCCTACTGAATTCCGGTATGAATTTCTATTCAGGAATCCATGTGATCAAACTTGCGCATACTGAGCCTGATTCTTCAGTTACACCAGTTTTACATGTTGATATAAAATTGGTGCAAGGCAATGTAGGATCAGACCCTGTGTTTATAGACCTGCCAATACCTTATGAAAATATCTTTTTAAACATTGTCTTTACAAATAATTTTGCTCATATTTTCTACTCAACCAGTGCTTTCATCCTTACACAGAGGATGGGGAGCAGGTTATTTGTTATTTGCTTGTGGTCTTGCAGAGATGGGCTGAGGTGGGAGGGAAAGCTAGATTCCCAACATCCCCAGCCTAAGTGGCTCTTTCCCTCTTGTTGGGGTCCACTAGGCATAGCTACCAGGTAACTCGGGAGAGTGGAAGGCCAAAGTGTTGATGAAGCTCTTCTGCTCTGGGTCTGTGAACCACAAGACTCCATTTTGTGAACTCTCACCTACTTCTATGCTAACTGCTTACATGCTGAAGCAGAAATGTAAGGGTCAGCTTTTCTCTACCATACAGCTGCTGTTTTGCTCAGACTGCTGTAAACAGGCCTTGCAAGGCCAAAAGATAAGCAGACGAATGGGAATTTTTCTAACTGTAACTGCTAGAGAAGGGAGGGGTGGGAGGGGTAAGAGGGAGTAACAGAACAAAGGCTGACACAGAAACAGTTTGGGGTATAAAAGGTAAAAGTTGTTTGTATTTGTTGCACTGGATTTGAGACATGCTGGTCTCCTAGTGCCATTTCAGAGCTCTGAAATAAACTTGGCTTGCTTTCTCCCCTCGGTGTCTTCATTGGTGCTAAGCACACCGGGCCACGGACCATTGTTGTCCCCTCGAGCCCCACGTTGGGCAACACTCTCATAACTTTGTTGTCCCCTTTCTAACTGAGGTAGCGATATGTCCCAAGGAGCTGATTAGAGAGTTCCCTTTTCACACGTTCTCCTACAGAAGGAGTGATCCCCTATGCTGAAACCAGGAAGATGGCCAGCACACCCTATTGCATTATGGATAAAAAAAAATTAAAGTGCCTAACTGACACAGTGAATGGGCTTTTGAAAAATATCACCCTATGTGAAATAATAAGGATATACAAGTATCAGAGGGGTAGCCGTGTTAGTCTGGATCTGTAAAAAGCGACAATACGTCTGTTAGTCTTTAAGGTGCCACAGGACAATGTCACTTTTTAAGGATATACAATAGTATTATGACGACATGGATTTACATTCCTTACCAGAGCTCAGATTATACATTTTAAAGTTTCTATTCAACTTTTGTTTATAAAATATAAAGAGCTAAAATAAATGCTATCGTAAAGTTTTATTACTGGAACTATGTTTAGAAATAGTTAAAGCTGTTTGCTTTAAAATGAATGAACCAGTTGTTTACGGAAAGTAATGGTGACATCAGGGAAAATAAAATGTAACTTTACAAAGCTCTGACAAATACAATTAAGCTTTTACAGACAAAGGTGTATTCACATTTGTAAGCTAGTACAGACAATGTATATAGAAAAAGTATGCCTGGGTACACAAACAGCCACCACTTCACAGAGACCAAAATAGTTAAAGCTGTCAATTGTCCATAAAACAACAAGGAGGTGGGGGAGAGGAAGGGAAAATCTATTAAACAGAGAAAATAATGCTTTATATTTTTGATAGTTATTCAAACCTTGCAATAGTCCTTTTAATTAGATGAATGAATATCAAAAAATGAGACAAATAAAAACGCGCTGCTTGGTAACATCTACCATTTCAAATAAAAATATTTTTAAAAACCCCAACATATTTATTTGTTCCAGAAAAAAATAAAGCTGAATTCTAGGATGAACTGCAACAACTGGTTTGACAATGACACAGCAATCTTGATAAAACAGGAATCTATATTCTGTGTCATTATTGGCTAATTACAATGAATACACTTTCAAGGGAGCTCTCAAAAATAGCAGATAACATTCCTGCACCTTTGAAAAATAAAAGAATGAATGAAGCAAGAAAGTACCAAAAAAAGATGCTTGTTAGTTATGCAAATGGTTAATTCCCACTTTAATCTACAAGAGAACCAAGTAGCACTGTTTGCCACCCTAGAAATATAAGATTTTGTTTGGGGGTGACAGAAGAATAAAAGAAGTTTAGTGATGGGGCCAAAAAGCACAGTTCCTGTTCTTTTGCTGCCTGAATATCTCTTCAAAGGCCCTTTTGAAGAAAGACAAAGAGGAGGATGAAGACAGAAAGGAGACATGTTTCATGGTGTCATCGTTAAGAACAGGGTACACAAGACAACCACACTAAGATCCATTCCTTTTCTTCATCTATCAAAAGTTTGTGTGGGGGTTAAGTAAGTATACAGCCCATCATCTGATGGGTCTACAAGGGAGCTTTAATTACCCATAGCAAATATCACCTGAATAACTCAAGATATTAATTTGTGTTGTGCAGGTTATTGATGGCCTACCCCAGTCATTCTGAATGATGAAAAGAATGGTAAGGATGACAACAGAGAGGATAGCCAGCTATAACTCTAAGAGGAAGCAGAACATTTAAGGAATGAAAATCACCTTAATAGATTGTCAAGTCTTTTGCAAAGTTGAGGAGATCAGTGTGATGTAAACTTAAGGCCTGTGGGCCCAATTTCAATCCAGTACATTAGTGTCCTGCTTCGGGTATCTAGCTTAGACACACAGGTTTCAAAATTGCACCCACAATATTTAACATTGGTTGGTGAGAAGAAACATTATAAACACAAGCCGGTAAAAACTGAACACTGTGTCAGAATACATCATTCTCAAGTCTATGCAACTTCCCTTTGGATGAATTTTTCACTCTTTTGTTCTGTGTTAGATGGGCAGTAGAGGAAGAAGGGAAGAGAGAATCCTATTCTTTACCTTCCTCCCACATCAATGGTTTGCTTCTCCTGGCTCAATAAAGGAGGAGGGACACAAAGAGAAGATAGAGAGAAATAGGCAAGAGGAAAGGATGAGAAACAAAGGGCAGAAATAGAAGCCTTAAAAAGAAATGTATTCTAGCATAATTGATGAATTTGTATATTGATTAATTTCTTAAACCAGTCTAAGAATATGGGTTCAGTCTCCCAAATGGCCACAGCATCAGGATGACTATTACTAATGGTATTAGAATGGGAGCACCAAGGAACCCATGAGAAACAATTACAATTTGTCACGTCCCTTTATTAACAAATCCACTAAGCAAATAAAAAATCCTACAAACACTGAAATACAAACAACAGATAGAGAGTGTTCGACAAGCATGTAGTTCTATGACTGGCATCACTCACCTCTCCTGTTGGGGTTAACCCTGAAGTGTCAGTCATTATCTTCATCATCATCGTCACCCCCACCACTGGTGGGTGTCATCCTGGCATCTGCCAAGGCATGCAGGCCATGATACCGCTTTTGTAATGGGATATGTTGACACCCACTGCGGTTTCTACATTATTAATTATTATTATTATTATTATTAAGGTTTCAACCCCATTTCCCTATTTGAACTTCCACATCCCACTACTTTTGCATGCCCCATTTTTCATAGGCTAACTTGTTGGTTCTCCTTATACTCATTAACATTTACATTAATCACCATAACTTGTGGTTAGCATACTGCTGATACTCTATATCTGCAAAACTCCTCAAAAAACTCTAACTGGCTTTAACTGGTACATTGCAGGAAGTACCAAATATCAGCAGTTTAACACACTTAATGGAGCATTCTATTTTATGACACCCTGTGATATAAGGTCATTGCTATCTTGTGACAACCTATGATCTAGGGTCACTTACTAGTTAGTTGCTTATGTCAAGTCTTTCTTTAGGCCTGACACCTTGTTTGGCTAAGCTAAATATCTTACAGGCCTGAGGACTGTAGGCCCCATGTTACAACATTAATACATTTCACCTCTATATCCTAAATATACTGGATATCTTTTATCCTCGGCTACAATATTTCCCCCCTATGTGACACTGAATGCAACAAAGAGGTATTGAAGAAATAACTGTCATAATTTAAGGCCAGAAGGGACCACCAGATCATGTAGTCTGACCTCCTGTATAACACAGGCCACAAACCCCACACTTAGTAAGGGCCAGATTCTGATGCCCTTATTCGTGCTGAGATGTATCTTATTCCACAGTGCTTTCACTTGGCCTACTTAAGGAGTATGGTACTAAGTGAGAGTAAGGTGTGACCATTGGCATCCTTGTAATCACACCCTACATACTACTGCAATGATATTGGTACAAAATATGTCTTGTGAGGTATTATTTGATGACTGACAACATGCGGATTATTAATATGATTGTAAAATGCATGTGTGACGAGTTGGATCACAGAAACCCCCCTGGGAGCTGCCAACCGATGTGCCAAGGCTACTCTGCTCCTGTTTTCCCTGCCAGCTCAGGACTCCAGCATCCTGTATTGCTGAGCCAGACACTCCCTTCTGCTCCAGCACAGACCCAGGGTCTGAATTACTTGCCCCAAAGTTGCAGGTTTACCTGAAAACAGCCCACAGAAGTGTGCTTGTCTTTAGCACTCAGATGTCCAACTCCCAATGGGGTCTAAACCCAAATAAATCCGTTTTACTCTGTATAAAGCTTATGCAGGGTAAACTCATAAATTGTTCGCCCTCTATAACGCTGATAGAGAGATATGCACAGTTGTTTGCTCCCCCAGGTATTAATACATACTCTGAGTTAATTAATAAGTAAAAAGTGATTTTATTAAATACAGAAAGTAGGATTTAAGTGGTTCCAAGTAGTAACAGACAGAACAAAGTAAGTCACCAAGCAAAATAAAATAAAATGTGCAAATCTATTTCTAATCAAACTAAATACAGATAAGATCCTCACCCTTAGAGATGCTTCAGTAAGTTTTTTCCCTCAGACTGGACACCTTCCAGGCCTGGGCACAATTCTTTCCCCTGGTACAGCTCTTGTTCCAGCTTAGGTGGTAGCTAGAGGATTCTTCATGATGGCTCTTCTCTCTCCCCTTAGTTCTGTTCCACCCCTTTATATATCTTTTGCATAAGGCGGGTACCCTTTGTCCCTCTGGGTTCTCCCCCCCCCGGAAAAGCACCAGGTTACAGATGAATTCCAGTTCAGGTGACATGATCACGTCACTGCAAGACTTCATTACCCACTTGCCAGCACACACATATACAGGAAGACTCACAGGTAAAACACAGCCATCTGCAGACAATGGTCCTGGTTAATGGGAGTCATCAAGATTCCAAACCACCATTAATGGCCCACACTTTGCATAATTACAATAGGCCCTCAGTTATATTTTATATTTCTAGTTTTAGATACAAGAGTGGTACATTTATACAAATAGGATGATCACACTCAGAAGATTATAAGCTTTGTAATGATACCTTACAAGAGACCTTTTGCATGAAGCATATCCCAGTTACATTATATTCACTTATCATATTTTTATAAAACCATATAGACTGCAACGTCACAGCATGTGTTAACATTATATGTTGAGTTATGAATTCCCTCTGTATGATGTTACTAGAACCTGTTTAAAACCATACAGCCTAGCCTAGGTAAAGGTGATGAACTGGTCTGTCCTAGACAAACAAATGTGGGTTTACCTCAGTTTACATATTATCAGTAAACAAAGCCATCCAGCTAAACCATTGGGAGTGATTCTGAACTCGAGAGACAGAAAATTAACATGGCTCCTGCACCCCAGAGACATATAGGAGGACTGAATCCCCAGAGGTCCTCCTGACTTGTAATATATCCCCAAAAGGTATGTTTTTGTAAGGGAGAGAGAGAGAGGCTCCATCTTTATCCTTCACATGATGAGGCAAAGGAACCAAGTGATTTGGTCTCTCTGATGGTTCCTGGGCAGGCAGTTAACTCAAGGCTGAAAAGAAGACTGTGGGTGAGAGAAATCATCTTGAACAAAGACTGTATCTTGCTAGATTGAGTTTTAGTCTTTAAGGTGCATGTTTTCACTTTTATTTGTTTGTAATCATTTCTACCTGTATTCCTCCTACTTGGTATCACTTAACCTATGTTCTTTTGTTAATAAATTTGTTTTTATTTTTACTATAAATTGACCCAATGCTGTGTTTGAAGAGAAGGATGCGTTTACCCCCAGTTAATAAGCTGTAATGTACTGACTCTTTAAAAAAGCCGCAAACTTAATATCTTCTGTGAAGGCACAGTGATAGGGGCTGTGCATTGCAGAGAAACATCTCGGAGGAGCTCGGAGGCTGGATTATTACTTGCTGGGTGAGTTTGGGGCTGGGAGAGCCTTGATGAGTTTGCTGGTGAGGAAGGCAGGCTGGTGTGACAGAGAGCTGAGACACAGTCTAATCACCAGCAAAGCTCACTCTGTTGAGGCAGAGGAGTAACCATGGCTCTGGGTGTCCCTAGCAGGTTACATAAGGCTATCAATCTTTTAACTGCTATCTAAAGACCTATTCTACCCTTGATTTGTGTGTAAGCCTCCCATTGACAGGAGTGGGAGTTCTGTCTCCACAGAAGAGAAGGCAGGATTTAATCCTAACTGTATATTTGAGCCCTCTAACCATAACTATAAAAAGGGGATTTGGTGCTGTCCACAGAATGAGTTTGACAGCAGTGTCAGCCTGATTTGGTACGAAAGGCATAAATTAGCTACTTTTCCCATTTATATCATTTCACCTTTAATTTGAAACACACAGGTATTTTTCTTGCTCTATATTTATCTGAAATGAACAGTGAATTGTCTTTGAATTGTTTTGGAAACCTCCTTTTACATTCAAGTTGCAATATGTGTAGCGGCTTTGGATTAGAAATGAAGTGCTTTGCAAAAAGCAAATTGCATATGGAAATATCTAGGTATATTTCTTCCAAGCAAGAGGAACAAACAAGAAGGGGCCTGGCTATATTTTCAAATCAAGACATACAAAACACAAAACAAATTTAAGACTGCCGGAAAGGTTAACTCACTATTTCCAAGCTTTTCAACCTGGGAGGAAACTCATTTCTTTAAAAAGTACATTGGTTAGGAAGAACGACTTAATATTTTTTCACGGTTTACTCACAGCCTCCACGGTGTTAATGGAAAATGTTCTACTGAAAGCAGATCAGAGCCACAAATACCATCTATGGCTGCTGAACTGTTAGTAATAATAAAGGAGATTCACAGCTGTGAATATTCCTTTGTCATATTCCACATAGGGCTAACTTTATGGCTTCATGCAAACATATTACATAAGAATACAGACACGGTCAGATCTCCCCCATGCATAGAACAGTGGGAAATGGAAGCACAGCACTTAACTTACTTTTATGACGAATGCATTTCACTCAGCTACCCTGTCTTTATTTTGATTACCAGCTTTATTGCTGCACCAGTATTACACGGATCTTAGTCATTGTTTCACTCAAAGCATCTGTGAAATGGGAAGGTTTGTGGAACTCCTTTCCCAGACGTATTGAAGGGCGGTATAAAGCTTATTGGGCAGCAGCCTGGTGGAACTGAACTTCGCCTTTCAGTTTTACCATGTGATTACAAATTCCCACAGATACAGGTTCACAGGCTAAGCTGCCTTTACATGAGAGTCATTAAGAGTTTGTGAAAGTACTTTTGCATTTTCTATTTGGCATTTTTTTAAATGGACATTTTCTATTCAAAAGGGACTGCTCTATACAGCTGACAGTATAGATTTTCTGTCTGTTATATTCCATTTAATTAAAAAGGGTAAATGGGAATGAGGACTGGACTAAAATGGATGAATTCAGTGAATCAGGACTAGACTAAAATAGATGAATTCAGTTTACTCATCTACTTTAAGATCAGCACAATGGCCTATCTTCTTGGCACATCAGTGCTGTGGTCCCTGCCTATTGTGTAGTAATTTGGGAAAGAAATACCAGCAAGTTGATGGACATGTAGAACTCGGGCTGGGGGTTGGGGGGGGGAGAACAGGAGGGGCAGGAAGGGAAGAGAAATACTTTTCCCACAAATTTTCTACCATTAAGAGTTCTGATGTAATCTGAAGTATTCCCCTAAACTAGTGTAGTGGAAAGGCTACACAAATTTATTCTTCTGTCCAGCTATAATTTTCAAATATTAATTTTGTCTAAAAGGTAAGAGGTGGTATTGTTCAGTGGTTAGTGCATCAAAATGGGAATTAAGACACTCCACTGTATTCCCAAGCTCTGCCTCGGATTTGTGCAACCTTGGGCTGAAGGTCACTCAGGGCTCAGTTCTGCACAATCATTGCCATTCACTTCTGTGCTCCAGTTTCCCCACCTGTAATGACGACTCGCCACCTTGTAAAGTACTTTGAGAGCTACATGGGAAAAGTGTTATGAAGTGCAACGTTTATTATTTTTTAATCATAGTTGTACTTAAAACTGAGCTTCTGTTCCTTTGGTTTTTAGCCAGACCTGTATTAATGCAATAGCCCTTTTGTTTCTCGAAAACTGCACAAAATATCCAAAGGGTCTATATCTAAATCTAGCTCATATTTACAGCTAATGAGATTAATTGAAGTATTATATTACAAGTGCCTTCAGCTAAAATAAATTGTTTTCTTAATTATTTCACTCCATCATGGGAACAAAGTGAAATACCACATACAAATTTTTCTTCAAGTCAAAACATCCTTAACTGACTGACCAAACTGCAACTTCTAACTTTTTAATAACTCTTTAGGAGAGGAGGGGCTGGGTTGTACCTGACCCAAGACTGAAAAGGAGTCCGTCTCCCCCCAGCTTTGTGCATGTCAAGCAAGGATCAGGAGCAATCAAAATTCCTGAACCTAAGGGGCACAAGGACTGCTTCCCCCATACACCCCTGTGGCATGCATCACGTTAAAAGGGGGAGTGAGGGGACAGGATGAAACAAGGCCATGGGCCCACCTGTGACTGGACACAGTGCATGCAGCAGGTGAGGTCCATTGGTGGGAGAGCAAGGCACACCAACCAAAAGAACATAGAGAATAGTTACCAGTCGTACACAGTCATGCTGGAAGGGCATATCAAGTGGGGTCCCGCATGGATCAGTTCTGTTCAATATCCTCATCAATTATTTAGATAGTGGCATAGAAAGTACACTTTAAAAGTGTGTGGGCAATACCAAGCTAGGAGAGGCTGCAAGTGCTTTAGAGGACAGGATTAAAATTCAAAACGATCTGGCCAAACTGAAGAAATGGTCCTGAAGTAAATAGAATGAAATTCAATAAGGACAAATGCAAAGTATTCCACTTAGGAAGGAACAATCAGTTGCACACATACAAAATGGGAAATGACTGCCTAGGAAGGAGTACTGCGGAAAGGGATCTGGGGGACATAGTGGATCACAAGCTAAATATGAGTCAGTGTAACACTGTTGCAATAAAAAATAAATAAAAAATAAAAATAAAAAAAAAACCATCAAACATCATTCTAGGATGTATTAGCAGGAGCATTTAAGCAATACATGAAAAGTAATTCTTCCGTTCTACTCCACCCTGATTAGGCCTCAACTAGAGTATTCTGTCCAGTTCTGGGTGCCACATTTCAGGAAAGATAGGGACAAATTGGAGAAAGTCCAGAGAAGAGCAACAGAAATGATTTAAGGTCTATAAAACCTGACCTATGAAGGAAGATGGAAAAAATTGGGTTTGTTTAGTGTGGAAAAGGAAAGACTGAGAGGGGACATAACAGTTTTCAAATACATAAAAGGTTGTTACAAGGAGGAGGGGGGAAATTTGTTCTCTTTAAACTCTGAAGATAGGACAAGAAGCAATGGGCTTAACTTGCAGCAAGGTTTAGGTTGGACATTAGCAAAAAACTTCTTGTCAGTAGTTAAGCACTGGAATAAGTTGCCTCAGGAGGTTGTGGAATCTCCATCATTGTCTAACCTGCTCTTAAAAATCTCCAGACATCTGTCAGGGATGGCCTAGATAATATTAGTTCTGACTTGAGTGCAGGGGACTGGACTAGAAAACCTCTTGAGGTCCCTTCCAGTCCTACAATTCTATGATTCTATCCATAGAGCGTCTAAATAGAGCCCTTGGATGTGCTTCATTATATTTTTACTCTTTTATAGTCCTAACCTTTTGCAATAATTTGTCTTTATTCTTAGACTTGGTCCTTGTATTACACTGTGACAGTCTGTATCTCTATGTCCCCCTTTTTCAAGGCTATGATAAATTTTGTGCAAAGTATGCCTTGTGAGTCATCATTTGGAAGCTCATAAATTGCTGAGCAATTAATTATCCTGCTAAAATGTGTGGCAACATTGTATGTAAAGTTATAAAATTCTACTGTGACATGTTCCAAGTTAGAAAAGCAGCCACAAACCAGTTCCTCAGAGACAAAAGGCAAACTGATGCCTTAGTCAGGTGTCAATGAAACCTTGGACCATCACCTAGTTAAGTGGCCATTCTTTGGCAGGAAAAAGGGTGTGAGAAACAAATTGATATCTTGGCAAAGAAACAGCTGGAGGTTCCCATCCCTACAGACTTTCTGTCACCTGAATCCCAGCTACAGATGATTCTCAAAGAAGAGGAAAACGTATAAAGAATGGAGAACAGATGCCCCAAGTTATTTCTCCCTTTCTCTCTACCCACAGCAGCCACGACACCTGAGGAACAAAAACAGCTTACGACTGAGGGAGGAATCCTTTCTGAAAGATACTTGCTTTGAATTCACTTAGCTTGTTAGGTTAAGTATTAGTTGCATTTTACCTTTTATTTCTTTGTAACCAGTTCTGACTTGTATGCCTCATTACCTGTAATCACTTACAATCTATCTTTCTGTAGTTAATAAATTTGTTTTATCTAGGCAATGTGCTTGGATTGAAGTATTTGGGACACTTCATTTGGGCATCTCATTTTACATTTATAAAATGACTGACTTTATATGAGCTGGCGTTGCCCAAGAGAAGGCTGGGCAGTACAAGATGCACATTTCTGGGAGAAGTCTGGGACTGGCAATTTGCTGGTGTTGCTCTGCAGTGTAATTTGAGAGTGGCTGGCCAAAGCACTCATGCAGTATAGCTGGGAGTAATTTACATGCTGGAGGTTGTGTGTAAGCTGACCAGGAGTAGTTTCTCTGAAAGTGAAGCAGTGTAAAAGGCATCCCAAGTTGGAGAATTGAGGGGACACAACTGTTCAACAGTCTAGATCAGTGGTCTCCAAACTTTTTTGATCGCGCACCCCTATTGGTAAAAAAATTTTGAGCACTCACCCCCTGACGCGCCGGCTCTACCATTTTTGCCAAAGCAAAAAATAAATAAATAAATAAATAAAAGCTGCTCGGACTCCCGCCCGAACTGCCGAAGCAAACAAAAAAAAAAAGAACCACTCCTCCTGATCCTCTTGCGCACCCCACTTTGGAGACCACTGGTCTAGATAGTACCCTGTAGCAAATGGAGCTGACAGCAAATGATTTCCTACTCCCACCCCAAGGAAAATTTTGACTTTTGATGAACATTTGAATACAGAAATATTTTGATTCATAAGCATTGGCATGGTGTCTCATGGGACCTGTAGTTTGGGTTCCTCATGCTCCCACCTCTTCTCCATTGACCAAGCTACCCGAATGAAATACATGTCCCAAGATGCATTATAGTCTCCCTTCTTGGAGGGAAGGTAGTGCATTAGGGGAGACCCTGGCATCCTGGGAGATATAGTAGAGGTGAATGGGGCATAACGCAATTGAGTTACAGCTCCCATCGCCACGGTGACAGCATAACCACATAGAGATATTTCACTTTTCAGGAGTTCAGGGTTTTTTTTTTAACCCCAAAAATAAATCAAAATTTTTTGCATGAAAAGACTCTTTGTTGAGTCAAAAACCCATTTTTCCATAGAAAAAGAGTTTTGATAGAAAATGTTTAATCAGTCCTCGGATTGCAGGCATTGTCAGCTTTACAGCTGATCAATTTTCATACTATGGTTAGACAACCGTGTTTCCCACACCAACGCGTAACAATGGAAAACATCCCCTCCCACACATACATCACACGTACTGAATGCTGTTAGCATTCCATCTGTTTTTAAATGAATGGCGTACATCCTACCATATGTCTATATAGCTCCAAACATATTTTTAAAACCATCTAAACTCAAAACGGAATGGAGTGAATTCACATTATGCTTAAGAGGTAGCACACACAAAAAGGGTCCATTTAAAATGCCTACTGATGAGCCACCAACATGGTGTTCAGAGCCAGATGAGCTGCAGGTTGAGATTTGCAGTAGACAGCATGGAAATCTCAAACAGTTGTCATGCAATCAAGCTATACAGAAAAGATTTCTATCAGCCTGAGTTTAAGAACATGCAGGAAGATTCTTCTTATGAGACTGACTGTACCCAAACTGGTACTGGAAAATAGCTCTGTAGAAGTGTGACAGGGTGCCTCTATGGAGCCACCCTGTTGGCAGGTACTTGGCCCCTGCTGGGAGACGCTATTTGATTCATGCTGGCTCATTGTGGGCACGGCTCTCTACTTATACCCTCCATAAAGAGAGATGGGAGTAGCCCTAGGGGCTGAGGGATCTAATACAGAGATGTGGAAGGGAAGGAACCCTAAAAGCCACCAATCAGTTATATTGATATTAGTTTCTCTGTTGATAAAGAGCCAAATTCAAGGAAAGGGGTAAGTCTGATTCTCTACAATGTGCTCAGATTTTCTTTGGAGCAGGACAGGAATGCCACCTGCTCCTAAGGTCTTTCTGCTTTAGAATTCAGTTCAGAATGAGACAGTAGAAGTTGGGGTTTGGAGCTAAGATTTGAATCCCAAAGGTCCTCCCCCCTAAAAATGCCAAGAAATTTAGATTTGAGGTTCCAGTTTTAGACCCTCTCTGTTCCCAAGTAAAGATCACCGTCCATTAAAAAGCTCAGACAATAATTATTTTCATTACTTCTGACAATGCTTATAAGCGAATCAACTTAATATTTTACATCACATTAATTTCAAACTGCTCATTGGCAAGTTTCGTGAAACCTTTTAGTTCACAAGTCACTTTCTATAATCTCTTAATTCTCAGACTGCATCTGATTTAATCAGATGCATTTTATTGTTCCAAATAAACACATCTGATTTTGTGATAGAGGCATCCTAGTAAGATATTTATCATGTTTGTAGCTTAGCAAATTAGAGTGGTATAGATCAAATGACTAAGAATATTATTTGGAATTGTAAAATGTTAATGCCAGCACAGCCCAAATATGAGCGGTTCTAGTTAGTGTGTTCTTGAAAAGTACTTGATAATCTAATACTCAGCTCTTATAAAGCTTCACAGTCCTACGATTAAGATTAAAATGAGCTATTCTGTTGGTAAAAATCTCATAATTTACTGGGTCTGACAACCTTTACTGTTTGTAATATAGCAAACCTTTCAAGCAGAAGGGTATATTTATACATTACTTCTTACATTGATTTGATGCTGCAAGCGTATATGTGCCTGCTTCAGTAGAATTTCAACAATTTTTCTGTTTGAGCTATATGTTAAGAATCACAACACATCTCTAGCTTGTCATAGGCAGTACCCTTAATACCACTGGATTTCAAAGCTGCTTGCTACAAATCCTCTGCAATCAAGCAGTGTTCATTATTAATACCTTTAATCTGACCTTAGACATAAAATCTAGTGCAGTGTAATTTCACCAAAAGAGACTGAACA
This sequence comes from Emys orbicularis, assembly GCF_028017835.1. NCBI lineage: Eukaryota > Metazoa > Chordata > Testudines > Emydidae > Emys > Emys orbicularis. The sequence goes on from NC_088696.1 coordinate 24,629,026, forward strand.
GTAATCACTAGCCATAGATGATGGATTATTTTCTTTGTATCTTATTTACTATGAGCAAGATACCAGAGGAAGAGAGAGTGCACGTGCATGTGTGGTTTGTATGGGCACTGGAGATGTGAATCTGTTTGTGTTCCAACCGTTCTGATCTTTGCATTAAGATCAGTTGGAAAAAGGAAGCATTTTGTGGAAAGAGGAAAATACTCCCCCCTTAAGGGAATGAAATGTTAGCAATTTTTGCTGTGATCTTCTGAACAAAACTAGTGTCCTAATTTGCATATCATGTGCAAGTAAATAAACATAATTTCATGCATTGTCGCTTATTCATTTTGCCTATGAATATTTTATTGCAAGTCTAAGAGCTTTGGATACTTAGGAAAGATAAAGAACAGTAGTTTATATTCTCCTTCAGCATAATGAAAATCATTGTATTGGGGCATCATCTATCCCTTCAGTTTCAGTTTAACCCGAACTATTATTTTAGCTGCCAAACACTTGAGACTCTCAACTCTGAGATGACAATGACTTAAACTGCTTATTTAAATTAATTCTCTTTCCAGAGGTTAGTGTGGTCTGTCCCTTTCCCATCCCCTTTTTAAAGTCAGACTTTGAGCCTGATTATTCTCTCACCTATAGGAGTGTAATTCTTTAGTCCTAACTTAAGAGAGATGAATCAGGATAGCTGATGGGGTTTTTACCCTCGGCAAGATAGGAAAACTTCCTTTCTCTAGCATGCAAAGACTGTTCTGGTGGACTGGGCTGAAGAAATCAATTTGTGATTCAATGGCCATGAAGGCGGTTCAGCAACGTGCTGTGGGGCATGGAGAGCATGACAAGGCACTGAAGATGTCCTGCTCACCCTCTACAGCTAAGGAAGTTTCCAGCCATAACGATTCTTCATGCCTGGAATCTGGCTTCTGCAGCCGACAGAGCAGGACTGCCCCTGTGCAACGGCTTTCTCACTCCAAAATTTCCCACACAGGTTCTCTTGCAACTCTCCTCCCATTAACATAATTTTATCCAATCTCATCATCATCAACATTATATCATTAATCCAAGTCCTGCGGCAGTGGTGGCGTGGCGAAGTGAAGCGACTGGTGGAGATGACCACTGGCAGTCGTAGCCACAATCGTGCACATAGGCGGCCTTGGGACTAGCGGCTGTTCAGCTCCATCCCCGGGGAAGCGGAGAAGTTCGGCAGCATCCTAAGTGACTGAGCAGCCCTTTTTAGGATAGCTCTACTCACCCTTGTTAAGGGAAGGGGCTAGAAAAGGTGCACTAAACATTGCCTGCCCCATAACCTCTGGCCAGACTACCACAGGTGGCAGATCATCCTACAGCAGTTGAAAAACAAAGAAAAGACTCATTCTAGGAGTATGGAATGTCCACACCCTTATGGACGGAGGCGCTGCACAAAGGCCTGAGAGAAGAACAGTTCTTGTCTCCAGAGAACTTGCCCGCTACAATATTGATATTGCAGCACTGAGGGAGACTAGATTGGCCGGAGAAGGTTCCATCAGTAAGCTAGGAGGCGATTACACTTCCCTTTGGAAAGGAAAAGCAGAGGATGAAGACAGGATCCATGGGGTTGGATTTGCAACAACAACATCTCTCTTGAAACAACTCCCTGACCTCCCTGTTGGCCTGAATGAACGGCTCATGAAACTTCAATTTCCCCTGAATCCTCTATGGCATGTCACTCTCATCAGTGCCGAAGCACCTACACTGACCAGCACAGAGGAAAGCAAGGAGCAGTTCTACTCTGATCTGGACTCCATCATCAGATCAGCCCCTGCGTATGACAAGCTCATCCTCCTGGGAGACCAACACTAGAATTGGTAGAGACAGCAGTGACTGGAGAGGTGTGACAGGATGACATAGAGTGGGAAAGATGAACCGCAACAGACTTTCTCTTGGGTAAATGTGCAGAACACAGTCTGCCCATCATGAACACCATCGTTAGGCAAAATGATAAATATAAAATGACACAGATACACCCACAGTCCAAACAATGGCACCTGATTGACTAGGTTATCACTGGCCAACGAGACATAGAATCATAGAATATTAGGGTTGGAAGAGATCTCAGGACGTCATCTAGTCCAATCCCCTGCTCAAAGCAGGACCAACACCCACTAAATCATCCGCAATGTCAGAATGACCAGAGCCATGAGTGGTGCAGAATGCTGGACAGACCACAGATTGGTAAGAGCAGTGCTTAACCTGCATATAGTCCCTTCACAGCGCAAGCGTCCCAAATTTAATAGAACAGCCTTCAACATAGCAAATCTCAAGCATGCCAACTATCAGGTGCGGTTTCAGAAGTCACTTGATGACAAGCTTTTTTCATGCTCGCCAGTCACTGGCAACCCAACAGAAAAATGGAACCAGTCCAAACATGTGATTATTGACACAGCTAAATGAGTGTTAGGCCCAAAGGAAAGGGTACACCACGATTGGTTTGATGAGAACCATGAGGATATTTCCAAACTCCTAAGTGACAAGCATAAAGCATTTGTTGAATGGCAGAATTAACTAACCTCCATCTCAAAGAAAGATAGGCTTAAGTACATACAGAGCAAGGCCCAGTCTGAACTGAAGAGAATGCAAGATGAGCGGTGGGAAAGGAAAGCTGCAGAAGTTCAGCATTATGCAGATACAAACAACGCAAAGATGTTCTTTGACTCTCTCAAAGCAGTCTACAATCTAAATCTGGCACAGCCCCCTTGAAGTCGGCAGATTGCACAACCCTGATGAAAGACAGAGGGAATCTTACGGAGATGGGCTGAATGCTTCAATAGTCTACTCAATAGACCATTCACAGTCGATCAGGATGTCCTTAATCATTTACCTGAGAAACTCATAAAAGAGGATCTCAACCTCCCTCCATCGGTTGAGGAAGTTATGAAAGCCATCAAACAACTCAAAACATCCAGAAAGGATGGTATTCCAGCAGGACTGAATTAAGTAGCAGGTCCCACCCAGAGAGGTGTTTCATGACATCTTGAGTAGGATTTGTGAGAAAGAAGAAATGCCACAAGACTTCAAATATGCTATTATTGTATCACTGTTCAAAAACAAAGGCAGCAAAACTGACTGTGGAAACTACAGAGGCATTGCTATCCTCTGTACAGCAGAGAAAATACTAGCTCACATTCTACTGAACAGACTCCTCACTCTGAGGAGAATCTGCCAGAAGCACACTGTGGTTTCAGACCAGGTCATAGTACTATGGACATGATCTTTGTCGTAAGGCAGGTCCAGAAAAAAATCTTTAGAGCAGAACATGGACCTGTATGCAGTTTTCATCACTTTGACCAAAGCTTTTGATACGGTCAGCAGAGTCAGTCTATGGGCTATTCTGCACAAGGGCTGCCCAAGAAGGTTCATACAAATCATCTGTCTGTTCCATGACCATTTGACAGTGTAAGTGCTTGCCAGTGGTGACTTTTCTGACGCGTTTGAAATCTTGAATAGAGTGAAGCAAGGCTGTGTACTTGCTCCAGTATTTTTCAACTTGTTCTTGGCCTGTGTCCTCAGCCATGCCACAAGAGACTTGAATCAGGGGATATACATCCGCTACCGACTCGATAGCTCCCTCTTAGATCTTCGAGGACTCAATAGTAAGACCAAGCCTTCTCGTCGAGGCACTTTTTGCAGATGACTGCACCTTGATGGCCCATAGACATGATGGCCTTCAGGTCATCATTGATAGATTTTCTGAAGCATCCCAGATCGTTGGCCTCACCATCAGTCTCGGGAAGACAGAGGTCTTGTTCCAACCAGCACCTCATTCCAATGCCCCAGTGCCAGCCATCTTCATCCAAGGCGCACAGCTGAAAAATGTGGATCCATTCAAGTATTTGGGCAGCACCATCTCAAGTCACGGTTCCTTTGATAAGGAAATTTCCTCCAGAATTAGTAAAGCCAGCCAGGCCCTTGGCCAACTCCGAACAAAAGTCTTAACCAACACAACATTCATCTGTCCACCAAATTGAAGCTCTATAGTGTAGTGGTTCTAACATCTCTCCTGTATGGATCTGAGACATGGACTCTTTATAGACATCACATTAAACAGCTTGAGCAATTTCACATGCACTCCCTCTGCTCAATAATGAGCATTCACTGGTAGGACAGAGGTCCTTGAAAGAGCAAATACAACCCGTATTGAGGAAATGTTACTGAAAGCACAACTTAGATGGACTGGACATGTCAAAATGGAAGACCACCGTGTCTCAAAACAGACCTTGTATGGGGAGCTGAGTCAGGGCAAAAGAAAGAAGCGTCGTCCATATAAGCGCTTCAAAGATAATCTGCAGAGCAGTCTCCAGTGAGCTGGCATCAAATCCCAAAGAACTTGAGCAAATGGCTCACTGGTGGTCTCTAACAAAAACAGCATATGACAGGTTTGAGCAAGATCAACAAATTCATCTCCAGGCTGCACGTGAAAGGTGCCACAGAGCTGCATCAAACATAATAAATACAGACTTCCCATGCCCTCAATGCAGCCGACTCTGTGCATCAGGGTTCGGACTTTGGAGTCATATGCGTAGCCATACATGAGAACGGTGACAATATCGTCATCAGCGATGGACTATCAAGTTAAGAGAGGTGAATCAGGCCCACAGTATCTGTAAGATTCCACTGCTGATTAGGGCATGGTCATTAAAGATTCTCATGTCAGCTAGCAGCTAGAGAAATGTCATCTGCTCTGGCAAATGGCATGAATTTAAGAACTGCAAGAGAACAAATTCAAAAAGTGTTGACAGTGGAAGTTAAAGAAATTATGATCACAAGATAAACCTATGTGGACTTTTTTCTACAAACAAATACTAGTCAGTAAGAAAGAACACAGTAGAATAGTAGAGAAGTTGGCAATGCTGATAAAAACACGATATAACTATCAAAACAATGTGAAAGTCATTCCAGCTGATACTCCTAGTTTGTTTTGTTTTCCTCTGAAAGTTTAAAGGAAATGCAGATAAAGAATAAACAACAAAAGGAGTTGTGTAAGCTTCCACACATAGCTTTGTCAGGGCACATCACCCTAGATATGCTAACCTAGTCCTGATCCAGTCATGGTAAGTCAAACAGTCAATTTGGCATAATTGAACAACTATTTCTTACTGTGGGAAACACCCACTAGACCAGGGTTTCTCAAACGTCGTCGTACTGCAACCCCCTTCTGACAACAAAAATGACTACATGACCCCAGGCAAGGGGGTCAAAGCCGGAGCCTGAGCCCCGCACATCTGGGGTGGGGGGTGAAGCCAAAGCTTGAGAGTTTCAGCCCTGGGCAGGTGGGAACTGTAACCTGAGCCCCACCGCCCAGGATGGAAGCCCTCCAAGGTTGACCTCAACCCTGGGTGGTGGGGCTCGGACTTTTGGCTTCAGCCCCAGGCCCCAGCAAGTCTAACACCAGCCCTGGTGACCCCATTAAAACAGGGTCGCGACCCACTTTGGGGTCCCTACCCACAGTTTGAGAACCACTGCACTAGACAATTGTAGGGATCTAGCTCGGGTGATTTTGGTTGAAATCTATCATTGTTACAGCTTAATCTTAACTTTATCTGGCTTTAATTTACAGCCTGAGTGCCACAGAAGATCCTCCAGCTAAATCTGCTCAGTAAATAGGCCCTGGTCCAAGACAGAGGCTTGAGGTACTACCACAATACAAATTATAAAAACCACCCTGTAAGCAACATCTCCTAGTTGGCCCTTCTGACTTTCTGTGCTGCACCAGCCAGCCCCGGATTCTCCAGTAGAGCAGAATTTGTGGGCAGCTTGTACTACTGTACCCAACTTGAGATAATTTTTTCCAAACACCAGTGAAACAAGCCCTTAGAAGACAACCAAACGAGTCCTTTTTTGGCTGTTTGTTTATTTTCTTAATATAGGGAAATGTATGAACAGCCAAGACTCTGTCTGTCTGTGTGTTTTATTTAAATCACAAATCAAACAACTGCAGCACAGACAAAATAGGGATTTTATTTCCTGGTAATTATTTTTTACACCTCTGAATTCAATTGCAGTGAATGAAATAAAAGTTGATGCAGGTAGAAGGACCAGGAATCGCTGACTTAACTCATTTTCATGACAAAAGAGCTTTCAAGCAGATGAGCAAGAAAAAGCACAATTATTGTTTTTGATAATCCCACCAAAATCGGGTTTTTCTATTGCTCAGTTGTACTGAACAGAAAAACAGTGTAATTTAGAACTTTACATTCCTAGATTTTATTTTGTTAAAGAAAATTGATAATTTTTTACTATTTTTTTCCATTTCTTTGGATATCCCATTGTAATGCTCTTCTTAAATGGAGAAAGACTTATGGTCAGATCAGGAAATAAAGGGGGTCTTTTTCATAATTATTGCTTCTTCTGTGTGTCATAACTATACAGGGGAGGGGACTGTTATACTTGCCACATGGTAGGAATTGCTCTACTATCAGTTATAATGAACTCATGCCATGCAAAACATTATTGAAGATAATTAAACTCCCTTTTATCTGAAAAGCAGTCAAAGCAGGGACAAAATTTTGTCTGAAGCAAACATACTTGAGTATTTGTATCAATGCTGAATTGTTCTCTCTTTGGTTTATGATCAATTCTATATCACTCTGAAGTACTGAAGTTAAAAGCTCAGCCCTTTGTTAAAATTCCACTACTGAAAGGAGCCGCAGATCTATCAACATGGGGTTCCCAACTGGTCAGACGTACAATACATTAAAACCCTACTTTCTCCAGACTCTTGCCACGAGCAAGATTCAAACCCTTTTGAATCCTATCAAGGACACCAATTAATGCCAACTACAGCTGTAGTTTGGGGACATGTACACTTACATGTTCCCTAGGAACTAGACAAACCTCCATTACATTCCACATAAGACACTAAGCTGCCACCAGAGAATAACTTTCAGACATTATTGACTCACATTGGATCATTGCCCTAATTTAGCAAGGTAATTAAGTCTAATTTTAAGCATGTGAACAGCCCCACTGAGGTCAGGCACATGCTTAAGTACCTTGGTGGATAAGGCTCTTAAAAAGCATATCTACCAAATGAATGATACAATGTCCCATTTTCCAGTCCTCGGGACCATCTAGTTCTTGTTTTAGCTGTTTATTTTCCATGGTTTGATTCTTAAGGACTATTAGAATATTTTTTTTACTGTATTTGATATTACCATGCAGCAACATAAGGATTGCTGAGCAAGGCTCATGTATACTTAAGAACCAAAAAGAATTGCCAGGAGATGTTGTGATGGCCAAAAGTGTAACTGGGTTCAAAAAGGAACTAGTTACGTTCATGGAGGATAGGTCCATCAATGGCTATTAGACAAGATGGTTGGGGATACAATCCTATGCTCAGGAACCAGAATCCTCTGACTGCTGGAAGCTGGGAGGGAAAGACAGCGGTAGATCATGCCACAATTGCCCGGTTCTCTACACTCCTCCGGAAGTTCTAGTATTGACCACTGTCAGAGACAGGATACCTGGCCATATGGGCAATTGGTCTGACCCAGTATGGCATTTCTTGTGTTCTTATTATTATTACTTTGTATTATGGTAATATCTTGGAGTACGAGTCATGGACCAGGACTATATAGTACTAGGTGCTGTAGAAACATGGAACAAAAGAGTCCTTGCCATGAAGAGCTAACCTTCTAAGTAGTCTTAGAATTCTAAGGAAATATGGAGACTAGCATATCACCATTATGATGTTTCTATGCAGCTGGACTGAAGGCTTGTGTCTACTATTTGGTGGCCAGAAAACGTGTATTTTGGAACGATTTGAGTCTTGTTGCCTGTCTCCACATTTTCTCTTGGTTCTGGGAAAGGTGTGATCATTCGCTGTCTGTTTTTCAAGGGAGATGGTAAAACTAGCACATACACTGCACACACGTTGTCTACTCACTTCCTTCCTTTATTTTGCCTGTAACATGACAGAACTATACCAGGAACTGCACAATCTCATTTTCATAATTGTCCAAGGGACAACAGGTAAAATATTCACACGTTCCTCTCACACAAACGGCTCATTGCTTTAGAATCAGTTTTGCTCTGATCAAAAATTCAAAGCAAAAAACTCATATTATGAAAATTGAAGAAAACATTCACATGAGTGCCAGTAAAGCAAAGCTGCCAAGCTTCCATGATGTGCATAGTCTCCATGCCTCAGGAGATTCACAAGAGTATCACTATGATGTAAGGGGCTTATTTTGCCGCTTTGATATGATGTGATTGATATGAGACCCTTGTTCATTCATTAACTTTATGGGTACCAATCTAGCTTTACTACATTAAACCAAAAAAAAAAAATAGATTATCTTGCCTCCCCCCCAAAAATGGGATTTACATATTTTGATAATTGACTTGAAAACTTGTGCTGGAAAAACTGAATTAAAATAATTTTGCATATGCAGATCACAAGTGTGCCTAACTGACAATTTGCAAGCAGAATAAAAAAGAATGTACTCTTCACGAGAATCAGTTTCCTAATCATTTAGCGAATAGTGGTGGCAATTATCATATATGATTTGTTTAATAGATAGCTGGTTGCTGACCTAAGACCATCAAAAAATATAATTATTAACGAATCAACTGCTTACTGAGAAATTAGCACCAAGGGCTCCAAACAAGAAAACAAACATGTGTCTCACCCTTAGTTTCTCTCAATGTCCCTTTTCTGATGTAAAGGTTTACTTCTGGGTCTATAATTGTATTTGCTGCCTGTAGCAATGTGGGACTCACCCCGCAGCGCCTCCTGCTGGTCTTCTGGGAATTAGCTACTTTTCCAGCCTTGGAGCACCCTCTGCAGGCCAGTGTCCCACTGCCACTGGGCCCCCGCGTCCCTCCCTGGACTCTGGTGCCCCGTTATCTGGGGTGCTGCCCCTGGCAGTAACCCCTCACTCTCAGGGTCTCCCCTCTCTGGGGAACCCCCACCCCCTATCCCCACCTCACCTCAGTCATAGGCTACTGCCAGTCACCAACTAGTCCCCGCTCCCTGGGGCAGACTGCAGTATAAGCCACTAATCACAGGCAAGGGGGTTTTGGACCTGCTGCCTTTCTCTGCAACCCAGTACCTCTATGGGGCCTTGGACAAGGCCCTGCAACCTGGGGAGTTGCCAGCCTGGAGCTCCCCAGCCCTGCCTTACTCTAGGTACCCTGAGCTTCCCAGCAGCCAGGCCCCTCTCTCTGAGAGAGAGACTCTGTGTCTGCTCCTGGCTTCCCTGGCCTTTATAGGGCCAGCTGGGTCTGTTTGGGGCGTGGCCACAGCTCAGACTGCCTCCTCAATCAGCCCAGCCTAAGGCTCCCAGCCCCAGCCCTCTCCAAGGGCTGGCTTTTAACCCCTTCCAGGCCAGGCAGGGCCAGCTCTACCATTTTTGCCTCCCCAAGCAAAAAAAAAAAGGTGGCCAGACTCTGCCGCCCCAAGAATGGACAGAATGCCGCCCATTAGCATGTGCCGCCCCAGGCACGTGCTTGCTCTGCTGGTGCCTGGAGCCAGCCCTGAGGCCAGGGGCGGGTGACCACCATTTTAGAGCATGTAGTAAGAAAATACTTGCTCTAGTAAGAAAATACACAGTAATTGCCATCTGCTGTCTATTGATTTTCTTCTATCACTTAAGTGTGGCATTTTTGTGTTCAGCTGTACCTTGAATGTGCCTTTATACTGATCTCTAGAGCCTATAAATCAGTATGTAAATATAAAAAACGTTCTTTGTACTCCCCTTTTGTTTAATATCAGGCTTTAAGTAGTTCTTCCTGCTGTTTTACTGAAATCTAGTAACCATTTCTCACATTCAAGAAACAAAACACATTTAAAAAAAATACTATAAAGAATAGGGATTTGGGGAAAGAAAGAACAAGAAAGAAGACTAAACACCTAACATGCACATAAATAAGACTTAAAATGTGTAAGACTGTACACAGACTAGACACTGTAAGCTAAGCCAATGGTATAGATAATTATACCTCATGCTGCAGATATGTAGATTTTAATGCTTGGTTCATGATCTACTCCGACTTCCTGGTCACTTAGACCAGGAAGCAAAAAACAATTCCCTAGATCTGTCATGTTGCACAACTGACATTACAGAGTTCTCTCAGCTTCCTCTGAACCATCAGTTATTGGTCACTGCTGAAAGCCGGATACTAGATTAGCTGGCCTTTGTTTTGCTATATGTAGTAAATATAGAATAACACAGTCTTTATTCAAGGGTGGTAGAACAAGCAGGGGTACACACAACATCCTAGGAAGATTCTTGCCAAAAAAATTCAGTGGGCCAAATTTACATCTGGTGTACTTTCATTAGAGCCAATGGGAGTGTAAGCCAATGGAGAAATTGTTCATATGACTGGAAAATAAATTCTCTTTTGCTAAATAGTACAGCAAATAGAAAAAAAAACCCTCGGCTATTGGACCTATTTGTGTTTAGGTTGCTGCATGTGTACCTGGCCTTTCAGAGTTGAAGCAACATTCTTTCTTTACACTTTCAACCTGGCACTTATACCACCATTTTGGCTAACTCTATTTTCCAGGTGTTGCAGGCACTAGGCTATGCAATAGCTGTAACTGAGATGTTGAATTTATGTCTGGTGTGAGAGGAGACATGCAAGTCAATGGAAGTGCATTCATTACTAATCTACAAAGCACACAGGCACTCTTTTTGATCGCTTGTGGCCTGATTGAAAGCCTAGTGCTATTCAATATACTTCAGCAGGCTTTGGATGAGGCCATTAGTTCACCGATAACCACCATGGCAGCTTGGAATGCCTTTTTCTAAATCAAGACACCTGCTGACACCGGTACTTAAACAATAATATCAAATGTTTGAATGATACAAGATCATTCATGCCTCCTGCTTTACACTGAGAGGTGTAATGATGCCATGTTTGCAGACTAACTAGGTCAATTAGTATTCTACTAATCACACACATGATCAGAGTCGTGGTCCTTCAGCTCTAAAAAAAAAAAAAAAAATCCACAGGCCTCTAACACGTAAGATAAAGGGGAAGTCCCTTCACTGCTAACAAGGTGAGAGAAAACACTAGGCTGAGTTTAACAGATCTATGCCAGAGGCCCTAGCTGAGGAAACAACCTGGAGAGCATAAGCAGCAGACTGGTAGCAAGTAGACTGCCAGCCTAGCCCCAGTCCACAACTCACAACACCGTTATAAAGTAGTGCAGTGCTGTTATCCCCATTTATACAAATAGGAAATTGGTGAATCGAGGCACGTTCGAGATGATTCACCATGCGCGGGTTAAGTAAGTTGGCACAAACTGAATCTTTAAAGCCTGCAGCAGCACAATAGTTGAACATGAATTTCTGAACCTTCTATTCATTCAACTATCATCAAAATGAAGGTGTGTGTGTTGATGTGTTCACGGTCAGAGGACAAGTAAAATAAAGGCAGTCACTGTGAGTGCACATAAAAGGACTCATCTTGGGATTTGTGGGAAGTGTACTTATGATTTACCCTATTTATGCTGAAGGATCATTGATATTTAAATTAGATGCCATAAGACTGAACAACATAAGAAATCACCTCTTTTCAATGCAAATGCTAATCAAGATTTGGTATTTATGTTAACGCTACCAACATTATTTCTTTTCAGTAGAAGCTACTTGAATAGTGTATTTTCAGGATGTTACACGTGCCTTGCTCAGGAAGGCCAAGTAGGAATCTCTCCATCTAAGGTACTTACATGGCCCCCATTACTCTAATAGCTGAGCAGCTCCATTTTCAACATTATTCACACAACACCCTTATAAAGTAGTGCAGTGCCGTTATCCCCATTTTACAGATTGGGAATTGAGGCACAGAGAGACTTGCGCGAGGATGAACAGCAAATCTGTGGTAGAACAGGTAACTGAAACCAGGTGTCCTGAGTCCCTGACTAGCATGCTAATCGCTGGCCCATCATTCCTCTTTAAGGATAAGTCTAACTTTGCCAGCCTTTAGAAAGCCTACCACCAAGTTTGGGGAGGTACTCCCTTCCCCCTACTGCAAATGTATTTAGTTCCTGGAGGAAGTGACAAATATAAAACAAAGCTGTATGTTTGTTTGTGGATTTGAAGTTCAGATTAATCAACACATTTTTAGGCACATTGTAAAACTTAAATCATGTCTGATTTTCAAATTGTTGTGAAAGGTTTTGGCCACATGGTTCCCATAAACTTTTAAAAAGGGAGTGACTCATCTAAAACCCTACATAATTCTGACATTTCAGGGTTAGGTCATCCAGGGGCTCTATATCCTTAATTTGACTAAAACCTGCTCACTTATAACACAAAACATAGTACATATCAATTTAAAATGGAAAGGCAAAATCTGAGCTGCTTTGATTGCACTCCCTTCTGATATGCAAGAGACTAGTTGTCAACTTCTGAACCTAATCTCTTGCTCCCGAGAACAATCTGTGCTTTCCCCTGGGATAAGGAAGGGTCTTACACAGCATCGTCAGTGGATGAGTGTATGGTTAACAGGCTCCCACGCAGTCTCTTCCAGGTCTTAAATGAGCTCTCCCAGTAACAATGAATTAAGGCAGCAAAGAGTGCTACAAACTGAAAGAAACCATGGGGAATCAAATTTTCAAAGTGACCTCAATCCAGCCTCCAAATCCAATCTTCCTTGTGGAATGTACAGTTTTGAGTACCCATCTTTTTGCTTGCCTACAAAGTGGATCTGCATGCACAGATGGTTTTTGTGCACCCTAATCAGGCAGATGTCTAAACAAAAATGATTGCAAGTTTTGCGAAATACAAAGAGTGATCAGTTTGAAGTTTTGGGAACACTTATTTAAAGGCAGTTTTTGAAAAAACCCCAAACAGATAATAAATGAGACAAAGTAAAAGTATTTCAAAGCGTTGTTTCGATCCTTCAGACAATACATGCAATTCAGATTAAAAACTCGCATATTAACACATAACTTGCCCACTGCTCACTCTAAAAATTTTAGAAAGTTTTAAAACATGTGGGATAGAGAGAGAACAGAATTAGCATCAAAGACACGAAGGTCCCAGAACCTGCTTCTGGTCCTACACCACTAGTGCCCATTCAAAGAAAGCTGGCCACTTGACAAAAATCTAATATTCCCCAGATGCCCTGAGCAGGAAAGCATGGGGATTCAAGGAGCCCCAAGTACAATAAATGTTAAGTAAAAGACAGGGTTTGGTTCTTGGGGGCTGGATGGGGAGAAAAGTGAAGAGCTAGGGCTGTATGTACTGCATCAGGCTGAGTCCCCAGACATTCCCAGAATGGACTAGAACCCAAAACACCCTGATTTCTGGTGGGTTCACACTGCTCAGCTATTGCCACTTTGCAAAGGTCTGTTTTACAATCTCCTAAAAAGCAGCTCTCTCTGCCTGGTCACTTGCCTGTATATATTCTTGCCTGCAGCTCTGCTTAATGGGATTAAATCATGTTGCATTGGCTAATAAGAATGGGGCACTCAGACAGCTCCTATCCCAAAGATCAGTTTGGGCCCTGTTCTAAAACAGAATACAAAACAAATCAGACACAAAGCATCTCCTGTTTGGGGAATCTCCTGCAATCCTTTTCTGTTTATACTGGCATTGTTCTCTTGTCGCTCTAGCTAAAACATGTATATAGCATATCAGTATAGAAAGCTCGGGGCATCAAGCAATGTTACTGTCCTACTACTGAAGAGCTGCTACAAGTTAGCTGCCAGTGACCCAGACTGATTACTGAGTATATCTGCACACTCACTGTTAATAACTTATTTCTTTAACGCTAAGTAAGGCTAAAGTTCAAGCCATAACAACCTAATTATGAAAGACAGTGACACTCTGCCTATTAGGTTAGTCTCTCTTTAAACCTGAGAAAAATAATGAATTCTTATTTAGAATCAATGCCACATCAGAATGAAAAGTGTTGCATATAAGCACTTTTGCCGGTTGCCAGCTTTAATGACACCTTGATTAACACAGCAATCATTGGTAAGGGAGCCAAGCAGCCTCAACTAGCGGTATACAGCGATTGTGTGACTTATGGCTTTATATTTTTTAATTGGCCTCTCCAGCACCATCTGATAAATCAACACACAAGTCATTAAATGGTTCATTATCCCAGAGATATGATTCATTCTCACTGCCAGAAACACAAGAGATGGCGGGCAACTTAGAAATATTCCACTTGAATCCATACCTGTCCATCAACATAATAAATTAACTGTATAAAAGAGTGCAGTTGGGTCTAGAGGTCAATGAGATGCCTCAATGTGTAGTAATTTTTCTTCAACAGGGCTTGACCCCTTATTAGGAAAAACCACATTCATGTTCTCACTGTCCAAGCTGGTTATCCTGCTGTATAGACTGCAGTCTAAAAAAAAAAAAAAAAAGCAGTGATACAGTAGGTGCAAAATCTCAGACGCTAAACTCTGCTTATCTCTAGAAGAGGCTTATTATTTGCAAACATGTAATGAATGTAATTTTAATACATGCCATGTCTTTACTACAAAAATAAAATGTATTTCATGAGCTGTTTGATCTCTTCAGAGAAAGCATAGATTGCACTAGGTATTTACTCCTTCACCTGAAAAGATAGGAATCCTGAGATTTTTCATGAGGAAACTCGAGGTGGCTAAAACATGCTACAAGATCAAGAGAATCATTTAATTATTAAGAAGAAAATAGACATTAGACATAGTTAATAAATGCAAATAGTTCTGGTCATCTACAAACAGTTACTAAGAGATGTTTGTCCCCATAACTCAACCATCATGAAATATGGAACAATTGGCTGTCTCTGCTCATGAAACGCCAAAAACTGAATAGCGTGCCAGGTGTACTCGAGATCAGGAGTGCAGCATATCGGCAGTGTTGTTCTATGTGAAAGATAGCACAGAACTTGTCTGCCCTCTGCCTTAGTCTAACAATTGCTGTGAGTTCCTAAAAGGTCTCATGCCAGTATTTAGCCTTAGATGGAATTTACCACCAGGTTTGGGCTGCATTCCCAAGCAACCCGAGACCAAGAAGACCCGGTCCCAGCACGCCGGGGGCTGCTACCGGCCTCACACCGTCCACGGGCACCTCTTAATGGTTTCATGCCCTCTTGAACTCTGTGTCTTCTTGGAGTCAGGTTGCTTGGGAATGCAGCCCAAAGCTGGTTGTAAACTCCATCTAAGGCTAAATACTGGCACAAGACCAATAGTCAACAAGTACCGTAAGGGAAAGTTGAAAAGAACTTTGAAGAGTTCCTAAAAGACTTTTTTTTGTTGTTGTTGCTTAAACAATAAGTCTTGGAGACTACCAGTATGCTAAGAGCAGGTAAAATCTCTCTCCAGGGAGTTATACCATACTCGTCATGATAGTTTGAGAACTTTAAATATAAATGTGTGCGCGCGCACACACACACACACACGATTCCAACTGGTCCACAGCTGAGAATTCATTCCCTACTACCCTTTGAAAAAGTAAGAAATCAGCTACAGTTGAGGTATATAGCTAGTGAAAGCAGCTTAGCACAGCCAAACTAGCCCATTTGGGCATAAAGTGGTTATGCCCAAACACTGATAACACTGACAACTCGTGAGATGTTTGTTCCAGGACAGTTATTTACCTCAAAACTGTATATTAGCCAGGATTATTCTAAGGATTTGTTTGAGTAACTCAGGAAGCGACAGAAGTATTCCCACATCATTATGGCTTCTTAGTAACATTTCCTGTTTCTTCACTAAGAGACCCATTTCTTCTTACACAAGCACAATCACTGCCACATTGCCATGCCTCGAAGCAAAAGACATTTCAAAATCTTAATACACAGTATGTCATTTTCAATTTCAGGGGGAAAACCTCATGTTTTCAATTAAAGAAACAATAGTGCTATCTACCCCATTCTTTGAGTGATGAAGTTATCCGAGTTCAGATGTATTTCAAATAGATATAGTTGGGCTATTGGGTATATCCATGGATTTAGGGTTACAGTGGGAATTCCTATTTATGAAAACAACATAATATTGATGCTTTTGCCCCCTTCCTTTACACAGAAAGCCACATACAGTCATAGTACCACTCTAATGACCTCTAGAAAGCATAACCTTCTTTCGGCCTATTCTGGGGAACAGTGGGAGATGGCTCTGAAAGGGAAGGGAGAATCTTCATTCAAAGCCACAACAATGCCTTCTTGCTATTGCTCAGATCTCCATCTGATTCAGCATAACCAAAAGCTCATGTCACCTCCATTACCCAAGCTAAAAAAAAAAAAAAAAATCACAACTGGATTATGCCTTTAGCCTTAACAACAGAAGCACAAGATTTATATAGCAACTATCCAGAATTCTAAGAATGTAAATATTCTCTCATTCTTGCCTGACATTAGAACCTCAACAAATCTCGTGTCCATACAGCACATAAGCCAGAAAATAACGGTGCTCCAAAACATTTTTGATTATCCCTGAATTAAGAGATGTAAATAAAATGTACATGACAGGAGTGTGGAGTTACTTATGCAAGTCACCATGTGGGGAGGATAATTCCTACACTGAAAATGTTTTCAGATGTTTAAAGATGGGCCTGGATCTAATCCCAGGTTCAAACACTTCTGAATTTAGGGAAAAAGTAAATCCAAATTTTGTCACTCCAGTTTTCACAAAACTTGAGGCTCTGGAAGTTTAGCTTTGAAA
This sequence comes from Emys orbicularis, assembly GCF_028017835.1. Lineage (NCBI taxonomy): Eukaryota > Metazoa > Chordata > Testudines > Emydidae > Emys > Emys orbicularis. The sequence goes on from NC_088696.1 coordinate 24,645,668, forward strand.
ACCTTGCCAGAGTTTCTAGGAGCTGAAAGTTAGGCACGTATGTCCCAATTTAGGAAACTAAATAAGGGGGCTGATTTTTTTTTTTTTTTAAGTGTTGACTACCCAAACATTTCCATTGGTATCAACTAGAGTTGCTGGTTTCTCAGCACATTTGAAAATCAGCCCACTTGTTTAGGAGTCTAATACAGACATAGGAACTGTGACAATTTAGAAAACCAGTCTATGTAAGAGTTATAAATTCTGGTTGGTATGAAATTGCAGTATAATTGAATGCTTTGTGTATATTGAGAGGCCAGGGACTGTGACTGGATCCTGCCCAGCCACAGGGGAGCTTAGACGTGCACAGGTCCAGTAGAGAGGTCCAAACACAGCTGCCTGGTGAGTGTCCCAAGTGGGAGTTTAGCCAGGGCTGTGACACACCCCTGACTTTAGGTGCCTATTTGTGAAAGGCTTGCCTTTTCCACTGTATCCTATTGGACGTTTAGCAGGGCCGGCGCAACCCATTAGGTGACCTAGGCGGTCGCCTAGGGTGCTACAATTTGGGGGGCGGTGACCGCAGCAGTATTTCGGCGGCGGGACCTTCCGCTGCCTCTGTGGGGGGCGGCATTTCGGGGCGGGACCTTCCGCCGCCTAGGGCGGCAGAAAAGCTGGCGGCGCTCCTGACGTTTAGGATGTAGAGAGAGAAACATTATTCATGGTGCTGACAAATACAAAGAGCCATCATAAGTTTGGGAGGCAGTGGAAAGTTGGACGGGGGGTGGGGAAGAGAGAAAGGTAATCCTTTCAAGTTACTGACCAGAAATGTATCGTTCAACATGACTGAGTCTTAAAACTATGTATTATTTCTGATGGCTTTGAAAAAGCCCTCTCTAGAAGAAAAAGACAGGGAGCACAAATACATAGTGCAGGAAAGGGACAATTTTTTTTTACTGGATTGTTTAGTCTGACACGTTATTTTCTATTACATACCTAATATAACAAAGGTGATGGAATTTTTCCACCCAGTACTCATGTCTGTTCTTTAGATACCCCTGCTACGACAATAATTGACATCATTCCTTTAAGTGCCGTCACTGGGGGAGGTGAGAAGGGAATGGAATTTCAGTGCCAGAGAATTAGAACAGGTCACTCCACTTCCACCCAGGTAACAAAGTCTGACAACTCTGAGATCCCAATTGTACTCTTACATGCACCAGTGTTAATCAGAAGTAATTCCATTTACACTGGTGTAAAACCAGTGTGAGAGACTCATGCCCTAAGTGTTTGTCTCACTGTTAAAAATCTTCATGTTATCCTGTCATGACTTGACATATGGGATTAAACTGCAACATGCTGATGCAAATATACACATATCAGAATTCTTGCCCTGAAATCTACTTCATGTCTAGCGGATGAATCTTCAACTTGAAAGAGAGAAGTGTGCCCAAAGGCAGGCACAATTGTGATAATTTTCATTTACGGGCTTGTCTAGACTCAGAAGTTGCACCGGTTTTAATAAAGGTGTGATAGTGCCACAGCTGCATTAAACTGGTGGAACTGTGTGTGTGTGTGTGTGTGTGTATATATATATATATATATATATATATATAAAATCACCCACTGGTGAGTGTGCATTACAGGTCTCACTCTGGGTCTGAGTGACACAAGACTGAGTCTGTTACAGCCCCAGCTAGAGCATATTGACACTTGAATTCAAGTTGTAGCAGGTCAAGCTTTTAGCTTGAGAGGTTCCTGGTTCAGTCCCTGGTGTGTTGGCCAAAATAGTGGCAGTCACCTGTTGGCACTCTTACACTGGTTTATACCTGGGTTAAGTTGGTTTAGTTTACCCCTACTTCAATAAAAGAGGCAAGCTAAACTGATGTCAGAGTGACCACACAAAGTGGCACCAGTTTAACAGCCTACTTTTAGTTAAACCAGTGCAGCTTTGCTTTTAGATCAGGATTTAAATATGGGCCAAAGCAACAAAATTTAAATCCAGGTCTGATTTTATCCAAGGTCGACGGTGTTTGGATCAAGGGTTTTGATTCTGACCCATTCTTAGTAATATTCTTTTTCTATGCCTAATTGTGCTTTCACTATGATGAAATAAATATAAAATGACTGCATTATTTTCTGATCTCTATCTATTGTTGTTTCCCATTTAAAAAAAATATAAACTGCCTGTGGGCAAATTACAAATGAGATTACTGCATTAATAATTGACTTTTACAATCATCACTCACCAAGTTTTTGCATTATACTTTGAACAGTAAATCTGCATGCTGATAAACTTACAGTGTAAATTCTCCTTCCTTAGTTGTTACGGGGAAAAGAATTATTTTTGGAGTGATTATATTTTTTTATTTTACATATGTAAGCAGAGTCAGGATGAGCTCTACCCTGACATCTGGTGGTGAATTATGGCGAGTGTGGAAAAGAACTCCAGGGGCTAATCTTGTTTACATAGGCACACCCACTCGCCTGGCATGAAACAACAGCAACTGAAAGTGGTTACTTTGGCTGGTGTGGGATCCCCAGTTTCTCTGTTATTGGGGCAGGAAGAATAAAGTTTTGTTACCCTGATTCTGTGAATCAAGGCCAGTGGAACTGTTGTATGACAGAAGGACTGAGTGAGTCCTTCACCATTACCTAAGTAGCACTTGCTCGACAAGGGGCATGGGTTACAAAACCCAGTGAATAGAGAGAGGATGGGGACAGGTATTTGTACCTAATGGTATGGGTCCCCTCTAAGGGTTTGAAACACCAATTGCACCATCTCCTCTCTCCACTGTTGAATGTCGGAGCTAACTTTGATTCCATTAAGAGTCTAGTTACAGGCTGCTGAGCTGAATTCACTTTGGGCCAATGGTGCACCAGCACTGGGGCTCCCCTACTATACTATGAGCTGAAATACAAAAGAGCTAAAGTTATTAAGAGCTGAGATCACTGAGTGCTGTGTTAACTGGTGGGGGAGCCTGAAGCTATATTGCTCTGCAGCTGGCGGAGCAATTTGTGGGGACGACTGGAGGAGCAGCGAGCGGCACGGAGCCTTGCGGGGCCGGTTGGAGTGGCCCAAGGAACGGCGAGCGGAGCTGTTTGCGGGGACAGCTGGAACGGCTCACAGGTCGGGGAGCGGAGCGGAGCAGCTTGTAGAGCGGAGCAGTTCGTGGGATGGCTGGAAAGTGGACTGGCTCGTAGTGAAGGCTGCGGCGGAACCCCCACGGGGAAACAGACGGCTGGCCAGCCTCGGATCACGTAAGGTGCCCCTTAACACCCTGCGTGCCCCCCCTTTTACTCTGGGGCTGCACTGACCAGGGACAGAGACTTTGGGGGTTGTTGGACTTTTGGGACTTTGGGTGGTTGCTGGACCCAAGAGACTTTGGGGGTGTTGGACTTTGGGGACTCTGGGTGATTTTTGGGTTGCTGGATTCAAGAACCAAAGGGAAAGGACACAGCCCAATTTGCTGGGGTGGGTTTTGCTCATGGTTTGTGTTATGAATCCTGTTTGTGGTGTTTTTCCAATTTTATGCTGATGTCGTTTACCTCATGTTATTAAACATTTTCTGCTACACTCAGACTCCGTGCTTGCGAGAGGGGAAGTATTGCCTCTTAGAGGTACCCAGGGGGTGGTATGTAATTGTCCCAGGTCACTGGGTGGGGGCTCGAGCCGGTTTTGCATTGCGTTATTGAAACGGAACCCCTAGATACAGAACCCGGCCCTTGTTGCTGCCAACTTAGATGGGCAGAAGGGTTACACATATAGAATAGTATTACAGAAATAATCACAACATTTTCATCTTTCCAGGCCTCTTGCAGGGTGATGACATGTGAGAGAGATCTGAGTCTATGCCAATTACATCTGTTATAATTTTTATCTCTGAAGCAGTGCAGCCTATTCCAAATGTAATTTGCATCCCGTTGCTCATTAGCACACCATTGGTAAGGAGGTCTCCTCAACACTTCTTCTGCATTTGATTTGTTAAAAGGGTAGTAAAGCATGGATTAGTGATATGAACTAAACTTCTAATATACCTCTACATACTAGGGGAAATGCCTGCTTCTCAGAGGCTAGTTGATCTGATAATTACTATGAGAGGTTCAGGCATAGAAGGCCTCAGTAGAGATAAATATTGAGGAATATGAGTGAAGAGCATGTCCAGAGGGTGACTACAAATCTGTGCAAGTGAAATATTAGCAGAACTAGCACACACAAAAAGTTGTGAGGTGAAAAGCTGTTTATTTCCAGATGCAGATCCCCCTACTTCTGCACAGAAGAATGGCTACACCACACCTTGATGCATGCTACAGAGGCATCCCCATCCATTCCAGAGTCCATAATGGGGTGCGTGAGGCAGGGACAGGATACACATACACAAAATAGAAATTAGGTGGAAAAGGTAATGCAGCCCCAGAGCATATTTGCTTTTCCATGTTGGCGCTTCCCTTACACCTCTGGATCCTCTGAGATCTTCCAGGTTTGGAAGTGGGCTGGGCCCTGCAGGCTTTTCTGCAGAGGACAAACCACTACAGAGGGGATATCTGTGAGGGAAATCTGGCAGACTTCTGCCTATAGAGCACTCTTCCATGCCTGGGGTCTAAAAGGAAGTAAAATGATTCCCAAGTTTCCCCCAAATCATTCTTTTGGGGGAGCAGATTGTCCAGTACATCCTATGAAACAGGTCATAGTTCTTCCCCCAAGCACAGCAGATCTGCAGGAATCTCTAAGAACCCTAAGGCCTCTGAGCTAGCATTGGTGGAGGCCTAGCATACCCAGTCATCTCCATCACTCCCAGCGCCTCCCCTAGCCACAGCTCCTCTCAGAACAGCTGAAAAAGAGGGGCCCCACAGAAGAGGTAACAGACCCTATGGCTGTATTATCTTTCCAGCCTAATCCTAACAGCCCCGCAACCCAACATGGCTCCACCCAGCCTACCCCCTGCCTCTGTGTGGATCCCAATCCTCTGGAGAACTGAGGAGTCCCAGAAAGTTGCACATGGGTCCTCCCAGTAAGGTGTGGATGGCTTATACACCCCTTTGCCACATGGGTCAAATGAGAGCCACAATGTACAGTGCCTCCTTGGTGTACCAATTAATAGGGGGGCACAACCTGGCACAGTAATTGGTACTTGGTTTTCTAATGGGCAAAAGCCAAACTAGATTTATTTTAAAGCCTTTATGTGTCTCTCTCTCTCTCTCTCTCTCCTTGATAGTTAACTTGCTAGCTGTGCAGCAGCAGAGCACACACAGCAGCACAAACTAGAAATGCCATTAAACACTAGCATGTTGAGGACTTTCTCCATGCTACACGTATTTTATGATAGGGAACGTTTTGGTTCAAAGCTGCAGGATTGCTTCCCTTTTATAATCGCTGCTTTCAATGTACTCTGTGGAATTCATTTACTGTCTATGAAATGTGTATGTTCAGAAAGTAAATGGGCATCTAATTCAGCTTTTAATAAAAAGGCCATAAAAGTTCATTTAAAAAGTAGCAGAAGCTTTTAGTGCAATTGTGGGATCCAACAAGTTTTTCATTTAAAATGGCAACTCAGACAATTTTATTTTTTCTCTTACCTATTTTCACAGAAAATAGACTTGAAGAGCCGTTCTGCAGATGTTTTGCTGTGAGATGAGAGCAACCAATGAGCAAATGGTTGCATGCCATTTCAGCTGCATTTTGAACAGCATCTTTCATTTGACTTTAGCATTGTAATATTCATGACTGCAGCAGCACCCTCTGGTAATTATTCACTACAATACCATCTCATACAGTGCAGTATGTCAAAGAACTCCGAGAACCTAAATCATTTAAAAACCTAATGGAGCTCTAATGTTATTACTATTTAGATTATTCATACAATTTTACCCTGATTATTCATTTTTGTTTCCATTATAGTATCTTTCCTTCACATTAATCTTTCTTGCACATCTCACTAACTGCAGTGCTTTCATATAAGTTAATGATTCCCTCAAATCCATCTTTTCACTTGCATCCTTCAAAAGATGAAAGGTTGACTACTACCTACTTAACAGTCAGATTAACACCCCCCCTTCTTCCATTTTCTTTTGGATCTGACAAAAAGCAATTGAGGTTGGGGATGCATAAAAATGAGGATCACAAGAAGATAGTGCTCAACTTTGGAAACTTGAATGGTAATTTCCACTAATGGAAGGTGCTATATTACCTTGTGGAAAACAAACAGTTTTTAATAGAATGGTAGAGAAAATTAAGAACAAAAGGAAGTATACAGCTCAGCCAAGACATGACACATATCATAGTGGACTGTGTCATTACTACCACCTTAGATTATTAAATCTCAAATGGATTTTTTTTTTTTTTTTTTTTTTTTTTTTTTTTAAGGGGACTACTAAATCATTTGTGTTGCTGAGTTGGTGAACACTCTCTCATCTGGCCACAGTTTACTGATTTAGTGTAGGTTGGGGAAGGAGATAACACTGTTAAATAAAGCTACCTCCCACCTGCCTTTAGCAAAAAGATTGATCCTGTCAAAAAGAAGTTTCCTCTTTGATGGCCACAGACAGAGGCTTGTTGTTCAATTTATTGACCCTAATGTGTGAGCTGTGAGGCAGCATGTCAATTGTTCATCTAGGATTATACCTTTGACTGTGCACTCCCAGTTGTCTGCAACTGCTGGAGACTAGATAAATGAATGATCAAAAGGAACAATTTTGCTGCTACCATACTGAACTGGACATTGAGATTCTGAAAGAGGGGATTACTGTGAGAAAGCTATACTTCCTGCAACTACATTTTTCTTTTATAAACTGATCCTTGTGCCAGGTGCACTTCATTCACCTTGCTGTGTGTAATTAGACTCTGATACATCAGATCAATATAGAGTATGTAGACCAATATGCATCAGCCTTAGCTTAAGCCAATGCATACAGAGGGGGTTTGATTCTCCTCTCACTATCATCAGTTGTGCTTCCATAATCCAGCAGTTACTCCCGATTACACCAGTCTGAGAAGAATTCAGCCCTCACTGTGCAACAGTAGTTGCTACACACGCCTTTTTATTGTTATTTAAACAGAGCTTTACTTTGAAAGTTATTTTTACAGCTGGACAAAAAAAGGGAACATGAAACGTATTTTTACATTATTTGAGAGCTATTCTTTCCTCCATTAGGCAAATAAATTTTTCCCTATAAATATACACTGTTTTTCCTGCACTCTGTTTAGCTCAGGGTAAAACCCCGATTTTAGAATCAAGCAATGGATCTCAGGTATCCTGCTTCTCCTAGTGCAATGGCAATTCCATGCACATCAGAAGAACAGAGGCCTGGAGTCTGATCTCACTTAAACCAGTATAAATAAACCAGAAGCAGCTCCAGGAAAGTCACTGAAGTTGCACCAGTGTAATGTCAGGGTGAGATCAGAAATAGGCCCAAGACCTTCCCCCCACCCCCGAGGCAGGGGTGGAGGGGGCAAAGGAATCTCAAAGCAGAATTTTCTGGCTAAGTTACAAAAAGAAATATGGTGCTATAAAGATTCACAACACATCTTATCTTTTGTGCACTTGGATTGACTGGTAATTCAAAAATCCCACAAAATATTTATATCTCTGTTTGGATACCCAGCTGGCACCACGGTCTAGTAAAGATGCACATTTTATTTTTAAGGGTTTTTCCCCCCTTAGGTAGTAGTTACAGCTAAATAACAATGAAGAGTCGAGCTAGAGAGAGTAAAGTGATGTATGGGTGCATGATGAAGAAATTTCCAAGAAAGCTTGCTGAGAAACACCCACACACACAGCCCTAAGTCATCCAGCATGGAACTTTCTCTATTGCACCTTCCTGGATAGGAAGAGTCTTTTTTGTTTTCCAACCACCACCAGTGATGATAGTTCTTCTTTTCCTTGCTTTCGGAGGACATATTTCCTCACAAGGAGCCAAATTCTGCCACTTTTACCCAAAATGAATAGCACCTAGTGTAGTAGTCATCCCATTGACTATTTGCATAGTAAGGTTCTACACAACATAAGCAGGCCTGGTCCACATGCAGATATTGTACTGGTATAAAACTTTAGAATCAGAGACGTGTAGGGATGTAAGGGACCTCAGGTGGTCATCAAGTCCAGCTCCCTGTGCTGAAGCAGGGCCAAGGAAACCTAGACCATCCCCAAAACATATTCTTAAAAACCCTCCAGTGACAGGAATTCCACAACCTCCCTTGGAAGCCTATTCCAGAGCTTAACTTGCCCTATTGTTAGTAAGGTTTTCCTAATATCTAACCTAAGCCTCCCTTGCTGCAGATTAAGCCCCATTGTTTCTTGTCCTACCTTCAGTAGACAGAGAACAACTCACCGTCCTCATTATAATAGCTCTTTACATATTTGAAGACTTATCAGGTCACCCCTCAGTCTTCTTTTCTTAAGACTAAACGTGCCCAGTTTAACCTTTCCCCAGGGGTCAGGTTTTCTAAACCTATCATTTTTGTTGCTCCCCTCTGGACTCTCTCCAAGTTGTCCACATCTTTCCCAGAGTGAGACACCCAGAATTGGATAAAGTACTCCAGCTGAGGCCTCACCAGTGCTGAACAGAGAGAGACAATTAACACCCATGTCTTACATACGACATTCCTGTTTATACACCCCAGGGCCGGCTCTAGGCACCAGCAAAACAAGCTGGGCGGCGCCAGAATGCCGCCCCTAAAAATGTGCCCCGGCCGCCCTAGCTCGCCACGGAACGCGAAACAGCTGTTTCACGCGCCGCGGCTGCTCGGGGTCTCCCCCTCCCTCCCAGGCTCTCAAACCAGGGAGGGAGGGGAAGCAGCGGCGCCCGCGCCGCGGCCACTCGGAGTCTCCCCCTCCCTCCCAGGCTCTCAAACCTGAGAGGGAGGGGGAGAAGCGGCGCCCGCGCCGCGGCCACTCGGAGTCTCCCCCTCCCTCCCAGGCTTGAGAGCCTGGGAGGGAGGGGGAGCAGCGGCGCGCAAAACGGCTGTTTCGCGTGCCGCAGCCGCTCGGGATCTCCCCCTCCCTCCCAGGTTTGAGAGCCTGGGAGGGAGGGGGAGACTCCGAGTGGCCGCGGCGCGGGCGCCGCTTCTCCCCCTCCCTCCCTCCCTCCTAGGCTTGAGAGCCTGGGGGGAGGAGGAGGCAGGGCTGGGGATTTGGGGAAGGGGCGGAGTTGAGGTGGGGCCGGGGGTGGGGTAATTAAAAAAGGGGGTGGGGCGGCCAAAATTGTTTTTGCTTTGGGCGGCAAAAATCCTAGAGCCGGCCCTGATACACCCCCAAAATGATATTAGCCTTTTTCACAATTGTTCCATATTGTTCACTTGTATTCAATTTGTGACTCACTATAATCCCCAGGTCTATTCAGCAGTCCTACCACCAGGCCAATTTTTCCCCATTTTGTAGTTGTGCATTTGATTTTTCTAAGCATAACACTTGGCACTCGTTTTTACTGAATTTCATCTTGTGGATTTCAGACCAATTCTCCAATTTGTCAAAGTTGTTTGGAATTCTAATCCTGTCCTCCAAAATACTTGCAATCCCTACCAGCTTGGTATCATCCATACATGTTATAAGCACATTCTCCCCTTCATTATCCAAGTCATTACTGAAAATATTGACTAGTACCAGACCTCACCATTATTATTTTTTAATTATATACATCTCCCCTCCCCATTTGACAGCAAACCACTAACTATTCCTGAGTAGAGTCTTTCAACTAGTTGTGCACCCTCCTTATAGTAATTTTTAGACCACATTTTCTAGTTTGCTTATGAAAAATGTTATGTGGGACTGTGTCAAAACCTTAATAAAAATCAAGGTATATCATGTCTACTGCTTCACCCCATCCACTAGGCCAGTAACTGTCAGAGAAGGGAATTAGGGTGGTTTGGAATGTTTTGTTCTTGACTAATCCATGCTGGCTATTCCTTATACCCTATTATCCTCTAGAATACTATCGATCTATCTTGATGGTTGAATAATTAGTTCCACTACCTTTTCAGGTATTGAAGTTTGACTAGTCAGCCTAATTCTCCAGGTCCCCTTTGGTCCAGTTTTTAAAGATAGGTATCATTCTGATGTTAAAACCTGTCAGCAGGGAGAGGGTAACTAGGAGGCATCATTCCCTGTGGAGGAGGTGCTGGGAAGGTGTTTCTTACCTTCTTGTAAGCAGTGCCATCACTGGGAGCAGGGGCTTTCCAGTGGGGATCATCTTCTCCCCAAGGTCTGGGGTCCCAACTCTTTCTTTGTGGGGGTTCAAGGAGGGAGGGAAGGTCTGTCTTGCCTGTATGTGGTGTCCTGGGCAGGCCGGGGTCTCTACACTGGGAGAATGTCAGAGAGCAGCAGAATTGCTACACCCTTGATGTTAACCTCTTATGTCTGCAGCTTCAGCTTTGGGGTCAGCAGCGACTCCGAGATCTTGCAAGAAACATGGCCACTGCGCAACAACAAAGCATTCCTGTAGCGAGTACAAATTCCTGTCCTGCTGCCAGGACTCTGATCCCAGCAATCTCTCCCCAAATGCCTCCTGTGTCCTACTGATATAACTATATCAGTAAAAATGGGTTTACCAGTATGACACTTACTGTGGACATACTTATACCAATATGAAGGTACCTTATACTGATATAGATTATTCCCCTCCCTGCATGGGAATAAGTTATACCAGGATAAGCACTTTCATACCAATACAACTCTGCCCCACTCTAGGATGGTCAGTTTATTGATTGTGTGCAGGCAGGATCTAAGTATGGCAGAGTCTGGACTTTTATAGCTAGATGGAACTGACATACACTAGTATTTCCCTTTAGAACAAAATACAGCTACTACATGGATGCCTTTGGTATTAGAATGCCGACATCCATCCTTGTGCAACTATCTGTACCATCATGCAAACAGTCCACTAACAACAATTTTCTATTGTCCTAGGTCAGTACTGGTTTTATAGAGTTTGCATGCATCCATCAGTGTCACATCAATAAAGTTCCCTGGTCTCTTTGACAAGCATTGATTGCTATTGAAAATGTTTTTTCCCCTGATTTCCCTATTGATGTGCACTGCAGAGAAAAGGGGTGATAACTCTGCAAGACATTAGCCTTGATGCAGTATTGGATCTGGCAACAAAGAAACATCTTATCCTTAAGATGGAAAAGAGGGTTTTTTAGAGAGTTTAGTCGGAGCTATTTAAAGGAGCAGGGCTTCTTTATACAGGCAAATTGCAGAAGGAAGTTTTTCAGGGTCTATAGCACAGTTCTGTGAGTAAGTCTTATGACTGCTTCTTGCAACTCCACATTTTTGATTAGCTCCCTATAGCAATGAAATTGCAGTGGACAACTATCCATCCACCCTCCCTCTCTACAACAAGCCACACACACTGCATTTTCTCTCCTGTAGTCCTTATTACATCATTTCTTCTACCTCCACCCTCAAATGAACACAATGGAGCAGGAGTGAAGAGAAAAATCTTGGGGTGGCAGTAAGTGTCCTTCATAAAGCATCTTACCCAACAAGTTCTTCTCCCCAGTCTCTGTGAAGAGGCCAGAGATTCTTCCTACGGGGAGGGATCATTTGCTGTGGAAATGGGGTAGTGAGGAAGGCTTCCTTCTTCCCACCCTGTCCTCTTCCATCTCCCCGAGACTGCCAACAAATATCTGACAGGTTTTGCCACGGACACTTGCCTGAGACCACCAACTCATTTCGCAGAGGGATGCTGAAAAGTCACCACATAATGGTTGAGACACACCACCAGGCAACAAAGCATGTTCACTGCTGAAAGGCTCCATCTGATTAATCAAGTGCTGAGCCATCCAGATGCCCAGGTCAGAGTTTGTCTTAAATTTTAGCATCCTTACTAATAGTTGCTGCATTCAGACAAAAGGAAAATAGCTAATGGTGGTATGTGCATGGGTAATGGAAGGCATTAGGGTAAAACAATCTTTTATACCATGGTGGGGGAAAATTAAGAACAAAGGAAGGAAGTATACAAGGTAGAAGGGGCATATCATAGTGGACTAGAGCCCCTGAAATATGAGATTACATAAGAAACACAAGGCTAAAAAGCTTTCTCTCACTCCCAGAGCTCATACCTCCAGGTCAGATTTGTGCAGCTTGAAGTCTCCTGGGCTGTCAGTCTAGCACCTTTCACAAGCAGTATTTACACAAATATTAAAGTTTACAGTATAGAAAAGAACTCTGTTGGCCAGGAAGAAATGCAGCATTGCAGACAAAGAAAGGGTTTGTAGCTCAAAGTCAAATTTATATACACGGAACTGAAACAGATGAGAAAACTTAAGTTGAGAAGAACAGTTAAAAACAAACGATTATAGGAATTCTGGGTGATAGAGGACATGTATAAAACAACAAATCATGATGAGTTCATGCAAACCAGAGAATCTGTGTAATAGAGCCAGTACACTGATACAAGGACTATCAGTTACCTTGACATGGGACTGGAATAAGATTTATTTAATAGTTAAGGAAAGGTTAACATTGTTGGAGATTGAACAGTTGTTATCTTACATAGTTTGTTGAGCAACCAACATGATAAGATACTATTTCAGATGTATCCCTATAAACTGCCTTGGCGATAAGATAAGAGTTGCTTAACATCCAGGGATAAGTGAACCTAATTTGACACTTGAGATATACATGAATGCATACTCAAGCCACTGAGTATTAGATTTTAAAGTGACAGACTGAAGGAATATGAAGTAGATTGTAGAAACTGACTGGAATCCATTACACTTCAAAAAAAATCTATTGAAAAAATGAAATATAGCTAATGAAGAAACTAAGGACATGAAATCTTTATTTGTTCTGGTTATTGTAAATTATAAAATGTCAAAAGTGACAAAAGGAGGCAGTGCAGTTCATCAGTGAAGTAAAGAACAATGACAAAGGTAAACAAGATACCCAAGATCAAATAACGGAAGGACTGAGAAGATTAAATTTGAGCAGTGGGGGGGGGGGCGGTAAGGAGCCAATCTGTCATAAGTGAAATACAAAAGCACCAGGCGTCACAATAGTGTAGCATAATGAGATTGAAAAATCTACTCTAAGTGAGTGAGTGTGAGAGAGAAAAATATATAAAAAGCTGGCTATTCGAGTCCTATAAAACAAAATTCTATAAATTTTCTATAAACTTTTCTACAGAGGTTTTAAAACAATCCTGAAGAATTTAATACAAAGGTTATATTTCAGTATTAAATTCTGCAGAATATTAAAAAAAAAAATTATAGATAATATCTACTAATTTCTATAGTATTTTAGAGACAAGGTGAGTGAGGTAATATCTTTTATTGGATCATCTTCTGCTGGTGAGAGACAAGCTTTCTAGCTTACACACAGCTCTTCAGTATTTTAGTCATTTCTAGAAAGCTTTTTAATTCTCTCGACTAAAGTTCTGGAGCACTTTTCGACTGAAGTGAATCTGGTACAAGATTTCAAAAATCTTGTATGTGCACACAGTGGTGTGCATTCTTCTGAGTACCTAGTATGGTTTCTCTTTCCAAAGATTAATGTGCATGCATAGGCAGACAGAAAGCTTGCCCAGAACTGGGAGCAGCTAGGGTTTGGGTGCGGGCATGACTGTGGGATTTTGCAGAGAGTTAATCATCTAGATGCTCAAGCACTGGGAAACGTAGCAAGTTTTAGAACATGCAGGAGGTCAACAGGCTACTTGGATCTGCTTCTTTTCAAATTCTTACATTTTAACTGGATATATTTAGATAAGAAGTGAGTTCTCTAAATAGCATATGACATGACCAGAGGATGGGAATCTGGTCAGAATATGGTAAAGCAGCTTTTAAAAATTATTTTAGTGATATTTGCTATGGGTTTTGAGAGATAAGTGGGGTAGAAGATAAGAACTAGGAATATGCCCTGTGAGGCATCATTTGAACACTCAGACTTGCTGGTCAGCATTGTAATAGTGAAATTTATATAGCAGCACTCTGTGTAAAGTTATGTTTTTTTAACATCCTACAGGGAAAATGTCATAGGTTTATAAAACTTAGGTTTTAAAAGCTTCACAAGCCTGGGCCCCAAAGTACAATATCCCTGGGGAAGGGTTCTTGCCCTCTGCCTTCCCAGGTCCAATTTGCAATAATCCAGTCTGGGGTCATTCCAAATTTGAAGAATTTGTGAAACAGAACTGACTTGATTCCCCAGCATCTTTAAGACAGTTCATCAATAATTAACTTCATTTTATATATTGCAAGCACCAGCATCCACCCTTCTCTCTGGTATCCATTTTGTTCCAGTGTAACATGAAACTCTTTCAGATTAACCAATGAGATGCTGGTCATTTAGCGTGAACATGAATATTCTTCAGCTAACATTGATCACAGCTGGTAAGATGATCAATGTACATTCAGGGAAATTACTAGGGAACTTACTATATGTTTAATGCCCAGAGGGCACTTTAAAGTGATACTTTAAAATACTCTTTTTCATCTAAATATTGCGATAGCTACTGAACAGACATCATATTTCTGAAGACTTGGGATGAAATCCCAGCCCCAGTGAAGTCAATAGCAAAACTCCTGTGGTCTTTAATGGGGCCAGATTTACCTTTGCTCAACAGCGTCTGCAGACACCTGCATACCTGTGACCTTTCAGACGTGACCAGAGATGGTACCAGAAATTTCAGATAAAGCATTTTGAGGGGGAGTCGGAAGCAACTTTTTTCCCTTTTTAAAAGCATGTTCAAAAATCCAAATACTTCTATCAGAATGACACCAAGATTTCCCCCAAAGTCTCTCTGTATTGCATTTTCCCCTATCAAGGTACCCCATGCACACAGCTCAGTAAAATGTTTGCCTCTCCTGCAGAATTGTGTCCAAAGTGCTGATCATTTTTATTCCACAAGCACCCAACTTGACATAGGAAAAACTTTGGTAGTTCTGGTGGAAGTAATGAAAAGTTATCTCTGTGCTTTCACATCCAAAGCAATGAGAACCTTTCAGCAATTCTCTCCTTTTCTAAAAGGTGGGAACAGTTCAATGTCTGTCTTTAACAAGCTATTTTTTTTCTTCTGTTCCTTTAGGCTGCTTTTCCTAGCAACCTAACCCTAATAGAATCTCCACCAGGCACACACCCCAGGACTTTTACAAGCTACTTATGCAAAATGACAAAGTGAACTGGAGACGGTTAGCATCCTGCACAGAACATCAATTATAACTAGGAATGCACAGAACTAACAGGCAGTAGAAACCCTTCTGCTTTTGGTTTCATGTCATAAGGTTTTAAAGGAACCATAATTTTCCATAAGCATCTAATGCAGTAGACAAATAAAGACATACAAGCATCAAACGGTCTCATCAATATAGACAATCTCTCCATTGCTGTCACATTCTTCTTGGAATAATTATTTTAGCCTTCAAATGTGTGGCTAAATAAAGGAAAAGAAATTCATTCTATATTGCAGCTGCCACTGGGATGGCATGTCCCCATGTCAGAGACATTCTGCCTGTGGATTAAGGAGAATAGAAGACCTCCAAGGCGAAGGGAAGGGAGCTTAGAAGCAGCTCTTTCAACTATTCACCTATTATTTAATACTATACAGATACACAAGTAGATGCAGAATTTGTTCCAGAGCCAGAGTCTTCATGTCATCTGCTGTGCAGGAAGATGGTGCCCACCTACAACCCTTTGGATAGTGACCACCATAGTCACCCTCCTCACTTTGCACTCAAGAAGCACAAGGATTGGCATCTAGGGACCCCTTGTTCTCTCTCCATTTCTTGCACACCCATTCAGAGGCAGACATGTCCCAGTTGAAAGCAGAAAGACCAAGGCTGCCTGATCATTTCAGGGTAGGACTAACTTCAGTGTTCTTCAGATACAACCTTACTACTCTAAAAGGGCTCCATCCTACAAGGCGCTGAGCCCTCGAGTCCAAATCCAGCAAAGCACCTATACACATGCTTAACTTTCAAGTCTATGGGACTACTCTTGTGCTGAAAGATAAGCACATGCTTTGTTGGATTGGGAGTAGAGTGTTCAGTCCCTTGCAGGATCAAGCCCTGAATCAAAATTAAAAAGGTTAATGAGCTTGCCAAGGATTTCACCATTGTGGGTCTAGATAATAGCATATGAAGTATATTTTTGTCAAATACTCTAGTATTTTATCACTTGCTCTTTGTGTTAAGTATATTTTGCACTTCAAATATTTCTAAAAAGGATTTTCCTTGAGGTTTTAAATTTTAAATGTCAGTTCCTTCCATGTCAGCCTGCACTTTCACGAGAGCTTTGATTTCAACTTTATATCATCTCGCTAAGTGTTCCATCGGAATTAAATGAAAGTGACAGCATCCGAGCTGGTTGAAGATAATACGTTTGGAAAGAGATTATGTAAACTAGTATTATGTTTAATTAATGGATGTCTAAACAGAGACCTGTCTTTGCAAATCCAGTTATAGAAAAAGATAGCCTAGTGGTACACCTTCGCAAAGCTATTTTCATGCACTTAGGTCTATAAAGAAGGCAAATAAGCAATGTGTCTTTCCCCTGTATGCATTAGGATATGTTCATCCAGAGCAAAGATGTTGATATTTAGTTTAACAAAAAAATTATGAAACAAAATAAAATTAGCATAAAACTTTAAAAGAAGATACTTTATGAGTTGTTGTGAGCAGATAGCGTCATCTATTAGCATGGTACCAGAGATGGGGGAACCTCAAAAGGGGTTGGAGTTTCAGTCCAAATAAGCATCCAAAACAATTCAGATCCTTATTAAGAGGAAATAGAATTCTTTTTCTCCACAGAGCATTTTTTGTTTGGAAATAGCATGATAGAAGACTCCCCCATAAGATTTCAAGTAAGCTGGAAAAGCTACTAAAATAACCTTTGGTTTTTTTTACATCTTTGCTTCCAGTTGGGACTGAAATCAGGAAGTACACAAACATGCAAAAACCAAAACACACATACGCCATCCCCACAAAATGTTAACAGAACCTTTTTGAAGTATACAAGATTTGGTACATTCTATTTTCAGACTGGTTTTGCTTCAACCAATTTAGTTAGTTGAATTACATCACTAATGTAAACCTCTCATTGTGCCTTGGCATTGCAGTAGATACATTTTGCCAACATCTTTAACTGTTCAAAGATGCCTACAATATCCAATGACCTTGGAAGAGGTTTACCATCAACTCTGTCTTTCCTTCTGTTGATTTAAACCAAGGCCTTATTCTTAAGAAGCTAGCCATCTCCAGACTGTAGACCAAATTATAGTCCATTCCTTAATGATACAAAATGAAGCTTTTCCTTCTTAGGAGGTAATACTATTGAATCCCAATAGGGCTAATGTTCTTTGAATTATTGTAGTTTCAGGCAGTGATTACTACAACTAGGACTCCCCCAACAATTACATTATACGCTTCCATTTTCAAATGTGTATCATTCTTCTACAACATTCATGCATGCATCTGAAATTTTCCATCTTTGAACTTTGCCTAAAAGGTAAAAGAATCCCCTCGATGTGCTTTTGTTCACACACAAATTTTCTATCCAATTTCTCAAATAAAATCTCAGGCACTTTCTCTCTCCCCCAAACTAACAGCTTACCTTTTAACCTTCCTATACTTGGGCACATAAGGGGACAGATCTTCAGCTGGTATAAACAGAAATCTAAACATTCGAGCCACTGAGTCCTGGAAAGAGGAGCACACACATTGCTAAAGAGATTGGAGAATAAAGTTAAGAGATTGAAAAACTAATTCTCAGCAGCCATCTGTCAAGTTTCTTTGGCTAATGAAGCCCTGGTCTCTTTTAACATGATAATGCCCATTTTTCATGACTAGGTGCCCAGAAGGGAGAGGAATTATTTGCTCTCAGGCTGCTTCTGGAACCACTTACATGAGGGAGATAGCAATGTCTGAGTGAAATGCAATTTGCCAAAGTCATCTCCATAAAACATCAGGAAGGAGAAGAAAATCTTGGGTGTCAAAAGGTCATTGAGTCCATGAATTGAAGGACTCTTGAATTTTTTGCTACGCAGAATCTTAGTTTTCACTTTAAAAATAAAATTGGAAAAAAAAAAAAAAACACATCACACCCACACCCACCCACACACACGTTTCTGACTCTCTCCATTGCCCAAATATTCACATTATAATATGCTTTAGCTCTTTGCTAGGGAAAGACATTTCTGAATGTGATTTGGGAAATTTTCTACTCAAAAATGTTACTATATTTGAGTGAAAGCTCTCAACATTTTTGAAATTTCAAGTTTTGACATTTTAAAATTAGTTTTGCTCAGTATCAAGTTGTACACACAAACAACTTCAAAAGTTAGCTTCTTTTGCAAGATGGCTAGCTTTTATGGGGAGGGACGTATCTTCCTTTAGATCTCTGTAGCACATTGTGCATTAAGGGTACAAATGTAATATAAAACAAGCAAATAATAGTCTAAGTTTTCAAAAGGCAACATTTTGGGACCACAAAATATTCTAAACTGAAATTACAAAATTTAAAAAAAGTTTTCCTCTTCCCTCAAAAAAGGAATCACTAATTTCATGTAGCCTTAGAATTTGCAATGTTTAAAAAACTGTAAAATATTAAACTATGCATTTAAACAAGAAAAATATGATGTATAGTGGTTATGTTTATAGCGTCTTCAGTCTTGAAACACTATACTTGAAACAGGACAAATAATTTCACAAAACAGAAGAAACTTCAAGTGCAACCATTGTGTGTATAATATATATAGAAATAAAATACCATGTTATATAAAAATAACATGGTATAATTAGTATTGCTGTAGAAACCTGAACTTTCACATTTTTGATATTTTATTTTTATATTCAATGTGAATCATAGCATTGGATTAGCATACTTTATGCATTTCAGGTGGGTTTTTCACAAGTGCTCACTGTTAGGGTAACTCTGCTACCACTGAAATCAACTGAATGGAAGCAGAGTTGGGCCAGTGAAAAATCCCATTTGTAAACTCATTGGGGCAGGGCCTATTGTTTAATATAGGTCTGTATAGCACATAGGAAAATGGGGCCCCAACCTGACTGTGGCCATTAGGCACTGCTGCAATATAAATCTTAAATAAAATAATGAACATTTGTGTGTGGTGCATGCATACTATATGCATGCATAAGGTTTCAGGTCTGGAGCTCCTTATAAATAAAAAGTATATTAAGAAATAATAATGAGGCTATGGTTTCACATAAGTGAACATGGTTATCTTTGCAAAGAGTCTGTTTAAAGCCAGGCATGTTTTGTTTATTTGATTTCCCCCCCCCCCCTTGTTTAGATGCCGGTTTTGTAATCTGTAAAACCAGAGGAAGTTCTATACCAGAGTGCCTTCTAGTGGTTAAAGGGTACACATCTAAGGTAACATTTGCTAAAGAATTATCCAATGTCAACACACCAATAATATCTAGAGATATCACAGTGGGACTATCTGCTGATAACCCACTAGTGTTTGTGGGTCTCCCTCTGAATCCTATTGTTATCACAAGTAATTCTAGCCACAGATACACACAGTTTAGGCAAGTAGGATGATTATTAACCAAATGAATATGACCAATAGAAAAAAAATGTTTAATACAAAACAAGGTACTGGTAAATCTTAAGCAAATGTTTCAAGTGCTCAGGCAGTCAGCCCATTCTGAAAACATAGGACAGATAAAGGTCAGTTGGCTAGTGTAACAGCCCAATTCAACTCACAGTGAACTTTTTGATAGGACAGGTTTAAGTGGTATCCACATGTACATGTAGAAAGTTTAGAGAATACTGAACTGATTTACAAAACAAGCACACAGATTTCTCTCTCTCACTCTCTCTCTCTGCCTTAGTGTTTTGTGCTGCCAATCACTGTAGTAGCTGAGCTCAAATTGCCAAAGCACAGGGACACCATACAATTACAGACTCACAACTCAAGTATTTTTCAGCAATAGTTGATGGAATTTACTGCACTATAATTAGCTACAGCTTTCTGAATTCAACCACACACCCACCACTTGTACGGTTGCCTCAGCTTCCCATGTCAATGCCCAGAGCTGTCTCCAATTTAAAACCTAGCTAATTTTACCTCAGTTATGTCTCAAAGCCCGTATTAGACATTTCAAAAGAATAGTGAAAGCTTGACGGGCATCCTGGTCACTCGGTACTAACCAACCACACATTGGGCAAATCAGCCTTCAACATGTAGTCAGTTCAGGCAGGATAAGGCCTTGCTTTTAAAAAAAAAAAAAAAAAAGCCACCACACACGCAATATACTCAAGTTATCTAAAAAACATTTTTCCTTCACCTTTCCTGAAGGACTTCCAATGTTTGCAATTTACACTTAAAGGGAGAGAGCCTTGTCGCCACTAAATCTACCTTGCACCAGGCCCCTGCTGGATGTAGCTTCTCCTAGAAAATTAATTTCTACAGGTCATGTAGTGAGCAGGCATAGTTTGCTCCAACTCCCAAGCCCAGAGGATTGCTCCAAATAATTCTTTAGGGTCATTGTTAGCCAAGGCAGTTTACAGCATCCCTGGGGCTGCTGTGAACTACTCTAGGGGCCAGGCTAGAGCAAAACCAATCCTAAGACTGGGAGGTACAAATGGCTCCTCTGCAACTTCCTCCAATGCACCAAGCACTGTTAAGATCTATCTCAGTAGACTCTGAATCAGGCCTACTGGCCTGAAAGGCTATTGAAAAAAGTCGAAGATAATAGGGAAGGTGTCTGTTTAAATGCATTTACAATTCTTTTTCTCCTATCTCTTTTGTGGGAAGGCCACCATGCATCAATGGACCAGTATGACATCCTCTTTAAAACCACCTCCCTTATCTAAAATATCTTAAGGAATCTGACCATTATTCAAAATAGTATGGTGCCATAATGGCTAAAGCTATCGTCCAAGTCTGGCTTACACCATAGCAAGGGTCCTGAGTATTCCACAGCCACAGAATTCACCCTTGTCACACAATTTTGACCGAAATGTGACCCTTTAAAAAAAATTACATTTCTAGACCCAGTAGATGTGAAACAAAATTTAAATGCTTTTAGGAGCATAGTATTGGTATAGTGCCTAGCCCCAGCTTAGTTGAGACCATCTAGCACTACAACATTAGGGGGCATAGATCAGCTTTCACATTCCACTCCTCATCAGAACCCGGCCTGAGGAAGCTAATGATCCAACCAGCAGACCAAATTCAGTGATGAGTCCTGGTCACGTGCCACCGGAAGCATATTGCGCATATGCTAAGAAGACTACAATATTATAAATGTTAAAGAGCACAACCAATTCAAGATTGTCTTCCAGAGTATGCATACAGCCTGAAACAATAGCTCTAAGAAGTCTGAATAGCTCCCATTCATCTCAGTAGACATTAACTTTGAAATGTAACAATATTGACATTTAAATTGTTCTAAAACTATTTCAGTGATAAAAACAACAAGGAGTCTGGTGGCACCTTAAAGACTAACAGATTTATTTGGGCATAAGCTTTCGTGGGTAAAAACCTCACTTCAGGTTTTTAGCCACAAAAGCTTATGCCCAAATAAATCTGTTAGTCTTTAAGGTGCCACCAGACTCCTTGTTGTTTTTGTAGATACAGACTAACACGGCTACCCCCTGATACTTGACACTATTTCAGTGATGATGCTTTGAACAGAAAAATCCGGCTCATGTGCTTATCCCACAAGTAGCGAACAATTTTCCCAGGTTATCCTGCATGCCAAAATCCCTGTCTCCTACCTAGCTGCCAAAATCATCAGAATCCCAGTGGCAATATGTAACTATGGTTATAAATGTTATATGTTCAAAGATGTGGAGCACATTGAATATGGAGGGCAACCAACAATAATGTAAGAATGTAATATCAAATTCGATATGCAAGAGCTGTATTAATTGTATTTTCCATTTTCATATTTAAATTCAAAACACTAAGAACATTATTCCTGTTAAAGCTAAAGAACATCCATTAGCCACAACATTTGAAAAAGGAAATTTTAGTTTTGTCCGATGAGGGTTTCAACATTCTCCTCTGTGCTGGTTCTTTTGGAATTTCCAATGATTATGCTTTGGGAACAAAGATTAGGTGGGGGTCAGAAAAACAAACCACACCTCCTTCAAAAACCACAAGAATAAGACAAGACACCATCGGCACCCAGTGTGGAATTTGGAAAAGGTAACAACACACACAATTAGATAACTCATCTTGCAGTAGGAGCACCTACAAGTTCTTTTTAAATGAAAAGATGTATGGTTAAGACAGAATATATTGTCAGAGTTTAAGGACAGAAGGGAACACTAGATAACCTAGTCTGACCTCCTGTATATCACAGGCCATAACCACCACCTGCACACTAACCCATAGAGGAAGTGAGACCAAAGC
Source organism: Emys orbicularis (assembly GCF_028017835.1). Classification (NCBI taxonomy): domain Eukaryota; kingdom Metazoa; phylum Chordata; order Testudines; family Emydidae; genus Emys; species Emys orbicularis. The sequence goes on from NC_088696.1 coordinate 24,667,955, forward strand.
AAATGAGACCCACAGGAGATAAGACTATTATGTGCTATGGGCAGAGAATAGGAGGGACCAAGGTGCACCAGTGTAAAAATGTTCTTCTCCAGCATCCCATTTCAGTCTTCCCCATGATTTTGGTGAAGTAATATAATAGACTTTTCGCTGCCACTACGGTTTCTCATGTAATTTAATGAGATGAACTGGAGAGAAGGTAATTAGGTGACAAAAGCATATTCAATAAGGACAGCTTAGCAGACAATGATGTTGTAGCTGTGTTGGTCCCAGGATATTAGAAAAATAAGGGGGGTGAGGTAATATCTTTTACTGGACCAACCAGTAAAACTCTTTTGGTGAGAGACACAAGCTTTCGAGCTTAAACAGAGCTCTTCTTCAGGTCTGGGAAACATACTCAGAGAGTCACAGCTAAGTATTAGTAGACCTCATTCTATGGAATTGTATGGGTCTGATGCATTAGCATTACTGCTACCACATCTGCTTGTATAGCGTGTTACCACAATGACACATCAAGCCTGGGGGAGCGGAACTATAATTTTCAAACATGAATTAGACACACAAGGAGGAGAAAAAGTTCCTCTTGAATAGTACGGAACAGAGGAAGGATAGAATAAGAAGGCTAACAGGGAGTTTCGCAAGGGAGTTCTCCAGGTGAAGGAGGAGCTAATACAGCATCTGTGGGGGACCGTGTGCTCTGGCTGGCAGTTGGAGGCAGGTCTGAAAGCTCGAAGCCTCTGGTAATTGGCTGAGCCTTACTCAGTGGGCGGAGCATTCACTCAGGCCAGGGCTTTATAAAGCCGCGCACAAGCGACCAGGGGCTGCTAACAGGGAGTTTCGCGAGGGAGTTCTCCAGGTGAAGGAGGAGCTAATACAGCATCTGTGGGGGACCGTGTGCTCTGGCTGGCAGTTGGAGGCAGGTTTGAAAGCTCGAAGCCTCTGGTAATTGGCTGAGCCTTACTCAGTGGGCGGGGCATTCACTCAGGCCAGGGCTTTATAAAGCCGCGCACAAGCGACCAGGGAGCTTTGCGACCAGGGGCTGCTAACAGGGAGTTTCGCAAGGGAGTTCTCCAGGTGAAGGAGGAGCTAATACAGCATCTGTGGGGTAAGTGACTGTCTGTAGTGTGTGTTTGTTTGTGTTTGGGGGTTACTTGCTGTGTGCTGAGCTTGTGTTTGTTTGTTTGGTTGTTTGAGGGACCGTGTGCTCTGGCTGGCAGTTGGAGGCAGGTTTGAAAGCTCGAAGCCTCTGGTAATTGGCTGAGCCTTAATCAGTGGGCGGGGCATTCACTCAGGCCAGGGCTTTATAAAGCCGCGCACAAGCGACCAGGGGCTGCTAACAGGGAGTTTCGCAAGGGAGTTTGGAAGGGAGTGCGAGTCCCTCGCCAGCGGTAACCCCATCCCCGTGGCCCCCCCCTAAAACCTATAAACCAAACCACATTCCAAAACTCCCTTCTGTAAACCACCCTTTCACTAACTAGGATACAATGCAGGCAGAAGCCCAGCAGCAGAGTGGGGGCTATCCAGTTTATTGCACCGACTGTTGCATGTATGATTACCTGCCCTGTGGGCGGGTGGCGTATGTGTGCAGTCGGTGCAAGGAGCTCCTGGCCCTCAGAGACCATGTACGGACTTTGGAGGCCAGGGTGGCGGAACTGGAGGAGCTGAGAGAGGCAGAGAGGTATGTTGATGAGGCTTTCCGGGACACTGTAGAATTGTCCCACCTCCGCTTAGACAGCACCTGTGCTGTTAAGGAGGAAGAAGGGCCCAGGGAAGTACAGCAGTCAATGGGAGCAGAGGGAAACTTTCCCGTAGTTGGGACCCTCCTTCCAGATGGTTCTGGGGTTGCCTCTCGCACTGAGGTTGCCTCTCCGGGGGAGGGAACTCCAGTTTCTAGGAAAAGGCAGGTGTTAGTAATGGGAGATTCGATTATTAGAAATGTAGATAGCTGGGTCTGTGATGACCGGGAGAACCGTATGGTGACTTGCCTGCCTGGTGCGAAGGTTGCGGATCTCTCGAGGCATCTAGATAGACTTATGTGTAGTGCTGGGGAGGAGCCGGTGGTCGTGGTACATGTAGGTACCAATGACATAGGGAAGGGTAGGAGAGATGTCCTGGAGGCCAAATTTAGGCTGCTAGGGAAGAGACTGAAATCCAGGACCTCTATGGTGGCATTTTCAGAAATGCTCCCAGTTCCACGTGCAGGGCCAGGTAGGCAGGCAGAGCTTCAGAGTCTCAATGCGTGGATGAGACGATGGTGTAGAGAGGAGGGGTTCACGTTCATTAGGAACTGGGGAAACTTCTGGGATGGGAGGAGCCTATACAGGAGAGATGGGCTCCACCTAAACCAAAGTGGAACCAGACTGCTGGCACTAAACATTAAAAAGGTTGTAGAGCAGTTTTTAAACTAGGAGATGGGGGAAAGCCGACTGCTGCAGAGGAGCGTGTGGATCGGACACAGACTTCTCTTAGGGGAGAGTCTGATGATAGAGAATCTCCAGGTTATAGTCAGGAGCAGAGGACTGAAAAGTATAATGTAAGGGCCGGATCAGATGATAAACAGCCACATAAAAAAGAATCTGGCACATCAGAAAAAGGCAGGCTAATAAACAGGGACAAGTTTTTAAAGTGCTTGTACACAAATGCCAGAAGTCTAAATAATAAGATGGGTGAACTAGAGTGCCTTGTGATAAAGGAGGATATAGATATAATAGGCATCACAGAAACCTGGTGGACTGAGAGCAATCAATGGGACACAATCATTCCGGGGTACAAAATATATCGGAAGGACAGAACAGGCCGTGCAGGGGGAGGAGTGGCACTATATGTTAAAGAAAGTGTAGATTCAAATGAAGTAAAAATCTTAAGCGAATCCACAGGTTCCATAGAGTCTCTATGGATAGAAATTTCATGCTCTAGTAAAAATATAACATTAGGGATCTATTATCGACCACCTGACCAGGACAGTAATAGTGATGATGAAATGCTAAGGGAAATTAGAGAGGCTATCAAAATTAAGAACCCAATAATAGTGGGGGATTTCAATTATCCCCATATTGACTGGGAACATTTCACTTCAGGACGAAATGCAGAGATAAAATTTCTCGATACTTTAAATGACTGCTTCATGGAGCAGCTGGTACGGGAACCCACAAGGGGAGAGGCGACTCTAGATTTAATCCTGAGTGGAGCGCAGGAGCTGGTCCAAGAGGTAACTATAGCGGGACCGCTTGGAAATAGTGACCATAATACAATAGCATTCAACATCCCTGTGGTGGGAAGAACACCTCAACTGCCCAACACTGTGGCCTTTAATTTCAAAAGGGGGAACTATACAAAAATGAGGGGGTTAGTTAGACAAAAGTTAAAAGGTTCAGTGACTAAAGTGAAATCCCTGCAAGTTGCGTGGGCCCTTTTTAAAGACACCATAATAGAGGCTCAACTTCAATGTATACCCCAAATTAAGAAAAACAGTAAAAGAACTAAAAAAGAGCCACCGTGGCTTAACAACCATGTAAAAGAAGCAGTGAGAGATAAAAAGACTTCCTTTAAAAAGTGGAAGTCAAATCCTAGTGAGGCAAATAGAAAGGAGCACAAACACTGCCAACTTAAGTGCAAGAGTGTAATAAGAAAAGCCAAAGAGGAGTTTGAAGAACGGCTAGCCAAAAACTCCAAAGGTAATAACAAAATGTTTTTTAAGTACATCAGAAGCAGGAAGCCTGCTAAACAACCAGTGGGGCCCCTTGACGATGAAAATACAAAAGGAGCGCTTAAAGATGATAAAGTCATTGCAGAGAAACTAAATGGATTCTTTGCTTCAGTCTTCACGGCTGAGGATATTAGGGAGATTCCCAAACCTGAGCTGGCTTTTGTAGGTGACAAATCTGAGGAACTGTCACAGATTGAAGTATCACTAGAGGAGGTTTTGGAATTAATTGATAAACTCAACATTAACAAGTCACCGGGACCAGATGGCATTCACCCAAGAGTTCTGAAAGAACTCAAATGTGAAGTTGCGGAACTATTAACTAAGGTTTGTAACCTGTCCTTTAAATCGGCTTCGGTACCCAATGACTGGAAGTTAGCTAATGTAACGCCAATATTTAAAAAGGGCTCTAGGGGTGATCCCGGCAATTACAGACCGGTAAGTCTAACGTCGGTACCGGGCAAATTAGTTGAAACAATAGTAAAGAACAAAATTGTCAGACACATAGAAAAACATAAACTCTTGAGCAATAGTCAACATGGTTTCTGTAAAGGGAAATCGTGTCTTACTAATCTATTAGAGTTCTTTGAAGGGGTCAACAAACATGTGGACAAGGGGGATCCGGTGGACATAGTGTACTTAGATTTCCAGAAAGCCTTTGACAAGGTCCCTCACCAAAGGCTCTTACGTAAATTAAGCTGTCATGGGATAAAAGGGAAGGTCCTTTCATGGATTGAGAACTGGTTAAAGGACAGGGAACAAAGGGTAGGAATTAATGGTAAATTCTCAGAATGGAGAGGGGTAACTAGTGGTGTTCCCCAAGGGTCAGTCCTAGGACCTATCCTATTCAATTTATTCATAAATGATCTGGAGAAAGGGGTAAACAGTGAGGTGGCAAAGTTTGCAGATGATACTAAACTACTCAAGATAGTTAAGACCAAAGCAGATTGTGAAGAACTTCAAAAAGATCTCACAAAACTAAGTGATTGGGCAACAAAATGGCAAATGAAATTTAATGTGGATAAATGTAAAGTAATGCACATTGGAAAAAATAACCCCAACTATACATACAACATGATGGGGGCTAATTTAGCTACAACGAGTCAGGAAAAAGATCTTGGCGTCATCGTGGATAGTTCTCTAAAGATGTCCACGCAGTGTGCAGAGGCGGTCAAAAAAGCAAACAGGATGTTAGGAATCATTAAAAAGGGGATAGAGAATAAGACTGAGAATATATTATTGCCCTTATATAAATCCATGGTTCGCCCACATCTCGAATACTGTGTACAGATGTGGTCTCCTCACCTCAAAAAAGATATTCTAGCACTAGAAAAGGTTCAGAAGAGAGCAACTAAAATGATTAAGGGTTTAGAGAGGGTCCCATATGAGGAAAGATTAAAGAGGCTAGGACTCTTCAGTTTGGAAAAGAGAAGACTAAGGGGGGACATGATAGAGGTATATAAAATCATGAGTGATGTTGAGAAAGTGGATAAGGAAAAGTTATTTACTTATTCCCATAATACAAGAACTAGGGGTCACCAAAAGAAATTAATAGGCAGCAGGTTTAAAACAAATAAAAGGAAGTTCTTCTTCACGCAGCGCACAGTCAACTTGTGGAACTCCTTACCTGAGGAGGTTGTGAAGGCTAGGACTATAACAATGTTTAAAAGGGGGCTGGATAAATTCATGGTGGCTAAGTCCATTAATGGCTATTAGCCAGGATGGGTAAGAATGGTGTCCCTAGCCTCTGTTCGTCAGAGGATGGAGATGGATGGCAGGAGAGAGATCACTTGATCATTGCCTGTTAGGTTTCACTCCCTCTGGGGCACCTGGCATTGGCCACTGTCGGTAGACAGATACTGGGCTAGATGGACCTTTGGTCTGACCCAGTACGGCCTTTCTTATGTTCTTATGTTCTTATGAGATGGACCAATCCACTACTGAGAAGAAGACAGCTTAAAGTTAAATCATCAGACCCCCCCCCCTTCCCTAAAGTCTCATACACAGAGACCCGAGAGAGGGGGGGCAGGGGGGAAAGAAAAAAAAAAGAAAGAGAGAGAGGAAAAACCAGCTGCAGAATCCTCTATAATCCACTATAGAAACAAAAACCTTAATGTTTTTTACTTAAGGGAAGTAGCCCCTTAAATGAAGTCACCTACAATCTTCTGCATCCCATTTTTGTCCTGAGGCACAGCCAGCAGTTGTTGCTTACCGCTAGAAAGCGCCATCTTGAAAAATATGAATGAGGCTGGGATTTGGGAATGCTCCCTATTTACAGCATCATATGGTGGTCTAAATGAAGTCTCCAATTGTGATGCATGGAAAACAGATGTTGGCTTATTCTTGTCCTGTTTTTATTTATTATTCTGTCTCCAATCCTGGAGCATCCCCCTGCCGGCCTGAGAAGGCTCAGGAGGAATGTTGTTTTAGTAGACTTTTATGGTAGGCAGGGGAGGAAAGTCAACAGAAAATAAAACTGAGACATGCATATTTTGGGAGATGGGAACAAACTTAGAAAGCTGGGGAAGGATGGATGGCCAGGGCCTATAAAAGTGGTTTCCAGGCACTAAGCACCCAGCACAGGTCAAAGTACCTCTCTTTTTACAGGTCTTATTGTGCAATTGCAGTTATAGCTCTGAACTTTTTTTTTTTTTTAAATAAACACATCAAGACTTCTTTTGAGAAATAAGTGGCCACTTTGTCACACAACCACAGTGTAACAGACCTGGAAAAGTCTAATTACAGTAACTCCTCACTTAACATTGTAGTTATGTTCCTGAAAAATGCAACTAAGTGAAACGATGTTAAGCGAATCCAATTTCCCTATAAGAATTAATGTAAATGGGGGGGTTGGGTTCCAGGGCAGCTTCCCCTACTCTGCAAGTACCAGGGGTGGGGGGGCTCAACCCTCAGCCTGCCCACTCCACCCCTTCCCCCAAGCCCTCACCCTTGACCTGCCTCTTCTCCCCCCCCACCTCCTCCCCCTTTACTTCGCATGCTGCATCCTGGCTCCTCCCCCCTCCCTTCTAAACACCGCAAGCCAGCTAATTGCCATGTTCGGGAGGCAGGGGAGGGAGAGGGGAGACATGCAGAGTCCTCGCTCTCCCCCCTCCCTCCAAAACGCCGCAAGCCAGCTGATTGCCGTGGGCAGGAGGCAGGGGGAGGAGGGGGAAGGCACCGATCCGCGGGGTCTGCCAGCGTGCGGGAGGCGCTGGGGGGGGGGAGGGGGGAAGGTGTAGGGAGGCTGCCAGCTGTGGAGAAAGCAGGCAGCCAAACAACGTAACAGTGGAGCATTGCACAACTCTAAATGAGTATGTTCCCTAATTGATCAGCAACATAACGAAACAATATTAGGCAGGACAACTTTAAGTGAGGAGTTACTGTACCTAATATAAAGTGTGATGGGGCAAGGCTAGATGGCTACAGTAAAGTAGTGAGGAACAGGTATGTTAGCCCCAGGTTAAACAAATCCTTGGTACCATGGTAACCAAATGGCAGTTGCTCCAGGTTAATCATGAAGCCTGGGGCCAATTAAGATCCTTCTAGAAGGCAGTGGAGATAGCTACATTGATTGGGACACCTGAAGCCAATCAAGGGCTGGCTGGAACTAGTTAAAAGTCTCCCAGTTAGTCAGTGAGGTGTGCGTGTGAGGAGCTGGGAGCAAGAGGTGCAAGGAGCTGAGAGGGTGTGCTGCTGGAGGACTGAGGAATACAAGCATTATCAGACACCAGGAGGAAGGTCCTGTGGTGAGGATAAAGAAGGTATTTGGAGGAGGCCATGGGGAAGTAGCCCAGGGAGTTGTAGCTGTCATGAAGCTGTTACAGGAGGCACTATAGACAGCTGCAATCCACAGGGCCCTGGGCTGGAACCTGGAGTAGAGGGCGGGCCCGGGTTCCCCCCAAACCTCCCAACTCCTGCTCAGACACAGGAGGAGTTGACCCAGACTGTGGGTTCCACCTGAGGGGAAGATCACTGAGGTGAGCAAATCCGCCAATAAGCACAGGACCCACCAAGGTAGAGGAGGAACTTTGTCACAAAAGCTATAGTTGGATGTATCATATTGAGCAGAATTCTTTATATAGGAAGATTCAAGACACCTATGTTATGAAGTGGGGTCTAGTTCCCTGAACATAGAACTGGGCATCAGGAATAGAGCTGGTCCAAAATGTTTTGGACACATTTATTCTCAGAAAAAGTGTCAAGTCAACCAAACTATTCAGAAATTTGGATCAAATTTGGCAAATAGTTTTGGTCAAAAAAATATTGAAAAGTCAAAAATATTTGGTTTCAACATTGTCAAGGCAAAATATTTTGACTTTGTTCCAAAAATTCAGCTATATTTAAAAAAAAAATAATAATCCAAGAGTAATGCCCAAAAAGTGAAAAGAGATTTTAAAGAATCATTTCAGGTCAAATGAAACATTTCCTTTTAACCCAAAATAACAGTTTTTTAGTTTATTTTGATTTTCTTTTCAGCGGCCAAAAAGAAACCTACCCTATATTCGCTCAGCTGTATTCAGGAACCTTCTCAGTTCTCATTCCTGTCCTGCTTCTGAAGTCTTCAGCAAGTCACATGGTGCTCTACCTAAAATTCCCCATTTACAAAATGGGAGAATATTTACCTACCCCACAGAATTTGGAAGGAACACTGGTAATTAAAAGTCCTTTGAAAACATTAGCTAATGTATTATTATGTTCTCCCTTTTGTCTTCCAGGGTGACTAGAATTTCTTTCAGTAGGTTCTGGTTATTACTGTTAGTCTTCCCAAGATGCTTGCGCGTGCTCTCTCTCTCTCTCTCTGCTAGATTCAGAAGTTTCTCTTCTATAACCTTTCTAATCCTCATGCAGGCTCCTGTTCTTGCATTTACAGTCAATTGATTGCATGGGATTCATCATTTTCTACAGACTGCTCTTGCCTTTGCTATTATGTAGAGATGCTAATTCCTTAATAATTTGTGGACCAACTAGAGAGAGGCATTTCCCCCTTTCAGGGGTTTAGATTTCCTTTTGGAGACATTTCATGTGAATAAAGAGGTGTCAAATTAATTTGATTTACAGACGGTCCTTGGGCTCCATTTCTATCTAACACCTTGATTTTATATTCCATACTTATAGTGAATATTGATCCCCTGCTATTCTTTCACATCTTCTTTGGTGGCTACAGACTGGGGATATCCAAAAGTCAAAGAGCAAAATTGACACAAAGATGCTACTCAGAGCTAATCTAGAGCATAAGTAGAGAGGTGCTATCCAGTAATGCCAACCACAAATCATTCAAAAGTCTGTCAGCACCCTTCCCGCCCCCCCCCCCAAAATTAAAGAATGCATTTTAAGATATTTTATTCTTTCTAGGTTTTGATCCTTTAGGGTTCACATTTTTGAGCTAGGCATAACCATGAAGGCTAGAAACTAACTATTTTTAATATGAAAGATGAAATTTTTCTGTAATAACCCAGCTCTAGAAACAGGGGCTTTAAGAAAGGCACCTAATATTATTAGGCTCACAATAAGATCCTGAATGCTGACAACACTGTAGTAATGGACATAAAATAGGGTAAACCCTGCCTACAGACGAGTCCCCATTACATTTCTCACTTTATATAACTTAATTGTTTTTAAAAAAAAAAAATACTCTTATGCATCCATAGCACAACCACAATAAGACCACCATTCTGTATTAATCAATTATCTTTATCCCCTTTAGAAGTAGATTTTTTTTTTGAATGCAATAAAGGACCAGCATGCCAATGTTTGAATTCCTCTTACACTCAAACAAAAACAGTTAGTGTATTGCAGTACAGTGATTGCAGATAAGAGCAAAACCATAGTAAGAATCTTGCGGCTCAGTCAAAATTCTAACCCACCCCTGTTCAGAATCCAAAACTGACTAAAATGTGTTTGCAAATGCAACCTGACTCAAGATCATTATTCTTCTTAGCTATGCCTGGGTCAAGTTCACTTCTTTGTGGAGGACCAGCAGGGCCGGCTCCAGGCACCAGCGAACCAAGCAGGTGCTTGGGGCAGCCAATGGAAAGGGGGGCAGCATGTCCAGGTCTTCGGCGGCAATTTTGCGGTGGGTCCCTCAGTCCCTCTCCTCCTGTTTGAGCTACCGCCAAAGTGCCGCCTTCCCCCCCCCCGCCCCGCTTTGCCGCTTGGGGTGGCGAAAAAGCTGGAGCTGGCCCTGAGGACCAGCACAATGCAATCCCCACAATCTCAAGATGTAAGCTTTGTCTGGTAAAGGAGGAGGAAAGGCTCCTCCATAAAGGGTTCTCCCCAAATTCAGTTCATGGCAACAGCAGACCACGCATATTTTGTTGCGGTGGGATTCCACTCATTCCAGACTGGATTAGTTACATCCACAGCACACTTTGGAATAAGAGCCCAAACAAGTTATGCCTATCAATGGCAGCATCGAATACACATGAGGGTCTGGAGGTCCCTGTTGAGGAGGAGAATTCAGTGGTTTATACATGCTAAACTCTTCTTGTTTATCCCTTCCTTCAGGATCAAACAACCAAGCCACACATATTGGTGATTAGAAGCACTGGCATAATATGTGCCTGTGGCACACCGGCAGATGGCCGCTTCCACAAGTTCACTGCTGGGCTCAGCGGGAAGACAACTCTGAGTTGATATGGATAAGGGCACACTCTGGGGTGAGTAGATGCTCTTTTGCAATTGTTGGCCAGGGGATGTTGGTCTATGAGCAGATGAATGGGTCAGGCAAGCTGGTGTATGGATCTGTGGGCATTAGGCCTAAAGGCAGGCAGCCTGTTCCCCTGGAGGTTCACAGCTACACCTTGACGGTGAGAGGATTCTGAGCTGGCATGACAAGAGGGGCATGCCCGGGGACAGGCTGATACCTCCCTTGCATTCTTTGGAAACAAAGCAGCAGTCACAGGACAGGATTATTGTACAGCTGGGTGAAAGTTATTTGGGATTTTGTAAGAGGGTTGACTTAATCATTAGGGCAAAGAGATTTAGGATAGATGCAGGACCTTTTCCTGGGGGTGACTGTAAACTGGTCTGAAATACTGCAGTGGGGAGTATAGCAGGGAGCTATCAGGCCTCCGTGGGCTGACAAGGCCAGAAGATGTGTAAATCATCAAGTGGCTAAATCTGTACATGAATGAGGAGGGTCAATAGTTATCCCTAAAAATATATTTGGAACCAGAGTTCTTCAGAGACGATGGTTTATACCTATCCAAGGAAGGGCTATATTTTTTGGCTATTAGGGAGAGAACTGTTAGCCATCTGGGAATCCAGTTTGGGATTGATGGGGGGGAGTAGGGGAAGGCAGCCATTTGCTGCTGCCTCCTGGTGGCAGATGTCCAGTACAGGTATTCATACCACAAGGGGTCCAGTTTCCTGATAAATGAGAATTGAAGTGGAGTTAGAGGAAAGCATCCCTAAACCAGCTATGGAACGGGACTGGGGAGCCTAATGTCTGGTACAGTAAAGAAATGGCACCTTCAACCTTGTATAAGGAGAGGGTGGTGTAGTCCCAGCCCCCCAAAAAACCTAATAGTACCTTAGGTACAAGTGATTGACTTAATTCTGTTTACACATTATAAATATGATCAAGTTGAGACTAGTAATATATATACTTGGCAATTTAAAAGGGCCAATTTCACAAAGTTGAAAACAATGAGCCAAATCATCAAGGAGAAAATGTAATCAGAAATACATAAATGATAATTGGAAATTAAGAACATTTTACTAGGTGCCCAAAAAGCCACAAGCGAGGAAGGTGGTATATTAGTTACAAAACTGACCTGATTTAGAGGGTAAGAGAAGGAAGCTATAAATTATAAATAACAATAATATAACAAATGGAAGAAAAGGGAAACTAATAGTAATTAATATAAATCAGAACCTAGGAATTGTAGAAATTTGATAAGGGAAGCAAATGGACACACACAGAAAACTAAGATTTTTTTTTTAAGTAGATTAGAAAGAAAAAAGAATACTAACAGTGGTATTGGTCCGTTACTAGATGGAAATGGGAGAATTATCAATAACACAGAAGAGGTAGAAGTGTTTAATAAATATTTCTGTTCTGCATTTGGGGGGAAACTGATGATGTCGTCTTATATATGAGAACACAATTCCACAGTATCTCAGGAAGATGTTCAACAGCAGCTGTTAAAATTAGACATTTTCAAGTCAGAAGGTCCACATCCCTTGCATCCAAGAGTTTCAAAACAGCTGGCTGAGGAGCTTGCTGGACTATTAATGTTGACTTTCCATAAGTTCCAGAAGACTGGAAGAAAATGAATATTGTGCCAATATTTTAAAAGGATAGATGGGATAATCCAGGTAATTATAGGTCTATCGGGGTACATCAAGTCTCAGAGTCCAGGTCAATTGAGTCAAGGCTGGCAGGAATAAAAATAGCAGTGTAGAAGTTCGGGCTGGGGCCTGGGCTCTGAGACCCATCCATCCCCACTCACAGGCTTTCAGAGCCTGGGCTACATCTACACTGCTACTTTTAGTCCAGCAACACAAACCCCACAAGCTCAAGTGAGCTGACCTGGGCCAGGTTTTTTAAATGCAGTGTAGATGTAACCCTGTATCGAACATCAGCCCCAGGCAAGATAATGAGTGGCTGATATGAGATTTGATTAATGAAAAATTAAAGGAGAGCAATAGAGTTAATGCCAATCAACATGGGTTTATGGAAAATAGATTAGGTCAAACTAACTTGATATCTTTTTTTTTTTTTAAATGAGATTACAAGTTTGATTGATAAAAGAATTGAGGCAATATACTTAGACTTATCTTAAAGCATTTGAGTTGGTACCGCACTGACCTTTTGATTTAAAAACTACAATGATATAAAATTAACATAGCACAAATTAAATGGATTAGAAGCTGGCTAACTGATTAGTTACATTTTGAGACCTAACAGGGAATCATCACTGAACGGGTATGTTTCTAGTGGGATCCCACAGCGATTGGTTCTTGACCCTCCTTATTTAACATTTTTAGCAAGGAGCTGAAAAAAAATCACCAATTAAGTTTGCAGTCAGTGCAGTTATTCCAGATTTACACCATTGTAAAATCAGAATCTGAACCCATATTGTGTCATTAGCAGAAAGACAACACTAACTGGATTTTATGGGATTTGTACATTTAAATATATATATATATATTTATTCTGACAAGAATTTGGAAGTTGTAAAAGAACCAGCTACTAAAACTTATTCATGCTGGGTGAAAAATAATGAAGCCACCAGAGAGTTATGCAAGTATTGTCTAGGCCTGCACACTGTAGAATGGACACCAGAGTCTGAGTAGCAATTTAGATGGGCTGGGGGAGTGCAGAGAGCAGAATGCCATTGGTTAGTAAACAGAGAAGCTGTTGTTCCTAGTAAAAGAAAACATTAAAACAGCTCCTCTGCTGCTTTCAGCAAGTTGCAACACTGGGGCACTGTACCAGGAATAGCAACACACACAGAAACCTACTCAGGCTTAAACCACTATTCATTTATATACACTGTGTTCCCTGGTACCTCTCAATACCCACCCACTGTATTAATTTTGTATTTTCCAGGTCTCTCTCTCTGTACCCCTGGGTATTTCTACCGGACGTGACCAGATACTAAACAGAATTAAACACTAGCAGAGCGGTCATGCAGTGACTGAACTTGCTAAGTGCATATGTGACACATACCATCTCATCTGTGGCTCACACTACCACCTTCATTGTCTGCAGATAGTAACTCTGCCAGATTAACTAGACAAAAGCCACTTCCTGATTGAGGTACCAGGACCTATACTGAGTTTTCCTCCCCTGGAATCACTTATATCCAACATGACTCACTTATTTTGTGTACACATGTATATATTACACACACACACACACACACACACACACACACACTATGTGCGCGTGCATGCACACTCTACACCAGTGGTTCTCAATCTTTCCAAACTACTATACCCCCTCTCAAGAGTCTGATTTCAGCCCCAGGTGGCAGGGCTTGGGTTTAGGCTTCAGCTGGAGCCCCACCACTCAAGGCTGAAGCATATGGGGCCTCCTGTGGTGTGGTGCCCCAAGCAATTGCCCTGCTTGCCACCCCCTAATGCTAGCCCTGCACATGCAACCCCCTTAAACCCTCCCATGACTCCAGCTTGAGAAACACTGAATAGTATATAGAGCTGTATAAACAAGTCATTGTCTGTATGAAATTTTAGTCTGTACGGACTTCGCTAGTGCTTTTTACGTAGCCTGTTGCAAAACTAGGCAGATATCTAGATGAGTTGACATACCCCCTGGAAGACCTCTGCGCACCCCCAGTGGTACGCTTACCCCTGGTTGAGAACCACTTCTCTACACGTCAATAGACACCAGTTCATTGTATATGTTCAATACATCTCATCGGCACTCATTTATAAAAGTCACATTGCATCTGCAAACATGTAGCTTCACATTACTTACACCTACTGCTAATTTTGAATGTAAGTTGCCACATAAGCATTTAGAGGTTCCTCTTTAGCATTTAGGAACACCTCTTTATAACAATGGTCCCCCCCCCAAAAAAAAGTGGGACTCATCTGAGTAAGGAGTGCAGAGTTTGTCCCCCAGGGAGATCATAATTATATTTTTTTTACCTGGTAATGTAGAAGTAATAAGAAACAGCACAATTTACAAAAATATCTGAACTGTTAAGAACTTAACTATGTTGTTCACATAGTTTCATTATTTGTGTGTTACTTTTCCAAGTCCTATAGAAATCAACTCAACTACACGTAACTACACCATCTGGGGTTAGGTACTCACTCAGATTTTTCTCTTTTAAACAGACATTCATTCTCCTGGATTTCAGCCTCAGAGATGAGACTGAATGAACACAAACAAAAATAGATGTGTCAGGTGATGTACCCCAGTTTCATGCAAACAGTAACCTCCGCCAGTGCAAATCATGACCAGTTTTGCCAGGCTAGGCTAAGGATTTGTACTGGTGCAGCTACTCTGACAGCTGTCCATGGTGGCTTAAAAAAAAAAAAAAAAAATCAAATCTCACTTCAGACAAGTGCTTAGTTTTCTCCTTTTTAGCCAGTACAGTTGCTGAGCATTAGCTAACGCATTTCGGTAACAGAAATGGGGGTTGTAAAATACACAAGTTTCATGGAATACTCTGGTGGTGAAAGAACCTCCAGCAGTGCTGTAATCTACCCTTTTCCTTTTCTTATAAAACACAAAGAGCAGGCAAAGAATGACAAGAAGTTCTTCTGTATCTTGAGGATACATACATACATACATACATATTCATCTTTCTATTATGGCTCATTAAAAATCTCTCGCCTCCACCGACAAAAGAGCCTCACAGCAGCAACCCTCTTGTTTAAAAGCATTTGAGAGTTAACCTGCACGATCCTGTAAGTCTGACCTTTATAATACTAAAGAGTTTAAACATCCCATTGGACCTGATCTGGTTGGAAGTTATTTTGTTAAAATTGAAATCGTGACTAGAAACAAGCAGGACGTCCCTAAAACAACATTTTATCATAAGGACACTAAGTAGTTACTTGTATTATCATCAGCTGTGTTTCTCCCCACCCCTTTCCTCATACAGCCATCTTAGAGCTCACTGTGGTAACCAGCTGTTCTTGAATTAGAATGGTTTTAAATCAGCTGCAAATATCTCAATATTGATATCTATAAGCATTCTGGAACCATTTGTAGAGTGGGATACTGCTCAACGTAAGTAAGGATATGAGACTCTGGCCCTAAATGATAACTTGTATATCATTTTGCACAAGACCAAACAAACTAGGGAAATACAACCTAGCTGGAGCTACTATAAGGTGGGTGCATAACTGGTTGGAAAACCATTCCCAGGGAGGAGTTATCAGTGGTTCACAGTCATGCTGGAAGGGCATAACGAGTGGGGTCCCGCAGGGATCAGCTCTGGGTCCGCTTCTGTCAAATATCTTCATCAATGATTTAGATAATGGTATAGAGAGTACACTTATAAAGTTATAAAGATAGTATTAAAATTCAAAATGATCTGGACAAACTGGAGTAATGGTTGAAGTAAATAGGATGAAATTCAATGAGGACAAGTGCAAAGTACTCCATTTAGGAAAGTACAAATCAGTTGCATGCATGCAAAATGGGAAATGACTGCCTAGACGGAGTACTGTGGAAAGGGATCTGGGAGTCTATAGTGAGGGTTCGTCCCTCTCCGGGGCAGCGGGGAACCACACCACCTCCCTTAGTCCTTGCACGGCCCCTTGGGGAAGCAGGAGTCCTGGCTCAAGCCGTCCGGTGGGGGCTGAGCACACACCGGTAACAATTAACCGATAACTAGCCTAGGCCATGGGTCAGGGCGGGGCAATAAAGAGTCAAGGCTCAGGCCCTCAGGCAGGGGCTGAGCAGCAGTTTATATAGGCAGCAGGCCCAGGCCCTGGGTCAGGGTGGGGCAGTAAAGAGTCCAAGGCTCAGGCCCTCAGGCAGGGCTGAGCAAACACAGGTAGATAGCGCACCCAGGCGAGGGGGGGAGACTGCCACCCACACGGGGGGGACAGGGGACACAGGCCCTCCCACTCCACTGCATTCCAGCCCGGGGCCCTAGCAGCAGCAGAAGGCCCACTGCTGTGTCAGTGGGGATCCTGGCCACAACACACTGACATGGGTTCTGGCTGTGTTGCAGCCAGACTCAGGTCAGCTGCCCCCGGGCTACTTCCCAACTCCCCCTCTAGAGGTACCTGGGTCAAGGTGGTGTCCTCGGGGGGGGGAGGGGAGTGGGGGACCGATCAGCGTTGGAGCCTCGGGGTAGGCTCAGCGACTCTCCCACATGCGAGTCCGTGTCGAGTATTGGCTGGTCAGAGCAGTCTCCAGGTCCGCCGCTGGTTGCTAGAGAGTCTCCCGCACAGGACCTGGGCTGGAGGTGTCTGGCCTCTCCAGCAGCTGCCTCTCGAGTGAGCTCTGGGGTTGAGCTCTTATACTTCCTGTCCGACCTCTGACTCTCTGGGGGGCGGACTTGGAGTGCTCTGGCTCCACCCACTCTGGTGTCCGGCAGAGCTTGTCCCTCTCTGGGGCATCGGGGAACCACACCTCCCTACAGGGTCATAGTGGATCACAAGCTAAATATGAGTCAACAGTGTAACGCTCTTGCAAAAAAAGCAAACATTCTTATATATTATTATTATTATATGAGAATGACATTCTGGGTGTCAGAGGTGGTTTTGGAACACATTGATAAACTAAACACTACTAAGTCACCAGGATCAGATGGTATTCACCCAAGAGTTCTGAAGGAACTCAAATATGAAATTGCAGAACTACTAACTGTAGTTTGTAACCTATCATTTAAATCAGCTTCAATACCAAATGACTGGAAGATAGCTAATGTGATGCTAATTTTTAAAAAAAAAGGACTCCAGAGGTGATCTCGGCAATTACAGGCTGGTAAGCCTGACTTCAGTACCGGGCAAACTGGTTGAAACTATATAAATGAACCTAATTTGTTGGGGAAGAGTCAACATGGTTTTTGTAAAGGGAAATCATGCCTCACTAATCTACTAGAATTCTTTGGGGGGGGGGTCAAGCAGCATGTGGACAAGGGGTATCCAGTGGATATAGTATACTTAAATTTTCAGAAAACCTTTGACAAGGTCCCTCACCAAAGGCTATTAAGCAAAGTAAGCTGTCATGGGATAAGAGGGAAGGGCCTCTCGTGGATCGGTAACTGTTTAAAAGAAAGGAAACAAAAAGGTAGGTATAAATGGTCAGTTTTCAGAATGGAGAGAGGTAAATAGTGGTGTCCCCCAGGCAGAGCTGGCTTTAAGCCAATTCGGCCGATTCCCCGGAATGGGGCCCCGCGCCTAAGAGGGCCCCGCAACGTCCGGGGCTGCCGGCGAAGCAAAAAAAAAAAAAAAAAAAAAAAGCTGCGGCCTGCTTCTCCCCCCTCATTCCAACGCTTGCGCCGCCATATAGCTGATCAGCGCAAGCCTGGGAGGGAGGTGGGAGGAGGAGGAGGAGGAGGAGGAATATGGCGTGCTTGGGGAAGAGGCGGGGCCAGGGTGGGGATTTGGGGAGGGGTCCAATGGGGCAGGGAGGGGGCAGAGTCGGGGCAGAGTTGGGGCGGGGTGGGGGCGTAAGACAATTCGCGTCCCGGCGTGGGGCCCCGCACCTGCTAAAGCTGGCCCTGCCCCCAGGGGTCTGTACTGGGACCAGTCCTATTCAACATATTCATAAATGATCTGGAAAAAGGGGTAAAGAGGTGGCAAAATTTGCAGAGGATACAAAACTACTCAAGGTAGTTAAGTCCCAGGCAGACTGTGAAGAGCTACAAAAGGATCTCTCAAAAATGGGTGACTGGGCAACAAAATGGCAGATGAAATTTAATGTTGATAAATACAAAGTAATGCACATTGGAAAACATAATCCCAACTATACACATGAGATGATGGGTCTAAATCAGCAGTTACCACTCAAGAAAGATCTTGGAGTCGTTGTGGATAGTTCTTTGAAAACATCCACTCAATGTATAGCAGCAATCAAAAAAAACGAACACAATGTTGGGAATCATTAAGAAAGGGATAGAAAATATATTGCCTCTCTATAAATTCATGGTATGCCCACATCTTGAATACTGCATGCAGATGTGGTTGCCCCATCTCAAAAAAGATATACTTGAATTGGAAAGAGTTCAGAAAAGGACAACAAAAAATGATTCGGGGTATGGAATGGCTTCCGTACGAGTAGAGATTAAGAAGACTGGGCCTTTTCAGCTTGGAAAAGAGACGACTAAGGGGGGATAGGACTGAGGTTGTTACGAGGAGGAGGGGGAAGAATTGTTCTCCTTAACCTCTAAGGATAGGACAAGCAGAAATGGGCTTAAATTGCTGCAAGGGAGGTTTAGATTGGACATTAGAAAAACCTTCCTAACTGGCAGAGTGGTTAAGCACTGAAATAAATTGCTTAGGGAGGTGGTGGAATCTCCATCATTGGAGATTTTTAAGAGCAGGTTAGACAAACACCTGTCAGGGATGGCTGAGATAATACTTACTCATGCCATGAATGCAGGGGACTAGACTAGATGACTTCTCGAGGTCCCTTCCAGTCCTATGATTATCTTCAAATCAGTCTTTTTACTGATGAATGTGTGATTTGTCTGTTGAATGATCTCATGTTTGAGATGCTAGTGGGTTTTTGGCAGATCTGAAAGCAATTCAAGAGTACAGCTTTGATTTTGGTATACATGATGCAGAACTGTATGTGACAGAGGGCCAAAGCTCTTGAAATCAGCTATGCTACGGCAGAGGTGAAAGTAAGCCGGTACGGCGTACCGGCAAGAGCCAGTTCACGGTGCCGGACCGCACCGGCTTCTGCGGTGGGGATTTAAAGGGCTCTGGCTCCCCGCCGCTGTGGGGAGCCCAGAGCCCTTTAAATCCCGCCCGCAGCTCCAGCGGCCAGGCTGGGGCCAGGATTTAAAGGGCTCAGAGCTCCCCGCCGCAGCAGGGAGACAAGAGCCCTTTGAATCCCGCCCGCAGCTCCGGCAGCTGGGCTGGGGC
The DNA here is from genome assembly GCF_028017835.1 of Emys orbicularis. NCBI lineage: Eukaryota > Metazoa > Chordata > Testudines > Emydidae > Emys > Emys orbicularis. The sequence continues at coordinate 24,687,183 of NC_088696.1, forward strand.
TGGGATTTAAAGGGCTCAGGGCTCCTCGCAGCCGCAGGAGCTCTGGGCCCTTTAAATCCACGCCCAAGCCCTTTAAATTTGCCCCTGAGCCCCGGGGGGCTTCCAGCCACCTCTGCAACTGGGAGCCTCGGGTTGATTTAAAGGCCCCGGGCTCCCAGCCACAGCCAGTGCCCCAGGGCCTTTAAATCTTGAGAGGCCCCGCCTCTTTTGGTTGAGGCCATGCCTCTTCCGGATGATGCCACGCCCCCCTCAGGACTCCAGCAGTACCGGTAAGTCCTGTAAGTTACTTTCACCCCTGTGCTACGGTCACCTGAGAAAGGTACAGCTAATTGCAGTACACGTTAACAGACTTGATTGTATTGAAAGAGTATTCAGTGTTAGTATTTTTACTTCTGTTAATTACACACACAAAAATACCTTGATGTTCACTGTTTCAAGAGTGTAGATGTTTACAATAGCACTTCATAAAGCATAATTTACAAGGAGCTACTTAAATGCCATGGGCCAAATCCACCTCTGGTGTAACTCCACAGAAGTCAATAGCTTTATACGAGGGATGAACTGGACTCAATTTGTTTTACTGACTTTGGATTTTCATTGAAAATTTGGCTTCTCTTGGGAATTGTACTGTTGCAAATTTAACAGCTTTCACTAACATCCTCTGTTGCTTTAGCATAAACATTTCAAAGTCAGGCTGAGGTTAAATACTGATAGAGACCATGTGTAACAAAACAAGCCTAGAATCCAAAGAACGATGGCTAAACTGTCTCATACTGCCTTGTGCCTCCCAATTTTTACCTGGTTCTGTGAGCTGAGTCTAGCAGTGGCAGAGCAGCAAAATTCTCAGATCTGCAGTCAATCGTAGATCAGACTGAACTCAGTGCAGGTGGCATGCTGGCTGACGTGTAAGAAGAGAGAGTAGGTTAGCTAATTTACAGTATAGTTTCTGCCAGCTGTAATTTCAGCCTCTGAACCCTCTGGAAATTGCAGCCAAAACACTTGGATTTGGGAGGATGAGCAGGTTGGCTAAAACTGCAGTGTGAAACATAGAATGACAAAAGTATCTTTGCACCCTTCCTCTACCCCCTTCTATTTTTTCTTCCTTCTTGAAAATATTTATTATACACACACACACACACACATATCCCGCGGCGGCCCCGGAGTGGTCCCGCTCGGGTCCTGCAGGGGAATGAACGGGGCTCGGCTGCCGATGCCTCCGCCCCGGGGCCGCCGCGGGATAGTACCAGCTGGGCAGCAGCCCAGACGCGACTGGCCAGGGGCTGGGCGCAGCGTGCGCGCTGCTAGGTCCCCGCAGCAGGCCCGGGCTCGGGGGGTTCGGGCCCGGGTGCCAGAGCCGCAGCCGCTGAGCTTGGCCATCGGCCGCTTCCTCCCCCAGCGGCAGTGGGAGCTGCAGCAGCGGCTGCTCCCGAGTCCCGCTGCCCGGGGGGGGAGAACAGCTGCCGCCTGGCCCTGCGGGCCACCCCCCTGCTCTCCCTACCGCCCGACTGAGTCCTGCCTGCACTGGGGCCAGGCCGGACTCTCACTCACCCCGGCCCCGCGCTTCCCCTGCGTCTCCCGGGCCTCCCTCCACAAGCGCCGGAGGGAGGAGGAATGGCGAGCCTGGGGAAGAGGTGGGGATTTGGGGAGGGAGCCAATGGGGGAAGGAGTCGGGGCAGGGGGGGCGCGAGCACTTCCGGGGTCCGGAGTGTTTGCTTGTTTGTCCAGTGTCCCGACCTAACATTGGTCGGGATGCGGGACAAACAAGGAAATATCAGGACAGTCCCGATAAAATCGGGACGTCTGGTCACCCTAGTTACAAACTGATCAGTCAACCACATACCTCATTTAGAACCGGAAGTACACAATCAGGCAGCAGCAGAGATTGGGGGGGGGGGGGGGAGTAAGCCAAATACAGTACAATGTTAAATGTTAACTACTAAAGAAAATAAAGGTAAAGTTTAAAAAAAGATTGGACAAGAAAACTGTTTCTGTGCTTGTTTCATTTAAATTAAGATGGTTAAATGCAGCATTTTTCTTCTGCATAGTGAAGTTTCAAACCTGTATTAAGTCAATGTTCACTTGTAAACTTTTGAAAGAACCATAACATGTTCAGAGTTATGAACATCCATTCCCAAGGTGTTCGTAATGTAGTAACATATGCAGCACTACTCCATAGGTTTTAAGAAAGAACATTCTTCCTTTCAGTTTGTGAAATCTAATGTAAATTCACATAGTTAATACTAATAATATTAACTATGAACTGGGCCCCATCTCCCAGAGACCAAATTCTGCATCATCACATGACGTAGACCACATCTGCTCAGGTGAGTAAGCACAGACCCTCAGCTTTCATTCTAATGGGAGTTTGGCCTATATAAGGTCTGCAGAATTTGTCCCAAAGGAACAGCTACTATTGATGATAAAGAAAAGTAGTAACAGAAAATTAAAAACAGCTGCAATATCTGTAAAGAACTCTTTATGAATATTCAACCACTTTAAAAGCAAAAAAAAAAAAAAAAAAAAGGCAAAAAGCAGGAAGCATATGTTGCCTGACTGAATTTAAAAAAAAAAAAAAAAAAAAGCAGCACTGAGTGTTAGGCTAGGTCTACACTATGGGGGCGGGGGGTCAACCTAAGATACGCAACTTCATTTTAGGTCGACTTACCTGGCTGTGAGGACGGCGGCGAGTCGACCGCTGCCTCTCCGCCATCGACTCCGCTTCCGCCTCTTGCCGCGGTGGATTTCCGGAGTCGACGGCAGAGCGATCAGGGATCGATTTTATCGCGTCTTCACTAGACGCAATAAGTCGATCCCCAATAGATCGATTGCTACCCGCCGGATCGGCAGGTAGTGAAAACGTGCCCTTAGCAACATATCAGATCCCAACATCAGGATTACAACTGTACTGTGTCAGGCAACGGGGAAAAAATTTCACTGGTAAAGTGAAATGGATGAAGTTTGCCATGTCTCCATTTGGCAACATCCATCCATTTAATACAAACTATTAAAAAAATCCACACCCCTACATAAATGAGAAAAGTATCAGATCTGCAACCAGATGAGATTTAGGGCAGGGCACAGAACGCTGTATTGTCAGCAGATTCTGAATCAGGAAATAGCCCATTTCCGCCTGTGGATGCAACCCAGGACCAAGACCACAAGAACATGTGCAGACGGTCCAGAGTCAAATCCAGACTTTGAAGGAGCACAGATGTCAAGGTCAGGTACGTCTATCCCAGTTGTATGCATTTGTGCCAGTGGGTTAAATTTAGCTTATGCTTCCATAAACTGTTTTCCCCACATAATGGCAGGAAACTGCCTTTTCATTTTAAGAGGCAAAGAAGGGCATCAATACTGGTGTTGGGATATATAGTAGTATATGTTGTAATACATTATAGGCCATATGGGCCTGGTATAAATGCTGTATGCTTGACATGAGTACGCGAGTTGTGTGTTGGCATCTGAAGCAAGGATTTAAGGTTATAAGCAGTCAAGAATTGTCTGTGCAAAACAAATTTTGTCATGTCCATAAGAGGAAATGGAATGTCTTGGATTATGGTGGCCTGCCCAGAACTGCTTTCCTGGAGTTATGGATGAAAGGCTTAGTAAACAGACAAAGAGCTAATTACGTGACAACTGGTCTATAAAAAAGGTTGCTTGCTATAGCTGAAGTTGAAGTTGGAGTCAGACACCGACCCTGAAAAAGAAGAGGCGTGTAATGTGGGGCTCCCCACGCCTTGTGAGCGGACTGAATTTCGACTGGCCATCGGGATTTCCTTCGGATCTTCAGACTCTGGTGTAGTATGAAAGGAGTGTGAATGTGGCGTGAGTGGGGTTTATATTGTAATCAATAAAAATATTTAAAGTATTATGTACCAACACCGTGTCCAGTATCTGCCTGCTCCCCCATCCCAAAGGGAGGCCTTTCTCAGAGCCTAGCACTGGTTCTACCAGGAATGAAGGCCCTAGATTCTATGGAGCTTTGTTTCTGCACCGGATGCAGGAGAGAGGTGTGGGGCAAAGGGGGCTCAGTCCAGGACTACTCTAAGTTGCATAGGCTTGTAACCACCCTTTGTGGGCTGTTAGTGCTCCTGGCTATACGTGTCAGCATATGTGCTTTAACCACACACACCTTCTCTGCAATGGGGGGGGGGCAAGGGAATGGAGCTGTCATGCCAACCTCATATCAGGTCAAAAACCCTATTGTAACAAGGATGCAGGCCCTACTTAATCCCCCTTTTCACTGGCAGAGTCTCATAAAAAGGTATATTTTCACAGGTGACAATCTGGTCCAAAGCATTTAGCTGTGGTAGGAGCACCACGGTTACATTTCGCCCACATCTCAAGAGTTCAAACAGTCTGCTATGGTTCTTCCTCTCCCCAACATACAATGATGCATCTATCGCATAGCAATATCTGCACTTTGGCCTATATTATGCCTGATGCCAAACCACAGGCCATGATTTAGCAGTGTGGAGGGGTATTAGCAGGAATCCCCAGAGGCATTGTGGCAGACTTGTCTAGAGCAGTGGTTCTCAACCAGCCGTCCAGGGCCTCCTGGGTGAGCAGGAGCATGTTTCAAGGGGTCAGCCAAAATAAACCAGAGAGCAGGGCAGGCATTAGACTTGCTGGAGCCCAGAGTAGAAATCCAAAACCTGAACCCCGCCCACCTGGGGCTGAAGCCGAAGCCCCAGCAACTTAGCTTTGTGGGGGCCCCCTGTGGCGTGGGGCTCCAGGCAATGGCTCTGCTGGTTACCCACAACACTGGCCCTGGCTTTTAATCTACTGGATATGCAGGAAAACAGTTGTTGTGGCACAGGCAGGTGGGCCGTGGACCCCCGACCAACACAAAGGTACTGCAGGGACCTTCAAGTTTCAGATACTCCAGTTTTCAAAAGGAACACAGACGCCCGAGGACACAGTGCTGTGACAAGACTCCCATAAAAAGACCAAAAATGTCTTTCAAGAATGTGTTCAGAATATAAGATCTCTACCTGTGATATTTTTCTGTAATAGGGGTGTGTGTGGGTGTGTGTGCGTGTGTGTGTGAAAAATTTGAGACGCCACAATATTAACCTATTACTAGCCTCTGGAAGTAATAAAATGCCATCTAATTCCCAAAACCCAGGAGTGAAGGAAAAGAAGGGGGAAAAAACAAAAACAAAAAAACAAAAACAAAACAAACAAAAACACTGTTGCATGTGCTCCGAGGGATGTGAGAGAGATTCTTAGATAAGAAAATAGCACAAAATACATTTGACCCTTTTACAGCAGAAGTGATCACAACTGGCAGAGGATCCATCTGTTTTCTACAGACACCAACATATTTGCCATTCTGACAGTTCATCACTAGGGACATTATTTATTCATGCTTTCATGGTCCTCTGCGCACACAGACGATTCTAACATGTCTTTGGTAATTAATGGCACACGACTGACAAGGAATGAGGTTTCTCAGCGGAGTGCACCTAACTCCCCTCATACATGTTACACATTGTTCCACAAACTTGGCCATGTAATGAAGACTCTGCAGAGACTATGATGTATGACAATAGTGGACCCTGCCAAGCAAGATGCCTGGCAGCATTCTACAGCTATGTGTTTCCCCAAGGCTGATCTTTCTCACCTGGGCTCAACCCCTGTGCCCTGTGCCCCCACTGCATCTTAGTCCCTTTGTTTCATCATGTGTTTTCAGCAGTCTTCCTTCTTGGGCAGGGAGGCAGTGGAGAAGAGCCTAGATTAACTCACTCCCCAGCCTTAAATAGGATTTACATATGGCAGGAATCCTTTGTTTCTTAGTTTGACCCCCACCCCATTTCAGTGGGAAAAGTACCAGCATTTCAAGATCCTGTCTGGTACTAGGTGACAGGATCATAGGACCCTGCACTGTCAAAGCAGCATCCCAGGAAACTTCTCAGGAAGGAGGGAGATTAGTATCTTCAAAGTCCTATTGTTCTTCCTAATGGCCCATCCAGGCTGTTTGCATACAGTCTGGTGGGTGTTCCCCAGATGAAAACACAGTTGTAATTATTACAATCAATATTTCTAACTTCAGATACAGAAATGATAACATGCATACAAATAATCATATTCAGTAAATCATAACCTTTCCAATGATCTCACATGACCCATCTTGCATAAACATATCTTAGTTATGCCATATTTATAGCATAACAATATTTCTAAGAATATGAAACGTAATGTCACATCCTCCTTCTAAATTGGGCAGGCAGCATAAGCATTTTAACTACACAAGGAGTAACCCCTCAACAGGACTCGATGCCTGTGCAAGTGTTTTTCATAAATTACTAAACATGATCAACAAATGCAACGGAGGAGAAATCAATCTTCTCCTTTCAGAATTTCAAAAAGCCAAATACTCTAAGGCTTCGAACATCCAGGCCCTTTAACTTTGATTCTGAAGCCTCAGAATTTGCCATGAAATCCACCTTTGCTCGCTTCAGAATGTGCTTGAGATTAGAGTCTAATTTAAAATATCCATCCAAGCAGCCTTGTAAGAATAACCTTTAAAATGCAAACTGAGTGTAAATCAATGCAGATAGATTGTTTCAGGAAGTACAGTCCTAGAGGCAGGAGTTGCCCCATTCGTTTCATTTCAATAGCTATTAACTCTAAAGCTTAAAGATGACAATTTAAATGTCAACATTAGTATTTCATTGCTTATAATTTTAGTACTACTGGATGATTAATATGATTTCGCCCAATCCTAAACTGCCTCTCAAACGTCTCTAGATATCAAAAGCCCCAACAAGCCCCTACCCAGCTGCCCAAACTTGCCGCTTCACCCCATGCCTAGGGTGACCAGATAGCAAGTGTGGGGGGAAAAAAAAAAATCGGGACAAGGGATGAGGGGTAATAGTTGCCTATATAAGACAATGTCCTGATTTTATAGGGACAGTCCCTATAAAATCAGGACATCTGGTACCTTACCCATGCCCGATGACTTTTATAATGCCATTACGCCTTTCCTCTTTATCATGCCATCAATCTAGTTGGATATCTAAAATACACAGGAGAAAGAGCATGAAACAACAGACGGCATTAATTCAACCAGATTAATCTGTCCCCTTAGCCAAGACTCAAGTAGTTTTATACAGAATGGGGTAGTACACACACACACACACACACACACACACACACATATATGCAGAGCCACAGCCTTCAGAAAGCTGCTTCTTGCACTAATTTGTTATCTTAGCCAAAGCTTCTACAGTTCCCAACCTGAAATGACAGGAACCAAATATCTGAAGTTATTACAAGAGGACTTTAAAATAGGACAGTTGTTTGAGGATCAATGAAATCAGCACATTGTCACAGGAAGAGAGAAAGTTGTGTGTGTGTGAGTGTGTGTGAGAGAGAGAGTCTTTCACATGAGAATCTTAAAGGGTTGTAGGAGTGGAACACACTGCTTGATGTAAATAAGTAGTCTATCATTTGCAGGGGACTTCCCCTTTCAACAGGAAAGCACTTCCAAAGTTCTAAAACACTAGAAGACTGACAAGGAAATCATTGTAAGTTTTGCTGAATTAAGGCTCCAATCCAGCAAAGTTTGCAAGTAGTACTAATAACTGCGCACACACTCTTCCCTCCCTCCCCCCCACCCCCATATTTAAAAGGTTTGCTGGATAAGGGGTTTTAGTCAGGATTGCTCCTGAAGATCTTTACATTTGCCCCTAAAGATTCTAAAAAGTTTTAGATTAAGTTAACTGCTGACTCTCAGGGCTTCTTCCCTGAAGTCTTCCAACAGGCCTGATTTAGGAGTTTCCTTCTCTAGTTATCCTCTTCCTCCAGGGATAGTCCCAGGGTACAAGCACCATCTCTGTAATTCCTTTCCCAGAAAGAGGAGACTCCTAACTACTTCTTGCCAGTACCCTGCAGTTCTTACTATTCTCCCCTGCTGAGTCTAATCCTTAATTACCTGTCTCCCCCTTCAGGTGCCACAGAATGGGCTAATTGGGTTTTCTGGATCCCCTTAAACTCCTCACTGGACTTGAAAGGGTTAATACACCCCCATCACACCATCTTTATACTAGCAGAGCACCTAGCACAGGGGGGCCCTGATCCTGATAGAGGACTCCAGGTCTCACCACACTACAAATGACAAATAGCAAAGCTATTTTAATTTATTGTTCTTTTAAAGGTAAATATCTTTACCTGACCTTCCTGTCTTGAACATCCATTTTACTACCAAACTGCCAACAATCACAGTACTTAAACTGTCCTTTTAAGACACATTAAGAATCTATTGCAAGAGAAGCCTTGCATTTAAGTTTAGCAGTAATGTTACTGTGCAACATCTCGTTAACATGTGTCATGCTGTATGCCACCACAACGGAAATTTGAAGCTAACAATATTCAGCAGATCTAACAAATTTTAACACCATCACTACTTGCACTTGCTCTCTGCTGTTTCAGCAAATGGCAGTTAGAAATGATTGCAGCAAAAAAATAACCCCACATGACACATCTGAAGTTTCTCCATTGCCCCAAAACATTTTTTGAATACACAGAATCATAGAAATGCAGGGCTGGAAGGGACCTAGAGAAGTCATCAAGTTCAGCCCCCTGCAGAGGCAGACCAAGTAAACCTAAATCATCCCCGACAGGTGTTTGTCCAACTTATTTTTAAAAACCTCCGGTGTTGGGGATTCCACAACCTCCCTTGGAAGCCTATTCCAGAGCTTAACTGCCCTTATAGTGAGAAAGGCCCTCTCCCCACACCCCGCCCCAAATATCTACCGTAAAACTCCCTTGCTTCAATTTAAGCCCCATTACTACTTGTCCTACTTTCAACCTGGAGAACAACTGATCACGGATTTCTTTAGAATAGCCTTTAACACAGTGGTTCTCAAACTATTGTACTGGTGACCCCTTCCACATAACAAGCCTCTGAATGCGACCCCTCTTAAATTAAAAACATTTCTTTATATATTTATAACACCATTATAAATGCTGGAGGCAAAGCGGGTTTGGAGTGGAGGTTGACAGCTCACAACCCCCTGAGAGGTCCCGACCCCCAGTTTGAGAATCCCTGCTTTGACATAGCTGAAAACTTCTTAAGACTAAACAAGGCCAGGTTTGGGTTTTTTGTTTGTTTGTTTTTTAAATTAAAAACCATGCCTCACAAGGCAGGTTTTCTAAACCCTTTTTCTAGGGCTGTCAATTAATTGCAGTTAATCGCACTGTTAAACAATAGAATACCAATTGAAATGTAATCAATGTTTTTGGATGTTTTTCCTACATTTTCCAATATATCAATGTCAATTACAACACAATACAAAGTGTACAGTGCTCACTTTATATTTATTTATTACAAATATTTGCATTATAAAAAACAAAATAGTATTTTTCAATTAACCTCATACAAATACTGTAGTGCAATCTCTGTCATGAAAGTGCAACTTACAAAGGAATTATTTATTTTTTTACACAACTGCACTCAAAAAAAAAAAACCAATGTGAAACTTTAGAGCCTACAAGTCCTTCCAGTCCTACTTCTCGTTCAGCCAATCCAGTTTGTTTACATTTATGGGAGATAATGCTGCCCACTTCTTAATTACAATGGCACCTGAAAGTGAGAACAGGCATTTGCATGACACTGTTGTAGCCGGCGTCACAAGATATTTACATGCCAGAGGTACTCAAGATTCATATACCTCTTCATGCTTCGGCCATTGTTCCAGAGGACATGCTTCCACACTGATGACAAAAAAATAATGGGTTAATTAAATTTGTGACTGAACTTCTTGGGGGAGAATTGTAGGTCTCCTGCCAGGGGTGAAAGTAACTTGAAGGACTTACTGGTATGCCGGAGTCCTGAGCAGGGGCATGGCCTCAACCGGAAGGGGCACGGCCTCAACTGGAAAAGGCAGGGCCTTTCAAGATTTAAAGGGCCTGGGAGTCCCAGGCCCTTTAAATCACCCTGGAGCTACCAGCTGCAGAGGCAGCTGGGAGCCCCGGGGCAAATTAAAGAGCCCGGGGCTCTGGCTGCCGCAGAGCTCTGGGCCCTTTAAATCACCGCAGCAGCCCTGCCGCCACTACCCCAGGGCGGCAGGGCTCGGGCGGGGATTTAAAGGGCTTGGGGCTCCCCGCAGCAGCCGGAGCCCCAGGCCCTTTAAATCATCGGCGGAGCCCTGCCGCCGCTACCCCGGAGGCTCCAGCCGCTGCGGGGAACTCCGGGCCCTTTAAATCCCCACCTGAGCCCAGCTGCCGGAGCTCCGGCGGTGATTTAATGGGCCCAGGGCTCCCTGCACCAGCTGGAACTCTGGGCCCTTTAAATCACTGCCAGAGAAACTGGTCCAGTCCGGCACGGCGTACCGGCTCTTGCCGGTACGCCATACCGTACCATACCGGCTTACTTTCACCTCTGTCTCCTGCTGTTTTACCCACATTCTGCCATAGATGTCATGTTTTAGCAGTCTCAGATGATGACCCAGCACGTTTGTTTGAAGAAAACTTTCACTGCAAATTTGACAAAATGCAAAGAAGGTACCACTGTAAAATTTCTAAAGATAGCTACAGAACTCGACCCAAGATTTAAGAATCTGAAGTGCCTTCCAAAATCTGAGAGGGATGAGGTGTGGAGCATGTTTTCAGAAGTCTTAAAAGAGCAACACTCTGATGCGGAAACTACAAAATGCAAACCAACAAAAAAAGAAAATCAGCGTTCTGCTGGTGGCATCTGACTCAGATGATGAAAATGAACATGTGTCAGTCCACACTGCTTTGGATCGTTATTGAGCAGAACCGGTCATCAGCGTGGATGCATGTCCTCTGGAATGGTGGTGGAAACATCAAGGGACATACTAATCTTTAGCACCTCTGCCACATAAATATCTTGTGACTCCAGCTACCGTGTCATGCAAATGCCTGTTCTCACTTTCAGGTGACATAGTGAACAAGGAGCCAGCAGCATTATCTTCTGCAAATGTAAACAAACTTGTTGGTCTGAGTGACTTGCTGAACAAGAAGTAGGACTGATTGGACTTTTTTTTTTAAAAATGTAAAACTTTACAGCCCAATACAGGTTTTTTGGTACATAATTCTACATTTAGAAGCTCAACTTTCTGGATAAAGAGATTGCACTACAGTACTTGTATTAGTATTTTTCAATTCACCTATTTCTTTTGCTTTTTTACGGTGCAAATATTTGTAATCAAAAATGTAAAGTGAACACTGTACACTTTCTGTTCTGTATTGTAATTGAAAATATATTTGAAAATGTAGAAAACACCCAAAATATTTAAATAAATGGTATTCTATTTTTTATTCACACAATTAATCGTGATTAATTTTTTTATTCATTTTTTTTTAAATAGCCCTACTTTTTTCAGTTTTGCTGCTCTCCTCTGGACTCTCTCCAATTTGTCCACATCTTTCCTGAAGTGTGGCACCCAGAATTGGACACAATATTCCAGGTGAGTCCTCACCAGTGCCAAGTAGAGCGGGACAATTACTCCCCATCTTACATACAAGAACCCTGTTAATGTACCCCCAGAATGATATTAGCCTTTTATCTCATATTTAATTTTGTGATCCACTATAACCCCACGTGGAGGCAGAGCATAAATGCAGATGTAAATACTTTGTACATTTGCAGTTTTAAGTAATAACTTCAGCAATATTTTTTCCTACAGATTGTGCATCTTCTTGGTAATACCCTACAGTGGCAGTTCTATTTCCCCAGGGAAAGCACAGCTATTTAAATAGCTGTGGCAACATGTCACCAGTGTTTACATAAGTATTAACAACTTCCCATGTGGTCTTTGCAGCATGTATTCACCTGAAGAGATTCTGCACCCTAGAGCACTTGTAGTTGTCTATCTATTGGCAGTGCGATATTTTAAACAGACAATGTTCGGACACTAGAGTTTGTATATGAAGAGCAACTTACAAAACTCTAAGGAGAAAAACAAGCACAGGACTAAGCTACAGGCACAATATGCAAGAAGCAAAGTCTCATCCTTAAAAAGGGATAAAATGTTGTATTCACTAGGTATCTTTTCTGCTGCTGCTATAGAAGCACTTCCATCTTTCATTTCAATCATGTGAAAGCCTTTCCAAGAGAGAAGTTAAGCTCAAGAAATATACTTTTATGTATGTTATTTTTCCCTAGGCACTAAATAAAACCTGTCCCTTTTTAAATTGGTTCCATATAGAACCTAATACTTTGGCATGTATACTTTCAGAGCATCATTGTATGATATGTTTCCATTACTAATTTTAAATTCTTGGGACAAGAGTGTTTCATATAAGCACAAGCCAAGCTACTGTGTAGGGAGCAGAAGCATCCTAGTAAGAAGTATCTCAGACTTCCTGCCTGCACATGGCAAGATGGCAGACAGAATAGATGTAGCAACCTGTTCTGCAATTCTCCTCCCTTTTGTTCCCGGGGGAGTACTATGCAGCCTTCCTCCCAACATGTGACCAATGACAATACGATCATAGGAAGGTCAAGGGCATGGCTACACCTTGAACCAGTGGAGCCCTCCCTCCATATTCCTATTTGTTTCTGACAGAGTGCACTGTTGAGTGCATGAAGGGAGACCACACAGAATGTTTTGCCCTTGTCTGTCAAGAGATGAGGTAGATAAATTATTATAATGTACAATGCAACAGACAGTATCCAAATTCTGTACCCAGAATTTTTAAAATAGGTAAATGATCCACACAAAGAATAAGGCTAGTGGGGTCAGAGCTGGACAGTCTTTGTGCATTCCCTGCTGGTTGTGTTTTTTATATATATATATATATATATATATACACACACACACACACACATATACATACATATACACACACACACACTCTGTATGTATATATATGCACGCAATATTACATAGGTGTGTACACACAAACCCCACCCCCGAATAGTAAGCTCTATGGACCAAGTAACATCCCTTCTCGAATGTCTGCATGTCAACTGGCACATCAGAGCACAGGTACACAGACGTTCCAAAAATATCCCGACTCAATGTTGTAAGCAATATGGCTTGTTAGAGCAAAATTCCCTGTATCATACTGGAGCCAGCTATTACTCATGTTTGTCAAAATATAAAGATGGCGCTCTTTACATTCCCATGGAAGTCTTCTCTTCACCACCCACTTTATTGTGGGTCTCTTTGAAAGTTCACCTCTGACTTATTAGAATGAATGTTTGCATTTTAATCTCTTTCATCCAAATTGTTACTAAGGCTCAAGTAGTGAAAGGTGTTCTTGAAAAGTGGAAGGTGTAACATACTCAGTTTCTCTCTCCTACTTTAAAAAAGTGATTACTAATAACTCGGAGAAAAAACTCTTTAATCTTATGATCTTTTAAAAATTGCAGAAGACGAGTTTCTGCAGGTGGGCAGCTTGAATTTCCTTTTCTATCCCAATTAGAAGTTTCAGCTAAAATAGAACAAGCAACAACTAGGAAATTAAGTGATTCTCTTAGTGGAATTTCAAAGCCCCAGCACTGTCTAATTACAGCATTCTTAACGGTATCAGAGATTAATGAAACTAATGTATTAAAAAGATCCATGTGAAAAAATGAAGCCAGACTGTTGAGAGAAGAAACAGTACTTGGAGTACTTTTTAGTTTCTTATCCCACATAGGATAGTGGCATAAGGCTTGGAATTTTCTGGACAGCCAGAAGTGATCTATGCAAGTTCCTGTCATCATATTGTCACTTAGTCAGAAAATGGGGTTCTACTATTTTAAATCAATAATGTTACTCTGACAACTCTCTTAAGCCTTGTCCCCAATGCACTAAGGCTCTCTTAGCCACAAAAAGAGCAGTTCCTGCACCCAGGAGCTTACAGGCCATGGTCCAGTGCTTCACTTGGAGAGGCAGTGTATAGGAATTGGGTAGTATCCCAATTAATAGTTTTCAAGCCCTCTAGTCTCACTCACTGTGTTCCAGGTTTTAGCAACACCCAGAATAGCTATGTGGATATGTAACTAGGCCACATGCTTTGTATATTTAGTGAACATTATTTGGCTTGCTTTGCCCATCTGGTTTCTTCACTTCTTATTGTGTAAACGGTATCACCAACTCTTGCAATTCTTTCCCCAAGTGACAGGCTTTCAAACAGTGCTCAAGCTCATCTTGAGATGACATGAGAAACTCCAACTAGAAACCAGAAAAAGTCTTCGCCTTCTGTTTGCTGTTCTCACAGCAGAGAACAGTGGGGTACGCAGGAGCGCCACCAGCTTTTTTGCCGCCCTAGGCAGCGGAAGGTCCCGCCCCCGAAATGCCGTCCCCCGACAGAGGCGGCGGAAGGTCCCGCCGCTGCAGTCGCCGCCCCCCAAATGTTAGCGCCCGCGGTCACCTAATGGGTTGCGCCGGCCCTGGGGGTATGGGGGAAATGAGGGAGCAAAGAGCCCAGCACATGCATTCTGGGTATGGGCATGGGGGGGTGGGGGATTCAAACATTGAAAGACAAGCTAGACAAAGAAAAGGGGGGAAAAACAACCCACACACAAACCAAAACAATGATTGGATTCAGAAATGCTGACAGAACCTCAGGGGAATTGTAATTTGGTAGTGCATGCTTCCAGTTCTTCTCTAGGCCAGAATTTCTGGTGAGACATCACCACCTGTGATGCACTATGGTCTCCTCTCATTGTGGGAGGCAGTGCATTATGAGAGTTGCATAGCTACAGGTACATAGGGCTAGATTGGCATCTTGCAAAGAACTGTGAGAAAGTGACTGTGCAGGTACTAAACTGTGACTCAGGGGTATGTCTACACTGCAGCTGGGAGCACACCCCCACAGCCCAGACAGACAGACGCTCTGCTCAAGTTGCTGCATTAAAAATAGAAGCATGGATGTTACAGCACAGGCAGCAGCATAGGCTAGACACCTAAGTACAGACCCAGAGGGTCAGGTGTCTTTATACTCTGGTAGATAGCTTGCGCCACAAACATCTACGCTGCTATTTTGAACACACTAGCTCATCTGTCTTCCCCGACTGGGAGGCATGCTCCCAGCTTTTGTGTAGATGCACCAACAGTGCATGTTGCTACACTGAACTTAGAGGGATGAGCACTAGTTGCAGGTGCAAAGCGTTGCAAGTAGGAAGTCAATCTGTGTGCACATGGCTAGAATGCTAGCTGCAGTTGTAGCACCTCTAAATATTACTCTTAATAAAGAGCCAATTTAGCTTTAGAAATTGGAGTCCTCATGTAATTACCCAGCATGAGGTACATGAAACACAATTTTTCCCTAGATTCCTCTTGTTCCATGGGAGACAGTAAGGTGCACCAACTCTTTTTCCTGGAACAGGGCCCCCACCATGCTGGTTCAGTTGTGCTAGCCAGAGGAAAGTCTCTGACCATTCCTGCACCTGAGTGGCAGCAAAGTAGTGGCTCTAAGATAGCTGTTCTCTACCTTTCTCCCCCAGGTAGTCTGTACACAGTAGTAAGAGAGAACCTTACAACCCTCTTATTTCCCCATAGGCCAGTTCAGAGGAGAGGCCACAATGGTTAGCAACCAAGAAATAAATCCATCTATGGACAACAGTCAATTAAAGTTGGTTTAATTTGAGGGTTTACAGATGATGAATCTCAGCAGTTCAGAAAGGGAGATGCTTAAATTCTTGTATGTCATCTGAAATAACTGAATTAGATTTGAAATTGGAATTACAGCTAGTAGTTTGGGTTTATTTAAAGGCAACATAACTAACTACATTTAAGTTATGAAGCAATCTGAGCCACTGAATTATTACTGAACTAGGTAAAGAATAAAAGCAGGTGAGATTTATCAAGTATATTACCACGTATTAGTTACTCCAGCTGACATTTTAATGGTGATGGAAAATGTGAACAAGCTAATGGAGGATTTTCAAAAACCCTAGCACATATTTTGCCACATGCAGCTTTGAATACATAAATTCATGCTTTGCCAATAGTAATGAGACAGAGTGCAGAAGCCTGCTGGGCGCTCTTAAACATTTCCTGTGGAAAAAAAATACACGATTAAAGAATTGTGAATATTCCCCTCCAATTTATTATTAAAACAGTTCTTCATACTCCTTCTGCATTCTTAACTCACTCCTGTGAGCTGAAATTAAATCTTTACTTGATTAAATACCAATATCATTGGAAGCCACATGATAGCCAAAATGGCTGTCCCTTGACCATGTTTCATCAGATCTATCCATCCTTGTTAAAATATTACACTAAGGACTCAGAATGCCGTAGTAAAATGGAGTGCTTTGGATCCAGACCAAAGGACATTTTTTTGTAAGAGCAAAGAGTATTGTATAGCCAAAATTATCAGACATTGGGAGCCTAAAAATGTAGACTCCTAATAAGTGGCCCTATTTCTAAAAAAGTGCTAAAAGCCCAGGTGCACAAAAATTAATTTCAAAGAGGGCTTCAATCAGAAAGTTCTACTTCTAACTTGGTTTGAAGCAAGGAAGATAAAAAGTTCACCTTTGTCATCTTAAACCCAGCACTTTACAGTCTATTCTAGACTTCCAGGTAAAGATCTCACTAAGTTCCGTGTATGGAACTCAAAATTCTTGTGTACAAGGCCCTGATCCTGCAAAATGACTTTGTTCAAAGTGTTCAAGTGTACAAAATTTTAAGAAAATCTGTATTAGCCAAGCAGTTTACTTAAAAAGCAGATAGATACAAATGGCAAATGACAGACTCACAGGCTACTTTTAGTGAAGTAAACAGTATCCCTGCTATGCTGTGATTAGCCCCTGCAGAATACATAGTGAATATTGATGAGTATCTCATTAGTTAATGAAAACAGAACAATTGCCTGTGGAATTATTTCCCCACTGTTATGAGTCTACAAGTTTATTAAGTATTCATCTGCTGTACTTATGCAACTGATCTCCATTTCTCCTCCTGTGACTTAAAGTACAGTTATTTCAAATCCCCAAAAAGATACTCTCAATGCGTTAAAATATAAAGGCCCAAATGAAACCAAAGTTAGGCCAGTACCAGGTAGGTATGATACAGTTCCTTAATTTAGTTAACACAATGTTTGTTGATACAACAACTGTAGTTCCAACTGCACTCACTTTACTACATTCTGATTTTGAAGGCGAGATTCCGATTTGGTCAAATGAAAGACAGCATCTCCCAGAACATTTAATTCTTTGTATTCTGCAGCTATTAAGAAGCCTTATTGTTTCAACCTCACTCAGTCTTTTAAAATTTACCAGAAATGCAAGTTTTAAATAACATTTTGCCATTATTATTGTTAGTTTCACAGGCAACAAGATGCTTTACAGAATTACAAACTTGGACCTCGCTCCTGCAAAAAAACAACACACACACACACACACACACCCCCCCAACGTATGCATGTCCTTCACTTTACACACTCTTAATAGACCCTCAGACTTCAATTAGGGCTAACAGTGCATAAAGATAAACACATGGGCTAAGCTTTGCAGGAGTTATGATCTCTGCAGTTGCATAGACCCAACACCCATTAAATCAGTACCAGCAGTATTACAGACTTGTGTAGGACAGAAGTGGACACTTTTGGCAAAGAGCTCTGCAGAGGGAATTTAGGAAGGATGACTATAATCACTCAAGCTGGAATTCGGCCACGGCAGCAGGGTCAATACCCAAGCTTCTGCAGAAAGTGCCAGGGGCTCTTTAATGAACATGAATAATCAAAGGCCTAGGTTTTACATCTCTCACTCAAATGAAGTTACACCACACAGTAAAGCTGGAGTGAAATTCTCAGACATTTTCTGAGGCATCTCCTTGTATAACATTTTGACAGTTATTTATCTCATACAAGGCATTGATGTAGCTTGCTGAAATGCAGCTGTGGTACCCAATGACTTGTCAAGATGCCAGCTTCTTTTAAGCAGTCACTAGCCTGTTTGTACCATTTATTACTATTCAACATGCATATTTTGCACACACTTGGTTCTATTATTTAACTTTCATCCATCACATGAATATTATTTTCAAAAGGTGATTGCAGGTGCTAAAAACAGCCCTGAAGAGAAAAGATGAGCAATGCAGAAATAGGAGCTTTAGCTCTTAAGGACACAATCCTTTAATTGTGGTCAAAGACATTCTAAGAGTAACAGCACAGCACTGACCAAGAATATATCACTGATTGTTTGCTGTTGTCAGACATTGTTGCTTCCCTTTTTAAATCTTGTACCCATGTGCTCATCCCTCCTTAACAGAATACTTTGGCTGAATAGCAAGATGCCCAGTGACTCGCATGCTAACAGTTTTAAAGAGTTAAATTCAACTTTGCAACATTATAGCTGAAGAAGATTCCTGCTGTGGTAAGGGAATATGACAGATGGCATGAGATATTACAGTAATTTTACTGACAAAGAACTGAGCATATCACAGAAGATTCTGAGAACAAGTTCAAAAATCTATTCATCTGTTTCCTAGTAGAAACAAGTTTAACAGGCACTGAAGCATAAACTTGAGAACGTAGTTGTTCTGGAAGGCGGAGGAAATAGCGATCCTACTGAAACAGTATGAATGACTTCTGTGTTTCAGTTATCCAGATGAAGACTTAAAGCTTCTATTTGTATAGAAATAAATAGAGTGCCAGTTCCACGAGTTATCCTCATATGTTAAAGTAACATTAAGAGGTCTAGAACTAAACTATATATTGCTTAAAGAATGGACCGTTCCAAGATTTGTTCCTTTGTCCTAAAAATTTAGGATGAATGTAATTGGTAACCATTGTCAATTTACTATTAATAAAAGCATCAAGTAGTTCATTCCAAGAGCAATTTGTCTAAACCATTATGGATAATGTCCTTTACACTTTGCTGACACAATTTTGGATTCAGTTCAAACATGGAAGCGCAGGGGGTCACTGAATTTACCAAAAATCCATGCAAATGGTTTAATTAAGATGTTTATCCTTTAAGAAGAACAGGTCACAGATAAAAATATCACTAGCTATTGTCTTCAGAAACTAGTCAAGACATGATAAGGCTTGGGTGGGCTAATGGATAGGCACTGGACCAGGAAACAGATGGTGTTTTCTGTTGCCATCTGTGTAGTTATTCTTTTATGTGACCTTGGGCAAGTCATTTCACTATGCCTCCATTGTCCCTTTCAACTCATCTTTGCCTGTCCTGTCTATTTAGGATGTAATCTTTTAGGGATTACTGTAATGCAAATACTCATCAATCAAATCAGCAGAATGAAGGGGTAAGAATTGCTTTGGAAAAATAAAATATTGCAGCAGAGAGTTCATATATTAACACCTGTACATACAGACATTGTACATGGTACCAATGTTGGTTATCACTAAGCAAAAGGACTGATTGCATCGCGGAGAGGGGAAAACAAAACAAAACAAAAAACCACCACACATTTCTGTGGGATAAGGAAACCAGAAATAAAGGAACCTGAAACAGGAAGTAAGATGACCACTGCTCTTTCATTCCACAGTTAGCTTGTGCTCTTATATTTTTAATTACTAACTAGGAAAGCAGCAGTAGTTCATTTTTTAAAACTCCAGAAGATATCTATAGCCAAAACACCCATGCTACTTACATGAGGAACTGAAATGCACATTGTACAGAATCTGTGTTGTGCTTTTGAGTCAGAGCTGAGCAGTAACAACCTACCAGGCAGAGCCAGAGCTATAGCAAGTATACTGGTCAGAATAGAAATCACATAGAATAACAGCAATTTACACCTAAACGCCGCCAGCTAGTCTGTTCACACAAATGGTATCTGCTAACTCATAGTGAGGGAGAGAGAACAAGTCTCCTACTACATCATCCCTCCGTGTTGAAACTCTGAAGAGCCCCTCCGTTGTGAACCATTCCACCCAAATCACTGTCATCAAAATTCTTGCCAAGGAATGGATGTACCTCCACTCAGAGCCCTTACCAATCCTTAATCAGACAGAGAAATTTTTAAGTCAGATGAGACATTTACTCCCTCCAAAGAATTAAACCAACTTCTGCAGCACTCATAGCTTCTGTTCTCCTAGGGAGCAGCAACAGATGAGGAACAAGCCCCATGAGGTACAAGAACTGCTAGCCCAATGTCTAAACACCCAACACTTACCAGTCCGAGCCCGCTGGATGTTGCAGAGAGCAGCTACTCAAGGGCACGCACCTGAAACTGCCAAGCTGTTCCCCTGGCAGCTAGTGAAAGAGGCAGACAGCAATTTTGATGGAATATTGGGGTTAGCTACAGAACGCAGAACTTTAAATCAATAAGAAACAAAAGATGAGAGGAGCAGGAAAACTGAGCAGGAAGCTTTCCCAACCTGCTCTAAATCAGAATTTATGCAAAGAGACAAAAAATCTCAGCTTCTTGCTAGAGTTTTGGCTTTATTAAGAACAATATAAAGTTCAGCTGAAGCCTTCTCCCCAGCCTCAGGGACTGCTGCTGGAATTCTTATTTCAGGACATCTCATCTTTCTCTCCAAAGAGCCATTCCCACCTCCCTGATACCAATTAGGCTAACAAGCCATCCATGTATCAGCAGAATCCACATATCCCTTTTGCAATAGGAGCAACACCTGCTATCAGGATGGAGCATTTCAGACAAGCCCTGCCTCCTGTTACAGGCATTCAGACACACTGAAGGTAGGGAAGCCAGGATTAACTTTTTGCCTTCTTCCCCATATTTGAGAACTGACATTGATTCAGACCACAATGACTCTTATTTCAAGTCAGTTCTGTCAGCACTCTCATTGTGTCCACCAGAACAGGGGGCCTCTCATCTGTCAAACCAGCTGCAATACTCTGCTTCAAAAAAACTAAAACTAGTTTTATTGAAACTAGCATCTATTGTCTGGACTGATGTAGGGTAGAACAATTTAAATTTATTGCAGCACTATAACTTTTATAGTTTATTGGTTGGAAGGATTTGAAGTTTCTTTTTAAACATGAAAAGAAATCCAATACACTTAAATCATTTTTGCAATGTGAAAGCCCAGAACCCAACTCATTTTCAAACTCAACCATTTGTTAGGGTAAAAAAAAAAAGCTATTGATTTTACAATCACTCTCTACAAAAAACTAGAATAAAAATTCAAAACTCTCCAAATGTTTTGAAATAACGTCTATGTAGAGTTACTTTTTACCTACTTCTAGCCAACAAAAGCAAAGAGACAAAAGGGGGTGGGGGACAGAATGAGCCTTTTCCTAAGTGAAAGTGTGGCAGATAGGCAGCCCTGAAGACTCAAGTGCTCGGTTTCTCCATACAATAGGATACAGCACTGTCAACGGAAACTTTCTTTTGTACTATCCCATTAGCCCAACTCAAACCAGCTCTGGAAAGGCCACTTCTAAGGGTGAAAGAGTAGTTAGTTCAGTTTCCATGATCATTCAGTTATTGACCTCCCTCCTGAAACTGCGTAGAGATGCCAAGTAATGCTGTTTCTGACGAGACACTTGACTGGATCTCGGGAGATCTGGGTTCTCAGCCACAGACTCACTATGGGTATGTTTACAGTGCAAAAACCAAACCAAGGCAGTGAGTCTCAGAGCTGGGGTCAACTAACTCAGGTTCATACTACAGAGTCAAAATAGCAGCATAGGCATTTGCACTGGGGCTGGATCCCAGGCTCTGAGGCCCACACCCTCTCCAGGTCTCAAAGCCCAGACTCCAGCTGAAGTTGGAACATCTGAACTGCTATTTTTAGCCTTGCAAGCCCAAGTCAGTTGGCCCAGGC
Organism: Emys orbicularis; assembly: GCF_028017835.1. NCBI lineage: Eukaryota > Metazoa > Chordata > Testudines > Emydidae > Emys > Emys orbicularis. Next base: position 24,708,846 of record NC_088696.1, read on the forward strand.
TCTGAGACTCTCTGCTGTGGGTTGTTGGGTTTTTTTTTTTTTTTTTTTTGCAGTATAAATGAACCTTCTGTGTCCTCCAGCAGGTCAGTTGATCTTTCTGTATGTCAGTTCCCCATATGTAAAATGGGAATAATACTTCATCTTTTCTATTTAGCTTGTAAGTAGACCTGGGCAGGAAATGGTTTTCTTGTATTTCAAAAATATCAAAAAGTTTTCCCATCTCAATCAGGATAAAAAGTCAAAACCTCATAAGTTTTCATAACCTGAAAATCCCACAAAAAATATTCTGGTTTAGGTTAAACAAAACATTTTGTTTTGATGCTGACCTGCATTATTAATTATTAATCATCATAATAATAATTAATCATTGTAACTAACTTACATTTCAAAGTGAAAAGTTGTTTCACACCAGAAAACTGAATTTATTTTTGTTTTGAAAGTATCAAAATGAAACGTTTTGACAATTTCAAAAAAATTTCAGACTTTTTTCAAGTCAAGAAGCTCACTGAAACTGATCCTTTCCCAAGAAAAAACATTTCAGTTCCTGACCAGCTCCAGTTGTAAGCTCTTTGGGACACAGTTTGTCTTTTACTTTTACAGCACCTAGCCAAGCAGAGCACCAATCTTAGCTGGGGCTTTTAGATACAAATAAGTGTTAATTTGCATAGGCAACTCTGCGAAGTAAATATTTAATGAATATTTTAAAAAACCAGCTATGGTTATATGGGAATAGCTCAAAAAGAAAAAAAATGTCCTAGGTCCAGTGGCAAAGCTGGTAGCTTGATTCCAGCAATCTTACTCTTTAGGCACTGAAGTATAGTAAAGATAAAGTTAGTTAATGCCAATATTGATCAACGCTAATTGGCCATCCGAGGAATAGAGGAACATTCATAAGAAAAGTGAAAATAGAAAATATGTTTCAAAGTGAATAAAGATAAATAGGCTTGGCAGGATTCAATTTAAATCAACAGTCGTCAGTAAATGTTGATTTCTATGCATCAGGTGAAATCAACAAAAAATATCCATCGATAGCAGTCGACAAGCACAGCCGCCCCTGCCCCTTGTGCCTGCAGGGATCCAGTATCCAGACCCCAGGCTATGCAAGGAGCCCTCTGAAGCTCTACTGTCTCAGCCCCATTCACCCACACACCAGCTGGGAGCATAAGGGGGCAACCCTGAGCAGGAGTTGTTAAGCAGTAAGGTAGCTTCCCGGACAGATGGAAGCTCATCCTCCTCCTTGCAGTCCTGGCCAGGGGTCTCTGCTCTGCCCTGCCAGGACTGCAGCCTTCCCAGTGCCGATGTCACCAACGCCACGCTGGGAAATTGAAAATGTATTTAAAAATGATAAAATTGGGGGAAGGTTCAAAATTAAAAATCAATATTAACTGTCACATTTATAAAAAAAATAAAAAGAAACTCAAATTCTGCCAAGCCTAAAGATGCACATGAGGTACTCAAGAAAAAAAGCAAACAGAGAAAAAGTCAACAGGGTCATTAAGGAACATGAATGTACTAATAGTGACAGATGAGGTTGACATTGCTGAAGGCCTGAATAAATTATTGGCCTTAACCTTCATGAAAGAAGCTGAAGGACATCCCTGAGACAGAGACATTTTCCTAGGGATGGATGGCATGGCGAGTGAAGTGTTAGAAAGGCTTTGTTTATCCCACACCTCAGACCATAGTTAGACAATTAGAACTATTCAAAGCTGACATGGCATCAGGCTCAAATGAGACTGCTGAAGAAAGTGACAAGGAAAAGAAAAGCTTTTGGCATTGATCTGTGAGAGCTTATTAACAACATGACCAGGGAGAAAGGGAAAGTTCGGGTGCAATTTTCATGGTCTATATAGAGATGTCCATGTGCACTCAGAGTGAAGGCTAAAGACCCAGGGCCAGGTTTAACCTAGTTTTCCAGGAGAAATCCAGGCATAGGGCACCTTGGAGAGAAAGTCTATCAGGAGACGTGGCAAAAGAGGACCACTACCACCTCCTCTGCTTAGGAGGCCTTCTAGTAGCCAGCACAGCCCAAGTATAACCAGGCAAAGACAAAGCCAGGGAATGTGCTAATCTAGCATATCATCTCAGCAGTTTTCCTCAGCATGACGCCGACAGAGTCCTGATTGTAAACTAAAGCTGCTCCTCCCCACAGTGGAAAACACCACCTGCCCTCTGTTGGATCATCCCTGAGGTACAGGGATTTGCTTTGCAGGGAAGGATATGTTGGTCCTGCTTTGAGCAGGGGATTGGACTAGATGACTTTCTGAGGTCTCTTCCAACCTTAATATTCTATGATTCTATGTCAGTTATATCTCTCTGTGCCAGCACTCGTGAATCTGACTTCTTACAAGATTGTCAAGTAGACAAAGGAGGAACAAAGAAAGTGCTACCGTTGATTTAAGCCCAAATCCTACAAAGAACTCCAGGCAGGTGAATCCCCAAACCCCCTCAACTCCAATGGAGCTCTGCATGGGCATAAGGCTACACATGTGTGGAACAGCCTGCAGGATCCAGACCTTAGAAATTATTGAACTCAGTATCATTCCACTATAGTTGTGCCATGGCCCATGGTGAAATGGCAGCTGAGGGATACACTGCGATCAGCAATGGCTTAAGCCATATCTGAAATCAAACCTTGATGAAAAAGCTTTAACGTACTGCACCAGATAATTCCCCACTTGGGATTGCTGAATGCATAACTTCTCTACCACATTCACATAGTGTAACTCATTAGCCTTTAATGAGCAATGTATATTTTAAATATATTTGTTAAACAAGGATATATAAAGCAAGTTATTGATTAATTTTATTTCTCCCACAATTCCTCTTAATGAGAGGCCATAGACTGGTTAACTGGAGCAGATCACTGCTCAGAATCAAGGCATCCAATAATCATGAATTTCAGTCTTGCACTTTTTTGTTCCGCTATTCAGATAATTCAGATCTTTTCTGCATATCAGAAATCAATACTGAGACATTTACAAGAGGTATTTCCACTCCTATTTATAGTTTAAGAGCTACAATGCAAATCACAACAAATGGTTGATATTACTTTATCAGACACAACAAAAGCAAAAAAAACAATCCAAGGAAAAATGAAAATTCTGTGCCAAGTTGGCATCAACGTCCCACTAAATCCAAGTGGTCCTAATCCTGCACATCCTTCAAGATAAATACAATGAGTGGTCCCATTGGCTTACTCAGGACTATTCATTTGAGTGAAGTTATGCATGTACATGAGTGTTTGTAGAATCAGTGGCTGTCTTTGTACTATTAGGCATCAGAGTTCCTGTGTACGAAATTCTGCTTCTGAGATCAAACAGTGAACAATGAGTAACAGACTCCAGGATGAATTTTCAGACAAAATGATTTTCCCTCTGTCTATTATATCGACAAGGCCAATACTGGAATACAGCATGCAGTTCTGGCGTTCACATTCTAAAAACAATGGTGAAAAATTGGAGAAAGCGCAGAAAAGAGCCACAACAATTTTGAACAACTGGAGAAAATGCCTTACAGGATGTGTCTATGCTGCAGCTGGGAGCGTGTGTCCCAGCCTGGGGAGACAGACACACACTAGCTCTGCTTGAGTTAGCACACTAAAAATAGCAATGTAGCTGGGGGTAGCACAGGCAGCAGATTGGGCTAGCTTCCCAAACACAAACCCACACCACCCCTCTGTGTACTTACTTGGGTGGCTAGCCAGAGTTGTCACCCAAGCTACCCCTGGCTATTTTTAGCTTGTTACCTCAAGCAGAGCCAGTGGATGTGTCTGTCTCCTAAGCTGGGGAAGCACCTTCCCAAGTGCAGTGTAAATGTAGCCACAGAGAGAGACTTAAAGAGCTCAATCTGTTCAGTTTATCAAAGAGAAGATTGAGAGATGACTTGATTATAGTGCACAAGCTAACCTGATACTGGAATCCATCTTAAATCTGGTACTTTTCCATTTAGAAGGGGGAGTGGGGACCGAGAGAGACAAAAAATTCATGCCTTGTGCCAAAGCTATAAAAGGGGGTGAAACAGAACAAAGGGGGCTTCCAGTCATGTGAAAATCCCTAGTCAACACCTAAGATGTCTGCTGTAACTAACAAGGACTGTACCAGGGGAAAGGATTGGGCCCAGACTAGGAAGAAGTCTGTTTTTGCTTTATTTTGTTTGGTGACTTACTTTGCTCTGTCTGTTATTACTTGGAACCACTTAAATCCTACTTTTTATACTTAATAAAAATCACCTTTGTTTATTAGTGAACCCAGAGTAAGTGATTAATACCTGGGGGAGCAAACAGCTGTGCATCTCTCTCTATCAGTGTTATAGAGGGCGGACAATTATAAGTTTACCCTGTATACACTTTATACAGAGTAAAATGGATTTATTTGGGGTTGGATCCCATTGGGAACTGGGTGTGTGGTGGAGATAGGTGACCTGCTGAGCAGTTTTTGGTTAAAGTCTGCAGCCTTGGGGGGTGGACCAGACCTGGGTCTGTGTTGCAGCAGGCTAGTGAGTCTGGCTCAACAAGGCAGGGTTCTGGAAGTCCCAAGCTGGCAGGGAAAACGGGCTCAGAGGTAATTTCAGCATGTCAGGTGACAGTCCCAAGGGGGTCTCTGTGACCGAACCCGTCACAACACTATCTCCACAAAATGACAGACAACTTACAGAAACCAAACGCCTGTACCAAGGAAGCATTATAGCAAAAAATTGTTCAGGTACGTGATTTGCAACTGAGTGGAACATGCTATATTTCCCAGTAACCTGATTGATAGGAGATTTGATTTGTTTATGTGTTGAAATAGTACACCAGCATGTTTCCCATATCAGGCAAAATGCAAAGAAATATGAAGATTCTCCCACTGTGGAATAACAAATTTAAAACAGCCTCTTTAGACTGTTGCTATAGTACCCGGCTTCTTTAAGGGCTACTACTGACAGTTCAAGAGCAGACTACATGAAGTATTTGTGCAATCACATTTTATACATAGATAGATTTCATCTTCACTAAAAAATAAAAAAAGAGCCTGTATCACAGGAGAGACGTGTTTTACGCACCACTTTGGCAGAGCGAATGTAATTATACATGGTTCTTGAATGCATAAGGCAGGAGACTGAATTTACACCATGAATTGTTAAAGGCGATGCCTTGTCATTACCCTCTGCTGTGTCTGTTCTGTGAAGTGAATCAACAGAGGGTTTCACTCTGCAGGGATGTCAATCCAGCACTAGTGCCTGTGTTCAATTCACTCAGAAAAATCCCAGCTGCTTGTTTATCCTATACGTTAAGTATTTTATAGTACTGAACATGTTCATTTAATCCTAGAATTTAGAGAAAGTAAATACTGTTAAATGAACATCAAGTTTCTACCGCTACAGGATTGTTTCCTTCAGTCTTAGGCTAAACCTTGAGATGTCCTCAGTACCACAACTCACAGTCAGTAGAGTGAGAGTTCTGGGTCCGTGGCCAGTACCTTTGCAGGATCCGACCCCTAAAGTTTCCTATCCGTTTCTTCTAAAATCTAGACTATGTTATTTCCCGATGAAAGATATGTATAAATTCTAAATGCTGTGTAGCCCCCTCCCTAAACCTAAAAGGACATAAAATGGCAAAACGATGGCTATTTGCCTATCCTTGGGGCAAAAGATACAACTGATGTAAATTAGGCCACGTCTACCCTACCACTTATGTCAGTAAAGCCTGCCGCTCAGGCATGTGGTAGTCTGCACAACGCTATGTTGGCAGGAGAGCTTCTCCCACCCACATAGCCACCGCCACTCGTTGGAGGTGGTTTAATTATGCCGAAAGGAGAGCTCTCTCCCCCATCGGCATAGAGCAGCTACACGAGAGATCTTACAGCGGTGCAGCGCTATAGTGTAGACATAACCTTGTCTACTTGTGTCAAGGCTGATTCCCCACTCTGGCACTTCGAGTGCAGAAGGTGGGGGCCCACAAGGATTCTAAAAATTAATACTGGCCACTCCAGGCTTGTATTAAACTCCCACGGTTACAGCTTTTCTCTGACCTTGGATGGGTAGATGCTGCCACCACCCGAGTGCAAAGGTATGATCTGATGATTTTCATACCTGGCCCAAGCTTCTACAGCATAGCTCCAGCCCTGTCCCTCTCTCCAGGAGAACAACACAGACAAAGGGGAATTTTTTCCCCCAATTTTAAAAAGTTCTAGCCTTCCTATTGGCTCTTTTGGTCAGGTACCCACTCCCTTCCTTTTACCTATGGACTTTTTAACTCTTTACAGGTAAAGCAAGTAGAGAACATCTACTAACAGGGATTTTATAGCTAACTGGCTGGCTGGGTTTCCATAAAAGGGAGCTACCCCCTTCATTTATCACAACTTGTAACACCGACAGATCTTTTTCAGATACTTTTTAGACCCTTTAATAAGAGCAACTCTTGAGGAGGTAACAACTAACTCAATATACTGATAAGTAGCTCATCATCGTTCCAATCAAAACTAGAAAAAGGCCAGCACCAAAACTCTAGATCTAAACTTCTTAGCTGTCTAATGAGAAGAACCAAAATTTCTGGATCTGAATCACTCCTCAGTTTTGGCAGAGGAAATTTGAATTTACCCAGAATTTCAGGATATTCAGATTCAGCTGACTACATTTGCAGGCTGGATCTGCAAGTATTAATTCAAAGCATAGACCCAGAGTTCTGATCCAGGATTTTGGCATGGGCCACTCTCTGTTCTACATATATATTTAGAGTGCAATACAACGTGCAGCTGAATTTTACCAAAATGAGAAATCTGTCTTAATACATTACACACCAAGAAAGTTGTTTATGTTTGAAAATATATTCAAGTCATTCAAGGTTTAAAGACAAGGTTTTAGACACAAGTGGTTTTCCAAAACTTCATAATGTAAATACTTACTGAAAAACTTATTTATGATCTGATAGTTCTCCATTTCAAAGTGAGATCTCTCATTCTAGTGAGATCTAACTGTCAGGGTGGTTAAACACTGGAATAAATTGCCTAGGGAGGTTGTGGAATCTCCATCTCTGGAGATATTTAAGAGTAGGTTAGATAAATGTCTATCAGGGATGGTCTAGACAGTATTTGGTCCTGCCATGCAGGCAGGGGACTGGACTCGATGACCTCTCGAGGTCCCTTCCAGTCCTAGAATCTATTAATCTATTCCTACAATTTTCACAAAATCATACACACTTTACAAAATAAAGAAATTTTACACCCAATCAGATACTACATAAGGGCTCTCTGCCCATGGACTTAAATTACCTTTTCCCTTCTCATTTAAATTTAATGAAATTAAGGTATTTATAGCATGTTTTTCACAAAAATGTTCATGAAAAACTTTCCCATTTTTAACTAGCTCTATATCCTACACAGTAACACGGTGAAATGCAAATCAGGCATCACATTAATTCAGGGAGTGCAAAAAGGCCCTTATAGCTAAATCACTAGGGAAGAGGGTTCCCAATCAGGAAAAGCATCTCAGAATGCCATTCAAAAAGTGCAGTCTCACTGGGAAAAAGTAATGGAGAGTTGGGGAAGGGTTAAATAAACAAACAGGATCTGTCTGAAGGGATATATATTTTCCCCACTTGAGACTAAAGTACTAGAGAATAAAATTTATGGAGAGAGAAAATCATCCCTTTTAGGCTGGTTAAGTTATGTTTTTAGTTCATAAGGAGCCACCGAACACTGCATTGCAGAAAGAGTTCTGGGATAAAGTTAGGCCAGACCCTCCACAAATGTTTCTCCTTTGAACAAGTTAAGGCCTTCATTTTAATTTTTCATATACCTGATTGTATAATTTTTCCCCTCTTGATTTGCCTCCGCATCTGCTTTGTCACTTATTTTTTCCACTTGCCATCACTTTTTCCAGCCAAGTGGCCCACCTACTGTTAATGATTTCATCACTCTATTTAATTAATTGCATTTTTAAATTTAGAGTACTGCCTAGTTCAAGAACTTATCATGCTGTCTTAGTTATCACAGTTGCTTCATAGTCCACTAGTCTACTCTGAAGATGTTCTCCATCTCATTAGCCAAATCATAGCTCACTTGCACTGATAAACAAAAGCAACATGCATTGATTAAATATCTCCTTCTTTAAAGAGGCTATGCGAGCTGCTTTCTGTTGATTAAAATGTTTCCCAGCTGTTTGCAGTTCTGGTCTAACTCTTTGCTTTGTCTCTTTAGTGAAGTGATATGCTTTCTACTACCAAGGAGGACTTGTCTGACTTGATCCAAGCATGACAGCTCCGCGGTGTTTAGCCATGGAGTATCCAGGCCATGAGGTGGAGCGACTCTAGATTCGGGTGCAAGAGTTGTCCATAGTCCTGCATGATCAGATCTGGGACCAGTGGTAAAGTGAGCGGTGCTGCTACGGACATTTCCAGGAGTGACGTGAACCAGTGCTGGTGCGGCCACGCCGGCGCTATCAGTATGACTCGGTCCCGGTCCCTGTGGTTCTTGAGGAGCACCTTGTGGACCAGCAGAATTGGTGGAAAAGCATAAAGCTGGCAGCCCCATTGGAGGAGGAAGGCATCTGCGATGGACCCCGGACTGTGACTCATGAGGGAGCAGAATACCTGCCATTTCCTGTTGCCGCAAGTGGCGAACAGGTCTACCTGGGGAGAGCCCCAGAGATGGAAGAGCCCACATCTGGCCGGAGGGACCACTCGTGGCCATGGAAGGTCCGCTGAGACTGTCCGCCAGCTCGTTCTGCACTCCTGGGAGTATGACCACCTGCAGGTGGATCAAGTGCTCTACACAGAAGTCCCACAGCACGAGGGCTTCCCGGCATAGGGGAGAGGAGTGTGCATGTTTGTTGATATAGAACATCACCGAGGCGTTGTCCATGAGGACTGAGACGCACCTGCCTGCTATGTGGGTTTTGAAAGCGTGGCATGCCAGTCATACTGCTCTCAGCTCTCTTACATTGATGGGCAGAGCAAGGTCCACCTGAGACCAGAGACCTTGAGTCCCGAGGTCCCCTAGATGAGTTCCCTAGCCCAGATCCGAGGCGTCTGTCACCAATGAGAGAGAGGGTTGAGGGCTGGCAAAGGGCACTCCCGCACAAACCACTCACGGGTCGAGCCACCATATGAGGGGAGTCCAACACCGGGTGGGGCAGGGTTATGATGCTGTCCAGAGCGTCTCGGGCTGGCTGATACACCGACGCCAGCCAAGACTGGAGGGGGCGCAGTCTGAGCCTGGCGTTCTGTACCACGTAGGTGCACTCAGCCATGTGTCCTAACAGCTTTAGGCAATTCCTTGCTGTAGTTGTGGGGAACTATCTGGGGCCCCGTAGGATGTCCCCTAGTGAGCGAAACCTGGCTTCCGGGAGGTATGCCCTGACTTGAGTTGAGTCTAAGACTGCACCTATAAACTCTGTCCTCTGCACCAGGGACAGAGTATATTTGGCCTCGTTTAGGAGGAGACCCAATTTGAGGAAGGTCCTTCTTATGAATTCGACCTGACCCTGCACTTGGGCTCTTCAGCGGCCCTTGATCAGCCAGTTGTTGAGGTAAGGAAAAACCTGTATCTGGCGCTTGTGCAGGAACGCCACAACGACTGCCATGCACTTTGTGAATACTCGGGGAGCTGTCGACAGTCCGAACGGAAGGATAGCAAACTGATAGTGGCCACTGCTCACCACGAATCTGAGGTAGCGTCTGTTATGTGGGACTATTGCGATGTGAAAATACGCGTCCTTCAAGTCGAGGGCAGCGTACTAGTCTCCCAGATCCAATGAGGGGATAATGGAGGTTAGTGAGACCATGCGGAACTTGAGTTTCTTTACAAACTTGCTGAGCTGCTGCAGGTCTGAGGGCCCCCTTGGCCTTTGGTATTAGGAAATACTGGGAGTAAAACCCCTTGCCCCTTAGCTCCTGAGGAACCTCCTCCACTGCCCCCACCGAGAGGAGGGACTGCACTTTTTGAATTAGAAGTTGCTTGTGAGAGGGGACCCTGAAGAGGGGCGGGGAAGGGGGTTAGAGGTGTGGGGGGGGCCACGAAATTGGATGGAATATCCCTACCGTGCAGTATTCTACCGTGCGGAGCACCCAACGGTCTGAAGTAATTTGGGACCAGGAATGGTAGAAAGGGGATAGATGGGACGAGAAGGTAAGGGGGAAGGATCCAGAGTCCATACTGGTGAGCCGTCCTCGACCGCACCTTCCAAAGAGTGGTCTAGGCCCAGGCAGATGTTTGGGCTGGCCAGAGTTTTGCCCAGAGGAGAGATGTTGCCTCCTCCTACCACTCCTGTTTCGCCTACGCGGAATGTCCTGGCCGTTCTGCAGCTGGTAAGGCCAAGGGGCAGGCTGAGGCCTAAAATGCCTGTGCTGGGTAGCTGGCATGTGGAGCCCCAGCGAGCGCAGAGTAGCCCTAGAGTCCTTCAAACTGTGAAGTCTCTTATCTGTTTCTTCAGAGAAAAGGGAGGATCCCTCGAAGGGGAGGTCCTGTATGGTCTGCTGGACCTTGTGGGGCAGTCCAGAGACCTGTAGCCAGGAGCCTCGCCTCATCACCATCCCTGTGGCCAGCGTGCGCAAGGCTGCATCTGCCGCATCCAGAGCCGCTTGCAGAGAGGCCCAGGAAACCAATTTCCCCTCCTCCATAAGTGCGGAGAACTCCACCCGAGAGTCCTGAGGCAGGAGCTCTGCGAACTTAGCCATTGCCGAGCAGGTGTTATGTCCGTAGCGGCTTACAATGGCCTGCTGGTTGGCTATGTGGAGCTGCAGGCCCCCCGTCTAATAGACCTTTCAGCCAAATAGGTCCAGCTTCTTGGCATCCCTGTTTTTAGGGGTGGAGCCTTGGAACCCCTGGCGCTCTCTCTGATTGGCCGCATCGACCACCAAAGAGTCTGGGGGAGGGTGGGTATAAAGATGTTTGTACCCCTTAGACGGTATGAAGTAGCGCCGCTCGGTTTTCTTGGCCATAGGGGCCAAAGAAGCAGGGGTCTGCCACAGATTTTTGGATGTGTCAACTACTGTTTTTATCAATGGCAGAGCAACCCTGGATGGGCCAGAGGGAGCAAGGATGTCCACAACAGGGTCCAAATCCTCCACCACCTCCTCGGCCTCTATCCCCAGGCTTTGAGCGGCTCATCTCAATAGCTGCTGGAGAACACGGTTGTCCACGAGAGCCGGGGCCGATGTCCCCGCAACCGCTTCATCCGGCGAGGACGAGGATGAGAGGACGGGTAGTGGGCCCTGTTCACTACCCTTGGCCCCTCTGGGGTCCCTTGGCACACGGTACTCGAGCTGCGGTGCCGGTGCTGATGGGGAATTCAGCACTGTGGCTGGTGCCGGGGACAACAAATCCAGTGGTGCTGAGCCTGACAGTGCCAGCGGGGTCATGGTTGGGGCCCCTGGCGGTGCCATTGTCTGGAGAGACAGTGCCAGAGATGGCTGTGCCAGTGGTGCTGCTCCCTTGGACGATGGTGCCGCTGGCGGCGGTGCCAGCGCTGACTGTGGCACAAAAGATGCCGAAGACACCGACGCAGTCCTGGATCGTGGAACATGGACTTGGCCCTGATGGTAAGCCCAGGGTGTCCAGAAGGCCCATTGGGCAGATGGCTGCCACTGTCGCTGCTACAGTGCTGGGTATGGCTGGTGACTCCGTCGAGATCTGGACCTCCTGCTCCGCGATCTGCTGGAGTGATAAGAGTTCTCCTCTGACTCAGAGGTCTCCGAGTAGGACCACCACAGAGGAGCAGTACCTCGGGTCGCCGGCGAGTGGTGCCGCAAAGCCGGGGAATGGTGCGGCCCTTCTGTCTGTGGGGTGGCGGTGATGGAGACCGGAGGGCTATCATGGCAGGCTTACCCCTGGAGTGGAACGGGGGGTGCGTGGTCACCAGTGACTTGTTCCTCCTCTGTGGGGAGGACGGCACCGGGAGGCACATCAGGTCTGTGGCTGCCTTGAACGCCTTCAGCGTCGACAGTAGCTGTATGTCCCCTTGGTAGTCCAGGGACCGAGGAAGGTTCAGACTCAACTGGACCCCGGCCGGGGCAGGAGTCGACGAGACCTTAGGCGGAAGGAAGGAGAGGGTGGTCTGTCGCGACACACTCCTGCACACCGCAGACCCCTTAGGTTTCGAGAAGGGCGATTGACCCCTCACCGGCCTCTTCTTCTTTACCGACACCGGGGATGGAGAGCGGTGCCGTGCTGAGGCCAACTTCTTATGGCCCGAACCGTGGCAGTGCCAAGGGGCCTTAGAGTCCTTAGTCGGGGCCGTTTCGTGCGCCGTTGGTACCGGAGCACTGCGCACCGATGAGGACATGCTCGGTGCCAGTTCAGTGGGTCCCGGGACGGAGTGTGGCCTCAATGCTGCCTCCATCAACAGAAGTTTTACTCTCTGTTCCTGGTCTTTGAGGGTTCTGGGATGGAAACCCTTGCAGATACAGCACTTCTCCTTCTGGTGACTCTCACCAAGGCACCACAAGCAGGAAGAGTGAGGATCACTCTTGGGCATAAACTTGCCACAGGCCTCGCAGAGCTTAAACCCTGGAGACCTGGGCATACCCCAAGAGGGGGAATGTTGGGGGGGGAGGGGGCCCAAACCAACTAACTATAACTAAACTATTAACTAACTGAGAAACTATATACACAATATGCTATCAGACACTTCTAGAGCGCTTGCTGCAGGAGCGAGCAAAGTTCCAGCTAGCCGTCACCAGCGGTAAGAAGGAACTGAGGGAGTGGAGGGTCAGCAGGGCCCTATATTGGGCGCCATGAAGGGGCCACTCCAGGGGGTGTCCAGGCCGACCCTAAGGTCGCTGCTAAGGGAAAAAATCTTCCAGCTGGCGTGCACACGGCACGCACACACCTGGTTGGAATGGACATGAACAATCACTCGAAGAAGAATCAATTTTTCTGAATGTCAATAAGGAAATCCGCAATTCCTTTAACTAATCTAAGCAGAACATTGCCAGAAAATTATTTCTGCTATATTGTATTACATTTGTGCCTCCAAAAATACTATTACTTTTTTTCATCTAGATCTGTATTAAATGACTTGTGGGATATTTTATCTCCAACTCTGATAGTTATTTGATTGATGAGTCCCCATTCTGACTAAAGTATTCTCTATGTTTATTGACATAAAAGGACATATCAAAATGTAGGTCAGATTTTGACTGTTTTCAAAATTCTTTATGGGTTTCTTTTCCTAAACAAAATGTACTAATTTTTTTTTAAGAGAAAAAAATTAAGAGCCTGCACCTTTAAACTCATGCAGCCTTAGAATACAGTAATAAACTACTATGCAAAAAATGAAACAGATGTTAGGAAACAGATTTCAAATTAGTGCATTTCCAATGGATTATTATTTATTAGATGTGGTGAAAAATGTATAGCAAAACTTTTTTTTCCATTTAAAAATGTTTATTTTTGTGTGTATCCTAAACCCTTGTAAAATTGGAACAATTATGACATTCCATGCAGTAATTTTGTTAATGTTAGGATGATTGAACATTTTGCAGCAAATTTTAAAATGGGGGAGTTTGTAATTAGCGTGCAATTCATAGAATGTTTGTTCTGGTTCCCTGATTAGCTTGGCTTACCCTGTCGGGTATGATAGGTTACCAAAAGCCATTTTGACTCACTTTCTCAGAGGTGATTATTGCATTTTGCATGTTCTCTCCACTATTGGCACCACCAGCTACAAGATGGTGGCCTTTATCTGTGCAGTGGTGAGATAGGCCTTCATTGCTTGTTCATGATCATGCTAATGAAAAATAGCCCCAAAAGCGAGGGAAGACCCCTCATTTGTGCCACCATGAAAAGAGCTTAACCCTCAGCTTCAAAGCAAAACGTTTTCCTCCTCCCCTTGGACAAAGAATCATCTCCACTTTTTATGTTTGACATTTGTGTTTTTCCTGTCTTCCTCTTCAATAATTCTCAGTTTGTAACTGAATTTCTTGTCTTGTGCTCCCCCCCTTTATGCTGCTGTACCATCATATTTTTCTATTTCTAGGTGCTGACAGCCAATGCTGAGTTTGTTCAATATCAGTTTTGCATTCAGTGTGCTTAGATCTATTTCTAAACTTACCATATTTCTGCCATTATCCATTTGTTGTATTCACACCACAGGTGGAAGTGTCATGTGCACTTTGGTGAGTTAAGATCCCAATCCAATTGATTTTCAGTGGGACTTGTGCTCCAAAGTCACTTATGCCAGTTCCACAAAGGTGCCTGGCCCCAATATTCAAGTGCTTAAGTCCTATTTTTAGGCACCACTCCAATTAAAATCCTTGCTCAACTCCACCTCATGCTGTAAATGCCTAAACTTAGTGCCTCCGTTTTTGCAGTCGGTGCTCCCTGGGTGCCTATGTTTCTGCCTGGGACCATGCGCACTGCAGCCTCACTCTGGACATCTGGGTGCCTAAGTCCCAGGCCACTCCATGAACCGGGGGACGCTAGGTACTCTTCCTCCTAACTCACACGCGGAGCCCAATCTGGTAGGCATGATCAGAAACTGCCAAGTTCTACACAAGACAGCTCGGGAAGGGGTCTCCCCATGAGCTGTAGCATGGTAGTGGTGGTCCCCTTAGCCCAGCGATTAAGGTACTCACCAAGGATATAGGAGACTGTAGTTCAAATCCCTACTTTGCCTGAGAAGAGATTTGAAGAGGGGTTTCTCATCTCTCAGGTTAGCATACTGGACTACAGAGACTCTCTGGGCCAGTTAATATTTAATCTAATAGAAATATTTCAGTTAGAGACTGAGGGAGTCCCATCACAGACTATCCCATATAGTGGTAAGGGCATTCACAAGAGAGGTGGACCATCCCTGTTAAAATCTCTTCCCTTCAGCAGGCAGAGATGGGGTACTCTAACCACTGGGCTAAAATAATGTAAGGGAGGCTCACCTCCCCCACTACAAGCTGTTTTTGTAGATCTAGGTGGCCTCTGAGCACACCTACCAGATCAGGCCCCACACCTGAGTTAGGCAAAGGAGCATTTATCTTCCCCCCAGTTCATGGATTGCCAGCAGAGATAGGTGCCAAACTGTGTGAGGGGGCAAGGCTTTGGACATACTCCTCTCACCAGCATCTCCCATTGGCTAATTCAGGCAGCTCCCTACCTAACATGTTGGCTTCATGGATTGTATTCTAAGATGCCTCTCGTCCTATTCATTGTATAAGGAGCCTAGTTGCCGAACATGAGTTAGGCTTTGTGAATCAGGGTGTTCTTCCTGTGATCTTCTAGGCACCAAAGTCCCTTTGTGGATCTGGGCCTTAGACACATTTGAAAATTGTACTTGAAGTCAAAAGGAAGCAGTCACAGAAATAAGTAAATGTACTTGATTTGGGAACAGGAAAGCAAAATCCTCAAACTGTAGCAGCCATCCAAAACACCTTGCATTAAAATGTTTAAATTGATTTATCATTAAAATACAGGTACTTTATATACCTAATGGGAAAAAAAAAATCAATGCTCAACCATGATTTTTTTATTTTTTTTGCCAAGTCCTCTATTGATTTGGAAGAAAGCACAATGTAAAAAAAGTCAAAACAGTTTCATTTATTGCATCACTTAACTACTGTTAACTAACAGCATGTGTAAACCCATGTATATAATCAAAGCAGCAGAACAAAAATTAACTCAAGAAATGAAATCCAGGAATGACAACATGCAAGTAGAAACACTGAAATCACAATTGAAATCTAGCTTGTTTAACTACTCCCTCTGAATTTAAGTATTCTAATTAAAATAATCTAGGATTAATACTGCATGAGTCAATTATTAAATTGTTTCTTTATATCCAATATGCACAAATGTAAGGATGAGATTAAAAGCACTGTGTCCTTCTAAAATACCCTGCAAAGAACAAAAATGCAGTTTTCTAAGAAAACATCCTATGAATGTGAATAAAGCGCTTGACAGATGAAGGATGCTATATGTTTGAGATGGTAATAGGTACTGCAATGTGTGTCACACTATTTCAATAGTTTAAAACTTGAATTAAGCTGATACAGAGAAAGTACCTAGCAGAACAGAAAAATGAACAGGAATGCAGGTAAAAAAAAAAAAAAGAATGGATGCTGAAGGTAACTATATATTATAAGGCAAAAAGTTCTCTCTGGTTTTTGTAAAGGGAAAGCATGCCTCACCAATCTACTAGAATTCGTTGGGGGGGGGGGGGTCAACAAGCATGTGGACAAGAGGGATCCAGTGGATATAGTGTAGTTAGATTTTCAGAAAGCCTTGACAAGGTCCCTCACCAAAGGCTATTAAGCAAAGTAAGCTGTCATGGGATAAGAGGGAAGGGCCTCTCATGGATTGGTAACTGGTTAAAAGATAGGAAACAAAGGGTAGGAATAAACGGTCAGTTTTCAGAATGGAAAGAGGTAAATAGTGGTGTCCCCCGGGAGTCTGTACTGGGACCAGTCCTATTCAACATATTCATAAATGATCTGGAAAAGGGGGTAAACAGTGAGATGGCAAAATTTGCAGATGAAACAAAACTACTCAAGATAGTTAAGTCCCAGGCAGACTGTGAAGAGCTAGGAAAGGATTTCTCAAAACTGGGTGACTGGGCAACAAAATGGCAGATGAAATTCAATGTTGATAAATGCAAAGTAATGCACATGGGAAAACATAATCCCAACTTTACATATAAAACAACGGGGTCTAAATTAGTTGTTACCACTCAAGAAAGATCTTGGAGTCATTGTGGATAGTTCTCTGAAAGCATCCACTCAAGGTGCAATGGCAGTCAAAAAAGCCAACAGAATGTTGGGAACCATTAGGACAGGGATAGATAATAAGACAGAAAATATCATATTGCCTCTATATAAATTCATGGAATGCCCACATCTTGAATACTGTGTGCAGATGTGGTTGCCCCATCTCAAAAAAGATATATTGGAATTGGAAAAGGTTCAGAAAAGAGCAACAAAAATTATTGGGGTATGGCGTGTCTGCCATATGAGGAAAGAATAATAAGACTGGGACTTTTCAGCTTGGAAAAGAGACGACTAAGGAGGGATATGATAGAGGTCTATAAAATCATGACTGGTGTGGAGAAAGTAAATAAGTAAGCATTATTTACTGGTTCTCATAACACAAGAGCTGGGGTCACCAAATGAAATTAATAGGCAGCAGGTTTAAAACAAACAAAAGGAAGTTTTGTGGGTTTTTTTACACAACGCACAGTCAACCTGTAGAACTCCTTGCTAGAGGATGTAGTGAAAGCCAAGACTATAACAGAGTTCAAAAAAGAACTAGATAAATTCATGGAGGACAGGTCCAGCAATGACTATTAGACAGGATGCACAGGGATGGTGTCCCTAACCTCTGTTTGCCAGAAGCTGGGAATGGGCGACAGGGGATGGATCACTTGATTACCTGTTCTGTTCATTCCCTCTGGGGCACCTGGCATCGGCCACTGTCGGAAGACAGGATAGTGGGCTAGATGGACCTTTGGCTTGATCCAGTATGGACATTCTTATGTTCTCTCTCTCTCTATTTATATATTTCAAAGCAGGTCTAAAAATGAAATGCTGTATTTCTGTTTAGTGAAAAGAAACTGACAAACTAATCTACAGTAAATGTTCTTCCATTATTATCTGGACTGCTTAATACCAGCAGAGAAAACTGAGAACAGACTGATCCACTCCCTACCTCTTGGTAATTCAGGGCCCAATCCTTAATGCTTACTACCCCTTTACCTGCCTCACCATGCCTCCTGTGTCATTGCAGCAGAGTAAGCCAGTCCTATGCAAGGTAATATAAATATGACGCTCTCCTCCATTGAAATAATCCCAAATTGGGAACAAATCCCCCAGGTTTTGAACATATCATTTTTAATGCGGGTCAGTGTGATTGCTAATGTCTGACATTCTGCCTAACACAACCACAGGGAAATGTTAACTGATTTGACTGTTTAAGGATGCTTGGTTAGACTGCACTTGGAACCATGCAAACCAAATCCTCCTAGGAGGCTGGAAAATTATGAAGGAGATCTTGGCCAGTTATCCCATACTTTACATAGCTTTTATACAATCACTTTAGCATGAAAAATGTTCTTCCACCTCTCCTTCAAATTGCAGTTATAGACTTAATTGTACAGATCACTTGTTCTCCTGATAAACTATGTTAAATACACCCCAAATCAAATTTCCTTTCTAATCAACTGGTTAAGATTGCCCGCTGCATTTCTAGAAGAAGTGCTTATAGGGACATTAAAAGTTTGTGCCATGAGTCCCTTAACCCTGAATCAGGGTTCATACTCCACATCTGATTCAAAATGAAAAATTTAGGCATACAATCCGGCAGACAAAGTGTGTGCTTATGTGCAGAAATGTGCCTGCTGAATGGCTTCCTTTACACATGGAAGAACCGATCATGTTCACAGCTAAAATTTACATGGGTCATTATTCAATAAACCAGCAGTAATCACCTTTGGATGTTTTCCCACAGCATCAGCAGCCTGCTTGTATGAATGGGAAAGACACATCATGCAGACTGGTTGATGCTTAGGCACATTGACTATTCCTTCTCTAAATATAATCCTCCTTCATTTTTCTTATATTACACCCTTAAGAATGTTTTTAAAAAGCATGTTTACTTCATGCTCTGATTATTGGTGTTGATGTCTGTCTTGGAACTGTACTTTTCAGTTTCCTTATTCCTATTTAAACTCAAACTCCCCATTTTGTTGTGTGCATATGCCTCCCCTGGACTACAGAGTGACAAAACAACAAGAGGAATGGCATCTGAGCCAAGGGAAAGAGGACTGCAGAAAAGGGTTCCCTGCAGAATTTTTCCTTGGCCACTCATCTGAATTTTTAGACCCAGTGGAAGTGGGCAAATGAGGTAGATAACATTACATAGATTTTATAGCCAGAAGGGACCATTATGATCCTTTAGTTTGACTTCCTGCAAAATAGAAACCATAAAATTTCACCCAGTAAGAATGCTGCCAGGCCCACAAATGTGCAGTTTAAAGGGATCTCTTAGGTTAAAAAAAAAAATCTCATCCATAAAAATTAATGCAAATAAATTCTAATGAACAAAGAGTAGAGAAGAGGATGGTCCAGTGGTTAGACTATTAGCCTAAGATTTGAGAGACTCGAATTATTTTCTGTTTCCCCAGAGACTTCCTGCATTATCATTGGTGAGTGCTCTAATCACTGGGCTATGGGATAGTCTGTTGTGGGGCTCTCAGTCTGTCTTGACCCTTCCATTTTCTATTAATCACATATTAATTGGACCCGGGAAAGGGTGAGAATAACAATCTAGTCCAGCGGTCAGGGCATTCACCTGAGAGGTGGGACACCACTGTTCAAATCCTTTCTCCTCATCAGGTAAATGGGGGACTTGAACCAGGGCCCCCACATCCTTGGTGAGTGCCCTAACCTCTGGGCTAAAGGTTATAAGGGAGGCCACCTCCCTCCCCAAACATTGTGTGTGGAGTTAGGCAGGCACCTAAGCCATTCTAACAAAAAAACAGCTTAGGCGCTGTGACCAGGGTCACTCACCACAGCAGCACCTCCTGCTGGCTGTCCTGGGGATTAGCTCTGCTAGCCAGTGTGCCCTCTTCTGCTGGTTTCTCGCCACCGTCACTTCTGCTCCAGAACCCTTGTCACTCCCAAGACTGTGGCATCCTCTTCATGACACAAGCCTCTGGCCATGTCATACTCTGCTCTCCCCTGTTCTGGGGGAACTGCAATCCACTGTCCAGTCACTTCCCTCAGTGGCAACTGCAGCCAATTGTCTGGCCACTTCCTCAGTGGCGAGGGGGAGGGAACCAAGGCCCACCCACTATTCCGGGTCCCAGCCCAAGGACTCTGTAAGATGGCCGCCACTTGATGCATTCCCTCCCACTCCTCAGTTCACTGTTCTGGGCCACTTCCCCACGGCCTATCAGCACCCTCTTTGCCCTTGCCTCAGGGCCTCAGTGTGCAAAGCCCTGCAGCCACCCAGGAGTCACCTTTAGCTCCCCTCACTGCTAGCAGCACTGCGCTGTCCAAGGTGCTGGTGCTCCCTCCTCCTGCTAGGAGCCTGATCTTCCTTCCTTCCTTCCTCGAGCTCCAGGCAGCTACTAACCCTGCTCTGCCCTGCAGCGATTCTTATATGGGCCTGATTGGCTGCTCCTCGCAGCCCTTTTCTAATTGTCTGTCTCCCACGCAGCCTCCCTAGGGCCCTGTCTAATTGGCTGCCTGCTGCACAGCCTCCCTAGGGTTCTATTAACCCCTTGTGGGCCAGTGTGGGGCATATGCCTCATCACTGGCGCCTCAGTCGCCTGACCTCAGGAGAGGGGTTTCCAGCTGTGGATCACAGTCAGAGATAGGCACCTTCACCAATCCTGGACTAAGGCACCAAACTCTGAGAGTGGGTGGGTTTAAGACACCCCTCTCCTTGACAAATCCCTGCCTAGAGTACTGACTTTTATGGATCCCATTCTCAGGTCCATCTCTTCCCCCGTGCAATGAATAGGGAGCCTATGTACCTAACCCAGGCTTTGTGGAACCCAGTGATATTCAAGGCACCTAAAAGTTAAGCGTTTCAATGCTGAACATCTCAATTAGTTCTCTAAGGCCCAGATCCACTAAGATATGGAGAGGCAGTCTGTAAAATAGGGATAACAGCACTTCCCTTCCTCACAGGACTGTTGTGAAGCAGGGACCATAGTTATTTAAGAGGGAGGGAGAGAGTAAGAGATGCAGGAGAATTAAACTGAAGAGGTATTTTGTATGCTGCAAGAATGTTCTTTTCTGCCATGCTTGTTTACACACACACACACACACACACACACACACACACACACTTCATATAGTGTTATGTGACCTTATGGAAGCAGTGAAAGGCAGTCTGGGATGGCAGAAGAGGCAAACATTTGGAGTCAGAATCTTCTCCATACCCACAATGCCGTCTGAAAGGGAAGTGGCCAGGGTCATTCCATTCAGTGCACCAGTCTGGTTAATGCAAAAACACTACACATCTCACACACACACACACACACACACACACACACACACACAGAGATAACAACTGCTTCCACCAGATTTTCAATTAAATATTTGTCCCCTTGCAGTTATGACTGTTGAGCAGCTGGCAAGAATTGACAAAAGAGCAGAGAGAGAAACGCAAAGAAACTGCACAGAAGGAAGAGGAGTAAAGCAAAGGGAAGGGAAAGAACTGGAGAAGAGTGCAGAAAGAAGCGCAAAAGGAGAGCAGAAAAAAAAGAGGAGGCGGCAGCATAACCTAGTAGTTAGAATTAGAGCTGGTTTGAGTATTTTCAACAAAAAATGCTGTTTCATCAAAGTGCTAATGTTTCGCAGACAGGTAAAGGTTTTGATGTTTTTGTCTGAAAAGTTTTTAGGTTCAGAGCTCTCTGGTTGAGAGAGAGAAGAAAAAAACCAAATCAAAAACTGGAGCTGTTGAATCCTAAAACAGCTGTTGTTTTGAAAGAAATCCTTTTTGGTTTTCAAACAGAAGATTTTGGTTTTGTTCAAATAAGGAACAAAAACAAATTTCGAAGCCTCAAAAGTTGTCGTGAAACAGAATTGTCATCCATTGGACAGCACTACTTAGAACAAGAGACTAGCAGGCATTCTATTGCCAATTCTGCCAGTGATTCACCAGGTGACCTTGGACAAGTTACTTAACCTCTCTGTGTCACTCCGTATGTAAAATGAGGATATGTACACATCTTTGTGAGGTGCATTGAGATCCATGGATGAACAGTACTACATAAGGATATCGTATTAGACTTTTCATGCTTGGCAAGTGCAAACTGGTAAGGGTAACATACTTATACGTTAGACAAGTTTCTCTCTCTGCTGATCTTAACACCACGTCTGGACCTGGACAGAACAATCCACTCCCAATAGCATCAAAAGTTTTCAGATCAGGAACCATTGATCCTCCAGCCCATAAGCATGCCATGAATTCAGGTGAACCGTGACGATGTATTATGGCCCCTCTATCTCTGCCTACAGTGGAATATGCACTGCTGAGTAAACATACAGGAGGACAAATTATCTAGAGATAGGCCCAAACTGAAAGTAGATCTGAACCCTCTTGAACTCAGAGGAAGATCAAATCTGAATTTCGTGCTTGGGCTCATCTCACATAGGCCTGGCTTACACTGCTGCAATGACACATGAGCCAAGGTAAGGCAGGCAAAGTGGTAGATATCAGAGATATCTGTCAGCTATTTGTAGTACAATCCAGTTGTACCTGCAGAGAGAGGATACTAGGTCATGCACACATCCACCATCATATCCAAACACCTGCAGCAGTGCAGTTATTTCACTTAATTATCTACCAGGAGACAGATTTCATTGTGAGCATCTCTATGAGCTGGAAATTCTGTAATAATCACATATTCATGCACATGTGGTTAGTCGCTTAAATAAGTGGTGTCACTTTTGCACAGAAAGCAGCTGGGATATTGTTTGGCTTCTCACAGCAGCGCATTAACATGGGATACAACCACTTCCCTCAGTTCACAGTCAAACCTTACATAAACTGCCTCTAACTGTAAGGATTTAAATTTGCCAGCTGCTGATATAAAATGCAAAACATTGTAGTCAATACAGCCATTCCAAACTGTGAAGGGTTCTGCTGGAGAGTCTGATTGCAAACTATTCAGACTGTCAATCTTTCCAGTCTCACCACTCTCTGATCCTGTCAAGGAAAATACAGCCAACCGTATAATAAACTGCCCCCTAACATGGCAACATTAAGCTTAAGCATTAACACCCCATTGAGATAAATGCAGGGGGGCAGCTCATATCCAGAAATGTTCTGAGTGCTAAGACAGAACTAGATCAGGGTACATCTGAAAGGTTTTCTTTGCAATCATGAGGGTTACAAAAGTGTGCATTCTGCACAATCGGAACCTATCATGGGGGCTGGATAATTTCATCAAGTGCCCTGGCTATTCACTGTTGTCAACCTTTTGCATGTTGAACTCCCATTAAGTTACACAATTCTAACTCAGATCAAAGTCAATGGGAGTTGTATGTGAGATAATATACCAAATACAGACAAAGGCTATGTCTACACTACAGCCTATGCTGGCAAATTTCACATCACTCCAGGGTGTGAATATTACACCCCCTTGAGCAGCATAGTTACACCGACATAAGCTTTCGTGTGCACAGCACTATGTCGTCAGGAGAGCTTCTCCCACCAATATAGCTTATGCCGCTTGCGGAGGTGGTTTTTTTAGGCTGAAGGGAGAGCTCTCTCCCATCAGCATAGAGCGTCTTCACCAGACACGCTGCAGCGGCACAGCTGTATCGATACAACTACGCTGCTGCAGTGCTGTATGCATAGACATGCCCTTAATATCTGCATAAAGTATTTCACCTATTTGGTGGAGTCTATGCCAAGTAATAAGAAAAAGGACAGAGCTGTCAAGTATCATTTTCTCATTTCCCTATTTATTGCAGGAAGACAACCCTGTGCTCACTGTATGATGTTAGCATGAAGCAAAGTTAGCTAACATGATATTATAATGTCACTAGCTGTTGAGATCTGTACCCAATATCCCATGGAGGTTGCAGGGGAGAGGAAGACACAAAGGGGAAAGATAGTATTTGATTTCTGCTGCTTCCAAAAAAATAAAAGTGGATTTGACACCCCCCCTACTTACCTGCATCTAAAGAAGATTGCAGATTCTGTCCATTTCATTCTTAACAGATTTTATCAAATGTGTCTCAATTCAGAAGACAGTCCCACTTCTGTTCATATTCTCTGAATTTGTATTTGGGGATGAAAATACCAAGTTTTTTTCCCCCAACCCTTTCCACAAAGGCCTTCCCCTTTAAATATAAATATCAACACAGTTGTCATATTTATGTATGAGATACGTAGGTGGCTTCTTTCATGTCACTGTACAATCTCACTGTTTTTCTATCATTTGTATTGTGTTCTGATTTTTCAGGTCAGAATGCAAGGCTAGATTTCCTTCCTTTTAATTTTCCTGTATTGTTTAAGTGTTAGCATGAAGCACTGACTTCTCAATTTCAGTAACTCTGAATACAGTAAAAAAGCTGCAGCTGTCAGGAAGTCATGAAACCCAATGATGCATGAACATAAGTTTGAAAACCAACATCAAAACCACGGAACAGCTTTAAAGGAATAATCGGAGAGATTTACACAGACACTGCTATGGCCCCTCAGAGATCTTTAAAAAGAAGCAAATCATATGTCACCATCATACCTTTAAGTAAGCCTCCCACGTTTTCATGTTATCTTCCTCTGCCCATAAGCATGCCATGAATTCAGGTGAACCATGAAGATGTATTTTGTCCCCTCTATCTCTGCCTACAGTAGAATATGCACTGCTTGGTAAACATACAGGAGAACAAATTAACTAGTGATAGGCCCAAATTGAAAGAGTAGATCTGAACCCCCTTGAACTCTGAGGACGATCTAATCAAAATGTCATGCTTGGGATCATCTCAAGGTGGGCCTGGCACAGAACAACCAAGTCCAAATGACCTCAAGCTTAGAGCTCAGGCTGATCTCAAATATTAATCATTTGGAAAGGGGGGGGGGGGAATTCCAGCCCTGTGGTCCTTCACACACATCCAGAAACAACAGTAGAGTAAAAGCTTCCTTTTAAAGTAACTTGTTTCATTTTCAAATATACATCCCATGATTAACATGTCCTGCTTGTCCATGTTACCAATGAAAATAAAAGTAATTGTTTACAGTTACGTAACAGACACTAACATCAATTGAAAAGCACCAGCTTTGAAATGACAAGTAAAATTAAACTATTCAAACTAACCAGGTACAAAGCATCATGGAGCTGTGAAGGGATGTATTTCAGCCTGTGGAGAAGGGCATTAAGTTAGCAGATAGCCTGTTTAAATCAACATACAGACAAATGGCTACAAGTACTGGAAATATGCCGTTTTCACAGAGCAATGTGAAGAGAATGTATCATCTTTTGAGACCATTAATCTATTAACATAGGTCATGTTGATGGAGACATGGTCTTACCTCTGTCCCAGAAAATAAAAAATGGAGAAGGAAGCTGTTCAAGTTAGCACAGTAATGAATTTTTCCTGAGTCCATCTCAGGGAGAAGACACCCTGCCAGCCATACATAAGCCTGAAAGCACTAATGACTCTCTCCCAAACTTGCAGAAAATGAGCTGCACCCAACATGCACATTAGAGACTAGTATTTATTTAAAAACAACTGCAGGACTAGAGACTGTGCTAGTGATAAATACTTGTGACAAAGATGCATAATGGTATCTAACAAGCACACCAAAATGTGGAGCAGTGTCTGCATAAAAGGGCATGTTGTAAAATACTCTTTTGAAAAGAAGATCTGAAAAACACTGAAAATTCTCAAATAATCTGACACCTCAGTTCTATTCATTCCTTTCAAATTTTAATTTTCTGTTGGCAAATTAAGGCCAGCAACAGCTGGTTAGACCTTCCAGTTGTTCACCTAGAATTACATGAAGGTATCATGCTGGATTAATAGCTCACAAACTGTAGTCCCTGGACCATGAAACACATGATAGTGGTCTGCAGCCAGGTGGTTATTCACATGCTGATAGCAGCTAAAAATAAGGCAAACTAAGAAGCTGAAGATAGAAAATAACATCAACAAAGTGTTCAAACTATGTGAGCCATAGGGCTGTATGCGATTATGAAGGGGAGGGGAGGATCTGTCTGATCTCAAATGGGAGGAGAGGACCCCTGTGCCAGATAGCAGACAGCTAATTAGCTTGGATGATCAAATCACTCAGTACATTAACAAATCTACTTCTTTATCTGAGCCTAAAGTGAGGAAGTCTGTACTCTCAGTTATGGAGCAATCTTTCAGAAAGTTAATCATCCATCACTGTGCACTGAGATACCCCACAGGTATGAGCATCACCCATATTCCTTCAACCCATATCGAAAGGCATCAGGATTCAATGCAAGGCACTCAGCACCCTCACCTCTCAAGTCACCATCTGATAGGATCAAGCCTTAACTATGTATTTTTAATATGTGTGAGCTCTCTAGCCTAAGTGCCTGTAATATAAAACATACTCAGATGATGATGTTAGGAGATGAGCTGAAGTGATATATATCAATCTAGAGACATGTATATTAATTTTAATTACATTTCTTTTCTCCATTCCCCCTGGACTTTGTTCACTCAAGGGTTGGTGCAGTGGTTAATTTATGTCATATATTAGCTCTGACACTTATTAAAAAACTCTAAACCATAAGAATTACAAACTTTCTATAGCTCACTTTTATTTTTAATAAAAAAGTAAAACTTTAAGTCAGACAGCTAGGTAGCGTCTAAAATGCAATTGTTCACTCAGACAATTTAATCTAATTCTTTGTCATGAATTGGGTCAGTACAAACACATCTTTAAATCACATTTTATCTGCAGCTCCAGCTGAAACGTTAGCCTTTTATTACAATATCAGAAATGGGGAAAACAGTTATCCTCCCTGGGAAGGATTTTTAATAAAAAGGGAAAGCTGAAATCAGAAGGGCATTGGTTCAAGTGCAACTCCCAGCCACACAGTGCTCAAAAGTAATCGAAACAAAATATTTTTTTAGTATTTTCCAGGGCCTAATTTTGCTCACTACCTCATCCTTCAGTCAGAGAAAAGCTGACAGCAGGAAGTAGCATTGGGATTTCTTGCCAGTAACCAGGATCGTGGGGGCAGAGGGCTCATCCTTTCACAGTGTCGGTATGTGGATTGGAAGGAGGGCTCCACACAACTACCACCTGCTGGGTTCCTCCCGTTTTCATAAGCAATGGAGATTATAACTAGTGAATCAGAAAGCAGCGTTGCTGAAATGCATTGAATGATATAGGCTTTTTAGCTGAGACCTCAATTTTATTTCTTTTTACATAATGTAATATCTTAAGTGTATTGTTGATTAAAAGATCCTTTTATTGGGTTTTGAAATATCCTATCGATTTTCACAATTTCTAATTCCCAAAAGATTTGAAAATGGTGCTTTCAATTTACCCAATATCTGCAAACCATTCCCTGAAATCACACCACAGAAAAGTAAAAAACCCAGACTTGGTGTATAAAAAATGAAAATCTGTCAGTTTTAGTTGAATTGCTATGTTTTAACCCTCAGCCTTCTGCATATTACAAACAAACTTTGTATTCACAATAAACAAAACCCACACTAATTAGTTCCGAGCAGCATATGAGCTGATATGTTCCATTAAAAAATCAAAATAAAACAAAAACAGCTATCTGGCAGAACTCCTTTGCACTGGAAAAAAGGTTTTCTGACACAACATACTGCTTCTGGCAAACCCACTGCAGTAGAATACTTAATTAACATTTTTGACAAAGTACATAGACAACACATTATTTAACTTCACATAATAAAGGACATAAAGGGAAGGGAAGAACTAAAACAAAGGGCATCATGAAAGGTGTGAATCCTCCTCTAATTAGGTGCTGGATCAGCTTGCATTCTTGTGGTACTATGTTTCTGTGACCAAGCAGTCAGTCCAGTTCAGCTTAGTTACCATCAGAAAATCTAGCTTGCATTTTCAGTGACAGGACATGGGACTAGATATACCAAGAGTCTGATCCACTATGGCAATTCCCGTGCAGTTCCTTCCTTTAGCATTAGTAAATAGTCTGAGATTAGTCACAATTCTGAAAATAACATGACAGAAACGTTCAGGATAGTTACAAAGACTACTCAAAAAACCATCACAGGGATGTCTACTCTAATTCAGTTGATGGATAATTAGAGCCAAAACTCAGGTCATATTAAAAACAACTTTCAGCCTGCATTTGGATTGTTTTAGATGGGTTGTTCATTTATGGGTTGATTTTCAAAGGTGCTGAGCACCTCTAACTCTCTCTGTCTCCTACGGGATTAGGGAGTGCCTAACACATCTGAAAAAATCAGATCTCTGTGGTGTCAGAAAGTTTCCATTTAACTAGAGAAAGGCAAAGCTCTGAACAGCATAGAAATGGATGTTGAGAAACCCCATGACAACAAGGGACTATGGACCTGATTTTGCAGAGCACTTGCAATGCCAACTGAAGTCCATGGTGCTCCCATCTGAAAATTGGATGCGAGTGAAAAGTTGTGTTACAAACACACGATGAGACCAGGATCTTCAAAAGTTACCACTGAGGTGGGGTGCTTCCATTTCTGGATGTCTAGGTTGAGTCACTTTAAAGTGGCCTGAATGTCAAAGGGCTGGTGCGCAACACTTTCTGAATATAAAGGCCACTTTTAAAGTATCTTGAGTTAGGCACGAGTCAACGTCACTAGTCACTATTGAAAATCTTGGCTATGCTAATTGAAGAGCACTACCACTGCTTACCAGGCTGATAGATAATGTGGGGTTCCTACGTATAACAATACCAACTGTTCATTTCAAGCCAAAGTCATAGGAAGGCATTTTATTCATCAATAAAAAACAGGGAGATCAGCCCTAAAATAACAGTATTTTGTTGGTCTTAAATTTAGGAACTAAGATTATTTGTTTTGCCTTCCTCCTCATCTTCTCTGCACCTCCCCCCACCCTGACAAGTTCCAAAGACACTGCCTTTTAAGACCAACTTAGTTATTAAACTTTTAACCTTTTCTCCTAAATGTAACTGGACAACTGCCTGTCTTTGATTTTACAATTTTAGTTTATTATTATATGAAATTATGTGCTTATGATTGTAACACCACATTATCCGCAGGAAAACTTAACTGTAACAAAGAGAAACCTGACAAAAATCTTGCTGGGAAGAGGAAAAATAGGAAGACTCAAGGATTCTTTAGCATTTAAAAAAAAATAAACGTTATTTTCTCTCCCTCACCCCAAGCACCCACACTGAGTCCAAAGCTCCCCAGTTCAGTTGTAGTCAGAGTACTCTGGCAGTCCAAGCAGTATTATAAAATGTACTATACAGTGGGTGGCTTTATAAGACCTAAGTAACAAAAATCACAAGTCAAAACATGTAGCACTGCATACAAGAGCTGGTTTTAATTAGAATTCTCAGTGTGGGATGGAACAGCTTGATTGCCTCCAGGGAACATGGAACTGGAAATGTGCCAGCAACAACTGGCTTACTAGTCTGGAATGTAACAAATGAAACGCTTCTATAATGGACACAGACTAATGATTTAGGGACTGACTCTTCCCTTCTCATTGATAGTGAATCATATCTTACTCCACAAACATCCCCACTGGCTTCACTAGAACTGTTCGCCAAGTAAGGTATTATTAAATGTGAGTGAATGGAGAGCAAAGTCTGGGCTTTAAACTTGCTCTAGTTGGGCAGGTGCTAGTGAGTTGGAAGTGAAGTGGGAAATGTCAAATTTAAAGCATGTTTCTACTCTGAAAAGTGACTATGTAACCTTCTTACTCATCAGGGCTGTGATTTAGGAAAGCTCTTA
This sequence comes from Emys orbicularis, assembly GCF_028017835.1. Classification (NCBI taxonomy): domain Eukaryota; kingdom Metazoa; phylum Chordata; order Testudines; family Emydidae; genus Emys; species Emys orbicularis. Next base: position 24,738,199 of record NC_088696.1, read on the forward strand.
AGTGCTGTCCTGAATAGGGATGCTTTCCTTGGGTGAACTCAGCCCTGTCAAAGGGACGAATGCAGGGCATATGAGCGAAGGCTGAAGGAACTGGGCATGTTTAGTTTGGAAAAGAAGAGATTAAGGAGGGATATGATAGGGCTTCAAATACTTTAAAGCCTGACATAAAAAGATGGGGAAAAGTTGTTCTCTTTTCCAGCAGAGCAGGACAAGAGGCAATGGGTTCAAACTACAGCATAGCAGGTTTAGATTAAGTCTCAGGGAAAACTTCCTAACTGTAAGAACAGTAGGACAATGGAACAGACTGGCTAGGGAGGTTGTGGAAGCTCCTTCACTGGAGGCTTTCAAAAGGAGGCTGGATAGTCATCTGTCTGGGATGGTTTAGACAGAACAAATCCTGCATCTTGGCAGGGGGTTAGACTAGAGGACCCTTCTACTCCCTTCTAACCCTGTGATTCTATGTCTCTTTAGTTCAGTGACAAAAATAAGAGTTTACTACTTTTTACTCCTGTTAGCCCTGCAGTTAACAGAGCGAGTGGGTTTCTATTCCTTCTGGTGTATCGGCCGAAGCAGTCACTAAGCTCTAATTACAGAGCTAAATAATTACACCTGTTCAGATTCTGACAGCAATGGTTGTTGGCACCAGTGTCATGAAAAGTACAATCCATAATCAGTGGAGTTGCACAGTTCTCATCCAGGGCACTATTCGGTCTGCTGAATCTTTATCACTAGAGGTGACATTCAATTTGTTAGCAATAGTACTAATTGGTGACCCTTGTGCAAAAAGCTCTTGGAGTCTAGAAAACAGGGGTAGAGATCTTGCAAGATTTTCTATTACTTGTTCCTTCAGGTCAACCTGGAGGTATGACAAAAATAAGTCTGTTATATTATTGGGGAGGAGTGAGAACCTGGACAGAATAGCCTCCATGTTAACACATTTCTGCAGTTGTGGTTAGAAAGCAGACAAGATAAAAAAAAAAAAAACACATGAGAAAGAAGATGTATCACCTCAAAGATTTTGTGGAGGTTGCACCTTTATTCCTTTTGCGGAAAATCATTATTTACAATTTGGGGCTTTGAATGCCATATCTCATGCAATCTGATCAGATCCAAATTATCTCTTGAAAGGGAGAAAATATTGTCTGGTAATTTAGAGCAGGAGACAGCCAGCATTCCTTGGTTTTACCCCAGGCTTCACCATGGTTTTGCTCTTTCACCTTGGGCAAGTCATGTAACTGTTCCATGCCCTAATTCCCATTTGTGAAATGGAGAGAATACTCATCTACCTCTGAGACATCTATAATTGTACTTTGAGATCCTCGGATGAAAGGTAATATATGAAAGTGCAAATTAACATCACTGTCTGACATCCGCAGATGAAAGTAGCTATAGAAGTGCCACCATTGCTGCTAAATGGAAATGAGAGTAACAGGTAAGAAAGAAGTTTCCTTAGTATGCTGTGGATTTCTTTGCCAACAGCCTCCACTCCTAAATGCTCACGCAACACAGTAATGAGAATATCTAATTCTTATTACTGTCACACCTCTGAAGTAGATGAGTATTGTCCTCAAGGTCACACAGCAACACCAGGGTAAAGCCTGGGATAAAACCAAGTAAAGCTGTTCTATTCCTAGACAATATTTTTTCCCATTTAAGAGACATTTTGTACCTGATCCTCAGATGGTATAAGCTGGCAAAGCTCTAGAATCGGCCCGTTTTCTCCTAAAATCATAGGGTTTTTGCTGTTATAGAACACTCATTTAGACAATATCAGCTCTCCCCTCTCACTTTGGCCTTCAAGACAGCCAATGAATGTTTTATGAAAAAAGGAGGTGGGTGTTGAGCTATTGGTTATAACAAAACCTAGATCAATTTCTCTTTGCTTGCCATCTGTTTTTTTTGTTACAAGGAAAAGCTAAGTGAATTTTTTTAATTGCCTAAACTGTGAAGTGATATATACCCAGTTATTGATTTCTCTTAACTTACCTTGTTAATCATTTACTGAGTTTTAAAACAGAAGCTCCGGCACTATTGATTTGACTCCAAAGGCTGTTCATAAGCCTTAGGCACCCAGCTATGGTTGTTCCAGACAGAAGATATTTTACATGTCATTTTTATTGACCTAGATGAAGACACGTAAATATCAATAGTTAGTTATGAGTGGCTGTACTGGCGAGGGATCGTTTGGGAAGAAAGGACTTACAGAAAACAAGAATATAGATCCAACTGCTGTCAGGAATGAGAAATTAATATAATTCATCATGCAGTAATGGCTATGGTTCAAGACGATTGAGCATGAGGAAAGGTGGATGTGCAAGCTACATTTTTGCACTTTATCCCCTCATGGAAATCCCAGCATGACGATATTCTTGCTATTCAATGAAGAGACACTGCGCATATCAGATAACCACAGTGAAAATCATCCCCGAGGCCTCGATTCCACAAGCAGCTTGGTGCCCACCCCTGCACCTGTATGGAGCCCCACTGACTTCTACATGTATCAAGTCAGTGCAATTGACTTCAGCTGGTGCAGGGTCCACGCTGAGTAGCTTGCAAGACTGGTGCCTTAGATTACAAGCTCTTTAGTCAGGGACTGAGGCTACCTCTGGTGTGCGTAGCCCAGCAGGGCCCTGATAGATGCTACTGTAATATAAATATTTAGATTCCTGACTGCTTTTGCCCCCAATCTGAAATGAGGGACACAGGGTTGGAGAGAACAGTCAGTAACACTGCTTGGTTCCAGTCATCTAAGAGGTTTTATTGTTATTTATACTGTGGTAGTGCCTATGAGCCCACATCATGGCCCCAAACCCCCACTGTACTAGGCATTGTAGCCAACCCGAGCAAAAAGGCAATCCCTGCCCCAAAGAGCTGTCTAAGTGTAAGACAACAGGTGGATGTAGATAGATGGGGAAGCACGAAGAAACAAGCAGATGCTATGGGATAGCAGGAAAGGCAGTGGTCTCAGCCCACCACCAGTGGCTCCTCCTTTTTGAAGGATTTGTCCCTTCAAAAAAACACAACGGTGGCTCTAGGTGATAACTTCTAAACTGGGAGGCAGAGGATGAGATTCTTTTTAAAAGAGCTTGTGTTTCATTTTCTGGGCAAGTGAGGCATCCAGTAAGAATATGACTTAAAAATACAGCTAAATAAGGAGAGTTTGCTGGTTCCTTGGCTAGTGTAAGTCCCTGGCCTCTCCCACATGACTCCATTCCTCTTTACATTTCCTTGTAATGGTTAATTACCTGGCTTGGAAGCGGATATCACATCAATTCATATCAGCTTCCTCTCAGGGGAGCCTTTTAGGATATAGCACTCACTAGAGCACAATCTTTTCTTTCCTGGCTTAAAGTATGGTGGAGCAGAATTATCCCCTATCCACTGCAAAATACTGTCACAGTTTTGGACACATACATTTTACATCCATTAAAAGAGTTACAGACATTGACCCAATGTTCTAAATTAGGAAAAACCTCTCTGTAATATGGAATTAGGATGTCCATTTTAAACAAAGCGGGTATTCAAAAGGACAAGTGAGAAGTGGGTTTAGAAGGACAAACTCTTTTGAAACGCACATTAGCCTGGGCACACAGATGGAGGAGGCAATTCTTTGTTAGCTCTTCCCCACGAATGGGTTTACAAAGGTTAAGGGACATGTAGGCTGCACATTTAATACAGATGCTATGATGAAAAGCCAAAATGCTCAATTACATTTTGCATCTCAAAACAGGATTTGTTTCACTGACAATAGTGTTAAGACACAAGCACAAAACCAGGAATAATTAAATTTCAATGTTACCTAGCTCTGTTGACACAAAAATAATGAGATGGTTAGTGCTGCAAAAATTAAAACCTTATTTCAGAAACAGTTAGTGACTAGAATCGATTTCCCAAGCTTGCAACTAACTGAGTATCCCACAAGGATACTAGACACAAAACAGACTCTCAGATTTACTGAGACTGTAGTTTACATATATGTGGAGCCGTACAATAGTCTTGGGTGATAAAGTTAAGCAGGTTGGTGCCAAGAAATTTTTGCAGACAAAACATCACCTACAAGCCAATATCACTTACAAAGCTGACTGTGAATTAAAGGCCAGCTTTTTATTAAGTACACTTGACTTTTAACAGAATCATTTACTTACACCTGCAGTGTTTTATGTGTACCATAAAAAGTGAGGTAGGATTCCAATTTGCACTGTTATAATTTATTAGTCTCTGATTGGATTCACTTTTTAAAAAAAATAGTTCTGAAATTCAGCACATTCTTTATACTCTAATAAAAGTTCATCTGAATACTGAGTTGCCCGACTAAGCATTTATCATGGGCTGGGTATAAAAAGATTCTCCTTAAACGTAAATAAGAATTGTCCCGGACTAAGATGCAGAGGTTTTGAGCGGCACCTTGTTTTTCTACTGTGGCTGAGCAGGAATTCTGTATGTATTCAAGTTTCTTGCCACTCTGTACTCTCTCATTTTCTCCTTTCAAAATTGAATCACTCACACCATTTTCACTCATCTGCACGCTGCTCATTGAAATGAAATCCAGGTTCAATAGAAGGAAGTGGCTTACGGACATGTCCTCCATACAATTTCCTTTACCGGAGCAGCTTAGGCCTTTAGATGGGCAGTAGGACACTATCTCATATGGCCCCCTATACCATACTGTTGGAGCCCCACAATCTTTAATGTATTTATCCTCAACACCCCTCTGAGGTAAGGAAATGCATTATCATCTCCCTTTACAGGTGGGGAACTGAAATACAATCAGGAGATCTGGGCTCAATTCCTGACTCTGACAATAATTTTGACAAGCAACCTCAGACAGCCATTTAATCTGTCTCTGCCTTGGTTTCCCAGCTGTATAGGATACTTCAATTGTCCCAGCCTGTAGGGCTTTAGATTTTAAGTTCATCAGGGCAGTGACTATCTCCTACCAAATTTATGTACAGAACATTGCCCAAGAGAGGTTAGGGGCTCTAGGTAAGTGATTTCTACACTGGCCAGGGAAAGTCCAGAGAACAGTGCTTGTTAAGAATGCTAGTGTCTTTAGTTTGTGTACATACGGCCTAACCATGCCAAATACCCCTGTACAAAACCACACTTTGACTAGTCAAAGCTTGGAGACTGTTTATTGCACAATCAGTCCCGGTCTACAAAGGCCAAGGCCTAACAGGATTTATGTTTAAATATAGTCCACAAAAGCCTGTTGCAGTATTGTGCACCTGCTCTTGCTCAACCCCTTTAAATGACTGCAATGAATGGGGGGCAGGGCAGAGGGAGGGTTACTGAAAAGGTTTTCCTCCCTGGCTGGCAAAATGGCTAGAGCCGATCCTGTACCCCACCCTAAGCACACAACTAAATGACCCTTGTGTAAAAAGAGGTAGAATCAAGGTAGGAGGAAAGGCATATACTCTGGGGGGATGGCCACATCAACTACAGTCAACAAGCCAAAGGCTGGAGGCCATGGCAGAGGTTCCTAGGCTTACGTTAAATGTTGCTACCTCTTTATTAAGAGTGAGCTAGTTTTCAAGGGTGTTAGGTTCACCCTTTCAAAACTCTGCTCCCTTTAAAATCAATGGGAGTTTGGGTAAGGCCAACACTGAGCTTTTAAAAATGCCACCATAAAACATCTTGTGCCTACACCAAACAAAAGAGCAACCCTCTGAAGAGTTCTTGAAACCAACGTTTTGGCAGCAAGATGCTGTCACGCTGCTGTTCAGCCGTGTAAGCAAGAGTACCGGGGAGGCAGATTCTAAATTGGAATGCAAAAAAAATAAGTCACACTATAAAGCTGTGAGAATATGTTCCTATACCACATATGTCTCTCTCTCTCTCTCTCTCTCTCTCTCCTTCCCCATCTTATAGGGACCTCATGTAGAGAGATGAATTTAGAAGCCAGTGGCAAACTGCACAGCTTGGTGAGTCAACACATACACAAGCAATTGTTCTGGCCCCACTGAAAAGGTCTTGCTTCCTCCTGTTTAAGCATACCTACCTCACAGAAAACAATCTGTGAATGGAGGGCTACCAAAAGGTAAAATAAAGAGGCTTTCATGTTTCTTGGGCAGACACATGCATGAACTGATAGAGACAATTGAACTCTGATGAGCAAACCAAGTTCTATATGTCAGACAGCCTGTATCCATGGACTATTTAGTGCTTTGAGGTTTAAAAGTACTACACAGATGCCAAATAGCAACCCACAATTTAGTTTCTGTAACAGGCAAAAAGGACAAAGTTCTTCTGACTCAAATGGCAGTACTCCACTTTCCCATTTGCTCTCACTACACATATGGACCTCCATTGGCATCAACTCTTGTCTCTGGCATACAAAAAGCAACTAAGTAGTAAAGCAAGCATGTGAAAAGAATATTGTCTTAGTTTACTGCCATAAATTTTCCCATTTAAAAAAAGTAAAAAGAGGCAATATGTCAGACATTAGATAGCTTTAAAGTGAACAATAGAAGAGAGAAATACCATCTCTAAACCAGCAAATTTGAAGAGACAGATGAGGGGGAGGAAAGGGGGAACCACAGAACTGCAGCCTTTTTGCACCAATTCTTTAATTAGGAATACAGATTAAAAGTTAGATATAAAACCACACCTGCTATGTGCATAAACCTCCATGAAGAGTAAAATGGTGTGTGTGACATGTATTATTTAGAGATAGACTACTGAGTCTCAGAGTTAAAATACTCAAACCAGATATATAATCTTAGGCCATGACAAAATCTCCATATATTTGTTGACTAGCAGAAATGCAAGGCTCTGTGCCTAATGAATTAAGATAACTGGAGTGCAATTGGGATCTGTGTGGCATTCAATTCTCAGTAACAATCAATGGAAATTAAATATTAATTTGCGTGTTTTAAGTGGAAAAGCATGCAAAAGGTGGGATAGGAAAGCAGGAAACAGCAATAAGTTTTCTACAGTTCTATTAACAGTGCAGATTACAGTAAGCAAAACAGAATGCTGACAAAAATCTATAAAGTTTTCCTTTTTCCTTGGCACCAACAACTAATTGCAGAAAACAGATTAAGGTATTCAATCACTACTTGATTGAGGTTGGAGCGAAGAGTGTTAAATAGTCAAACCCACATCAATTTTTCAACACGCTATGCATTTCATTTCTTGTTTTACATTGTGTTAAGCTATCTTCTGAAATTTTCTGCAGCCTAACATTGAGAATACTTGAGGATCCCTTTATCAGCCAGCTGTGTTATTTTACACCTTACAGGACTTCCAGGTCCTCGGTCTCCTTGCTAGTATTCCATTACACGCATTCTAAATTACAAAAAAGCAAATCTGTAGATCTTAAAGGACAACACGATAAAGAATGTTAAGTTACACCAGAAAGATGCTATAGCAGTTATGGGACTAAATTCTCACTCAGGCAGTCACTGCAAGTTTTTCTTCAAGTTAGGACCAAGTAAGAACTTGGGAGCTGACCCTGTGTCTTCCATTAACCTTGTGGAGCACAGAGGTGACTGCCTGGCAGGATTAGATCTGATATGCTTTGCCTTTGTTTTATTGATAAAAATTTCCATGGGCTGGAGAAAAAATTCCAGTTGAAAACTACATTTGTGATAATACTCCATTCCTTTCTAAGAGTATGGTCTGATGCCACAAGTAACAGGTTTTATTACTTAAAAAGCATTGTTACACATCTAAAAATATAACAAATACTTTAATTCCTTTTCATTTAGAAATTGTTGCAATTCAGAACACTACTATGGCTAAAGAAAAGGGTACACTGATTTTTAGCACTAGGCAGTACAAGTTACATGCACATACACATTGTTTTGAGCAATATAATTTCAGATGTTCAATAGGTTTCCTAATAAATCCTGTAACTATAATACTGGTAGCCCCCAATTTCTTAACAATAAATAAGTGATTGAGTAATACCCTAATTATAAAAAAGCCTTTATTAACATTCTAATGAAGTACCATGCCAGTATTAAATGGAAGTCAACCACTTCGGGCACGGTTAAGAAATAGCATGGAGGGAGCTATATCGCTGCAGCTGTTGTCCACCCTCCCCTCTGATGCCTAGGTTTTTTTTTTAAAAAGTGTTTTACATTTAGTAGTTAAATAAATACTATAATAAAAGTGAAGTACATGGCTGGTAAAGGAAGAGCTTGTGGATCAGCAATGTCCACGTTGGAGTTCTGTTTTCTACATTTGCTGCAAGGAAGCAACTTCACACGTGCAACATGCACACTGTTAAAAAGAATATTCTTGAATTTCATCACATTCTAGCACCATAATGGAAAGCAGATGAGTCCGATTAACTTCTCTGAAAGTAGCAGTGAACATAACAGCTTGGGCAAATCGTCTACATGAATGGCACTGCAAGTCAGGACAGTCAAAAGAGGAACGTGCCAAAACTTCCTTTCCCATTTCGTTTGAACTGATTGCCCACGATAGAAACAAACATTTCCTGAGACATTAAGTTGTCATCAGCCTCCGTGATTCCCAGTTCACTCAGCCTTTTCTTGTGCATCTGGCTCTTCTTTACAGAGGTAGCAACAAGTTCATTTGCAATTTCATAATTGCCTTCAGTTTGTTCAGAAATCTCAGCTCTCTCATGGAGCTCCAAGTCATCAGTTGCACATTCATGTAGCTCTTCATGTCCCAAATCTTCTACATTGTCTGTCTCGCCATTTGACTGGATAGTCTGTATATTTCCTAAATCCGAAAACAGTGATGAGGTTATTACAGACTGTGCAGATGCCTGGAGGAGCTGAAGTAATTAAAGTGTCAGACTTGGAATACTTTGAAATTTAGGGGTTTTCTTTAAGTCTTATTAAACAATGAAAATATTCCCCATATTGCAATAACTGTTTCAAGTATTACATAGTTCAGCTACATCAGCTATTGCCAATAAGAGCTAATTCTTCCGGTGCAAACACAAAGGTTCAGTACATATAGCACAAAGAACAAAGTCAAGTGGCAACTGGGATATCCAATGACAATCCAGCACGAAGAGTTAAAATGCAAGAATAAGCTTTCAAGGTGATTGCCACTGGAAACAGAAAAGCGGCAGTGAATATTTTATGAAAGGTTCAGGGGGAAAATTCATCAGCTTCCTCTTATCACCCCTTCCGGGTGCATTTTTAACGATCGCCCCATATATTCCAAGTATACGAGTGTGATGCTTAAGAAAGAATCTGGAGACTTAAATAAATTACTCAGAGACAGTCAAGTATTTTAGAGACAGCCAGCTGAGTGGGGATTAGACATTGCAACGGAGAGCTTAGTATCTTTCTTTGAAATAAAACATGGAAAGTACAGTTGTCAAGTGATATTTATGGTGGAGAACAACTACTCTGGGAGGAATAAGCTAGATCCAACAAGTCTCATTTCTGTTGCATGGTGGAACAGGAGAGCAGAGGATTAATATGGGTAGGAAAGGGTTGTGGGAGGAATATGCCCACTTTCTCCCTGACAACATGTCACTTTGTGTGTGTGTGACCAAGTAGTTAGTTCCAGTCCTGCAGGATCTGCATAGTGGAGCAGATGGGTCCAGTAGACAAGACTCAACTGGAAAGCTCCTTTTCCTCACTGAATAGCTACACACCATTTAAGATAGACTCAGACACACTGACCCAGCCACTCGTTTAGAGGGGAGCCAGATGGAAAGCCTCAAGCACAACTAGATGGAACAGAAATTAAAACTCCTTTTATTGCAGAAAGTGTCATATTTTAAATGGCTAAGTAGTCAGGATGTTCTGAAAGACCATCATGCCAGCTGCCTGATACGGGCTTCCAGTGCCCAGAATAAATTTTTACAAGTGCTTTGATGTCATTGGATAAAAAAGTGAAATTGAAGTGCAAGTAATTACACACATGCAACCTGCAGCTACTCCTAAACTTTCCTTTGCAGTAGCTGTGCTCTGGGAAATCTCAGTCCTCTGATAATTAGAGGGAAGTCAGACCTAGACTCATTTTTCTCCTTATTAGAATGTTTAAGACTTTCTTTCTGCCAAGTTATATGATGTGCATTTTCTAAATCAGGGGTAGGCAACCTGCGGCACGCGTGCCGAAGGCGGCACACGAACTGATTTTCAGTGGCGCTCACACTGCCCGGGTCCTGGCCACCGGTCCGGGGGGGGGGGGGGGGGGGGGGCTCTGCATTTTAATTTAATTTTAAATGAAGCTTCTTAAACATTTTAAAAACCTTATTTACTTTACATACAACAATAGTTTGGTTATATATTATAGACTTATAGAAAGAGACCTTCTAAAGATGTTAAATGTATTACTGGCACACGAAACCTTAAATTAGAGTGAATAAATAAAGACTCAGCGCACCACTTCTGAAAGGTTGCTGACCCCTGTTCTAAATATTTTAGAGAAACAGTAGATTCACCACTACATTTAGACTCCTATTAAGTCACTAGAGTTAAAAAAATACCTTCTGAATTTTTGGCAGCAATGTCTTTTACATCAGAGGAAACTGTAGGTTTAACCAGGACGACTCCATACCCTTCATTATTATGGATCACATTGTTCACCATGGTTATCTTGGGACTGTCATAATGGTCATCTAAGAAATCCTATAGCAGAAGACAAATGTAAAAAAAGATTTATGTAGCAAATTCTCAGAAAGGTAATTTCAACCCAGCTAGAGTGTCTTCTCTAAAAAACAAAAATACAAAAGAACTAGAACTATTTTTGTATTTAAGGGACATAATTAAATATAGTCACCATTTTCCTTGTTGCAGCCATGAAATAGAAGGAATATTTTGCTGTAATAGACAAGGATTTAAGTCCACTGCTATCAGTGTTATCATACCTTGTCTTTCAAACAAGTTAAAATCAAAAAGTAGTGACATCATGAGAGAACTAACTAGAATAGTTACTGGCAGGTACCAATCTGAAGAGGTATGATCTTGATAACTGATCAGAGCACATTCCATCTGGAACTCACTTTTATGAGGATTCCCTCCTTGCAGTGGTGTATGCCATTGCCCAGCAGGGTACATGTGCTACCCGGATATATTTCAACACCAGCACCCTGTAAATTAAAGAGACATATCATAAATGAGTCAGCAAGTTCCCAGTGTAACCCATTACCCCAAAGTGGATCTTTGTCTCTAGCTAGTGGCTACATGATAAGAGTCTTCTATTTCCTCCTGTTATAGGGCTTAGTAAACTAAGTCAGGCAGCAGATGCTCATGGTTCACTGGCAATGCTGCTATCATCAGACCACAAAAGTTCTGCTGGGAAGAGATTGCATGACACATGCACAGAGATGTAGTTGATCTTTAATACACCACACCCAGCCCTAGGAAAACCAGTGGGTTTTTTTGTGATGTAACAGTGTTAGATTTTGATCATCTCTTTGTAAGAATCAATAGGTAACATGTTCAAAAAAAAAAAAAAAAAAAAAAAAAAAAAAGGCAGTTCAGCTGGAGAAAGAATATTAGTTTAATGAGAGACAAGAACATTTAAGGGGCACAAAACAGAGGCTCATTTTAAGAACAGCCTTATCCCATGAATCAGCTCCAAGAATGCACCTGGAGTTATTTCATAACGGACTCTTGTTATTGTTTCATTTTCACAGTGTCACATGCAAGTCAACATGAGTTTCCCCCCCCCATAGAGACATACTACATAAGAGGTTAAGAGAATTCTCTGATTTCTTAAACACCAACTATATTTAGCCATCTAATGGAAAATACTGGTGGTTTTCTAAAGGATCAAGGAAGTCATCCTCTTTTCTGATTATGATTCCTTATTTGCCTGCAGGGAGCTTCATTTTATTCAAGTTGTAGTTTTGTTTCAAAAAAATATTTAAAAGTTAGTTCACACCTTAGCACCATACAGATCAGAGTTCTTCATTAATAGCTCTGCTGATGTCCGCACTGTAACACCTGTAGTTTCACACTGTAGCACACAGTTCTCCAGTGTGGTTTTCCCATGGTGAACACCTGCAATCAAAGATACCCAGTGTCGACATTAGAAATCATTCTAAAAGAGAGAGTATAATGGATGATCTATAACGAGAGGAATTTTCTGTTCATCAGGCCAGATAGATACTGTAATGAGGCCATATTAGATTAATATCTGTTAAGGAAACATTTTTTTCAGTAAGATTTCAGTGGAGCCCAAGGTAGACACTACCATTCAGCCTTTTTAAGGAGCATGCTCTTGAAAGTATTTATTTTCTGGGTAACAAACCAACAAAAGTTAAATGGAAACAATTTCCATACACATTCTGGGACACACTGTTGCAGTGCAGTACTTTCCAGCACATCAGCAGCATAATCTGAGTCCAAAACCAGGGAGGATCAAGGCAATGTATGAATGATCCTCCAGTGGCAGATATTCAATGAAAAGGCTCTTCTGCCTTATACACCTCCCCACCCCACTGCTTGTTTCCACTGGGGAAAGGTGGACAGCCAAAGCAAATGGGGCACAGCGAGGACCATGCAGATTCTCAGTTGTGTTTTCAGCCCCCGCCCCATGGCCAGTGCAGCCCAACCAAAAGTCTGAGTACTCATCAGGCTGCTCAGTCAGGGGACATAGGGACCAGGACCAGCCCCACACAGAGCTGCAGCAGGATCAGAAGCGTGCGAAACAGCTTTAAAGTTAACACTCTTGAGTCTGACAATGGATAGTGACAGTCGGTCTGGCGCACATATACTGTGATTGGGACCACAAGCATGTTTGCTGTATACCTAGCCTGCAAGGTCAACTGTCCTCCTGACATACTTCAGAAAGTCTGAAATAAAAAAGTGGCCGAGTATATGCCCAGTGGCCGAGTATATGCCCAGATGGCCAAACCATGGCTCGTGAGCCACATGTGACTCTTTTATCATTAAAGTGTGGTTCACGGAGAGACTGGGGAGGTGTGGAGAGCTCAGGACTTCTGCCTTGCAGCAGGGTGATGGGGTAGGGGGTTCTGCTCAGCAGAGAGGGGGGATCTCGGGGCTTCAGCAGGAGTGGGGCTGAAGCCTCGAGCCCTGGCAGGTGCGCCCTGGCTACTGAACTTCTGAAGACTGTCACATGTGGCTCGGAGGGTCAGTAAGTTTGGCCACCCCCGGTACATGCGCACACATACCCCTAGACATGCGACATGACCCAAATTATCAGACAAGCAAAAATGTGTTAAACTTTTGCCTTTACACCTTAGTGGATAATTTTCAAGTTTAGAGTTTCAGAAGATTAAAGCAAATTCAAATAGAATTAGAACTAACCTAAATTTAAAGGAAACAATGCAATAAAGTCAAATGTTTTGATCTACAGGGGGCTTAAAGCCAAAGAGTTCACTTTCTGCATAACTGTTGCCAAATAACTCCAAGTATGTGTGATAATGAGCATGTGGGATGGTCATGTTAATACAATTATTGTGAACATTTACAAGTAGGCCAATACTTGGGAACAACAGTTATCTGATAAAGTGATTTATAAATTTGGCTTGGGCACATTCTCAGTCCATAGGAGGAGCGCCCAATATTACTGCCCACAGCTGACAGAACTAGACACCTGTTGGAAAAATTGTGGTGAAAATACAGGAATAGTCATTTCTTCCAGTCCTGTGGCTTTAATATCCAGCTCTGCAACAAAAGGAGGACTGGCCCCTCATTTCTTCATGTGTTACCACCTTTTAAAGTGTTCATCTGCTGCCACCCAAGCAGAGCTTCGTCAACGAACACTTTCATATGTTTGCCAGCATTGGCCCAGGAAAAACTGTCATATCGTAAACTGATTTTGTTCAGTGGCTAACTTGGAAAAGAGGGCAACTGTCTAGCTTTGCTGGATTTCTCTCATTAATTGCATGGTTTTTATAAGAGAAAATAATTCAGAGTAATGCACTGCCTTGGCTTAATCCCACAAAGAAAGTCAGGGATGCATGGAACACAGCAAAACAGGATAAATAGAAGTTCTTTTGCAATAAATATAAATATATCTGAGACCAAAGCAATTACACACATGGATGTTCTCACATGCTGTACATGTTGTAACCCTCTGGATGTGATCTGGATTACACACTTATTTTTGTAACTAAATCAATTCAGTTACACTGATGCAAAAACCTAATGTAGAGGCACTTGAACGAATGCAAACTGTGCTTATACCAGTTGCTTAATTTCATAAATTTCTGAATTAAGCTAAATCAGTTTAAATTTGCCTACAATAGTGGTTTGCACTGATATAACTAAAAACAAATAGTTACACCAGTGCATGCTTTCAAACATAATCCAGGCCCTTTGTTGCAAAGGAACCATTAAAAAGGAACATTAGCCTCAGATCTACCCTTACGAGTTATGATTTTTTTTTTAATGACAGCAGTAACCTCTCCATATCAACGTTGATTCCTTTTCTTTGTGAAGATGTTTTACCTAAGTTGATAAAATATGAAATACCTACATGAAGGTGCTAAGCACTTTAAAGTGATATTTATTCCAATCCACCTCTATTTAGTGAAGTGTTAATTAGCATCTTCCCCAAAGGCAGAAGGGCAGGCCCCAATAAGTTTATCTTCAGATGGAACTAATTTTTCCTTAGATGATCAAAAGAATTGTCTGAGTGATACTATATTCCAAGGACTGATGAAAATAACAGCATGTAACGTAGCTTGGTTTTGCTTACAAAAAATGCAGATTCTCAACTGAAGGGTTTACAGCATGAGAAAAATCTTATTAACCTGAGTCCAGGGCAGGCAGCAGTGCTTTCTGGGGAAGCAAAGGGATCAGGTTCTTGATTGCTGGACAAGAACAGGAGAGGCCAAGTGATGTGAGGCACAATAGCACAAAGCTGGCAGTCAGAGGGTAGGGAACAAAAGGAAAAGGTAGACGGCTTAGAGCTATAGAACTGACCTGCCAGCACGAAGAGTGGGGGATGGGCCTACTTGATAGCCACATAAATATTGTTTGAGGGAAGGGACAAAAGAAGTATCCTGCTGAGCCTCAATTTGAATGTGCTGTCAGCAAGCAGAGGGGTTTGTGGTGACTAAGGAGAGGAAAGGTTGGTTCAGCAATAGTCAGGTATTTCCCAGACAGGTCTCTTTGCCAGTAAGGCAAGCAGGTTTCATTCTCCGGCCAAACTGGAGTAGGCTATGTAGCAATTTTTAGAGGCAGGTAGACTTAGCAGCTAAATTCCCTCTAAACAGCATGGCCGCACCCCTCCCCGCCGGCCCCAGTACGGACCTGCCCTGGACTTGCCGCGGCCAGGGGAGAGGAGCCCCTCCCTCAGCCCTGCCCAGCCGAGCCCCTCCCTGGGCCCCGAGCTGCTGCAGCAAGAGAGGGCTGGGGGGAGTCCTCTCTCTCCACTGCAGCTCCAGGGCAGCCTGCACCCCAAACCTCTCATCCCCAGCCCCACCCCAGAGCCCACACCTCAACCCTCTGCCCCAGCCCTGAGCCCCCTCCCACTCACCAAACCCCTTGGCCCCAACCCCACATTATGAATTTTGTCATGTGCACCAACATGAAGGTGAGTGTAATATTGAATGCAAATGTACAGAGTAGCAAAGCTTTAATTCCACAGTAATTATTGTCCATAAAAATGGACAAACACTTTATTACTTACTTAAGATCCCCTCTACTGCATCATGCTGAACCAGCTTCAAACTGGAGATTCTTATATTCGCCCCTGTACAGTCAACAAAGTTGTCTCCTTTGCCCCTCTTTTCTATCACAACATCATCTGGCAGGCCATACCCTGAAAGGAAAAGTTTAGATAAGGAAAAAAAAAAAAAATCTTAGTGTTACTGTGGTTCACAGGTGGACACAGATGCTCCGTACACATCACAAGATATCAAAATTAGAGTTAAAGGACTGCAACTTGAGTTCTATCATGCTAACAGGTTTTAGTTTTCCAGACATCACTCCCTGCTACATCAGCCTTCTCTAAACTGGGAGGAATCGCACCCCTGAAGCATACAAGCAAGGTTAAAGTCTCCAAATGGCTGCTTCACTCAAACCACTACTGCCTCACTGCAAAGGTTTTGAGGTGGAGGGCCACACAAAAACAACAAATTTCATTCATTGCACTACTGACTTCTGTATTTAAATGAAGTGGGTCAAAACCCTTGACTGCTGCAGTTTCCAGGAGAATTCAAGTAAAACCACAAACTTTAAAGCAAATGAGAATACTGATTCACTAAACCATCCACTGATGTATCAGCATGTAAAGCCTTTATTACTTGCATAATAAAAAGATAAAGCATATTGAAAAAGTTTGCACCAAGTTTTAAAGAAGTCAGATATAAACTAATTAGGTCTCAGCACCTCTGAGGGTAGATGAGAAATATAGAATCACTTCCCCCACCACTGGTGTACAGACCCCTCCGAGGTGCCAGCTGATTCACAGTGCATGGCAAGAATACACAATTTGGCACAGAAAAGGAATACTGTATCCAGCTGAAACATACAACACTACAGAAACTGAAAGGAGAATTATTACCCAAATGCAAGGATATCATGGTTAACATGCCTAGAAGTGGCCTAGAGATCTCTAATGACCAGTCAGGTCACCAGCCCCAGGACAGACCCTTGCTGGACCCCACTAGATACACCTATACAGTTTGATAGCGAACCATTGATAACTACTCTTTGAATACTGTCTTTTAACCAATTTTGCACCACCTTATAGTAATGTCATCTAGACAACATTTCCCTAGTATGCTTAAGAGAATGATAGGTGGGACTGTGTCAAAAGCCTTACTAAAATTAAGCTACATCATCTACAGCTTCCACCCTATCCACTAGGCCAATAATCTTGTCAAAGAAGAAAATTAGGGTGGCTTGGCCTGATTTTTTCTTGATAAATTCATGCTGGGTACTCCTAGGTACTCAAACTGATTGTCTAATATTTTATCCCAGTATCTTTCCAAAGTTCGAGTGACTGGTCTATAATACCCTGGGTCTTCTCTGTTCCTCTTTTTAAATATTTGCTCTTCTCCAGTCCTCTGGAACCTTACCCATCCTCCATGAGTTATCGAAGATAATTGCTTCAGCTAATTCCTTAAGCACCCTCTGATGAATTTCATCAGGCCCTGCCAACTTAAATACACTGAATTTATCTAAATATGCTTTAATAATATCTTTCCCCATTTCCCTCCTTCCCCCTTGTTGTTAATATTAATTTATCTCAAGTACCTGGTCACCTTTAACCTTTTCAGTGAAGTCTGAAGTAAAATAGGCATGAAACACCTCAGCCTTCTCAATGCCAATTATTTGCTCTCCTTCCGTGGTAAGTAGGGGACCTAACACTTTCCTTCATCTTCTCTTGTTCCTAGTTTATTTATAGAACCTCTTTTCTTATTCCTTTTATTTCCCTTGCTAGCTGTACCTTATTTTGTGCCTCAGCCATTCCGATTTGTCTCTACAGGCTTATGCTATTCTTTTGTACTCTTCCTTGGCAACTGATCCATGTTTCCACTTTTTGTAGGATTGCTTTTTGATTTGCAGGTCATTAGAGAGCTCCTAATGGAGCTAATTGGCTGCTTCCTAGTCTACTATTTTTCAGTATGCTGTTTGTCTAGTCAAGATTCTGTAAAGTATGTCTGCCTGTGGACTGTACAACAGCTG
This sequence comes from Emys orbicularis, assembly GCF_028017835.1. Classification (NCBI taxonomy): domain Eukaryota; kingdom Metazoa; phylum Chordata; order Testudines; family Emydidae; genus Emys; species Emys orbicularis. Next base: position 24,755,745 of record NC_088696.1, read on the forward strand.
GAGTTATTCAACCACTGTACAATGAAGAATTAAACACTTAGTATCTCTGATGGAAGGAAGCTTATGGAAGGGTAAAGACCATCATTGCAGCAAAGGCAAATTTATCTGGGTGCTCGAACTAGGAGCTTCATCACAAGTGGTAGGGTTTCTTCTAAATTTAGTCTAAACTCAATTCCCTAGTGCTTACTTTACTGATAACTATACATTCTTGAAAGTTTTTATTTACCCATAAATCACAGATCTTCACTCTCATTGTGTCTTGGAATAAATAAAGGAAGGCACCTATACAATTAAGTCGTGTTATTCCTTTGACAAATTTTCCCATCCCCTTGTGCCAAGAAAGCTACCAAAACAGTATTAACTACTCAGATTAGAGCCAGTGTGATTTTACTTGATGCCCCTCTTTAGGACATTTTCAGCAACTCCTACTACTAAACTTTCCCCCAACACAAGTCCATATACAAAGATTACTCATCCTGACACTTGCTCATTCAAGGAGTAGTCCCTATTAAAGTAAACTTACTTATATATTTTGTTCCATAAAGCAGAAAGGCTATTTCTATTCTATGACTCTAATAGGCCTGCTACTTCACCCCTTGTATTACCATTTTCTCAAAGACAGGACAACATCTGTCATAAATACCACCCACCAGGATTTCAGAACAATACTATTCTCACTGATAAATAAAGCAATTTATTGAGGCCCTTTATCCTGCAGATGTATTGCATATGGGCATGTATATCTATATAAATCAAACACATACAAGAGAGAAAGAAAATTATAGTCATAAAACAAAAAGAGGCAAGAAAATATAGTAGGCAACAGCAGGAAATTAAACTCCCAGCCTTTTTTCCATTAAGAAGTTTTGACAAGATAAAGATAAAGAATGCAGCTTAAGCAGTTTCTGAACAGCCCACAATGATGTATCGGTTACTATATAACGAACTGTATTCCTAAAGTTGTTTGGTAAACTGCTAACAGGTGTACATGCCTGTAGCTCAGGCATTACTGGGAGAGATACAAGGATGCAATGTATCCTAGACAAGGCAGGAGCATTTAATTTTAAAGTCATTCTCAAAAGCACAGAACCATTTGTTGAGAAAATATAAACACGTATACATTGCCTATTTGGTTCCGCAAAATAAACACAGAGCTCTGCACCCATAGCCAGTGACTCCCTTCTCTATTCTGGTCTATATGGTATAGCATCACCATTCACACTGCTAATTTGTGCACTACACACATTAAGCTTCACATTTCTCAACAAATATTTGAATGCAACATGCTATAAGGTCTTGACTTGTCCCTTACTTCAATAAGATTACACACAATCTGTGCTGTACAATCTTCAGAATACCCTTCTCAAGCAGACTAATAATCCCTATTTTATAAACAGGGAAAATGAGGCATAGAAGTGAAGTGGCTTGCCAAAGGGCACACAACTGGCAGAGACAAGAATAGAATTGAGGTCTTCATAGCCACCAGTTTAGTCCACTAGACGGAATTACCACTTATTAACAAAAGCTATAAATATAAAATGCAGAATATTTACTAGCATAGGATCAAGGATCATACCATGTTAAATCACATGGACCAAGTACATTTTGCAGTGCTTTCTCCTGGCAATGAAGAGGGAAAACTAGCTTCCTTGATGATTCACAAAATTCAACTAATGCACAGTGAGTCTTCCTGGTGAGTGTAATTAAATGAGGTTCTACTGGGAGGATAAAGAACCGAAGGCTTAGGTCTACTGTATACTCTTTATATTTTAGAACCAATGCTCTGCAATTTAAATACAGAAGTTACCTCAAGTGACCTTTGTGCTCGTTAAATTAAGTCAATTCTTCCTTATATACTCCTGCCAGAGTCTGTCCGCTAGCTAAACAATCAAGCAGTGACTGAATGATTTCATCCAAACAAATAGCATGAGAACACACTGAATTGGGGATAAATGTACTCTTCTGAAGTCCTATCCTGGCCCATTTGCAGCTGTAGCACTCACATCCTTCACGGGCACAGACAGCCGCACACACCACTCAATAGGTTTGAAACATACTCCTGGCTCTAGCAGCAGGGCCTCTGCAGGAATGTGAAGGCATTTAAGAAAAAAGAAAAAAGTTAATCAACTCCCAGTCAACAGATCCCTCCTGAAGTTAACAAGTCCCTTTGCACGGTTCAGTTTACTTTAAGAAAATGGACCAGTTAACATTAATTTTAGGCTCTTCCACACTTACAAGAACCTTCTACCTTATCTTAAATCTTAACTGAATCAAATTGTACCAGAGAATCGCTATGGATAGAAATTCCATACTTACACAATAAGAGCACGGAAGTGGAAATAGATTATCAACCCGCTGACCAGGATGATCACTGTGATTGTGAAATACTCAGCAAGATTAGAGAGGCGACAAAAGCAGAAAATGCAATAATGGGGGACTTCAGCTACTCTCATATTGACTGGTGTGGCAGAGCTCTGACCTTGTCCCCGTGGGTCCTGCGCTTCTAGGCGGTATATGCTAGCCTCAGTGGCTATCTGTGACCCTCCACGTAGCCCTTCTCGCTCTAGGGCCAGGGTTACAGTCTACTGAGCCCTTTTCATCATAAGCCAGCAAGGAGGTTGGTGAGAGAATTCTCCCAGTCTCTGTTGTCCCTAGGGCTTGTTTTAGAACAGTTTAGCCTCCTGTCCTGACAGGGGCCTGACTTCCCCTCCCAGGAGGTGTTCCTGTAGTGGTGGGTTGGGGGGAACCCGGGCCCGCCCTCTACTCCGGGTTCCGGCACAGGGACCCTAATGGTAGCAGCTGTTGGCAGCCAACCTTTCACTGCCAGAGTTGCTACATTTCCCTGGGCCACTTCCCCACAGCTCTCTTGCTTCTCTCTTCTTCACCCTTACCTTAGGGCTCCTTTACTGATGGTTTGAGGGTGTCTTCATTAACCAGCCCTTCAGCCGCACTTCCTCTCCTCTGGCTCCCTGGCTCTCCTCTGCCTGACTGGAGTGAGCCCTTTTTATAGTATCAGCGGGGCCTTAATTAGTCAGGTGGTCACATTAGCTTAATGGCCTCACCTGACTCTTTGCAGGTTAATTGGAGTCAGGTGTTCTCATTAGCCTGGAGCAGCCCCTGCTCTGGTCAGTCAGGGAACAGAAAACTGTTAATCCAGTGGCCAGTATATCTGCCTTCTGCTATACCCAACTGGCCTGGGTCTATCACACTGGATACAGGTCACCTCAGGAAGGGATGCAAAGATAACATTTCTAGACACCATAAATGACTGCTGCTTGGAGCAGCTTGTACTGGTACCCACAAGGGAAGGGCAATTCTTGATCTAGTCCTAAGTGGAGCACAGGATCTAGTCCAAGAGGTGAATATAGCTGAACTGCTCGGCAATAGGACTATAATAGAGTTTAATTTAACAGCCTGGGGAGACGGGGGTGGAATACCAAAGAAACCTACTGCCTTAGCATTTAACTTTGAAAAGGGGAACTACACAAAAATGAAGAAGCTGGTTAAACAGAAATTAAAAGGAACAATCACAAAGGCGAAATGCCTGTAAAATGCATGGAGTCTATTTTAAATAGTCTAGTTTAGAGAGGCCCAATCTAAACGTATACTTCAAATTTAAGGGAAAAAACAGTAAGAGGATACAAAAAATGCCATAATGGCTAAACAGCAGAGTAAAAGAGGCAGTTAGAGGCAAAAAGGCATCCTTTAAAAATTGGAAGTCAAATCCTAGCAAGTAAAAATAGAAAGGAGCATAAACTCTGGCAACTATAAAAGTTTATGGTAGGCCAAGAAAGAATTTGAAGAGCCCCTAGCTAAAGATAAAAACAACAGCAAAAAAAATTAAGTACATCTGAAGCAATAAGTCTACCAAACAGTGGAGCCACTGAACAATCAAGGTACTAAAAAAGGATTCATGGAAGACAAGGCTGTTGCAGAGAAACTAAATGAATTATTTGCATCAATCTTCACTGCACAACAGATGTGGGGGAGATCCTCACACCCAAGCTATTCTTTTTATGTGACAAATCTGAGGAACTGTCCCAGGCTGAGGTGCAGAGGAGGTTTTGGAACAAATTAATGGATTCAACAGCAATAAGTCACCAGGACCAGATGTTGTTCACCCAAGAGTTCTGAAGGAACTCAAATATGAAACTGCAGAACAACTAACCGTGGTATGTAACCTATCGCTTAAATCAGCCTCCGTACCAGAAGGGTAGCTAATGTAATGCCTATTTTTTAAAAAGGCTGCAGAGGCAATCCTAGCAATTACAGGACAGTGAGCCTAACTTCAATACCAGGTAAACTGACTGAAACTATAGTTAACAATTAACAGACACAACACGATATATTGGGGAAGAGTCAACATGGGAAATCATGCCTTGCCAATCTTCTAGAATGTTTTGAGGGTGTCAAGAAGCATATGGACAAAGGTGATCGGATGATATAGTGTACTTGTACTTTCAAAAAGCCTGTGACAAGGTCCCTCACCAAAGGCTCTTGAGCAAAGTAAGGAGTCATGGGATAAGAGGGAAGGTCTTCTCATGGATCAGTAACTGATTACAAGATGGGAAACAAAGGATAGGAATAAATGATCAGTTTTCACAATGGAGAGAGAGTAAATAGCAGGGTCCCTCAAGGAGACAAAAATAGTGAGGTAACAAAATTTGCAGATGATACCAAGTTACTCAAGACTGTTAAGTCCCAAGCAGACAGCAAAGAGTTACAAAGGGATCTCACTAAACTGGGTGATGGGGCAACAAAATGGCAGTTGAAATTCAATTTTGATAAGTGCAAATTAATGCACATTGGAAAAAATAACCACAGCTCTACTTACAAAATGATAGGGTCTGAATTAACTATTTTTTTTTTTTTTTGGAATGGTAAAAGCTCTTGGAGACACTGCAGATAGTTCTCTGAAAACATTTGCTCAATATGTGGCAGCAGTCAACAAAGGTAACAGAATGTTAGGAACTATTAGGAAAGGGAGAGATAATAAAACAGAAAATATCAAACATCTGTGGTACGCCGACACCTAGAATACCGTGTGCCATTCTGGTCACCCCCATCTCAAAAAAATGTATATTAGAATCGGAAAAGATGCAGAGAAGAGCAACAAAAATGATTAAGGGTATGGAACAGCTTCCATATGAGAAGAACTTAAAAGAATAAGGATCCTTCAGCTCAGACGAGAGACAACTAAGGGCGGGGGGACTTAGAAGTCTATAAAATCATGAATGATATGGAGAAAGCAAATAAGGAATTGTTATTTACCCCTTCATATAACACAAGAACTAGTGGTCACCCTATGAAGTAAACAGGCAGCAGGTTTAAAACAAACGAAAGCAGAGTGGCTATAAATCAATACTTTCTTTTTAAATCTAAAATATCAGATTTTTTATTTAAATTGGATTTTTTTATTTTGTTATTTTTTCTTTTAAAAATAACCCTGTTTAAAAGGAAATTTGAATTTACTACAAAATACTTTAAGGATCAAAATTATAATTTCTTAAAATATTTAAATAAAAAATATGATGAATACATGAGCCTCTAATCAAAAAACTGAGTTAAAGGCTGCTTTTCTAAATACAGAAAGAATAGAGGGCAAACATCTAACTTTTGAGTTCAAGCTTTATAAATATGACATAATACATCATGTACTAAGGGCTTGTTTTGCTTAATAAAAAAAATAAATTTTATATGCTATTTTGTGTGTTTAATTTAATTCCAGTTACCATCCTAATGCAGATTGACACAAATATCATTCACCATTCAACCTACTAAAAACGTACAATTAATAAGAATCTGAAAATATTAAGCTATATAATTGTTTAAATAAATGTAAATAGTTATAGTGTACCGCCCTAGGTAGCAAAGAGATGTACCAAATCTAAAGTAAAGGCTCTAATTAGCTGTAAATCAACATGTTTTAATGGTTATATCAGCCAATAAGAATACACCTGTCTTTAGAAAGTAACTGACATACAAATGGAAAAGTTGATTAAAATCAATTATTTAAATCGAGGCTTTCCACTTTGATTTAAATCGCTGATTTAAATCAGTCCACCCTGAAAGAAAATACTTCACCACAATGCACGATCAACATGTGGAACTCGTTGCAATGGGTTGTTTAGAAGGCCAAAAGTATTACTGAATTATATACGTTTATGAAGGACGCCCATCAATTGCTATTAGCCAAGATGGTCAGGGATGCATTGCCATGATCCAGATGTCCCTAAACTAGAGCCCTGCAGTGCACCTGGGATCCTGAGGGTCCTGCAGGACCCATTGCCATAATAGTGCATTTTACCTGGTCCTGCTATGTTGCGGGAGGAATTGGATGGGCAAAAAAAAAAAAAAAAAAAAAAAATATACCAGACTGCTGTAATTTGTAGGAAAACACTCTTATTTTTAAATAAAAGTTTAAATACTTAAATTTAAGCGAGGGATAGAAAGATTTAATGTCTATTATAACAGGAATTCAAGTACTTTTTTATGTGGTTTAAGCAAGATATGTTTTATTAACCAGCCTTCTGTTTTTTTTAAATAGTCTGGGGGGGGGAAATCTGTCTCTCTTGCAGGATCTAAGTTTTTGTGAGTGGGGGGGGGGGGGATCGTGCAAGAAACAATGTGGGAATGGGTGGGAGTGGGTATTGTGGTGCAGAACAGGAGCGGGATTAAATAAATCGTTCCGCATAGAGCTCTACCCTAAACCTCCAACTGCCAGAAGCTTGGACTGGACTCACTCAAAGTTGTCCTGTCCTGTTCATTTCCTTTGAAGCAACAGGCACGGATCATTGTCAGAAGATCGGGTACTGGGCTAGATGAACCACTGGTCTGACCCCATCTAGCTGGTCTTATGTACCTTCTAGTTCAATTGAGTCAGCAATGCAGAACATGCCATCTACAACATAATGGCCAGGACAGATGATGACAGTATCTCCTTCATAGCAGGCACTGACAGCTGTCAGTGGATCACTGTGGAACTGTAAAAGAGAAATAAACACTTAATCAGCTTCAGAAAATGCAAGAGAATAGCTTGAGTTTATACCAACAGAATTCCCTTTTCATTTGAATGTTGCTACATAGTCGAAATGCTACTGCTTCTGCTTAAAGGAAATCCATTTTAGTGGCATCTATAGAATACAATACTTTGTGTTCAAATAGTGCTTTGCATGCAAGTATCTCCACGTACTTTTAGAACAGTGAATCAGCCTCAAGATATCCCTGAGAGAACAGATGGGTAACTGAGGCAGGTAAAGATTAGTACCATGTTTTAAAGAGCCTAAATGCAAACCCCAATTTGCCTGTAAATGCAGTGTTGGAAGTTCTGCCTTAAGTGATTTACCCTAGGTCAGTGGTTCTCAACCAGGGGTACATGTACTCCTGGGGATACTCAGAGGTCTTCCAGGGGGTACATCAATTCATCTAGATATTTGCATACTTTTACAACAGACTACATAAAAAGCCCTAGCGAAGTCAGTACAAACTAAAATTTCATACAATTACTTACACACACACACACAGAGAAATGTAAATACAATATTTATATTTCAATTTATTTATTTTAGAATTATATGGTAAAAAATGAGGAAGTAAGCAATTTTTCAGTGAGTGTGCTGTGATGCTTACAAAATCAAACAAGAATTCAAAGGTAAGTAGTTTTTAAGTAAGATGAAACTTGGGGGTATGCAAGACAAATCAGACTCTTGAAAGGGGTACTGTCGTCTGGAAAGGTTGAGAGCCACCACTTAGGTCACAAAGGAAATATGAGGCAGAGACAGTAACAGCCAAGGGAACTAGGTAGGAGCTAGTCTAGACACTATCCTCTCACTCCTGGAGATCTCTTTTTTGATCCCTCCAAAAAAGAATTCAAGGACACTGCTGTTGCAGTGTGGGATCTGTCTGGCAGACATTTTGTGTTAGTCTCCAAAGTGGGCAGGCTGACACCTATCACAAGCATGACAACAGGATTCTACTCTGAACTGTGACTGAAAACGGCGTAATGGAATTCCACGGTTATTGCCTCAGTGACTTCCAGATTAAGCATGCTCAGTTTACAAGTATTAAAATCCTCTTCCAACTGCTCACCCTGCACACTCAACCCAGGATCTGAGAGTTAAACCCGGTTCTTTCCTTTTTGCACAACACCAGTAATAGCTGTTCTGAAGGCCAAATTAAGCTCTCAGGTATCTGGGCAATTAAATGACATATATATAACTACACCTCTACCTCGATATAACGCTGTCCTCGGGAGCCAAAAAATCTTACTGCGTTATAGGTGAAACCGCGTTATATTGAACTTGCTTTGATCCACCGGAGTGTGCAGCCCCGCCCCCCTGGAGCACTGCTTTACCACGTTATATCTGAATTCGTGTTATATCGGGTCGCGTTATATCGAGGTAGCAGTGTATATAGAAAGAGATAGATAAAATTATCAATTTTTACACAGCTGTAACTGGAATTGAGTAAATAATTCAGTTTATTCACAAGGAACAGAATGCAGATGACAACTCCTAACTGGCTTTAAAAGGCATGGAGAGCCAAAGCAGTAAAATCATATATCTGTCACTGAATTAAGGCAGGACTCAAACTCGAAAGGAACAGATGTGTTGAGACAGGTTCCCCTTCCTCCTGCCCTCCCCCTGACTATTTATCGGTAGAACCAGACCTGCTCAAAATTTAAAAGAAATACCTTTAAAAAGCATGCATCCAGGTACATTAAAACTCAAAGTAAATCTCATGCCTTACTTAGAATACTTCATTATGAAATTGTTACAGGAGTGCAGAGAGGAAAGTGCTTGTAAAGGAGTATTTAGCAGTTACAAGTTAGTTAGATACATTTACTGTTTCTTCCACCCTTATTACTCGCTATTTATATTACAGTTGTGGGATTACGGTCCCCTCATGGTAAGCTCTGTACATACAGAAGTGAATACTGTGAAAGAAGAAATTAATCTATTGAGGGAAGTTAGAAAATGGAGGACAGAGAATGAAGACAACTACTATTTTACCTGTATTTCTAGTTCTTCATCACAGGTCTCAGGACAAAGCTTCTCCCTGAGCAGAGACTGCAACAGACTTGCCATTATAGTAGAAGATACAACATGAGTGATCTTCGTACCCATTGGACGGGAGCCTTTGGCTTGGAGACCAGTGTGCTTCTGGTAACCAAATACATACCTGAAACATGAGCAATAAACCATCAGTTCTGTCCTGATGGAGAGCATTTCCTAGCTGGTTTTTACACACACACACACACACACACACACACACACACACACACACACTACCTCAAGAGAGGATTCTCAATGAGCTTTAGCTTTTGCTTCAGATGCTCTATCTCATCATACAGCTTTAAGCCTTCCACCATGGAGACATTTTCTGCCTCGGAGTCAGAGTCACTGCTTGATATGCCGCTCCTCAGGTTTATGAACTTTCTGTAGAGCGCCTCACATTGAGACAGCAGATTGTGATAATCAGCAATGAGTCCAGAAGGGACACGATCCTCAAGTATGTCATAATGCCTACAATTCAAAGGGTAGAAGAGTTAGTGTTCTTCACCTTTCCAAAGCAGAGAGAACCTGACCCAAAGCCTATTTTAATCCAGGGGAATCTTTCCACTGACTTAAATGGGCTTTGAGTCAGAAGTGCTGAGCTCCCTGCATCTATGACACCTCAATTCAAAGAGGCATGGCTGACAAAAAGCACATCTGTCTAAATATGCCCCCCCCCCCCCCCTTGTTACAATGCACACCCAAGATTATTAGAGTTTAAAGAGTACACACAGAAAAAGGGAGAGAAATATGTTTAAAAAAATACAAAGATATACTTTTAAAAAACACAAGAATTATCAGGAGGCTTCAGAGGCACGTATATTCCCAAGAACTATTTTTAAGTCACAACTTAAATACTGACTAGATGGTGTCCTTTTAAGGCACCATGAAAAGGTTGGCTTTGAAATAGCAAAAGCAGAAATTTGTCGAGCAAGAGAAAAAGAAACATAACTCAGGGAAAAGAGAGAGAGAGGGGCAACAATTAGAACTGGATGATAGATTTACTAGAAAATAAAATGTACCATCAGGGAGTCTCACACACAAGAGATGGAAACACTCCTGCAAAGTGGCTCTGCCTAAGTCAGACAGAGTCACATATCTGCCAGATAGAAGATGGCTTGCTGAAAATTCCAGAGTGGTGGTTCTACAGTGATCACTCCAGAAAAAGGTCAGACAGCAATGAAAAGATACTGAAAGCAAAAAGAAGAATCCTCTTTTGTCTTCAGTACAGTTGAAGGGGAAGGAAGTTAACCCAGTGTAAATAACTCCATGCCCAGTCACTGAGGAGGGTCTTACTGGGAAGAAGAAAACATCCAAGGAAACTAAGGGCCAAGACAATTCCCTAGAGCCAAGTTTCAATCATTCAGCTGTTCGCTAAAGGGCACTCAAGAATGTGCCATAAAGAACAAACAACTGGAGGCAGAATAATAAATATCTACTTGATTGCAACAGACAGACAGTAAAGTGGTACAAAAACCTCACAGCTAAAACAACTGTGTGGAGATAGTGTTATAAGATGCAGTATGCCTGGCGACAACACGTGAATATACTTTAGAGTAGGTGAGGAACTAAAGATAGTTGATTTTTTAATGTAATATAGAAAGGTACACTACTTAAAGAAAACAATGGAAACTGTACCTAAGTTGACCCTAAAATGTGTACTCTCAATTTTAAAACTGACCACTCTGTAGATTTACACAGTAGAACCTCAGAGTTACGAACACCAGATTTACGAACTGACTAGTCAATCACACACCTCATTGGGACCCAGAAGTATGCAGTCAGGCAGCAGAGACCAAAAAAAAGGAAAATACATTACAATACTGCGTTAAACATAAACTACTAAAAAAATAAAGGGAAAGTTAAAAGCAGCATTTTTCTTCTGCCATAGTAAAGTTTCAAAACTGTATTAAGTCTATGTTCAGTTGTAAACTTTTGAAAGAACCAACATAACATTTTGTTACGAACATTTCAGAGTTACGAACAACCTCAATTCCTGAGGTGTTTGTAACTCTGAGGTTTTGCTGTAAAACTAAATGATTTTTACCAAGCTTCAATAAAATACTTTACATAGAATTATTTACCTGTTTTACAAGACCAGAACTTATATTTAAAAATGAAATAAAATCATAGATAAAATTTGCAGTGCGAGGACTGTCTGCTTCAATTAATTTAAGCTCATGGAAAACCTTCTGAATAAGAATGTAAAAAATTGCTTGTCTACAGAGATAGAAGGATATGTTACTGCTACTTATCAATTGACACATCGGTGCTTATATCAGAGCAGAAGAGCATATAAACTTCAATGTGGCTCAGAGTACAGGCTTTGCTTCAAGCATGGTGTTGGGAATGAAAAAGGAAAATATTTACTCTTCATTGCAATACAAAGCTGAAACATTATGGTTCCCTTTTGGGTCCTCTCTAAAAATGCTTCTACTCCCATCTCAGCCCATTAGCTACCCTTAAAAAAAAGTCTGATTGCATGTGATTACATTCCAGTTTCATTTGATGCAAAGTTTTTTTCCTCCAAGGAAAAAAAAAAAAACTCCTTCCATCTGCCTCCCCATCTGCTGGCAATGTAGAAGCAGAAACACATAAGAAATATTTATTTCCACATGTAACATTTCCAGACCTCAAAACATTTCCTCCCAGTTTGTATGAGCTCAACATGGCCCAGGTATAACATGGAACTGAACTGTCATAATCAATTCCATTTCAAAGAATCACCATTTCAGAGTCATCATTGTATCAAAACCGAATTGGCATGCAATATGCATTCCTGACTTCCTATTCTAAATAATTATATACAGAAAAAAAGGGATCGAGCAAAACAGGCATGAAAATAATTGACGGACGTATCATCAAATATGAGGAAAAAGCCCTAGAGAATTTGTAAAGCTACTTTCCAGCGATTCATTTCAGGTATTTAAAAAATGAGTTTCTAATATATTTCCAGAACGTGCCCTTGTGCGCTGTTGAAGTTCCATATGGCTGGATGGTATTAAAAAGCCACATTCAGAAAAATCTAATACAAAGTGATCCCACTGGGGAAAGAATACACGTCTCCTTCAGCGTCACTAGGGGTTCTCTCTTTAAGTTTTCCTCTATATTCTGTTCTATTTGGGTTCTTATTCCACACCCAGAGGTATCTGAGCGTGTCACACTAGTCTTAATTAGGATTACACTTACACACTTGAAGTCAAACTAGTCTTATGTTTGAAAGAGGCTATACCTGGTTTTGGAACGCCATCTAATGGAAGGCAGAGGGTTGTGCCAAAAAAAGGCTAAGAAGAAAATAACTGGCAATGAAGTTGCTTGTTTCCCCTGGATCTTTCCAAATACAAGATTTCTAGCGACTGATTGTAAGCTGAAGCTGCAATGGCCTTGCTTTGCCAACTAAGAGTTTTGTCTGAATTTTGTTTTGTCGGTCACTACTCCCATGCTTCTCCTGCCAGCATTTTTTAAACTAAAAGTTAAATAAAGTCACTTACAGTCTCAGTCGAGGTTCAACACATCTGACAAAATAATCGAAGTCATCCTCGTCCTCTTCATCCCAACTCCTCCAGATGTGCTGGTAGAAAAACCTTTTGAAATAAAGCAAGTAGTTAAGAGTGCACTGTCCATTGATGAATCCAGAGTCACTTTAACAAAAGTTAGGACTGAAAATAGAAATGCAATAAATTGAGGAAGACATCTCAAAATATCACACCTCTCTAATTCGCATATCACCCTCCTCCAGGCTATTCAGTACACAGAATTTCCTGATATTCCTTGTCCGCTGCAAACACCGTGGGTAAAGTTTTCAAAAATGCCCTGAATGACTTAAGAGCATAAGTCCCATTGATTTTGACTAAACTTATGCTAAGCACCTAAGTTACTTTTTGAAAATAGGACTTACATTGCTATGTGACTTAGACATTTTTGAAAATTTTGCCATCCGTCGCTCCAATTCAAATTCTTCCACTGACCTCCTCTCACCTTCCACATGAAGTTTAGCATCCTCACCCTTCAAATGCTCCTTCTGGGCTTTGAGTTTATCAGACATCTATTAGCCATTACAGGAGCAGCATCCAGGGTCTTGGATTTTCACTGGGACATTGTCCTGGCGAGTGGGGCCTCTCACCTTAGTTTTAGTCTTCAAGTTCAGTCCTTGTGGCTATTACTAATCAATTTCTCTAAACCTTACAAAGTGTGTGTGTGTGTGTGTGTGTATATCGGGGGGCGGGGAAAGAGGAGAAGTACAGGAGAAAGAAAGGAAAAGCGATCTTAAAGGAAGAGCTAGAAAATAAGTAGGGTATGTAGAGATGCATCAGAGAAACTGCAAATAAGGGAGATGTAGTGTGCACACGGCAGGGAAAGAAAGAATGAGATCAGGGAGAGAAAAGAAAAAACTAAAAACACTGCAGGGAAAGATACACCACAATGAATTATAGGGGGGAAAAGGCAGAAAAAGTGCAGTGAACGGAGGAGGTGAGAAGAAGGTCTAGTAAAAGCAAGAACAGAGCGAGTTACATCTTTTAAACTTCGTAGAAAATTATTTGGTAATGCGCTACAATGAAACCCAGCATGCACATTTGATTCCTTGTGACATAGCAACACTGGTGTTTTTCTTCTGGTCAGTCAGCTTAGCTGTTGGGCTAGCAGCCATCAGGTTTACTTCTAAAGCCTAGGTCAACGTAGCCCCAGGAATGGTCTCAAGAATTCACAAAGATGGGAGTATACCAAAAGCTCTTTCTGACTGGACACTAACAACATCTTTTACTATAGATTCATGTATGAAACCCATATACATTATTTATTGTAGCTCAGATGTGATGCCTAAACTATCTGACTCTTTTAAAATTAAAGAAATAATAGTTCAGGAGACAATTAGCCGTTCATGAACATTTTCCTACCTGACATGCTCTATGGCCAGGGCTGTCTGGTCAAACTCTCCAGATTCATCAAACACAACCCACAGCTCCTGCACTGGTAACTGATGCTTCTTCAGCTCCAAGAGCTCTTGCATGCACTCCAAGGTAAAGGTGCTAACATGGGAGTCACACAGGAAAGGTTCACTGAGCCGAACCACTGCTTTCAGAGTGGAGTACTCCACATCCACAACCTGATATGAACAACACAGCTATTAGGGTGCTTTAGACAGAACAGTATGTACAACCGGAAAAGCCAAAACAACACACATTCAGTCTTATTATAGAAGCCAATCAGCAACTTTGTTAAAGCATGAAGTTTTTTTAAACACGACATGGCATTTTATTCCAGAGATGTCTGAGCATGCATATTTGAAATTATAACCCCAAAACAAGCTTCATTGCTCAGCAAATATATACATATACATACACTGCTTTCCCTCTTCAAAGGACTGTACAAACACAGCCTCATAATGTCCCTGGGAGGACAGGAAGTTACTATCTTCTTTTTACACAGGCAAGGGTTAAGGGCCTGATTTTTGGATATGCCAAGTACCTGGCAGCTCCCATTGACTTTACTTGGAGCTGAGGGTGCTCTGAAAAAAATCAGGACCCAAGTGCCTTGCAGCAGCCCACACAGTGGCAGAGCCAGGAATAGCAAGAATTCCTGTGCACTAATCCCATATTTAGCCCAGTAGGCTGCCATGCCCTTTGGCTGGAAAGTGCTTCAACAGGCACCAAATGTGTCATGGAGAATCCTAAAGCATGTCAATCCTTGCCCTCTAATTTAGGGAGAGGACAAAGCTGATCAAATGCAGGTCTATGTTGCTGGAAAACACAAACAACTTGGGCTCCTTTATAAAGACAAACCACCAATATGTTTGCATGCTTCTACATATTTTAAGATCATAGTTTACTTGCAAGTGTTTTAAGTGTGGGATGGGGATAGCATTTCCCTTTTTTAAATGAGAGTTAAAAGTTTAAAATCAGGTTCATGTAGAAGGTTCACACAAAGACAACATGGCTCTGACAGGCCTTATGAGGCCCAGCAAAGCAGGGTTCCCCTCTTGCAGACTTTAGCATGGCCATAAGCAGCAGGAGTGCACACGTGAGGGGCAGTGAGGAATTATACCTGGCTGAGACAGGGGGATTAGAGGTGAAAACCTTAATACGTAGAAAACTGGTTTAGGTTTAACATTCAGATAATAAGGCTGAATTTCTACATCCTGCTCTAGGCTTGCCTCCCTGTGTCCCAGCTTCCATTCCTCTCTGTACACCTCCATCATAGAATCGCAGAAAGGCTGAGCTGGAAGGGGCCTCAAGAGGTCACCAAGTCCATACCCCTGTGCTGAGGCAGGACAAACAATATCAGGACCAACCACGTCTGACAGATTTGTCTAACCTGTTCTTAAAAAACTCCAATTTTCCCATTCCAGTTCTCAACTATTCTTATAGCTAGGAAGTTTTTCCTAGTAGCTCACCCGAATCTCCCTTCTGCAAGCTAAGCAGATTACTTTTGTCCTACCCTCAGTGGACACAGAACAATTGATCACGGTCCTCTTTATAACAACCTTCTACAAACTTATGCCCCCATGCCCAGCCCTCTCTTCTGTAGACTAAACACGTCCAGTGCTTTCATTCTTTCCTCACAGGTCACGTTTTCCAAACCTCTCCTCTGGACTCTCTCTGGTTTGTCCACATCTTTAATAAAAGTGTAGTGTCCAGAACTGGACACAGGATGTCTTAGGTCATGTCAACACTACAGGCACTATAGCGGCATAGCTCTGCCGCTGTCACCTTGTAGTATAAACAGACTATAGCGACAGAAGGGTTTGTATCATGGTAGGCACTCCACCTTCCAGAGCAATGAGAGTTAGGTTGACAGAAGCGTTCGTCCATCCACCTAACTGCATCTACACCAGGGGTTAGGTCGGCAGAGCTACGGCACTCGGGGGTGCAGATTTTTCACAGCCCTGAGCGCTGCAGCTGTCGACCCAAGTTTTAAGCATAGACCAGGTCTCACAGACACTTCTGCTAATAGACCACAGAATGACACTTGCCTTTTTTGCCACAGCATCTCACTGTTGACCCATTCAACTTGTGATCCACTGTAGCCCCCAGATACTTTTCTGCAGTACTGCTGCCTAGCCAGTTTTCTCCCCATTTTGTAGTTGTGCATTTGATTTTTCCTTCTTAGGTGTCGTACTTTGCACTTGGTCTTTATTAAAATTCGTCTGGTTGATTTCAGACCAATTCTCCAAGGTGTCAAAATTATTCTGAATTCTAATCCTGTCCTCCAACGTGCTTTCAACCCCTCCCAGCATTACTCATATAAAATTTGCAGATGAGACAATCTGTACTCCATCATTCAAGTCATTAATGAAAACAGAGAACAATACCAGACCCAAGACACATCCCTGCAAGTCTTGATAAGTCCTCCTACTTTGACAGCAAGGCATTGATAGCTCCTCTTTGGGTATGTCTACCCCTGCGGCTGACCCATTCCAGCCAACTCAGGCTCGCAGGGCTCAGGCACCTTGGGACCCTCCCATCTCACAGCGGAAGTCTACACAGCAATGAAACAGCCCCATAGTCCGAGCCCTGTGAGCGCAAATCGGCTAGCATGGATTAGCTGCGGGTGTCTAGTTGCTGTGTAGACATACCCTTTGAGTACAAAGCAACAGAGGGTCCTGTGGCACCTTTAAGACTAACAGAAGTATTGGGAGCATAAGCTTTCGTGGGTAAGAACCTCACTTCTTCAGATGCAAGAAGAACCTCACTGTCTTGCATCTGAAGAAGTGAGGTTCTTACCCACGAAAGCTTATGCTCCCAATACTTCTGTTAGTCTTAAAGGTGCCACAGGACCCTCTGTAGCTTTTTACAGATTCAGACTAACACGGCTACCCCTCTGACCTTTGAGTACAGTTTTTCTAACCATTGTGCAGTAATTTCATCTAGACCAAATTTCCCTAGTTTGCTTATGAGTGCGTCATGTGGAAATGCGTCAAAAACCTTAATAAAAATCAAGATGTATCATATCTACTCCTTCCACCCTATCCAGTGACACTGTCAAAGAAGGAAACGAGATGGATTTGTCAAGAGCAAATCACGCCAAACCAATGTTGGCTATTTCTTATCCTCTGGGTTTGAACAAACTGATTGTATAATAATTTGTTTCAGTATTTTTCTGGGTATCAAAGTTGGGTGACTGGTCTCCAATTCCCCGGGTCCTCCTTTTTCCTCTTTTTGAAGACCGGTACTAGTTTGACCTTCTGGGACTTCACCCATTGTCCATGAGTCAGCCCTTAGATGTCCCACATCTTCTCTTGATTTACTTCCTCCTCTGATCTCCAAAAGAGATCCCATTTTTAGACCAGAAACTACAGCTCCGTGTCACCCAGTTACAGTCCTTCAGTCCCCTGCCTCTCTGCACGAACCCCCTCCTCCATGTAACCCAGACGCTGTTAAACACTGGGGTATTCCAAAGGGGTTAGCAACCACGGGACATCTTTGCCAGTTAATCTCAGTGTAGAGAAGACCACATTGTCATTTGGGAAGGCTGGTAGTTGCTTCACCCACATTGGGAGAAACCCAACTGAGGACCACATCATTAGGCATCTGCCCCAACACCAGGAAAACCCATTTCCTGACCAGAAAATGTGAAGTGCCACATCAGCAAATCCTGAACTACCCAAACCATGACAAAGTCTCATATGGACAGCACACAGCAGCTTGTGCTCTCAAGCCCTGTTTTGCATACCTCTGCATACCTCCAGTGGTTCAAATGTCTGCATGTCCCTAAAGCAGGTGTCAGCAACCTTCGGCACGCAGCCCATCAGGGTAATCCGCTGGCGGGTCGTGAGATGTTTTGTTTACATTGATCGTCCGTAGGCACGGCCCCCCCCTCAGTTCCCAGTGGCTACGGTTCGCTGCTCCTGGCCAATGGGAGCTGCGGGAAGTGGCACAGGCCACAGGGACACGCTGGCCGCTGCTTCCCGCAGCTCCCATTGGCTGGGAACGGTGAACCGCGGCCAATGGGTGCTGCGGCGGGCCACGCCTGCGGATGGTCAATGTAAACAAAATCTCTCACGGCGCACCAGCAGATTACCCTGACGGGCCGTGTGCCGAAGGTTGCCAACCCCTGCCCTAAAGTCACATCCTTGAAGGACTGATACTATCGTTGAAGCAGATCTAGCTCATTACAAAAGACCACAATGCCATGCATTTGTTTATGTAAGAGAATACTAAAAAAAAAATTCAACTCAATACCATCCTTACTAGTATAATATAAAAAGTAACATTCAAACAGAAGATAAGCAATTTCTAAGACCAAGGAAACAGAGAAGGAAAATTCCATGTTGACACCATCTTTTCTGGTCTTAGAAACTGCAAAGAGTGCCTAGGAGGTGAAATCTATTTAAATTCAGGCTTTTATAGGTTCAACAGTTCTTTGTTCAGTAGAACCAGGTGCAAAACTGACAGATAGAACCAGAGTGCAAATTGTTTTCACAAAGGCCCAGCCAGTAAAATAAAAATGCAGCCCGTACAGCTGCAGCTCTGTAAAGCAAGAGAGGCAGTCCTGTGGATAATTATTTATAGTACAGCAGCCTAGCAGACCCAATCAGTGCCCCATTGTGCTAGGCAGTGGACGCACAATAAGACAGTCCTGGCCCCAAACAACTTACAATCTGCACAAAATGCGTTACAATCATGAGGGCTAACAATTAACTGCATCTCATCTGACTGTCAATGGTAAGTTTCTACATGTCACAAGTTGTTCTCCTGCATTCTCATGTCCAAGAGACACTAGGACTGAAGTCACTGCAAGCAGTTAAATAGCTTCTCGCCTAATGCTCTATCCTCCACACTGAGAATTAGATGTGAAAAATATGCTATTTTCTATCAGCTCATAAACTTTAATTAAAAGGAAGTGATTTGCCTGTTAACAGTGGAGTAAAGTGATGTTAATTGGAGACAAATGTCTAGCAACTGAATTACATTTACCTCGACCAGCACCTCAAACACATTAGTGCGCCAGATTGCTTGCCATCCAGATGGTTCAAGGACCTTCTCTAAGTACTCAGCTGTGAATTCTTTTACCTCAGAGGCCTTGCAGTCAGCTAAAATTAAATTAAAATCACTTACAATATGTATTTATGCAATAAAAGGACAAAAGGAATCAAGTTCATACATGAGCAATTAAAGGGAAGCTGAACAGAATGGGGTTTTAGTGTTCCTTCATTATGTCAGAAGTTGTCTTCAACTTTGTTCTGCTCAGTCTTTTTATTATTTGTATTGCTGAAATGCCTGAGATTCCTAATCACAAACCAGGACCCCCCGGTGCTGGGTGCTGTATAAACAGCGAACAAAAAGACAGCCCCTGCCCCCAAACAGCTTAGACCAGAGGACTGGAGAACTACCAAAAGGTGCCCTCTCAGCCCCCCAAAAGCTTCACAAAAAGAGCAACTGCCCACTTGACCGCCCACGTCTCTCAATTATGCCACTGGAGTTAAATACGTGGCGGGGAGAGGAAGACACTGTTTTAATTAGTCTTATCAAAAATCCTTCCCCCTTTCAATTGTTCAGACTTCAGTCTCTTGGGATGTCAAAATCCACCAGGTCTAGTCCTCCAGCTAAAAGCGTTTGTTATGTCATGATATTTTTAATGTAAAAGTAAAAGTTTAAGGATGTTTAGAGTCTCAACTCCATCATTAATTGACCTCTCCTGCATCTCTGCCACTAGTCTAGATCCTCTATAGTTACCACGCTATGAATGAAGGATGGTGCAATTTAAAAGGAGGACAAATATATACAGCGTAAAACTGAATCATCAGGAAAAGTCAGCACTACAGAGATCATGACAAGAGGGAATTTTAGAAGCGGAAAGGTCACTCACCCAAGATGTAATCCTGATAGGCTTTAAATCGCTCATAAAACAAAAGATGATTTGTTTGGAACGTGTCTGGGAAAAGCACATTCCCATCTGGCACAATCCTTCCTAAAATGGTCCCTGATTTGTCACGACTCCCATAATCACTGCAGCTGTCATCATCATCATCTTGGAACAACTCTGAAGGGAAAAAAAAGTCACAACCTCAACTCAAGTACAGTTCACTCTTTCATTCCTATCCCAGGGATCTACTGCTAAGTGCAAAATCCATGCATGCCTCCTCTCTAGACCATATGTTAATTTACTATTGGAATGGTGGTTAAATAGCTAATTAGCTTTTCCATTTTTCAGGGATACACACACTTGCCAAAACAGGGTCTCCCTATCTATTGGATACAGACCCAAACAGGATTTTTAAAACTGAGATTATGCCTTTTTTTTCCCACTAGGTGTAGTATAGAGAAGGTCTGAAAGGCTTTTGCTAATAGAATGGATTTCCCCCACTACTTTTTAGGTTGGGAATATCAGGACTGGCAAGCCTGGTTTGGCTGGATGACCTCTTGGGACAAGGTCCACCTCTTGGAAGGGTGCACAATCCACTTCGTAACTGAAAGGCAGAGATGTTAAATTACATACACATGACTGTCGACCCCACCCCACAGCATTCACTAGTCACTGAATAAGCTTTAATAAGACATACAAAATCAAACCTAGCTGAAAGTATCTTCCCCTCAATAGTTCAGTTTTCAGTCTCTAGTGCATGTCAGTTTCACCAGTTCACTTGTCACCCCAGGCTTTCTACACTAGAGACTAGAATGGTTTCTAACAACCAATTCAAGCACAAATACACCTCTACCCCGATAGAATGTGGTCCTCGAGAGCCAAAAAAATCTTCCCGCGTTACAGGTGAAACCACATTATATCGAACTTGCTTTGATCCGCCGGAGTGCGCAGCCCCGCCCCCCGGAGCACTGCTTTACCACGTTATATCCAAATTCGTGTTATATCGGGGTAGAGGTGTAGTTCAGTGTGCCCATGCTAGTGATGCTGACTTCTGAGCCAGTGCAGTTTTGTCCAAGGTCCACTGCTCAGCCATTTCAACTGCAATGCCTTCTAGCCAGCTATCGCACAGTTCCCCACAAGTCTGCCACAAACAGAGGATTCTGTGAAACTCGAAAAAGCTACCATGATCTGTGAGACCGGGTTTATCTGAACCATGCTAGTACCATCCACACAAGCACAGACTGAACATGTGCTCATTCTGCTGTAAGCAATGAGGCACAGTGGATAGGGCACCGGACTGGGAGTCAGGAGCCCAGGGTTCCATCCCCAATTTGGCAGCTATGTGACCTTGGGCAATCACTTCATCTCTGTGCCTGTTTCTCCTCCCATTCTTTTTCTATCTGCCTTGTTTTGACTGTACGCTTATGAGGGCAGGTATTGCAGCTTCCCATGTATTAGTACAGTGCCTGGCTTAGTGGGTCCCCGATCTATTAGAACTTCTAGAATGCTGACACATGTAACCCATCCGGATCACTTGTGTGTGGACGCAAATCTTTTACAAGTGTTCCATGGGGACCAAACATTCATAGTAAATTGCTATAGTGTAGACAAGATCTGAACTTCTGATGTAAAAACACAAAAAACTGACTAAGGCCTTTCAGGCCTTTATACATCACAAAGTAGAAGAAAGGGCATTGCCCTTTTTAAAAAACACAGCTTCTGTACGTGGATTATCCACACATGGAGTTAATGGGGAACAACTTCATGTGTAAATAACCTTTAAAGGTTCCTAGCTGCACTGGTGGCCTCAAGCCTATTTAGGACCTTCCAGAATGCTACCCCCACTCAGCACCCCACCCACATCAATGAGGTGTTAATGTTAGAGCCATATAAACAATTACAGTTTGGACAGGCCCAAACTGCACAGCTGTACGCCAGGTCTTTCCTAGCCAGGAGCAGCATAGGCTATACATGGTTAAATCATCAGCACATGAGCAACCTGCAATTACAGATGCCATGGACACAGCAGAAAGGAACATTTCATAGCCTTTGGGGGGAAAGCAGGAGAAGAGAATCCCCCCTTTCCCTACCCACTAGGATCAAAAATACAAAGGTCCTACCACCACCTGCCGGGTTTTGATGGGCATAGTGAATGGACACAGAGGCTAATGTCCTGGGAAGGTGTTTCAGGCAGACACCCACTGATACTGAAGAAGAGCTGTGTGTAATCTCAAAACTTGCCTCTCTCACAAACAGAAGTTGGTCCTCACTACCTTACCACCTTGTCTCTCTGATATCCTAGGCCCGACAAGCTACACCACCACAGCATACACTCATTGAGACTGTCCCTTAAACTTCAAAAATCTTCCTACAGTTTATCACGCTGACAACAACCGTTTGTAACTGAACTGGAGAGCTGGGCGGGGACAGAAAAGAAACGCAGGAGGAAACCCCTAGGACTGGAAAGTAAATTGCAGACCAGGGGCTGAAGGGCAGGTTGCAGGGAAACTACATTCCAGGGGTCGGGGGAAGTAGATCTAGGGTGGGGGAGTCCGAGGAAGTATTGAAGCACAGGGTGCAAATTCCGGGGGGAAGTACAAGGGAGGGCGAGTGTGGGGAGCCGGGGGAAATATGCTCCCGAGGAGTACAAACGGGGGCGGGGGAATATACCTTGCTTCAGGCCCTGCACGTTCTCCTGCAGCCCGACACCGCCAGCCGCCGGGGCCAGCTCCGGCCCTTCCCCACCCTCCTTCTTCTCTTCCTCCTCGCCGTGCACCGCCAGCACCGGCTCAGGCTCCCCCTGCGCCATGACGAACGGCTGCTCCGCGCTCCCCAGCCTCACCCAGTCTCGGAAATTTCAAACTTTCCCGGCAGCGAGCCCGTCCCCGATGTAAGCACGGTGGAGGATTCTGATTGGTCGCAAGGCGCAGCGGGCGTTGTGGGAGCCAATCGGCAGCGGGCAGATACCCCTGTGGAACGTTGACCTGTGGAAAGTGTCTCAGGATTCCAATCCCCGGGAAGGCGGAAGGCGTCGGATGGCCGGGGCGGCCAGGGGCCTGCTCGGGGACGGGGCGAGGTGAGGTGGGGGTGAGCTGCGTGAAGCTGCAGCCACGCACGCTGTGTGGGCTGGGGCTGGCAGCGCGGTACCGTGCTTTGCACCCACCACAGGGCCTGTTTCCCTTTCCTTCTAATTCCGCGGTTACCCCACGTTTACCAGACCGGTTATAATGGCAGTTAACAAAAATGAAATATTAACTTGGATCAAGCAACTTTCATCCCAAAGTGTTGCACAAACACATGCCAGGCAGCCAATTCTGGACTGGGGGCAAAACCCGAAGGGAGCACAGCAGGCTGTGATCTAGCCTCACTGGGTAGGAATGAAATCATATATTTAAGATGTGGTGGGTGAGGAAATATCCTTTATTGCAGGGGTTCGCAACCTTTTTCTCTCTGAGGCTCCCCTCGATGTGCTATAAAAATTCCAGGGCCCAGCGAGAGGGGCCTTGGGCATAGGTGTAGATTGATTTCTATACATGGGGGGGAGGGGCAGGAACAGGTAGGGTTACCATACGTCCAGATTTCCCTGGACATGTCCAGCTTTTTGGTCCTCAAATCCCCGTCCGGGAGGAATTTCCAAAAAGCCGAATATGTCCGGGAAAATAGGGAGGCATGGTAAGGGGACCCCGAGTGCGAATGGCTGCAGCAAAACTTACAACTCCCGCGATCTGCAGGGGCACAGAGGCAGCGGGTGACATCCAAGCACACAGCCGCCTCCTACCCGGGCTCCAACTTTCCTGGCTCCCGCCGCTCTCCACCGCATCTGGGGCCGAAGCAACTGCCCCAGCGCAGCAGTAGCCGGAGCCCGGGGGGCAGGAGGGGGGAGGGGGAATGCGGGGTGCTCAGGGGAGGGGTTGGAATGGGGGCAGGGAAGGGGCAGAGTTGGGGCGGGGCCGGGACCCCCGTGGAGTGTCCTCTTTTTTCAGTGTTGAAATATGGTAACCCTAGGGCAGGGGCCTGTGGTCTAGGGAGGGAGTGCCACCTCCACCCCCTGACTCACCTCAGCAGGCCACCCACCTGTCTGGGTTGGGGGAGCAACCAAAAATTATAACTCAAAGTGGGGGGCTTAGCTCAAAAAGTTTGAAAACAGCGTAGGGCCCTGGGCTGAGTGCAGGCAGGGGGGTAGCTCAGGTTAGAGGGAAGAGGTTGCTAGGGGCTGTGTGCAGACAGGGGGTAGCTCAAGGAGCTGAGCCCAGGCCACTCTTACCAGCAGCTTCTGCAGGAGCAAAGGAGGCTGGGACTCAGGAGCTGAGGACCAGCATCAACCCGGGGCACCAGCAGGAGAGGAGGGAATGCTGCGGCTGCCTGCTCTATGGCACTAGAGAGAGCAGCAGCTGCCCCACACTGCCCAGTGTAACGGCACAAACAGCAGCATGCACATTTCCCCACCAATAGCAGTTACCTACTGAGCCTGCTCAGTTCTGGTGAGAGTGCTCAGTAGAACCTAGATAGGAAATTCTGCCAGGGAGCTGTTTGTGCCACTACACCGGCAGGGATCGGAGCTTCAGTCCTGCACCTCCCGGGCGCCAGGGATCGGGGCTTCAGCCCTGCCCCTCCCAGCTTCAGCCCCGTGGGGGGCGCCTGCGGGGATCAGGGTTTCAGCCCTGCGCCTCTCAGCTAGAGTCCCACTGGGGGCGCTAGGGCTCGGGATCTGGGTTTCAGCTGCGGGGCCCCACGGCCCCCTTGAAAGGGCTCGCGGACCTCCAGTTGAGAACCGCTGCTTTATTGGACCAACTTCTGTTGGTGAGACAGACAAGCTTTTGAGCTATACAGAGCACTTATGGAGGACCCATGGATCTTGAAAGGTATGTTCTGGTGGGGTATTGATCATTGTAGCAGTGGAGAGGGGGACCACAACCCTCCCCCCCCCCCCTTCTGGCCTTCAAACAAGCTCCCAACCTCTCCAAGCTCATCCTCAGAGCCAAACTTCCCACAGACCAGGACTCACCAACTCAAAGCAGCACCACATTCTGTCAGAACAACAGATGCAAAACCTGCACACACATCTCCATTGCTACAATGATCAATACTCCCCACAACACACGTTTCAAGATCCATGGGTCCTACACATGCCTATCAAAATATCCACTGAAATCAGATCTTCAGCAAATCCAAGACAATTGAGAGACATGGATAAAATTGATACTAAGAGCCCAGACCAGGAGGCTCTTGTAGGGAAATAACACTGTTAGATTACTGACAAAAATGAGTAAATCAGGGTGAAATTCACACCTGTGCAGAGGTCCTATGTACCCTACAAATCCCACTTACGCCCAATGCTGAGATCGTTACAGGGATTTAAGGGATGCACGGGCATTGTGCTGGTCCTCTGCACTGGGGTGAATTTCACCCTCAGTGCAGAAATGTCAGACTCATAAGACGACACATTCCTGTCAATAAAATGTTCATGCTTCTTTCTATTATATCCAGGCAGTAGAGTTTTGCACAAGATGTAATCAGTCTGCTTGGCAGATTAACAAGCAAAGCATTACAGTATTTTAGTCTGGAGGAGAAGAAAACATAAGGATTTATCAGAATCAGCCAACAGCTAGACAACCTCAATCTAGCCTTTCCTTTTTAGGTGAAAGTGGGAAGCGTTTATAATGTGCAGAACATAATGTTCCAAGAGCAATCAGAATCAAAAATTCCAGAGATTTTTACTGATGGTTCCAATTTAAATGTACAGCTGATTGAACAATTTTGTTATTGCTATAAAAGACCCTCATGGTTAGGGTTCCTCATATAAGTTTTATCCAAATATCTAAATTGTTCCAATTTTTACAGTCCATCTCTGACTTCACTAGGTTTAAGCATTCTTCTTTCAAATATTTTAATGGGTAGTCTTCTTCTTTCCTATGTTATGTTACTTTCTACCTGCCACAAAAAAAAAATCATTTTATACACAAAGGAATTAATGCATTTTGTTGGTTGAATCAAATTCATCCTCAAAATAGGGCTTTAGTGGAATTTAACTTGTGCATAAACCTTGAGTTGACTTCCATGCTCAGGAGTGAATTTCACCCCAAACTCAAAAGCCCTGTATGCCCTTTCTTGATGTGGGCTCCTTGTAGAACCTTGGAAAGATCATTTGGGGGCAGATTCTTTGATTGTTCCAAAGGACTGGTCAAGAGTCTAGAGTGAATATCTCCGACATTAACAAAGGTTAAATTCAAAACAAGGTGGACAAAGGTAGAGTTAAACAGGCAGAGTCCAGTTATCGAATCCTGTGGATAAAAGGAGGTGACTAGCGCTAGTTATAGCAAGAGACCTTTTGGACAGGTAGAAACAAAAAGTGGAGAAAAAGGTACCTGAGATAAGAACATTAGAACGGCCATACTGGGTCATACCAAAGGTCCATCCAGCTCAGTATCCTGTCTTCCAACAGTGGTCAATGCCAGGTGTTTCAGAAGGAATGAACAGAACAAGTAATCATCCAAGTGATCCATCCCCCGTTGCCCATTCCCAGCTACTGGCAAACAGAGGCTACGGACACCATCCCTGCTCATCCTGGCTAATAGCCATTGAAGGACCTATCCTCCATGAATTTATCTAGTTCTTTTTTGAACCCTGGTATAGTCTCTAGCAAAGAGTTCCACAGATTGACTGTGTGAAGAAATATTTCCCTTTGTTTGTTTTAACCTGCTGCCTGTTAATTTCATTTGGTGACCCCTAGTTCTTGTGTTATGAGAAGGAGTAAATATCACTTCCTTTTTTACTTTCTCCACACCAGTCATGATTTTATAGACCTCCATCATATCCCCCCTTAGTCGTCTCTTTTCCAAGCTGAAAAGCCCCAGTCTTATTACAGTGGGAAAATGTGCTAGCCAACCAAGAAAAATACTTTCAGATAGTATCATATGCAGCATTAAAGGTAACAAAAATAAGGGTATCAATGTCCAGTGGAGCAAACCATTGATCACACAGAAAGTTGGTACCTCAGCACAGTTTAATACTGGATGGGACAGTTTTGCTTACAAAATAGTTTTGTAACTGTGCTACAGCTGTGTTTGCAGGACTGTTTTCCAAATCAGTGTAGCATTCTGCTAATGTGGGCTGGGTTCTAGAAGAGTTATTTCTGGAAATGAAGGTATCTCAAGTCAGTTACATACAAACTAAATAACAATGGGCCCAAAACAAACCTCTGGAGCAACAACTGAGTTTAGGTGAGTGGAGCTATTTTTAGGTTAATGGAGATATATGATTTACACTACACTATTTTGCCAGTGCCTCCTTAAATAACAATTTAAGATTATTTGCAGACTGGGGCCTAAATTTCCCTTTCCTTGCACTCTGCGTCATCCTTTACATCAATGCAAAATGAGTGTAGTGGGTGTGAAATGCTACCAGATCCAAAAGGTAGCATTAGGGGGAAAGCGGGAGATATAATATACTTAGACTTCAGCAAGGCTTTTGACACTGTCCCACATGACATTCTGATAAGTAAGCTGTAGAAATGTGGGCTTGACAGAACTACCATTAAGTGGATACATAATTGGTTAAACAACTGCAAACAAAGAGTAGGTGTTAATGGAATGATGTCAGATTGGAGGGAGATCTCAAGTGGGGTTCCACAGGGATCTGTCCTGGGTCCAGTGTTGTTTAACATCTTTATTGCAGAGGACACAAAGCTGGATGGGGGGAGGGTGCCAACACTTTGGAAGATAAAGCTAAAATTCAATGGGATCGTGATAAGTTGGAGAACTGGGCTATAGACAACAAAATGAAATTTAACAAAGACAAATGTAAGGTGCTACACTTACGGAAGAAAAACCAATGCACAAATACAAAATGGGGGGAAACTGCCTGGCAGCAGCACTGCTGCGAAGGATCTGGGAGTTGTGGTGGATCATAACCTGAACATGAGTCAGCACTGCAATGCTGTTGCAAAAAAAGCAAATGCGGTTTTAGGTTGCATTAACAGAGGCATAGCATGCAAGACATGGAAGGTAATAGTACTGCTCTACTTGGCGCTGGTTTGCCCTCAGTTGGATTTTGGTCATCTATGTATAGAAAGGATGGAAAGGATCCAGAGGCGAGTAACAAAGATGAACAAAGGGATGCAATGCAAGCCATATGAGCAAAGGCTGAAGGAACTGGGTATGTTTGGTTTGGAAAAGAGGAGGCAGTTGCTGTGCTGCACGGAACAGCGACCCACAGCAGCCGGCATGAGAAGCAGCTGGTCCCACCCTCTCTGCTCCCCGCCCAGGCCCAGCTGCCAGGAATAGGAGCCGAGCATGCCGGGGGGCAGCTGCAGCAGGAGGACAGAGCCCCTCTCCAGTCCCCCTGGCAGGACAATCTGGGGAGGCACTTTACCCCGCACGCCCCCCCCCCACTAGGGATGTAAAAGTTTAACCGGCTAACGGATAAGCATCAGTCTTATCAGTTTTGGTTAACTATTAAACTCCGCTGCTGCCCTGTACCCGGGATCCTGGCAGCCAGGACCCTGGGCGCAGGGCCGGCAGAACTCCTTAACGATTAACTGTTTAACTGATAGAATGTTAATAGGTTAAACGGTTACTATTTTAAAACCCTATTTACATCCCTACCCCCTATGCGTCACCTCTGCCTGAGGGTATGTCTACACTTAAAACTTTGCAAGTGGTGCAGCTGCACCACTGTAGCACTTCAGAGTAGATACTATGTACACCGATGAAAGGTTTCTCCTGTCGGCATAGGTACTCCATCTAGGTCAACAGAAGTATTCTTCCATTGAACTAGTGCTGTCTACACGTGGGATTAGGTCAGTACAGCTACATCGCTCAGGGGCATGGATTTTTCTATACTGATGTAAATTTCTAGTATAGATCAGGCCTGGATATCTATATGTTTATTACTACCATATATGTGTTTTCTCAAACTCATTGTTTAATTGATATCACCAAGACCATGGTCCCGATCCTACAAACACTTGCACACATGCTTAGCTTTAAGTGTATGCATAGTAGTCCTATTGAGTCCAATAATTGACCAAGGCCACAATAAGAAAAAGACCAAAGCTGCAATGCCTATTTATTGTAAATCTCTACCATAAACCTATAATAAAATAAATATTATGAGAACTAAATATATCTGGTTCTGATCCTGCAAAGACTTAAGCATGTGAATAATTTTACACACCCAGTCCTGATGTCAATGGGACTAATCAGATCTGCAGTCACGCATATGTGCTTAAATTTTTGTAGTATTGGGGCCTTAGAAATTAACAATAAATACATCCTTTTAAAATAATGCCATTGTTGTAGTATAAAGAGGATACAGGAGTACTTTTTTACAATGAATAATTATTTATGCAAATATTTTCCAACATGACATCTTTAACAAGTGTAATGACACAACACATATATCAAAATCTTATAATCAAAAACAATGGATCTTTTCAAATGGTTTTACAGAGTCAGGGATTTGTTTGGGGAAGGAGGGTTCGCTTTAATTTAAATGGCCACACGGGGGCCACCTAGCATTTCTAATCGTAGTTCAAAAATGTATTTAGATACTAGTCTGTTTTTTCACATTCACTTTCAAAATGTCAGGTATTTGTGCAACAGCAGCACAACCTTGCCAGCAATGTACGTGTTCAGAACAGAATGAGGACCTGATTCATCACAGCATTACATCACTTTTATGCTAAAGCAGATCCACTGAAATCAAGAGTTGCTCCAGTGTAAGACTGAAAGAAAACAATAATGGTTCAGGCTCTGAGTCTTTTCTACAGTATATAATCTGTAACCCTTTATACTACATTCTGTGCATATCCACCTTGATTTTAACTATGAAATTTTGCTCTCTCAATCAATTATAAAATTAAAATTAACATATTTAAATCCTCAAAAGAAGACATATGAAACAGGAAGTCCAGGAGTGAAATCCCTGGCTCCACAGTCAATGGTAAAACTCTCATTGACTTCATTTGGACCAGGATTTCACTCCAAATTTCAGACACAGGCTCCTTAACAGGGCAGCCTGCACTTGGACGATCAAATTGACTGAAGAAGCCTGCAGTATTGTTTAACCTACCTGGAAGCAGCAGCTCCATCTAGAGGTTGCAAAGCCCTAACCCTCCCTTTGAAACTGGCACCAGGCTGCACGGTCAAGTTCACTCATATTTATATCAGGACCATCACTGAATGTGCCACAATAACCACAATTGTCCCTTTCTGTCTTAGAATTAGGAGAGCGATGATGCATGGTAATTTAAATCTCAGAATCTTTTTGAGAGGAGAGTGGGGAAGAATTTGCATTTTAGACAGTTTACCTATATGAAGGGGTCAGGCAGGGATTTTTCAATAAATATTGGCAGATAATTCACATGTAACTTGGAAAATGCTACAGGAAGGAGTAGATGAGGCAAAGGAAACACAAGGTGTGCTGGCAAAACTCCCCAGTCACTGTTCCCTTCAGGCTCCTGTCTGGGAAGTTGAGAGTCACGGTTAACAAAGTGTATTTCAAATAGCTGCTTAAATGTATTTAAAATTGTTCAGCTGCCTTAGCTCTGTACATCTGAAATTCCACTTATGTGTTTCCATTAGGGCTTTTCCATGTTGGAGCTCTCAGAAGTGGTTAAATCCTGCTCCACCTCCAAAAAGCTGCGAGGTACTGTTCTGTGCTCTATGGTACGAAAATAGCCCCCAGCTATGCCATGTCATGCTCACAGTCAACAAACTATAACTACACGGGCCTTGTCTTTACTAGACAAAAGCCATTGCTAAAAGAATATTGGCCTTGACCTTGCAACACGCATGCAATGCCTTCTCTCTACACACTGCCCTTTCCCCGTTTACCCACTGCCAGCTTCTTCCCCTCATAACCACTTTATGTCCCTGCACTAGTTTCCTTGCGTCATGTAGACAGACACATAGTGGGGTGGGATTTAAAACAAATAGGGCTAAATTCTGCCCTCAAATATACAAGTGACTTATACTGAAATCAACTGTGTGACTGTAAGGGCAGAATTTCACACTTCTGGCAAACATTTCTTCATAAGATCAGCCTTTAAAAGGAACTGTATTTGCAAATTATGAGTGTCTGAAGTGACAATAAATCTTAATTACTATTTGGGAGCTTGTCCATCCATTTATGACAACACATCATTTCTGAGCATGATGTGAGATTTGATCAATATTTCCCTTGTTTAAACAGTAAAGTGACATTTATTCACATAATTTCTTTACTATAAATCAACTGCATTGAAATGTTGTGTCAGACACTAGTCTCCTGTTTCACAAATAATAATGTCTCTCGTGGGAAGGAAGCTTTACTGACTGAATGGGGGTTTTTAACTCAATCTCCACAGTACATACTGAGCAAAACTCTATTCATGTGTTATACACAGAGTGACGGGGGAGTGAAGTAAGGGACAGAGAGAAAACAAGGTAGGGGGCTTGGAGAATCAAATGAAGGTGAGAGTAGAAATGAACTGAAGGAGGAATACACAAATGGAGGAACATAGATGGAGAGGATCCTACAAAATAGAGATGGGAAGTAGGATAGTATTGAGGAAGGATGAAAGTGGGAGAGGGGAATTCAACTGAGATGGGAAAGGTTTATTCACAAGCATGGTCAACATGGTTTCTGTAAAGGGAAATCGTGTCTTACTAATCTATTAGAATTCTTTGAAGGGGTCAACAAACATGTGGACAAGGGGGATCCAGTGGACATAGTGTACTTAGATTTCCAGAAAGCCTTTGACAAGGTCCCTCACCAAAGGCTCTTATGTAAATTAAGCTGCCATGGGATAAAAGGGAAGGTCCTTCCATGGATTGAGAACTGGTTAAAAGACAGGGAACAAAGGGTAGGAATTAATGGTAAATTCTCAGAATGGAGAGGGGTAACTAGTGGTGTTCCCCAAGGGTCAGTCCTCGGACCGATCCTATTCAACTTATTCATAAATGATCTGGAGAAAGGGGTAAACAGTGAGGTGGCAAAGTTTGCAGATGATACTAAACTGCTAAAGATAGTTAAGTCCAAAGCAGACTGTGAAGAACTTCAAAAAGATCTCACAAAACTAAGTGATTGGGCAACAAAATGGCAAATGAAATTTAATGTGGATAAATGTAAAGTAATGCACATTGGAAAAAATAACCCCAACTATACATACAATATGATGGGGGCTAATTTAGCTACAACAAGTCAGGAAAAAGATCTTGGAGTCATCGTGGATAGTTCTCTGAAAACGTCCACGCAGTGTGCAGAGGCGGTCAAAAAAGCAAAC
Organism: Emys orbicularis; assembly: GCF_028017835.1. NCBI lineage: Eukaryota > Metazoa > Chordata > Testudines > Emydidae > Emys > Emys orbicularis. Next base: position 24,787,866 of record NC_088696.1, read on the forward strand.
AGGATGTTAGGAATCATTAAAAAGGGGATAGAGAATAAGACTGAGAATATATTATTGCCCTTATATAAATCGATGGTACGCCCTCATCTCGAATACTGCGTACAGATGTGGTCTCCTCATCTCAAAAAAGATATACTGGCACTAGAAAAGGTTCAGAAAAGGGCAACTAAAATGATTAAGGGTTTGGAACGGGTCCCATATGAGGAGAGATTAAAGAGGCTAGGACTCTTCAGCTTGGAAAAGAGGAGACTAAGGGGGGATATGATAGAGGTATATAAAATCGTGAGTGATGTGGAGAAAGTGGATAAGGAAAAGTTATTTACTTATTCCCATAATACAAGAACTAGGGGTCATCAAATGAAATTAATAGGCAGCAGGTTTAAAACAAATAAAAGGAAGTTCTTCTTCACGCAGCGCACAGTCAACTTGTGGAACTCCTTACCTGAGGAGATTGTGAAGGCTAGGACTATAACAGAGTTTAAAAGAGAACTGGATAAATTCATGGTGGTTAAGTCCATTAATGGCTATTAGCCAGGACGGGTAAGGAATGGTGTCCCTAGCCTCTGTCTGTCAGAGGGTGGAGATGGATGGCAGGAGAGAGATCACTTGATCATTGCCTGTTAGGTTCACTCCCTCTGGGGCACCTGGCATTGGCCACTGTCGGAAGACAGGATACTGGGCTAGATGGACCTTTGGTCTGACCCGGAACGGCCTTTCTTATGTTCTTATGTTCTAGCATGAGAAAAGATAACCAACATGAAACTGAAAAAGGAAAAAGTTTAGAAAGAGGAAAGAAGCCCAGCTTGGACTAAGAAAAAAATTCAGAAAATCCCTTTTTTTTTAGGCTGTATTAAAGGAAAAACTAGTCTGCAGAAAAATACAGGATCTACAGCAGTAGCTCTCAATCTTTTCAGACTACTGTATCCCTTTCAGGAGTCTGATTTGCCTTGCATACCCACAAGTTTCACTGCACTTAAAAACTACTTGGTTACAAAATCAGAAGTAAAAATAAAGTGTCACAGCACACTATTACTGAAACATTGCTTCCTTTCTCATTTTTACCATATAATTGTAATCAATTGGAATATAAATATTGTACTTACATTTCAGTGTATAGTATATAGAGCAGTATAAACAAGTCATTGTATGAAATTTTAGTTTGTTCTGACTTCCCTCATGCTTTTTATGTAGCCTGTTGCAAACCTAGGCAAATATCTAGATGAGCTGATGTACCCCCTGGAAGACCTCCGCATACCCCCAGTGATACACATACCCCTGGTTGAGAACCACTTATCTAGAGGACTAAAGGGAAAGAGGGACCATATATAAAAGAAAAGGAAGCAAATGAACAAAACACAAAGTATAGATAGAATGATTATATTTTACATATTTGCTGTCAAAAAGGTCACTATTACACATAAGCTCCAATCCTGCAGACTTTCGCCTGGGTATAACTTTATGCACTGTGAAGTCAATGGTACTTAGACTCCTAAATTATTTGATGCTTTTGAAAATTATACCCTGTAATTAGTTGCACTGAAATCAGTGGAGCTACTCAGAGTGCTCAGAATTCTGCAAGTAATTAAGCCTTGGCAGGATTAGGGCTATAACACTAAAGCCGATATGTAAATTCAGAACATTTCAAATTCAAGATCTCGTGATTTCCCGGGAATTGCTTTGTTTTTACAGTGTAGTTGGAAGCAGAATTTGTCCCATTATTTAAAAACATACACATTTTCCTAATATTCTCTAATTAATCATCTCTGACCCCTGGAATGAAGCTGATCTATGTCTGCGGGTGTCAGGTTTGCAACCCTCATTGATCTGATCTATTGCTTCAGTAATTTCAAACTCCCTCCAAAATATAAAGCCAGATCCACCACCCTGGGACAAGAATGGAGGTGAGAAGGCTGAACTCTCCAAAAGGAAAGCTAGGCCTCCAAGCCAGTGGAGGGTCAGTGGCACTAACAAGTCTAGATGGAGAAGCAGAGCTCTCTGAAAAGGAAGTCAGGGCAGGTAGGCAACAAATGGTGGGGGAAATGGGTCTACAGTCGATCTCTCTGCCACTCTGAGGCATCATGTCTGGTGTGCAGCTTCATTACAAACTGGGATCTTTACGGAAAGCTGGATCAAGTTTCAGTTGCACCTGTGCTGAGTTACGGGATGAATGATAGATTTGTGTGGAAACCATGTAAAACAGCGTGACTTTTCACTTCATGTCAGACTAAACACAGCTATTTTGATAGCATTTCATTTTTATTTTTTAACCTGGAGCTCTTGGCAAAATTCAGCAGGTGCAAAACTCATGTGACATACCACCAGGAAAAATGTAAACACAAACCCCTGCCAACCAAAAGTGGTTACCCAGTTCTAGTCACTGCCTAGCACTACAGAAGCTTGTTTGTCTTCATGTGTGGGTATGTGAAGATCTGAGAGTCCTTATCTGGTTTTCAGACCTACCACTAAGGACACACACCTAATCTTTGATGTAAGAACTTCCACTCACCAATACATTAAAGCTTTCCAAAATGCTAACATGCCCAATGCCAAATTCTTCTAGAAACAAACCCTGCAGAATATAATCTGCTGAAAACTGTCTCCTAAAATGTCTATTAAGCTGACACCATAGTAAAAGATGATGAACTTAATTATAATGTGTTTCAGATGCTGAAAATACTAGTCATCCTAGTAAAAATAACAGGAGTACTTGTAGTTCACAGGCCTGTCAAATGTGTCACAATGCTCCCCTGCCATGGAGAAATCACCAAGCATGAGGCAAAAACTACTGCAAAAAACTACTACGGCTCACCTTGCAGACTTGGGACCATGTGCTCCTCAGAGGAGAAATATGTCCCTATAAAAGGGGGAAGGTATGCAGCCTCTAGACCTCAGAAAAGCCCAAAAGTTGACAGAGAACTAGTTCCCAACCTTCCTGTTGACAAAGAATTAATGCCAGTAATAGATCCCTCCCCATGGCTCCCTCAGGAGCAATGTTGCCCCCTCTCTGGGTTACACATTAACAGTTCACTTCCCTCCTGCTCCCTGTAAATGAGTGCAGGTGTACACTAGAAATGTAAGTTGACTTATGTTAGGTTGACTTATAGCCACTGCAGTAATTACTGTGGTGGTTCATGTCCACACTACCCTCCTTCTGTCAGTGGTGCACATCCTCCCTAGGAGCGCTTCCACTGACTTAAGAGGGGCAGTGGGCGGGACTGAGAGCGTGGGTTCTCAGCTCCACATGGAGCTCCCCTCTGGGAGCCTGGCTGCCCCCCAGGGTCTTGGCTCCCTGGTCCTCGCTGCAGCCAGTGTCCTGGCTGTGAGCTCCACGCACGGAGTCCAGACGGCTCCCAGGAGCCTCTGTGCAACCGATGGGCTCCCCGCAGGGAGTGGGGAGCCAGAAACCTACGGGCAGCTGCAGGTTGTGCCCATCCAGCTCCCTGCTCTGAGCTGGGCTGTGCCCACCAAGCTCCACAGCTGAGGATCTGACCACAAAATTGCAAGCCGCCTCTAAAATAATCAAATGGTTCTCAAATGTTCCTACCTGAACAAACCAAACAAGTTTTGCTTAATTTTATCTGTAATTCTAAGAGAATCCAGGAAACATTAATGCTTTTTTTCCTGATATATTATTAGACAGCTCAGTGGAGAGCATGTCCTATTTTGCATACAGCTGCCCTAACACAATGTCCTCTCTTTCTCCTTCCTTATGTGATGAGACAACCTTAAAGCATAAAAAAGGATTAAAAGACTGAATAGTTTTATCAACTAACAGCTTTTACTCCTAAATGTAAAATAAGGCTTGGTGAGCTGAAGAACTCTATCTACAACAAGTATGTTTGAAGGGAGAGCCAAGACAAGCAGGAAGAGATGTAGTATCTATCCAGGGAGAAGAAACAATACAAATGCAGGGATGACAAAGAAACAACTAAAGAGAGAATGACTTTGGGGCTAAAGCATGAGTGTTCTGTTCCTGGCTCTGCCACCAACTTAATTTGTGACCGTGGGGCAAGTCATTTAACTGCTTCCTGCCTCAGTTTCCCCATCTCTAAAATGAGGATAATAATACTTATCTACTTCACAAGTGTCATTAATTTGTTTGCAAAGCACTTTAAGGTCTGTGGATAAAAGGTTTCATATAACTTCAGATTATGGTTAATTAATGTGTTAAACATAACCAACATTCCTCATGGCTGGCCTTTCATCTGTCTTTTGCAGCTGTACAAAACTTAAGTCATCATAAGCCCAAGTAAATTGAATTTAGTGAAGAAACACAATTAAACCCTTGTGAACCTGTATAATTTCATTCTCTCTAAAGGTCAAAGTCAATTATTTTTAATGAAACATTGTGGAGATTCACATTTGAGACTTCTCTAGACCAGTTTCCCCTCATCCAAGTGTGTGTGTGCACACATACGTATATACCAAAGATGGAGTCATACTCATGGGTGGCACGTAATGGAGGCTGGGGGAGGCTAAGCCTCCCCAAACCTCATGCCACCAGGATGGGGGGTAGTGGTGGATTTGGGGGGCCCGGAAAAAAACTCCCCCAGCCATAGCCCTGGGGCTGGAGGAGCACCGGGAGCACAAAGATTTTCTGCTCTTGGGGCTGCAGCGGGGGGAGAGAGAGGGGAGTAGCAAGCAGGGGGCATGGCTACAGGGGAAGGGGTGGAATGGGGAAGAGGCTCCGGGCTCGGAGGTCCAGCCAGCGCCGAGAACTCTGTCACAGTCCCTCCCACCCCCGTGGCCTAGGCTCATGCTAAGCATTCTTAAGCCTATGTCCTAGTATGGCCAAGCTAAAATCTTACAGGTCTCAGTCTCGGACTGTAGGCCTTGCATTTCAGCCATGCTTTACTTATATACCTACTACACTCATCACTCTGAAATATTTATCAATGTTATACTTCTATAATCCTACAATTTAAATCCATTTAGCATACCTTGATTATATATAAAATAGCATATACATTGACCATAACATCACATCATATACAATGATAAATGGATGAAAAAAATAAATGAATTGGTCACAACTCCCACATCTTTACGGCACCCTAAATAGCTTAAAAGATTCTTACTCCTTTACCTGCTGGGTGTTTAATTCCCACACATCACATACACAGCTGGTATTGCTAAATCCCTACATTCTCAAAAGTACAAGTTTCATTTTATCAACCTTTGTAGATTGCCCTCAAGGTAAATCAACCTGTGACAAGTTCCAGTCTTTGTGCTCCCAAAAGTTAACACAAGGATTCTGTTTCCAGTCACTTCTCCAGACATGTTTTGGATTCCTACCTAACAGGCCCTGTCCTTTTCCCAGTGAAGACAGTGTGTAAGTAGAAGCAGAATCAAGCCCAATACATGGATTTTTCATTTAATGTATTCATTATTATACATATATTGGGCCAAATCCTCAGCCATGTTTTATCTCAGGTTAATGGGAACTCTTTAAATCAAGGATATACTGTACTGAGACTCAATAGTGAGGTACATAACTGCACAGGAATGAATTTCATGCAAAGGACCTGATCAAGGTCTACGCACCGCATAAGCCTTATTTTGAGATCTAAAGTGGGACTTATGCACAAGATCTATGAACCCATAAGTGTTCTCAAAATACTACACCTCCCAACCACTATCACTAAGCCGGGGTAAAACTTCAGAAGGGTTATCTGGGGACAGTCTCTGCTTCAGATGCTCCAGAGTCCTGGTCAGTAATCTAGGGGGAATATACCCATGACATTACCAATGGCAACCTGATTGTCTTCAATGCTATTGTAGTAATGTAAGTGAGAGCATACTTTTTGGTCTGTCTACGTTGAGAGAAGCAGTGTAACAGACAAAATGGCAGACAGGCGGATTTTCAAACAGATGGTACAATTTACATTGAATACACACCACACAGACGGATAGGAATAAGTAGACTTTGCGTAAACATGAAAGTTATAAACACAGACCCAGCTTTCTAATTAACACCAAGGTTTACTTAACAGAGGTGTAACACTGTATCGCGTATTGAGCACTGCGTTTCACCTTATTACATTTTGCCCCTTTCAGAATTTTCACTGCTATTGATGGGAGCAGCCATTATTGCATCTGCTGCCACCCTGGCTTCCTGTCCCTGTGGAGCTGCTGGCCATACCTTCAAAAGAATACCCAAAATGGCTTGGTTTGCAATGATTAAAGACAAGGATGAAGTCATGATTACTGCAGATGCAGAACACAACAATTCATTAGACATCATTATGCGAGGAAGAAGGCGTGCTTGGAGAGAAAGAAAATTGCTTGCATTGATGATTTTGAATGATAATGGCACCTATTCACACACTGTAAACAAAACAAAATTAAATTTACTAATGATGCAGAAGAATGCAGCTGTTGGTGGTGGTGTGTGTTGCTTTGATAAATGTTTCCCTTTGTTTCAGTTAAAATTTTGGACATGCTGTTTAAAAATGATTCCTCCTATAATTGTATGATAGCTCAAATGCTTTAGGTTCCTTTTCAAACGTCAGCTGTGTTGTTATCTTGAGGACCAAAGTGGTGGAAATTGCAGTCCTGACTCCTAAAACAGAGCTGCTAAAGGCTGTCAGAAAAAAGATCAATTAGCACAAAGTGATTTCTAACAAACACTTGTCAAAACAGTGTATCACAGCATCTTTACAGACTGTAAATGATGAGATGGGTCTGAAGCATCTGAACTCTGTGGCTTGGATTGATAACGGTGTGTAACAGGTAATCAGTTCATTTTGGATATTGTGGGCCAGACGGGAGATTATGCCAATTTACATCAAAAAAGGCTCTGCCCCTTGCTGAATGTATAGTTTTATGCTACTGCTGTGGATGAATTGGTTAAGAAAATCTACCAAAAATCCTTATTTGCTCTATAAATCTGGTGATTAATTTGTGCATAATTTAAAAAGACATACTTGAAAACACAAACACACACACACACACACACACACACACACACACAAACTAGAAATAAGATACACATTTTTAACAGTGAGGGCAATTAACCATTACAACAAACTACCAAGAGAAATGGTGGATTTTTCATCTATTGAAGTCTTCACATGAAAACTGAATTCCTGTCTGGAAGTTATGCTTTAGTGAAACATAATTTATTGGGCTCAACTCAGGAGTAACTATATTACATTCTGTGGCCAGCATTATTCAGGAGGTCGGTTTAGATGACCTAGGGTACGTCTACACTGAAAAGAAAAAAAAACCAACAACTCAGCAGTGAGTCTCAGAGCCTGGGTCAACTGACTCGAGCTTGAGAGGCTCTCACTATGGGACTAAAAATAGCAGTATTGACTTTTCCACTAGCGTTGGAGCCCAGGCTCTCCGACTTTCCATGGGTATCAGAGCCTGGGCTCCAGCCTGAGCCCCAACGTCTACAATGCTATTTTTAGCCCTGTAGCTTGAGCCCCATGAACCTGAGTCAGTTGATTCGGGCTCTGAGCCTTGCTGCCATGGGGTCTTTATTTTTTATTTGGCTGTGTAGACATACTTTAAAAATTTATGAATTGATACAAAATTGATACAAAATTCAGATTAAAAACTTACTAACCTTCTAGATCAATGTATTTCATCTGCCACTGTACTTGCCATTCACCTAGGGCCCCAACTGTATGAGCTGTTTTCCTCATCTTCATTGTTTAAATTACTATATGTTTTATAAAAGCAAATAGACAATCTAGTCAGTCACTGGATTTCTAGGACATTCTTGTACTTCTCATTCACTTTGTACTTTTAAAGCTTCCTCAAGGAAGCTGCTAATACCCAGAAATATCTGTCACTGCATGACTACATAGCTTTTAAAAATTTATTACAGGCCCTTTATACCAAAGTAGCTGAAAAACTCACCATCCAAAAACATATTCTTCAGTAATTTCAAAAATATCTTTAATTCTAAAATCAAGTGTCTTTGTAACATTTCCTATTCCTTTTTTGCACTAGATATTAGTGCCTGCAAGATACAGTTTTTCATTTTAGTCAAATGCAATCTTATCTCTTGTCTAGCTTTTAAAATGTCTATACTCTTCATGTTGTTTGTAAGCTTTTGTGTGGCACAGCTCATTATTTTGTAGCAATGCAGAACACTATGTGCCTGCTTAGATATTGTTTCTATTTCTGTACAGTCAGGGAGCAGAAAAGCAGAAGCACACATGAATCTCTTATTTCCAGATCATCAGTATTGGCTTGTTGACAAAGTAGCCAAAGATTATCCTTCAAGAGAGATAATTGCTAATAAATTGTCTCCTCTTCGCTAACTTTATTTCTGAATACTAAAAAAAAACAAAAAAACAAAACAAAAATAAACTACATTCATCATACGCATTACAATTATAGTTCATCAAAATAGCCATCAACAAAGCAATCATTGCAGCTAGATGTGTATGAAAAATCTTCCCTGCTGCCAAACCAGGGGGGGGAAATGGGATGATGCCAAATTTGTTAAAGTCAAACATCTGGCACATTTTCCTAAAAGTCTGTGCATTTTTCATTATGTTGAAAACTTGGCTTTTCACAGCTTTATAGTCAACAAGCACAATGGAAACAAGAACAAGCACCATTATACAGATGGGGACTGAGGCACACAGAGGTAAGTGACTTGCCCAAGGTCACACAGGAAATCCATTGCAAAGCAGAGAATCAAACCCAGGTCTCCAAGACCAAACTAGTGACCCAACCACTGTCCAGTTTGGCCAATGTACATAGCAGAGGGGCATTGCTGGCACATGATCTTATTACCCAAGATCCACAAACCTGGAAATCCTGGACGCCCCATCATCTCGGGCATTGGCACTCTCACTGAAGGACTGTCTGGATATGTGGACTCCCTACTCAGACCCTACGCCACCAGCACTCCCAGCTATCTCCGTGACACCACAGATTTCCTGAGAAAACTACAGTGCATTGGTGACCTCCCAGAAAACACCATCCTAGCCACCATGGATGTAGAGGCTCTCTACACAAACATCCCACACACAGATGGAATACAAGCTGTCAGGAACAGTATCCCTGATGATGACACAGCACAACTTATTGCTGAGCTCTGTGACTTTATCCTCACGCACAATTATTTCAAATTTGGTGACAATATATACCTCCAGACCAGTGGCACCGCTATGGGCACCCGCATGGCCCCACAATATGCCAACATTTTTATGGCTGACCTGGAACAACGCTTCCTCAGCTCTCGTCCACTCACGCCCCTTCTCTACCTACGCTACATTGATGACATCTTCATCATCTGGACCCATGGGAAGGAGACCCTGGAAGAATTCCACCATGATTTCAACAGCTTCCACCCCACCATCAACCTCAGCCTGGACCAATCTACACGGGAGGTCCACTTCCTAGACACCACCGTACAAATAAGCGATGGCCACGTTAACACCACCCTATACCGAAAACCCACCGACCGCTACGCCTACCTTCATGCCTCCAGCTTCCACCCCGGACACACCACACGATCCATCGTCTACAGCCAAGCACTGAAGTACAATCGCATCTGCTCCAACCCCTCAGACAGAGACCAACGCCTACAAGATCTTCACCAAGCATTCTCAAAACTACGATACCCACACAAGGAAATAAAGAAACAAATCAACAGAGCCAGACGTGTACCCAGAAGCCTCCTGCTATAAGACAGGCCCAAAAAAGAAACCAACAGAACTCCACTGGCCATCACCTACAGTCCTCAGCTTAAACCTCTCCAACGCATCATCAGTGATCTACAACCCATCCTGGACAATGATCCCTCACTTTCACAGACCTTGGGAGGCAAGCCAGTCCTCGCCCACAGACAACCCGCCAACCTTAAGCATATTCTCACCAGCAACCATGCACCGCACCATAACAACTCTAACTCAGGAACCAACCCATGCAACAAACCTCGATGCCAACTCTGCCCACATATCTACACCAGCAACACCATCACAGGACCGAACCAGATCAGCTACAACATCACCGGCTCATTCACCTGCACGTCCACCAATGTTATATATGCCATCATGTGCCAGCAATGCCCCTCTGCTATATACATTGGCCAAACTGGACAGTCACTACGCAAGAGGATAAATGGACACAAGTCAGATATCAGGAATGGCAATATACAAAAACCTGTAGGAGAACACTTCAACCTCCCTGGACACACAATAGCAGATGTAAAGGTAGCCATCTTACTGCAAAAAAACTTCAGGACCAGACTCCAAAGAGAAACTGCTGAGCTCCAGTTCATTTGCAAATTTGACACCATCAGATCAGGATTAAACAAAGACTGTGAATGGCTATCCAACTACAGAAGCAGTTTCTCCTCCCTTGGTGTTCACACCTCAACTGCTAGCAGAGCACCTCACCCTCCCTGACTGAACTAACCTCGTTATCTCCATACTGATTTATACCTGCCTCTGGAGATTTCCATTACTTGCATCTGAAGAAGTGAGGTTCTTACCCACGAAAGCTTATGCTCCCAATACTTCTGTTAGTCTTAAAGGTGCCACAGGACCCAATGTTAGGGTATGTAAGAAATGGGATAAAAATACCATCAAACATGTTATTTGGTCATTATACAAAATGATGAGACACTCTGACCTGGAAAACTGTGTTTGAGTCTGGTCACTCTGTTTCAATAAAAGATATAGCAGAAAGGGATTCAGAGATATGTGGTGAAAATGATCTGAGGTCTGGAAAGACTTTGTACCGTGGCAAACTGAAAATATTGGAACTGTTTAATTTAGGCTACATCTGCACTACAAGCTCTGAGTATGATTCCCAGCTCACGTATACATACTCACACTAGCTCAATGAGAGTAGCATTAGCATAAATAAGTGTAGCCGGGCAACACAGGCAGTGGCAGCATGGCTTTGCTGTGCTGAGTAAGTACCCACGTGGTTCAGTGGGTTTGTACTCAGTGCTGCTAAGCCATGTCACCACTGTTGCTGCCTGTGCTACCATGGCTACACTACTGTTTATATTCACACTACTCTCATCGCACTAGTACAAGTATGTGTACACAAACTGGGAATCACACCCCTGGCTCATAGTGCAGACAGACCCTTAGAGAATAGCCAAAAAAAGAGTAAATAGGGTGCTCTTATTAACCTTTTTTCATGATACAAGATACACATTTAAAACTGATCAAAGGAAATACATTTTTACACAATGCAAAATTAATCCATACAAGTTATTATCACCAGGTATCACTGAGGGCAAGAGCTTGGTAGGATTCCAAAAAAGGATTGGGGATGAAATCCTGACCCCAGTGAAGTCAATGGCAAAACTCCCATTGACTTCAGTAGGGTCAGGATTTCACCCTAGATTTTTATGTAGATAGTGAGAACATCCAGAGTTCTATTAAATATTTTTTTAATCCTATCAGGGGATATAAACTTTCATGCTTTACATTATAAAAACCCAACCACTAACTAATATGGATTAGAAAGAAACTTCCCCTATGGACAGATGGTTCTTAATTGTCATTTATGGCAGTGGTTCTCAACCAGGAATATGTGTACCCCTAGGTGTACACAGAGGTCTTCCAGGGGGTACATCAACTCATCTAGATATTTGCCTAGTTTTACAACAGGCTACATAAAAAAAGCACTAGCAAAGTCAGTACAAACTAAAATTTTATATAGAGAATGACTTGTTTATACTGCTCTATACACTATCTACTGAAATGTAAGTACAATATTTATATTCCAATTGATTTTATAATTATATGATAAAAATGAGAAAATAAGCAATTTTTCAGTAACAGTGTGCTGTGATGCTTTTGTATTATTAGATCTGATTTTGTAAGCAAGTAGTTTTTAAGTGAAGTGAAACTAGGGTGACCAGACAGCAAGTGTGAAAAATCGGGGCAGGGGGTAATAGGAGCCTATATAAGAAAAAGACCCAAAAAATCGGGACTGTCTCTATAAAATCAGGACATCTGGTCACCCTAAGTGAAACTTGGGATACACAAGACAAATCAGATTCCTGAAAGAGGTACAGTAGTTTGGAAAGGTTGAGCGCCACTGCTCTACAGGTCATATTGCACCTTCCTCTGCAGCATCTGTAAGCTGCTGTGCCTGTCAGAGACAGGCTATTGGATTAGATGGAGCACTGGTCTAAACTGGTATGTCAGTTCCTATGTTCTTATACATAAGTAGCATATTGGGTGTACCCAAAGGCTTCAGAGTCCTTATTGGACTTTCTTTCTTGGTCCACCTTTAGTCTTCATTTGTTGTTCTAAATTATATGAAGTGTGATAAATGTTCAAGTAGGAAATACTGTGCAACCAGGAAGACTGTATCAAAGAAACAATTTCACAAGTAACAAGAGAACAGCAAAGAGATTGATTGTGCTCATTTGGTTGCCCAGGATGTGTTTCCTCTTCTTCCAAGAGATAAAGTTTCTCAGAAAAATACAAAGGTGAAATGTGCAGGGCCTGATGCTCCTTTCCCTTACACCAGTGCTACATTTGTGTAACTCTGTTGATTTCAGTGGTTTCCCCTGATTCACGCTGACTAAAAAGAGAATCGAGCCCCTCTCTCCTTTCCAGGATTTTTATGCTGACTTTAAAATTATGTTTTTCAGCTGTAAATTGTTTTCATGGTTTTATTACACCTGTAAGTTAGGTTGTGATTCACCACGCCAGGAATTTGAAAGGAAAATATAGTTTCTTAATGTGCTCTGAGGAGCACTATAACGCAGCACTAGTATTTGCAAAGGCACATCAAAAGATTACAGCAGTCTCATGAGACAGAACTGAAAGCATCTTTTGCCTTGAGGCAGGGCCGGTGCAAGGAAGTTTCGTGCCCTAGGCGAAACTTCCACCTTGTGCTCCCCGCCCCCCCTCCACCCTGAGGTGCCCCCCCCCGCGGCAGCTCCCCCCCCCCCAGGGAGCCATGCGGCAGCTCCCCACCCCAGCTCACTTCTGCTCCGCCTCCTCCCCGAGCATGCTGCCCCCGCTCTAATTCTCCTCCCCTCCCAGGCTTGCGGTGCCAAACAGCTGATTGGCACCGCAAGCTGGGAGGCGGGAGAAGTGGAGCAGTGATGGTATGCTCGAGGAGGGAGTGTAGCAGAGGTGAGCTGGGGTGGGGAGCCCTGCGGCTGCTCCCCACTCCTGCCCTGAGGCACCCCCACGGCAGCTCCCGGCACCCCCACGGCAGCTCCCCAACCCCCAGCCCGGGGAGCTGTGCGGCAGCTCCCCACCCCAGCTCACCTCTGCTCCGCCTCCTCCCCGAGCATGCTGCCCCCGCTCTAATTCTCCTCCCCTCCCAGGCTTGCGGCGCCAAACAGCTGATTGGCGCTGCAAGCCTGGGAGGCAGGAGAAGTGGAGCAACGACCGCGCGCTCGGGGAGGGGGCGTAGGAACGCTGTAAAAAAAAAATTGGGGGCACCGCTTTTTGGCACCCCAGGCAACCGCCTAGTTTGCCTAAATGGTAGCACCAGCCCTGCCTTGAGGTACATGGCAAGTTTAGCCATGAGGAAACAGTAATAAATGAAAATAGTGGCAACAGTTTTTTCTTCGAGTAGATGCAGCCATGTATTCCATGTGGGTGACTGGCAAGCAGTACTTGCAGGAAGTGGGGCTTAAAGTCTATTTAAAGAAGGACTCCAGGATTGCCATCCCAAAGTTTGCATCCCTCTGGATGCAGACGTAATAGCATAATGGTTTACAGAAGTATGCAAAGAGGCTGCTCTGCAAATGTCCAATATAAAAATTGGATTTAGAAATGCCATTGATGTCATCTGAGCTCTTGTGGAATGAGTTCGTACCAGTTGAGGCAGCATAGCCTGGACTAGTTCATATGCTGTCATGATTCAGGAAGTTATCCACCTGGAGATTGTTCCATATGCAGACCGAATGAAGGGTCAAGTGGTCTCTGCACAGACAAGGTGAGGAATGGAAAGGTTTAGTTCTATCCAGATAAAAAGCTAGACATTGTCTGACATCCAGTGTGTGAAGACGCTGCTCTTCTGGCATTGAATGCAGTTTAGGGAAGAACACTTTAATAGATATGTAACTTGGTGCAAGTGAAACTGAGAAACCACCTTTGATAAAAACTTAGGGTATGGCTGAAGGGTTAAATTGTCTTGGGAAAATTGAATGTAAGGATCAATGCCTGCAACTCACAAACTCTCCTTGTAGACAACACCAGAGTTTTCTGGAACAAAATGGGGAAAGAAGAGGTTGCCAGAGGCTCAAATGGAGGTCCAATAAGAGAGACTAAAACAGTATTAAGGTTCCACAAAAGAACCAGCTCTTTAACTGGTGATGGAGATGAATGACTTCTTTCAAGAACCTCACTGCATGGAGTTTGAGAACACCAACTTTCCATGGATAGGTGCATGAAATGCAGAAACTGCCGCCAAGTGGTCTCTCAGTGAACTAAGTGCAAGACCAGAAGATTGAAGGTATAACAGGTACTCCAAGATGTCCTGGATGCAAGCCAGTGTCGGTTGAACTCCCTGGGCTAATTACCATGCCGAGACTCATTCCCATTTGGCTAAATAGGCTGCCCTGGTGGAGAACTTCCTGCTATTAAGCCAGACCAGCTCTGAACATCATGCCTCTTCTTCATCTAGCCATGCAGCATGCACACTGTGAGATGCAGGGAGCCAAGTGCTGGATGCAAAACCTGACTATTGCTGAATCAGGAGGTTGGGGGTGAAGAGGATGGAATATGGGAGGCTGACTTGATAATGCCTCAGCCACACTAGAGCAATAAGAATAAGTTTGGCACGATCCAATTTCAGCTTGAAAATGACCTGAGGGAATCGGAATTGGAAGAAAGTCATACCAGAGGAAGATTCCCAGCTCGCTTTCTCTTCAGGCGAACAGGTCAATGGTCAGGATGCCCCAAACCACAAAGATGGGCCACAGGATTCAGGACTTCAGAGATCACTTGTGAGTCAGGGAGAAATTCCTGCAGAGGTGATCTACCAGGTGGCTATGGGTCCCAGGTTAGTGACTGGCCACAGGGATAATGTTTTCCCTGATGCAAGACTGCCAGAGCCTGACTGCCTCCTGACAAAGCATGTTGGAGTGTGCTCCCCCTGCCTGTTGACATAATACAGCACAGTGATATTGTCGGTGAGTATGAGAACTGCTGAGCCACTGATGTGATCCTGAAAGGTGTGACAGGCACTGTAGATGTCATGAAGCTGCAGGATATTGATATGTGGAGAAGCTTCTCATTCTGACCACAGACCCTGAACTTTCATCGAGTTCAACTGCACTCCCCAACCTATTAAGGAGACATTGGTGACTACAGTCCTAGGTGGTACAGGCCCCAGCATACATTATCCTGAATTGTCCAACACGGTAAGAAGTCCAGAATTGGTGGGGGAAGTCACACTAGCGTGTCCAAGGGATAGCAATTCGGACAATAGACCAACTTTAGACACATCTGAAGAGGACACAGGCACAGCCTGGCATATTGAACTACCTCTGTTCACATGGCCAAGCAAACTTAGGTATATGTCGGCTTTGTTTGATGGTTGAGACTGTAGCTCTAGTCATAGGGTGTGGATTGCCTGGAATCGCTCAGTCAGTAATAATGCTCTCCAACTTGTAGAATCTATCCAGACCCCAATGAACTCAAATCTTTGAGTTGGAACCAATGTGGACTTCCCACTGTTTAGGATGAGATCAAGATGATTGAGTAGGCCTACTGTGAAGTGAACATGAGAGAGGACTTCCTCTCTGGACTTGCCCCTCAGTAACCAACTGTCCAAACACAGGAATATATGAATTCCCTTCTCCCTTAGGTATGCTGTAACCACAATCATACACTTGGTAAAACCCAGGGAGCAGAAGACAGGCCGAAAGGGAGCCTGGTGTACTGGTAGTGCTGGCCAGCCATGACAATTCTGAGGAAACTCTTGTGACTCAGGAAGATTGCCATGTGGAAATAAGTGTCCTGAAGGTCCAGGGCAGTGAACCAATCATGATTCAAGATGGGGAAGACAGTTGTCAGGGTCACCATATGGAATCTCACATATTTGATGTATCTGTTCAGATCGTGGCAGTCAAGGATAGGTCTCATCCATCCCTTGGGCTTGGGGACCAGGAAATATGAGTAGAACCCCTTCCCCAGTGCTGTGGGAGGACCTCCTCTATGGTCCTCAGAGCCAGTAAAGACTGAACCTGCTCAAGAAGCAGTGTCTGTTCAAGAGGCAGTGTCTCATTAGAGGGGTCCCTGAAGAGGGATGGGGCAGAGGAATGGGAATGAGGGTTGGAGCAAAACTGTACCGTATAACCCAATCTGACAGTGCTAAGGACCTAGTTGTCTGTGGTAATTGAGTCCCAAACTCTATAAACACAGGTCAGCCTGTCCCCAAACAGAGGGGACAGAGAAGGAGAGGTTGCCATTGGATTGCTGTCCTCGACACATGAGTTGAAACAGGCACTTGCTAGGTGCTGGGGGGTGGGGGGATCGGTCACTGGTTAAACCCAGAACCAGAAGACCTTCTCCTTTGGGATCTGTGGCTCTTTCTGGAGTAGTTCCACTGCCACGCAGGAAGGGAGGAATGAATTCATAGTCTGCAGCCCAGACAACGTAAGTGACATAGCCCAAGAGCACAACTAAGGATGAGCTGTAGAAGCCATAGGACTGGAAAACTCATGGGCTAGTGAAGAGTCCAGGATTGATTTGACTTGTCTATGGATGCTGATCTCAGCTGTGACCCACAGCCTGTCCCCAAACCACAGTTTCAGCACTGCCCTTGGCCTGGTCCCAAGTCTACAGCCAGCTTTGGCCCTTGGTAACTGTTCTCGACCATGGCTTCAACCACCAGACCTGACCAACTAGAACCCAGAGCCTGACAGCGTCCACAGCATCTTTCTTGTCCTGAGCCTGCTAACTATGCAGCTTCCTATAAGACAGACAAGATATCCAGCACTCCAGGGCCTTGTCTACACTAGACTCCTTTTCCTAAAATTTTCCAATGTTGATACCACCAATGCAATGTCACTGGCAGTAGCTATGACGGGAGCACTAACATGCACTGTTCACTGACATTTTGATCATCCTGTCACCTAACACTGTTCAAAGAAGGACTTGACAGCATGGTGGTTAAAATGCTGGTAGCCAGCAGTGGCCTATTTTTCCCAGTGCTCCCAGCGATGGCATGCTGGATGCACTACTTTCATGATGCACTTTTCCTAGTGAAGTTCTGCACACTTGTTGGGATGATAGGAACCTCCCATTCCAAGGTCACACTTAGAGGTGTCGTCAGTACACTTCTAGTAAGTTTGGCAATGATAAATCAATACTTCTGACACTGTTGGAACTAGAATTCTCTCCAAGGTTTCCTCGAAACCACTTTATCTCAATTCCTCTTTTGTGGCTGGATAATAATGCCTAGATCATATATGGCCCTTTACATCAGTAGATCTCAAAGTGTTTTGTTTTTTAAAGCAGAACAACAAAGATACTTAAAAAGCTATTTCACCTCTGAGAAGGTTTATTACATAGAAAGATATTGTTGCTGGTCAGAGACACCAAATACCGACAGCAAGACGAGTATTTCTTTCACTGCATCAAAAGATAGAATTTATTTTTCCTGGCCCCAGATGAACCTGGCACACAGCTGAAGAATATCCAGTATTTACAGACATTTACGGTCTTCAAGTCACAGTTCAGCACGCAAGAGGCAATTTCTATAAGCCAATCAAATACTGAAAAATATGGCTCTCTGCAGAATACCATGTTACAACAAAGAATTTCAAGGGTTTCAAAAAGATTGTACCAAAATGAAACATTCCACACATGCCTACCTACATGTAGAATTTATGTAAATGTACTTTAGTCACCAATGTACATGCTAATCAGAGCTCATATTACAAGGTCAAGAGTTAAAGTGGTTTTGCCATTAACAACCTGGAACTAAGGGCATGTCTACACTGGCAGAGTTACAGCATCAGGAGTTACAGCGCCACTCAGAGTGCTGACGGGAAACCGCTGTTGTGTGCTCACACTGTCAGCTGCCTGTGCAATAGCGTGTTCACACTTGTGGCACTTGCACTGGTATTCAGAGCTGCACTCTGGGCAGCTATCCCACAGAGCACTTCTTTCTCTTATGCCGTTAAGAGTTGTGGGAAGGCGGAGGGCGTTGAGGGGCATCCTGGGTCCTGTCCCAGTGCCCCATGATGCATTGCTTCACATCCCAGCAATCCCTGTGCTTCTGTTAGCATTTAGCACCATCTTTCAATGGTTTGGGTATTGCGTGCCCTGCCTCTTCTGGCTGCAGGAATGGATCCCAAACTGTTGACAGTATGCTGCTCGCTCTTACTAACACACCACAAGTGGCAGTGAAGTTATTCCTTAAACTACAAAGGCAAGAGGAGTGCGACATTGATCTCGCGATGCGTACTAGCCCCAACGCAAGATTGCTTGTCTATACTGGCGCCGTGGCGCTGTAGCCCCGGCACAGAAAGCTCTATGCCTCTCGTTGGGGTGGTTTTTTTATAGTGCTGCAACTGCGCAGTTTCTGCGCACTAAGTGGCTTGGCAATGTGTACACCTCGGGAGTTACAATGCAGAAGGCTGCTTTACTGCGCAGAAACTTGCCAGTGTAGACAGGGCCTAACACCTACATAGTGCCACAGAAGTTCATGTAGCCTAATAAACATAAAATGAGACAGGGCCCTGTCCAGGGAACTTACAGGTACAACACAAATAACTTAAAGATGAGGAAGGAGAGGGAGAGCACAATGGAAGGGTAGGCAAAAGCAGTAGGTATAAAGAAGAGAGTGGAAGAAGGATGTGAACAAGGTGCTTTGTGCACAGGCAAGCAGAGACTGTTCCAAATGCAGGAACCATTGTGAAAAAAGTCATGAAGCCGAGATTGTCAGGAGCCAGTTGTACAGGAGCATGAAAGTGGAGACAGGACAGGTTGTCTAACCACTTTTTCCGTGTATCAGAAAGGAATGGATAGCAGAACACATCAGTGTTTGGAAGTGAAGTGCTCTGGAAAAATTAGATTGGCCCAGACATTCTAAGTACGTGCTATATTTATATGTGATATTATTTATCTAATCCTCCTGTGGCAAGATTACTCCACAATTAAAATCTGTCAGAAATAATTTGATACAATAGCTACATCTCTCACCCCTCCACCCTACAACTACATTTATCTTCATAGCACACAGTTACCATGGTTTCTAGGTGCTAAAGATAGCATTGGGCATAAAATCCAGGTATTATTTCAGAGCCACTTTTAATTTTGAAAATCACTAATGACTTGGAAGTGCAAATAGCATACACAGACACAGGAAACCACTGTCAAAATCATTGCATTGTGTAGATTTAGCTATCTAAACAATTTCTAATCAGTCAGATACTTTGCCTGTGATTCAAATTTTTTCAATCAATTTAACACATATCTAGTAATGACTCATAGGCTTGATTTTGGGCTAGTCTACGCTGGCAATGCTAAAACGCTGCCGCAGCAGTGCTTTAACGTGGCTTGCGTGGTT
Source organism: Emys orbicularis (assembly GCF_028017835.1). Lineage (NCBI taxonomy): Eukaryota > Metazoa > Chordata > Testudines > Emydidae > Emys > Emys orbicularis. The sequence goes on from NC_088696.1 coordinate 24,807,348, forward strand.
GCGGCACAGCGCTGGGAGAGAGCTCTCCCAGCGTTCTAAAAAAGCCACCTCCACGAGGGGCGTGGCTCCCAGCGCTGTGCACTGTCTACACTGACGCTTTACAGTGCTGAAACTTGCTGCGCTCAGGGGGGTGTTTTTTTCACTCCCCTGAACGAGAAAGTTGCAGTGCTGTAAATTGCCAGTGTAGACAAGCCCTTTGGGTGATATACCATGATATTTTTAAACTATACTAACAACCTGCCAATTTACTAAGGGTATGTCTACACTGGAAACTTCAAAGCGCTGCTTCGGGAACGCTCCCACGGCAGCGCTTTGAAGTGCGAGTGTGGTCGCACATGAGCGCTGGAAGAGAGCTCTCTCAGCGCTCCTGGTAATCCACCTCCACTAGGGGATTAGCTCTGGTCCGAGCGCTCAGAGCCTGTCTACACTAGCGCTTTAAAGTGCTCAGCCTTGCTGCACCCCCCTGAGCCAGCAAGTTAGAGTGTTATAAAATGTAAGTGTAGACAAGCCCTTTCTATCAGGTATGTCTGGTGATTGGCATTAGACTAGCTATATGCAGTGTAATTATAACCAGGTCGGTCCAGGATATTAGAGAGACAAGGTGGGTGAGGCAATATCTTTTATTGAACCAACTTCTGTTGGTGAGAGAGACAAGCTTTCAAAGTCCCACAGAGCTCTTCTTTAGGTCTATAACCCACTAATCCCCTCTTTTTGTCCTAGGACTGCAGAGGTGTTAATGGGCCACTAACTTGAATGGTCCCTTACAGCATGTGGTCACTACTTATGCTTAAAAATAACAGGAGTACTTGTGGCACCTTAGAGACTAACAAATTTATTAGAGCATAAGCTTTCGTGGGCTACAACCCACTTCTTCGGATGCATATAGAGTGAACCATATATTTATTATGCTCTAATAAATTTGTTAGTCTCTAAGGTGCCACAAGTACTCCTGTTATTTTTGCGGATACAGACTAACACGGCTGCTACTCTGAAACCTGTACTTATGCTTAATGATCTGTTCCACCTTGCATTTTGCTGTGATGCTGGGAGTTCCTTTCCCAGACCTGACAAAGAGCTCTCTGTGGATCAAAAGCAGGTCTTTCTCACCACCAGAAGTTGGTCCAATAAAAGATATTACCTCACCCAACTTGTCAGACTAGATTTATGTTAAGGTCAAAGATTGCATCAATTCATTCCTGACTAAAACAAGGGACTTAATGTTGCCATAACTATATAACCTGTCCTATTTCTGTCTTGTGAGCCAAAATAGCTCTCATAACTGCTCCAAGCATTACATCATAGTCAACAATTCCTGAATTACTAGAGGAAACTGCATTTCTTCAGTGCTAATTCATGGTAATGTTTAATTAATCACAAGACATTAAACACCAGAACTTTTAAAATCCCCAATATATCAAACAATTAATGATCAATCTGACTAAATAATTAATTGTAATAGTTTTCATATGCCATTTTAAAACATTACAGCTAGAGTTACATTGCCTGGGTGTTGACTTCCTCACTGACCTTTAGATGTTCAATGTATAAATCACAAATTAGCACATATCTGGTCCTATGTTGGCACCTTGTATAATTACAATTTACAAACAGCACTCAAATAAGTTTAAAAAATATTGTAGCGGGTTTTTCTTTAAGTTCTGGTGCATCTAAAAGGGTAGATTTTACCCTGAAAGTTGAACACTTCTCTCTGAAAATTTCAGTTCACATTCTATATACACTTCATGTATTATAACACAATACTTGGGAGCCAAGAATTTTGTTGTGAAAAACAAATTGATGCCATGAACACCCTCTCTTTTCCACTGTGGAGTAAACCCTAGGACATGACATGACATAAACACAAAATTCCTGTTTTTTCATGCACTCTCCCAATGACCTTTCCAAACATCAGGTACTCTAGGCATTATTTTTAGAGTAGATCTGAGAAAGAGGTTTGGTTTTGGTTTAAGTCCACCCTTTGACACCTTCCCCTTTATTTACAGTATAGTGTGTGAATCTTTCCCTTTCCTCCACCCCCCATGTATTGTTAATCTTGTACATAAAGAGACAATACAACCACCTCTGATTTATGGTGTATATGAAGCAAAGACAGATAAGTTCCAAAATACAAGGAAGAGTCCATAGGGCAAAGGATGTGAATGAGGATGGTGCATTTTATTACATTTAGTATGAGATTTTTCCATTTGCCTAATTCCACTCCCATAAAGTCAGGGGCATTTTAGCATTGATTTCAATAGGAGCAGAGTTAAGCTAATCCTGAACACTTTTGAAAATCTCATCCATAATGATTTAAAAGACAGGGTGTCTGTCACTGCCTGATATTTTTCTCTTTCTTCAGCCCTCTATGCTCCAGGTACCATAGGTGGACACAGAGGGCTACTGATTAGGGTGACCAGATGTCCCCTTTTGAACAGGACAGTCCGGTATTTAAGGCCTCCTGCAGGTGTCCCCATGTGACCCCTAAAGCCTTAAAGGTAAGGTAAATAAAAAGAATCCAACTACGCAGTATTTCTTTTTAACAGGGGCTCAGTCAACTTGATGTTAATTTAAATGTTTGTACTGCATAGTTCTGATTGATTGCCGTTGAACTCGCTTGAATATGAGTAATTTTACCAGGTGTCCCATATTCAGCATAGGGAAATATGGTCACTCTACTACTGACCATACCCTCTATGGAAACATTTGCTCTTAATTTACATGAAAATTGGAAACTGGCTGGTTATTAAGAGACATTCTCAACACTAAATAACACTGAGATGCTTATTTCTGCTAGAAACGGGACTAAGACTCTACAGCAAAGCTAACTCTCTTCTCTGCTTCAGGCTTTGGAGAAATTAAAATCTGAATCTAAACTCCATGACTTAGTCCCATCTTTCCACTAAGGAATGCGCTATCATTTAAAAATACCTGGAATACATCGACTTTGTGTCTGATGCAGTACAAATTTGACAGTAGGTATCACTGGACATCAGTCAAAGGCAGCTGAACCACAGGGAGGAGTGTGGCTAAGGAACCAGAGCCAGTCCCCACATCCATTTGTTTTGTAGCTAGATGCCCTTGCAAATGGTTTGCTTTGTAAGGAACACCAATATCAGTTCCCAAATGAAAAGAGTTCTGCTGCCAATGACACAAACTGTTTACCTTTGTTATAGGTCATTCCACATGTTGAGAATATTGATGACTATGAGAATTGATGACTATGTTGGGCAGTTGCATGAGATGTGGGACTATCCTGAGGACAAAGCATGTTGCTGATGTAGAACAGTGTAAGGGTGCCCCTGTATATTGTAGGTCTTTTTCTCCAAACCTTCTTGCTTATGTGTCAGACACAGTGTGAAAAGGTTTCAGCTGAGTAGGTTCCTCAGGCCATATCCTCAAGGATAGTGAGGATATTTTTATAATACCTTGACTTGCAACAGTAGCACACAGCCTCTTGACCATGAGACTTAGTATAATAATAATAATAATAATCTTTTATAGTAGATTCCAGCCGGGCTATGCCTCTGCTTGCATCTTGTGCAGAATACCTGATCACTTGTAATCGTTTAACACCTACGCTGTCTTCTTTATTCTTTCCTCTGGCTCCCCATAAAGTGGTGCATTGATTTTTAGCTGGTCCCAGTGATTTACATTCCTTAAAAAAACCTCACTATATTTGATCCTCATGCCCTCATAGGTATTTGCATTCTGACACCAAACAACCTATGGTGCAATGATGGCACCTCAGAAAGATTCCTGGTGACTGAGTCATTATCATGTTGGTCCTAGGGTGTGCAATTCACCACTTCAGTCTCAGCCCATCCCACCCCACTTTCAAGATCTAGTTCTGCAAATTGCACTGCAGAGTAACAGGGTTCACCCACATGGTGAATTTGCACCATAATTTGCAGCACTGGAGCCTTTAAATAATTTATTGAAAAACTTCTTTTCCAGCAGTTTATGTTTTAAAGCATTCTCTGTTCCACTGAGACAGCCCCTATATAATGATACCACTTTGCCTTTTACAGATTGGATTGGATTTTTACATTATAGGCCAGATTCTGAACACAGTTTTTATAAAAGTAACTTTCATTGGCAGGACTCTGAATTCACACTGGTGTAACTGAGATCAGAATCTGGGCTCAAGTATTTTCCAAAGTTTTATTTTGCTAATCTTATATTCATCCATTTGATTAGAGCCTAAGGTAGGGGGGTGTATCTTTATAAATGAGAATGTCACTATAGCTGTTGTATGCAAGGCCGGCTCCAGGCACCAGCTTACCAAGCAGGTGCTTGGGGCGGCCACTTCGGAGAGGGGCGGCACGTCCAGCTGTTCGGCGGCAATTCGGCGGACGGTCCCTCACTCCTGCTTGGAGCGAAGGACCTCCTGCCAAATTGCCGCCGCAGAGCGCGACTTTTGTTTGTTTGTTTGTTTTTGTTTGGCTGCTTGGGGCATCCAAAACCCTGGAGCCAGCCCTGGTTGTATGTGTATTATAGCTAAAATATATATATATATATAAATATAAAAAAAAAAAAAAACATTAGGGTCCAGTTCTAACTCTATCTTCAGTTAGGGACAGATTCTGATACTGTTATCCCTGTTGAGTAGCACCTTACTTCACAATTAGCCCCACTGACTTCAGCAGGACTAGTCATGAAGTAAGGTGCTGTTGGAATTATTGATAATTTAGGATACTACTAGACAATAATTTAACCCTACATTCTTTTATACACAATTGCTGTAAACGTGGCTAAAAGTCTAAACAACAAGCCATTTACTACATCCAAACAGTGACAAAAAAACATTTATAAGTAAGGCCCTACTTAACGTGCACTATTGCAGATTCCGCAATATTAGGCTTCCACCGCAGTTTTACAGTGGGAGCCCTGGCCACCCTGTGGCTGAGAGCAAGAGCCTCCACTGTCAGCCCTAGGCCCCTGCTCTCAGCCTCAGGCTGTCAACAGCAGGAAATTTTGGAAAATTAATAATGCATTTGCTTACAGCAAATAAGGCCCCTTACTACTTTTCTGTAGTTTTCCATGGCTTGTGTCCAACTCAGCTGCAATTTTTTGACAATCATGCCGAAATTCAAGTAGGGCCTTATTTAAAAGCATTTGATCAAAATACTCAAATGGACTAGACGCAGGAGTGCTTAGACCCATGTTGGTCAGCTCCAACTTGGTCAGGCAGTTATTAGCAATGAACCCCTCAAGAGTTTACACTTCATACCCTTTAACAAACAAGTGATGTAATTTTTTTTTAGCTAAGTTAGCAACAGACACAGGTTTTGACCAATTTGGGGTCCTTGCCGATTAAACATGCACAATCCTCTCTCATTAACTATGCCTGATATTTGGGGCTTCTTCTTCTTCTTCTATCTTACCAGTTACCTTTCAGGTTCAGCTTTTCCAATTAAGTCATTCTTTCAAGGCTTTCCTAAAACTTTAACAAAACCTGCACTTAACATAAAGTGCAAAGCATTTTTGCATTAAACTGAGCGTGAGGAAAGGGATCGGAATCTGGCCGTACAGCCCTATCTTAGCAAGAATTATAGGATGAGGTAGGGTTTCTGTACCCATGAGAAGCCAACCACCGCTAGGAATAATCCATTATTAAAAAAGGGGGAGCCTTTTCAAATTTATACTTAAAATAAAAGGCTACAAGTAAGTATATATAAATATTAACTTACTGTAGCCATTACACTCCAGATCATGCAAAGCAGGGAAGAAGTGGAGGAAGGGATGGGAACCCAACAATGAACCAGCAGACACTTACATTGTAGTTGGGTTCTTTAGTTACAAGATTTAGTCATTGCTTTTTTCTTTCCCTTTGCTTTTCTCAATTTTTTTTTTCCATTTCAACCCCAGGCACTTTTCACTCAGTGATTTGTACAGATCAATGGCACAAGATACAACACTTCATATAAAAAACCAAAGGGCCTGATCCTATTCCCATTGAAATCAATAGGAATTGTCCCATTAGTTTGTGTTAAATTTTATTAGAGCCAAAACAAAATGTGCAAGGCAAGCTGGTGAGAAGGCAGCCTGAAGCAGCTGGAATAAGCAGTCTGTCTGGTTTTAAGGAGCTTTGTCAGTGTAATGAGAGCTGAAATAGTGATTTTACGCAGAGTGACCTACACTGTTGTCTGTATGGCTGTGAAGCCTGCTGACCACCTGGGAAGGGTACACCAACTGAGACTAGCTCAGGAAGCAAAAAACAATGTTACATTTTGAATGAGATAAATATAAATGAACTAACATCAACATATCAAATGAGAGGAACAAAGAAAACAAAAGAGTGCAAGTCCAGAAGGACCCAGCAGTATCTGTTTTTCTTATTTTCAAGCTGCCTGGAGATTAAGTGAAAAGACCTGTGGTGAGGCCCTCATGCTGGTATTACTGTCATTATCCTGCTGAGCTTAAGTACCAGACAGGCCAAGCCATGCCACCAAGTATTTCTCTTTATTATGCAAAGGTCACATCTGCATGATCATAGTCTATGCAGCTAGATAGAAGAATCCAGAGGGAAAGTTGCACCTGACAACCTGGACTTCCACACCCGCTGATCTACTTCAGAGGAATGCTGTAAGAGCTGCTAATTCATAAGGGATAGATTCTGAATCCTTTATTTTTGTTGGACAACCTCTTACTCCCTGATTAGTCCTAGTAAGGTCAGTGGAACTTCTTGTGGAGTAAGGCTTTATGCAACCCAACCTAAACAGGTATATCAGATTCTGGTCCTAACTGTTTGTAAAACACTTTAAGAACAATCTGAACTGCTACAGAAATAATGTAATAAGATTAATGAAGTATCATAAACCATTTACCATATTTTCTCATCTCACATAATCCAGTGCAGTCTGAATTGACCTCTATGCTTTAAAGATATCAGTAATCAAGGATCAAAATCTTCAGTCTTTCTTCAGACCCAGTGAACTCAGGTTATAGAAGGTTGACTAAGATGAGAAAGCAGACATGATCACTGGAAATCTGTGAGGGCCTAAAAAAAAAAAAGGGGGGGGGTGCGGGGTGGCTTTTAAGGAATGACTTGGGAGAGGGAAGGAGAACAATTGAAGGAGAATTTGACATGTTTTAACCTTTGCCTCTTGCAACTTGACAGAAAGCCATTTTATCTGTGTAATGATCCTCACTCAGGGGTTGGTCAGGAAGCATGGCCTAGTGATCACAGCCATGACCCAGGACCAGCAGGGGGATTGTTGGGAGGGGAGCCCAGGCCCTCCCACTCCACCAAGCTCCAACCCAGGGCCTTTTGGGGCTACCAGTGGTCTGGCAACTGGCCTCTTCCTATTCCCCACCCCCACCGGGCCAGCTCAGTCCATGGCTTTCCCTGCTGGGGTAATCCACATCAAGAAAATAAAAAGGGATTACCAATGTCCAGGGTCCATGCAGGGCAGATGGTGATACTTCCCTCTCTGACAACTGCCCCAAAGAGGCCCTCCCTGAGGGAAGGGAGGACTCACCCCAGAAACAATCAGCCTTTCCTTTGCTCTGCTGGAGCTGTGGAGTGCATGTCTGCCCCCACATGAGCTGTTCCCCTGTCTTTTAATTCCTCCACCAGATGACACATTTGCTGGCTGAGCCCAAAATAATCCCTTAATTTCTTGTTGCCCAGTGTAGGGTTTGTACACCCATCACACCCTGTCATGTAATAACAAGCTGCTGATGATACTTCATACTGCATTTTTCTGACAGAGTGTTCTACTAGGAGAAAATCCATTAACCTTTGTAATAGGGATGACACATGCATTGCATGGCCAGAAGTGCAGCTTCTCCATTCATATCTATACACAAACATAAGAATCTGAACTCTCTCTTCAGGGAGGAATGGTATTTCCTGGTCAGCATCTTGAGTTTGCTCCATATGAGAGACGAGTCCCTTCACCTAGCTAAAAAAGTTATGGGCTCAAGAGTAGGGCTACCATACGTCCGGATTTCCCCGGACATGTCTGGCTTTTCGCTCTTTAAATAGCCGTCCGGGGGGGGCGGGATTTCTAAAAATCTAAGAGTGTCCGGGATTTTCCCCCGGTCGGCTATTTAAAGAGCGAAAAGCGGCTGACAGGGCGGCCGAGCGCCGCTCGCACTGGGGCCTCGGCAGCCAAAGCCCCTTCCCGGCTCCCCCCATCCCCTGCAGCCTTAGCACGCCGCCCGGCAGCGCTGGGGGGGGGGCGGGGCTGTGCGCCTGTGAGGGAATGCGGCGGTGGGGCTGGCAGCGGCAGCCAGAGCCCCTCCCCCGCTTCCCCCCCTCCTCCACAGCCTTTGCACGCCGCCCGGCAGTGCTCGGGGGGGCAGACACCTGCTCTAAGCTGAGCGGCACGGTAAGGGGGCCGGGGAGTTGGAGAAAGGGGCAGTCAGGGGACAGGGAGCGGGGTCAGATGGGTTGGGAGTTCTGGGGGGGCTGTCAGGGGGGCAGGGGTGTGGAGAGGGGTCGAGGCAGGCAGGGAGCAGAGGGGGTTGGATAGGGCATGGGAGTCCTGGGGGTCTGTCTGGGGGCGGGGGTGTGAATATGGGGTGGGGGTGTGGATAAGGGTCAGGGGACAGGTAGGGTCCTAGGGGGGCAGTTAGGGTGGGGGGGGTTCTCAGGAGGGGGCAGTCAGGGGACAAGAAGCAGGGAGGCTTAGATAGGGGGTGGGGTCCTAGGGGGCAGTTAGTGGCAGGGGTCCCAGGAGGGGGCAGGGCAGGGGCAGGGCTAGAGCGGGGCTTCCCCCCCCCCCCCCGTCCTCTTTTTTGCTTGTGGAAATATGGTAACCCTACTCAAGAGAAGATAAGAGAAACAGAAGCTTGAATGATTCAGGGATCTTCAGTATCACAATGATCAGGGGGGAAAAAATGGGCTGTGTGCAAATACAAATTCAATAAGACCCTGATTCAGGACAGTACTTGAGCACATGCCTAATTTTAAGTATTGTTTGCAGTGTTGTTGTAGCTATGCTGTTCCCAGGATATTAGAGAGACAATGTGGGTGAAGTAATATTTTTGATTGGACCAACTTCTGTTGATGAAAGAGACATAGAACTCGTATTTAAATCAATGGAAGTATTCATATGCTTAAAGTTAGGCATGTGTTTAAGTTTCTTTCTGAATCAGATCCCTGAACTGGGATCTGAAAGTTAAAGCGAAAAATCCAGACGGGCTTTCACCCTAATAATTTCTAAGCACCTATTCCTTCGAGGTGTTGCATAGGAAACGAGACAGAAAATATTACACTGTTTACAGGAGTGAATAAATCAGTATTACATACATACTTGGCACACTTTAATGGTCCAGTAGATCAACTTACTTTCATTTCCACTGTTCCATTCTGTGTGATAGCCACACACAGTGGGTCTCCCGCTCAGTCACCAGCAGCTGAAAAAGAAATTAACTGAGACCTCCTGTATGCACAGAGCTCTTTCAAGTTGTTAGAGAGCTGCAGGGTGAAAATGATGAGTAGAATGTAACATTCACTGTCAGCTTTCCTGCCAGGCCTGAGGGAAAGGGTTGTTGATTTCAGAAGCAGAGCTGTAGCCACTCTCTCCTGTAACCAAGAAATAAAGAGGGAAAGGTGAGAAAAGACTGGGGAAAAAAAACTAGGAGAAGAGATGAAGAAAATGCTTGTGAAAGGAGGGAAGAGCAAATGAATAATGGAGCGCTGGAAAAGGTGGGGAGAGAAAAGAGGTAGGGAAAGACAGACTATAAAGGACATCAAGGAAAGATGACAACAATTTTCATGTATTTGTGTCATCAAGTCCCCAGCAATCAAGACTCCATTGTTCTAGGCACTGTACACACATCATTTTTAAAAAGTCCTTGCCCCAAAGAGCTTGCAATCTGAATTGGCATGACAGATGGGGGAGGTGGGATGCAATGTATAAGCAGAGTCATTTAGACCACTGGTTTTCAAACAGGGGTATATGTACCCCTGGGGGTACTTAGAGGTCTTCCAGGGAGTACATCAACTCGTCTAGCTATTTGCATAGATTTACAACCGGATACATAGAAAGCACTAGCAAAATCATTAAACAAGTCATTGTCTGTATGAAATGTTAGTTTGTATACTGCTCTATATACTATACACTGAAATGCAAGTATAATATTTATTTTATAATCATAAGGTAAAAATGAGAAAGTAAGCAAATTTTCAGTAATAGTGTGCTGTGACACTTGTCTTTTTGTCTGATTTTGTAAGCAAATAGTTTAAGTGAGATGAAACATGGGTACACAAGACAAAAATCTCATTATTGAAAGGGGTACAGTTGAGAGCCACTGTTTTAGACTATCAGTTCTATGGGGCAGGAACTAACATTTGCTGTATGTTTGCACAGCACCTAGCACAATGGGGCCCCAAGCCAGTTGGCCTCTAAGTTCCTTTCCAATATAAATGTTAAATAATAGGAGCAATCACTGAGGTCACATTAGTTCAATTGGGGGAAGATCACGTTTATTTTATTTTTGATTATTGATGCATCTATAAAGAGGGGAGACGGTGGAGAGAATGAGTTAGGGAGCCTGGGCATATGGAAAGGAAGGAAGGGACGGGCAGAGGAGAGATGGGGAGGAATGTTAAGGGCAGGAGGAGAGAGGGCATTTTTTCATATTTAATCATCAAGTTTCATGTTACAACAGCAAATATGATGTTTGTCTCCACATAGAAGGTGAAATCATGGCCCCATTGAAGTCAACAGCAAAGCTCATATTGACTTCAACAGGGCCAGGATTTCACCCGCAGACCTTGCATCTATGGGGATAAGGGCCACAAGCTGCATTATGTCCAGCTCTACCATTCTCTATACCAGTATTCTGACCACTCGATTTAAATGAACAACATTGATTTGAACATTCTTCACAATGAAAAAGGCATTTACAGTTATTTTGAGCAGACAAGATTTTTGTTAATGCATTGATATGTTTTCATCTATATGAATTAAAATTATTTTTGCTTAGGTAATGTGAATTACAATTCCTGTCGTAGAGGAAGTGAGGTAGGTGTATCTGCTACAAATTGTGTTTTTCAAATGCCATGGTGATCTATAGAATGTGTGAGTTTACATATATATAAAATCTCTGTACACAGATATAGATATAATTTAATCTACTCTAAAACATTTATACAGTTAAATGAGGAAAGCAGGGAGACAAAGTTAAAATGCCCCATCTCACTTCTATTTGTATTAATGTATTTTGCTTTAATTGCAAGATGTAGATTTCCCAGTGAAATTAATTAGAATGTTGTTCTCAGGAGATCTTACAACATGCAGCAAAGAAATTGTGTTCATAAGCTAAATATAAAACTTCATCTGAGTGAATTAGATGTCAGCAAATTCCCTATTATAACACATTTGCCCAGTGCTGATAATACGCTATCACACTTCCTGCTCCCAGTCATTATGAACCTTAACAAGACTGATGACCCTTTAAAAAAATTTAAAAAAAATAAAAAAAAGTCAGCATAGCCTTATCATTCATGTAGCTTTGGAAACAAAAAATAAAGTCTATCCTGACTAAAATCCTGATCCTACAATTAGATCTCCATTGAAGTCAAACTCCCAGCTCCAAATTGCTTATAGTCTAAACTAGTGGCTCTCAAACTTTCCAGACTATTGTACCCCTTTCAGGAATGTGGTCGTCTTGTGTACTCCAAGTTTCATCTCACTTAAACTATTTGCTTACAAAATTAGACAAAAAATACAGAAGTGTCACAGCACTCTATACTGAAAAATTGCTTACTTTCTCATTTTTACCATATGATTATAAAACAAATCAATTGGAATATAAATATTGTACTTGCATTTCAGTGTATAGTATATAGAGCAGTATAAACAAATCATTGTATGAAATTTTAGTTTGTACTAACTTTGCTAGTGCTTCTTAGGTAGTCTGTTGTAAAACTAAGCAAATATCTAGATAAATTGATATACTCCCTGGAAGACCTCTGCAAACCGCTAGGGATATGTGTACCCCTGGTTGAGAACCACTGGTCTAAATAAGATTTTACAAACTCAGGCCTTGATCTTGCAGCTGGATATGCCTGGACAGAACCTGGCACCTGTGCCAATCCCTACTGACTTTAGTGGGGCACTGCATGGACAGAAGCATCTGCCTGCTTGGAACCAATTGCAGGGTTGGGGCCTTCAAACCTACTCGTGCTCTGACCAAAGTCAATGTCATGCCATGCTTTTTGGCAAATTGCATGTTCTGTCATTTGTATTGTATAGTCCATATATTGCACGTCACAGAAATAGATGGAATTCACTTAAACAATTACCATAAATCACAGATTGTCATTTATCTTCACTTGTTAATCCTTAAAGTCATTAACCTTAGCACTATTATCCCATTTGTGTGTGATTCAACTAGAATTCTTACTGAAGTAGTAAGAAACACCTTTCTCCTATAGACATTCATTTGATTTCAGGACTGTGATTCTCAAACTGTGGTTTGTGGACCATCAATGATGCACAGAGCCCTTCCTGGTGGACTGAGAGTAAAATGGTTTGAGAACAAAGCAAAGTGTTGGCAGAGTGCCCTTCACAGGAGCTCTCTCTTAGGAAGTGCTCCACTAAAGAAAAAGTTGAAGAACCATGGCCTTGATACCCAATGCATTGATCTAACTCACTGTAATAGAGCTAGGCAAAAGCTATTCTTAATGAAAGAAAGTCACAGTAAAGAAAAAAACCTCAGGGGATGCCTGTGACTGGCAGGTATTCAGGCACATCTGAAGAGAGAACTGATTTCCGAGATGACTCAGTCATAGAATTAGTGGTGTCAGTGATTGAAGAGACCTATTAGCCCATTTAGTCCATCTGTCTGCCATTGCAGGACTGTTCATGGCCTATTCCAGACCAATCCAGTTTCAAATGTCTCAAAACAAGATTATTCCCATACCCTTGGGAGGTTATTTCACATTCTGTTCAATTTAGGATATTTTTCCTGATATTTAGTCTAAAAATTTTCCTTTGCCTAATTTGATTTAATTACTCCCAGGATTATATGAAACCAAACAGCCTTGGTGAATGATCCCTGCAGGCCTGGTTTTTGCACGATGGAGCATTTTCAAGCTGCTGAACTACTAGATGGCAGAGCTGAGCAATCAGCTAGCTCCTCTGAAAAGCCTTCTTGTGGATTTGGGGACATTGGGCCTATGTCCCAGATATGCCAGATGAAGGATGCCTGTTAGCCAACCCCCAAACATCCAGGAGGGGACCAGAATAAAGTTCCCAGGGTCCTCTGCACCTTTGAAGGCTGCAAAAGTGAAGGCATGGGTGTAAGGCCCACCAGTTGGACTGTTGGAAATGGAGTAAGTGGGTCTTGGGGACTGAATACTTTAAGTTTTACATGAACTTCTAGCCAGGGGTGAAAGTAACTTTAAGGACTTACCAGTACACCAGAGTCCTGAGCAGGGGGGTGGGGCCTCAACCGGAAGGTAGCGGCAGCTGGGAGCCCCGGGCCCTTTAAATCACCGCCAGAGCCCCATGGTAGCAATAGCTGCAGAGGCAGCCGGGAGCCCCAGGGCTTTGGCAGCAGGGCCCTGGCGGCGATTTAAAGGGCCTGGGATTCCAGCCGCTGCCGGGAGCCCCGGGCCCTTTAAATCACCGGCCTGGGGAAGCCGCCCCCTGCTGGTACAGTTGGCTGTGTACCGGCTCTTGCCAGTAAGCCATACTGAACCGGACTGGCTTGCTTTCACCTCTGCTTCTAGCCCATGTTTGTGCAAGCTGGGGAGAGCTTAAAATTTTGGGGACAGTTTCAAGTTTGGGTGGGGGGAAAGGAAAATTTCATGAACTCTTCCCTTTCTTTCTGAAATTCAAAATTTCATTGAAGTTTGAAAAATTTCAACCAGCTCTACCCAAAATATTTACATAGTAGTTCTGTCTTTTCTGCCCTGGATCACCCTAAATATTTCTATTGCCACCTTTGTGCCTTGCATTTTTCCAGTGTTTGTAGGGGGGGGGTCTTTGATTCTGAACTCTCCAATAGTCAAATGTCTTGCAAAATAATTTCTTAACAGAGAGCATGCAGATTAATGGGAGTTACAGATGCTCATGATTTGGCCTATAAAGAGGGGATTTTAAAGACAGAAATCTCGCAAAAATCTTCATTTGCAATTAAAAACAAAAAAAAACAACACACCACTCCAAGCATGGGATAACTATAAAACAGAAAGCCATGCCCAACCGTCAACATCTATGAGCATTCTCAGTAGTTACCTGAGATTGGCTCTTTTAGCTAGCTTGCACAGAAACTGGCTTGTGGAAAGACGCAATTGCTTGCTTGGCAATGATCAAAGTGCTGTTGCCAAATCCCAGTGTTTGAGTTAATTGCCAACCAACTTTGGAATGTTGCCATGGTTCTAGGTGTGGCCCATGAACCCCTGGTGCCAACTGGCAGAGGGCACAGGAGATGCACAGAGTTTTACAGGGATTCCCTGGGTCAGATCTATGCATAATAATTCATTATAGGGTTGCATGTGAGGTTTCTACCAAGAGTCAGTAGTCAACTGGTCATCATAAATCACTGCAAATGTATGCTCAGATAATATTTAAGAAGCTGTCTTTTTACTGAAAATTATGTTCTTAAGGCAGGTGACCAGAAGGTGATATACCTCAGGAATGTTCCTTTCAATCAGGTGGTACAGATGTTTATCTCCTTTCTGGTCACTGTGTAGGGGATATTGTCCACCTCACAATGCATGTCTATTTGTATACTGAGCCTCATCAGGAAATTGCGACACCAACAAGAGAGGAAAGCCACAGGAATCAGCCGGGGGGCTTCCTGTTAATGAATATGAACAATGGATTGTTAATATATCTGGGGGTGTCAGACACCCTGGTCCTTTCACCAAGGAGACAAGCTGCCAGTGTCTCAGGAACAGAAGATCACAGTCAAGCCTGGCTGTAAAATGCTGGAAGAACTTGGGTGAGATTTGCTCTATAACATGAAAGTATCTAGTTAAAGAAGTCTAGGTTCTAGAATGCGTCTTATGATTTTATTTTATATGTAACCATTTGTTTCCAATATTTCTACTTGCTATCACTTGTATCTCTATACCTCACTGAATAAAACTTGTACTTGTTTTCCCTACAAAAATGTCTACGTGCTGTGTGTTAAGTGGAGTGGTGATCTAAGGTGTAACTGGTAAACTGATGTGCATTACTTCTTTGGGAGCAGCACATCTGGAAATACTGCAAGTATCAGTGGAACAGGGGCTGGATTCCCCAGGGAGATGCTCAGAGGGCTCGAGGATTGGAGTGTGTCCTCTGGTAGCTTGTGAAGAGGCAGCAGAGCCTGCTTAGGTCTAAAAGGGAGTACTTGTGTTGCCTGTTGCCACTGGAGTCACAGAACAGACCTCCAGCAGGCACAGACAAGGGTTCCTCACACGAAGGGCCTCAATCCTGGGTACCCCGGGGAAGCATCATGCTAGGTTGTTCATCACAGGTGAGGCAGCATGGGCAAATCTTGCACCACCATACCTGTTATATGGAGAGAGGATTTCAGTTTCCTATCCAGCATTTAAATTCCCCTTCACAAAAGGATTAGATTTTGTCTAACCCAAGCCAGGGAAGTTCAATGGAGAAAGCCAACTATATACTGTACATATACCTTAGTACTATGGCTCTCCTGTTTCTCTTAGGCTTAAGCCCTTCTACATCCCACCCTTTCAAATTTAAAAACTTATTTCAAACAAAATGGAGAGCAGTAATTTCAGCCATTTGGTTTTGCCTGAGGATATTAATAGTAAAACAGACAAACAGGACACAGTCCACCATGTAGACATAATTATGTCAATTGTCCAGTACCCAGGAAAAAGGAAATATAGGACCACATTGCCATGGAGACCAAGTATTAAATCTCTATTAGTTCTAATGATATTCAAGAGGACAAAGTGCTGTTGTAGAAGCCACTAAAGCAGTTTTAATGGACCGAATAAATATCCCTCAAACTCACAATTTTTTAAACAGAAAAGGTAAAGTTATTTTAATTGTATCTACATTTTACTGAGAAAAATCAATAGACAAATAGTAAATCTGCTCACTACAAAAAGTTAACTCTATATCCCCATCTGCCTTGTGTCTTTTTTTAGATTATATAAATGTTTTTATATAACTTACTCTAATTTTCTGTACAAAAACCTTTGTCAGTGAAAATGCACAATACCTAAAGCCCTGTTCTCCTAGGGCCTGTTACAAGTAAACCCTACTGAAGTCATTGGGGGATACTCATATCCTGCTCTAAGAGATTTGAGCATTCGGACTTTAGGACAGCAACCATTTCACCATATCCTAAATTAATCTTAGGTGAGTTTAAAAAGCTCAATATGGTGAACAGATACAATAGTCATATTAGAAATAAAACCAAAGGGTTAGAGAGATGGATAGAAAAGGTGTGTAGGAGAAAGAGAAATTAGGCATACTAACTTTCTACTGACCGCAATGTTGTCTTCTGAAATGACAAACCCTGCATTGGGGAGCTGACTACATGATTTGTCTACACATAAGGAGTTTTGTGCATACAAACAGTTGCACACTCAAAACTTGCAGATGTAATTCAGAGATCAGATTTTAAAATGTGACCCTGTAGTTTTACAATTCTACAAAATATCACTGGCAATTTATGTCACAAGGTACGCACAATACTACAAGCAGAACAAGAGTCCTTAGGAAGTTTTCTACTAGTAACCTTAAAGTTACTTTAAGCAGATAAGTCTGCTGTGTATTAAAGTAGGTCTCTTAGGTGACACAATGACTGATGAAAAGACATACTCAGCTCTAGGAAAAGACATCTTGATACAAATTAGAAATGCAAGGATCTGAAGTTAGGTACTCTGGATCCAAAGCTCATTGAAGACAATGGAAAGATTCCCCCTTACTTCTATGGGTTTAGATCAGTCCCTTAGTCCTCACAAATACGCAGCTGCCAACTCCAAGCAAAACTCTGCTCGGATCTGGATTGTAACTCCCATAGATTGTGTCGAGGTGTTATGAGGATGATCATTAGAATGCCATGGATGTAAACAGCAATTTACAAATCTATAAAGAGGACATACCATTAATCTGAGGTTTTTATAATCTGAGTCAGGTAAATAAAAATCCAAACGATAAAATATCAAGCATAAAAATTGAACATTTCTTGTCTGGGAGCTGGAAAGTTGTAAGAAAGGGTGATTTGAATAAAAGGGCAGGGAATGGGGGCATATTTGGCACACAGGAAGGGAGTTTGTGCCAAACCTAGTGTAAAGAATAGAAATAAGGTGCAAAGTTAACAGTAGGAGGAAGAGACAAAGGAATGCAAGTTGCAATTCCAGGCTCTGAATGTTCACTAAAGACTGGTTCCATGGATAATTGCAGTGTGGATCAAAGAGCAAGATCTTTCCCATTGAGAGTAATTAGCAGGTCAGGTTAGTAGCAAAAAAAGGTATTCCCCCCCTCCCCCATTATACAGGTGCATAGCAGGAATTGTATTACTCATTTGTGTCTTCTTTCATTCTATTGTCAATTATCCACTGCTAATGACGTCTTCACCATTTGACAGCTCTCTCCTTGTTAGCTCCCAGTTCATTGCCATATTATGAACATGCTGTGCTGTGTTATCCCAACTTTCACCTATGATTTAATAATATCTGTCTCCCTAAATAACACTCAGCTTCAGAGAGCTTATACTTCTGAGGCTGTTCCGCAGGGTGATAAAGTTGAGACACTAGAAGAGTTTCCTTGTTGCTAGATTTTTTTGTTTTGTTTTATATTCAATACTATATTTCATTAGTTCACTAGCTCTTAGGAAAGAGGCATGTCAACTCTCACATATTTGGCATTATGCCTGGCCTCAATTATCTTGCCACTCATTTACTGTTTAATTTCTATCCAACCCATCATCAGCTGTTACTAATGTTCCATAGAGCTCAGATCTGTAGCACGGTCTTTTTCCATTGCAGAAATTGTGACATGTTCTGGGTTTAATTATCACCATCATGAAGAGCATACTTATGCTCCATGGAAGTCTTAGTCTTTTCCTATATATTGATTATTGAAGGGTTTAATTGAGACTGAACATTGGATGCTCAACGATAAAGGACTCTCAAATTCTATACACACACTATTCGTTATTAGCTCTCTGTTTTATAGAATAATAATCCACAAAGTACAGGTTGGTTGGTTTGAAGTGGTCTATTAAAATAGGGTTTAAATAAACTTTTTGTATACATTTTACCATTATATCATATTTCAAGCGAATTATTAAATTGTAAAACACTTTCACCAGAATATTTAATTTAAACTGCATTCCTCTTAAACCAGGTTACTACTACAGTTCTTATTAATTCCTTTATTTCATCCATTTGTTTCTTTTCCGTGTACATTTATATGCTCTATGAAGAAAAGTTCATAAACACCATAAGATAGGGATGTTAGTAGGGTGGCAGGAATGTGGCTTAAAAACAACCGTGTCAGTGACTGAGACATGGGTGGTTGTGCCCAGGGATTAGAGCCAGACTCCGGAGCCAGATGCCAGAGCTGGAATCAGAAATTGGATCCAAGGATCAGAGCCCAAGTCAGGAATCAGAGCTCAGGGACAGGACCAGGTTACCTGGAGTGAGGCAAGGCAGGGGTAGGACTGGGAACAAGCAGGCTTAGGTACTATCACAACCATGAGCAAATGCTTTGAGCAACCACTGAACTGCTGCTGGGCTTAAGAGCTGGTCTGCTGCCTCTTCCAATCAATTAGGCAGCCTTCTATTGGCTGCACTTGAGAGGTTGCCAGGAGACTCTGTCTGCTTGATTTGACAATGTCAATCACTTTCAATAGTTTTTAGCTCCTAGCATTTTTTTTAACCCTGTAGGACTGTACCTTGAATGTATATGTGTATATGAGGAGAGAGGTGAAATGATTAAGTGGGCATATTGTAATATGATATCAAAGACAGATTTATTGTAACAGGCATAATCCTACAAGCCTAAATTCTTAAAATTCCCATTGATGTTAGTGGAAGTTTTACCGGAATAAAGGACTAAGCATGGGCAGCAGGATCCATCCCAGAAAAAACAAAACACAAAAAAACAAAAATCCACCACTCAAAAAAGGATTTCAAATGTAACAATTTAAGAGTTTCCTCATTTTCCTCTGCAGAATGAGAGAAACATGGAAAGTTATTTGAGGCCTCAAGCCAACACGTATTTTATTCTGAATAAATGGGATATAACTGAACCTTCCACTAGAATTATATGAGTCAAAATTAAAGAACAGCAATCATTAGGAAGCAGGTGTATTTCACAAGCAAGGCTGGACCTTGACATTTTCTTCATGATGGGGGTGTGAGCTTTCTAAGGGACAATGAAAGAGTTAGTCACTGACACTTTCACTGTGCAACACAAACCCACCGAGGTTCTCACACACAGAAGAAGAAACTTTAACAATATGTCTGCTCACATACCTACTAAAATGCCATTATTTTGTCTTCCATTTCTCCTCCCTTCCTCAAATCAATGAGAGAGAAGGGCCCAAACCAGAACATTAAATCTGAATACTGCCACGTTTCAGGGATTGTCGTCAATTCAAATCCCAAGTTCCAAAGCTTCTGTTTTCTTATATTTTAGTTCTGAGTTAGCTCCATAACTGGAAGAGACCTCTTTTCCTACATCTGATACAGATACAGCCCCCAAGTGATGGAAATCTAATGAAAAACACCTGACTATACAGGATTTCTGCCATTTGAAGCCAAAGTCTCATGAGAAAAGCTTGCAAGATTTCAGTGCCATCAAAACTAAACCCCAGATTCTCACACTATTCTGTGCTAAACTGTCATACTAGCAGAACCCTGAGGTGGATGTGGATTTGCACACTGCTTCTTTGACCCATCTGTGGCTAATTCTGATAAGCTTTTTTGAATTAATTACAAACCATTTATTGCATCTCTTCACTTCTAATGTCCCCACATGCCTGTATACAATATCTTATGAGCGTTCATTTTAAATATTGCTGTTTTAAAAATTAACTCTGATGTTATCCTGCCCGCTCTAACAAGTCACAGACCTGTCACTTCCCGCCCCCTCTTTCTTTCCAAGACTAATTTTTGTTTCTACGGGAATCACAGATTTCAGGGCACTGTAATCAAATATTAAACTCCATTAAATCCCAGTCTGCACATCTGTAGCCCAGCAACCCATTATTTTTGCAGAGAGTTACCATATTATACAACCGTGTGTTACTTCTTTACATTTCAGATACTCGGTCTGCAGCTATTTAACTCTTCCAAGCAATAGACATGCAGCACATAGCTGCTAAACTGAATTGCTTTGATATACATAATTCTAAAATAAGGAGGTTTTTATTAACCTGACTTGTCTAGAAAATATTTAATAGAGATTCAATCTCCCTGAAGACATCTAGCAAGAGGACAATGATTTCTGTCTGCAGCTTAACTCAGAATCCACTTTGCACTCAGAGCACAGGAATATTTGTCAGTCACTCATTCACTCAGCTGAACATTTTATTCTGCAGAAGAGAGTAGAATTTTCCCCCCTTACATTGGTTTGGGGGATTAATTCCATCTCTTTTCTCCCATATGAAATTGGACCAGCTGTCACCATGCAAGGAAGGTGCTGATTCAGTCCCAAAGAAGAAGGCATTCCCAACCAAAATAAGCATAAATAAGAATGGTAGGGGGCTTCACAGCCTGGGACTGCCCAGCTGGCTGCTTTCATGTCCCGCATTCACAGAAAGGACGGATATTTTCCCACCACCCATATTAAGAACACCAACTTTTAAAAGCTTCACAATGGTCATATCTACGGTCACATCTTTACATATATTCAGTGCATTTTATGCAATCTATAGAGTTTCTGTGTTGATGTGACAGGGTGTGTGCACTTCATCTAGGAGTTTGGGAGGGACCCCACTCTCTCAGGAGATACCACAAGTATCAGCCCTAGCTGTTGAGACAGCAAAAGCATCCCAGCCATAAGGGCTATATGCAGGATTCACATGGGGATAGATGCTCTTTAAAGGCCTGATCCAAAACTCATTGAACTTAGTTTAAAGATTCCCATTGACTTCAAATCAGACCCTATACATATATGGGCCATGGGCCCTCGGCTCCACCAGTATTCTAGAAAGCAGGCCCAGCCCCACCAGTGTTTGAGCCAGGGTGTGATCAGAATTCTACTCAGGAGGGGGATGCAGGCTACTTTGCCAACCACCCCAAATTAGATTGTGTTTCAACCTGGTACACGGGATTGCAATGCCACTCCAATTTGGACCGGCCACCCCGCCATCATGCCATGCCTACGTAGGGGGCTTTACCCCCCAGATGCCCAAGTACAGGAAGCTCTGCTCCTTAAACCCCTGCCAGAGGCCCTGGGCCATACCAAAAATGTTACAACCAGGCAGCTATGGTCCTATAGGACCCTTACCTGCAAATTGAGGGGCTGCTCCATCTCCCCTCGATATCACTGGGAGTCGCAGCTGCTCATTACCTCTCTGGATCACTTGTGGCCATGTTTCAGAGGAGCTCAGTGCATTGGGAGTGCACAGGAGACTGAGCTGTTTTGGAAATCTGGCCATCTGAGTCGCTTAAATGGGAGCTCAGCTCCTTTGAAAAATCTGGCCCTGACCGTGGAAGATGAATACTGCAAAATTGGTCCTGAGCTCTTTGCAAAAAATCTAGTTCTAGGTGAGTCTGGATCATTTCCCTTTGCTATTCGCATTAACCACATAAGTGGTTAATGAGTCTGCTAGAGTGGCCAACTAAGGGATTTAGGTAAAGACATTTAAAAACAGGAGCCTACAATTAGGCATTTAAGTCCATATTTAGGCTCCTAAATAGTGTTCTGTTCTAAAGAGCCATAAACTAGTCTGAATTAGCAAGCTGCTCCTTTTTCTCACAGGGTGGGAGCCTTATGTTTTTCAAAGCTACCATTTTATGGGTTGTATTCTCATGATGCCATGTAGATATCTGTAAGGGACGTACTTTGATAGATCAGTGCAGTGTGCCAGATCTTCCCATTGAAGAGATCCAAGGAATAGTTAGATGGTCTGGAGCATTCTTAAATAACTGCTGCTGTTTTCCCCCCCACGAGCTGCCTGTACACACTATACAACATAAATGATACTGGCCCCTACAACAAAAGCAGGAGAATAGGCTGCATCTACCCTGCATGCTATGTCAGAAAAAATTAATTGCCAGGCCTTTCTATTTCTAAGCAATACTAGATTATCCTCTGTAATAAAACACAGAACTGAATGAGCTCACATTGGAAAAATAGCATTTATTTTAGTGAAAGGAAATGTATTAGTACCTACAAATCAATTCCCTATGAGATGGGAGGATCTGCACACACAGCTCCTTAGATGTTAACAGCAATCAATGCATTGTTTTGTAACCACCAATCAAGCCAGCTGAAGCCTCTGTGTAGCTTGCACTCCATCCTCATTAAAATGCAGTTACCCAAAATGTAAGAGTTCGTGCCATACTGTAGATTACTGAGAGACCAATTAAAAAGGAAATATATTTGCATATAGTATGCTTTCAACATAGCAAAATGCCTACTTAAAGCCATATTGCTCCCTTGGAGAGGGAGAAATTTATGTCAGGCTACATCCTCACTACAGGGGGGGGTCGATTTAAGATACGCAAATTCAGCTACGCGAATAGCGTAGCTGAATTCGACGTATCAGATCTGACTTACCCCGCTGTGAGGACGGCGGCAAAATCGACTGCCGCGGCTCCCAGTCGACGGCGCTTACTCCCACCTCCGCTGGTGGAGTAAGCGCGTCGATTCGGGGATCGATTGTCGCGTCCTGACGAGACGCGATAAGTCGATCCCCAAGAGATCGATTTCTACCCGCCGATTCAGGCGGGTAGTGTAGACCTAGCCTAAGTCTAACCTGATCACCTCCTATGTAGGCATGACATTGTCAGAACCTCTTCAGCCAGAATGCCAAGCCACTGCAATGTTAGCTTTTGAGTGAGAAATAAGTGGGAATCCTATCCATGAATCAAAATAGGTGGCTGATAGCATTTTGAGGTAGCTCCACCATAACAAAAGAATTTGCATTCAGGGGTAGCCATACCACACACACACACACACACACACACACACACACACACACACAAAACTAACAATTTGCATGCATGTCACACTGAGAAAAAATTTAGTAAGGAAGCAGATTTTGGTTGCAAATTTCCAAGCAATTATAATGACTGAGTAAAACCAACTATTTTTAACATTATGGAAAGCACCTGGACAGAGTCCTATTGAGTCTTATATGCAATCATCTAGTACAGAAATAGAATGACATTCCTACAACTGTCCAGTGAAAATAAAATTACATCACTTCTATGTCCTAAACTTCAGCTAGTCCAGGAGGTACAATGTGATGGCCTCCATATATACAAACACCCAGTAGGAATATTAAGTGGCTCCAGATATGGAAAAGGACAGTTACCACATTGAAACTGATGACTTTTATAATGATCTACAGAAAACCACACAAGAGTTTCAAGACAAGAAGTGTTACTGGTACGGTGACCAGATAGCAACTGTGAAAAAATGGGACAGCGGGTAGGGGATAATAGGAGCCTAGATAAGAAAAAGTCCCAAAAAACGGGACTGTCCCTTTGAAAACAGGACATCCGGTCACTCTAGTTACTGGTGATGGGAGATTTTAATGCAAAAGTAGAATTGGACTGGAATTCCTGAGTGGGAACAACAGCCAGATTTGGACTTTGTGAAGAAAATGAAAAAGGAGAAAAGTTATTCCATTTGTGCCTGAATAACAATCTGGTTATAATGAATATGCTGTTTCAACAAACAAAGCTGAAGAGGAAAAAAAGACTTGGATATCACCAGATGGGCAAACGAAAAACATGATAGACTTTTTCGTGTTTCACGAAAGATTCACACTTTATGCTTGTGAATCGCACATAGAAATCAAGTGTGTTGCCATGCAGATCATTTGCAGCCAATATCAGATCAGATCATAAGTTAGTGCTGGCATCAATGAGGTTGGGCCTGAGAACAATCAAAAAAGGCCTGAAAAAGTGAGATACATGACATGGACAAACTGAAAAAGTCAGATATCAGAATACAAAGAAGCTGTGCAGAAAAGACAATCTCTGGTGAAAGAAGAAATGAATGTTTAAGAGACATGGAACAATGTAAAAATGGGATTATGAGAGTGTCTGAACAAGTGTTGGGCTACAAGGACAAAATGAAGAAACCAAGGTGGATTAGAGATGAAATGCTGCAGTTGAGTGACAAGTATAGAAAGCTAAAAGATGCACGTCTAAAAGCTGAGTACAATAGGTTGACCCGAGAGATACAACAGGAAGCAAAGAAAGACAAACAATTGGATAAGTGAATATAAAGAAGCAGAAGAATATATGAAGATAATGCAATACAGGGGTTGTATTGCAGGGAAGGAGAAGTGAGTGTGACATATGAGTTGAAGATGTTGGTGGTGAAAGACAAGCACAGGCAGATAATTGAGGGCAAACAAACAAAATGATGTAAAGAATATTCTGGGGGGCTGTACAACATGCAGAGCTCAGGAGATGAAATTGAACTGGAGAAGCTTTCCAGTACAAAAGAGGGAGAGCAGATGCTGGAATACTTAGAAGTAATAAAGATCTCAATAGAAAGTTTGAAAAAGAAAGGCTCTGGGAGTGACAACATAACTGCAGAGCTGCTAGGTACACATAGTAAAGGCAAAGCACAAGCTATTTAACAAGAGTTATAAACAAGAGCAAATGCCAAGCAAGTGAGGAAAAGTGAGAATAGTACCGACTGGAGGGGCTGGGGGAGGAAAGAGGAGTGAGTGCAAATTCTACAGAGGAATCACCTTACTGAGCATGCCAGGAAAAACATTCACCAAGGGTACATCTACTAGCAATTGTATTTTCTTACATGTCCATAGTTATGCCATAATCCTGCCATTGTCCACACCTAAACCTCAGAAGCACATGCCTGAAAGCTAGTAGAGGGTGGGCAAGCTAGCACGCCTGAGGGATATGGGTGAGTACATGCCTTAGGGTTGGTCTACACTGGGAGGATGGTGTCCAGCTGAAGCGCTACAGAGACATAGCTGTGGTGCAGCAGCTGTGCCAGCATTGCAGTTAAGTGTAGGCATACCCTTTGTCTGTGCACAGCCTCATACCTGTGCCAGTTTGCAACAGAGGGGGTTAAGGGGCATGTATGAGGTCTGGAGTTTCAGTAGTCCCAACAATGCACTGAATCCTTTTCTTCCTACCCTTAGCCAATCAGTAACAGCGTGCTGTGCTGTCCACTTCAGAACAACTTTCCGCTGCACTCTTTACCGATCAGTACAGGTGATAATGGATCCAGCTCCGATAGCAGCTACTTAGTCTGGCGACCACATGAGTACCACATCAGCATACACCATCCTCCACAACGTCACCTGGAGCAGCAGGAATATTCACCTCCAGTGGGAAATTTCATGGAGGTAGGAGCAGGTGGGCATTCAGAGGACTGTCTTCGTTCCAGGAACGCATTATGCACTTGAAGCTCCTGTTCAGTAAGCCTGAAGACTGAAAGAGTCACTTCAGGAGACTTGTCGTACATGCCCCTTCTATTAGGAGCTTGACCGGCTGTTGTCAAGTGCTCCACATACACAGCCTGAAGTGGCTCACAATCCCCTCCTTGTTCTCAGTCCCTCATTGTCCAATTGGATGCTGATGAAGGCCAGGGCAAGAAGGCAACAGGGCAAGGAGGATGCCACAGAAGACCCAGAGGGCAACCAATTCTGCACCTCTACCTGGAGAGGCCAGTTGAGGAAGCCCCCTGATGAATCTGAGGTGGCCCCCAAGCCACACCAGGAACCAGACCCTGAGGCTGTTAAAAGTACAACAGACATCTACCCTCCCCACCATTATCCCATCTTGTTCTGATGCTAAATTCCAGATTTTAAAATACAGGGCATTTGAATTACTGTACACTGGCTTTTCCTCTCTGGACAGTGTGCCATGCGTTGTTATGTCTCAGAGTCTGAATTACAAGCGCTGAAACCATAGCACTGTCACACTCTGTCCCCTTACCAAACTCCTCCAACTTTCACCCTCCATCTAGCCCTCACTCTGCTCCACCCCACACAGACCTCAAGCAAGACATGGTTATAACTCAATTGTTCTACTGATTTCTGATTAAGCACTATCATGCATTCAGATTCTAAAGGCACTTTTAAAAATAAGTTAAGGAAAAATCATTGTGCCCCCGTGTCTGTGCATTTCTCAGACAGCAGTCAGGCAGTGATAGTCCTGGCGCTATGCAGGCAGAGGCAAGGGAGGGGAGGACTGGAAAGGTCCCAGCTGGGGATAGGACAGCTGTAGAAAACTTATAGTTGGTTGTCAGTAAAGCAGTCTTTTGTCCCTTGGAATATTATCCAGTTTCAGAGCTTCTCCCGTCACCCTGATTTTACCTCCCCCTTACAAACAGGAGATGTGCAGAATGGGGGAGGTGGCGGGTGGTGGGAACTGAAGAGGGAGTTAGGCCCGGGGAGGGGAAGAGAACAGAACACAGCTGTAGAATACTTTGGTTGTCTGAGGAAAAGTTAGTCACAACAGTCCTTTCACCCTCGGAAGATTGCAACATTTTTACCATCCCTGTCTTGTCTCTCCTGGAATGCTGAAACATATCAAAATTGTAGCTTTCTACAGCCAAGTTATGTTCTATGGGGAGATTTGTCAGCTTCTTCCAAAAATAAATAAATACAATGCTATCCTTGTGTCACAGGGTCCTCTCACTGCTAGTGGTACCTCCTCCTGGTCATTCTGGGGATTATCTCCTTCCAAGTGCTGTGCCCTCCTCTGCATAGGCGCGGGAACTAACAATGCGGGGGGTGCTGCAGCACCCCCAGTTTTTGTGCAGGATCCCGGCACTGGCAGCCTGGCGCTCCACTCCCAGCCCCGCGCATGGGGTCCCGACTCCCAGCTGCTGCTGGACCTGCTCTGTTCCTGGCCCCGCATGCAGGGTCCCAGCCTTGACCCCTTACCCTTGTCTGTGTCCCCCCCCCCCCGCCCCAGAGCCACAGACCAATTCCTGGTCCCAGCTCTGGGGGGTGGGGGGACATGGTCAGGATAAGGGGGGGTGAGGTAAAAAGTTTGGGGTGGGGACAACTGGCTTTCAGCACCCACCCCCCCACTGTAAAAAGTGTTCCAGCGCCACTGCTCCTCCAGCAGTCTCTCTCTGCAAAAAGAGCTCCCACATGCTGTGGCTCCATTGTCTCTTCTCCCTCTTCCCCCCTCCCCCCCCCCCTGCTACAACTTTTCACACTCCCTGTATCAGAGGTTACTGCTTTATACAATTTTTCCCAGTCCACCACAGACTCCCCTTTTATCAGGGGTAATTGCCTGCACAGTCTTTCCCCTGCCCTTTGTATCAGAGGTACTGATCTACCCCAACATTCTCCACCCAACATCACAGGGTTCATGCACCACTAGTGACACCTCCTCCTAGTGGCTGTGGGGATTAGCTCTCACCAGGTGCTGCACCCTCCTCTGGAGAGGTCTCCACCGGTCTTCTTCTCTTACCCTGCAGGCTCTCTCAGTCCAGGAGCTGCATCTTCCTCTTTGTGACTTGGCCCACCGGGCAGGTCACTCTAGTCCTCCCCTTCTGGGGTATCAAAGTCTTCCAAGGCCAACTGTCCCAGACAGTCCAGTTTCTGGTCCATGCCACTTTCCCAGCAGCTGTTAGGGGATCCCGGTCCTGCCCTGGGTTCCAGCTCAGGGGCCCTCTCATCAGCAGCCAAGATCTGCCCTACCCCATACCTTGCTGCCTTTTCTGCCTTTCTGACTCTCCCCCCTTCTCTGGGTTTTCCAGCCCAAACTCCCTCCTCCCAGGGAGTAATTGTAGGCTACCTACCTCTATAGCCCCAGACATGCCTTCCTTCACCCAGGGAATCACTGCAGACTACTTCCTTGCAACCCCCAGCTGCTCTCCGCCCCTGGGCTTTACACAGGCCCTTCCTGTTCTTGTCCAGCTGGGCCCATTTAATCAATCCCTGCTCCCTGGCTCCTCCTCCAGGTGCAGGTTGGAGAGTTAATTGGCCCACCTGGCCACCTTAACCACTTCAAATCTTGCGTGGACACATTGTCTTTGAATTGGCAGGACCTTCAACTCCCAAGAGGGAAACCATTCCTCCAGGAGGGCAGGAGCATCAGCATAAAGACAGCAGAGGCAGACAGAGAAGGACTTGGAAGAACTGCTTATAGGGATGGATAGGAGAAACCAGGAGCAGTTTGAGTTCCTCAGGGTACAGGAGGAATGGGCTCTTCATCAGGAGGTGATTCATGATGAGGTGATTCATGGAGCAGGAGGAGGCACACCTTAGGGCAGTGGTTCCCAAATTCGTTCCACCGCTTGTGCAGGGAAAGCCCCTGGCAGTCCGGGCCGGTTTGTTTACCTGCCGCATCCACAGGTTCGGCCGATCGTGGCTCCCAGTGGCCGCGGTTTGCTGCTCCAGGCCAATGGGAGCTGCTGGAAGTGGCGGCCAGTACTTCCCTCAGCCCGCGCCACTTCCAGCACCTCCCATTGGCCTGGAGCAGCGAACCACGGCCACTGGGAGCCGCGATCGGTCAAAGCTGCGGATGCGGTAGGTAAACAAACCGGCCCGGCCCGCCAGGGGCTTTCCCTGCACAAGTGGCGGAACGAGTTTGGGAACCACTACCTTAGGGAATGGGAGCATTCCCTAATGGAAAGGGTCATTGAACTGGTGACCAAACAAGGTCAGGGTCTGACTGCGGCTGAGGTCACTGAACCAATATATCAACAGCAACCACCACATTCTCCTCCCTCCTCTTCCAGTTACCGCCCAGGGTGCTGCTGAGCCACAAGATCCTGTTTTAAGGATTACCCCACCCCGAATCACGGGGAGGAGAACATGGAGCCTGCAAGACTCCCAGGAGCTCACCCTCCACTGACACCTGAAACTCTGCACACGGGGATCCCCCAAGTCAACAAGAAGGGAATGATGACCCAGTGGGTGTCCTGATGTCAGATTTGTGTCCATTTATTCTTTTGCGTAGACACTGTCCAGTTTGGCCAATGTACATGGCAGAGGGGCATTGTTGGCCATTGGACACAAATAAATGGACACAAATCTGACATCAAGAATCATAACATTTAAAAACCAGTAGGAGAACACTTCAATCTCTCTGATCACTCAACAACAGACCTAAAAGTGGCAATTCAACAACAAAACTTCAAAAACAGACTCCAACATGAAGCTGCAGAACTGGAATTAATTTGCAAACTGGATACCATCAGATTAGGCCTGAATAAAGACTGGGAGTGGTTGGGTCATTACAAAACCTAAACTTAATTTCCCCCAATACTAATTTCTCCCTACTGTTACTTACACCTTCTTGTCAACTGTCTGTAATGGGCCACTCTCTTACCACTTCAAGAGAGATTTTTCCTCCCTTGGTATCCTGCTGTTAATTGATTTATCTCGTTAGACTGTCCTCACCCTTGGTAAAGCAACCCCCATCCTTTCATGTATTTATACCTGCTCCTGTATTTTTCACTTCATGCATCTGATGAAGTGGGTTCTAGCCCACGAAAGCTTATGCCCAAATAAATTTGTTAGTGTCTAAGGTGCCACAAGGACGCCTCTTTCCCCCCCCCACCCCGATACAGACTAACACGGCTACCACTCTGAAACAGATCAAAAAGGTTCAAAGATTAACTAAGCCATGAAGCTGGTATAAGACAAAAAGTGGTTTAAAAAGTTCATTCAGCTCCATCATCCCTGCTGAGATGATGAATGGGAATCAAAGAGGAAAGAAGAAAAGTTACTACATCATTTCATTTCTGTAGCTTTTTCTGAAAGAAGATCAAGAGTAAAAAGTGCCAACAGCAGAAGGATGAGAGTGTCAGAGAAAGTTATTCCTTTTCTCCATTAGATCACATGTCCCAGTGTAATTTCCTCCATTTCTTTTATTTTGTGCTATTATTTTCTGTAGCAATGTAAGGGCAAGAAAACCAGATAGATTTTCACTATTAAAAAAAATATGGTTCATTTTTGGTTATTTCCATTTACTAGAAACAAAACACTGTTCTGCAGTGTTTTCTATACAGCCCTTCACCAGAGTATCGAAATTCTAAAATTGAGACAATTCCTGAATGCAGACAGACAGAATCTGGACTCCACTGAAGCTGCTCTGGTCCATTCTGATTGTGCAGAGCTACCATGGAGCCAGCTTACTCAGTGTCATGGAGATTCCCCTGGCCTTCAGGAATCCCTAGGCTTTAGTCATAGAATCATAGAAGATTAGGGTTGGAAGGGACCGCGAGAGGTCATCTAGTCCAACCCCCTGCTCAAAGCACGACCAACCCCAACTAAATCATCCCAGCCAGGGCTTTGTCAAGCCGGACCTTAAAAACCTCTAAGGAAGGAGATTCCACCACCTCCCTAGGTAACCCATTCCAGTGCTTCACCACCCTCCCAGTGAAATAGTTTTTCCCAATATCCAACCTAGACCTACCCCACTGCAACTGGAGACCATTGCTCCTTGTTCTGTCATCTGCCACCACTGAGAACAGCCGAGCTCCATCCTCTTTGGAACCCCCCCCTTCAGGTAGTTGGAGGCTGCTATCAAATCCCCCCTCACTCGTCTTTTCTGCAGACTAAATAAGCCCAGTTCCCGCAGCCTCTCCTCGTAAGTCATGTGCCCCAGCCCCCTAATCATTTTCGTTGCCCTCCACTGGACTCTCTCCAATTTGTCCACATCTTTTCTGCAGTGGGGGCCCCAAAACTGGATGCAATCAGGGCCAGTGCAAGGAAGTTTCGCGCCCTAGGCAAAACTTCCAACTTGTGCCCCCCCCCCCCGCCCTGTGGCAGCTCCCCGCCCCCCCCGCCCCAAGGCGTGCCCCGCCCCACGGCAGCTCCCCCACTTGCCCTGAAGTGCCCCACACACAGCAGCTCCCCCCCCCGGGAGCCATGCGGCAGCTCCCCACCCCAGCTCACCTCTGCTCCGCCTCCTCCCCGCCTAGGAACGCTGTTAAAAAAAAAAAAAAAAAAAAAAAAAATGGTTGGGGGCACCGCTTTTTGACGCCCCCAAATCTTGGTGCCCTAAGCAACCACCTAGTTTGCCTTAATGGTAGCACCGGCCCTGGATGCAATACTCCAGCTGTGGCCTCACCAGTGCCAAATAGAGGGGAATAATCACTTCCCTCGATCTGCTGGCAATGCTCCTACTAATGCAGCCCAATATGCCGTTAGCCTTCTTGGCAACAAGGGCACGCTGCTGACTCACATCCAGCTTCTCGTCCACTGTAATCCCCAGGTCCTTTTCTGCAGAATTGCCGCTTAGCCAGTCGATCCCCAGCCTGTAGCGGTGCATGAGATTCTTACATCCTAAGTGCATGACACTGCACTTGTCCTTGTTGAACCTCATCAGATTTCTTTCTTATTATCAGATTTCCTACTTCTTTCCTTTTGCTGGGGTATGTCAGAGGTGCGTACGGGAAAAGGAGGCATGGCCAGAGAGCCACCTGTAGCCACCTTCACGCATACAGCCCCCCCAGACCCACACTGTGCTCCCCAAGATCTACCCCACAGCTAAAAAAAAGCCTGCAGATAATGCACATGATCATTTACAATTGATATTAAAAACAAGAAGTCCTACACATTCAAAGGATGATACACTGGCAATACTTTTAATCTGGTCATATTTGAAATTGATTACTTTGTATGGCTTTCTAAGGTTGTCTCATATGAAAGCAAAGTTCTTAGAAGATTGTAACAATAAAATCATATTCCCAGCCAGTGAAGGAAGGCTCTGGATGTTCTTTCCCCCCCAACCAGCTGACCTGGTAAGAAACCCTTACATAACTGGACCCTGTTGTGGAGAGAGCGGTTTTCACTAGCATGAAGGTAGAGAAATGCTGGCCTTTGGCTCGGTCTTCCTACCCAGAAGCTGGAAAATATTTTGCTTGATTACATACCATCTGTGCTTGTTCACAAAAAAAAAAAAAAAGGTTCTGATCAAATCAGGCTTATCCAAATGGTAGCATTGAGCTACCTCCCTCTAGAAGACCAGAAAAAAAACAACAAAAGATCTAAAGTTATTGACCTGTTGATGTGACATGATGCACTGTGAGACAGGAGATGATTGATCACATATAGCATGCTGAACTGCACATGCCATCTCATCACTTTGCAGCAACTCTTCATATATCTTCCTCTTTGATGTAAACAGGGCTGGCTCCAGGCACCAGCCTGGCAAGCAGGTGCTTGGGGCGGCCGCTCCGGAGAGGGGCGGCACGTCCAGCTATTCGGCGGCAATTCGGCGGACGGTCCCTCACTCCCGCTCGGAGCGAAGGACCTCCCGCCGAATTGCCGCCGCAGATCGTGGCTTTTTTTTTTTTTTTGGCTGCTTGGGGCGGCCAAAACCCTGGAGCTGGCCCTGGCTGCAAACCATAGCGAGGTGCTTGCTGTACATGGAAGCCTGCAAGCCCCTGTCCTTTGGCAACTGTCATGAAATGGTTGAGTGCATTAGTGACTCCAGGTGTGAATAACATTTCTTAGAGGGAGCTGAGATCATGTGCATATTTTTACATGATAAAGCCCCTGATATAAAAATGCCTGTCTCAGCACCTTCTCAAATGATTGACTTACATCCAAATTGTAGGAGGCAGTGATAACCATGGAAATACTCAGCTATGCCATTATCGCTAAAGTTACAGTGTCATCACAGCCACTGAGAAGGCATAAAAGGTAAATTGTTCAAGCTTTTCTGAAAATTGAAGAGGCCCTGACTGTTTAGATATTGCAGTTCCCATAGAATATAAGAGATGCTTTGCATCACTGATTTTTATGACATTCCAGAAGCAAAAAAGTAAGCAAATACATTATGTTCTAAGTTCATTTGTAATCGAATAGCAAATATTTTACAAGAAACAGCAATACTTAGTGAATGAAATGCACATTTTCATTACCAATGGCAAGATGCAAAGCTGAACGATAGAACCAGCTGGCAATACGAGCTGAGGATCCCACTGTTTGCACTTCCTTAGCAAATGAGCTGGCACCACTGCCTATTGTGCTGATCAATATTGTCTCTGTTCACTTGTGTTCCTGATCAGTCCGTCTGTATCCATCTGTTGCCTCATTTTATATTTAGATTGTAAGCTCTTTGGTGTAGGGACAATCTTTTGTTCTGTATTAGTACAGTGCCTAGCACAATAGGGTCCTGGACCATGACCGGGGCTCCTAGGTACTATCAAAATACAAATAATTAATAAGGCATATAGACACACATCTCTACCTAGATATGTACACTCAGGGCCCTGTCCTGCAAACTGTTGAGCACCTTCCACTCTTACTGAACTGAATGGGAAAGGAGAGTACTCAATACCACACATGACCAGGCCAAAGACACACACTGGGAAGTAGATTAAATCTATTCTAGAAATGCACACATCATGAGAGTGCACATCTTCTGAAATGACCTCCATACAGCCATCAGATAGTAACAACTAGAATTAGCCAAGTATATTAGCTAAATACAACATTTGACATATTTCCCAGGTATTTGTGGACTAGCAGGTTCACTGAATAGTGTTCAACCTGCTACAGAACTGGTAAAATAATAGAAAAGATTATTCATAAATAAATTTGACAAAAAACAGTGGCCTTCATTGAACAAGATATTTGCCAAATACTATTTAACCAGTTGCAGAAACAACTTGTGGTCTCTACCAGTACTTGAATTTTGATCTGATGATTTATTGTTGAGGGCTTTAAATTTCATTAGCCTATGCTTG
Organism: Emys orbicularis; assembly: GCF_028017835.1. NCBI lineage: Eukaryota > Metazoa > Chordata > Testudines > Emydidae > Emys > Emys orbicularis. The sequence continues at coordinate 24,841,115 of NC_088696.1, forward strand.
AGTCATTTAATGCCCCCTTTATTTCCCTATGTAATTTAAGTAAGTGGGCCTCTCAAGTCATTTCTCCTACCCCCATGCTAGCTAAGAATCAGTGCAGACAAATTAAAGATCAGTGTGTGTGACACACAGAGGAAAAAACTCATGCAGGAGACATGGCTGATTGCCAATACAGATGCTAGTAATCTGACAATGCAAAGCCTTGACAGCATTAACCTTGCATGCAAAATCCCATTCAAAAGGAAAAATAAAGAGATTTTAAAGTAATGAAAATAATATGAAGAGTGGGCAGGTGGAAATGTTACATGAGAGAAACATGAATAAAAAACCTGAGAGAACAAATTACATTATGGATCTACTCACTTCTTATCGTGCTTGCAAGCCTTTCAGTGTAGGCCAAATAACCCATCAGTGAAATATCTCACATACTGTAACTGCTCTGCTGGGAAGTATTAGGATGTGTTCCTGTAAGTTGTTCCTTGCATACAGGTCCCTGTGCCTAGAAGATGGCGCTCCATTGACATCCATTATGTTCTAGGTAAGTATCAGAGGGGTAGCCGTGTTAGTCTGAATCTGTAAAAAGCAACAGAGGGTCCTGTGGCACCTTTAAGGCTAACAGAAGTATTGGGAGCATAAGCTTTCGTGGGTAAGAACCTCACTTCTTGCATCTGAAGAACCCATGAAAGCTTATGCTCCCAATACTTCTGTTAGTCTTAAAGGTGCCACAGGACCCTCTGTTGCTTTTTATGTTCTAGGTAGACACAGAAATCTGACCTTGTGGAACAGATTACAGAATCAGGACGTTAATGTGAAATCAAAGTGGTATCACTAATGCAGCATCAGGTTCAAAACCACAAACCCAGTACAACATCAATAGAAGTGGCTCATACAATGTATGAGCCCTAACAGTTTCTTCAACATCATATTGGATCCAAGGGAGATGCATATGGTACATAAGAGGTGTTTATAGACTAACAAGAGGTGGGGACAGGAAGGCATCGCTTGGAATCTGAATTGAGTTTAGGATATGATCAAGACCAAATGAGGAACAGTATTTGCATCTGATTGCACCAAAATTGTATGATCTGATCTTGCAAAAATAATGAGACCACAAAATAACAAAAATGTCATGATTATGTGAGTTCTCTTTTCAAACTGTAATTTTGGTTTCTGTCACCCTTCTAGCTTTTACCCTTTTCATGGGTGAATTCTGATTCTGGCCTCCCTGATTCTAACCTTACATCCATACCACTTTTGTACTGTCAGTTTCCAATACATTATTGAATTCCAGTAAGTTTCCTTTAACTAGAGTTACTCATTTCCTGCAGTACCTAGACAAAACTAAACAAGTTAAGAACGGAATGGCAATTTTAACTCCGAGTTTCCTTACATTTGCCAGCTGAAATTTGATCTGTGACATATGAATTTAGCTAAAATATTTAAGAATGGCAATAATCATTTCTTCTCTGAATTAGCTAAGATGAATAAACACTGATTGCAGCAGGTGGTTGCTATATAGAGCTAGATCACACAATGCCAATGGTCACTGTGCAAAGCAAGGTTTTTGTTTGTACAGTTGGTACAAAATTAGAAGTTTTATTAAGGACACAAGGGACTCGAGATACCAGCCTATTTCATATTTTTCTTAATGAGCTTCGCACTGTGAATCTTGTATGTTAGATTTTGTTTTAATGGCTTGTACCAATATTTTTTCAGTTATCATGGTGCTGGAGCTTATTCTGCCTTTGGTAATTATTATTAGAGCCACCACTGGACTAAGCAATTCAGGTAGGTGATAAGCCTAGAAGTCTGTGGATTTACAAACAATAGGCCAGATACTGCAGGGTGGGATTTTCAAAAGCATTCAGGGTTGGTCTAGCTCTGCTCTCACTGAAGTCAATGATAAAACTCCCATCGACTTTCAATGGGAGCAGAGTTAGGTCAAGGGTCATTTGTAGACCCTATTCAGGCAGAAGTAAGAGTAAGTATCAGGAGCTGCAGAATTTGGCCCAATGCAGTCAAATATGGGAGATGATGAGATAAAATATGGGATAAGATAGCATGTACATATCAGAGTTTAGTCGGGGCACTGTCCCAACTGCTGGAGTCCCATGAGACGCAAGTGATATCTCTTGCACTACCAGGTAATCTATTCTGTTGGACCTAAACGCTCCCTTCATGGAGAATCACAACCGCATTAATGATGTAGGAATGGCATGGGGAGCAAGAGGCAGGAAAAGGAAGGAAGGGAAAGAAGAATATTTCCTCCTACTCTGTATATGCATTCTTTGGATTTAAACAAGCTTTTTAAGAGGCATCCTGACAATTAATTATCCTTACAATGATATCGTTGTAATGGTCACCCAGACGCATTAAAAAAAAATACCACATATTGGTGATTCAAACTCAGTCCAACAGCAGCATTAAACAATCATAAATGATAACAAGTGATCTCATCCAATACATCAAAGAAACAGAAAAGTTCTTTCCATCCCCCACTACCTCTAGTTATGGCTCCTTCAGTATGGACACCTTCATCTCACAATCTTCATGTAACAGAGAAGTCTGTTTGTAGTCTTTTGTGTTTTCCCATCGAAAGCAAAAGAGGCCAAACTGAAACGAAAAAGAACCTTGCTGATTAGCCTAAAGACTGAAAAGTCACCAAATCTTAAAAGGCTCAATAGAATTAGGTACATCCATCTCAACCCAAACACTGCATTCCCAGGATTCAAGCAGGAAATGGAATTCTGTTCTTCTTGAGATGGATTGAGCGCCTTTTCTAACAAAACCCCATTATATACAAAATTCATGAGATCCATTTCTAAAATCTCCAAGGAGTACAAAGCTCAATTAAAAGGAAGATAAATGTATTGGTGATACAAAAGGAAAAAAGTGAGAAAGTGTTTCATCATGCATGTCTAGAACAAACTGACATAACCTCCTCCTCCTGCCCCATATGATTCCATGTAATGTGTAATTTAGTCCTGCAAATATTTTAGTGAAGTTAACAATTTGAACAAAAAATTTGCACCTATAACCTGAATAGATAGCAGTATGAGTGGAAAACAAATAATGGGTCATAGTTTGAAGGAAGAACATAGGCCTTACAGCACATTCTAGTACTTGAGTAATATCAAAGGAGTCCCTGAGATTTAAATGAGAATAAATATTCTCTCTCTCTCGGTTAAAAATACACATCTGGTTAAGATATATTACATAGTAAAATATATGAGCAAATTCACGGCTTGTGAATAAACTAAACTAAATTGAGAGAGAAGACTTAGTCAATACAGATTTTTTAAAATAATAGACTGAAAATCCCTACAGGCCTTTATTAAAATGCAGACTGAACACTGCTAAATACAGTTCTGGAGAAATCAGAAAAGTGTCTAAACTGTTGTGTAGTTCATTTAGATTCTTTTTCTTCTGCTTTTATTTCTAGGGTTGAAATATCTCTAGTGATCTGAGTTCTAATGACCATGATCCTCTTTCATAAGGAAGATTGTCTGTTCTGTTGTATTAGTGAAGTGTAACTACCAACATTCGGATTACGTTTTATCTTCAGATCTCTGAAAAATCAAGCCACTTAGGTGCCTAGCTTTAAGCACCAACATATAAAATGTCCTAGAGTTTTATATCTACTTTACTTTTCAAAGAGAAGTCAGTATACATTTCTAATTATTTTCTTCTGGGCAACTTTCATACCCAGACACACATTGCCACAAATCATATTGGGCATCATATAGAAAATATTTTTATTCCCTTACGTTTTCCTCTTTAATTAAATCTCACCTCCCATGGATAACTGGCAGAAATGTCTGGATTAGAATTGGCTGTGTTGCCAAATTCTTACATTTCCCACTTAACACAAATTTCAATACACAAATGTTGATACAAACAATGTAAAAGCCATTTTCAAGTGTAACTGTGTTTATATGTAATTTCCTTTTTGTCCTTTCAACAGCTGTGCTGCTGCAAGCACTTTTTCACTGGAGATATCAGAGGTGAACTTTAAAACAATAAATGGAATCAGATGATTCCAAATACAAAAAAATACAGCACAAGGGCAGGCAAATTCACCTCTGCTGTTTGCATTGTGGTTCTCTTATCTGGGCATTGAATCTCTTGCCAGCTCTTCACTCATTCCTTCTAAGGAACTGCCATTCATCAATAAATGTGGAATGAAAGCAGGATGTGACAATGATCCTCAGGGTGGCTCAGAGGTGAATTTTATCTTCATTTTTGTAAAGGGCCTTAGATTTTCATCAAGTATTTCCAGATGCTCTATTCAAATAAATTATATCAATCAAATAGAGACAGAAATGTCTTCAGGATGTTGTGACAGGCTGGGCACAGCTGGCCAATCTAATGTCATTGGACAGGGAACCATATTCAACAATTACAGCTAATAAACTGCAAAAAGAAAAGGATACCAGCAATAAAAGGGCAAGCAATAAAGGAATGTCCCAACAATTCCAGCTAATCAAAGATAGGACTGTTAGCTTGCAAAAGAAAAAAGAAAAACTTCATAAATAACTCCAAATGACTCACCGTGGGATAAGCCTTATTACTGTTCATCAGAATATTTTCCCCTCTACAGCTATTATGGGCCTGGTCCAAAGCCTAGTGAAGTCAATAGGAATCTTTCCATTGATCTCAATGGGCTTCGGAGCAGGTCCTAAACCAGCTATAATTTAAGCTAGTGTCATGTTTAATTTTAGAGGCTAGTTTTAGTCTGTCCGATGCTTGAGTTTCAAGAAGCACCCACATGGCACTGAAAGTCCAGGCTCCCCTGGGTGCTGTCAGCACTCGGATACATCTTGGTGATCTTTTCAGAAATGAATTTCTTATGCTTTCTGGCTAGAGCTAGCACAATCCAGAAGGCTCTTTTTCTCAGTACAAGTTTGCTCACTGAAGTCTTGGTTTTCTGCTCACCATTTTTTAAGCCTCTCTCAGTGTTCCCTATTGCCCAGTTTATTCAGATGTGAAATTGATGATAGAAGTCATCAGGGAAGCAGTAGATCTGCCCCTGTGGAAACTGTTCTGACCCTTCTTTGTATGTTTTTGGACCAATAGTCAGTTATTTATAAAAGTAAAGGGTAGTTTCACCTGCCTCCTACACAGGCAGGTATGGTTTAAGCACAGCACTAGAAAATGTCAGCAAAGTTTTTAGATTAAAAAGACTAACTGAAAGCACAAAGAAAATGAAAAACTCAGAAGCAGACCTTTTCCCTTCACCTTTCCATACAACTGTCTAAGCTTTAGCACTGAAAGAAAAAACTTTTCTTTTTAAGGCAGGGATTTATCTGTAAAAGTCCTATGACTACAATATCATAAAACAGCAAAAAAAAAAAAGCTTCAGTTCACATTTTAAGTGGGAAAGCTAAAAAAAAAACCAAATATGGTTTTGCAAAGTATAGCAGGTTAGTTTGCATGTAATGAGGTCACACTTTCAATGTCACTTCTCAGTTGGTGGACTGTTTCACTTCTTGATGCCTCAGCTCCTCAAAGGACCCTATACTGCAAACATGTATGCACGAGTGGCCCTATTTACCTTTCTAAGTGGAAAAAAGTTATTAGTGATCTATTTATAAATTATGTATTATCCCTTATGTATTATAGAGAGGAGAATGTTATAACTACCATGGAGATTTAATGCCCAGTTCCCATTAATTTTCATTGGAACTGGACATCCAAAACACCCAGTCTCACCCATATACAAGATAAAGCAGAGATACCAAAATACTCTTTTCAAACTGACTAATATAGAAATTAACAGATCCAAGTAACCACACAATCACCATCTGGACTGGAGCATCAGAAAAACTCTAGGAGATGTTAATTGTACTGGCACTTTCTATGTTCCCACAGAGAGTGAATTGTGTTGTAACGGGGATGGGACTCACCACCTGGCGCCTCCTGCTGGATGTCACCGGGAATTAGCTCAGTCCAGTGGAGCGCCCTCTCTCAGTGGTGTCCCGCCTGTTGTCTCGCCCTTGGCTGGCGTCTGAGCCCGCGTCGCTCACCAGCTCGCAGCGTCCTCTTCAGGACCACTGCCCTCCGGCAGTGCCCCTTAGTCCATCCACACACCCTTCCGGGGAGGGTGGGTTAACAGGAGTCTTTGCACCTGCCTCAGCAGCCTGCCACAACCCCCAAATCTAGCCCCTCTTACATCAGGGGGCAGGTTGCAGCCTGACTCAGCCACTGCTCCGTGGCCCGGTGCAGCACAAGGGGGAAAGGGGGGGGACCCAGGCCTGCCCGCTACTCTGGGTCCCGACCCAGGGACCCTCTAACGGCAGCCTCTCAGCCCTCCGTCTCTCCCCTTGCCTTTAGCCTTCCCTGGGTCACTTCCCCTCTGACTCCCTTGCACCCTCTAGGCCAGAGGTTCCCAAAGTGGGCGATACCGCCCCCTGGGGGGCGCTGGAACGATCCAGGGGGGCAGTAGTAGCCTCGGGTGCAATTGGGGGCCGTTGAATAAAAATAAGGGGGCGGTGGAAGCATAAAGAAAGAAGAGAATATAAGAAAATTTTGAATAACCGTTCGTACATGTTTCATCTGTTGTGTAACATAGAGTTAAAGTTGTAGTGATTACTTTATTTTCCAAATAAATTCACAAATTATAACCGATCAGGTGTCAAGTCCGCCAACAGCTCTTAACAAGCAAGTGTTGGCAGGCGAGCGTGTCGCGCATTGTCGGGAAGTCCAGCATGCATCGGCAGGAATATGTGCGTGTAATGACTTGTTTACAATACGATACTATAAATAGGCGACATGTATGAAATCTAATTTAGATTTTTACACAATTCAGAAACAAGCAATTAACAATAGTGCAATAAGTATTTAAAATTTTTTATTCATATTCGATACCTTCGATCTTTACGGATTACGGATCACATACAATTTGCTTTGTATTATTGTTGTTTCAATAAAACAGCAATTTACACGTGAGTATTTTTATACATTTTCTTACATATCTACCGTACATTTCTGTGTCTCTAGTGCTTACTAATAATAAAATCGTAGCAGGCTTGTGTCAGTACAGTACTATTTGAAGTGTACAGTCAATATATTTGTCATATTTTTTATTACAATATTAACGAAAACAGGGGAATGAAATCGTAAAAAAACTGTTAACTATTAACATTTATTTATATCTATCGAATCATCTGTGTTAATTAGTAAATAAAGCGTGTGTTAATAAGGAACAATTATTTAAATAAGGGCAAACTAAATTAAAACTATTAACTGATTTTTAATTGCATATTGATTATTTTTTAAATTAATTATTTCTTGATCAATTTACTTTGATATTTGACAATTTAATATCAAATACATATATCTAATGCTGAGCAAAGAACAAAACCCAGTTTATTAGTTTCATTAGTATTTTAGTTTGGTTGTCTTTTGCCATCTTACGCAAAAACCACTGTATACCTGATGTCATGGGCAATATTCTAATAACACATCTTTCTTTACTATATTGTAGGACGTAGGTAGAAATATAGATACATAAAAGAACGCAAATTTGTCACTGCATCTTTATGTTTGTTCGCTTAAAGAAGGTAGATTTCCAGGGGGGTGCTGAGTAATTTTTTTTCTGAAAAGGGGGCAGTAGGCCAAATAAGTTTGGGAACCTCTGCTCTAGGCCCTTCTACTCAGGGCCAGCAGTCTGGCAGGTATCAGGCTGAAGCTCCACTCTGCTTCCCTAAGCTTGCCCAGCACTGCGCTGTCCTGGGTGCTGATCTTCTGCTCAGGAGACGGGCCTTCCTCCCTGAAGGTTTGGGACAGACTGCCTGCTCCCTTCCTGAGCAGCCCTTTTATAGGGCTGAGCCGGGCCCTGATTGGGTCTCTCTAAGCCCTTCTCTGATTGGCTACCCATCTGCACAGGCCCACTGGCCTGCTGCAGCCTAAATTCTCACGGAGTGGGGCAGTCCGTCCTACTATATGTGTGTTTTCCATGATAAATAGAATTTGTAATTCATCATACACAGATTGAAAACTGATTTTAGTAGCTGAACTATGATAGGTGTAAAGATGAATTATTAATAATAAAATAATAACAATATAAAATATCTTTCCCCTTCCTCTCCATGGAGAATTCAGATACTTATGCAAAGTATAGGATTATCTAATGGGCTGGATTTATGTTATTGCCCCTTTTTTCCCCAGTGGTGGAGAAATCAGTGATCCTGAGTCTGGGCACATCCTATGTGTAACTTGCTCTATTTACACATCTATACCTGCCCAGCAATGAGATGGCCAAACAACACACAGAGCAATTCCTTCTTCCAGAATCTGAGCCCAATATCAGTGTCCACTTCCCAGGGAACAACTCTGCCTCATGAGTTTACTCTAATCAGGAACCAAAGCAGAGAAAAAATTATATTGCACCTCTCACAGTTCCCTATCTCCACAAGCTGCCTCTACACCGAACTTTGTATAACCCAAAACTAACAACAACACAGCATGTCTTTCCAAGAGTCAAAACTTGCCTGAATGCTAAGAAAAAGAACTTGGAAGACAATGAGTAACAGCATTACCTGGTGAAGTCTGCCATAACAACATATTTAAATTTTACCCACTCTTCATTATGCTATCACTTTAAATGAATATTGTTTTAAAATATTGCTTGTTTTCATAGTGTTGGGATCAATAAATGTCCATTATAGCTTTTGAAATATAAATTAAAGCATACTGGATATTGAAGGGATACTGTCAAAATAAATGTGTCATGTTATTTGAAATGTGTTTTCTTAGCCATGTCTCTAATAAAGCCATAGGGAATAATTGTGCCAATATACAATGAGATTTGCCTGGTTTGGGGTTTTGTTACAAGTTTAAACATCAAACTAGGCTTGCTCATATTCAAAAATCTTATGTGCAAAACCAGTGATATTAATATCTGTGACCGGGAGCGCAGGACAGGGATGATGGCACTGACCCAGCAAAGCACTTAAGTGGTGCAGAACTTTAAGCACTTGAGCAGTCCCATTGGCTTTTTAAAAAAGAATTAAACGAGAGGTTTTTTTAAAAGAAAGATTAAGGAGTATAGTTTCATATTAATGTAGCATTATTATTTGCCTAGCTCCCATTGATGCAAATGGGAACGGCATGCTTCAATCAATGCACACAAATCTGAGTATATCCCAAAATATGGTGGGTGATAGTAGTAAACACAATAGTCCAGGTAACTAACAGAAAATGGATTTGAACTCTACAATTCTGCTGGCATTGTATTTATGAACCTCTCTAACGCAAATCAACACCACCACCACTTTGGCTTCTATAAAAGGCTTTCATATGAGGGTCTCCAAGTGCCCATCAAGTGTAAACACACTGTCAAGTAATGGGAAACAGACATGAACAGCTGAGTGATTTGCCCAAGATTCCCTGTCTACAGCAGAGCCAAGAACAGAGCACAGGTCTCCTGGTGCCTACTTCTGTGCTTTAATGTTTCCTCTGGAATTAGTTAAAACCATGCTTTATAGACTTTGCAAACATGTTTGAAATTAGGGTCTGATTCAAAATACATCAAAGTCAATGGAAATCTTCAGGTTATAAATTGTCATAAGCTGTTGATTTATAGCTATGAATGCTTCCTGTATGCATTTCATTACCAGGTATGATTGTGAGCATACTGCTGATCTTTTGTTTCTCTTGTACAACGGACTAATTATATTTGTTCTTATATTTTCATCTTTTTTATAATTTTGAGCAGGTTTTCTTGTGATGTGTTATGGATCTAGGTCTATTCTGCTTTAAAGAAAGAAAATAAAGAGACATTGAGCTGCAGTATCAATACAAATCAAATGATTACAAAAATTTTCTTAATTTAACTTAAAATTAATATGTTCATCAGTTTAGACTGAAAAAGTAAATCGTTTTAGACTTATGAGATCTGCTGAATGCAAAAATTAACCTACTAGTACTCCAAGATATTCCATGGGTTAAAAGTTCTTTCCCTATAATCACTGACATTTGGAGTAAGTAACATGTGACTTCTTGGGCTAGGTCAGACATATTTGTTTCAACAACCATGTGGGTCAATATTTATTCAATTCCCGTTTACTGTATTTTCAATTGATAAAATATTAACAATATAAGGCTTTGGGTTCTACCATCAGTAATTTGGAGCAATTACCTACAGCAACAAACATACATAGATACTTTTGTACGTGCAAATGCCCAATATGCACATAAAATTGCATGCAGTCTTTGGGCATAAACTTTCTGAAAATCAGACTCTTTCACTTAAAGTTTTCCTCCAGCTCTGAAATGAAAGAAAGTTTGGTCTCATGTTCTAAACAGAGGCTGGGAATCACAGCTCTTGTTTTCCATCTTGCTGTGTCACTGACTTGCTGCATGCCCTCTGCCAACTTATTTCATTTCTCTCTGCCACAATACACCTATGTGTAGAACAGATGTGATTTTTTTTTCCACTGAAAAACAACCCATATCATAAGGAACATTGTGCAAACTGCTTTCAAACAGAAACAATCCATAACCAAAGTTATACAGACTGGAATTGAGAGGCAGACCCTCAGATGGTGCAAGTTGCATAGCTCCATTGGCTGCAATATAAACATTAAAGAGGAGTAGAACATCAGAAAGAGAAGAAAGCTGGAACTTTTACATAATACCTGCCAATAATCATGGGAGACTGCCCTTTTACATCCTATAGTTTGAAAGGCATAATTCAACCTCTCTACAAAGACATACAGAAAATTAAAATTTTTGTCCCAACATAATTCACAGTAGAGATGAATAGATAATGGGTTAAATATTGTTCAACAACAAATGCCATAATTGTCCAGATAAAATATTCACAATTAATAATTCACCCAGATCTGATGCAGCATCCAGACATTTCCCCAAGACTCCACTGTCCACATGGTCATTTGTCTCTGCCCCCATGAGAACCCCAAGCCTCTAATAATCCTCCTTTCTTCCTTTATTTCTTTTTTGTCTTGATATAATGTTTCCTGATAGCTTTCTTCTTGCTGTTGATGAATTTGGATTGAAACACATCTAACCTGCTAGCAAAGCAGATACAACAAATGCTGCCTATTTCTTTTGTAGTTTTTTTCTCTCTCTCTAGACTATAGCTGGCATACTAACTTATGAATCATAGCAATGATTTAGTCTCCTAAAATGTGTTGATTTTCCTTGTGTGAAAAAATGCCCTTCTTCATTTCACCTTTTCATCCTATTGATATCTCTGCGTGGAAGAAAACCGACAGGTAAATTAAATTGGGAGGGATAATTCTAACCTGATTTTAACAGTAACTAGAGTCCTAAAAACAGTTTCCAGCCCTGCGTGGTTGATAGTGAACTATTCCTGTGAATTCACAGACAGACATACAGCAGTTTCATTCTGACAGGACCGTAACTACCTTATCATCATGAGACATATTTGGGATTTGGTGTGGGAGGGATTGATGTCAGATCCTGCACTTGTTGTTTGCATTTGCAGTGGACTGCTATGTCCCTTTGCTTGATTGTCTTCTGTGCCTTTTAATTTTAGTGTCTCTTATTTGTATAACTCTGATGTCTATACTGGAACATGGTGGGCAGTACCCTGTTTTCACCTTAGCCAGATCCAGCTTTAGTGTTCATCTCATACTTTGACATTTGTCGATGTTTCTAGAACAAAATCCTGTCCTAGCCTTGAAACTTCCTCAAACATGAACCATATCTCTCTAACCTAAACACAGCTTCCTCACTGCCATTTCTCATTGTAATTTATTCTGCATATGTATTACTCCTTGTGGAACATAGTACTGTCTGAATTCAAAGATTTATGCTTATCACTCTTTTATGTCCTAGTTTTTCTAATATTCTCTTTTATCCCCCCCTTGCCAATGTGATAAATGCATTTTTGTCAGCTCTATAAAGCATCACAAAGTTTTTACCTTCCTAAACTGGCACTACTCACCTTCCTCCCTGTTTCATGTAAAGGTGAAAAGGTGAAAGCCCAAACCATAATAAACCCTTGAGCCTTCCAACTGCAAACAAAAATAATAAAGCAAAATAGAACTAGCATGCTGTCTCATTTTACAACATGGCAGAGGGAGATCTGAAGCACTAGATAGTGCTTTGTCACATTATTTCAAGTTAAGTCGAACTGCATTTATAAGTAAAATTCTTTGGTTTTGTTCTGATTTGGAATGATGACAAATTTTGAAATTGTAGAATTTCCCACAAAATGGAAATTCCAGTTCCCACACAGCTCTACATAACACAATATAACTAAACTTATAATCCAAAATGGGAAACTTCCCCCACATAATAGCAGATGCAGAAGAAACCCCATCCAACTACTCCAAAAAGAACAAACTGCAACACCCAAATAAGAAGTGTCAGCTATTTTAAGGTGTAATTGCAATATAACATTGACCGCCACACAACTGTAATTACAGTCTATCAACTTGGGTATTATCAACCATCAGTTTCAAGGGGCGGGGGGAAAGGAAGTAGATGAAAATGGTTGTACATAGCATAGCAAGCGTGCACTGCACTGAAGCATGAAGTGAGGTGATTGATAGATGCCTGGCATGCCTGAGAGCATTTAATATGGGCTCTTAGGACAGGTTTGAAATGAAAAGAGTGAAATTACAGCAGCTTATGAAGATCCCTGGATGCATATGCCTTTCTTTCTTCATGCAGAATTTCCAACATAAAGGTGGATTGAGAAAATAAAAATACAGGCTAAAAGCATGTGTTAAAGGTATAATAGTTATAAATCTGCCTTGCAATAAAGCATGAATAAAGCTAATTGGGCCCTTGCTTGGCAACAAGAGGATCTCATTTCAGAATGGCCAACATTCCACAAGTCCTCTCTCTAACTCCTCTAAGTCTATCTTGTGTTGGCAATGCACTCATGCGCATCTGAAATTAGCATACTGCCAATCTAACATATGGACATATGCATTAACATGACAACAACAACAAAAACCCACAAGCAAATGTGAGCACATCAAGGTCTCAGTACTGGGAGCCAAGGTTCCAGCAAACAATATCCATGGACAGCTTTGGAACATATAGGTCTGAAGGGAAAGAACATCTCCCATTACTTCTTCGAGCTGGAAAGGCTATGAAAATCCAACTCTTGATGCTACAGACACAGAAGGTGAATTTTCAGTGAAGTTGGCAGGGGGGAGCATATTAAAATATCTGTTCATGAGCAGCTCTGTGTGGAAAACCAACCTGCTGGTTTAGGAAAAGTAAAGATGTGGAAACCAGAATCAGCTTCTAGCTCATTTCTGGAGAATACCAGCTGCAGCATGAAAGGAGGTATTTCAGAATTATATATGAACGCTGGAATTCCTGGTTTGCTGGTACTGTATTGTCAGTTCTGCTGGTTAGAATACTTAGAATCATAGGATTAGAAGGGACTGCAAGGGCCATCTAGGCTAACCCCCTGCCAAGATGCAGGATTTGTTGTGTCTAAAGGTACATGAAGAAGTACCATGTCACCTCTTCACCCCACCCCGACTTTAGAAATGCCCTGTAACTGGGCTAGGAGGAAACTTGTAACTAGCCAGTGGTGCTCGTGTTGCTACCCACTCCCAACTCTCACTAGTCTGCAGATTACTGAGCTTCTACTGTACATTTGTTCAATAGAAAATTGTTTTTAAAAAATTGTGCATTTGCATGCTCATTAAATGGTAAGATTCAATAACCTGTACTGGGTCTCCTTTCTAGTAGCACAGATCAGAGAGGTTCTGCTTCCCTACCCAGGAGAGTCAGAATAATAATATTAAATTAAAAGGAATCATGCTATTTGTCTGGAGATGATGGGATAACATCAAACAAAAACACCTGAATACATGTGGAAGTGAAACACTGATTTGTCAAAGTGGAGAAAAATAGTAGGAAACGAGTATGATAGAATTCAATTTCCCCTACTCATTTAATTAAGACCAGATCTATCTAATAAAAGCTTTTCATTTATTTAATTGATAAATCTATGTATATATTCTCTCAAGCAGCCCAAAAATCTGTTCTGTTTGCCACTGACAAAGAAAATACTTTCTCTCTCAAGTATTGAACTCTTGTCACTCAGTGCTGCTAGCAGAGACAAGAAGAAAGCTGGCATCTGTCTGCATAGTCTGAAAAAGGGCTATTAATAAGTAAACCCCTTTGCAATAATATGTTACAACTGAAAAGTTGCCTTTATATAAGAAAAGACTTTCTGCACTGTGGCTATATCTGCTCTAAGGAATTTTACAAAAAATACAATCAGTTACATCTCAGTGCTATCACCAACAGGAGGCCTAGTGTAGGCAAGGCTCTGGTCACATCCAGAGTTTTGATCACCATGTCAGTTAATCCCAATTAGAGATATTTTGCATTTGTACTGCTTCAGATACCTGTATTTGGAATCCTTTGATTAGACAGAATAATCAATAGCGGATGCTAAATGATGATGTTTGTAGCATGTTTTGCCCCTTGAGATGTCAAGTCATTTCTGAAATAGGGCATAGAATTTGCATTGATAATTTGGCAAATGTCCCCTTTTTCTTTTTGCTAGTTGCTTGTGAACAGTCTGTGATTCTCAAGAGTATATGTTATTCAAAATTAGTTGCTGAATAATTTCTGCAAATTATTCTTGGGTGTAGCTCATTTGCAAAGAGCTGGTTGTGGTAACCACTTGAAATTCAAGCTGGCTTGATTGGCTATGTAACTTACATGGTGTGTCTCTCACTAAGTGGTGATCAGATTAAATGTAAGTGTTTGTGATTACAAATTCAGAATTCCTGTCCTGCAAATATTCTACAATATTCACATAAAATGTACTTCCATCAGTGAATGCTCCTACTAGTGAACTCATTCACTAAGTCATTCACAGAGAACAGACACAAAAGGACCACAAACTCTGACAAAGTGGATTCATTTAAAAGTTCAAATGATTATTCATGCAGATTTTTTGCAGTTTTCACCCAGCTGTAAAGTCAGCCAACATAGACTGGCCACAGCTGTAACACCAGTCCCATATGGGATTGATGCCTTTTAGGGGCAATAACTTCCCAAGGAATATCATGAATATAGTGGCCTCAAACTATTTGTGAGAAAGATTAGAAGAACCCTCCACTCTGGGACTCACTTTCTAATTGATCCAAGAGAGTCTAGATTTTTTTTAAACCTGGAACTCTGGAGACTTTGGAAATAGCCCAAATTTGGCAACTTTCAGGGTATGCTGCAAAAAACACCAGTTTCATAGGCTCAGGTTTTGCTTCCTAGATGATGTAATGGGTAGGTGGCTGGCTGTCAAGTTCCTGTGGAACAGGTTTTAATGCTTTTGAAGTTTAATTTAATTGTACTTATTGTATGATTAATTCATGTTAAGGTACTGTGACAAAGTTCCTCCTCTATCTTGGTGGGTCCTGCGCTTATTGGCAGATTTTCTTGCCTCAGAGATTCACCATGTGGGTTGGGGAACAGCCCAGAGACCTTCCCCTCTGGAAGAACCCACAGGCCAGGTCAATTGGGAGGTTTGGGGGGAACCCGGGCCCGCCCTCTACTCCGGGTTCCAGCCCAGGGCCCAGTGGACTGCAGCTGTCTATAGTGCCTCCTGTAACAGCTGCATGACAGCTACAACTCCCTGGGCTACTTCCCCATGGCCTCCTCCAAACACCTTCCTTATTCTCACCACAGGACCTTCCTCCTGGTGTCTGATAACGCTTGTGCTCCTCAGTCCTCCAGCAGCATACCCTCTGACTCTCAGCTCCTTGCGCCTCTTGCTCCCAGCTCCTCACACTCACACCACAAACTGAAGTGAGCTCCTTTTTAAAACCCAGGTGCACCAATTAGCCTGCCTTAATTGATTCTAGCAGCTTCTTCTTAATTGGCTCCAGGTGTCCTAATTAGCCTGCCTGCCTTAACTGGTTCTAGCAGGTTCCTGATTACTCTAGTGCAGCCCCTTCTCTGGTCACTCAGGGAACAGAAAACTACTCATCCAGTGACCAGTATATTTGCCCTCTACCAGATTCCTGTACCCCACTGGTCTGGGTCTGTCACATATCCCTCCCCCCTGCTCAACGCCAAGGGGTTGGGCAGCTTGGGACGCCAGACAGTGCATACATGACAAGCCATCGGCGTTGCCATGACAGCTCCCTGCTCTGTGTTGCACACGGAACTGGAAAGGTTGGAGGGATAAGAACCATCTGGTCACCCTTGTGTTCTTTTCCTTGTTCCGCTGCATCCATTGAAGAGGGGCATGGTTGGTCACGAGGACAAATCTGCGCCCGAGCAGGTAGTAGCGCAATGTTTCCATGGCCCATTTTACAGCGAGGCATTCTCTCTCCACCACTGCATATTTTTGTTCCCTTGGAAGGAGTTTCCGACTGAGGTATAGAATTGGGTGTTCCTCCTCCCCGACCATCTGTGATAGAACGGCCCCCAACCCTACTTCCGATGCATCCGTCTGCAGGATAAACTCCTTGGTGAAATCAGGGGCTATCAGTACGGGGTTACTGCAGAGGGCAATCCGTAGGTTTGTGAATGCTTCCTCTGCTGCGTCAGACCATCTCACCAGATCAGGTCCACGGGCTTTCACTAGGTCTGTCAGGGGGCTTGCCCTTGTGGCAAAGTGGGGGATAAATCGTCGGTAATACCCCACCACACCTAGGCACGCCCGGACTTGTTTCTTGCGACTTGGTCGGGGCCAATTTTGGATGGCCTCTAACTTGTTCACTTGGGGTTTTACCAGACCTTTTCCCACAACGTAGCCAAGATATTTGGCCTCCGTAAACCCTACAGCGCACTTGGCAGGGTTTGCTGTAAGGCCAGCTCGCCTGAAGGTATCGAGGACTGCCTCCACCTTCTCCAGGTGGGTTTCCCAGTCTGGGGTATGAATGACCACATCGTCCAAGTAGGCAGCAGCATAACTGTTATGCGGGCGTAATAACTTGTCCATGAGGCGCTGGAAGGTAGCTGGGGCCCCATGTAGTCCAAAAGGGAGGACCGTATATTGAAAAAGACCCTCTGGTGTAGAGAACGCAGTCTTTTCCTTTGCGTCTTCTGCAAGGGGAATCTGCCAGTACCCCTTTGTCAAGTCTAGGGTAGTCAAGTACCGGGCATTACCCAGACAGTCCACTAGCTCATCTATGCGAGGTATGGGGTACGCGTCGAACTGGGATACTTCATTTAGTCGCCGGAAGTCGTTCCAAAATCTTGTGGTGCCATCAGGTTTGGGCACCAGCACGATTGGGCTGGACCACTGACTGTGGGATTCTTCGATGATCCCCAACTCCAGCATTTTTTTTTTACTTCTGCTTTTATTTCCTCCCTTTTTGCCGCTGGCACCCGATAGGGCCTCATTGTTACTCTGGCCCCAGGGTTCGTGACAATGTGGTGATATGTCTCGGTTGTTCGACCCGGTTTTGTCGAGAACACATCTTGGTTCCGGAAGATCATCTCAGACACCTCATTCTTCTGGTCTGGTGTTAAATCGGGAGACACTCTCACCTGTTTGGAAGGCTTGTTTTCCTTGGTTAGGTCTTTTTGGACCATTGTGCACGCCTCTTGTGCATGCCAGAAGAACCATCGTCGGACTCGTGCCAGGGTCTTCTCTACCCCCAAATGCCCCCCAAAAAGATGACTATGAGCAAGACTTAATACAGCATTCTGGTGTTTTTGAGGTACTAGGATCTGCTGTACCTTCTGCCCCTGTACTGGTGCAACCCGGTACAGGAGATCCTTCTGCATTACGAAGTAGGGTCCTGGTCCCTGGGTTTTTCCTTCCACGGGGACCCCATCTATTTCAGTCACCTCCTTCCTAATGTTGTCATACCTTGGGTCTTCTGCCTGGTCCCATCCAAAATTTCCTCTCCCGGGGCTAATCTGCCCAAGATCTAGGGGCCCAGTCTCTGTTGCCTCTACTGGTTCAGAAGCATTAGGGTGGGGGGTCAGACTCAGGTGCTTCTCCCTCCTGCGTGGCCTTCTTTTCAGCTGCGCGGGTCCGCCTACCTACAAGAGCGACCCTCTGGCTTTGGGTCAGTATTCGGGTTCCCAAGGCCTTAGCTGCCCTTCTTTCCCTTTTTGTCTTTCTACCCTGTCTGGGAGTGGAGAACAAATCTGGGGACATTTCAGAGAAGATTGGGGGTTGACAGTCTGCTGTGGATGCCTCACCAATTTTAGGGTCCCCATCTTTCTCCAATCCCCCTACTGGGAGTAAGTTTCCAAACCCTGGGAAGTCCCTCCCTATGAGCACCGGGTATGGGAGTTTAGGGACTACACCTGCTGCTACCTCAGTAATGTTCCCTTGGATCTCGATTTTTACTGGGATGGTGGGGTAGTAACTAACTGTCCCATGGACACATGTTATCCCCGTACGTTTAGCCTGTAGCAGCTGACTACGCTTCACGAGCTTCCCTGAGATAAGCGTGATAGCACTCCCCGAATGAACCAGTGCCGTGGTCCCTACCCCATTTAGTTTCACTGGTCTGGTATACATATGTGGGGTTAGTGAGACCCCCACAAGGTGGATTAGGGAGCATGGATCTGCCCAGTTCCCCAGGTTACACTGCATAGGCTCCTCAGCATTGGGACACTGTGCAGCTATGTGTCCCCACTCCCCGCAGGCATAACATCTGTATGGAGCCCTAGGCGTTCCCCGGTCTCTTGGTTTGGGCAGTCTAACACCACGATCCTCTTCTCCCTCAGTGCTCCGACTCTTTGTGGCCTCTGATGAGCCTTCAGCCTCTCTCTTTTTCCACCTGGGCCCTCCTGGTGGCCCAGTCACCCGAACTTTAGGGCTTGGTGCTGCTAGTTTAACCCGGGGTGCCTCTTCCTTAACTGGTCGGGTCAGCTCCCTCGCTGTCCTTCACCTCTCTACCAGGGCAACAACCTCGTCATAGGTGGCAGGTTCGTTCTGGCTTACCCAGGCACGAAGGTCTGGCAGTAATCCCCTCATGTATCGGTCGATGACCAGAATCTCTAGTATCTCTTCAGGACTCCGGGACTCTGTTTGCAACCACTTTCGTGCAAGATGGATGAGGTCATACCATTGGGACCACAGGGTTTTGTCTTCCTGGTACCTCCAACCGTGATACCGCTGGGCCCGCACTGCGGTCATTACCCCAGATCTGGCCAGGATCTCTGCTTTCAGCTGGGGGTAGTCTGCCGCAGCCTCTTCAGGCAGATCATGGTAGGCCTTCTGGGCCTCCCCACACAGGAATGGGGCAAGGATGCCAGACCACTGATCTCGAGGCCAGGCCTCCCGTAGGGCTGTCCTCTCAAAGGCCAGAAAGTATGCCTCTACATCATCCTCCCGCGTCATTTTCTGCAGCCAATGGCTGGCCCGTATGAGCCGTGTCCCATCATGGCTGCGGTTCAGCTCTGTAAGGGCCTTTACCTGGTTTACCAGTTCCCGCAACATAGCTCGGTCTTGGGCAGCCTGGTCCATCAGCAGGCAATTAGTCTCTTGCTGCAGCCGCACTGCCTCCTGTTGGGCGGCTGCCTGGACACGGGTAGCCTCCTGCTGGGCCACTGTGGCTTGTATCAGTGCCCGCACTACGTCATCCATTGTGATGAAAAAAATAAATAAATAAACCCTCTTTTTTTTTTTTAAATCACCCTCCTTCTTCCGCCGCGCTGTGCACACCAAGATCCCACTCCTGACACCAGTGTGACAAAGTTCATCCTCTATCTTGGTGGGTCCTGCGCTTATTGGCAGATTTTCTTGCCTCAGAGATTCACCATGTGGGTTGGGGAACAGCCCAGAGACCTTCCCCTCTGGAAGAACCCACAGGCCAGGTCAATTGGGAGGTTTGGGGGGAACCCGAGCCCGCCCTCTACTCCGGGTTCCAGCCCAGGGCCCTGTGGACTGCAGCTGTCTATAGTGCCTCCTGTAACAGCTGCATGACAGCTACAACTCCCTGGGCTACTTCCCCATGGCCTCCTCCAAACACCTTCCTTATTCTCACCACAGGACCTTCCTCCTGGTGTCTGATAATGCTTGTGCTCCTCAGTCCTCCAGCAGCACACCCTCTGACTCTCAGCTCCTTGCGCCTCTTGCTCCCAGCTCCTCACACTCACACCACAAACTGAAGTGAGCTCCTTTTTAAAACCCAGGTGCACCAATTAGCCTGCCTTAATTGATTCTAGCAGCTTCTTCTTAATTGGCTCCAGGTGTCCTAATTAGCCTGCCTGCCTTAACTGGTTCTAGCAGGTTCCTGATTACTCTAGTGCAGCCCCTTCTCTGGTCACTCAGGGAACAGAAAACTACTCATCCAGTGACCAGTATATTTGCCCTCTACCAGACTCCTGTACCCCACTGGTCTGGGTCTGTCACAGTACCTAGAGCTTTGCATAGGTGTCTTTGGTGTTCATTTGAAAATGAAATAAATAAATTTCACAGCAAATTGCTGGATGCATCTGTTCCCCTGGACTTTCTCTTTTATTGTTTATTTTGCTCATTTCCAATGGTGGACTCTATTTTATATGTGTTCATTATATTGAGAGGGCCTGGTTTTCAAAAAGAGTTCAGCACCCAAAAGCTCTAATTGAGAACTGTAGGAACAATGGCAGCATCTGGGTTCTGAGCACTTTTGAAAATCTGGACTTGAGTTTATTGTGAACTGTTAATTATAGTTGTATGTTATATTGTACTGCATTAGTCTGAAGGCTATATTCTATTGTATGCTGCCTGAAAGCCTTTGTATCTGAATTTGAACTGTGTTAAAGGATTTTTACCCTTGAATTTTAATTGTATAATGTTGGGGGCTTGAGAATAACTATGTTAAAAGAAATAAACATTGCAGACAGCTAAATAGCTTAATATTTCAGTACTCACCAGTCTCTAATAATTCAGTAAGTACAGAAACAATCAGTATACTTTTGCAATTACAATGTACAATAAAACAACATAACCAGGAAAATGTTACTACAATGTACACATGTAGCAATTAAAATAGAATACACATTAATTTAAATTTCCCATTTTCCCAAAAGACCTTAATGTTCTTGTCATTCAGATGGCTGTGAGAATCCATCTCATGTGTTACTAAAACCTATTTTGACTTGCAAGCTGACTGAAACACAAGAAGTAAATAAACAACAGAAAGCGTGAAAAGTAAATTGCATTTTTTAAAAAATTGTTCAGGTTTAATAGCACTTGTGAACATAGAGAAATTGACCAGAATAGCTCCCCCTGTGGACACTATTCTATTACCAAATAATGAGGATGCTTCCAAAGTGGAGTAAGTATTCTGAAATAAAATCATTTTTATTCCAAAGTAGAATATCTAGATGGGGAGCTATTCTAGTCAATTTCCCCTAGTAATCCAAGGTATTATTAGTAATATAAGAAAAGAATTGTGCTTACAACATGTTTTAAATTGTCCATACCTATACTATTGATGCACATGAGGCTTCTTAGATATCATTTTTGTGTTATTCATCTCAAGTGAGATCTGCATTTATTGGACCAACAGAACACACAGCAAGATTCTGCCATCTGTCAGTTACCCATTTGAGGGTAACAGGTGTAACTGAGGGTTGAATTTAGCCCATTCTGTGGAAAGTGTCAGCTGACTGTAGTGGGAAAACACATTCTGTACTGTAGCTACTATAGTGACATTCACCCACATACCCAAATACACTAGAGTCATCAGGAAAGAGCATGATTCAGGCAGCTCTGTGTCTCAAAAGCAACCAGGGGAGTGGGCAAAAAATAGTCTTTGTGATTTTCAAAAAAGAAAACAATCAAAAAAATTCATGGAAAATTTTGAAAAATTCATGACCCAGAAGAATGAAAATGCCTTGAATTTTTTTTAATTTATTTTTTTTAAATAAAGTTATTATTTTTCAACCAGCTCTAATAAACTAGAACTTTTGCTTCAGGGATTAGACAGAATTTAGTCCTGGGTCTTAGTCTCAGGAATCCACAATCCAGTCCTCTCGCAAACAATTTAGAAACATTCTGTACTTCCTCTCTCTTTCTCCTCTTTTTGCCATGCTTCTTAGCACATCCCAGTTGGAAGGCTCTCCCCACAGGACTGGCAGCATATGTTCCAGAATAAAACAAAGCTGTTTTCTCAACAATTGATTATTATTAAGAAAAAATCAGCATGCATCTGTAACAGGGAAAGTGACAGTATAATAACTCACTACACATGAGAGACAACCTTTCCATTTACAGGAAAATGAGAAAGTGTTTGAAATCTGTATTAGCAAAATCTGCCATTCTGAGCATGCTGCCCTCTAGCATGTGTTTGTTCTTAGCAGAGCTTGAAGACTTCAGGGAGCATTATCGGGGTCTTAAAAAAGCTCTACACCGAACAAAAAATGTGGAGTGATACTTCACTTTTCTGGGAAAAATCTTTAATAGTTGTGGACATCATGTCTTTTTAAACTGTTAGTACTAAAGGAGAATCAAGAAGTGATTAACCAGTAGGAACCAGTGAGAATCTCAAAAATCTGACTGCAGGTTGTACACTACAGAACCTACTTGAAATGTGCACTGATCTATCTGTATTATGTGAAAATCAAGGTATGTATGATGAGTTGAAGAATATAGCAATTATTTATGAAAGAACACCAAAAAAATCTTTCTCTTTTCCTTATGACTGAGTCTTGTTTTCTCTTTATATCTTTGTGCTGTCTCCATGTATTTTATGCTCAATAGCATAATCAGCAGAAATTATCAATGGGCTTGATCCCATGCATATTGAAGTCAATGGAAAATTCCCATTGGTCTTAATGAAAACAGGAGCCAGGCAGACCCAACATCAGGTAATAATCACTATTAAAACTACCTTATTCATAGTATCAGGGGGTAGCTGTGTTAGTCTGTATCCACAAAAACAACAAGGAGTTTGGTGGCACCTTAAAGACTAACAGATTTATTTGGGCATAAGCTTTCATGGGTAAAAACTGAAAAAGTGGGGTTTTTTACCCACGAAAGCTTATGCCCAAATAAATCTGTTAGTCTTTAAGGTGCCACCGGACTCCTTGTTGTTTTTACCTTATTCACAGACATAGAATTTAAGGTCAGATGGGACCATTACATCATCTTGTCTAATCTCATGTATATCACAGGCCATTGTCAACCCATATGTCAACCCATTACCCCTGTATTGAACCCAATAATTTGTATTTAACTAAAGTATAAACTTGTGTTTGGCTAAAGCATACCTTCAAGAAAGTCATTCAGTCTTGATTTGAAAGCAAAGTGATGGAGAAACCACCATTCCCTTGGTAGTTTGTCCCAATGGTCAATAACCCTCACTATTTAAAATGTGTGCCCTATTTCTAAAGTGAATTTGTCTGTCTTCAGCTTCCAGCCCTGGGTTCTTGTTATGCCTTCCATGCTAAATTAAAGATCCCATCGGTACCTGGTATAGTCTCCCATGAAGATACTCATACACCATAATCAAACTATCTCTGGGTCTTATTTTTGATAAACTGAACAGATTGAGCTCTTTTAAATAGTTCATTGTAAGGCATTTTTTCCAGCCCTTGAATCATTTTTGTGGCTCTTTTGTGCACTCTCTCCAGTTTTTTAACATCCTTTTAAACCTTCTAAGGACTTTTATTTGTTTGTTTGTTTCCCTCCCTTTTTCATTATGTGATTTTATTTATTTGCTTTAGGAAGACAAAGATACGGTAGCATATAAAAAGGGTATTTTGTTTGTACATATTACACTTCAGTCTCAATATCAGCATAAACTTGAAGGGCCAGGTCTCAAGCTGATGGAAATAGAAATAACTTCATTGTGGAGTTATGCTGATTTACACCAACTGAGGAACTATAATGGAATTTTTACTCCCAATGTTGATAAAAGCTAGCTTTGGGGGTATTCTCTCTGTGAAAAGGGGCCAGTTTGCGTTACTGAGTGCATGTGTGCATGCACCCATACAAAGATTAAGCAATTTATTAAAACAGCTTTTCTTGTTTGCTTCCCCTGGTATCTATATGACCAGCTTGTTCTTCAGTGTCAGTGCAATTGCTTTTGAAAATTGTTATTGCAAACTGCAGATTTATGCAAATCTCTATTTTTGATTTTAAAAAAGAGAGAGCTGTTTATCCACTCTGCGGTGATGTGCGAGGAATAAGTACCTCCAATAATTTTCTTTGGCCAAACACTGCTTGCCTTAATTACAAAGATGGGCCCACTGAAGTCAAAGGGACAAAAACTGTCCTTTGAGAAGTGTGTAACTCTCACTGAATGAAAGCAGGGTTGTATGCATGTATCTTAGGGCAGAACTTAGCTCAGTGGGACAACTCACATGAGTTGAGATGAGTAGGATTTCACCCACTGCAAATATGGATACGTTCAATCACAGTGGACTTCAATAGATGTTGTGGGTTCTCTAAAGTAATCCATTATGACCCAATCCTCCTTCCATTGAATTCAGTGACATTCACTTCATTGGAAGCTGGATCGGGCACTTAAACAGAAAGTGCAGCCTAAAACATTGTCAAATACAATGTGTTTTGTAACAAAGTGCAACATAAAACTGATTGTCAAATGAAAAGCATTTTGCAAACAATAATTGCTCTTGGCTTCACAAAGTGTCAACTCTGGAATTTTTGATTTCCTTTCTGCCTGGTCTATTTTCTCTTTTGTGTATAAATAAATCATTTTTTTCACATTTTCTCTTTACCCTGCCAGGGTAACTGGAAGGGCTTCAGCAAGGCACATTGTTCTAGCTTATTGTGTGAAAATGACTAAAAGTGTTAGTTCAATGTCATCTTCAAATATCTTTCAGTGGCTGCTTAAATCACTAGCCTTGTATAACAGTTTCTGGCTATTCAAAAGCCCTTGAAAAGGTTGCTCCGTGTTGGTATTTCATAGTATTGAACAGGAAATAAACTAAGACTTCCATCCTGAGCATTGTGAAAGAGCTAAAAAAAGAGAAAAAGTCACTTACACCAGAATTTTGCAAGTTTCTTTTGGGCAATATGAACAATTCACAATTCATTGAAGTAACTTTTGGTTACTGGCTCCCTAACTTTGTGGGCAGCTATTCAATATGTTGCCTGGATAGACTAGACATTTCTTTGAGTAGACGAGGCTGGGGTTCAAAGTTAAAGGCAATGACAAATAGAGACTAAAATGTGTCTAATTAAACTCTCTACCATTTCCCCGCTCTAACTGACACCATGAGATCCTAGTAAACTCAGGAACAGCTTTCGAAGTCAGTGAGGCCAGAAATCGGAAGGGAATCAATCTGGACAGATTCCAGCCAATGATTTTCAGTGCCTCAGGTTTCGGGTGCCCCAGGCGGGACCCATTAAAGCGGGCCTGACTTTTAGGAAGTCCTGAGCACCTGTGCTCTAAAATCAGCCGTGGCCGGCCCCTGGCTGCGCTAAGGCGTGGAACAAACGCAGGCGGGGGCTGAGCTATGAAGCGGTTTGTACCGTCTAAGGAAATAACAGCCCGCCTCAGGCCGAGCGCACTCACTGCGGGCGGGAACTCCGCTCCCCGCCGCGCGGCTGGGCTGCTTCAGCGCCGAGCGAGGCCGGGCTGGCCGCGCCGCTGCGCCCAGCTCCGTCCCCCCGCCCTCCCGCCAGTCCCCGCCTCCCCGCCGGCCGGCCGCTGGAGGGGACAGGGCGGGGGACGCAGCCCGCCCTGGAGTTGCTCCGGCAGCTCGCGCAGAGGCTCCAGAGCGCGACTCGCCTTCCGAGCCGGCGGCGCCCAGCGAGCGGCTTCCCGGGCGCGCCCCAGTCCCGCCGCGGGACGGGCAGGGATGGCGCGTACCTGAGCCCTGCCGTGCCCTCCGCCCAGCGCAGCAGCCATGCCCGGAGACCTGCCCTGGCTCAACCTCTCCAGCCGCCCGGCGGCGCTGGGCAACGCGTGCGCGGCCGGCGCGGGGCAGCTGCTTCAGCACCCCGGCCAGTTCTCCGCCGGCCTCTCGGTGCTGCTGGCCGCGCTCATGGGGCTGCTGGTGCTGGCCACCGTGCTGGGCAACGCGCTGGTCATCCTGGCCTTCGTAGTGGACCGGAGCCTCCGCACGCAGGGCAACTTCTTCTTCCTCAACCTGGCCCTCGCCGACCTCCTGGTGGGTGAGTTCCGCCCCCAGCGGCGCGCCCGCGGGAGCCGGGCACCGGAGCTGGTTGGGACGGCCAGGGGCATGGCCCGGCCCCGCGCTGGGACCCCAGGGCGATACTGAGCACGCGGAGAGCCAGTCCCTGGGCGCTGCAGCCGGGGTGGGGACCGCCCCCAGGCCGGGGCAGGGAACGGGGCAGCACTGTGCCCAGCTGGGGCTGGAACAGGTTAATTCCCGGGGGCAGGGCGAGTGCAGCCCCCACCTCACCCCACCTTTCCCAAGGGGATAGGGGCCCAGGCTGTACGCTGGGGCTCAACCACCAGCCAGCTGGCATTAAACGTTTGGGTCCTGCCCCGCTGGAAGTGCCGGGCGGGTTAAAACAGGAGTACGCGGAGCCGGGGGGCAGGTGGGGTCGTGCGGTGCTGAGCTCTCTGTCCGCAGGTGGCTTCTGCATCCCGCTCTACATCCCCTACGTGCTGACGGGCGAGTGGAAGTTCGGCAAAGGCTTGTGCAAGCTGTGGCTGGTGGTGGATTACCTGGTGTGCACCGCCTCCGTCTTCAACATCGTCCTGATCAGCTTCGACAGATTCATTTCCGTTACCAAAGCGGTAAGGGACAGAGCCCTTCTACCTGAACCCCGGCCCTGCCTGGAGCTCCACGCCCCTCGCTGCAGCAGCGCTCAGCCTGGAGGCTAAGGGGAGACTCCTAGGTTAAAAGGGATAAGATCGGACCCGCTAATAAAGGCAAAAGAGAATGTGGGTTTTGAGGCTGGTCAGCACGGTCTGCATCATTACCACTGCTTGCCAACCGTGCTCCAGCCAACTCACAGGGACTGAATGCTACCTTAGCAAAACAAAGCAAGGCTTAGATTGATTTGGTTTGAGTCTTCAGTTTAGGAGGAACTGAATTTTAACAGTTCACAGAGGGATGCAGATTAGTTGCCTAGAGGCTAGGTTAAAACAAGGGCAGGGAATTAGAGTCACATTCACAAGCAGTTGTACTTGGCGGTGCAAGGCGTGACAAATACTAATTAAAGGCCACAACAAGCATGTGAAGCAGGGAAGTTCCATCTCCCTCATTTTATAGCAAGTCAAGGACCAGCATAGGATTTCAATTCAGGTTTCTGCCCCCCCCCACACACACACACACCTGTGACCATTGCTATAGCCCCCACTTCCCTCAATATTTGGGCATTCATTGAAATACACATTGTGGAGTGAGTAGTCATTTTGCAGAAATAGCTTGCACCTTTTTGCATGGCAGTTTTCCTTTTATCCTTCATGTCATTGCTTTTCTTTCTGATTTTGTTTGGGAAACAGTAAGATTTCCCAAAATATTGATTTTAATATCCATTGTTTATTACAAGTCACAGACTGAGGCAGTAAGACAGGTGGGGACCTAATAATTTTTAGTGATCATAGCCTGTCATACCAAAATTAAGCATTACAGCCTTTCCTACAATTTAGTAAGCGTTTGCAGAGGTGTTCTGTAAACTCAACTCATCACTTGGAAATGTAATTTAAGTTACTTAACTAATCCCACAGGAGAAAATATAAAAACTAAGAAACAAAAATTCACTCCCACAATATCCCACAAGCAGGCATCATAGCTACTACAACGAAACACATGCAACCTCTGACTGGGGCTAGAAGTATGAACCTTTCCTCGAGAATGCATGTGTTTTGTGCAGTCCACAGCTCTTAGGAATGGTGCAAGGTGCAATTCTTTGTCCACAGAACATGGACAATCAAGCAGCTGGAAGGGTGCCTATTTTATTAAATGGTGGGTGTTGGAAAGGAAGTTGCAGGAATGGCTTTGGTTTGTTACAAAAATGAAACCTTTTCTTGCTAAGCACACTAAGTGTGCCCAGCAGGTACAACATAAAAATAAAACAGGAATCCTTAACATTGTAGTTATAGGTTATTGAATTGTTCTGGGGAGCATGAACATAATTTGATACTTTTTTCATTGCTTAGGTGAGTTACAGAGCTCAGAAGGGGATGACTAGAAATGCCGTATTAAAGATGATAATTGTATGGATTGCAGCTTTTCTTCTCTATGGACCAGCCATCATCAGTTGGGAGTATATTGCTCAAAAAACTATCCTCCCTGAAGGAGAGTGCTATGCTGAATTCTTCTACAATTGGTATTTCTTAATGATTGCTTCCACTATTGAATTCTTTACACCTTTCATTAGCGTTACATACTTTAACTTAAGCATTTACATCAACATCAAGAAGCGCACTCCCATGAGAAACGAAAACCTAGCACCTGGTCAAGAGGACTGTGAAACAAGTTTCCAAGGGAAAAAAAGAGAGCATGTAATATTTTTTGTAAAACCTACTGCCAGACAGAGAGATAAGAAAAGGAGAGCTAGTAGCCTTTCACCTACTAGACCCTGCGGTTCAAGGCTCAGCCTATGTAAACTTGATAACCAGTCCCTAGATTTTAATGTCGGTCAAGATTTACCACCCTTACAGGTGGATGTTGAGACTAAACAACCCAGGGGCAGTTTTTACAAAGCTATAGAAAACGTTTGCAACACCACAAGAAGAACAGACATTGCCAACAGCATGGCAAACAGAGTTAGACTTTCCCGGGACAAACGAGTAGCCAAGTCTTTAGCAATTATTGTCTGTCTGTTTGGTTTGTGTTGGGCTCCTTATACACTTCTGATGATCATTAGAGCAGCTTGTCATGGGCAATGTGTGCATCATTCTCTCTATGAGACTTCATTTTGGCTTCTGTGGCTGAACTCAGCCATTAACCCTGTTTTATACCCACTATGCCACATGAGCTTCAGAAAAGCTTTTATAAAACTGCTGTGTCCTGGTAAGGCTAAAATTCATCCTCACATTTTTATGTAAAAATGTGTAAGGAAAACAAGCATGTTATGTAGAAACACTACTTGCTTCTAAAAGGAACCTACTGGTGCTGCTTTGGTTTAGGTCCATGAATTAGGACTACCACTAGTTACTTTAAGTCAGGGTAGGCTTAGGAGAATTTAAAGATCAATAAAAATATAAATCTCTGATTTATTTGTAACAGTGCAATGCTAATGCATCACAACCAGAAAGTGGCCCTAGCTAGTCTGTTTTTATTCAAAGCAGAATGACATGCAAAAAGGCAAACAACAATCCTATGAAAAAAGTAAAGTAAGAGTTTGCAAAGTCTTTCACCTTTAATACTTTCAGGTGTTAACAGGTTAGGATTTTTTCTTAAAATATGATCTGTAACCTGATAAAATTCCCTTTAATTACTTTGCAATGATAAAGTGTAGATGACATCTGCAGGCCACAAAAATACAGAGTACAGAAAGTAAAAATACTGCAAGAATTAATATAAGTTAAAATATAGAGTCTAGTTTGAAAAGATGTATTTTTCAGAAAGAAACTGATTAGATTTACAGTATTTTTATTCCTCCATTAAAATAATCAAAATGTACAGAGACAGTTTAAGAAAACATAAGCTGTGTGTGGATTTATCAATGTGTAAGCAATATTGCACCATTTATAAACAACGCTGCACTACGGACCGAATTCAAAATTCACGAAAGCTAATCATAGTCTCCCTTGGCTTAAGTGAGTTTTGGATAGGGGCCCAAATATCTGTGCGTGTTCTTATACAGAATAGCACACCATCGTACTCTTGTGTATAATGCCATACCTAAAAAACAGCAGCCTATTTTATACCTATGTACATCTATAAAACAGAGTTAAAACTAAGTGAATACAGAACAAACGTGAATGAATAAAATGTGTTTGGTAAGTAAGGGGAAGGTTTAACAGTTATTAACCCTGGATGGATATATATGGAAATGAGTACTACTCTAAATATGAATGTTGATGTGGCTTATTATTGGGCTATTGAGAGAAGAGATTAATAGAAGGAAGAAAAATGTGGGCAAAGAAGAGTCTAATTTTAGTTTTTCTATTGTGTCATGTTAGCAGTCTGCTAGTACAGAGTCCAGCATAATGTCAATGGGCATTAGGGTCAAAGTTGCAAAGAAATATAAACATGTGCTCCAATTATGTGTGGTAGCATAAAAGTATGTATTTACCCTACAGGCATCTTTTTAAATCTATGAACAGTGCTTAAAGTGATACTAAAATGTTTTTATGAATCTCACTATCCACAATCTTTGTCTCAAATAAAAATTAGTATTAAGACTAAAATTGATTTCCTGCTTCTGCAACATTTTAAGTCAATGAAAATATTTGTAGACAAACAGATATTGGTTGAAATTCATTTTTAAAAACACTCAAATCTTTCAAAGCCTAGTTATATACAGTCAGATCAGACACATTCCGTGAAAATCCAGGGAAATCCCCCAAAATAAAACACAAAGTAAAAAATACAAACATCAAGTCTGAATCTTTCAAAACGTAAATCCTTTTGCAGATAAAAATGGTTTGCTTTTTTAAATACAGTGTCCAGTGGCCTATCAGAAAGTTACTAGTGTTAAGTGAAAATATTGATACATTAGGCCCAATATAAATCCTTACTAGTCTTTTACTCAAGTCCACTCCCATCTCATCCAGTAAAGACTGTTCTCCCCAGAGTCTCTACCATGGCGGGGCTTAGGAAATGGCAGTAGGGGAAAAAAAAAAAAAAAAAGACTGAAAATATCTCCCCTTTTCTCAAATATTTGTAAGGGATACACTACCAGTCAAGCACTTATGTTATTTGGAGCAAATCCTGTCCCTAGAAAACAGCCATGCTGTGCACTGAGGCAGGTAGGGGAGAGAGAATGACCACTCCATAACCAATGAGGTAGTTGTGTAGCTCGTCTAGATAATACTTTGTCCTGCCATGAGAGCAGGGGATTCCCTTCCAGGCCTATGAAATACCAGTCCCACTACTCTTGCCCTCCCCTAAACCTATCTGTGCAGTGAAATGCAGGAAGCACCCACAGAAGACAGATCCACAGCGTGCTCCCACCAGAAAGATATTGCAGTGGTTCTGCTGTGTTCAGGTGTGTCTGCGTTAATTTGAGAGGTGAAAGCAGGATTTGGCTTTTTACCTCTTCAGTTCTCTCATCTTTCTCTCCCCACCCCAATGGGGAGAGTCAAATCTCGATGGACACACTGAATGCCAAAATCACTTCTACACTTTAAGCACACTGATCTGAGCAGTGAAACTCATGAAAGGTGCAGTTTCTTAGCTAGCAGGATGTTCCCCCATGAGCTTCCTCTGTGTTGTTTTGCAACTACTTCCCCATTGACAAACTGGAAAAAAAAAATCAGTTGGTGAATAGCAGTATTCATATTTGTCCATTACCACAGCAGACATACGTGTTAATCAGCTGTTATGACCCATCTTGTATTATATGCAGCCTGTGAAACACTGGTTTTGAAATCTGTTACTTTGTAAAAACTTCCATTAAAAAATAAGTTTACTGTAAATGAATTGTCTAAGTCATAAAATAGCCTACTTACTTAATACTTATACTCTGGCTCCAGCATACATGGTTACTTTGGAGACAGAAGCTGATATGGTAAAATGGACCTACTCCCAAGACTGTTAATTGTGCTCTCCCTTGGATATGCTTCATGAAGATCTAGCAGATGGGCCTTTAGGACTCCTATGAGCTGGATAGGGGGTCTGTATTGTAAAACAATGGGTGGTTCTTATTTCTTAGCTCCACACCACCACCTACAAACTCTTACTATAAAGATGACTCACTAAACTTTTTAGAATAGAGATTCGCTAGAGCTACAGAATAGAAGCGATGTTCACACCTTTCTAGCATAAGAGTTTGTAGACAGACTGTTCTTGGAAGGCCAAAAGATGCCAACAACATTAAACTTTTCCATAGAGGGCACAACTGGTGCTTGTAATCAGTGCATCTCTTGCAGATATTGAGGCATAGCGTAAGGCATCCTTTCCAGAGTTTACTATTAAGAAATTATACATTTAAATAAAGGCACTCATCACCATAGCACAGAATCTGCAGTATCAAACCATTTGCCTGGATCACCAGAGATTTCTAGGTGTTCTCCCACCAGCATCAGCATGTCAACACAGACTTCTATACTCACTGCCCAAATGGGTCCACTGCTGCTATTTGTACAAGGCTAATAAAACAGTTTTTGGTAGGTGTTGGGGTTGATTATTAGTCCTTAAGTTGAGTTAGGACCAGGCAGAGGACAGATCTTTTAGTGGAATTCCCTTGCAGAAGGAGATCACCAGTTTCTTATACAGACTGACTTTAGCAGCTGGCCCAGTAGCCAATTTTGTAAGCCTCCTGCATCTACTTTTATTTTCCTCACCCCTTAATAGCCTTCAGCCAAAACACCCCAGCTATCTGGCTGTGTACTTTCTTTAGATTCTAGTGGGGTATTTTATTGTATGACAGATCTCACAATAGGCATTCTATAAAATAAAAATATATGTACAACTTTCAGCCAGATGCTGATAAGTGAATGTATGTTAGTGTTTTTGGCTGAATTCTGATGTTAGGTAGCCATTTTATAATCCTGCCATCTGCATTCACTGGAACACCAGTGTACGCTCTCCCCATTAGTTTGAGTTAAATGCACTTAGATTTTTATGACCCCACCTGCGATTCAAGAAATTTACTTTTGCTTTTACTGTAACAAACATTAAATACAACAGCAGACAGACATAAAACCAGAGTTAATAGCAACTTTATTGTTTCAATGGTGCAAAATCATGATACTGAATAAACTTGTGTAATGCATTTTTCCCTAAATTTACAATGGTTATACATATACACTATATAGATCACAATTTCTCTATTTTTTTATACTATCTGGAACAAAATTATCTTGATAAATACGCCCTGTGCACAGTACTGGCCCTCACTGAATATCACAGAGCCCTAATATGCAAAATATAACTTTTGTTTCTGAGCATGGTGTTTTAAAACTCTCCAAACATGCATTAATATATTCTAGTTTTTAGGGAAAATATTACACTTAGACTTAACTTGCACTAAAAGAAAAGCTCAAGCAGAATCCAACAAACAATAGCCCCCAAAATCAAACGCTCTATTAAAGAAAAAGAAAAAAAATCAGATCACTTTGAGATGGATAGCCACTGCCAGGTTAGAGTTCCATAGTGCTACAGAAGCGACAGTGAACATGACAGAAAAGACAGGTCAGAACATGGAATAAAAGAGCCCTCACATGTCACATGAATTTTAAAGAAACAGGTCCAGTCATGCTAACATGATCAAATCTATAGTTGCTGGTCCAATCTGAACACCTTTTAAATTTGTTAACATATTGAACGCAAGTGTTTGGAAGTGCTGAACTGAACACATTACATTTAAATGAATTGTAACCTAACTTGGCATTTCTGAAAGGCACAGTCTATTAAATCTATCATAATAAAAAGACATACTGTGTGTAAATGGAAAGACAGAAATAAGTACAGTGTGTGCATGTCTGTGCAAGTGTGTCTTCTTTAAAGGACAAGACCTTCGTAAATTGGCCCTTCAGATTCTGGTGATTCCCTCCTCAAACGCAGGTGCTCCAGTGTGTTATGAAAATGTTTGTTAATTTGTTCCGTTTCTTCAGTAGATTCAAGGTTTGGAAGGTCTTCTCGTATCTTTTGTATGAGCTGATTCAAAACCTGAATTGTCACCTACAATAAATATATAAATAGTAAATCCTACTAGTAAATGAAAACTGAGCACATTTAATAGAGATCCGAGTTCTTTTCACCCACAGACTTTGCCTCCAAGTAAGTGCAGTTAGGGCACAAGAGAGATAGTCTTGCAGCTCTACCACAGGCTTGTGAGAATGATTTTGTACCTCCATTTACCCATCTTTAAAATAGGTACAATGCTTCTTACCTCACAAAAGTCTGCAAAGACTAATTAAGCAACATTAAAACACTTCAAAATCCCTTGTAAAAAATTATAGTGGCAAGTTTATTCATTTCTATTCGCTTTTCTAATAACCTTAGAATTAGAGCAGCTTCTATTGTAGAGAAAGCAGTCCCCGAAGTCTGGGATTTTCAATGGCACTTAAAGGAGTCTGGCATCCAACTCACTGGAATTCAATGGGAATTGAGCATCCTTAGGCTCATCCAAAAACCCACCCTAAACTTTACGTAAAGTAAAAGCCATACACAGGGAATCATTTCATCCACTGTTAAGTGCAGCTGCCTCTGGGGTGAAGCACAGCAACTATTTAACAAGACAGTACTACAGAACAGAAATCTGGAAATCTATTGGATTTAGCATATCATTGTAGTCAGATGTAAGAGAATTGATTTTCACAGCAGGATCTACTGAGAGCGTCAACGCAGTTTGGGCAAGCCAGAGGAAAATGCTTCAAATAAATCACAGAAAAGATAGGTCCTCTGAAACTAAGTTTTGAAGTTGGGCATCTTGGAAGGGTATGTTAAGTACAAAGCAGCCTCTGAAGTATGTTAACCACTGAAACCTAATTAGGCAACAAACCCATGCAACCTTATTTTGCAGTAGTATTATCACAAAGCATACAAAATTCAAAGTTACCCCATACTCATTTTCACAATCACATACCATATTGTATCTGAAATCCATTTTAAGTCAGTACAATACCAGAAGCCCTACTGATAAGATAAAAGTTCGCATCTGAAGCAAATTAGAACCAGTTCTCTCCCTGGGCAGAATATCTAAACATTCTCCTCTAACAGTTGTCTTTCCCCTTTCACATACATACAAGCAAGATGTACAAAATTAAACATGCTATCTACAACTAAATTAAAGTTAAACTTTAGGAGTTGAGTCCTAATAAATCACTTTATTATCCTCACCCCTTATATTCATCTTCACTTAAAGTGGCTAGTGGGTAATACAAGAACTTCTACTGAACATCTACATTTTATATTATAACCTGCTCTACACCTAAAATTAGGCTGACCTAGCTACAATCACCCAGGGCTGTGAAATTTTCAAATCCTGTGAGATGTAGTTAGGTCGACCTAATCTCCACTGTAGAATACTTCCACTGACCTAGCTATTGCCTCCTCGGGGAGGTGGATTACCTACATCGACCAAGAATCCCTTTCTGTCAACGTAAGAAGCATCAACACTACAGCAGCACAGCTCTTTCCTCCAAGAAACTAGAGACAAATGGCACTTGCAATAATTTAGAAAAAAGGGGATCTTTTTCAGACATAGAACTGATCCACTACTTTGTCAAGCAAAGGCAATACTAAGTAAACGGTGCTATGGGATGCATTTAACTCACGTCATTAGGAGAGTTGGGTATAAATTGTAGTGTAAGAAAAACTTCAAATAGGATTCAAATAAGAAAAATCCTATGGTTCTATATTACATCTTCACTTACCGCATCATTTTCCTTTTCGTAAAAATAGATGTATCTGTTCAGAATTTCTATAAAAAGCTGAACTTGGAGTGAAGGATCCATGCACTGATTTGCTATCTTTAGAGC
This sequence comes from Emys orbicularis, assembly GCF_028017835.1. NCBI lineage: Eukaryota > Metazoa > Chordata > Testudines > Emydidae > Emys > Emys orbicularis. The sequence goes on from NC_088696.1 coordinate 24,876,523, forward strand.
CTTTTTCAAGCATTCCATTACTCTCTTTCCTCCGTGAAGCTAAAGATAGAGAAAAACAAAATGTTTATATATAGGGACAAATGTAAGCCTCCAACACCATTCCAACCAACACCTGAGTGGCCAACAGTCAAGAACACCTGTGTACCAGGAATCTTACATAGCCTGAGCACAAGGACATGCAAAAACCTACATAAATTCACCCACCTATTTAGAGCATTCAAGCACTCCTTGAGACAGGACAACGAATGCACCCAACACTTCTTTTTAAAAGCTTGATAAAATGTTCTGAGACAGTAAATATAAAAAAGTGTACACACTTGCCTAACAGCATCCACTCTAGCTAAGGTGGCAAAAGCTTTCATTATAAACCCTATCTGAGTTTTTATCATACTAAAACTTTCTGAAGGAGTCACCAACTGGGCTGAAGTTTGTTGCTTGATCTTTGCAGGAAGGGGCCTTTAAAATTTAGTTTGAGAAAAATCCCTCTAATCTCCATGTAGTTGAAGGGTTAAATTTTCCCCTTTTAAAAAATTTAATTACAATCTTTTCTACACATGAAACAGGACTACAGTAAAGTCAGACAAGTATGAAACTTGGTCAAGTCCTCAACAAGGATTGCTGCTTTGGAGTTTGTGGGGGGGTGGGGGGGGGGGGAGATTTTGGAACCCACTTGGTCATTTTGAAAGTTACTTGCGCAGAATACACAATAAAATAAGTCTATAAATTAACACTTCAATATGGCACTGCAGCTAATTTAGTACTCATTTCTACTCCCATTCAAGTCAATAGTTTTTTCTACTGATTTTAGGCAATACGGCATCTGTCCTTAACTGCATGCTTTTCAAAATTTGCACTATTCAGGTGTTCATAACTTTTTAGTTACAGAGCTTACTTTACTTACTTTGTAGTTCTCATCAAGCCAAGGTTTAGGAAAGTCAAATTTAGTTGTTTTGTAATAGAGAATATAAAACAGACTTTACATCATAGCTTATCTAAGGTCTTCATAGACATGAAATCAAAACTCTTTGGAAAGAGTCAGACACCCAAATGCTGGGAAAATACCTAAAGTTTTTGTGAATATGCCCTCCTACCTCCTCTCCATTTTTGTCAGTGTTTCGGCCAGACCAAAACAGGTGGGCACAAGTGCTTACAGCCCGGCACTGGTCTGGCTTCTTAAGCAGCTTTGAAGCTGCCAGTGCACACTGAGTCCTCAAAGGCTCATGGTTCTCCTCACTGAAGCATTTCATCCTTTCAAATGTTCCAATTATCAAGGTGATTGCAGCCAGCTGTGCTTTTGAATCACTGATTTCATCTTCATACAGAGAGAATGCCTAATACAACCAAGAGAAGAGATGAAACAAAGTTACAATTACTGTTCCTTACATCATTATTAGCAAAGGGAATGTAAGTGTGTGTTCTAAAAGCTCTCTGGAGCTTTGTGGGTGGAATTCCATACATGCTTTTAGGCTGAACACTTAGTAAACAGGACATAGATTAATTCCTGCATGGACAGAACCAAGCTAGAAAGCCAGAAACTGAAAAAAAAACCAAACAAGCAAGCTTGTCTAAAGCAGCCACCTAACACACACACCCACACACCCCAGTGGCTACTACAAGTCATCTTTAAAATACTCTCAAAGCTTTACTAGAGCTTTGTTTAACCTTTAGTTAAAATGGCTGCTTAAGACAAGGAGCTTCCTATTACAGACAGCCCTTGGTGCAGGCTCCACTCTATATCCAGAATAGGTAAAATTGCACAGGGGATGATAAAACCAGTAAAGGGGTAAATTAGTGACCCTGGGTAGTAAATCCCACTGATATGAATGTCCAGCATAAAAACTATTTGTAAAGCGGCAATGCAAGTGTCTCATGAGGAAAAGACCCTCTTATTTAAAAAGACTAGGCACATGGCACACACACCTGACAATATCAGTCTCACTTTCATAAAACAAGATTCTATACACAACTTTTAAAAGTCCCACACCACCCACAATTAGACAGTGAAGCACAGCACATGCTGCATGTCTCAACTATCCAGACCTGGCATTGGAGACACAAGGCGATACTTTGGGGGGGTAGGGGGGGAGACTTTCAAACAGTTATCAAATAGGAAGATTGAGAGAGAGGTGTTAAGAGGAAAGAATAGGTTGGCCTCGAAAATTCATTGTTTTCCAGTAATCTGGTCAACGTGCAGTAAAGTTAGCGCAAGGAGTTATTCAACAGGGATCTATAAAATAAATGTGGTTCATTTTCAGATAAAAGGACTATCTGAAATAAGTTTTGTGGATTTTAGCAGCAAGACCCAGTATGAAAACTCAACACTGCAACTTCTGAAGCTTATTGTAAATGTCTTGGGGTTTTGCCACATCAGACAGGTAGCTGGAGCTTTGAACGAAGACTAGAAAACTTGCTGAAGCAGATTTAAAGGTCAGAAGAAGCCACATTCTCCAATGAAAGGACTGCTGGAGCAGCAGGTGGCACTGCTGTGCTCCAGAAGTTGTTAAATTAAAGCACTTGTTCAGGCAGGGAGAAGCTAGACTTAACATGGGACTGAAGGAGTAAAAGGGAAGATTCAGGGGTCTCTTCCTGAAGAGGATCAGTTGCTAGAATCACACCTTCAGCGATCTTTGTAGTTAAATGTCAGATTTAATTTCTATAGCCAACCCATAACAAAGAAACTAGCCGCACCAAGATTTTAAAGCAATGCAGGCGAAGAAAAATATTCAGCAACGTCATTGTTACCTGGGACATGAATTCATAGGCCACTGTTTCATGGTTTTCAAAACCAATTTCTCCAGCAGCCAGTGCTCCTTGGAGAAAAAGCCGCAGAGGCAGCTCTGCCAATTCTGCTTTGATTAAAGCACTGATGGTCTGATGTGCAAAAGAGAAGATCTTCTGGCATTTCTTTTCCCATTTGTCATCCTAAAGAAATACAGTTAAGTCAAAACTTGGACTAAGCCATCGCAACAGCAAGAAGAGTAAGATTCAGGAGAAGAAAGTAATCAAAACATGTTCATCATTACTCTTATTCTCTTCCTCTCTCAACTGATCTCACTCAGCTTTGCACACTAATTAAGAAAGCAGAATGTTTAATCACGTTAGAGCAGGTTACCACACAAAATACAGTTGCACTACTGTATCCTGGTGTAGAATTCTCAATGGTATTTCACAGAAAACCTTCCATTTATGACAGTTCAAAAGTAGCACTAAATATCACCTTCCCCACCACATTTTGGAGCTTGACTTTCAGAAATGTATACCCACTTTTGAGGCACAGTTACCATGTTTATGCTTAATGCTCACAAGCAAGTCAGCCCAACTACAAAACAGTGAACGTGCACATGATGTAAAGAAAAGAGTTGTGAACAGGGGTCATTATAAAATATAATCTTAAATTACATAACAGATTTTGATGCTCACCCTGAAAATATTTTGATGAGGAATGTTCTAACATCTCCAATACCAACCAACAACATCATACAAAGTGTGGAACAAACGTTTTACTGCGACAAAGAGGTCTTTGGATGAAGTGAGATTGCTAGTTTTCAAGGGGCCAGAGTGGAGTAAACTCTGTACATACTTGAAAAAAAATCTGCAATTTAGTAACTACTGCATTATAATTAATCTGAGAGAAGGAATTATTTGCTTTCAAAAGGGCTAACATTTTTAAAGATAGTTTATTTTAACTTTATGCACTTTTAGAGCTGCAGGTATCTAGCCTGATTTTAAGTAGCAATTTCATTGCAGTCACCTGAAGTATGCTCCCTTAATCATTTGCTGAATGATATCAGGGCATTAAAGTCAGCCACTTCCAGTCTCAGAACATAATCTAGAACAGGGGTGGGCAAACTTTTTGGACCAAGGGCCACATTGGCATTGCAAAACTGTTTGGAGGGCCAGGTAGGGAAGGCTGTGCCTCCCCAAACAGCCTGGTCGCCGCCCCCTGTCCCCTCCCACTTCCTGCCCCCTGACTGCCCCCCTCAGAACCATCGATCCATCCAACCCCCTCTGCTCCTTGTCCCCTGACTGCCCCCTCCCGGGACCCCTGCCCCTAACTGCCCTCCGGGACCCCACCCCTTATCCAACCCCCGTGTGCCCTGTCCCCTGACTGCCCTGAGCCCAGACAGCCCCCCCCGCCCCGGACTCCCATGCCTATCCAGCCTCCCTGTCCCCTGACATCTATCCACACACTGCCCCCCTGGGACCACACCCCCTATCCACCCCCCCCACCTCCCTATCCTCTGACTGCCCCGACCCCTATCCACACCGCCAACCCTGACAGCCCCCTCCCCGGGATTCCCACACCTATCCAACCCCCCCTCTATTCCCGGACCACCTCCCCCCAGAACCTCCGCTCCATCCAACCACCCCCTGCTCTCCATCCCCTGACTGCCCCTCGGGGCCCCCTGCCCCTTATCCAAACCCCTCCATCCCCCCCTTACCATACTGCTCAGCAGCAGGAGCTCGCAGCCGCGCGGCCCAGCCGGAGCCAGCCACGCTGCCCGGCAGGAGCGGCAGGCCAGAGCGCTGGCGGTGCGGCGCGCTGCGGCTCTGGGGGAGGGGCCGGGGGCTAGCCTCCCTGGCCGGGAGCTCAGGGGCCGTCAGGACAGGCCCGCGGGCCATAGTTTGCCCACCTCTGATCTAGAACTATCCAAGTTTACATCCAATTTTTGTTTTATAAAATTTTTGGCTAACAATTTCTTAGCTAGGAAACTGAGTGGATAAAACAAACTTTTATTTCGCTTGGCTGCCTAAGAAATTGATTTGCTTTCTTATTTAATATCTGCTTTGAGAAGATAAAGAAATCAGATTTTAAAACCCTGTATCAAATTTTGAACTACACAGTAAATTTTAGACAAACAGAAAAGATTTTTAGGAGAATAGGACTAGAAGCAAGTACACAAAATGTGCGTAACTCACCACTTTGGAATTCTCCTTGTAGCGAAAGGCAAGCTGGTATGCAGCAAAAACCAAGGGTGCCAGTGTGAAACGAATACGTTGGTTTCCACCTGCGCCAAAGTGTTTCCGGGCAGTGTTTAAAATCTAAAATGAAAGGACTAAAATTATTTTCATAATCCTAGAGATATTTTCACATTTGCCTTTTGGACCATATAGTGGCTTATGCCTTTAGGAATTAGGGAATTATTTTCAGTGAATGAATACAAAACTGGCTTTAGACCTCTCAGATCAAATCTACTAATTAATACCGCAAAGGTCCATTGAAAAAGATTCCAGAGAGCAATTTAAAACATTAAAAAAAAAAAAAAACACCGTGAAAGTGCTTGCACAAGTGCACTTGTGCATAGCCCCTTCTGACAAGACTGTTGACTGGAAGGAGTATTAAGAGTTGAGAACCCAAGGTTGAGAGCATGTTTTAAGCACAACATATGCACAGGGTGAAAGAGTGGCTTCAGAGAACAGCTTGCATATTTATAGCGAACGCAGTTTTTCAATGCATATTGAGATTCACCTTCAAGTTACTTCTCGTTTGTAGTTTTTGTATAGAACTCCAATCCTAAACATCTGTAGATTACTTTCCATTTCTGCAAGTGCTGATAATTGCTTAACATTTAAATATTCCCACAGCCACACCACTACACATAGTTGTCATTTTAAGTCTCAGAAGGTGACCCAGAAATGGGTACTGAGTTGTGCAGGATCATTCTGTGGCCTTGTCTTCACTGCAACAGAGACTAGTAATTCAAGCTAGCAGAGAGGCCACCCTGCAAAACCCTCAGCACACAGAGCGATTGGATAAGCAGCTAATGAGCTATGTCCTGTAGCTCTATCCCGACTGCGTTACTAGTTCAAGCATCAGCAGCACTTGAGCTTTAATCCACACATAAACTGGCCAGCTAGTTAAGGTTAAAGCACCACTAAACTTTAGCTTGATTGTGTGTGAGAGTGTGGTGACAGGAGTCAGGTTAAGGACAACACTTGAGTTATACCTTGAGCTAACACTGTAGTGAAGACAAACACAAACTTGGTATTAATCTGTCAGAAAGACAGGAGGACTATTCTTAAATAAAATATTGCCTTTTAACAACTACAAAAATTAGCTTATTCCTTTTGTTACCCTTTTTGTTTGTGTTATATTTCTGATACACTCATGGCATTGATCCATTGAATGGCTCAATGAATGGCTCACTGAATGCTTCTTAAAGTGAGGAGAAAGGTTTCAGAATGTGAGCTTCAAAGGGACCCTCCCTGTGAGGAGGGAGGGTCCTAGAGCCTGGGGTCCAACCCAAGCCCAAATGTCTACACCACAGTTAAACAGCTCCTTAGCCCAAGTCCAAATCAGCTGGCCCAGGCCAGCTGCAGGTGTTTAATTGCGGAGTAGACATACCCATAATCTCTGTGTGTGACTCACCACAGTGTGACCCTCCTCACACTGTGAGCAGCAGAAAAAACAAACATACTGTCATAGGAAAAAACTGTTCTGGCTCACGATTGTCTGGTGTCAAGTCAATACGTTTCATTTTACCTGGTCAGGGAGAATACTGGAAGTATGGAGCAAAGTTAGCCAGTGGATAGAAAATTTAAATACAACCTGATAGGTTACAGGTGAGTTTGGTTAAGACTAGTCACACCGATAAGCCACATAGAATAGGCAAAAACTTAGCTTGACTGGCTGAAGTGTATTCCTCAGATCTGCATTTTATTTAAAAAAAGGGGGGGGGGGAGGATTTACACTTTTCAGATTTCTAGAACTTTTGAAGCAAGAAATTCAGGGTCTCATTTTTTGTTTTTAAGTGCACTATTTATACTGTGTCAATGTAATTACCATAACTGCAAATGCATTAGGTAATTGTATGCACAAATGCATCTACCTAGTTGTCTTCACATACAAATGCCTGAATTTCATGGGCAGCTACATTAATGGGTGCAAACTACATTCTTAACTTGCACACATGTAAAGTGGACCCCAGAACATGCAGAAACTTCACATATCAATAAAAGCAAAAATTACTACACAGGAGTTCAGACCCTTTTCAGTAAGTCTTGGTGGTCAACACAATATGAGTTAAGTACCCATTATCTCCATATTTATTCTTACACTCATGATATGTTTGCATCACTTCCCTGCTCTTCATAAAGAGTTTTATTCACAAGTTTTCCAAAAATTTAAGTTAGGTCACAAACGTATCATTTTCTCTTCCACGCACACCCCTCCCCAAAAGTTGGTTGGATCTGTCCATGCATTATTCTTTTTGTAATTCCACCACATGCTAGTTCTAAAGCCAGTTCATCAAGAAGGCATTCTGCCTAGTGCTGTGAACTGTTTATACCTCAGCTTTTTCTTCCTGTTTAAATAAAGTTTCATTTTTTCTATTACAAATAAAGTAAGAGATCCCTACATACAGGGTTGTCAGAATCTAGGCGTTTTTCCAAGCATGGAGATTAACTTTTATTTATTGTGATATTTTCAATTTTATCAGACCAAATCATTGTATTATGGAAATAAAAAGCACAAATCTTTGTTCTAAGAATGCCAATCATAATTATAGATAAGTAACACTCTAGTCCCTTTTCAGACTTATAGCGTGAAGAAAATGTACACCGCCCACTAAGAACCACATTTGGATGATTGTCGAAGTTCCTAAAAGGATGCTATTATAAATTGGAAATCTGAGTGACATTGTAACAATGCATTTTTTTTTTTAAATAAATTGATAATCCCTATCCAGGTCTCAGAACTAAAATGTCAAGTTACTATAGCCACCAAGCTTTCTTGCTTTCTGAGTATACCATATTCCCAACATGATTTTGAAGAGTTCTTCGACGAATAATATAAAAAGCTGAAGAATCTGACTTTGCATATACAAATTATTCTCCTCCTTCATTCATTGTTCCATACATAAAGTCTACATGTAAATGCAGAGACAAGGTGGGTGAGGTAATATCATTTATTGCCAGGGTTCTGCCCCACTCTGGGTAAGGCACTGCAGTTTTGGGGGCAACACCCTTGTGCTCCCCCAACTCTGCCCATGGGCTCAGGGCTTCTGTCCGCGGGGAGCACCGGGGCTCAAGCCATGCACTGCTCCTGGCTTCAGCCTGCGGGGGGGGGGGGGGGAGGGGGAGGAGGAGGAAGAGAAGAGGAGAGGAGAGGGTCCTGGGGCTAGCCCCATTGCTCCCAGCTTTAACCGGGGGGGGGGGGCGGCGCAGTAGGGCTCCCAGGTTCAGCCCTGCATCACTCCCAGCTTCAGCCCCATGGGGAGGTGCCAGGGCTCATGGCATCAGGTTTCAGCCATGGGGCCCTGCAGCCCCCTGAAAGGGCTTGCAGACCGCACGGGGGCAGTGGACCACTGGTTGAGAACAGCTGGTTTATTGTATCAACTTCTGTTGGTGAGACAAAAAGGCTTTAGAGCCATACAGAGCTCTTCTTTGGGTCTGAGAAAGGTACTCCGAGCATGACAGCTAAACGCAAGGTGGAACAGATTGCTTTGCATAAGTAGTAAGCACATACATTCCAGGAAGTGGCCCGTTAACATCTCTGCAGTCATAGAGCAAAAAGAGGGAGTTACAGATTGTTGCAATAAGCCATAAATCCAGTCTCTGTTCAGTCTATGATTTTTAGGGTCTACCAGAGTTTTGTGGCTCAAAAACTCATCTCTCTCACCAACAGAAGTTGGTCCAATAAAAGATCTTACCTCATCCACCCTGTCTCTCTAATATCCTGGGATCAACACTGCTACAACTACATTGAATATGTAAAATACAGATCAGAGTAAGTAGTAGACCATTTATTCATCTCCTCCATTATTCACCGCTTAAGCTCTTAATGCATCCCAGGTGTTGATCCAATTTGCATTTGATTTATGCACTGCATTCTGTACAGGAGATCATTTGAAATCTTAGATATTGCATGCAAAAAAACTGTCAGCATCCCACAGCATCTCGTGAGGAATTAAGTGGTTTTTTTCCTGCAATTTAAGAAAATCCTGATGATATAAGACTCCTTGATGTTCATCAATAAGCCATCAACCTGTCTCCCTCTTAATTTCCTGTATTCTTTCTAACCGCTTCAGAAAGAAGCAATTTACAGAATTCTACCCCCAAAAAAAGCTATTTTAAAGAAGTGCTTCCAGGTCTACTTTACTGGTCAGCGTGACTGATAATGTCAGATTTTTAGAGGAAGAAACATAGGTAAACCATTTTTAAGAAGACTATAGCTTCAGTTGAATTGGACTGAAGTGTTTAATGCAAGCCATTCAATTAATGAAAAGTTCAGGGCAATCAGTGCAGTTGTACCCTAAAATCATTTCTATTAAAAATATACTGATTTTATTGTTTCCAGTTACCAATAGGTCAGTTACCAACAGCTCCTCTTATAGCATAAAAACAAAAGATATCCTTAGAGGCTCAGAACCAAGGTCACTTAAGACTATCTATCAACACCTAAAAACACCTTGGGAGACAGACCTGTCCTCGCTTACAGACAACCCCCCAACCTAAAGCAAATACTCACCAGCAACCACACATCACTGAACAAAAACACTGACCCAGGAACCTATCCTTGTAACAAAGCCCGATGCCAACTCTGTCCACATATCTATTCAAGCGACATCATCATAGGACCTAATCACATCAGCCATACCATCAGGGGCTCGTTCACCTGCACATCTACCAATGTGATATATGCCATCATGTGCCAGCAATGCCCCTCTGCCATGTACATTGGCCAAACCGGACAGTCTCTACGCAAAAGAATTAATGGACACAAATCTGACATCAGGAATCATAATACCCAAAAACCAGTGGGAGAACACTTTAACCTGTCTGGTCATTCAATGACAGACCTGCGGGTGGCTATCTTAAAACAGAAAAACTTCAAAAACAGACTCCAACGAGAGACTGCTGAGCTGGAATTGATATGCAAACTAGATACAATCAATTTAGGATTGAATAAGGACTGGGAATGGCTGAGCCATTACAAACATTGAATCTCCCCTTGTAAGTATTCTCACACTTCTTATCAAACTGTCTGTACTGGGCTATCTTGATTATCACTTCAAAAGTTTTTTTTCTCTTACTTAATTGGCCTCTCAGAGTTGGTAAGAACTCCCACCTGTTCATACTCTCTGTATGTGTGTACATATATATCTCCTCAACATATGTTCCATTCTATATGCATCCGAAGAAGTGGGCTGTAGCCCACAAAAGCTTATGCTCTAATAAATTTGTTAGTCTCTAAGGTGCCACAAGTACTCCTGTTCTTTTTGCGGATACAGACTAACACGGCTGCTACTCTGAAACCTAGCAACACCTAGAAACCAGCATTTTTTACCTCAGCCCCCTGAAGACTGGTCTTTGCCTAATTATTCATCACACTTCTACTTCCTGCAGCTCCTCTTTTTCCAGTCACTCTAGTTACAACAGAGGGGACAGTACTCAAAAAGAAGGTTAGTGTCATTGCTTAACATATGCATTTAACAAACACTAACCCCTGCACAAACTAACATTAAGACAATGAATTAGTGAAGAGAAAGGGAGATTGTACTGCAACATGCAGGTAGAAACATTTTCCCATACCATGAGGAAAATTCTCCCCCCCTGGAAGTTTAGACATCAGCCTCAAGCTTTAGTAGCTATGGTGGTTTGACACCACAAGGGTGGAGGCCTTCTGAAGTACACCTAAAGGGTTCTCAAATTACTAACACAAAAGGCCAGTCAATAAGGGCTGCAATAGCTCCCTACAGGCATATCAGCTTGTCAGCCTTACAAATAGGCATTGATATTCTAAATACGTACTCCTTTCTATAGAGGGCCATTACCCAACAATTTGTGCCACACAGAAGCCTGACCCCACAAGATGTAGAATTCTGGCTGAGCGTGCTAAGCACCCTCACCTCTCACTGAAGTCAGTGTAAAGCTGACAGCACAAATATTTTGATCCTAATCCTGAATTTAGGAATAGCATTGCTGCATGCACATGTTGCATAGATTTTTTTTTTTTAAGGGGGGGGAGGAGACAGAGCACAGGTGGGCAGAGAAATGGATGAGAGTACTCATCAATGGCTCACCATGTAACAATGAAATTGCTACACTAGGGTAGCAGCTTCATTCATCACAACTTGTAATTTTATCCTTTCTCCATTAAAAAACCCTTAATGGGATCATCATCTAGTAAAACATTCCTGAAGAGACCATCTACATTAAAGGAGTGTTAGGCTTAATCAGAGGGTCTAAAGCAAACAACACTTATTACATTAATACAAAAAAAAAAAAGTCACAAATAAGCAGCCCCTATCTACACAAAAATAAGTCTATAGTAGTCAGAGTTAAGGTTGTAGACACCAAATCAAATGCATTATTGACGGGCATTAAAGAGGACTTAAAAATGCAAGTTTTTTCTGTTCAATTTAATACCATACATAACTCTCCTCTCTACCTTGGCATTTTTAGTATACCATCTCCATTGTGAATTTAGTTTTGATTTAAAATTCAGCTCTCTAAACTTAATTTAAAAATACCTGGTTGTATCCAGTGTGTATTTGGGTTTACAATGATCACATGATGTATACTAAGAACGAGAACTCAAGCGGATACTGTACTCCAGATTCAGTTTACTACTTAGGGCTGGTCTACACTGGGGGGGTGGGGGAAATCGATCTAAGATACGCAACTTCAGCTACGCGAATAGCATAGCTGAAGTCGAAATATCTTAGATCGAATTACCTGGGGTCCACACTGCGCGGGATCGACAGCCGCGGCTCCCCCGTCGACTGTGCTACCACCGCTCGCTCTGGTGGAGTTCCGGAGTTGACGGTGAGCACGTTCGGGGATCGATATATTGAGTCTTAACGAGACGCGATATATCGATCCCGGATAAATCAATTGCTACCCGCTGATACGGCGGGTAGTGAAGACGTACCCTTACTGACTGCATGGCTTTAGTAAATGAATTCTTGAATACAAACGCTACTAATATCCAAAAAACACATTTGAAGTAACGGGAACATGCATAGTTAAAAAAGCCATATCACACTACTTGTATCACCCATAGCAATTCACAGGTGATTGTACAAGTAAAAATAAATCCCAAGAGATGCTTCTGTCACCTTTTTTACCTGCCTCTCCTATATTGATAGTATTTCACATACAAAAAAAGTCAAGGAACATTAAGGTTGCTAAGTTGAGCATTCAGATGTTTGGAAATGTAAGAATTAAGGTTGCCTGGGCAACTTTATTGACAACCATATGGCTCATCAGCAGGGTTTAGCCTTTATGTGTACTGAGAGAGGAGATGCACACTTTGCTAGTGGGTTTCACAAATAATGGCTGACAGCAGAGGAATGGTGAGACTCAGAAAACGTGGGTTCCAGTCCACACTCTGGGAGCATGCTCTAGTGGGCTACTTGTTCCGTTCTGTTTTAACATTTAAGGACACGATTATGTCTATATTTATAGTAGACACCTATCCCATATAGAATTGGCAATACTGCACGTTGCCTATGACTAGATAGCACAAGGGGATACATTCTCTGACTGCCTCTATGTTCACATATACCCAGCATACACTGGCACATGCACGACGGTGCACAGATAATGTTTCTTCAATTTCAAACAAGACTGAAGGCCACTTCAGACTACTTGGCCCATATGATAGAAATGTTAACAGCTGTAACCACTCTTGGACTTCTGCAGCACCAAGTTTTACACAAGAGTCAACCTGTGTATAGGGAAGTCTAAGTGCTCTCCACCCTAATCAGTATTATTAACAAACTAAGATCTAAAAATTAGTTCCTTTGCTTACAGCTTACATTAGTTCCTTTGCTTACATTAAAATGTACCTTATAAACAAATGATAGTCTAAGTTATTACCACAGGTGGCATGCTGAAGAGCATGGAATGCATGTGGAAGTGTTAAAACCATACCAGATACTGTTGATCAGGGTCATCTGAATGTAGAAGATGAATAAATCTTCCCACAAGGCTCTGCTCATCAGCAAAGTCCTCAGGGTCAGGGTCTTCGGCAGGCTGATCTGGTTGGTCCTGTATCAGTGTTGATACCAGATTCATAATTGCATCAACCTGTAAGGAAGGCAACAAAACATATCTAATCAGGCTTAAAGTGGTATCAAACATGTAATAAACCACAAACCCAAGCCAAGCCCATTCATTAGATCCTACCAGCACAAACAAGAGTTACTGATCAGGAACACACAAACTCTTTACATTACTATTTTAAAAAGCAATTCACAGCACCCAAAGCACACTGGGAAAAGAGACTTCATTATTATTTTAAAGATTCTTTAGTTTATCCTGTTCTGAAGGGTGACCCTCATAATACAACAGCACCCACTCTGCATGAACAGTAGATTTCATCTCTTCAAGTGTGTGTAAGGTACTTTTTTTAAAAACTTGTTTAAATACCTTAGATTAAAACAAAAAAATCAATGGTACATTTGCTTTTAGCTAGAGACTTTACATAGTCCCTGCCGCACTTAACTTACACTCATTAATTAGCCAGTTTCCTCTGATCACATCTTGGAGGTTTAGGCTAGGTCTACACTACCCGCCTGAATCGGCGGGTAGAAATCGACCTCTCGGGGATCGAATTATCGCGTCTCGTCGGGACGCGACAATCGATCCCCGAATCGACGCTCTTACTCCACCAGCGGAGGTGGGAGTAAGCGCCGTCGACGGGAAGCCGCGGAGGTCGATTTTGCCACCGTCCTTACAGCGGGGTAAGTCGGCTGCGATACGTCGAATTCAGCTACGCTATTCGCGTAGCTGAATTTGCGTACCTTAAATCGACCCCCCCCCCCCCCGTAGTGAAGACCTGCCCTGGGGCACAGTGGACCAGGGAGATGAGTGAAAACGACCTAGATAATTTTGGAGGGGGAGTGTAACTCTACCAAGTATGGTAAAGAAAATCATGTGCGAATTATACTGTGGTTAGACTGTGGTTTTGAGACACACACACCCTCACCACCCACATGAAGTCAATTAGTGTTGGTTTCCAAGACTTCACACAGACAGAAAAAACACTGAAGTTTGCGATAGTTAATATTTAGCTGTATCTTTTCATACCTGTTCTTGGGAGACAATTACTGTATTATAATCCAGTACATTGCTAAGTACGTAACAACTCATACTCTTTCTGGACTCATAGTCAAAGTACTCAAAGAGCGGATGGAAGTGCTTTAGTTTCAGAACTGTCAGGATATTGTTGTAGGTATCAACCGGGATCTTTAAAAGTCGTGTTAGCTCTTTTGAAACAGCACTGCTTGTTGCAATACTAGAATATAAGTAGACAGTAAAAAAAATTAGAAATCTCATATGTTTACTGATATTTAAAAATAATAGTGAAAGCTAAAGGCGGAAATAAGAGTTTCACAACAATATACACCTCTACCCAGATATAACGCTGTCCTCGGGAGCCAAAAAAAAACCTCTTGCCACGTTATAGGTGAAACCGCGTTATATCGAACTTGCTTTGATCCGCCGGAGTGCGCAGCCCCGCCCCCCCGGAGCACTGCTTTACCGCGTTATATCCGCATTTGTGTTATATCGGGTCGTGTTATATCGGGGTAGAGGTGTAGTTTCACTGTTCAACATACGTGTTCAACCACTTGCCTGTAGTGGGATAGAAAAATCCCTCTACACAGGCAATCTTTGATGGCAATTAAAGTGGAAGTTAAGGCACAAATCCTGCCTCCAGCATACATCCCAAGTAGCAGGGCTACACACTAGGAGTTTACCTCCCAGACCAGAGTGGTAGTGCACTACAGCTACCATTCCAACTGGAGGACCAGAACAGCCGCGCCTATGCCATCCCACCTCTCCTTCCCCTTTATGAGGCGGAATGGCCGGTACACATAATTAGATCACTCTGAAACTGTACAAAGGGAGGCCCCAAGGTAGTGAGCTCAGCTGCATACAGGTCACGTGAACCTGTGTAGAGATTCTCCAAACCCTGCCCCCACCTCACAGAGTGGAATAGATTCCACTGTAGCAAGATCCTCTGTGCCTGAATGTGAGGAGCAGGGTTTGCCCATAAATTGCCTATTTACTGGCAGGAGAGAAGGGACCTCAGAAGTAGTATCTATTAGATACCTGAACACCATGAACTGAGCTAACCTAGTAGAAGCATCCTGTTCAATTTAGTACGAGTCATAGTAAAAGGGAATACAAGAATGCAAGTCTGTGTAATTTTTAGAGATTAAGAAATGGGTTGACATTACTTTAATACTATACAGTGTGAAGTGTTTCCTCAACTCTTCCTAGAGTTGCATTTGTTGATTTTTCTTCAGAAACCAAAAGGAAACCTTGAAGCTCATACCATAGCTCTTTCAGGAATAATCTAGTATTCCTACAATATAACTTGAATGCTGTCCACCCCCAAGGGATGTCTTATAAAAGATCTGTGTACCTAGGACAAAGGTTAGCACCAATAAACAACCTAATTTATTCAGGGTCTCTTCACTATTTGGTCTTCATCAGTAATTTCAGGATATGTCTACGCTGCATTTAGACACCGGTGGCTGGCCCGTACCAGCTGACTCGGGCTAAGGGGCTGTTGAATTGCGATGTAATCGTTCTGGCTCGGGCTGAAACCCAGGCTCTGAGACCCCACACGGTGGAAGGATCCCAGAGCCCAAGCTCCAGCCCAAGCCGTAACACCTACACTGCAATTCAACAGCCCTTAGTCTAAGCCCCACGAGCTAAAGTCAGCTGGCACAAGCTAGCCACCGGTGTCTAACCACAGTGTAGACATACCCTTAGAGACCAAATCATTATCACCTTTGAAGACTGATATCATTAACCCTTTGAACACTGCATTTTACAGTCTAGCAAACAAATGAATACTTAAGATAACATGTCAATCTCCTCTTTTTTTGGCTGACAGCAGGGGTTTGGAGGGTGTTATTAAAAAAAAGCCAAACTAAATACAGTTGCTCCCAGAGCAAGTACAGAAAAATTTCATGTGTCACAAGAAAATTAGTGTTCACTTACTGCTCCAGATTAAGTTTATTAAAAATTTCCACAGTTGTCTCCAACACTTTATCAACGTAGTCAACACGATCTGGATAGCATTTCATAGCTAGGTTAATAAGCGATACTTGCAATGACACCACGTCCTCTGAAGGCATATCTTGTCTAGACTGAAATTTGAGACAACATAAGTTAAATTTGAGAGAAATGTCTAGTTTTTTGTTAAAGACCAGATTTGTATCTTGTATTCAGAACACACCTGTATAACAGTGGCCACCTGCTGTGAAAAGATGTCAAAAAGCTTAATATCTGCTGGGATCCCTGGTCCATCTTCACGGTGAGCAAATAAAGCTAACCTGTGAACAGAGAAAGGAAAAAAGCTCATTCAGGTTAGATTCTTCTTACTTTAGGGAGACAAAGCATTAAATACACACAAAGAAAAGAGGAATCAAGTCATGTACATAGACCCAATGTATTACTACCTACTGGACATGAGTAGGAAGTTCGTGGGAGAGGTCAGAAGGCATAGCCGTCTTCATAAAAGTAAACCACTAGAATAACCTGGGAAATACTAGCCCCAAGAAAAGAGATTGAGAATGAATGGTGACAAATAACAGGGAGCAAGGAAAAAATAAAATAAAATAAAGGAGGAGAACGGGAGGCCTCAGTATGTTTTTGAATTCATGTTCCTAAACATGGGGCATACATCCTGCACCTCTGCAGCAGAGGACAGTCAGACAATGGTCATATTCTGATGCACCCACAACTATTTCATGTTATTTGCTGACAAAACATTATTTACTTAATCTCTGTACTGGTCTCAAGAGAAAGGTGTATTGGAGATAAATATTGACAGCTGTCTGTACACATGAAAAAAAAAAATCAGATCAGCAAGTCCAGGACTTTCACTGCTTGTGCAGGGCAAAACATGAAGCAAGATTATGGTTGGAAGCATTGATGATCAATTTCTTTCCATGTTATGGAGAGAATGCACGTCTGCTGAGAATGCAAGCAAGACAAGAGGGGATGTTTATCTGTTCTGTATGTCATGTAATTAGCTAGAATTATGCCCAGTAGTTACAATTGTAAGAGAAACCATTCATGCTCACAGCACTGTTTCAATATTTAAAGTTACAAGGGAAACAGGATGTGTTGGGGGGGCGGAAACATTTCAAAGGAACAGGAAGCCAGTAATGTTTGCTCTGCTGCGTGACAACAATACAGAGACTTTGCCAAACTCCAAGCAATACCACTTAATTACTTTCTAACCACTGTGCCATAGGTGTTCTTCCACTGCCTCACTAAAAGGAGTCGAGAGGGGAGGAGGGAGAACACCCTCACTGAATATGCAGGGAATCAGCTTTAAACCAGTTACTCATCTGCAATACTTGGGACATCTGGAACAGGATTTCAATCAAAGTTTGCTTAGACTTATTACAGAAGAGGCAGGTGAGAAAGGTCAGTCTGCCATGCTCTGTTTCCCAACCACGGGAGAGAGAAGGGCCTCAATGATTTAGTTTAGAGGCTGCAAGGCTCCATGAGCCAGAATCAACCTAGGGTGACCAGATCACCCAAATCAAATATCGGGACGCGGGGGCAGGGAAGGGTGACGCGGGGCAGGGCAAAAAAACCCAAAAAAACAAAAAAAAAAACCCACCCTTCCTCCACAAGCGCTGGAGGGAGGCCCGGGAGACGCAGGGGAAGCGCGGGGCCAGGGTGAGTGAGAGTCCGGCCTGGCCCCGAGCAAGCAGGACTCAGTCGGGCGGTAGGGAGAGTAGGGGGGCGGCCCGCAGGGCCAGGCGGCGGCTGTTCTCCCCCCTGGGCAGCGGGACTCGGGAGCAGCCGCTGCTGCAGCTCCCACTGCCGCGGGGGGAGGAAGCGGCCGATGGCCAAGCTCGACGGCTGCGGCTCTGGCGCCCCCAAGCCCGGGCCTGCTGCGGGGACCCAGCAGCGCGGACGCTGCGCCCAGCCCAGCCCCTGGCCAGTCGCGTCTGGGCTGCTGCCCAGCTGGTGCAATCCTGCGGCGGCCCCGGAGTGGGGGCAGCAGGCCCCAGCCCCCCCCGTCCCGCTCGGGTCCCGCAGGGGAACGAACGGGGCTGGGCTGCCGATGCCTCCGCCCCGGGGCCGCCGTGGGATAGTACCAGCTGGGCAGCAGCTCACAGGCGACTGGCCAGGGGCTAGACGCAGCGTGCGCGCTGTTGGGTCCCTGCAGCAGGCCCGGGCGCCATGCCGCAGCCGCAGAGCTTGGCCATCGGCCGCTTCCTCCCCCCGCGGCAGTGGGAGCTGCAGCAGCGGCTGCTCCCGAGTCCCGCTGCCCGGGGGGGGTGGTGGGGGGAAACAGCCGCCGCCTGGCCCCGCGGGCCGCCCCCCTACTCTCCCTACCGCCCGACTGAGTCCTGCCTGCGCTCGGGGCCAGGCCGGACTCTCACTCACCCCGGCCCCGCGCTCCCCCTGCGTCTCCGGGGCCTCCCTCCAGCGCTTGTGGAGGGAGGAGGAATGGTGAGCCTGGGGAAGAGGCAGGGATTCGGGGAGGGAGCCAATCGGGGGAGGAGGGGGGCGGAGTCGGGGCGGGGGGAGGCGCAAGCACTTCTGGGCTCCGGAGCATTTCCTTGTTTGTCCAGTGTCCCGACCGCACATCGGTCGGGAAGCGGGACAAACAAGGAAATATCGGGACAGTCCCGATAAAATCGGGACGTCTGGTCACCCTAGATCAACCCATCCTCACACTTCGCACAGCTGCAGTTGCATGTTTGCAGAGGAGCAGGCAGCTCCCTGAAAGCCAAAACACCTTCCTTTCCTGCTTCTGCCGTGGCCCCAAGGCAGCTGGCCATGACAGTAGAACATATGTCAAGCACTGCAGAATCAGAGTAGAAAAACAGTATCCTGGCCAGCAGCAAAACAGAAAGAATTTCTGCACACTGTGGACAGAAATAGTCATAAGTCAAGGACCCCAACGCTACAAACCAACTTGACCATTTCTGGGAAGACTCCCTGAACAGAGGGTTCTGATAAGTGTGGTGGGTTAGATCTTCAAGAGGTTTTCCTCCCCACAAGCCAATCCGGCTACCTCCTATTAAGCTTCTTGTAATAAAAGGTAACAGCCCAACCATGGATACGACATCCACCTATGAAACCAAGCTGCATGCCTATCCCCACACACAGCTAAGCCATATTTGATTCGGACATGAGGCTACATGCCATAGATGTTACTATGGTCTCCATACTAGACTGAGGATGTAATATTTCATGAATATGTTGGGTGGTTATAAAATTATTTTGCTCGGCTGGAATCCAAGATGCATAACCTAAATATCAAATTTTACTCAACACAAATGAAGCCATAAGTAATCTCAGTCATCTCTGCTGTTCACTTTGGAAGCTTAGCCCTTTTAGTACTTAGGTGTTTCTCTGTTAATAATGTAATAAGGTAAAATGTGTACATCTGTTTATATTGGAAAAACCAAATAAGAATAGGATCTTTGTTTTGACATGGCTGCACAGAGATAGCGATTTGACTCTCCAACTGCACTTCCCATTCTCATTCTCACACACACACACACACACACACACACACACACACAAAAAAGAGACAGAGTACCAATTTTCACCCCATAAGGCAGAGGTCCCCAAACTGTGGGATATGCCCCCCTAGAGGGCACAGAGGAACATTTGGGGGGGGGGCACGCGATTGGGGCAGAGGGCGGGGAGGGAGCACCACCCAGCTCCACTCCTGGCCCCGGCCCCATCCCCAGCTGTGGCCCCAGCCTTGGCCCCCTTACTCCTGTCTGCATCACCCCTCCTGGAGCTGCAGCCCCACTCCTGGCTGGGGGAGGGAGGGCAGACAGGAGATGGGGGGTCACTAGGTTAAAAGTTTGGGGGGCACTGCTATAAGGGCAGAAATGTAGGCCAAAACATTGTCTTTGGTTTATTCAAGTATTTATAGTTTAAATAAAATTAACTGTTGCAATTTAAAAAATTTTAAACAGATACCAAGAGGTAAAAAAAGCTTTTTTGGGAACAGGAGTAAAAGCGCTGCTGGTAACCTGTGAAATTAAGAGCAAAACACTTTTACCTCCTCAAACTAATTCCTCCTCACAACATTCAAGACATGCAAAATGCTGCATATTTTGTAAATACAAATAAATGCTTGGATCTCACAGACGCTCAAACAAGAGATTGCATAATAGATAGTTTCTGATATGCAGCCACCTCTGATGTGGCTGCTGCTTTGTTTCATGACTCCACATCAGAGCTCTTAATTATTGTGACTAAGTTCATTCATTCATTTCCTGGAGATGGCCAGAAAAATCCATCAACCAGAATTCACAAGTCACCAATTCTCCTGGATAGAAAATGCAAAGTTCAAAAAGAGCAGACACAATTAGTTCTTTAAATACTATATCTACGATGAAGGAAATTAATATGAAAGCAACATAAGGTAAGCACATGCTTATCTAGTAACATGAAATCATTCAAGACCAGCTATTCATGGATTTTAATTAAAACTGAAATTTGGAAGATACAGAAACAATGCAGTTAAATCAAACAGTAGGGGAAATCAAAGAAACAAAAAACTAGTAGATCCTCAGCTGTTTGTGCTCAAGCTACTTAGTCAATATTTATTCCAGCTAAATCCTTCCTCATACTCACCTGTCAATTAAAGCGATGATAATGTTTTTCACATTCACATTTTGGTGTAATTCCGCACAGGCTCGGAGAAAAGGGTTAAGGGTCTGGAGATGAAATTCGTCTGGGAAAACCTAAAATTCAAATCAAGAATTACCAAGCTTCATAACAATATTCACCTTTACTCACTCATCTCTCTGGAGAAGTAACATGATAAAATTGCTACTAATGTAAAGAAAATAGCTGCAGGATAACTGCACTTCACACTATGCAAGAGAAGTCTTGGTGTCACTTCAGGGCAACAGGCAAAATACAAAGCAGAAGTGGACTGGGCATGAAATGAAGCAGATGAGGACTGCATAGTCGCACAACACACAAGCAAAGCTGTTACCATCAATC
Source organism: Emys orbicularis (assembly GCF_028017835.1). NCBI lineage: Eukaryota > Metazoa > Chordata > Testudines > Emydidae > Emys > Emys orbicularis. The sequence goes on from NC_088696.1 coordinate 24,897,490, forward strand.
ATTTGTAATGCAGACACGCCTGCCTTGAAGAACTTACAAACTTCCGTAACGGAAAACGCAGGGAAGAGGAAATGGGATACACTAGCTGCAGCTTTGAGAGTCACGCCTCCAGCTTTCCCCACAAGCTGCAGAGTCAGTCGTCAAAGCATTGTGCTAGTACCAGGAGACAGAGGGCAACATATGGGAACTGGGCTCAAGCCAGTACATGATACTCCCAGAACCCCAAACAAAAACTGTTCCATCACCTATGAGAAAGGAGTGACAGCAGCTATGGTCCTATTAAGAATAAGAAGGGACTGGGATGAGGAAAATTAAGTGGCCTAATGCTCAAGAAGCAACATGCAGATTTACCCAGTGGACCAAGACGAACATTTTGACAGCTATTACAAAAAGTATATAAAAAAGTACTTCTTCCCAGCGTCAATTATATGAGCCAATAAACAAAAACCTAAGGAAATTCAGTAGTCAGTTTAAAAAAAAAAAAAAAAAAATTACTAAACACAGGTCGACTGCTTAGCCCCCCAGCCCTCCACCTCTCATAAAAAACCAGACCCACCACACTACAATACACCACAAACTTTAAGTCATTTATTTTAAACATTGCCACCCCAACCATCAAACGAAGCTACTTTTGCTCCTTTCTGCAGCTTACCTGAATAATACATTCCATGAGATACTCCTGAGCTAGAGCATCCCGGCAGTTTACTACTTGCTCCAATATTCCAGGCAAAACAATCTGTAAAGGAAGGAAGAAAGATGCTGCAATATTTTTTTCCTGATTGAGGAAGTCAATCTATACAAATCCTGAATCAGATTTTTAAAGTCTCATAAATTTTCAGTCTGCCAACTGATGTACAAACTTTGGCATTTTACAGCAATAGTCAGATTCTCTCTCACTAGGTATCAACATATAAATCAACGGCTGTACACGGACACTAAAATAGTAATGAGAAGAATTTAATGTCCATTCTTACTGAAAACATAAAAATGAAAATTTTCAAATAGAGGCACATGCACATGCTTACTCTCTCTCACTCACCGTGCAGATTACGAACGGGTATGTCCATTTATATAAATCTCTCCCACTTTAATTAAATGTAATTGTCTTCAGTGGCATTTGCCATGGCTTACAAAGTATTTCTCATCTATTACTTTAGACTGTCCAGATAGCTCAGGGGACATTCCAGATTTTTAGATCATCTGGATTCACTAGTATTGACACTTTTTTGGGGGGGGGTCTATTATTTTGAACAGGAATGTAGTCAATTTCTTGAATGCTTTGAAAGGTATCATTTCGTCCATCTTTTTGGCTCCTTTCCCTGTACACATGCATTGCATGTATGCATATAAAGGGAACTAGTATTTCTCAGTACACAGACTGGGGGACTGGGAGGCAGGACCTCAAAGTTCAATGGCCAGTTCTGTCACCAACTGTGTAATCTTGTGCATATCACTTTGTCTGGTTGCACTTCTTATTAACCTATCTGTAGGTGGACTTACCTACCTCCTGGAGCATTATGAGATTTCATTAATGTTCTGAGAGCTTCAAATAAACAAACAGTGCTACAAAAACACCAAATATATTGACTTTTGTGACACTAGTAACTTTCATAGACAATGGAACTCTCGATTCATGTTTTGTTCATCTGGTAAATATGGATACAGTTAAGTGTTAGATGAAAAATCTCACCTGTTTATATCTCTCCACATTAACGCCTTCCAACTGACTAAGGCGAACCAAGTTTGTTCCCACTAGGATTCTCAGTTCCTGCCTTTCCCGCTCCCTCTTTTCTCTATCTCGGCTGTGTCCTTGATGTTGCATTCGCACCCAGAGTTTGTTCATCTCAGCAAAGTTCAGCAACACAAAATCCATGGAATCACTGATGTCGCCAGTGGTTTCTTCACTGAAATCAGGTCAGTGGTTAAAAATAAGAAGGGTATGGCTTCTATCATAGAAGAGGAGCGTGTGTGTGTACGCATTTTGTTTTTGTTTTTAAACAAAAGATGCATGTTCCACCGTCCCCTTGAAAGGGGAAAGAACTTTCCACCATGAACTTTAAGTGAGATCAAGAGGAATTTTAGTTTTAGGAGAATGTGACAAAAGAGAAATCTACAACCAATCAAATACAGATACAATAGCCACAATCTACATTAGCATTTGAACCATGTTGGAAAAAACTGGGGTGAACAGGGTCAGTACCAGATAGCATAAAAAATAAATCTATAGCACACTTTGTCCACATCCACAATGGCCAGAAAACATTTTGCATACCAGAGACGTATTTAAAACATTAAATGTTCTCTACTGTAGAGAGATTATAGTCTATGTCTTGAAGACTAGAGCTCATTTTATCTTAAATCCTACTTTCCACAGTAAGAGAAAAACACAAAAAGCTTACATACCAACCTTAAAGCCAATAAATGAGTTGTTACTGACCAAGTTCTACCAATATTTTTGAGTGCATGGGGAAAGGAGGAAAATGAGGATATGTTGTTTTGACCAGCGAGGCCATTTTAAAGCTTTATTTAAGTTTGGGTTTTTTGCCCAAGCATACAAAGCATCTCTTAAGGTCACCTGCCAGGAATTAATTCATCAGGTCTTCACTAGAGACTGGACTTGCATTGTCTATCCAAAGAACAATTACAAAAAACAAATTCTATTTAAAATATGCACCTATCTGAAGCCTTACAAGATCATAGAGAATAAACACTATTCATGTATTCCTCATTTAAGGATGAAGCCACTCTGTGCTTGCATCACACTTCTCTTACTCTGTCTGTTCGCCTTCGTCTGGTAAGATATTCCTGGTACACTGAAGAAGGTAGTTTCGAAGAAACAAGCCTCTTAGAGGATGCTGGACACCGCGGCACATTTCCACCAAATCTTTCAGGATATCTTTTCTGGACTGAGGAAAGGATTTGACATAGACAACACCTACTGTTATCAGCAGATAGCTAGAAAAGAAAACAGAGTTGAAGAAATTCTGATTAAAATGGTGGATTAAGTATTATTGGAAAAAAATTGTCTTGATACATGAATACAATACAGTAACATGGTCAGAGGCAGGTCTACCCCTCTCTTCTCAAAAGATACTTAGAAAGGATAAGAAAGAATTAAATGAAGTGATGCGTGGGGCACAGATTTTGGAGTGGGTGGGCAAAGAAAGAAGTTTTTTATCTAAGTTTGGGTAACAACAAATACTTGGCCCTATTACAGCGCTTTATATATTCAAAGCATTGTACAGACATTAACTAATCAGTGCCCACAATGCACACCACTTTTGGCTGGTGGGCAAGAATTATTATTTCCACTTACAGAAGGGGAAACTTAAGGCATGTCTACACTTACCAGTGGATCAGCACTGCCTCAATCAATACAGCGAGTGTCGATTTAGCGAGTCTGGTGAACACACGCTAAATCGATGGGAGAGCACTCTCCCATCGATTTATGTACTCCACCTCCCGAGAAGCGTAAGGGAAGTCGACGGGAGATGCTCTCCCGTCGACACAGCGCAGTGTATACACCGCAGTAAGTGGATGTAACTACGCCGACTTCAGTTACGTTATTCACGTAACTGAAGTTGTGCAAGTTAGATCAATTTACTGCGGTAGTGTAGACCAGCCCTAAGAGATGATGTGAGTGGCCCAAGGCCACAGAGTGAGCCAGTTGCATAGCAGGATTGGAATTCAGGTTCTTGTGACTCCCCAGCCCTGTACTCATTCCTCCAAGCATCACTGCCCTTCAATGTTCTATTTAACACCCAGAAGAGGATGTGAGGATTTACAGTCATAAAAACTTAATAATTATAGGACCATGGTCTTAGAAGGGAATTGAGATTGCAAGCCTACAAGCATCTCCTCTTAGGCAAACTTCTGTATTTGCAGAGTATCCCTGAAGACTCTACATGGGCACAGGGGTCCACTCACACAGAGCTGCTTGCAGGATCGGAAGCTAAATCAACAAGAGGATAAAGAATGCTATGTATTTAGGGCAATTAATGAAGTTAAGACTTTGCAGTAGTCTCAAGTGTACTGTATCTGAGTTCAGTTATTGTATCGTTGTATAAGTTGAATTTTTGTTTCATCTTCTTTAGTGAACCTTACTAAGAGAAGCACATGACTAAGAATCAGAAGTCACTTCCTTTTCTAAGGATCAAAAAAGGGAAGAGGAATTCTTAAACTGAAGCGCCTCCATTCCCATGCAATAGTCACTTTTTAAAATTAGCTTTTCAATACTAAGTTTACTGTGGACTGATTTAAGAGCTTTTATTAAAAAGATACTACTAAAATGAAGTTGTAGAGACATGTCACAGATCTGTTTTTTCTAAAATGTAATAATCTACAGGAATATTTAATATATATTTAAAAGAGTGTTTTTTCTATTCCCTATGCCAATAACTGAACATAAGCAATAGGGGGGGGGGGAAAAGAGACCTCCCACTTATCTTTACACATATAGGGCTAGATCCTCAGCTGTGTGCAATCACTTTACACCAGCTAAGATCTGGCACTTATGTCAATTAGGCTTACTAAGATCAGTACAAGATATTTGGAGAAGCAGTTAAATAAAAATGTACGTTTCTAACAGCTGATTTATAATAACAATTAGAGTCAGTGAAATTTTTTTTTTTTTTTTTTTTAAACTTTATTTCACTAATTGCTAATAAAAAGGTACTTGACTGGGAGAATCCAACTACTAGTTACAAAACCTGCATTTGGGGCCTAAATAGCTCAAAACAGGAATCAGGAGGCTCCTGTGTTACCAGATATAGAGATTTTCTTTTGAGTACTTTGAAATCCTGCTCTGAAGCAGGAGACGAACACAAAATCCAAGGCAAGAATTTCCCCCGAGCAAGACGTTTTAGAAAAACAGTATTCATTAGTTAAGAAAGTTTCTTCGGTGCTCATTTACTTACAGTCTCGGGATAATATTTCCAGCATACTGTACTAGTTCATAAAGATCCGCCACTTTCCTTCCCTTGGCAAATTCATCTGTCAGATATACCTCCAAATAGTGTAGCTCATCAGAAATAGCCATATCTTTTCTCTTATGGTTAAGGATTAAACATTAATATTACTACAACAGATATGCATACCCATTTGCTCAACAGTACCAAGAGGAAGATACTGCCCAAGGAGTTTACAATCTGAACCAAACAGACAGACAAACAGTAAGAGTCAGGCACAGGGAGCTGAAACGATTTCTCACAGGGCATCACTGCTGAAAGATTGAATTTACAAGTTGAAATATTTGAAGGAGAAAGGTGTTCAGCATGCACAGGAGTGAGAAAGTATTGGGGGCAAGGATACTGCAGTAGAAGGTGGAAGCAAAGGCACATCGGACTAGGCAAAATGAAGAGTGGGGGGGAAGGTCATGGCTTTCACAGAGGGGTATCCCCATCCTTAGCAGCATGTATATATTAAAAAAAATATAATTATACACACACACACACACACACACTCTTACTGCCTTAATTTTTTTAGAGTGGGAAAGTAAACACCTCATTTCTCTGCATGTCAACAACATATTTGCTACATGAAAAGTTATTAGATGTTCCCTCAATTGATATATCACATAAAGAGAAGTAAATGTACTAGTCTCCCAGCTTTTAGAAAGAAAAAGCTAAAGCACACAGGGGCCAAAAAAGGCAGCTAACGCCTGCAGCATGTTCTTTTGGGGTAGGTAGGTAGTTGTACTGACTCTAAAGAGACTCCCTAGTTTTCTCGGCAAAATCTAGGTGCTCCATAGTTCTAACTCCTTGCTCAGCGCACACTGTAATTTTTAATAATGCCATACAGAATCTTCTAAGAGGGCAGGCCCACAGAGTTCTGAAGTGATTATGGACTACTTTATACTATACAACAAGAATGAACAATCTCTTTCACAGTGTGTTCCCTTCTTCAGCTTATCTGGATAAAGAACAGTTCTAGCAGACAAAGAAAACTGAATAAAGCAATGTTAGGGGAAAAATTGATTTTACAAGAGATGAGACCAAAGGGATATCATGTTACTACTAGGCACACAACTACACAGATTGCAGTGCACAGTACCTCAAATATTCTCCCATCAACCATTCAAAAGATACAGAGTTCATAATAGCTCTTTGGAGATAGCATAGAAGTCCGCAGCTCACCAAGCATGTTGGAGGCATGTTTCAGAGCATCCATAAGCTTGTTTTTGTCCTAAACAGTGAGTGTAAGAACAAACATTAGCAGTGTTCACTTGTCATTCCCCAGCCTAGACAACTGCAGTTTGATTTGTGTAGTGAGTTAGTTTTCTAACACGTTAAAAACAGCATGGAAAACTAAATGGGTAAAAATGCAAAACCAACCCCAAAAAAACAAAACTGAGAAACTATCTACCTCAAATCCAATTATTTTAAGTAACTTGGTCACCATCTAGACCGAGAACTAGTGAGTGTTTAACAAGAAAATGATTTAAGTTTTGTTCTTAGTGTCTCTTGATATGGGGATATAGTATACCTGTGGGCTAGTACATGAAACACTGGAGAAACAGCTGGTTATTTACACTAGTGGGGCAACCCTCGCCCCTCTTCTCCCCAACAAACATAATCCCACCCTAGAGACCAAAGCAAGACATCTTTACAACTCTAAAGTTCTAGACCCAAGTCTGCTTTCCAGCTCAGTCTAGTGATGAAGCACAGCACTATACCCTAACAGATAAAGATACAGGGTAACTCACATTATTAGTGGAAAACTCTGCAGAATTTGGATAAGATTCCCCTGTCCCTCTCCATAAAACGCTATTTTTAATGTGGGGGGAAAGTGGTGTTTTATTAGATTGTTGAGAACAAGAGGCATATTCAGAGAGTTCCATATAATTAGCTGGACCATGAACCTGCACACTTTTGTACGAATATAAAACAGGTTACTGGATGGGTGAGGATTAAGTCTTATGTCTACAGAGTTTATGAGCATGGGACTTCAAAATGTCTTTAAATAGTGGGACAAGTTCTCCTTTCAGTAACACGGATGGAAAGTATAGTTGTGATTTCTCTGCAGGTTGTTTTGGAGATGCCAACACATCATCAAGATATGAACAGAGGAAATTCTGTTGGTGCTATTGTTTCATTCTCGCTGGCTGCAAGTACATGACTGTAGTTGGCCAAGAACCACTATAAGCTTCCATAGACTCAAAGCTTCTCAAACTCATTTTAAATTCAGCTTTAAGTTTTATTCATTCTTTTGGAGATAAAGCCAAATTCCTCACATATGCTGGGCTTCCTACTGTTTATGCTCCTCATCTTCCCTCCAATTGTCTCTTCAAGTTTCAGCCAGCAGAGGTAAAGAGATGAAGGGAGATCTCAGTGCAATGCATCACAGTACAATCCATCTAAGGCTATGTCTACACTACCCCCCCGGATTAACGCACCGGGGATCGATGCACTAGGGTCAATTTAGCAGGTCTAGTGAAGACACGCCAAACCGACCGCAGACCGCTCTCCCGTCGACCCCAGTACTCTACCCCAAACGAGCAGAGTACGGTATGTCGATGGGAGAATGTCTCCCATCAACCCAGCATAGTGCGGACCCCGCAGTAAGTCAACCTAAGCTACGTTGACTCCAGCTACATTATTCACGTAGCTGGAGTTGCGTAGCTTAGGTTGACTTACCACAGTAGCGTAGACATAGCCTAACTAACGCCACAACTGCAGCCCTCGGAAGGTCCCCAGTGTACGCTATAGGAATAGTTCTCCCGCACAGCAGCATACAGAGCACTGCCCTGCTGAAAATACATTCAGCAAAATTCTGCAGCTTGACAGAAGGGAAGAGACATAGAAAAGCACTGTGGAGAAATACGCACTTAACATACTGAAAGTAAGGGACAAGCAGGATGTGTTCTTACCATGTTATGGACTACTTAGTTTTACATAAAAGGAAAGGGCTACACTAAAACCTTTGTGAAGATTTAATCTAAAGAGCTTTCAGGCTTGTAGGCACTTGCAGATTTCCACTTGAGAAGACTTATTCCCTCACTTGCTGCATGGAATAGCAGGTACTCGGACACTTTTACATTTTGCTGAGGGAAACTAAGTCAGTAAAACTTCTGGCCTATGAAATGAGAAAAATATTCCTTCCATTTCAGCAAGCAGTGGCACTAAAAGTAGTGCTCCAGTTTCACCCTGTGCTGGAAGTGTCATATCTATTTCTTCAAAGTGTGCTGGGTTCACCCCGAACAACAGAGTCAGTCAATGCTTGTGTACTCAAAACAGACTGTAAAGTTCACCATGCTTCCAACTAAAGCCAATGAATCGAACTGCAGCTCATGGGGGGAGGAGAGAAAGAGTTCCTTCCAGCTTCAAGAAATTACATTCCACTACTTAAAAAACAAAAAAAACAAAAAAAACCACACACATGCATTTCTTACCAAGCATCGCTTCATCTGGAAAGACTGGACTTTTACAGCCTGAATGGCTTCATCCAGGAGCTTTTCCTGCTCATCTTGAGGAGACTGCTGTGTTGTTGGCTAAGGAAAGAAAGAGACAAGGAAAAAAAATTGACTCAAGTGTAACTATTTATGGTTTGTTCTTCTCAAAGTTGGATTCCTACCATTTTGGCCATGAGATGTCCGCTGGGCTTCTACAAGCCTAATCCCAGTTCTACAATTCAGAGTTATTTATCATTGTCCTTCACCTAGGGTATGCCTACGCTTCTGAGACTACGCAGGCACAGATATGTCGGTATAGCCCAATGAGCTCGATCTGGAACAGGTGCAGAGAAGGGCTAATAGGAATGGAAAACCTACCTTGTGAGAGTAGACCCAAAGGGTGTGGCTTGTTTAGCCTAACCATAAGAAGTCTGAGGAGAGATAGGATTGCGCTCTATAAACACATCAGAGGGATAAATACCAGGGAGGGAAGAGGAGTTATTTAAGTAAAGCGCCTATCTGGAAACAAGAACAAATTAATATAAACTGGCCATGAACAAGTTTAGGCTTGAAATTAGACAAAGGTTTCTAACTACCAGAGGAGTGAAGTTCTTGAACAGCCTTCCAAAGGGAGTAGTGGAGGCAAAAAACCTAATGGCTTCAAGACTGAGCTTGGTAATTTTATGGAGGGGATGGTATGATGAGACTGCCTACAATGGCATGTAGCCAATCTGCAACTGCTAGCAGCAAATATTTCCAATGGCTGGTGATGGGACACAAGACGGGGAGTGCTCTGAGTTACTACGGAGAATTCTTTCCCAGGTGTTTGGCTGGAGGGTCTTGCCCACATGCTCAGGGTCTAACTGATTGCCATATTTGGGTCAGGAAGGAATTTTCCTCAGGTCAGATTGGCAAACACCCTGGGGCAGTTCACCGTTCCCATAGCATGGGGAACACAGGACTTGCAGGTTTAAACTAGTGTAAATGGTGGATTCTCTGTAACAAAGTCTTTAAATCATGATTTGAGGACTTCCATAACTAAGCCAGAGGTTGGGGGTCTATTACCCCGGGGGGGGGGGGGGGGGGAAGAGGAGGAATGTTAAGATTCTGTGGCCTGCAATGTGCAGGTCAGACTAAATGATCATGATGGTTCCTTGTGACCTTCAAGTCTATAAATCTATAAGCATAGATGGCAGCCTACTCCAACAAAAGAAGTTTTTCTTTTTATGTAGGAACACTACCTCCCCAAGCAAAGTTAGCTGTGTTGATGGAAGCATATATTCGTCAGTGGCGTGGTTTTTTCAACAGACATAACTATGCCAATACAGTGTAACTTACAGGCCTCAGAATGAACCCCTGGAAGTTTTACCTTCTTCACATGTCCACATATCTGAGAGGCAGTCATTACAGAGAGGAGACAGTAATAGAGAGCTCTATGGCTGAGTGACACCACCTCACCGCCAAGTCACCCTCCAAAAAGGAACATGTGGTTTTGGCTGCATTTGGCACACTCCAAATTGTAACACCCATTCTTTTCCAGCCATAGGCTTTTTTGCAGGTAGCAGACAGGTGATCTACTTTTGTGAGAGATGGGAAATAACCTCACATGAGTTTGTTTGCTTTTAAAAGAAAACTGGACAGCTCAAGTGGTACAAAAGATTTTTATCTTTGCCCCACCAGAAGATACTTCAGAATTATGTCATTACATGTAATACACGAATGAACATTTTCCCTGTCAGGAATTCAAGTTCCACACACACACACAGATGTGGTTTTCTCCATAACATGACGTTGCCTATGCAGCTAGGAACCTACAGGCAGTCCTATCCTGTTCTGTGATGATCACTTTTCCAAAACACCTTACAATACAACTTACCTAGAGAACAACTTCAAGTGACCTCCAGCTCTGCGTCTCTCCTCCATCCAGTGCAGGAGGGGGATTTTGCATCAAGGATGGTGAGTAGAATACAAGTTTCTATGGAGGGGCTTCCTTCAGAAGTGAAGCCACTCAGACAGATGTAGCTGCAGCCTCTCCCATGCGCCTCAATCAAGGTACAAGTTAGTAGTATTTCCAAAAGGAAAGAAGGGATCCCAAAATGTGTGTTGCCACATTAAAACAGGTGTTCAGCATAATCTTACAGCTATAGGAACATACTCTTATTCACCTCGTTCCAAGCTGGACTCACTTTTACAGAGGAAGAGCTTTAGATCATGTAAGGCCATTTTTGGAAGCAATACAGTAGAAAGGAGCACTATGGGCAGCCATAGTGAGAACATCCACCCACTTTGCTTCTCTACAGCAAAGCCACTGGATATGATGGAAACAAATCTAACGCTCACCCAGGCTCAGCAGGGACCTGCATGAAACATTTGGCCAGAATAAAGCATGGAGAGGCTATTGGCTGCACCACCACTGCCAGGCAGAGAACATTCAGAGGCAACAGAGTACGGCTGCTTCCCTCCCCGGAGCATTAAGAACAAAGTCCCATTCAAAACCATAACATTTATCTTTGTGCAGAATTAGAGGTTACTGGTAAACTTTGCTATCCACGTACCTGATGGCCCTAACCGGGGCAAATATTAGAGAAGCAGAACACTAACAGATCAGAAGTGCAGTACACATTTGCAGACAGTGAACATAAAATATGTCTTTCCTGTATTCTATGACTTCTGCTCCCCTGCTTCACAGCTTTTCACCTTGATGAATCCAGCAAGCTTCAGCTCTGAACAAATTTGGTTCCTTCTCATTGATTTAGATGTCAGACAGCCTTCAGAGCCCATCACTGTTTCAGCAGAGAACAAACGATCTTTTCACTGATACCAAGACTAATGGGATCATGACATATCCATGGAGATATTAGACGTCGCTGCATCAGTAGCATGCAGCTTGGATGATGGACTTAAATATTAGGTACAATATCATGAGCATATCCAGAGGAAGGAGACAGAGATACAAGTACTCCCTAACCCTACTCCAAATACAATCTCCTTTGTTATTTGCCAGGTTAACATCTCATTTATTGTATCACATTTTCTGCCCATATACTAAGCAGAAAAAGATTTTATTTTAGTCTTCTACAATGTTTTGAGGCTTTGTACATTAACACTGATCTTATATAAGTAGCTATAAATATTAGTATCAACTGCACCTTCACTTCTGAACTAGTAGAACAGATTTGCCACATTCCAAAATCCCTTTTATAGCAAGCATCTTTTTACAAAATATTTCTCCATTGCAGAATTATAGTAAGGAATGTAAGTCAGTTCAGAAACAGCAAGTTTGAAACTTAAGCAAAATATATTAAATTAAGGCTGCAATATCTGAAATGCAGCACAATGCATCAGTTTGCATTAAATTATTTAAATTTCTAACAAGTCATCCCCTACCCCATTTCCTATGAAGTGGACACAATCGTTTGCTTCAAGAAACTCCTTCCTATTTGAAAGCCTAGTCACTTCCTTATTATTATCCCTTTTTATAATAGAGGGCTACGCTTACTACAAAGCAAACAACACAAGGAAGGGGAGATGTTTACTGCAATTTAGGAATCATTTAATTCACAAGAGACTGAAGCAGAACCACAAGCTACTGTTTTTATCATGACTAATTATGAAAGTTACAAAAAACTGACTGCAGGTGTTTAAGTGTTATTTGGATAACTAGGGACTATATTTTTAGGGTAATGCCTCATGTACAGATAAGCCTTAATTATGATTAACTAATATTTCTACCCAAATTTTGTGCCCTACTAGACAGTCCAAAAAAAGGCATTGCTCCCACTAGTCCCAGGATGCATTCTGGTGCAACACATCTTCCCCTAGCTTGGTGCTGGCCAGCCCCTTGAACAAAGCAGCATGACACATACCTCTGGAACAGACTAACACAAGGCAATTTGTTTCAGGAATAAGATGTACATAATTGCAAGAACACATTCTATTTCCCCCCTCACTAACTAAAGTGTTTGGGTTTAAAAAACACATAATTTGGCTTTTCCTTTTTCATCTGAAAGGTGTGAAGTTAATTATGTACCAGCTGTAAAAATTCAGGGTTTAAGATAAATGTTGTTCATACACATAAGCCACAAAGTAGATAGTGCTAAAGCAATGTCTGCAGAGGGAGATGGTCACCTATCCAAACACAGAAGAATAACCGCAGTAAATTCAAATAATCACATTCAAAAGTAAATATTTGATGCCATTGCAACTTAATACTAACATTATAATTCTATTGATTCTTTATTCTATACGAGTACATCCGAGTTAATATGTTTATTTAAAAAAAAACAGATGTGGTGCAAATTACTCCCCAGCACAGTCAAGTCACTACCACTATTCAACCTATAATGTCATCAAAATTAACTTGGAGTCAGATATCCCCATCACATTTTATGCCCATTCACAATTACATCTCTGAAGGACAGAGATCATTCCCCAAGGCATAGTGCAGTCTCCAGTATTAAAGATAATAAAAGTAGTAATAACAAGTGTACTAAAGAAAGACACTTCATTAGTATGATTAACACATAAGCTTTGTCCATGCTGGGAGAAGAATTGTACTAGCTATCACTATGTTTAAATATGGGACAGTACAATGGTATAGTGGGGTAGGAGGTCATAGAAATATAGGGCTGGAAGGGACCTGGAGAAGTCACTGATTTCCAAGATGTAATTCCAGCCTGGTCAGGAACTTGGTGTGGTCCTGGGAAAGGTCAGTTCCCGTTTTTAAAATGACGATAATACTACCTCAGCGGGACAGGACTTGAAGTATATGACAGATGATAGTAGTGAGAGACTACTTACCAGGCAAAAAGTAAGTATAAAATACGAGGTAAGAACCTCTATCAAAGGAATCCAGGAATAACACCCTGACAAGAAGCCCAGCCCTACTGGCTATCCTCAAAAGCTGGGAAGGAGGAAGATTCCTAGCAGAGTATCCAACCACACACCCTTGTCTGTGCATTATTGTAGGGAGCCAGGTTGGCTGCCCTCCGAACCTGAGGGTAAAGGGCCGCGCTCTCAGCCTGAGTGGGCGGGGCCAGGCCAAGCTCACTCCACCCCCCGGAAGGGGAGGGGTGGAACAGGAAGTATAAAGGGCGGGGCCCTTAGCTCAGTCAGGGTAGCACCAGGGAGGGAGGCAGATGCAGACCGTGGGCTGCTCCCTTCAGACCCTGCTGCCACACCAGGGGAGGCCCTGGACCAGTGGAAACCTCACCTGGAGGAAGGACTGGGGCTGCCAGGACTGCCCGCTGCCGAGTACCCAAAGGAACTGGAGGAGCCGGAGGGGGAGCTGGAGCTGCCAGCAGCCGAGGACCGGGAAGAGCTGGAGGAGCCTGAGCCAGAGGGGGAGCTGGAGCTGCCAATAGCTGACTACCCCAACGAACTGGCGGGACCAGAGGGATTCAGACGAGCAATCGGGTAGGAAGTAGCCCAGGGACAGAGCTGCACCGCGGTGAGTCTATATAGCGGAAGGACCCCGCTGACCCAGTGGCGGGACCCTCGTCCTGCCACTGTCAGGGCCCTGGGCTGGAACACAGTGGTGTAGGGTGGGCCTGCGTTCCCCTACCTGGCCGACCCACGCCGGGACCATAACCCCGACAGCGCTCCCCTGCCTGAGGGGCGCGCTACGGACCTTTGCCGGCGCTCCCCTGCCTGAGGGGCGCGCTACGGACGCTAGCTGGCGCTCTTCCCGCCGCTAATTCCCCAGTGGCAGAGGCGTGACCCAGGCCGGCCAGTGACGTCGTAGCTCCCCACCGCCCCCTAGCGGGTAGGTGGACCAACCGACACCGCTCACAATTATATATACTACAACAGCTCCTAGCTAGGATGCTAGATACACATGAGGCTCCACTCGCACTCCCCTCATATACTAGAAGGAACGAGGAGCTTTCCGTCTTTTCTCCACCCTCCAGAGGATCCTGGCTTCTACAGCAAATAAAAGAAAAAAGAAGACAGTCTCCTCTGCTCTACTCCTCCCCCACTACCCATCTCCCTTTTGGGGGTTTGCCTCCCAGTAACCCCACAGCCTACCTCTGACAATCACTAGCTTTCCACAAACAGCAGTAGACAATGGAGATTCCTGGGATTCTTGAATGCATCACTGAGTCCCACAATGTTCTTGACAGCAACATGAGTCAGCATTAATTTCACTCAGCTACTGCTTAGTAAAGCTATAAGCAACATCCGCAGCCTAGGAACTCTCTCTACAGATTCAGGAAGACAACCCTATATTGAAAGCGGTCTTTGCAATGGTAAGGGCTAGCTAGAATCCATTTTCTTAAATCAATAGCAGAAGTTCATGATGTGCACCAGGTCAAGTTCCTACTCATACAAGGCAGGAGGATTTCTTCAAGCACTGTTATACCATAAGACCTGCATAGAGCTACATATTTCAAACGCTCTAATTTATGTGGTGCTCACTGTCATAGTAACTGACCACCTGGCAAATATGAATTTTTTTCACAGCATCCTTGTACCTTAGAAAGTATTAGCCACATTTTACAGATAGGGCACCAACACAAATTGTCACATGCCTACACACACCAAAAAAAAAAAAAAATCAGAGAGGTGGGAATCAAATCTACACCTGTCCCGTGCCTTAACCACAAGACCATTTTTGCAAAAGGGCTAATTACTAGTACAAGAGCTATTGCTAACAGATTTAGCACATTTTCTCAGAGAGTAATGCCAGGGTCAGGAAAGTTTGTTCTAGAATTTGGTCTGCTGGTGGACTTCATGGCACCCTCTCTCTCTCTCCAGAATATTACAGTAATAAGAGCATCTAAGTACTTTTAGAGCCAAAATTTCAGGTGTACAAGAGCACTCTCATTTGCATATGTAAATCATGTGTTTTCATGCACACATGAAGAAGTCTTCCTTTGCATACACAACCACAGAATTGCGCTCACAAATTAGGCAAGCCTTTTGCCAAGCCTAAGACTTCTACAAATAAAATCAGGTTCTTACTTTCAGTGCAAAATTGTAATGTTGGCTATAACTGTAAGCCAAAGAAGTAACAGACAACAAGAATGGCTGCATCTGAGTCAATTTATTTAATATTAACACTACATTTATCTGAAAGAGAAAAAAAAATAAGCATTGCAAGTGCCAGTATATTCTTATCTAACTCAATTGCTGTAAAAAAATAATAGCATAATTTGATTTTCTACAGGGATGCCAAATATACAGCCCATGGGCTGGGTACTACCTGCATGATCTATTTGTGTTGCTCAGATGATATCCAGATTGTGAAGAATCTAAGCTCTTGCGCGCACTTTCTGCTCTTTTCTTAAAAAGTTGTTTAGTCCAGTGTTTTTCAACCACTGTTCCGCGGCACGAGATGTTGCCTGGTGTGCCGTGGGAAAAAAATATTAAACCATGCTTGAATGTCGGAACTGGTTACTAAAATTTTTGAATCCCACCACTGATGTTAAGGACTATAAATAGCTCCGGTGTCACTGTTACACTAACAGGAGGAGGACAGGAGGAGACATCGCAGTAGATCGCCGATGAGCAGAAGAGCGCCAATGGATCTGGATTTGGAGGAAACATGAGCAGAAGAGCGCTGACTGATGGATCTGGATGGACACATGCGCAGAAGAGTGCTGAGTGTGACGGACAGCGGCTATCTGGAGGAGACAAGCGCAGTAAGTACTGAGTGACAGTGAGATACTGCAGTGATGGACAAGTTTTTGAAAAGGAAAGAACTGGACTCTGAACAAAATTTGGAGCCAGATGAGAGCCCAAGTATGAGTGGGGATCAAAAGAAAGCAAAGATGGTTAGCTCAAGCAAATTCTCTGGCACAAAGCAATATAGCGAAAGCTATATTTCATTTGGATTTACTTTCACCGGAGATGCAAACAAACCAACTCCACTGTGCGTGGTGTATGGTGAAAAGCTAGCTAACAGTGCTATGGTCCCAAGCAAACTTAAACGCCATCTCCAAACGAAACACCCTTCGCTTCAAAACAAGAATGCGGACTATTTTGTTCGCCTGCGTGAAAACACGGAGAAACAGGCAACTTTCATGAGAAAAACCACAAAGGTAAATGAAAGAGCTCTTAAAGCTAGCTATCAAGTTGCTGAACTTACAGCCAAGTCAAAAAAGTCGCACACTGTGGCAGAGACATTAATACTTCCCGCCTGCAAAGCTATTGTAGAGGAGATGCTCGGACCTGAAGCAGCTAAGGAAATAGCCAAAGTCCCTCTCTCAGACAACACAATTTCCAGACATATTAATGACATGTCTGCAGACATCGAAAGTGTGGTTTTGGAAAAGATCCGTATCAGTGAGAAATTTGCATTGCAACTTGACGAGTCTACTGATATCAGTGGACATGCTCAACTCTTGGCCAATGTGCGTTTTGTTGATGGTGATGCAATTAGAGAAAACTTCTTTTTTTGCAAGGCATTGCCAGAAAAAACAACAGGAGAAGAAATTTTTCGGGTCACATCAGAATACCTTGAACAAGGAGGACTTAAGTGGGAAAACTGCACAAGTGTCTGCACCGATGGAGCTGCAGCCATGGTCGGGCGCACCAAAGGCTTTGTAAGCAGAGTGAAGAAAGAAATCCAGATGTGATTGTTACGCATTGTTTTTTACACCGTGAGGCCCTCGTAGCCAAGACTTTACCAGCAGACCTAGTTCATGTGTTGGATGATGTTGTGCGCATGGTAAACTTTGTAAAGTCACGACCCGTGAAAAGTCGCATATTTGCAGCTTTGTGTGAGGAGATGGGAGCGAAGCATAAAACCTTGCTGTTTCATACGGAGGTCCGGTGGTTGTCGCGTGGCAAGGTCTTGGTTCGTGTGTATGAGCTGCGGGAGGAACTTAAAGTATTTCTGACAAATGAGAGGTCAGATTACGCAAAGCTGCTTGCAAGTGATGAGTGGTGTGCAAGGCTGGCATACCTGGCAGATATATTTCATCATCTGAATGAACTGAACACACGAATGCAAGGCCGAAATGAAAACCTGCTTACAAGTACAGATAAAATAAATGGATTCCGTTCAAAGGTGCAACTCTGGCATCAACATGTGGAAAGTGGCAATCTTGAAATGTTCACACTCACCAAGCAATGGCAAGGTGTTCACACTGCTGCACTGTGTGAGATAATAGTTAAACATTTAAAAACTCTCGAGGAGAAGTTGTCATTTTATTTCTCTTCAGTCTCCACTGAATGCCTTGACTGGGTTAGGGACCCTTATAGCTCAGCATCAGTTGGTGGAAAGGACATGACTTTACAGGAGCAGGAGGAACTAACTGAACTGAGACAAAATCGTGGTTTCAAGCTAAGATTTGCTGATCTACCTTTGGACAGTTTTTGGTTGGATACTGCCAAGGAGTTCCCCCTTCTGGCAAACAAAGCTATTTTGACATTGCTCCCATTTTCCACTACATATCTGTGTGAGATGAGCTTTTCAAGCATGATTGCTATAAAAACTAAATACAGAGAGAGACTGAGAGCTGTTGACGAAGAGCTACGTGTGTGTCTTTCTTCGATTCCAGCCAGAATATCAGCTTTGTGTTCAGCCAAACAGGCCCAGGTTGCGCACTGAATAAAGTATTTTATAATTTTTCATATTTCTGTTTACTTACTATTTCATAATAAAGTAATTATAAAATACTTTCTTTGTGTTTATTTGATTCCTATTCAAGAGAATTACTTTATATATAGTCAATATAGGCACAGAGTTAAATTTTTTAACATTTTCTAATGGTGGTGTGCCTCGTGATTTTTTTCATGAAACAAGTGTGCCTTTGCCCAAAAAAGGTTGAAAAACACTGGTTTAGTCCTCAGGGCTGCAAAGAGAGCCTTCCAAATATGAAGGAAGTGTAACCAACCAACAGCATGATGTCTGCCTAATTTGAGTATCAACTGTGGAACCCAGTGACACCACAACATGAACTGCTCCACTGCTAATCATCTTCACAGCTGAAACAAAAATGTTCAGCTTTTCAGGTTTCAAAGAAGAGCTCTGTGCAAGCTCGAAAGCTTGTCTCTCTCTTCACAGAAGTTGTCCAATAAAAGATACTACCTCACCCTCCTTGTGTCCCTAATATCCTGACACCAACACAGCTATAACATTGCATACAATAATACAATTTTTTAACAGTCACAGTTTCAGTATGGCATATAACTTCCACTGTACCTCTTCAAGACCAGAAAGTTAGTATATAAGCCCACTAAAGAGAAATATTTTCTGTTTCCATGCTATCACAGCTGGAAAAATCCCTTGCTGCGGTTTGTTTGTTTTTTTTCTTTTCAACTTCTATATCACTTTGAAGTATGTATATTAACATGGTCTATCTGAACAAGTTTTTTTTTTTTTTTTTTAATTTTAATACTAATTTTGGCCTGCGAATGAAAAGTTTAACTGTTCTAAAAACTGAGTGGTGAAGATACCAAGGTTCTTCTTACATCTAGAAGCCTAGATGGAATAGTGAGCAACTGGAGTCACTGACAATTAGAAAGTGTGTGGCTAGTTAGCAGAATTGTCTATCATTCAATAAGCAGTAAGCGGAGTTGTCAACTAGTAGGGGACTTTGCTTGGAAGAAGCTTAAAGACTTCTGGAAGGTGGGCCAGGGCATCTGATGAGGTTGTATAAAGGGTTAGCCAGCTTTACTTATTTTTCAGCTTTCACAATCTGCATTCACTAAGGCAGTTCACCTAGTTCTCATTCCAACTGTAGTAAGTATGAAAGCTGCTGCTGAGGCCTGCAAAAGGGCAATATAGTATATTACTGGGTATCAGTGTATGAGAGTTTGACTCAATAGCCTTAAAGTGTAAGGAAGTGGTAAGAAACAAGAAACTAAATGGATTTAAGCACTGAAAATAAATCATTCTTCTACAGCAAAATATAAACATTGTAAAGCATTAGAAAATGAGAAAGGATTCATGCTCATCTCAAATACATTTTGGGCCCCACACTACAAGAAGGATGTGGAAAAATTGGAAAGAGTCCAGCGGAGGGCAACAAAAATGATTAGGGGTCTGGAGAGCATGACTTATGAGGAGAGGCTGAGGGAACTGGGATTGTTTAGTCTCCAGAAGAGAAGAATGAGGGGGGATTTGATAGCAGCCTTCAACTACCTGAAGGGGGGTTCCAAAGAGGATGGAACTCGGCTGTTCTCACTGGTGGCAGATGACAGAACAAGGAGCAATGGTCTCAAGTTGCAGTGCGGGAGGTCTAGGTTGGATATTAGGAAACACTATTTCACTAGGAGGGTGGTGAAGCACTGGAATGCGTTACCTAGGGACGTGGTGGAGTCTCCTTCCTTGGAGGTTTTTAAGGCCCGGCTTGACAAAGCCCTGGCTGGGATGATTTAGTTGGGAATTGGTCCAGGGGGTTGGACTAGATGACCTCCTGAGGTCCCTTCCAACCCTGATATTCTATGATTCTATGAAATAGAAAACTGGGTCCTTTTAGATTCTTCAACATCAAAAATAAGCTACTAAATGAAACTTTGTCTAATTGAAGATGAAGACCAGAACATTGATGAGAATTTGATGTTCTAGGAAGTAAGACATTTTCCAATGACATCAAAGTCCAGCTTCAGTAAGTCACTGTTCCACGATGCCCAGCAATAGAAACTCTTCAACATGGACTATATTGAAAAAAAAAAAAAAAACAAACAAACAGTGTCTCTCACACAGACTTGGACTTGCCATGACAGTATAAAAGAAGGTTGCAACTAACCACCACCTTCAGTGCAGCATAATATGAGCAGTGTAATGAAAAGATGGAAGGAAGCACTTTGCCCTGAATAAACTCCTGCAGACAGATTTGAATTTGCAGCTGTGCAGGTCCATTACTTAATGCTCTAAGTGATGAAACAGAGGGGAAAATTGAAGGAATAAACCCACAACCCAACCCCTCAATTAATTTGACATTGATGTAAAATGGTTAATTGAACACCAGAAGCGACTCTGTAACAGCTACAAGTATCTATATAGTGAAAAGTCTGTCCCTATGTTATGCTACTAGATTCAGCATATTAAAATAAAACTGCAGAATATTATGTCCAAGGTGTTGAAGATGCTATCCAAGATGAGCAAAGTATATAAAGGAGGTCTCTGCTGTTTGTTCAGACAATAAACAAAAGACTATAAATTCTCTGACAAAACTACCCAGAACTTTTGGCATACGAATATTCACCACATTACTTAAACCTCATCAAGAAAGGATTAGCACTGCACAGTCCCAAGACACAATGGAGAAGGATTTTTGAGTTTCTACAATCATCAGGAAGCTGATTAGCTGAATGAAATAAGATTTATGCCTCAGGTTCCACAATATTTTGTGGAAGTCCCTAAAAGATTGTTTATCTACATTTATATCCGGCTACCTTGTGTTGAAATCTATACTGAAATTTGTACTAAGCACAAAGACTGATCACAACATAGCAGTCATTTCACAAAAGCAACTGAAGGTGGCTTCAGATGGACTTGACAGATTACAGGATGAACACACCACTGTCAAGTGTGACTGGACATATGGCTGCATAAATTAACAAAGTTTTGGATCACATAAGGACAAAGTTCAGAGAAAATATGGAATCTTTCCATTAGTGTATATGATTGATCCCAAACACAAAAGCCATAGGTTGTCCCCAGACAAGGAAGAAGAGGAAGTTACACGGCTAACAGAACACACATAATTCTGAGTTTCTTCCTTCTCTTCCACAGTTTAACATTGCAAAGAGGAATATGCCACATTTTGTTGCATCAAAATGCTGGAAAATTATAGAAGTCTCTATACAGAGCAGCTGAATTCAGAATTACCAGTTTTTAAAAAGCCTTACATTTGAACACATTGGAGGAAGGAAACTAACTGGCTAAGTGATAAAATTAAGTAAATTGGCTGAAGGATATCACCCTCTACAGGCAGATACAAAAGAATGGTAGGCCTGATTGGTTGGTAGACTGGGATGCTAATTATTTACTCCTGGGGAAATTCTGCACCACAGCACGTGTGCAGAATTCATGTCTACTACAGATTTCTTTGCTTTCTCGCAGAAAAATGACTTTCTGACAGGGAAGCTGCAAGAGCAGTCACACACCACTCCCTAGCAGAGCAGATAAATTGTGTCAGGCACCCGGAGCAGCTGGCAGAGAGAAATCACCACGGGGCTGGGCTAGTCCAGGCTGGGCAGGAGAGGACAGGACTTCCTCTTTCCCTGCAAGGAGTGTCTGGGGCTGTGTCAGACCCACCCCCAGAAACCCTCCCCAGCTGCAGGAAGCTCAGCATCCTCCTCTGCTTCCTGCCCCCATCACTCCTCAACTGTGGGGGAAGGGGGCTGCTCCCCCATCCACCCAAGCCCCATGCAGCTGGACCTCCCATATCCAGACACCCCTGCCAAGCCTCACCAGGTACATCCAGAACCCCCCTAGCCCTCAATACCCAAACCCCACTCTGCACCTGGAAAGCACACACACCCCCCACGAGCCTCTGTGCATCCAGATCCCTCCATATCTAGACCCCCCCACAGAGCTGCCTGCACCCAGATTGTCCCACACAGAATCTTCTCACCCCACACCTGGATTCCTCCCTCACTGAGCCCCTCCACACTTGGATCCTGCCTGGTTGAGACTGCCTGCCCCACAGCTGGTGCACCTGGCACAGAGGAGCAGGGCCCAGAGTGTTTCTGGGGCAAGTCCAGGCCTTGTGCTGTGTCAGGGTCGGGTGCAGCCTCACCATGGAGTCCGGGTCCCGGGGGTGGGGGAGCTTGCAGAGTGATCTCCCACTTTCAGCAAGCCAGTAGCCTGTGCTCTCCACTGCCATGCTGGAACCTCTGCATTTATTTACTGACAAATAAAACTTGCAGAATTTTAAAATATTGTGCGCAGAATTTTACATGTTTGGCACAGAATGCCCTCAAGAGTAAAATTGTTTTATTTATAGAACTACAACCTTTTCATTTTGAACAGTATGTATCTTGCGTGAGGAATGGATTATTACAACGTGAATGATGTAGTACAGGGGTAGGCAACCTATGGCATGCGTACTGAATGCGGCACGTGAGCGGATTTTCAGTGGCACTCACACTGACTGGGTCCTGGCCAGAGTCCGGAGGACTCTCCATTTTAATTTGCTTTTAAATGAAGCTTCTTAAACATTTTAAAAACCTTATTTATTTTATATACAACAATAGTTTAGTTATATATTATAGACTTATGGAAAGAGACCTTCTAAAAACATTACAATGTATTACTGGCACACGAAACCTTAAATTAGAGTGAATAAATGAAGACTCGGCACACCACTTCTGAAAGGTTGCCGACCCCTGATGTAGTATATGTCCGATGTTTAATTTAACAGGAAGAACATGGTCATCCCCACCACCACCTATTCCCATTCTCCCCCACACCCTCACCCCCAGAAGAGTTTTTTTCAGATGCGGGAGAGGAGGAAGAATCACAACAGCCAGGTATAGGATAGATACAGATTTTAAAATGAAACACTTAAAAAACAACAACAACACCACCACCAGCTACTGCTCTACACTTTCCATAAACTTAATATTTTAAAGTTTGTAAGACGAAAATTTCTCTTCTGAACAGACTGTAAAGTTCACGGATCTTCATAAAGTGCATAAGTTAAAGCAACTTACTAGATTTTTTTTTTTTTTTTAAAGAAAAATCTGCATCTGTGTAGCAGCTTTCAGCACTACACAAAATAAAAGAGTGAGGTTACAAGTCCCCATAAAAAGGGATTTGCAACGCCAATCTTTGTAAATCTTATTACGTTAGAGTTACCTGGCTGGGCACGCAAGTCAGTAAATGGTAAAGTAGGGTTACATGTGTAACTCCAACTTTGCTCCTTTCGAAGGCCTGGTCTACATCTAAAAACTTAGGTCAACCTACACCACTCGGGCTTCTGGAAAATTTCATGCCCTGTGAGACATAGTTACGTCAGCCTAACCACTAGAGTAGATGCCGCTAGGTCAATGGTTCTTCCATCGACGCAGCTTCCGCCTCTCCAGGAGAGGGGGGTGATTTACTACAGCAATGATCAACCCCTTCTATCACTGTAGTGTCTACACTACAGCAGCATAGCTGCAGCTGTAGTACCTGTGGTGCAGACAAATCCTAATTACGCATTTTCAGCTAGTCTCCAGATGATCATGTACTGTTCCTCAAGTACAAAACACATTTTTCTACAGCCTGACTAGGTAGCTAAGTTCCCTGTAAGCTCTGCAGCCGTGCAGCACGCTTCTTAGCGCCGCGCAAGTGCTCAGGAAACCCACCCGGGGACCTGCCACAGCCAGGGGAGGGGGCGTCCCTCCCCCGTCCCCAACCTAGCCCAGCCCCCAACCTGCCACGGCGCCCCCCCCCCCCCAACTCTGCCACGGCCGGGGAACCTGGACCAGCCGGTTCGCGCCTACCCCAGCCCTAAGGATGTGACATACGTCACAACTCTGTGCTGATTGGGCCACAGGTTGAGAACCACTGGTTTAAGCCAATCTCTATTAGGGACCTTAAAGGGGAGAAGATTATCCCTATCTGCTCACTGCAGAGTTCTTACACCTTCCTCTGAAGCCTCTGGTGTCAGGTGGCCACTATTAAAGATAGGATACTTGACTGGATGAACATCAGATCTGACCTAGTATGGCATTTCCTAGGCACTATATATATAGCAAAGGTTGGAGAAAGTTATGTGATCATTTAGTTAACGACTACCACAACGTATTCGTAGAGGAACAGAGATAAGGCTACTCATTGAACTTTTATCTTGTCATTGCCTGACTTGAATGCTTAGCCACACAACCCAAGTCCTCTTAGCATGTTTCAAATGAAATGTCCCCACACACCTTGATAAGATATGCAGGGCAGGGACTCCCTATTGCAAACCTAGGAAGTCTGTGGGAGTCCTTTTTCTCCTGCAAAGTTTCAGAGCTATGCAGCTTTTACTTTATAAGATGTTCAGCGAATAAGACAAGATCTTTGCCTCATTCACTGCACACTATCACTAGTTTTTTCATTCCATAGCTAAGTTAGTCAACACCTGAATGTGCAGTGCTGCCTTCCTAACTGCACACGTTACAAGCTTAGCAATAATACACAATGCAAAACACACTGAACATATTCAATTTTAAGAATATCACAACTTTCAAGTCAAAACTTTTTAAGTATTCCACTGAAAATAAGACGCTACCCAATGAGTGCTCTCTCCATGCCAAATTTCAGGTTTGTCTCCCCAGCCATTTCAACGGTAGGACTGTTCAAAAACAAGAACAAACCTATCAAAATATTTTCAATGTCCATGCGCTCCAATTAGCGAACTGTTTTTGTTCAAACTACCCAAAAGAAAATTCAATTTTAGTCAGAGACCCAGATTGGAAATGATCAGCCTGAAAGATGAAAACTATGGAATGTTATGAGTGACTGTAGACAGCACATTGGAATGGGGACACTAATTCTATCCTAACTGTAGCTTTGATATTACTAATACTTTTACTGTGCCACTCCTGCTATTGGCAAACCGCACTTAAAGTTTAACCACAAAAGCATTGTTAAGGCACCGCTATGATAAAATACATACATCCCATGTATATTCAAATATTTTGTTGTGAAATTCAATGATACCTAGATATTTCCCTACTAGTGGATTAATAGTTATAATTTGCACCAACAACTCACATTTTAGTCAAGAATCTCTGAGAGGTTTATAAGCATAAAATAAGCCCAGGAAGGAAGGCAAACATTCTTCTGCCCATTTCACAGACAGACAAAAAAGCCACGGGCCAAATTTTCTCCTCAAAATATCAGCATCAACGCCAGCCACTGCATTTTCAATAGAGTCACTGCAGAGCCACAACAACATAACCGAGGGCTGAACTGGACCAGACCCAGAAGCACCAAACTAAAGGAATTTCAGCCTTATCCAAAAAAAAAAAAAAAACCTGGGGATTTTTCCACCCCAAAATATAAACAAGCTCTCAGCCGCCACAGAAGTGGATTCACAGTCAGCTGCTACAGTCTGTGTAGAGCACTGGAGAAGGGAAGGAACAGTGACACGATCGCAGAGGTGGGTTGGTTTTAAAGCTAGACTTTGCTGGGTTTGCCAAGCACTGGTGGCCTGAGCAAGGATAACGTTTTACTGCACTTGTTCATGCCCGGGGCACGCTAGCACAGACCGCCCAGGCACAGGAAGCGCCCTGACCCCACTCCTCCGGTGCAGACCCCTCTAGGGCAAGAGGGGGAACGCGGACGAGGCTGCCTCTCTCCCACCCCGGAGCCAGGGCCTTGGACTGTTCGACGCCTGCCCCTCACCCCAGCGCAGCAAGGCCAACCGCCTCCCCCCGCCCCCGGGCCCATGCAGGGCTGCAACCCCCGCCCGCCTCCAGCCGCAGGCTAGGGCAGCCCCCGGCCTACCCGAGCCACAAGCCGCCGCCCCCCAGTCTCTAGCTCGCAGGCCAACCCCACTCACCATGATCGCTCCAAGCCCGCGGCCAGCACCAGCCCAGACAGCGTCTCTCTGTCATGTGACTCCACGGCCTCCTCGAAGCCCCACCTCCCCCCAACAGCGACTCCTCTTCATTGGCCGACTCCAAGGAAGTCAAGGTGTCAAGGCTGATTGGTTCTAGTGAGCCACGATTGACGCACGGGGTAGCCAATGAGTTTCAGGAATACTCCCTGCCAAGGTGGTGGCTCACGTCACGCCTGCCAGTAGCTCACGTCACGCACTGAGGACAGGAGCAAGCGGGCGGAAGGGGCGGGGCCAGCTGTGGCGCGCGGGGATGCGGCCCATGGAGGAGCCCGGAGTGATCCAGCGGCTGGCGCCCAAGCTGGGCATCGCTGCGCCCGGAGTGCTCAGGTAGCGGGCGGGGCGCCGGACACGCTCCCCCAGTGCCCGGCCAGGGGACCCGCCCCCGGGAGCCGCCTGCTGTCCTAGGCGGGAGTGGGGGCTCGGGGCCCATGTTCCAGGGGCCCGGATCCCGCCGCCCCCAGTCGTCTCCTGCCCTGGGTGCGAGGGGTGGGTTAGCGCTGCGCCCCGGAGGTGGCGGGGTGGGGATGATGGGTGGCAGGATCCCTGTGTGACGGGACGCACCTTGGGACCGACGGGAGCCGTGCGAGCATCTCTTTGCTGTTAAATAATAGCGGGGATGATCGCCCGGCGCGTTTACATTGTAATTAGGCGTGGCAGGATTCGATTTGTATTTATCGCTTCAGCAATCGCAGTTTTATTTATACGCGTCTTTTTTGTTTGTTTTTGTCAATTTAGATTGTCTCAGTTGCACAAAATTGTGGGGTTTTAATCTTGTTTTAGATTATTTAAATTTTCACAGTTGTAGGAAATTATGCTGGGGTCAGACAATCACTTAATGGCAGTAGAAGTTGATGCAAAAAGTTAAAGCTTGGTAACCATTGAAACACAAATTGTCAGCATCAGGTGTCAAAATATACACAGTAAATGTCATTAAATCAAACTTAAGTACTCAAGCAGCATTTTTCATATGCCATCTGTAAATTTTGATTGTTGATGGAAATTTGTTGCGTCAGTTTGTATGTGTGAAATGAGAGTGGGTTTTTACTTAGAAAAAAGAAAAACATTGTTTTTTATCCACCCTGAGTGAAATCAATGTTTACCAATAAAAATGTAATCCTTCCAAGCCCAACTTTAATACCTAACTTTTAAATAGCACTTTTCATTAGTAGATCTCAAAGCACTTTATAAAGATCAATATCTCCATTTTACAGATGGAGGAACTAAAGCAGCGTAATTTACACATGTGCACAGAGAGGCTAAACTGGAATAGAATCCAGATCGAATCCAGTCCCAGTCCAGGGCCCTATTCTCTAGGCCATTCCCAGAAAGCTCCTTGTGCAGAGACGCTATTCCTGGATACGTCACTTTATTCCATATTAATTAGTGTTCTCAAAGTGCACCAATTATTCTGGAGTAGTGTGTCCACACAGGAAGCTATTCTGGTCAATTTCCCCATGTAAAGAAGTCCTAGTTCTTTGCTGTTATGGTTGCAAAAAAACCATAACCTGGATGTAACTATACGGTGTACAACATAAATAATGCAGCAAAGAGTCCTGTGGCACCTTATAGACCAGGGGTCTCAAACTCAAATGACCACAAGGGCCACATGAGGACTAGTGCATTGGCCCGAGGGCCGCATCACTGACCCCCCGCCCCCTCGCTGGCCTGGCCCCGCCCCCACTCCACCCCTTCCATGAGGTCCCGCCCCTGCCCCGTCTCTTCTCCCCCTCCCTTCTCCCCTTCCCCCCGAGCGTGCTCCTCCCCCCTCCCTCCTGGAAAGTGCTAAGCATTATACACAGCATACAGATCACTGCTGCTCCTACAACAAGTCATTTCCAAGCGGTTTTAATAAAATATATACACTCAGTAATGCACCTCATTCAAAGGACAAAACATGCACTTAGTTAGATTTACTTCTGTTAAAGACCCCCCACTGCACTGGGCTGCACCACCACTCCACCACTGCTCTGCCTCTTCCAGGGGTGGCAGGTTTGTAGAAATTTTGGTGGTGCCCAGAACCTGCCCCCCCAAACTCCACCCCCACCTGCCTAAGGCTCTGGGAGGGAGTTTGGGTGCTGGGTGAAGGCTCCGGGCTGGGGCAGGGGGTGGGGGTGCAGGCTCTGGGATGGAGTTTGGAGTTAGGAGGGGGTGCAGAGGTGAGGCCGGGGGACACTCGGGGGAGGTGCGTGGGGGCGGCAGGCGGGGCCGGGGGAGAGACCCGGCCCCAAACATTGGGGAGCAGGGAGCTTAGCTGCCACATAAAATAACTCGGGGGGGGGGGGTGAAGGGAGTTTGGCTGTGACCGGAAGTAACTGGGGGGGTGGGCATGGGGAGCTTGGCAGGCCGCAGGGAAGAGCTCCGCGGGCCGCATACGACCCCCGGGCCGCATCTTTGAGACCCCTGTTATAGACTAATAGACGTATTGGAGCATGAGCTTTCGTGGGTGAATACCCACTTCTTCGGATGCATGCATCCAGATCCAGACTAACACAGCTATCCCTTTGATACTTAACATAAATAATGTCGTCTGACTGAGTTTGTAGGGAGCCTGACATTTATAGCTCTGATGTGTCAACTGCCCTATTTATTTCAGTGGGTGCTAACTCAGATACTAATAACTAATTAACAATGTTGAAATTTAAAATATCTCACTGTTCAGAATGTGTAAGAATGAGGAGGAAGTATGCTACTGTTAGAGCCGTACCTTGGGTAGGGCGAATCGGGGTTACCACTCCAGGCCACACGCTTCGGGGGGCCCTGCAGGCTGGTGCGATTGGCTGGCACAGTTGGCCCCGGAAGACCCGGTGCAGTGAGTTCCCCACCCCCGGCCGGAGCCCTGAACCGCCGTGGTAATATGGCCAACAATATCTCCGCGGTAGGCGCCGGCAACTGCCAGCAGCAGCAGGCGGCCCGGCACCTGGCCGGATCCATCCTGCCGGCCCAGCCGCCGATGCAGAGCGGGGCCCCCAAGCCTGGGGGGGGGGCTGATTTGCAGTGGAGCTGGAACATTTTTAATAGTGGGGGTGCTGAAAGCCAGCCCCCTTACCCCTGTCCACCCCCGCCCCACCCCCAGCTGAGCCCCCAGCGC
The DNA here is from genome assembly GCF_028017835.1 of Emys orbicularis. Taxonomy (NCBI): domain Eukaryota; kingdom Metazoa; phylum Chordata; order Testudines; family Emydidae; genus Emys; species Emys orbicularis. The sequence continues at coordinate 24,926,459 of NC_088696.1, forward strand.
GTGGGGCCAGCAGCCGGGATCCTGGGGGTTCTGCAGCACCCACAGCACCCTCCACACCCCTAGTTCCCGTGCCTATGCTGATTTGTCCTGGGCCCCGCACCCCCCTAGGGATGGCCCTGGCTACTGTGATGATAAACACAATTTAGGATATGTCTACACTTAAACAGCCACAAAACTGCTTTGAGCAGGGGGTTGGACTAGATGATCTCCTGAGGTCCCTTCCAACCCTGATATTCTCTGAACTCTGAACTCTTTGAACTCTATGAAAACCTCATCCATCCACTCATATAAGAGACCACTAGCCTCTGGCTGAGGTACTGCAGTCCTCAAATCATGTTACAGAGAATCCACCATTTACACTAGTTTAAACCTGCAAGTGACCCATGCCCCATGCAGCAGAGAAAGGCAAAAAAAAAACCCCAGGGTCTCTGCCAATCTGACCCTGGGGGAAAATTCCTTCCTGACCCCAAATGTGGCGATCAGTTAGACCCTGAGCATGTAGGCAAGACCCAGCTAGATACCGGTGGGAGAATGTTTGCTACCAAGTTTTAAAGAAAGTCATACTGATGGAAGTCACTGGCTAAGCACGTGGAATGGGAGTTTATTGAAGTTCTAAACCAACTTTTGACAGCAGTAGTCTCTGTTTTCTTCATTTCAGTTTATTGAACTAGTTCAGTTCAATGATGAGTTCATTGAAAGTTAAGAAACCAATTGGGAATTAGAAAAGCTTGTTTTCTTTTCCAATCTATGAATAAAAACAAGGTGGGAGGATCAGATCTTCTAGTTCTAAAATCTTGAAGGACATAGTGACCGGAAACAATCAATTTAATTAATTAACTTCAGATAATTCTTCCTTTGTTTAATAAATAAGTTTTCAATGCAAAACAGTTTTGATTAAAAAAAATGTCTGGTGTCCTGAACATTTAAGGTAGTTTTATTTAATAAAAACATTTAAAATGCTGGTTTTGTGAATATTTAATTGTTTTGAATTTCCATCCAAATAGAACTTGACACAATCACAAGTAAAAATATATCACCTAGTAAATAAGAAATGCATCATTTTCTAACATAATAAATGTAAAAATTAAGAACCTGAATAAATGTAAATTAAATAAAAGTTAAGCTATATAATTGCTTAAATAAATGTGTATAGATATAGTGAATCCTCCTGGTTAGCAAAAAGAAGTACCAAATTTAACGTGAAGGCTGTATTTAGTTGCAAATCAACATGTTTTAATGGTTACCAACCAATGAGAATCAACTTTCTTTAGGAAAATAACTAAAGTACAAATACAAATATGATTTAAAAATGTGTGATTTAAATCAATCCATTGTGGCAGGGCTCCGTGTGAGGGCAGGAAGGAGTATGCTTGTGGCAAGCCTGTTGCAGTATTGAGACCACATCAGTTAAAACACTTGCAAGCAGATCTATGCTAGGATTCCTGCCACTGCTAAGCCTCACCTATAATAGCAATAGCAATGGCGGGACACCTTGCTGCAGAAAAGCATAGAGAAGGCCCTTGGCCTAAATGATTCTTCCCATTATCCACTTTAACTCTGCTGCCTTTTTAAAATCTCTTATAGGGATGACTAGTCTCTTATCACTGGCCTACTCACAGCCTTGAACTGAAATAATTAAATTGGTTTTAATTTGCACCTTAAATTTAATTTAATTTGAAATGAGATAGTTCATGCATAGACTGGCCCTGAAATAACTAGAGGTGTGAATTATAACAGATTTAGTTACTTCTAGACTAGTCTGTTCCGCCCCCTCCACCCTACCCCCTTGCCTGAAACGAAAGGTTGTCTTCCTTAGATTACGCCAGCTGGTAGAGTTAGAATAAAGATGAGTTTTTACTATAAGCTTAATTATCACGAGGGTGCTCAGTGTTCTGCCTGTGTGTAATGGTTATTATAGTTAAATCAAAATAAATATATATGTGCATTCCCCTGTAACATTTGAACATCACTAAGACCTATAACTAAATCTAATCTCTTAACTTCTCTCCAGTGCCTAATCCAGGGAAAGGGTCAAATTACTTTTAACACTATTCAAAATTACTTTGAATTCCTTTTAACTAATATTTGACTGACATTTCGGTAGGCTACAACACGCTACAGTGCATACACAGTTATGCAAACCAGCCTGCCAGTGCTTCCAGACATATTTCACTGATCTCCCATTTATCTTAATCTTCTTTTATCTTGATTTAAAGCAGCCAGTCCTGGGTATGTGTGTTTGAATTCTTGCAGATGTAAATGCCACCAATCTGTAACCTCAGTGGTATTAACGAATGGCATTTTGTGTGTGTGCTCACGTGGGGATATTTTACAGAAAAGCAGAAGAATATCTGCGACTGTCCCAGCTGAAGTGCACAGGCTTATTGGCTCAGATGACAGCAACAAGCAATGCGGTGATGTGCCTGGACCTAGCAGCTGGCTATATGCAACACCCAGTGGACAAAGTAGGATACAATATGTGACATGGTTCTTTGTTCTTCCTAATGCTTACCAACTCCAATAAAACTTGTACTGTTTAGTGTATATGATGAGGCAGCAAGGAAAGACTAGTAAATTCCCATTTCCTCACATTATGGACCAGTCTGCAATTGGGTCCTTCCAACAATCCAGTGCTATTCCAGTTTTCATCAGAGGTTAACAATGGAGAATTGGAGACTAGAGTCTCCATTACATTCTGGTGTGAATTGACTTCTACTACCCCTGACTGAGGGTTCCTGAAGGGTGGTAAACAGTAAGCCAGCGTGCCCCTTTATTGTGAGAAGTGATGCAAGGGGGCTCTTAAAGCTACCAAAAGGAAGCAATGGCTTTATGTATGTCCCTCTGCCTCCTGCAAGCCTGTGGATGCCTGTTTGCAGGACTGCCAGGCAAGACAATTGTCCCCACCATCACCCCCCCCCCCAAAAAGAGACAGAAGACATAGCTGATTGTCCATATAATCTTTTGTAGATTCCTCCTCCATACATGGGAGAGGTTTCCATTGCCTAGATTCCCATGAGTAGCACTGACCCTTCATACAAATGATCCTGGTGTCTTAGCTCTCTAAAAGGCAGTTAAAAGGGCCAAATCATTTTCCAAACTGCAGCACCAGTGTAACTATCTGAAGGTAACTCTGCATTGAAACGTGTGTTGTTCCTTTGCCATTGTGTATTTTTTCCTCTTCATAGGGCAGCCTCACGTGTATAACAGATCTAACCAAACAATGAGCAAACAACAACAAAACTATTCAAAACAAAAATAGAAGATGGATTGATTAACCTATTCTATTTAGATGGGTTAAGTTCCAGAAGGGAAATTCTGCTCACACATAAGGTTTTGTTTTGTTTTTCAAAGAGCTACTTAGTTAAACTCTCCGGTTTGAACAAGAGGACTTACCAGAGCTGTATGAAGTCTTTTGAGTGTTTGCTAGGTTTGAACTCCAATCTGGGAATCCGAGATTTGGCTGTACAGTTCTGCTGCACCGAGGCAGTGAACACCGCTTCAAAAATATTACAAAGGTAGGGCACATAACCTTTTATGGCCATCATTTTATTATCCATTTCTATTAAGAAATGGAAATGCTTTCTTTGTTTTTAAATAAGACTGCTCTTTAAGTATGAAAAGTCTGATTTTTCAGAGGTACTGAGCACCTGCAGCTCCCATTGACTTCAGGGAATGTTGAGTGGTCAGCACCTCTGAAAATTAGACCACTTATTTAGGAACCCATGTTTGAAAAATGTAGACCATTTGGGAATAGACTGCAGGACTCCTGACTCCCAGTCCAATTTCCTATCCACAGCCCCACACTTCCTCTCATTTAACCCTTCCTGTAGCCCTTTCTCAGTCAACCTTGCAGTTCCAGGAGATATATACAAATATGAAAGAAACCACATGTCTAGAGAAATGTATCCATTCCAACATGAATCCTACATTTTCTTGATAAAAACTGTTGAATAAGAAAACTTCACAAAGTTGAGAGTCCTTTCACATAAAACCCTCTCCTCTGTGTAATATCCGCTTTAACAAAAGCAATTTTTAACTGGAAATTATAAAAAACAACAGCAACAAATGGAAGAAAGGGGAAGCCAGTAATAATGGCTATCAATCAGAAGATAGAACTGTAGAAAATTGGTCAAGGAAGCAAAGGGACATAAGGAGACATCTATGGCCAGCAGACTTAAAGGCCATAAGAAGGGGAGGTTTTCAAGTAGGAACAAAAAGAATTCTGACAGTGGGATTAGTTCATTGCTAAATGGAAATGGTAGAATTATCAATAATAATGCAGAAAAGGCAGAAGCATTCAATAAATATTTGGTCTGTATTTGGGGGGGAAACAGATGATGTAGTCATATCTTCTTCTTACCATATGCGCAACATGCCAACGTTTAACATCTTCCTAAGATACTAGTGGAATAGAAAGTTTTATCATATGGTATGACAAAGGGAGCATGGATCAGTGTTCATGTCGCACTCCCCATCAGTGCCTGGCCCAGGCCAGGGAAGCTAACGATTCGACTAGCAGACCAAATTCTTGGCCACCAATGGTGGCATGTGACAAGGATTCATCACCAAATTTGGTCCACTGATTGGACCACACACCATTTTGTTTAAAAAAAACTGAGAACAATGCATAATTAACATGTCACACTTTAAATGGATTAAAAGCTGGCTAACTGATAGGTTTCAAAATGTAATTGTAAACAGGGAAACATCATTGAGTAGGTGTGTTTTTAGTGGGTCCCACAGGGATCTGTTCTTCACTCTATGCTATTTAACATTTTTATTAATGGCCTGGAAGAAAACAAAATCATCACTGATAAAGTATGCAGATGAGATGACACAAATTGAGGTAATGTTAAGGAAGTGGACAGGTCAGCAATACAGAGCAATCTGGATCGCTTGGTAAACAGGATGCAAGCACATTATGCATTTTAATAAGGCTAAATGTAAATGTAGACATCTAGGAACAAAGTAGGCCATACATACATGATGGGGACTGTATCCTGGGAAGTAGTGATGCTGAAAAAGACAGGGGGGTTGTGGTGGATAATCAGCTGAACCTGAGCTCCCAGTGTGACACTGTGGCCAAAAGGGCTAATTCAGTCCTTGGATGCTTAAATGGGAATGTCAAGTACGAATAGAGAGGATATTTTACTTCTGTATTTGGCAGTGGTATAGATGCTACTGTCCAGTTCTAGTGCCCACAATTCAAGAAAGATGTTGAAAACTTGGAGAGAGTTCAAGGAAGGGCCACAAGAATGAGTAAAGATTAGAAAACCTGCCTTCTAGTGACCTGCACAAGGAACTCAATCTACTTAGCTTAACAGAAGAAGGTTAAGGGTTGTCTTGATGACAGTCTATTAGCACCTACATGGGGAACAAATATTTAATAATGAGCTCATCCATCTAGCAGAGAAAGACATAGGACAGGGGTTCTCAAACTGGGGGTCGGGACCCCTCAGGGGGTGGCGAGGTTATTACATAGGGGGTTGCGAGCTGTCAGCCCTCACCCCAAGCCCCGCTTTGCATCCAGCATTTATAATGGTGTTAATATATTAAAAAGTGTTTTTAATTTATAAGCGGGGGAGTCACACTCAGAGGCTTGCTATGTGAAAGGAGTCATCAGTACAAAAATTTGAGAACCACTGACATAGCATAATCCAGAGGCTGGAAGTTGAAGCTAAACAAATTTAGTCTGGAAATAAGGCATAATTTTTTAACTGAGATAATTAACGATCTACACAATTTATCATAGCAACTTTTAAATCAGATTGGATGTTTTCCTAAAAGATCTGCTCTAGGAATTATTTTGGGGAAGTTTTATAGGCTGCGTAACAGGAGATCAGACTAGATGATCATACTGATCCCTTTGGGCCTTAGAAGCTATGAATCCTGGGCTGCAAAGAACAGTCTTCACTTATGTAGCTGACACTCTTCATGGCTGCATCATATTTAAAGATTAAGGCTATTGAAACTTACCTATAGATGTTTCCTTGTATAAACAGTACACCTGTCAGTCTGACAACTATAGATTGAAATAAATGGTCTGTTGGCTGTTTCATAATACTCAGAGAATGAAATTCACCTCTGTGCTGAGGGCTCACAAAGCCTTCTGCCATGCTTAAACCCTATATCAAGAGGTTACTGGGGATTAAATGGTTAAAAGAGCTATGGGCAGACCCTCTGCACTGGGATGAATTGAATTCAAAGTGGCTTATCACATTTTTTAGAGATAATTTATAGATGTTAAGTACTAGGTTCCATTGAGTGTGGTGAGTAGGTAGAATAGAGACTGTGCTGACTCCACTTTGTCCCCTCTGCCTGATATCTTGATCTAAAATAAATATCACACCTCCACCCCCTATCTCAGGATGTGCTGCCATCCCTTTCCCGTCTTTGCCTCTTTCTTCTGTTCTCAGGCAGGAGTAGAAAATGCTTGTGCCTGGCTGAGACAAAGAACCAAGCAATCTTGTACCAGGTCTTTGTTCAACTCCAAAGTAATCAACTTCACAAGCTTTGTTTAGAAGCAAACTGGCTGTGTAATAAACAATGTTGCTCTCTTTTAGGTATGAATCCAGTCTCTCTGAAATGCAGCAGATGGATCTTGATTTATCAAAACCCTTGTTCACAACAGCGGCATTGTTCACAGCCTGCAGGTATGCTCTTCATACAATTACATGCTGGGTGAGATTCCCCATTATTCTAACAGCGAGAGCACAAAATCACATTCTTGGATTTCCCCCCAACTCAGGCATGCTGTACATGATAATGAAAGATTTCACAAGTGTGAAATAGCTGTTACAGTGCAAACAGCTGCTCCAGGCTCCAGAATTCCTTAATATCCTAAAGGACCGTTAGGTGGTTAAATGTATCTTGTAGCACTACTCTCAGAACCCCAGATAGTCTTGACAGCCTGCTGAGGCTAATGTCTTCCTTGCAGTGAAGTATTCAGCCTAGAACTCGATTGTGTTTTGCCTTGGAGAAAGAAAACATTAAATCAAACACTTAGTCTAGTAGCCCAAAGGCAAATCACATGATTTTATAAATATTGCCACTGGTACTTAAAGTATTATGGATGGATGATTCTATAGTGTGAGAGTCATCTGAAGATCATCTGTTGGGTGTGTTTGACCTTCCATCAAACCTTTCTCCCAAACCAACATAAGAATCTTACTAGTTAATATCTTGCATTTGGTGGGAAGATTGTTTCTGTTTGCCAAGATGTACTAGAGTGTATTTGAGTTGGTCATATAGCAGACAAAGATGTCTGTGGAATGTGCAGTGGTAATGAGATGATGTCTTGCATTCAAATTGGGAGCCATTGCAGAAAGGCTAAAGACTGACACGCTCCAAATAGTCATCTGTTTCTCTGCCTCCCACACCCCGCAGGCAATCTTGCCTTTGAGACATGGAGCCCTCTAAAGAGAGAGCTGTAACAGCCTGCAAGTTAGTGTCCAGCAGACAATGACTCAGGAAAACCCACATGGACTTTTACTGTACATGAATCTTCCCCCAAGCTAAGAGTTATACATGTTAGAAATCTTATGAACCAGTCTGGCTTTAGGGGTGCTGTACAGTTCATTAGATGAGCTTTAAAAATGAGCACCTGTCTACTGGGGTGAAAGTCCCATTTGGCTCATTGCAGGAGTAGGATTGTTTACTGTCCTGGCCAAATTACAATTTGTAGAACTACTTTCTTTCTATTTAAATTTCCCCTTGTGATTTCAACAAGGTGTGAAATTTTTCACTTCCTGTTCCAAATGGTTACATGCTGTTAGGATTAATTGATCATCACAGCTTCCCTGTAAGGCAGATGGGTATGGCTCATCTCCTTTTTTACAGACGGAGAAACTGAGGCAGGAAGGAAGTCTCTTGAGCAAGGTCACAAAGTGAGTCAGTAGCCGAGTTGGATATGAATTCTGGAATTCCAGGCCCCAGCCTTCTGCTTATTCTCCAAGGCAGCGCTGCCTATAAATGCATTGATCGACCTGAGTTATGTATGTCTGAATGTTGCTTCCTTCAGAAAATAAACTAACTTCCTATTTTAGGTGCTTGAAACTAAAAGTGGATAAGAAGAAAATGGTGGATACCTCTGGGGTGAAGAAGGCAATATTCGATCGGCTCTGCAGCCAGCTGGAGACAATTGGCCAGCAGATCAGCAGTAAGTGTTCAGCACTTGCAGTCTCATGTTCTGGAACGCAGGTGATGTAGCCATGCTGTTGGGTCCCACAGAGCAACATCCTTCTCTCTCTGCACCCTTTCTGAGGGCGATCTCCTTTGCTCCTATAATTTCAACTGTTCTTTTTGTGCCAGCCTATCTGTCCACTCCTAATTTGTCTCGTTCAGTCCACTTTCTGATCACTGCCTGTCTCGTTCCTCAGGGATGTCATGTCAGTCTGTCATCTAACTCACATAACACAGGAACTATCTCTGACTCCTCCCTTGTGCTTGCCCCACACATGGGAGCAATACAAAACTTACGGCTCTTCCTCTGCAATATGTCAAGTTCTGGCCTTTTCTTTACCGCCACACAGCTAAAACCCTCTTCTAGGTCCTGCCCTTCTTCTGCCTTTAGTAGTGCAGCTGCCACCTCTGACTGACTCTCCTGTAGTCCCACTCCATTTCGTACAGTGCAGCTGCCAAGATCATCTTCCATACGTGTCACGGAGCCCCTGTTAGAATCCCTCCGTCTCGTCCTTCTCCAGTCACCAAGTCAATGTCCTCACCTTCCTTGTACAACTCTGCCCCATCACGATTTGTGCACTTTTTCCTCGTATTCCACCATTGGCATCCTCAGCCCCCATCCCCTGTCATTGCATCTCCTACCATAATGCTCATCATGCAGAGAATGTCCCACCTGAACTTATCCATAAAGCAATTGCTCTCTCCTCCTTGAAAACCCCTTCAAGGCCCACATCTGTTGCTGCTCCTACAAGAAATTAGCCCATTGCTGAAACGGGGATTGTTGCTGCCATCTTCAGCTGGGAAGTTTGCCAGGGAAGACACTGTTCTTGTGTGTGTGGCTTGCACCCAGCACATTGCAGGTGCTACTGTAGTAGAAATACATTAATTGAGGTGGTGGAGAAATGAGAAGCAAGAGAGAGTCCTGCCAGAGATATCAGCAAGGTAGAGGGAAGTGTGTGTGTGTGGGGGGGGGGGTCCCTAAGTAAAGCATGAATGTGAATCATTAGGTGCCCTAGTACCCCAATGACTGTCCAAAATTAAATAAATAAAAGCAGCTTTCTCTTCTTTAAAAGGAGACTGTGCTTCACTGACTCCTCAGCCAACCCAAAGCCAGAAGACCTTGCTTGAATGCATTGAAAAGGAAGAGAGTAAGTTGTCTCTTAATTGTGAAATTAAGCTTTGATCTTCTGCTGTTGCCTAATAATGCTTTAGCTAGATAACTTTGTTATAGCTCAGTATGTCTTGAGGCTGTTCTCAACAACCCACTCCCTTCCATATGGCCAGATGTTGGAAACGCTAAGAGAGTCTAGTGCAGTGGGGCACAACCCCTCTGCAGCAATGGAGGGGGGGACACGGACCACAGGCACCAGCTTTCTCCGGGCCCCAGGGGTGCTCAACACTCAGCTCCACCCCAGGCCCCACCTTCACCCACCCTCTTCCCCTAAGCGCGCCCCACCTCTTCCCCATCCCCACTCCACCCTAGGCCTGCCCCCACCTCACCCCTTCTTCCAAGCCCCCACTCCAGCTCTTCCCACCCAGTTCTGCCCCTTCCCCGCTCCTCCCACTCCGTGCCTCCTGCACGCTGTGAAACAGCTGATTGCGGCGGGCGGGAGGGGGAGGTTTGGGGGGGGGGGGTCAATCCACAGGGTCGCCAGCTAATGGGAGGCGCTGGCAGTGGAGGGGGGAAGCTGGCTGCTGGTGGGTGCTAAGCACCTATTAATTTTTTTTCTGTGGGTACTCCAACCCTGGAGTACCCATGGAGTCAGCGCCTATGGTGCGGACAGATTCCATTACGGGCGGGGGGGGCACAAGAGGAAAAGTTTGGGCATCGCTGGCCTAGTGGAAGCACCATTACGTTTTTGTAGAGCAAGTCTAGTGGAACTAGGGTAGCCTTTTCCTCTCAAACAAAAAGATAAATAAGTGAAGATCATAGTGTTAAACAAAACTACAGCTTGATTATTATTTTCTTTTAAATATTTGATGGTAGTCTTTGTGTGCATGAAATAGACTGGTATGTGTACATTCCAGGGGTCTGAGACTCGGTATTAGGCACTCTTTAGGCAAAATATTATAAATGATAGAGAGCGTTTCCTGAAAGTTTTGTTCTTGTCTCCCTCCCTCCCCCCCGGTAGATCATGAAGATGAAGTTGAGACCCCTCGCAAGCGGCAGAAAAGTGAAACCGAAGCAAAACAAGATTATGAAGAATGGAAAAAGAGAATCCTGGAAAATGCTGCTAAGGCAAAAGGGGCCAATGTCTGACTTCAGTCTCTGGAGTGCCACCAAGCAATGTCACTACCTCTGGTTTGTAATTTTAAATCCCCCTTCACACTAGTGCAACTTGGTAGCATGTGAATTTATGGATGGTAACCAGCCATTCTTATTTATTTGACTGGCAAGATTTTAAATTGTTAAAGCCTCTCATTTTACTAAGTGGGACCAGCATTATGGTGACACACTATTACTACACAGTTGGCCCAAGTTTGAAAGTTGACCCTGTGATGCCTTCCCCTCGGACCAGTGCAGACCTCAGCTCTAGGACATGGAGTAGCCTTACTACTTTTAAGCAACAAACAGGCCAAATAATGGTGCAGTATTAAGTAACCTCTGAGAAGGTTGCACACTCTTGTGTTCCGAACTGAAGCTTCAGTCATGGTTACTAAGGTCTATGGAAAGGTCCATCCATGAGGAAACCACTTGTGTCATCGGCGAAACAAAACTGAGGAATTCAGACTGTTAAAACTTTTTTATAGCCATAATATCTGATTAAATAAATTTTCTACTGTGTATGTGGGACCTAAATGTTTTTAGAGAGCAATAAAGATTCTTTTTCCTATATCTGGATCTTTAGTTTAAGAACTTGCATATGGTCCTAGGGTTGCTTCGGTGACCTCTTATCACTTTTATTGTATAAATACCATCAGGATCAAAATCTAAATGGGTTTAAAGAAACTTTCTGTACTTACTTAAAATGTTTCTTTACGTCCAGTAATAAGGTCTACAGAATATGTGATAAGAGGTACTTCAGTCTGCTTGCAGCTTGGGAACAGAATCAAATCTGCCAGTCAGTGGCAGCAGGAGAATGCCCCATCCTCTGACGTTGCCTCCACTTGAGACTACTTCCACAGCCAGCCTGATTAACTATACTTTGACAAGAAAGCACAAGTTTATCCTATGGCAGAGCCTGGGGTTAACTTCTAACAGAATAAACCTGAATCTTTGGATGTCACTTTCCATCTCTGCTCTGGGTGATCTGTTTGTCTCCAGGGTGAATTGGATCTGACTGGACTGTTTCTCAAAGAAAGGACTCTTTCAGGTAAGCCAGAACATTTCCTATTCATTGGGCTAAAATACAGTGGGATTTTCACAACTGTGTGCCTCCACTGTTGGAAACAAGATCATTATCTATTTACATTGAAAATGAGGTTTATGGAAAAATTGTGAAGACTACTTTTCTGCAGTAAAAGTACAAACCTGGGTCTCATCTGAGGAAGCTAACTGAATAAACTCATCTGCATAAAGATAGTAATCATACTTCCTGTCCATTTGTGTGGATGTCGTGATGACACCTTCCATGGGAGTGCTGCACCAAGCAGGAACAGGTTCCAAGGCTGCGCTCTCTACACTTGTGGGGCTGGAATCACTGTAGTTGCCCTCAGGAAGCGCAGAATGTCAGGGTTTGTACAAAACTTCATTTCGTGAACATGCTGAGAAGACTATAGTGCTGGGATGCTAATACACCTCAGGGGGTTGGGCATTCCTCTGCTGTCACTGACTGATAGGTGTGGTTCTGCACTCAGGTTGAAGTAGCCATTGTAACAGAGCTGTGGAAATTAGTACAATAAAGTGAACTCCTATGTTTGTCTCCTCTCTGCACCCCATATTTCCACACCGTGCCCTGGTATAAAGGACACGACTAGCCTGTTACAATATAATGCATATATGAAATTAAAGTGAGAGGCCCATCTCCAAGGTTAACGAGTAGAGATCCGGCGCAGAATCTCGCCCTTCAGAGCCAAAGCATGGAATTTACAGAGGCAGGGTAGGTAATCCTGCGTTAAGCCACCTTTGGGTCATCCCACTACAAGGCTGCTCTGGGCCCCCAGCATAATTAAAAGAGCCTTGTGCACCGTCTGAGGTATGGCACCCTCATTCCCACTGCCTGCCAGGAATGGCAGTAGGGGGAGGGCTACAGCCCCACCCCGCCAGTACATTGACACTTGTGAAGCAGGTTCCTGGGGGAGCTTTTGGCCTGCACCAGGGGAGTCCTCCCAAAGCTGGGAATTGGGACTTTTAGGGCCATGGCTATGGAAAGGGGCCAGACTATCACCCTAAATCTCTTTTAATCCACTGCTTCATTTGTACGGGGCTGTGGTACAAAAGTCCTCTCTGATGTAATAAGGATGAAACCAAAAGGGTTCTATAGAAACTGCTGGGTTTTGTTTTTTTTTTAATAAATTGAAAGAGTTCTGCAGAGAGGTTGGGGGGGAGGGGAGTTGTGAAAGCCTGGCCCGCTACCATCTGCAGGATGGATATTCTGAAGGGACTTTCATGTTAAGAATTAAGGTCTGAGCCTAAAGTAGGCAACTGAAAAAACTAAACATCAAGGAACAGTGTGCAGCCTGCAGTCAGCCTAAAACATATATCATGAATAAGGCTACGTTTTAGTCACGGGTATTTTTAGTAAAAGTCAGACAGGTCACGGGCAGTAAACAAAAATTCACTGCCTGTGACCTGTCCATGACTTTTACTATATACCCCTAATTAAAACTTGGGCTGGGGGCTGCAGGTGCTTGTGTGGGGCGGTGGTCTGGGGGTGCCGTGGGTGCTGAGGGAGGTGGCTCGGGACCCCGATGGTGCTGGGGTGGGGGGGAGTTGGCGAGGCTGGCAGGGGCTCCCTACCCTGCTCTGCGTGTCCTGCAGCTCCTAGGCAGTGGAGAGGCCAGGGGGCTCCACGCATTGCTTCCACCACAAGCACTGGCTGCGCAGTTCCCGGCCAATGGGCGCAGCGGAGGCGGGGCCTGTGAGCATGGACAGCTCGCAAAGCCCCTTGGCCCCTCTGCCTAGGACTGCAGGGCCATGCCAGTGGGCGCCGGGGACCCTCCCATACCCCGAGGTAAGCATCCCCTCCCCCCCTGCCCCTAGATCTGAGCTCCCTCCCACACACCCAAACTGCTGCTGCTGGCCCAGGGCCAGCACCAGCCACTGCAGTAGTCACGGAGGTCATGGGAGGTCACGGATGCCGTGACTTCTGTGACAGACTCGCAGCCTTAAGCATGAATAAGTAAGGGCATCCATCCATTATCCATTTACAAAGACAAGGTAATGAAGAAGAGATGCTGCCATGGCAACTGACCAGCTTCTTAAGGGAGAAGTTTGCTTATCTCTCTCTTCTCTTCACCCACTCTGCTCCACCCCGTTTTACAAAATTTAAGAGTGAAAGTGGAAGCATTCCTCCCGGTCAACTTACATTTGTTTTGGGGTTGGTTCAAGTTAAAATTTTAATAAGTTGATTCAGGAAGAGGCCAGACAAATGCTGAAGAGCAGGGCAAACACGGAGCAGTCTCAACTCACTAAGAATAGCTGTAAAATGAGATTCCAGAATTTTTTTCTAAATCAGATTTCATAATATCGAAGGAGGGTCCACGCTCTGGGAGAAAGTCAGTTATAAAGGGCTCACCAATGCTACCTTTACATTAAACTCATTACTGTATTTCAGACTCGAGAGAAATAGGCCAGTTACATTTTTACTGAGATTTATTAGTGTTAATTTCATAACTAGGCATACTAACAATAACTATTTACCATGCAATGTCACTGGGGAGGGGAAATGTGAACAAGCTTGGGCCTTCATAGAAGGTGATCCCTTGTCAAGATTTTTTCATGTAACTTTTGTTGCCCTCTGACATAATGCCAAAAGTGCTGTACAAGTCCAGTCCATCTGGAAGTGAAGGGAGATGTTCTAGAACTGAAAAGCTAGACAAGCTTAACATTAAACTAGTGTAAGCAATTTTTAAGGTCTTGATGAGGGCTGGTAGCAACAACCACCTTAGGCAATTGAAGAGCTATGAGTTAATGGGAGTAAAATAGTGATTTGATTAGGCTTAATGTGCAGTCTTAAGCTGCTACTGTTAGTGATAAATTATTTTAATCAGCTCACATAGAGTGGTGCAGCCTCTAGGTTAGCCACAAAGGAAACAGCATGCCAGCCACCTCTACAAAAGTGCCTGATAAACATTAAGGAAACGCAATTGATACTGGGCTTATGTTATAGGGGGTGCCTCCAGCTTTATAAGCATCAGGAAAAAAATCTTTGGTTCTTGAAACTAACCTTTTTCTTCACAATACTAATTTACTTTTGTTTTTAAACAATCAGAAAAAGGGCAACAGTTCCCATGTGACTGAAACAGAGTCAAAGGCTGGCAATTCACTGATTCTCCTCCCCCACCCCCCCATCCCCAGCAGCTGAACAGAAACAAAAACCAGTTCATCTGTTACAAAGCAGTAGCTTTTCTGTTACACTTCATGGCATTTGGTAGAAGTGTTGAACTCAAATATCAGCTTAGAAAACTAAGCATTCAGGTCCCAGCTACAGAAAAGCATTGATATGTTTAAAATGTACCCCCTGAAACTCACACCCAGAGGGGAGAATAAAAGAACCTCTGTTCCTGGGGAGGAGGTGACACCTAAGTGCACAGTATTGCATCCACCAGATTGTCATCCCAATTGTTTTTTATTTGTGGCAGTTGAACCTAGATTCATGCCAACCTAAAGAGCTATTTAATCAGTTTGCCCCATTATAAATATAGGGCAGTAGGGGACAATCTGTCTTAACTTGTGCCAGGTTTTAAATATCTCTGAAAGCAGTAGGTTTTGTTTTAGAGGATAATGTGGAAGACACTTTTTCTTTCTACTCTGACTAGTTGCCATGCATTATTGTGATGCTTCTGTGCAAAAAAAAAAAATGGGGGGGGGAGGGAAGAGGCAGGAAAAAAAATCAACCCCTTTAGAAGAAATGTAGAAAAACTGCATTTCTCAACCTCAGTTTTGTCCCTGGGTATTTTGCTTTAAGTAAAAGTTATCTTTGGGGAAACTATAGCACTATTATCCCTCCAAATCTATCACCACTGTGGCAATGCCCTAAAAGTGATAGTACAGCATCTCATTAAGATAGAAAGTCTTAAGGTATCCCACTGCTGCTGACCAGGTGCTTGCTGCTATACTCCACCCTTTGGATTTATATAAATAATCAAAGACTTCCAAACGAAATGGGTCCCACTCAAGGAACTTAGCTGCTAATTATGAGCATATCATCATAGCTGTAAGTGGAGTTATATCAGGAATATTTATGTATCACTGTGTCCAGTAGCTGAGAGCTTGTAAAACAGAACTATGGAAACCCCTGTTTTATAAAGATTAGTAAAATTCATTCTATGTTGTTGTGCTCTGAGGCAGTTCTGGTACCTAAACACACACATGATACATAACATGAGGATGGCAGAAGTGGTGGGGGAAGAGAGAGAAACATCCAGTCCTTTTCTCTCTGCTTCATCTCTAGCTCTAATGCCTAGAGCTCTTCCACAGCAGCTTATGCAAGGTTGACAGACATGCTCGGAAACCTTCTCAGCCGATTGGCAGCAGCTACCACGTAGAAATGTTTCTGTGAATGAAACAGAAAAACCTAAATGTGAGCATAACTGAGCCAAAGCAAACTTTGCAATTAACACTGATGTTTTTCAATAAGGGACTCTGAACAGTAAGTGCAGATTGTTTCTAGCTCCCAGACCTCTGCACTGAATACTACACAGAACAGCCTTCTGTTGTGTCACTCCGATATTGATTACACGTTGAAGAAAGGGTAATGTAACTATGTCAACTGAAAAGTAGTGGGAGTGGAAGGTTCATGAAGTTTTTGAGGTACATTTGTAGCCTTAGTGAAATTGGAGGAACTAATCAGCATCAGTTTTCACATCTTCTGTTGCACCTGTCAGTCTTGGGGAAGCCAGCTAGCTCTAAGTACACCTCCATTCTTCTGTAGCTCCTAATTAAATCAGGGTTACATTTAAAATAACACAGTCCCCTTCGTTACATTTAAAATAACACAGTCCCCTTCCTCACAGGAGAGTCTTGTAAATAAACTGTCATAGGAACAGCCATAATGGATTAAATAGGTTAATCTCCTGTCTCTGGATAATAGCCAGCGTGTTACCAACTCACAGGCAACAGACATTAATTATAACACTTTAGGGACCCAAGGTGTCAGCATGATCAAAGGAAAAGCAGCTATCTATGATTAGTGTAATGTTAACAATGCTAGAAGAGTGACACTTGAATCCTCTCCATTGGGAATCATGAAATGCTTTGTACTAGAGAATACTCTTTGTGGCTGTAAAAGAGTGTTTATACAATGAACAAAAGGCTGTATGCATCTGTTAGCAAATGTGTAATAAAATAGTTTGGGATGAAGACATTTTTAAAATGCAACAAGTAGCAGTAATTCTGGAGTCTGGGCAAGTAAACGAAGTTTGGTCTTCAGGTGTCTAACTCATTAGCAAGGTTTTGCTACTCTCACCAGTGTGTAAAAACTGGGTTGGAGTTCATCCTCTTCCTATAGGTTAAATCTTCCAGGGTTGTTGTGTCCCTCCTTTGCAGAGTATGATTATTGATCACCTTTTATGGAAATTCCTACATATTTACTGAGAATGGTTCAAGAATTAGCAAGAGATTATCAGTGGTCCTGAAAGTATGTAATTTTCCATCTGGGTGGATTGTGACACAAGAAGGTCAAGTAATTTTCCCAAGGTTGTACAGTGAACGAGGGACTCAGAATGGATTTGAATTCAGATTTTGCTTGGACCTAGACCTTTGCGATGAATACTACACAAAATAGCCTTCTGTTGTATCATTCCAATATTTCCTATACATTGAAGACAGGCTAATGCAACTATATCAACTGAAAAGTAACTGCTTTTGCTTGGAAGGTTACACATTTCACATAAAATAAACAGTGTCTGAAGCCTTTGAATCCCTGGAATTTTACACCTAATTTTTTTGAAACACCAATAAGAAATAAGAGTAAAAATTTAGAAACAAAGTATCTAAACTCAGAGATGCCGTGACTTAAAAGAGCAAG
This sequence comes from Emys orbicularis, assembly GCF_028017835.1. NCBI lineage: Eukaryota > Metazoa > Chordata > Testudines > Emydidae > Emys > Emys orbicularis. The sequence goes on from NC_088696.1 coordinate 24,943,771, forward strand.
TGAACACTCAAATCTATAACTGCAAATATAATTACCAAATTCATATTGCACGGAAGATCTCCACGTTTAGAAGAGGACTATGACAAAGAAGGAATAAGGGCCCTGCCTGCATTGAACTAGTACAATCACTCTTCTTTGGAAATAATGACAGACTTTGTCTATTTACCTTCCATTTTCTATGAGCCATGTAACTCCTTAGCAGCAACTGGGATTTCAGGCAAAGCTTGGATTTCTTGGCTTTGCCAGGCAGATCATTTAGCCACTCGTGTTTCAGACACTGTGCTGCGCTCATCCTGCAACTAGAAAATAAAATTTGTGAAGGGCTGTGCTGTAAATGTTGCTACCACTATTGCGATTTACACAGAATCTCCTTGTCTGCTTGCAGTGGAATGGTTCAGCTGCTCTTCACTGATACCACGTGTGAAAGGCTGTTTTTTCTAAATGAAAATAAAAGTAAAGTAAAAGGCCCTTTATAGCTGCCAGGTATCTCAGCGCAGAGAGCCTGCATGAAGACCAATCCTCACTCCTACCCTCCAGGTGGGACTATGTGGTGCTTAGAGGTGTTTTAGGTTCTTCTGCACTTGGGTTTATGCCTGAGTATTGTGTAGCCTTGTTGCTCTATTATTTGGATGTGATTTTGGAATGTGAATGGTAGAACACATGGCATTTATGTAGGACTGTGCCAAGAGCATCAAAGAACACAGAGATATTAACTTGTGGTGTTATGTAGTCCATCTCCCCTGACAATGCAAGAGCATTCCCTTCTGTATATTTAAGGAGGATCACAGATGCCCACAAAAGTCAATTAACACTAATGAGAGCATCCATGTGTAAACAAAAGGTATGGCTTTCAAGTATTCCTCCTGCAGCTGGCTGGAAACTTACAGGTTCTGTTTCAGATTCAACTAGCCGCACACAGCTTGTCTTTGGGTTCAGTACTTTGGAGATGTGACAGCCAAAAGGCTGATTTATAACTGAAACATAATTTAATTGTAATAAAAATAACTACAGTATGTAGACAATCAACAAGGTGCTCAATAGGAGATCATTTCCATGAGCCTTTGAAAACACATGGAGTACAAGAAAATCCTGGATCTTTTCTTTTTGGGGCTCCTTTGTGCAATTATTTTTTTTTAATTTGAACTTGCCTTTGAACTTCAATGTGAAAAGATAGGGCTAAGTCCTGCCTTTGGCTCCTGCCACTCAAGGAAAAAGGTGTCAACAGAACTGATGGTTAGCAGCCTTGTGCATAATGTGAGCAGCCAGCCAGAATCCCTCCTGGTGAACAAGAACGTGCTAGGAGCTAGGACAAGCTGTTGCACAGGTCATCCCCAGCTGTCTCAGGAGGGAAGGGTTTGCTGTGGACTGGTCACTCCCCTTTCTCCAAGAGAGTGAGCCACAGCCTGCCATTATGCCTAGTGAGCAGCTGGCAGATCCAACAATGCTGCTTGCTTATAATAATAATTAATAATCATCTGCCCTTAAATAGCATTTTTCATCCCCAGATCTCTAAGTACTTTGCACAACCTTAAAGCATTACTAATTTCTTTTTACAGATGGGAGTCTCTGAAGTTAAGATCCCACAGCAAGTCAGTGGCCGTCAGGAGCAGACGGCTTGTCTTCTGACTCCTAGCCCTCTGCTCAAGTCCACTAGATGACAATTACCCTTCCAGTTTAATGCCCGTCTTAACTTTCATTGACAAGTTAGTATTAAGAACTTTATTATTAAATCTCATTTGCATAGGTTAGCTGACAGCATAGGCATGGGACCTATAGGTGTGGGGGGTGCTGCAGCACCCCCACGTTTTACACGGGACCGCTGACCCCGGGCCCAGGCCTCCTCTCCCTAGCCTGGGGCTTGGGTCCCCGCCGCCGGCCCTGCTACCCGGCCGCTGACTCCATGCCTGGGTCTCCGTGCCAGGGCCCTGCTCCTGGCCCGGGGCCCCATGCCCCAGGACTCTGCTTCCTGGCCCTGCATCCAGGTCTCAGGTCCCAGCCACTGGCCTCGCGCCCTGCTCCCCGGCCACTGGCCCGGAGCCCAGCTGCCAGCCCCTCTTCCCAGCCGCTGGCCCTATGCCCGGGGCCCTGCGCCCGGGGCTCTGCTTTTGGGGCACTGGCCCCGCTCCCTGGCCACTGGACCCGTGCCCAGGGCCCTGCACCTGGCCCCCCACTCGTGGGGCTCTGCTCCCAGGGTCCTGGCAGCTGGCCCTGTGGCTGGGGCTCTGTTACTAGCCCCACATGAGAGGTCCCAGCTGCGGGCCCCCCCCCCAGCCTTTGCTGTCCCCTGTCTGGGTCCCCCTCTCCCGGAGACATGGCACTGCTCCTGGCCCCAGCTGGGGGGGATACGGACAGTGGTAAGGGTGCTGGCTTTCAGCACCCCCACTATTAAAAGGGTTCCAGCACCACTGGCTGACAGTCTGGAAAAAGCCAGTGTTCTAAGTGTTCCTGTTGACAATTTTCTCCTAGAACAATGTGAAACATTTCCATTACTGGTAGAAGGAGTCACTGGACACATGTTCATCAAAGCAAGACGAGGCCCCTGTAACTTCATTCGGCATCAGTATTTGACAAGCTGGGCCACATTCTGTCCTGCAATACAATGTATACAGCTCCCTTTGACTTCAATGGGAGCTGAGCGTATGACTCCTAGAGCAGAACTAGGCCCCAGATGGTTCTTTGTACCAATCCAGTGTATGGAAGGCACTTAGATTGGGAATTATGTCACTTTCATAACTGCAGCTGCTACAAATCACCTTTTGTATTTTGAGAGACATTTTTGCAGTTTGTATCAATGCTTATAAAGAAGCCAAAGTGAGGACAGAACTAGCTCCTGGACGTATGTGAAAGGTTCTTAAAACAAAACAAATGATTCCACATTTCCTCAGCTTAACCTCTCTTGCAACAGGCACAGTTACTGGGAGAGCCTTTATCTTGATTGAAATACATTGACATTTTTCTTTTAAAAAATGAGGTTTGTGTCACTACAGAACTGCCTGGTAGACATGAACATGGCAAAAGAAAAGTCATGGTACTAACTTTCAGTGATTGGCTGCCATACATACATTTAGCTAGGAAGGACTTATTCTAAATGGTAGGACTGCCGTGGCAAACATAGAAGAAGATACCTCTTCTCCTTCACAAGGAGTTTGGAAATAAAGTCTTTTGCCTCTTCTGAGAGGTGTTCAAATGCTTCTGCATCAAAATCCCAGCTGCAGTTCACTATGTAATTCATTGTCTCTGCGTCCGTTTCTCCTAGGAATGGTGATAAGCCACTGAGCCTTTAAAAGAGAGAGAGAGAGAAATGGGCAGCTAATAATGGGAAACATGTTTTTCTCCTATGTATCCTCATTGTTGCTTAGAATCACACCAGTCACATAGAAAAGAGGGTTCCAGCTAGATACTGTCCGAAAGGCCAGTGCAACATTTGCTATGGTGGGGCTTGGGTACCTGGCTCAGTCCCTAACTACTCACGTCAGTGGGGCTAGGTCAGTGGTACAATAAAGCTCAGTCAGGAGGGAAGGAATGCTTCACATTGCCCATTTGCAGCTCACTCAGCCAACTCAGGGGTCAGAGTTAATGGACGCCGAAGGAATTGAATTCAATGCGATGAGAGCACATGCTGAACTGCTTCCTCAGAGAAGAATAGGACTGCTCACCTGCCTAAAGCTAAGCATGCACACAAGTGCTGAATTGAGGCCTAAATCCATATTTACTTTGGATTAAAATACTGTTTGAAAAATATTTTCTTCAATTAGTCTCTAAGCCCAGATTTGTTTCTTCAATAATTTATGATTGGATTCACATACACATTTTTTCCCCCCGGCTTCTACATAAACTTAAATAAAAAATGACCCAGGCCATTGAAAACAGCTACAAAAAAATGTTGTGATGCTGTGTAGGTAGAGAGCCTGTAGAGATGACCCCCCACCCCTCCGTACTCCCCGTGGCCCACAACCTAAACTCCAGGAAAGAAATTTAATCCCATGTGTGGCTGTGAAGTGAATTTTTCAGGCCAGGTAGTAACTCCCCACAGGGCAGGAATAACTCTTGTGTGCGTGTTGGGTGCAAAAGTCCTTTTGGATCAGGTTCCCAAGGGCCTGATTTAAATGAAAAGATAAGTCTGGGACCTCAATAACACATTGAAAGCAGAAGTTCTGTTACGTTTCAGGCAACTGATTACACTTTGTCTGAGTAAATGAAATGATTTGTTTTGTTTTTATTAACTAGACACCAAGGCGGCAAAGAGAAAGCAGAGGGTTTAAGTATTTAGAATGAAGATTGATTGTTTTTCAGGTATTTCAAGTTGTGTAGCAGTGATGTTCACTTTCATTGGCTCTCTCTTTTGGGTAATGAAGTGAGTGCAACAAGAAAGACACACTCCCTAGATGGGAATCTCTGAATCGGCTGCATTCCAGCTCTGCAAATACCTTCCATTGGCCTTTCTTACAGAGCATATGATGCCATGGCCATGACCCACACAGAGGCTTACTCACAGCATGTACGTGATGACGCCTACACTCCACATGTCAGTTGGGAACGAAACAAAGTCATAGTTCACCACTTCGGGAGCCAGGAATTCAGGAGTGCCAAAATTAACTTTCAGCTTCTCACGAGGTTTATACCTTCATCAGAAACAAGAAGGGGCATCAGCACTGACAGCAGACTAAGTACATGCACTGCACACTTGCAAAAAGAACTATCATATTTTTCATACTGTAGCAAAGCCGGACAGGTACATTCTATATCTAAGTCTTCAAGGATGCAGAATTTCAGTCTGTGCATCCCCACAGAGAGTTTTTTATAATTCACAGTCACTTCCAATTAGTTTGATCAAATGTTTAAGTGAATCAGCCATTTAAATCTGAACAAAATCAAATAAACTAAATCATTTGTATTAACTTTTTGTCTCTAGTGAATCAATCTCTTGGTGCATATTCTAACTTTGGCACTCTGCTTCAATTCAGAAAGTCACAGTTATAAACAGCTCATTATCCATCATTTAATTTTCCTAATTTAGACATATGGTAGTATGGCAGGAGAAGGAGCCAGAGAAAGACTCAGGACAATAAAAATATGGTTGCAACTAAAAGTTGCATGATTACATTAGAATCACTGCCATGTCTTCTGCAAACTTCTGTATGCCCCATTGTGGTGATTTAGCTAATAAGATCAATCCAAGTCACAGGAACAGATGTGGATGAAATAGGCTGGGGGCACTACAGATGGTTTTCTATGTTATTGCAGAAAAAAATCAAATTGGAATAGCTAACATTCAGGCACATGTAACCCAACCTCTGTCACTTTTATAGATATTATGTTTCAGTGAGAAATCTCTGGCACAAGTTCTAAAGAAATCATCCTCAAACTAGAGAGACAAGGTGGGTGAGGTACTATCTTTGATTGGACCAATTTCTGTTGGTGAGAGAGACAAGCTCCATCCTCAATCCTCAAATTGGCAGACACAGGGCTTAATTCACGTTGCAGGTACATGGTAGTGTAACCTACACGCCCCCATGTGGCGACAAGCTTTCCACAAAGAGAGGTATATAGATTGTAATGGATTTTTTACCTTCACAAAGAGAGGGCAGCTTTAAACTTTTGCTGGGCTCCAGAGGAGACTCATGAGCAAAAGTTGTCCAGAAGATGCACTGAATCAACTTCCATTTTTAGGCAAGTTTGGAGATATTTTGCTCAGCAGCACCCCAAACCATAATTCACTGTGTAAAAGTGCTCAGATCACAGAGTTATGAGCAGTGGTGTAGCCAGGTCCTAAGTGCAGGGGGAGCAACCATAAAAAAGGTGCCCCCCTTGGCTCCTCCTCTGGCCACTCCACACCCCTCCCGCTGGCTCCTCCAGCCGCGCCGCGCCGCGCCTCCCCCCACCCTTGGCTCCTCCAGCCACGCTGCGGCCATGCTGCGCCCCCCCCCCCCTCGGACAGGCTCGGTCCGGGGGGAGAGGGCCGGGTGCGGCCCAGCCCTGCTGGTTCCCGCTGAGTCCGGTGTGACCTAGGAGCCAGCTCCCCACAGGGAACGGAGTCTGTCTCCATGGCTCAGGCGGGGAGCTTCCTTCCAGCTCGTCTCCTCCTGGGCTGGGAGCAAGTGCCGGGCTCGCCGTCCCTCCTCCCCAGCAGGGGCTCAGGCAGAGCGGGCTGGCGGCGAGGGCTAGCTGGGGCTGGCAGCTCCCCCCGGTGGAGCAGCAGGCACAGCCTTCGGGGAGGCCGGAGGGCTCCTCATGGTGGAAGTGGGGGGAGAGCCGCACGGCTCCAGCCGCGTTCCGGGAACCGGGGCTGCCGCCCTAGGGCCCGAGCCGGGCCGCAGCCGCTGGGGCCAGGGGTGCTTGGCCGGCGCCGCTCGGCCAGGGCCGGGGCCGGGCCGGCGCCCCGGGGCCCGAGCCGAGCTGGGCCAGAGCCGCTGGGGCTGGGACCGGCGCGCTCGGTCGGAACCGGGGCCGGCGCCCCGGGGCCCAAGCCGAGCCGGGCCGGGCCGGAGCTGCTGGGGCCGGAGCCGCCGTGGCCGGGGGTGCTCGGCCGGCGCCAGCTCGTCTCCTCCTGGGCTGGGAGCAAGTGCCGGGCTCGCCGTCCCTCCTCCCCAGCAGGGGCTCAGGCAGAGCGGGCTGGCGGCGAGGGCTAGCTGGGGCTGGCAGCTCCCCCCGGTGGAGCAGCAGGCACAGCCTTCGGGGAGGCCGGAGGGCTCCTCATGGTGGAAGTGGGGGGAGAGCCGCACGGCTCCAGCCGCGTTCTGGGAACCGGGGCTGCCGCCCTAGGGCCCGAGCCGGGCCGCAGCCGCTGGGGCCAGGGGTGCTTGGCCGGCGCCGCTCGGCCAGGGCCGGGGCCGGGCCGGCGCCCCGGGGCCCAAGCCGAGCCGGGCCGGGCCGGAGCTGCTGGGGCCGGAGCCGCCGTGGCCGGGGGTGCTCGGCCGGCGCCACTCGGCCAGGGCCAGGACCGGGCTGGCGCGCTCGGCCGGAACCGGGGCCGGCACCCCGGGGCCCGAGCCGAGCCGGGCCGGAGCCATTGGGGTTGGGGCTGGGGCCGGCGCCGAGCCGGGCTGGAGCCGCTGGGGCCGGGGGTGCTCGGCTGGCGCCGCTTGGACAGGGCTGGGGCCAGGACCGGGCCCGGTGCGCTCGGCCGGAACCGGGGCCGGCGCACTGGGCCGGAACCGGGGCCGGCGCACTCGGCCGGAACCGGGGCCGGCGCACTCGGCCGGAACCGGGGCCGGCGCACTCGGCCGGAACCGGGGCCGGCGACCCGGGGCCGGGGCCCGAGCCGAGCTGGGGCCGGCCAGGGCCGGAGCCGCTTGGCCGGGGCCGGAGGGAGCCGCTCGGCCAGGGCCGGACTGGGCCACACTGCGCCTCCCCGGAGCCCTCCTCCTCGTGTCGTCCCCCCCCGCCCCAGCTTACCTGCTGCTGCCGGCCTGCCCCTGCTTGTTTTCAGACTTCCTGCGAACATCTGATTCGCGGGAAGCAGGGGAGGGGGAGGAGCAGGGGGGCGGAGCATTCAGGGGAGGGGAGGAGTGGGAAGTGAGCTAGGGGAGGGGTGGACAGCTGCGGGGCCCTTTTAGGCGCGGCCGGCCCTGCTCAGGCGCTGCTTTTGAAAAATGTGCTGAGGGGAAGCGGCTGCTTCCCCTGCACCCCACTAGCTACACTACTGGTTATGAGCACAGTGTAAATGCCCAGATGGAACCCTGAGAAGGGACCATTATTTGATTTTAGTAACCAGCAGGATGGTTTTGCAGGAAGTGAAAGCTGTTAATAATTTGCTAGTTAATATAAGGAAGGGCACAGTCTTGCAGTCGTCACTCAGTAATAACTCCAATTAAAGTTAATGGAAATTTTGCCTATGTAACAAGTAAGATCAGGCCATAAATGGTTGTTGTTTTTTAAAACACTACTTCTTGCATGTTTCCAAACTGCCTTTAATGAAACCTTTTCTATTGGGCACCCCTTTCCCTAAAGCTGTAACTTTATTTGTGTACATTTTTTTCTATTTTTATAAAATCCTTTTAAAGAAAAAAGCTCTTCGAGCTGAAATACACAGGTTTGTATAATGAGGACCCCACAATGTTTAGAAAATAATTTTTTAGGTAAATATTATTATTATACTACCATAAGAAGTTGTTGCTTTCTTCTCGGGAAGGACTAACTCATGCCCACACGTCAGTACCTCCTGTTTTCACTCAAATATCCCTCACCTTTTGCTTTTTCCATTAGGAAAGAGGATCATGCTTCATAGCTGCTTATGCTTTCCCCCCCCATATTATTATTTTTTTTCTGTATATAAAACAGGACCCTCTTTTCTGGTCACTGCATATATGTAATAATAGGCAAAGTCATAATGATGAGGGCAAACTGACTAGGATAAAAACATCATCTATCTCACTGAGCCGTTTCTGGAAAACTCTTTGGAGGTACAAAAAGAAATCAAAATGCTTGAAAAATGAAAGAACAGCTTATGGATTAAGATATAATGTTTATATAAAATTTCCTTTGGCACAACAGCTATGTATCATCTGGTCAAAGCAGGGCTAATGCTGGTAATATTTCATAAGGTGAAACATAAAGGGTCAAAAATTTACTTTAGAACTGTTTAGTGAAATCCAGGTTCCACTGAAGTAAATGGGAATTTTGCCATTAATTGCAATAGATCCAAGATTTTACCCACTGGCTTTCCTCTAGTTCAGTGCAAGTGAGGGCAAAACATAGATGCAATGGAAATAGCAAGGTCTGTCAAGCCCCTGAGGACCAGGAAAGAAGGCTGGGTCTGGGTTTTTATTTAAGTTAGAGTGGTCAGAATACGAGCGGCCCTGCAAGAGAACTGGGTCAGCATAGAATTGATGTAAACCATGACCTGTTGTTTACCTAATCAATCATCTCTCCCTACAGAATTAAGTTAACATTTCCTCAGGACTCAACTATTATTCTGTTATTACAAACTCGTGGTCACTTGCTCCACTCTGTAATACCAGACTCTCAAAAGAGCTGTGCTCCTTTTAGATGTAGTTTCATATTAACTGGAGAGAGGGATGAGAGCTAGCAGATCATAGCTGCCACCCGCCCAAACATAGACCAAGGGATTTTTTCAGTGTCTCCATGGCTGTTTTGCAGAAACCTTCCCTATGGTAAGGGACCCACTCCCGAACCAAGGATATCATTGGCCCTTAACAGCTCTGTTCTCTCCTCCTAGTCTTAGGGAGGGTATGTGGAATGGTGATCAGGGAGTATTCCCCCACATGCCAACCTGGGGCAGGCACAGAAGCAACCAGGCCTCCTTCTAACCATGTCCACGTGAGAGGTGTTAAATCCTGTACCATTTGACTGATGTAAATGACCAATGTAAAAACTGGACCCCAGCTCACATATGATGCTGTCTATATGTCTCACTGCCTTTAATTACTGAACTATGTTAAACCAGAGCAACAGAAAGTGAGCATTGGTACATCTCTTACTTGACACATTCATAGGAGTTTGACAAAGAAAACACTTGTCAAGCCTCCTATTAGTCCCTCTCCCTGCTGTTGCAGAAGTGTTCTAGAACATTCTCTAGTGTTTTATCCATTCTAATTTTAAATGCCCCAAGACATGGGGCTTCTATGTTTTCCATGGATGGCCTTGCTACAACTTAGTATCCCTCACTGTTAGGCTCAGATTGAGCATGCATTTTCCTTCCCTTAATTGCATTCCGTTACTCCATGTTTCACCACTATTAACTGGACCAGCTAATTCCTCTCTCTCTCCTTGCTGTTTACCCACTAAATATTTATAGGTGGTTATGCCTCACCTTAGCTGTCCTTTAGCCAAGCTATCCATATTAATCTTTTTTGCCTTTCTTCTTAAGTCTAGCTCTCTGATCATTTTTATTGCTCTACTCTCAGCTTCCACCAATTAAGCAATATCTTTCTGGTAATGTGATTCCTAGAAGTGAAAACAATATTCCAGGTGCAGTCACACCAGTACCAAAAGAGGGATCATTACTGCCCTGCTCTGTGATACCTTTGTGCATAAAGGCCAAAACTGCATTCTCCATATTGCAGCCATTTCAGATTGCAAACTCATGGCTAATCTCCTATACACTCTCATCCCTTACCCTCATCCATGAGAAGCAGACATTGTGGCAGATGAGGGATAGAGACTGTGGGGGTGAGAGCTGATCCATTGTATGCCTGTTTCAAAAGGGGTAGTTTTGTCATGCATTTTACTTTGCGGACAACCATCTGTCTTGGGGGTTTTAGACTGAGGCCCAGCACTGCAGAATCTGAGCACCTTCCATATAAAATCAATAGCAAAGGTGAAGTCCGTAATGGACTTCCTGGAGTCGCTGGAGTAAAAACTCCATTTGAGACATTATTGTGTGTAAACTAGAATACAACATTAGCCTGCAAAAACGTCATTGGAAAAGAATCTGACAGTTAGTGCGCTAAGCTGCAAATTCATGCCTGCAGAAGCATATTGCTTTGCTCCTTCATATTTCAAAATCACTTTAAAGTCACTGAAATGTGTGAACAAACAGATCACAAGAATGAAAGAAAAGAAAATGTCAATGGATTTTGAGTGGCTCATAATTGAACTGTCTTACCTCCTAGCTAAACCAAAGTCAATAATTTTAATCTGGTTTCCAGTGCGATTTATACACAATATGTTTTCAGGCTAGAAAAAGAAAAAAGTATATTTTTAGTTAAATAAATGAAAGTGAAATTGCACATGAGACACACTAACAAGAAGAGTAGCCAGAAACATGACCTGAAGTGCAAAGATACAGAACGATTTCAGAGAAAGATTTTTAAAACAATGCTAGTTCACTTCTTTGTTGGTTCACAGCAGTGAACCTATCAGTCACATATGTCAATCTCACCTTTATGTGGTTTACTACAATGGTGGTTGTATTTTTTCCATTCATTTCCTAAGGCTCTGTTCTAGCCTGGCTCTATGTGTAGAATTCCATTATACTGATATAAATATACATTTGAGCCCAATTGTGGTGAAGGACAGCATGGTTCATGGGATGGTTATGGGGTGCCTGGAGGGCTTGTATAGGAAAAATTACTCTATAAGTCTAGTTGGGAATGTTACCCACAGATCACTTGTTGAAATGCTCCCTTAATTTTTCCTCTTAAAGGGGAGAGAATCAATGATGTGGCAAAAGAAGCAGGGGGAAATATTCAGAGGTTTATTGAGATCAATGTTTCCCCTCAGTCTGTTATTACCATGGGAGGGTGATTTTTGGGCCCCCATCATCCTCCTAACTGGCTCAGTAAAATGTGTGGGCTTGGATCTTGCCTGCAGGGATTTCATTCCTTACTGCTGCCATGGGGCGTAACTATTTCCCCAGATTTGGCCATAGCAGAGGTATCACATAACGTAATTGAAAGGGGAGGACTGAATGGACACCTTTGTGTGGAATGGTTTAGCAAGCCTGGTGGCAGACGCTATAACACTGGGCTTATTCAAGCAAGTGCAGTATCTTGAGAGACCGGAATGCAAACAAGGAATGAGCCTATTACAGCTAAATAGTGTTTGCTTTTCCATCAAAATTAAATGTGTGTGTTCTTTTTGGGTGACATTTGCAGTCTCACTTGTCAAGAGGTTAATGGAGAGTTACTGGGAAGCCACCTAGCTATGCAAGGCTCAGCACTTCACAAGACCAGGTCCTCAATCTAAGTATTATATTTATTATAAATATTATAATTATTTCACATGGATATTGCAGTTGGGGCATTTGGAAAAATGTCCATTGAAACAGCTTTTGTAAAGAAAATTGGATTTTCAACTAAAGGAAGTTCTAAATGGGAAGTGGCTCCTTTCTGCAAATAATTCCAGCTTTTCATTGAAAAATCAAAAACAATTTAAATGATTTTCAAGTTTGGGGGTTTTCAACAAAAAAAACAAAATTTTCCACAAACCAAAACACCCACAACACACTTTCCAACCAGCTGTAATTACAGTAGCAACTGCACATCAACCACATAGGGCTACCATTGTGCTAGACACTATATAAACATATAGAAAATGATAGTCCCTATGCGCAAAGAACTAGTGGAGAATGGTCACTAGACCATGTTAGTTTATAATGGCTCAGTTCCAGGCTGTCAGTGGGAGACACAGACAAGGACAAACATGAGAAGAAGCAAAAGAGAGGACAAGTCTTATAACACAAATAGAGGGGCTTCCAAACCCTCTATTTTGCAATTCTACACAGCTATGAAAAGCTTCTGATCTGAAAGCTGTAAAAGCAGAGGAACCTGCTGTTTATTTAATCATCTTTAAAATAAGCTATCAAATTTAAGAAAAGATTAAACATTAAAGAAAAAATGAATTTTCTAGGGTTAATTCATGGTGGCCACTGAACTAAATTAGTTTATTTAATTACAAGATAAAGTAAGGGGAAGAGAAAAGACCCTCTATTTGCAGCTCCCATACATACAGACTCTCCATACAGCACAACGTACAGTTTAGCCAAAGACCTGAGATCTGTAACTACTGACCTTCAGGTCTAAATGGAGAATATACTGCTGATGTATGTAGTGGACTCCTTCACATATTTGTTTGGTAAAAAGGATTGCATCCAACTCAGTTAGATGGTAGTTTTCATCTGTGATTCGGTCGAATAATTCACCACCATCAACACTAAAATATTGACAAAGAGAAATGTGAAAAAATACACATATTCCTCATTAGATTGTGAGTTAGATGCCTAGGCACTTTGGAAAATCCCACTAGGCCCCATCTTCATCTTTAGGTGCCTAAGTCCCTTTAAAAATCTGGACCTTTGTCTCTGTCTTGCTACTCTTGTTCGCACTCTCTCTGTTCATTCAGTTCTAGCCTCCTCAAAGTATCTCCAAACATTCTGACTGCTAGTGGTACAAAGGCAGTTCCTGACTTTTTGAACAGCGGTTATGAACCTCTCCATCAAAATCTTTCTGTTTTTTCATTTCTAACTTCTCCAAAAAACAAATTGTTTTCTCTCTTCTCTGTCTCTCTTCAGTTCCCTCTCCCTCTGCTATTTTTTTTAATTTAACTCTCGTACCCTTATATAACTTGCTAGATACAGTTCATATAGAAAATGCAGTTGTGTTGTGTCTATGGGCCAGACCCCCACTAATGAAAAATAAAACATACTGATGTTCTTCTCTTAATAACAGACCTGTATGAAACCCCTCTATACTCTCTGGGATACAGCTGGTATTCTTACCATTTGTTTAAGTTCTGATATTCTCAAATATGTGATTTTCTCTTACAGAGTTTGCTTCTTAAAATGAAAGAAGCCTTCACCCAGGTTGGGAAACACTCATAGTATCCCCCTTCCGCCCTCCCCAATGTATTTTTCTCCATTTCTACTTCCGGCTTGAGCAACCATCGAGTTCAAAAGAGCTGACGATTCCTAATATTATTTTAACTTACTATTCCATGATCAAGGTGAGGTTGTTCTTGCATTCAAAAGCGTCATAAAGCTGGATCAGATTCACATGATTTAACTGGTTCATGATGTTTATTTCATTTTTCACTTCCTCCTGAAACATTACAAACAGGAAGATAACGAATAGTGACTAGCAACACGCAGATGCTCCTATTGGAGCATGACCACAAACACTCTTGTGCGCATTCAAATACAAACATTCACACAAAAATTAGCCATTCCCCAAACATTCATGCCAATTGATCGGGGCCGACTCCAGCTTTTTTGCCGCCCCAAGCGGCGAAGCGAAAAAAAATAAATAAAGACAATCGGTGGCACTTCGGCTGCAGCTCAATCACACCGCTTCATTCTTCTGTGGCAATTTAGCGGCAGGTCTTCGCTCCCTCTCTTCCTCTTTGGCGGCACGTCGGCAGCAGCTCGAAGAGGAAGAGAGGGACTGAAGGACCCGCCGCCGAATTGCCGCAGAAGACCTGGACGTGCTGCCCCTTTCCATTGGCTGCCCCAAGCACCTGCTTCCTTCGCTGGTGCCTGGAGCCGGCCCTGCAACTGATTCCCTGCACACACCAGTGTTAGTGTAAGCCAGTGGTTCTCAAAGTTTTGTACTGGTGACCCCTTTCACACAGCAAGCCTCTGAGTGCAACCCCCCATAAAAATTAAAAACACTTTTTAATATATTTAAGACCGTTATAAATGCTGGGGGCAAAGCGGGGTTTGGGGTGGAAGCTGACAGCTCGCGACCCCCCACGTAATAACCTCGTGACCCCCTGAGGGGCCACAACCCCCAGTTTGAGAACCCCTGGTGTAAGCAGAGTCTGGATGAGCTCTCCCCCGACATCTAGTGGTGAGCTGTGGAAAAAGACTTCAGAAGCTGATCTCGTTTGCATGGACACACCCAACCTGCCTAGGTGCTCAGCATGATGGGACTGCTTGCCCAAATGATCACTTGTGGCCGGTGTTGGATCCCCAGTCTCCTTGTTATTGGGGCAGGAGTAATAAAGGGTTGCTATCCTTGTTTGTGAACCGAGGGCAACAGAACTGTACCTGCCATACCCCAATGGAGGGGACTCACCCTTAACTGAACAGCACTCGCTAGGCAGGGGACACGGGTTCCAAAGCCCAGTGAGTTGAGAGAGGGTGGGGACAGGTACTTGTACCTGCTGGGGTGGGTCCTGTTTAAGGGTCCTAGACACCATTTGATCCTTCCTCTCTCCATGGTATAATAAAAGACCTAATTTAGACTCAATTGAGAGTCTTGTTACACGCTGCAGAGCTGAAATCATTGATACCTACGTCTAAGTATTAGACCTACTTTGGGGAGTGTCTCTTTTGCAAGAGACTGCCCAGTGTGGCCCAGCAGTGAGACTCCCCCACTAACAGCTGAAATCACTGAGGGTTGTGTTAAGTGTGGGTGGGGTCCTGAAGACATCTTGGCGAGCGGGCAGCTGGCGGAGAGGCGTGACCAGCAGGGAGGCTGGTGGAGAAGTGTGACCAGCAGGGCAGCAGGTGGAGAGGCGTGGCAAGCGGCCAGTAGAGAAGCTGGTGGAGAGGGCCAGAGCAGAGCCCCACAGAGGCATGACAATCGGCTGTTGGGGCGATGAGCAAGTGCCCGAGCAGTGCAGCGTGTAACGTGCCTCCTTACACACACACACCCCACGTCCCGCCCCGTCTTCCATACAGGGTGGGAGGTGAATTCTGCACCGGCCAAGGACAGCAACTGTGAATGGGGTACAGAGAAGGGACTGGCATGTTAAGGGACTTTTGGGTTGCTGGACCTGAGGGGAAAAGGATACTGCCCAACTTACTTGGGGGGGTTGTGTTTATGAGCCCTAGTTGCGGTGTTTTCCCAAATTAATACAGAGTTAATTCCCTCCTTTTATTAAAAGTTTTTGCTACACTCAGACTCTGTATTGCCTCCTAGAGGCGCCCAGGTGGTGGTGTGTAATTGTCCCAGGTCTCTGGGTGGGGGTTCCAGCCTGTTTTGTGTTGTATTGTTGAAAAGGAACCCCTAGATATTGAACCCGGCCCTTGTTGCTGCTGGCTTCACCTGGCAGAAGGGTTACATTAGTGAACACCAAAATAACATGGTCAGATCAAACAGTCATATAGGATTCAAGCAAATATTTACTAAGACTGGTTTTGTCATATTTGATACAATGTTGAGTGGGAAAATACTTTAATGAGGAAAGCGATGCACAGGTGCTTGTAATAAGCCAGATTTATAATGTCTGTCCATGGAGGTTCACAAAACCATACTTACCCTTTCCTTTGCTCCTTTCACTTTTATTATTTTGGCTGCCAGATTAAGACCAGTTGACACCTCTGTGCACTTGTGAACTTGACCAAAACGCCCCCTGTTGATACAGAGAAATACACAGTAAAATGACTTTAAAGTAACTTGCTGCAGAAGCCTTTCAAACAACTATTCTTATCATTGATTAAAAATAGCCTGGTACAAAGTGAACAGAATCAGGTGGTCAGTAGCATGAATCTCCTCTTTCTCTCAGCTTATGAAGGATTAGTTTTATCTTTCCAGCCAGTTGTTCAATTCTTACATTAAAATATTATGCTCCATTTGTATTACTACGTTACACAATGACACAGTAACCTGCTGATATTCTTTTTTGGTTCTGTAATTTTATACTCCTGCTGTCCTTCAGTGATGCATAGTGGGGAATATTAACAAGGATATTTCTGGTCTGATCATGTAACTTTTTAAATTACATTAAAGCCAATAACTACAGGGCACACATTTATTGTGTGATGTAAATTGTCTCCTACCTCACCCACGCACATGATTTTTAAGCACCATCTTTTCTGCCATTGCATCACCATCATGCTTGGACCTGTTAGGGCATATTTGCACTTAACTCCACCAGGAAATCATACTGTCCCAAATAACAACTAAGTGCAGAAAACTGAAAGGACTGAAGGGAAGTGCTCACCTCGTGAGTGAAACCTAGGTGCCATGTCAAAATAATGTCAGTTTGAAAACTCAGCCATTAACACCCTTTAACATGCTGTTCGGCTCTGAAAAATGATTCTAGAAACAGCATTCAGCGGCTCAATGACTTCAATGTCAAATCTAATCGTTGTACCAACCAAGAGATGATTCTCCTAACCTCCAGGTGTGCAAAAGCAGAGTGGAATCTGAAAGTCAAGTCATCTTCTGCCTGGCTCACACATCACCAGCAATAAAGACTTTGCAATTAGAACATGGCTGACAATTCTGCTGAGGATGCACAAGCCAGAAAAGAATCCATCTCATTTGCTCAGAGCTGCAGTGTTCTGCAGGGCTAACAGGAACAGAGAGAAGTAAACACTTATTTAATTAATACAGTGAGCAGCTATCCAAATCCACCAAGTAAGAAGGTGCAGTGACTTTATTACAGTCACTTTTCTCACCATAACTACGCTTTACAAAATAAATGAAAAATGAACTCTTGTTGGTAGCTGTTAAAGTTCATAATGCCACAGGAAGGTTTTTATTCAGTGATTTTAAAAACAGTATTTTGAATACTAGCCAGCCAGTGAATCTCAAACTTCCCATGGAAGTTTTCTCCACTGGTCAAACTGCAAGACTGGACAGGATTATGAAGTCATCTGGCAAGTCTCCAATGGTTGACGACACACATTAGAACCAATGACATGGCATCAAGTAGAACTACACAGATTATAGAAAACTTCAGGGATCATGAAAGGGAGCTGAAAAAGAGAAGAGTCCAAGTGATTTTCTCTGAAAACCTTCTGGTTCCCTGAGCCAGAGAAGCCAGAAATACTGGAGATGAACTGTTTGTGTGACTGGTCTGAAGCTGACAGTTTTGATTTTGTTGGACATTGGGCCACTTTCTAGAGGGAGGGGGAGCTGTATGTATGGAATGTCTTGCATCTCCCAGAGAGAGGGCTAATCTTCGTGGATGGAGACTAGCTTGAGCAGCAAGAAAGGTGTTAAATGAACAGCGCAATAGGAGGGTGCTATGGCAGCAAATATATTAATGCCCTGTGATATACAGGAGGTCAAAGTAGATAATCTCATAGTCCCTTAAACTTTATAAATCTATGCATTTACATGGTCATTTAAGAGCTGCAGACCTATATGTGTCACCAAGAGCATCCAATGAAAACTATGTATTTGTAGATACTCCGTGGGCAATGGGGAATTGTAATCATCCTACTAGCTCTTTTTCTGTGTATTTCAGCAACTGCAGCGATGTTGCTAACTGCACAGCATTACAGAGCCACAGACTTACCCTCCTAATACTTCATGCCGGCACACTGAGTAGCACGTTGTTATCTCTGTTTGTTTGACGCTCACTACTTGATGTTCAAAGGGAGCAGGAGGAGGAGGGCTGTCATCTACACAGGAGACAGTTCATTCGTTGATTTGGTTTTCCACAAATCATTGCACATTACTTTCATCATCCCCCGCAGTATTTTCACTTCCTAGGATTCAGCTGTATCAAGATGTCAACCAAGGGCAACCTGATAGGTTAGCTAACTACAAACAAGCCCGTACCACCTTGGTAGTGGGTGTACGCCTTTTGGCACCTCACTCACTCTACACCTCACCAAAGGTAACATTCATCATACTCCCACCATCTCAAATATACCTGTCCCTCAGAGAGTCCCCCCCAAAGCCAGTCTGACCACTGAGAATGGCATCATCACCACAGTACCACATTGCTTTCTGGAGCAGATCCAAACACAAATATGGTTCTCCCCCATCATAACGTTGTTCAGCACAGCTGTGGGTGAGCAGCCTGTATGGGGGAATATCAGAGCGCAACATGAGCACTCAGGATATCTTAGATCCAGCCAGGCAATTGTTAACAATTTGCTTTTAGCAATATTCAAAACAAAAACTTGGAATTTAATAAGGCTCCCATCTTTCTTCCACCTTTTCACTTTACTAGGTCCCCCATCCAGCAAAGCACTTAAGCATATGAGTCGCTCCACTGTCTCCATTGGGTGGTAGGAGTAAAATGTCATGAGTGAGGCACCTACTTAACACCTAATGACTCACAACCACTTACTCATTCAGTGTCAGGAGAATGCCTCTCCCAGTAGCAGCGATCACTGCCATTATCAATAGAAGAAATCAGTTCCCCGGGGAGATGTCCCAATAAAGTAGCTGATCCAATTTAGCAAGACCCAAATAAAGGCCAAATCCCAAAGTCAATCTATGTATAGAACTCCCTTTGACATCACTGGGAGTTCTTTGTGCAAAGTCAGGGAGAGACTGGGCCAAAGATGTCACTGACTAATTTAATACATGCTCATTGTAAAACGGCTGCACAGTGTATATTACACCTTAAAATTCCATTTGCGCATACATATTTGCACCTATCAACCACTACTGTAGAACCTAGATCTTGATCAGCACACCTTTTGGGGCATGCTCCATCCACTGCCGGCAAAGAGTACTCCTGTTCTTGCAGCAACCAGAATGTGATCACTAACATGTGCTGCCCAGAAAAAGACTTATGGCCAGGGGTATATCTAGGGACAAAATGAGACCTTTCCTACAATATTTTACACTCTTTTCATCTGCTAATATTAATGCGTGGTTTGCACACCCCTTATCTTACATGATAATAAAGGCTTTTATTCAAAGAAATAAAGTTTTAAAAGTATCTCTCTTTTTTCAAATACATAACATTTCATTTCATTTTATTTTAAAAGGATTATTATTCCAAAACAGCCTTTAAATTGAATCCAAAATCCAAAAGAACATTTATTCTGAGACTGCAACTGAACAGGAACATTAAGTCCCATGAATGTGAATACAGTTGTTGTCTGATGCAGCCAAGGGTATGCTTGGTGCCTGAATAAATGCTCTCAAACTATGATAATAGCACTAATGAGCATGGTTTCAGCTATTATAGTGTATAACATATGCAGGTACCCTAGAATTCTCAGAGTAAAAGTCTCCAGGTATGATTGTGAGCTACTTACCAATGATTACTTCATCCTGCTTGCCAAATGCTTTGCTGGCTTCTACTGATGTAGTGTTTTCTGGGGCCTCTCCTGTACATTGATTTGCATTGTCTTCTTTTTGTCCTGCGTATGTGCTTTCTAATTCCACACATTCTAATTCTAATTCAAATCTAGCATCCTTTGTGGATTCTTTCATTGTCTTTGTTGTTTCTTTATGGCTTTTTATTTTGGCCCCAAGATCTTTTTTAGTATCGTTTTCAGTTGTGCTTGGAGAGGATATGGACTTGCATTTTAGCTCTGATTTCTCTAGGGGCTTTTTATCAGTTGAGACTTTGTTCAATAGCATCTGTGGCTTCCCTAATTTGGGTTCCTGTTCATTGTGTTTATTAGCAAGCTTCACCCCTTTTACTTCTTGAACTGGGTCAGTTCTGGTGTTTGGAGGGCATGGATTGTGTTTAAATTTGTCAATCAGATGTTTAACTCCTTCAACTTCCAATGGTGAGGAGAGAGGGGATTTTACTTTGGAACTTGTACCTCCATGATCACCAAGGCTTCCTTCTTTGGCCACTGGAATCTTTTCTTGGGTGTCAGTCATCTGCACATTGATGGAAATCCTGCAGAGCAAACATTTTCCTTTTTATGCAGGTATATAGCCTCGGTAGATTAGCAGAAAATATTTTTTTACACTTTGTTTAAATCCCAGTTATGCAATAATTTCCCTACCAAAAATATCAGATACTGAAATTGCTAAGGATAATAAGGAAATGTAATACTTCAGCAATACTTCCAGGATAAATTTACAACATTTTGAAGAGAATCAGTCCCCACAAAATCTTATTTTAATAGTTATTTTAACATGCTAGCTTGTATAGATGTCTGCCCTCTGCTGGACATAAAATATATCATACCTAAGGCTCAGATTTTGTCCTGGATATTTTTGGTAAAAATCATGGACAGGTCATGGGCAAAAAACAAAAATTAACGGACAGGTCCGGCTCTAGGATTTTTGCCGCCCCAAGCAAAAATAATTTTGGCCGCCCCCCCCCCCCCGTTTTTTTCTTACCCCACCCCCGGCCCCGCCTCAACTCCGCCCCTTCCCCAAATCCCCAGCCCTGCCTCCTCCTCCCAGGCTCTCAAGCCTAGGAGGGAGGGAAGGAGGGGGAGAAGCGGCGCGCACGCCGCGGCCACTCGGAGTCTCCCCCTCCCTCCCAGGCTCTCAAACCTGGGAGGGAGGGGGAGATCCCGAGCGGCCGCGGCGCACGAAACAGCTGATTCACGCGCCGCTGCTCCCCCTCCCTCCCAGGTTTGAGAGCCTGGGAGGGAGGGCGAGTAGCGGTGCGCGAAACGCGCGTGAGCGGCAGCAGCAGCGGAGGTGAGCTAGGGCGGCCGGGGCACATTTTTAGGGGCGGCAGGGGCGGCATTCTGGCGCCGGCCATGCCGCCCCTAAAAATGTGCCGCCCCAAGCACCAGCTTGTTTTGCTGGTGCCTAGAGCCGGCCCTGTTAACGGAAGCCCATGACCTGCCCATGATTTTTACTAAAAATAGCCCTGACAAAATGGGGCGGGTGGAGGGTCCAGCACCCACAGCAGCTGGGAGCTCTGGGATCCCCCTGCTGCCCGGCGGCTAGGAGCTGCTGGAGGCCTGCTGCCAGCAGTGCCTGAGAGCTGCGGGGCTGCCTGCTGACAGCTCCAGCCCCTGGGCAGAAAATGTCACAGAGCTCTCTGGAAGTCACAGATTCCGTGACTTCCTTGACAACTGTGACATAATCATAGCCTTAATCATACCTACTCCAGCATTTACCAGTGCCTCTGTGATGGGGAGCCTTTGTACTTAGTGCTAAAAATGGTGGTCTGGATTATTAGAACTACGTGCTAGCTCTTAAAAACCTGGGTGGGTGTGTGCTAGTCTCCCGGCAATAGCTGAGAGCTGAGGTGTGAGAGTCTGCGTTCCTGGGGTGGTATAGAATATTACTCTTTCCACAGTCTGCTGTTGAAAATGTTAGGTTGTACACCTCGGATCTTTTGGCTCCTTTGTTTTGTTAATATTATTTCCTTTAGCATTCCTGCCACTAGGAACTTTTAAACATTTTCATTAAGCTTAGGTTGACTGGAGATAATGGGATTATAAAAAACCTGCTATAGTCTGAAGTTCTGTCAGAGATAGTCATAGAATTAATAAACTTAGAAACAGCAGCAGGATCGGGCTCTGCAAGGGAGACTGTGGAATCCCCATAACTGAAGGATTTTAAGAATAGGTTGGACAAACACCTGCCAGTGATGGGCTCGGTATACTTGGTCCTTCATCAGCACAGAGGGGTGGTTTAGATGACCTCTCATGGTCCCTTCCAGCCCTACATTTCTGAGTACTGCAGCTGGCTTCAGTGGAGCGACTGGGCATCAGGAAGGGCCGTAAAGTTGAGCCCTAGGGACTATAAAACTGCAGGCAGAGAACATCTCTGGTGCCTAGAAAAGGAAACACCTATCTAGTTTCCTCAAAAGTATTGTACCTTCTGTAACAAAGATCTTGAAAAGAAACCTTTTCTATCTTTTGCATAACAAGTCTGTAGTTTTGTTCTCATTTTTACCATCTCACTGTCATTATAAGCATGATCCCTTTATAATGTTGTGATAAATGAAAGGGGGAGGGGGTAGCTCCATTTTATGGACACCCAGCCAACATGTTAGCTATAAATCCCTGTTGGTAGTTGTTCTCTACTTGCTTTACCTGTAAAGGGTTAAAAAGTCTCCCTGCATAGGTAAAAGGAAGGGAGTGGGCACCTGATCAAAAGGGCCAGTGGGAAGGTTAGAACTTTTTAAAATTGGGCAAAAAACTTCCCCTTTGTCTGTCTGTGTTGTTCTCCCGGAGAGCAGAGACATGGCTGGAACTATGCTGTAAAAAGCTTTGGGCCAGGTATGAAAAATCACCAGATCATACCTAGAAACTAATTTGAAACCCCAGATTTCTAAGTAGGTCAGGAAATGACTAGGAAGACGCGATTAGGTTTATCTCTTATTTTTTTATGGCTTACTCATAGACTTTAAGGTCAGAAGGGACCATTATGATCATCTAGTCTGACCTCCTGCACAACGCAGGCCACAGAATCTCACCCACCCACTCCTGTGACAAACCCCTAACCTATGCCTGAGTTATTGAAGTCCTCAAATCGTGGTTTAAAGACCTCAAGGTGCAGAGAATCCTCCAGCAAGTGTTTTGAACCCCTGGCCTTGATATGAAAATCAGGCAGGGATACCAGGAGTGTAAAATCACACTGCAATCTGCAGTGCTTTCCCCAGGAGGCTACCAGGTGTTTTGAAATTCATTTCTGAGCTAATTTGTCATGAGAAATCAATCTTACTATATGAACTGTCAGACTAGCTGGCTGAGCAAAGTGGTTGGAGCTGATCTTTAGAGGTTCTACCATCCCTAGGCAGAGTAGTCACACTACATTTTAATGTACAGTGTCTGTTTCTACCTTTCAGAATGCAACTAAAATATTGTATAAGCAAAAGGTAAGAGGAAAAATCATGTATTGATTATCCTATGAGAAGAACTCAATGCAGGTAGAGTTTGTGTCTTATACATACATCAGCTCTCCTCTGGACACTTCCTCCTGGAAAATTATTCCTGTATCTGCCTGCAGTTTTTTTTTGTTGACTCTTCTGTGCTAATCCCAGGTGCTTTTGTTTTGCTTGTAACCTTTAAGATGGACCTCAAGAGAGCTATCTTGATGCTTAATCCTTGCAATTGTTTTTTTTTAAATCTAGCAAAAAGCCTAAGTTCCAAATGTATTTTCTTTCTTTTTGTTTTTAATAAAATTTACACTTTTTTAAGAACAGGATTGGATTTTTGGGTCCTAAGAGGTTTGTGTATATGTTGTTTAATTAGCTGGTGGAAACAGATGATTTCCTTTGTTTTCTTTCTCAGCTCTTCCCGGGGGGGGGGGGGGGGCGCTGAAAGGGCTTGAGGGTACCCCACAGGAAGGAATTCTCAAGTGCGCCTTCCTGGGTTCTCAAAGGGGTTTTTGCACTTGGGTGGTGGCAGCATCTACCCATCCAAGGTCAGAGAAAAACTGTAACCTTGGGAGTTTAATACAAGACTGGAGTGGCCAGTATTAATTTTTAGAATCCCTGCGGGCCCCCACCTTCTGCACTTGAAGTGCCAGAGTGGGATATCAGCCTTGACAAATGTATTAAGAATCTGTAGCTAAGAAGCTCAGAAGTCAGCTGATGCCAGCTTAGAGCAAACACTGCTATGACTATCTAGACAAGTCTAAACTTGGCAGGGAAACCTGGGCATTTCTCTAACAATTCCAAGCATTGGAATGCTGTTCTTTTTATGTTTCTTTACAGGCCTATTGACTTCAATGAGAGCTGCACCCATGTAACCCAGTGCAGAATTTTGCCCACTCATTCAGTCTTCACATACAAAAAGTATCTATATAGGCACTCTGACTACGAACTCCTCCATAAATAAAGTGTAGGAAGATTCATGTTCTTTTCACATTGTTATTTAAAAATAAAAATGCAGAGTAAATTTTAAGTCTGATTAAAACGAAATTTTGTGTGAAGTTGATCTAGACATCAAATATACACACTTCCTTTGCACTTTGCAGCCCTTGTGTTCAGGGGGGTTCCCGCGCTCCAATCATGTTAATTTAGTGCTTGGGAAATGTGCTGTAATTACATCACTGGAATCTTCTTTTACTTAGCCACACAACGGGTTATGGCAATGCAAGCTTCCCCCATTCTGCCCTGCCACATCCTTACACTGGACCTCTTCTAGAGGTAAAGGGAAATATAGTCTCCAAGCCCTGCCACAGCTCAGCCTTTCTTCTAAGAGTGGGGTGCAATTACTGCCATTTGCAATGATGGTTTTTCTCATGTGGATCTGTGTGTACTGAGAAGTGGAACAAGATCACTTCCATTCAGTTTATTAGTTTGGTTCTTCAGTCTCCGGTCTTGTCTACATTTACCGGGGGTTCGACGCGCAGCGATCGATGCATTAGCGGTCAATTTAGTGGGTATAGTGAAGACCCGCTAAATCGATTGCAGATCGCTCTCCCGTCGACTCCTGTACTCCACCTGAATGAAAAGCGCAAGAGGAGTCGACGAGAGAGCGTTTCCAGTCGACATTGCGTCGTGTGGACCCCCCAGTAAGTAGATCTTAGTACGTCGACTTCAGCTACGTGATTCACATAGCTGAAGTTGCGTAACTTAGATCGATCTCCCCCTGTAGTGTAGACAAGGCCTTAATATGCTTGTATTACATTCATCTGGGAATACTCCAGCACCTGAAAATATCTGTAAATTGCACAAATAACTAAAGACTACCTAGAGAATAAAGTGCCTGTCTTGTATTTAAGGCACCAGAATGCATTCAAATCCTTTAAGTTAAAAGAAACATTTTCAAATGCGCACGTACAAAAAACCAGTCACTTTTTGGTCTGTGTTCAAATGCTGACTTGTATACCTGCACACTGGGATAATTGTGTATACACAAAAATGCACAGGAGACTAAACTGAACATGCATGGTCATGCACAGACATGTTTTAAAAATGGGACCTCCTAACCACAAAAAAAAGGACAAACAAGGGTATCTGATACCAAATATGTCATATGTTAAAGAGAAAAAAAAAAGTAAAGTTAGAAAAAGAAATGTTTGCTCACAGCTTTGTATGGCCAATGCTTAAAATGGGCTGGGTCATGTGGTCACAGACCTAACCAAAAATACGGAATGCTCTGAGGTGCGCAAAGGACTATTATACATGGAATTGAACAACCTGCCCAAGCCCTGAAATTTTATCACACACTAAAAAAATTCGGTCCTCAATCAATGGCAGACTCCTCTTGCAGACCTATTAAGCCCCGTATGTGATATTTATAGAAACCTCCATGTTAGAAAGGAGTCAGCCATTTACAAGGTTCAATGAAATGAGACACAAGTAGAGCAAACCCATTTCAAATCTCCCTGACTCAGAACAGATGTGCAATATTAGTAATTAGCGCTTACCTAACACTTTCTATCTACAAACTTTGTATAAATTTATAAGCCACCAAACTGGCTCTAATTCTTCTTCAGATTGACTGTTTACATGGTTCCCTGTGCTCCTTTTCTAACAAGGCTTTTTTTCCTTATCATATATGAGCAAGACTGAATCGTCCTTTTAATAATTTGCCTATTTTTAACACATGAAATGTTTCAGATCACACAGAGAATTACAGACTAGATCATTACCTTGTACGTATCACTTCACACCCTGCTCTGGATACAGACTTTGATGTGGATGGCACGGCTTCCATGGATATAGCGCTGAGTGTAGAGGGTTTGTTTTCACTTTCTTTTGATTTCTGATTAATAGGCTTTCTGTGATGTTCTTCCAGTCCCGGTGCTCTGTCCTTATCAATTGCTTCAGCAATAACATTCTTGTTCCCCACAGGGCCATGATTTATGAAGGGAAGACCATGGTTTGGAATCAAAGCTTTAATTCCAGTGTCTTTTTGTGGTTGACAATTCTTAGAGCTATTTGTTTTGCCAGAACCTGCTATTGTTTGCAGCTGTGTTGTCCTTTCTTTAACTTGTGGACTGGAGTCAACTTTGGAGACTACAGCATTGAAAGAGTTTACTTTTTCACATGCTCCATTATTTTCATCCAACTTTTCTTCTCCTTTGGGCTCTAAATAAGAAATGGTATTATTCATAATGTTACAGCCTTCCTCTGACACAAGAAAAAATATTATATAGTGGCATAGGTTGTAAAAAATAGGGAAGTAGCCAGGGATGTTGGACTCTATTAAAAACCTGCCATCGTAGTGAAACTAAGCAATGATGCTCATGTGAAAGGGCTAAAAGACACACAAAAAAGACTTAAGCTTATTAGAAGCATGTTTGACATTTCTGACACTGACACATGCAGGTTACTAAATTACTTACTTGCATTGTTAGCTTTTCAGCAATGGTAAAAGTAAAAATAGAAACTGGATTTCCGAATAACTAAAAAACAAATTGATAAGAGAGAGACGAGGTGGGTGAGGTAATATATTTTATTGAACCAACGTCTGTTGGTGGAAGGAATGAGCTTTGGAGCTTCCCAGAGCCCTTCCTCAGCTCTGGGGAAGATAACCAGAGTGTCCATGCTAAATAAGACAGGTTGTTAAGCATACACATGTTGTAGGAGACCACTTAAAATGAAGTAGGCAATTACCACCTCTGCGGTCCTAGGACTAAAGAAGGTAAGTAAGCAGACCTGACAGACCTGAGGAAGAGCTCTGTGAAGATCGGAAGCTTGCCCCTTCTACCAACAGAAGTTGGTCCAATAAAAAACATTATTCCATCCACCCTGTCTCTCTCAGACCCTGGGACCAACAGGGCTGCCTACAACAACACTGCAAACAGAAAATTGATAAGAGTCACTTGAAGGACGTTCAAGACTGAAAGTACTCTATGGGTCAACATGACACATGGTTCGGACTCTGAAATCCCAAAAGACGCACCCATCCCAGTGTCAGTACTATAGGGAGTAGCACTGACATTGCAAAAGGGACAGGAGGATTCCGGGAGACACTAAGACTCAGATCACTGCCTCTCTCCCCTAGGGTTTCTTGGTCCCACTGGAGCTATTCCAATAATTGCAACTGCTCTTAATTATTAATGGTGGTGCATGTAAAGGAAGGGCAGTCTAGAAGGGAAATGACTTCTATTTCCTCCAGGCTTCTACTTGCACAGGCCCTGGAAATCAGTGTGATTTTTGTTTCATTTTTAGTCTATTTAACACCTCAGCCCAAAATTACTGGGGGCTTTTGAGTCAGAATTCTGACCAGCAGGTTATTTAGTTTGTTATTTTCTAAGGGTATGTCTACACTACGAGAGTAGTTCGATTTTACTTAAATCGCATATGTGGAATCGATATTACAAAGTCGAACATGTGTATCCACACTAAGGACAGTAATTCGACTTTGTGAGTCCACACTAACGGGGCAAGCATCGACATTGGAAGCGGTGCACTGTGGGCAGCTATCCCACAGTTCCCGCAGTCCCTGCTGCCCATTGGAATTCTGGGTCGAGCCCCCAATGCCTTCTGGGGAAAAAAATGTGTCGAGGGTGGTTTTGGGTAACTGTCGTCATCCAACCGTCACTCCCGCCCTCCCTCCCTGAAAGCGCCAGCGGGAAATCAGTTCGCGCACTTTTCTGGTCAGTGACAGCGCGGACGCCACAGCACTGCGAGCATGGAGCCCGCTGCGACCATCGCTGCAGTTATGGCAGTTGTCAACACCTCGCACCTTATCATCCACCTTTCCCAGAGGCAGATGCTGAGAAATCGGGCGAGGAGGCTACGGCAGCGCGGTGAGGACCTGAAGTCTGAGAGTGGCACAGACCTGTCACAAAGCACGGGACCCCGCGCCGAGGACATCATGGTGGCAATGGGTCATGTTGATGTTGTGGAACGGCGATTCTGGGCCCGGGAAACAAGCACGGACTGGTGGGACCGCATAGTGCTGCAGGTCTGGGATGAATCACAGTGGCTACGAAACTTTCACATGCGGAAGGGGACTTTCCTGGAACTTTGTGAGTTGCTGACCCCTGCCCTGAAGCGCAAGGACACCCGGATGCGAGCAGCCCTGACTGACCAGAAGCGAGTGGCCATAGCCCTCTGGAAGCTTGCAACGCCAGACAGCCACCGGTTAGTCGCGAACCACTTTGGCGAGGGCAAATCTACCATGGGGGTTGTTGTGATGCAAGTAGCCAACGCAATCGTTGAGCTACTGCTCTCAAAGGTAGTGACCCTGGGAAACGTGGAGGTCATCATAGATGGCTTCGCCGCGATGGGATTCCCAAACTGCGGTGGGGCTATAGATGGAACTCACATCCCTATCCTGGGACCGGACCACCAAGCCAGCCAGTACATTAACCGAAAGGGCTACTTTTCAATGGTGCTGCAAGCACTGGTAGACCATAGGGGACGTTTTACCAACATCAACGTCGGATGGCCGGGCAAGGTTCATGACGCTCGTGTTTTCAGGAACTCTGGTCTGTTTAGACGGCTGCAGGAAGGTATTTACTTCCCGGACCACAAAATAACTCTTGGGGATGTGGAGATGCCTATAGTGATCCTCGGGGACCCAGCCTACCCGCTAATGCCCTGGCTCATGAAGCCCTATACAGGCGCCCTGGACAGTGAAAAAGAACTCTTCAACTACCGGCTGAGCAAATGCAGAATGGTGGTGGAGTGTGCTTTTGGACGTCTCAAGGGGAGATGGAGAAGCTTACTGACTCGCTCTGATCTCAGCGAAACCAATATCCCCATTGTTATTGCAGCTTGCTGTGTGCTCCACAATCTCTGTGAGAGCAAGTGGGAGACCTTTATGGCGGGGTGGGATGTTGAGGCAAATAGCCTGGCTGCTGATTACGCCCAGCCAGACAGCCGTGCGATTAGAAGAGCCCAGCGGGACGCGCTGTGCATCCGGGAGGCTTTGAAAGCTAGGTTCCTGAGTGAGCAGGGTAACCTGTGACTATGAAGTTTGTTTACAGAGAAGCTGAACCTGCCCCCGTTTCTTTACCCAGTGAATGTTCACTATCCTCTCTAGTTACATACCCCGTTCACCCCATTCCCCCCCTTCCAACACACGTCTAAAAATAAAATCACTGGAAATTTGTTAATGAACACCGTTTTGTTTATTACTGTTTTCGCGGTAAAGTGTTGAAACTGGGATGCAGACTGTGATGGGGAGCGGGTGTAGTGTAGTGATGCAAAGGACGCTTCTAAATTCCAGGAATGACAGGCTCCTGCTCCTAGAGCGGTCCGCACTGCTGGACCGGTTGTTTCAACGGAGCCTGCCACCCCTCCTGTTCGGGACTCTGTGTGTGGGGGCTATGTGACTTTGTGGCGGGGTAGGACGGTTACAGATCCCCTGCTGCGTGGCTCTGTGATCCAGGATAAGGACCACTGCATAAGATCTCTAACCGCCCTCCCCCGCCACAAAGTCACATAGCCCCCCACACACACAGAACATGAAAACCACCTCCCAGACTGACCAGGGTAACTAGTGACTGCAATGTGTGTGTGTGCCCTGCTGCTGAACCTGCCCCCGCGTCTGTACCCTGGTAAAGGTGACTGCCCTGTCCAATTACCAACCCCCTTCCCCCCCTTCAAACAGACTCTCCTCTAAAAGAACATGATGGAAACAGTAATTAACAGAAACGTATTTTTTATTAGCAACTACACATGAAACTGGGGGATGAAACTGGGACGGGGGCTTGGGTGAGGCGGGAAGGAAAGGACTTATCAAATTTTGGGGAATGACAGCCTTCTGCTACTTGAGCAGTCTGCAGGGGTGGAGTGAGAGTTTACACAGACTCTGCCGCCCCTCCTTATTGGGACTTTGGGAGAGGGGGGTATGGGACTTTGTGGCGGGGGAGGGCGGTTAGAGATAGACTGCAGCGGGGCTCTGTCCTCCTGCCTCCGGTCCTGCAGAACATCCACAAGGCGCCGGAGCGTGTCCGTTTGCTCCCTCATTAGTCCAAGCAGCGTTTGAGTCGCCTGCTGGTCTTCCTGCCGCCACCTCTCCTCCCGTTCCATGTGTGATCGGTGGATTTGGGACAAGTTCTCCCTCCACTGGGTCTGCTGGGCTGCCTGGGCTCGGGAGCAGCCCATAAGTTCCGAGAACATGTCCTCCCGTGTCCTCTTCTTCCTATGCCTAATCTGCGCTAGCCTCTGGGAGCGTGATGCCAGGGTAGGTCGGGAGACAGTCGCAGCTGTGGGATGGGAAAAAGGGAGTGAATTCCTCAGAAAGATAAATTTTTTTGTGAACAAAGAACATAGTCTTTCTCTGTGAACAAGACCATGCACAGCACCTATCACATGCGCCCTCAGGACAAGGTCGAATTTTCGGCCTTCGCATTCAGTGCCTGGGGTCTTGCAGTGCAGATCAGACAAGCGGGGCAGGACAGCGGAATTTGGGTAGCAGTCTGACATGGTAAGCCGTAGACTTGTGGCTGCTTAAAACTTTAATAGCACTGGCCTCCTTTCACGTTCAAAGCAATGCCAGTCCCTGCTGCCAGCAATCCGGCAAGCATGAACTCTGCCCCTGTCCCACCCCCTCGCGGCTGTCCCAGGGAAAGATCCCTGTATGCTGCCCCTCTCCCGCCTCCACCGCGTGGCTGTAAACCGCCGGTTACAGTTCTGTAAAGGAACAGGCAAGCAGTCCCAATACTAACATTCCCCTACCTAATTCAAAGCAGGTCACCATGAGCGACATCACTCTGATGAGGATTTCAGAGACCGAGAAAGAAAGGATGCTTCGGGAAAGCCTGCAAAGACCAGGGCCGTATGCCACCATGCTCTGCAAGGCAATGATCCCCGAGTACTTGCTTGTCTCCTGGCGCGGAAACGTTTCGTACCACGGAGGACCCAATAAGGCCGCTCTCCCCAGGAACCTCATGCAAAGGCTTGCCAATTACCTCCAGGAGAGCTTCGTGGAGATGTCCCAGGAGGATTTCAGCTCTATCCCCGGACATATAGACCGGATTTTACTGTAGCTGCACTGGCAGGGACTAAACAGTAGAGCGCCTAGGGCAAACCAATCATGCTAAACCGGACATTGTTAGATTTTTTTTGAGTAGTTGCACTGCCAAGGACTGAAACGTTAAGCGCCTAGGGCAAAATAATCATGAAAAACCCATTGTTAATATTGTTAATATTCCTATTCTGTTAAAAATAAATGTTTACATGTTTAAAACACTTACCGACTGATCCTTCCCCTGATTCTGGGTCCGGGTTAACGCCTGGGGACGGTTGGTAGGGGATCTCTGTAAGGGTGATGAAGAGATCCTGGCTGTCGGGGAAATCAGCGTTGTAAGCGCTGTCGACTGCCTTGTCCTCCTCATCTCCTTCCTCATCTTCCCCGTCCGCTAACATGTCCGAGGAACCGGCCGTGGACAATATCCCATCCTCAGAGTCCACGGTCAGTGGTGGGGTAGTGGTGGCGGCCGCACCTAGGATGGAATGCAGTGCCTCGTAGAAACGGGATGTCTGGGGCTGGGATCCGGAGCGTCTGTTTGCCTCTTTGGTCTTCTGGTAGCCTTGTCTCAGCTCCTTGATTTTCACGCGGCACTGCGTTGCATCCCGGCTGTATCCTCTCTCTGCCATGGCTTTTGAGATCTTCTCGTAGATCTTTGCATTCCGTCTTTTCGATCGCAGCTCGGAAAGCACGGACTCATCGCCCCACACAGCGATCAGATCCAAGACTTCCCGATCAGTCCATGCTAGGGCCCTCTTTCTATTCTGAGATTGCATGGCCATCTCTGCTGGAGAGCTCTGCATCGTTGCCAGTGCTGCTGAGCTCGCCACGATGTCCAAACAGGAAATGAGATTCAAACTGCCCAGACAGGAAAAGGAATTCAAATTTTCCCGGGGCTTTTCCTGTGTGGCTGGTCAGAGCATCCGAGCTCGGACTGCTGTCCAGAGCGTCAACAGAGTGGTGCACTGTGGGATAGCTCACGGAGCTATTACCGTCAATTTCCATCCACACCTAGCCTAATTCGACATGGCCATGTCGAATTTAGCGCTACTCCCCTCGTTGGGGAGGAGTACAGAAGTCGAATTTAAGAGACCTCTATGTCGAACTAAATAGCTTTGTTGTGTGGACGGGTGCAGAGTTAATTCGATGTAACACTGCTAAATTCGACATAAACTCCTAGTGTAGACCAGGCCTAAGCCAAGAAACCAAGGCAATTTTTGGCCATGCTTGAGAGGAACCTCTGGTGACATGTGGGAGGTGACTGTAACTGGGCACTATTCAACAATCACATTCACCCCGGTAACTCCACTGATGACAATGGATACAATGGATGACAGAAAGGTCTGAGGTCTGAATCCCTTTTCTAACCCCATCCCCTGTGACTTGTTGATAATATCTTCGCTGGCCACGTGAGACATTCCCAGTTCAAAAACAAATCTGTATTTCTGCTTCTTCACGTGCCTTTTTCCTCTACGACTTTACAGGTTTTCTATGTGTTCTTGCAATTGTATCCCTGCTGTCTTCCAAATAGACATTGCTCTCTTTTAATTAAGCTAACTACAACTGCAAAAGCAAAGAAATACAGCATTAACCAAAAAAGGTAATGGCTGCTATTCATTTTAATGAAGTGTTGCTATTGGATTTGGTTTGGGAGTTTTTTGGGAGGGGAGCTGTATTTTTGTTTGTTGTTTTTTTGTGCTGGTATCAAACATCCAACACCCACTTTTCTGAGTACTTGATAAGTCCAGGTACTAATTCAGGGCTAATTCAGTAGTACCTACAATATAGGAGAATATTGGATCTTCTCTTCCCAACCTATCTCAAATTCCATAGCAGATATGTTTATCATACATACAGGCTTACATATACCTTCCAAAGACTCCTTGCTTTCGGCCTGGACTCCTCTGTTGCTAGGTACATGCTTTGGTTTTGCAACCTTCTCTTCCGGTTTATCGTTAGTCTAAAAAATACAATTGAATACACCATTAATTAACAATGTTAAAGATGTCCATTTCCCACTGGGTTCCTCTAATTCTCTACCAGTGGAGGCAGTTAGACACTATGAAATTGGTGGTAATGACTCAGCTTCATTGCATTCTCAGTTTGCTGCTGCTTCTTTATTTCCCCCACTGTGAGGCTTCCTGGGGGCTCCAGGGATGTGCTCTCTACCACCTGCCCTTAGTGTGAGGAAGTCTTGTCTGTGCTTGCCTTGGGTCAGCTCTCCAACTGCACCGGCACTCCCCTCTAGATCTCGCAGGCCCCACTGTCACCCGACAAGTTAGCAATTGACACCCCCCCAACCCTCAAGCCCTCTGAGTGTCTCCCTTGAGTGTCCAGCCTCAGTCCACTGGACACTCAGTATTCAGATTTGCTGCTTCCAAAGAAACAGTGTACCCCAGCTTACCAAGTCCACCTCAGATCACCACTCCGCTTGACACACAGCGCCTAGATATGTTTATAGTGAAGTCAAGTATAAGTGTATCTAACAAAGCATAGAGATTTAAGTTGCAGCAAATAGCAGTACTGGAAACAAATAGTTCCATGTGACATAAATCATAACATGCATTCTATAGGCTAGATTTAATTAACCAGATACTCATGTCTTGTGGAGTCATGCTCACCCCTTTACAGCCACGTTGGCTGTGACCCTCCTTTCATGAGAAAGATGTGCTGTGAGCTTGCCTTCTAGGTGAAGGATTCAGTGTGTTTCCTGGCACCCCAAGATATAACAGAACAATCCTCTCTCTCTTTTTTCATAAACAGGACACCCCCCTGCTTTGGTTTCATCTTGCAGATTTCACAATCTCTTATTTTGCCTTTGGCTCAGTATATAAATAGGCATATACTGTGACGCATTCAGTATACAATACACAAACAACCAGACAGGGAGATAGGTGTCCCTTACCTCCTGCATGAAAGGAACATTTCCAAAGTATGTCACCTCCCGAAGACCCGCCAAAACTCCAAGACTTCGGAGCATACATTTTAGTGTAGACATATAATTCCTTAGTATTATCCATACATACATTAGCTATGATTATGGCAAGCTGTGGGCCACTTGCTTTCGGTAGAGACTTCACATGCCACCATTCCGTGAACTATTATGCATAGATCTGACCCAGGGGATCCCTGTAAAACCCTATGCACCCCCCATGCCCTCTGCCAGTTGGCATCAAGGGCTCCCTGGGTCACATCCACCAATTTTTTTAAAATCTTTGTTCTAAAGCAAAATCTTGTGGAATAATAAATTAGCTCATAGGTCTCAAAAAATGATACTTCCCAAGACTACGCCTGGGGTGATTTTTCTCCAATATACGGTTCTATCACATAGTTTTTAATCTAAGACAGGGGAGGCCCCAGATAAAGGAAATGTTGGTTTCATCCCTCCTGGCTCTCATGGAGAGAAACAGCACCGCTTTACATATTTAATGTTATTTTAACCTGTAACCCCAAAAGGACCTTCCATTCATTGAGCCACAGTGAAGTCAGATAGACATGTGGCTAGCCCACTGGGCGCCAATCCTGCAAACACTCGCCCACGTGCTCCATCCCATTGACCTGAATTCTGGGGTACTGAAAAATCTGGATCCAAATTTTTTTTGGCTTGAGTTCATCTCTTTCTCTGGTTGAAGAGACACCAATCTCAGGTGGCGAATGTTTGTTGAATACTTTCTAGGTGATACCCAATCCTTTCTTTAACAAAAGCCTCATTGAAACCACGTTGACTATTCATCCTAGCTCTAACATTTAGCAAATGATAATGCAGACCATAGAAAAACAGCAAAAAGTAGTGAAAATACATGTATTGGCTGGGAAGATATTAAATATTTGAACCAGAGAAAAGATAATTTAGAGCGGAGAACTGACCTGGTCTCCTACCCTACTCAACTACTGAGTGTGGCAACAAACAAGAGCTTCTGAACCTCCTGTATATTTTAACACACAAATCCAGTTACATGCCTTTGAAAATCAGGTCCCATTAATATTAGCGTAAGGGGTTGAGGTGCTAATGTGTTGACCCTGTATGCTCCAATGTTGACTTATAGTATAAGCTTTTTTTCCTCTCCCCTCCACCCCCACTAAAAAAAGTTTTCAGATGTCATTGCCACTTTTAACTAAAACACTCAGTATGCCCATGACAATGGTGAAACTGTGGGGATCTTTATTCTTCATGAATCCCCTTCTGCAAGTGAGACTGGAGTGGACCACGCACTCCAGCACTGTTTTTTGTAAGTCAAGAGTCAGAAGTTTTAGACGGTATGAAGCTATGAAGCTTTCAATTCAGACATTCACTTATTTTATGAATTTGAGGCCAACCCTGCAAAGTCTCACACATAAACAGTCCTACAGAAGCCACTGAATCCTATTGTTGTGTCAGCAAGCAGCTACTTACAAAAATAAAAACATAAGACACCCCCCCCTTTCATTGATTCATAAATTCAAAGAAAGGACCATTGTGATCATCTAGTCTGATCTCCTGCACAACACAGGCCATACAATTTCCCCAAAATAATTCCTAGAGCAGATCTTTTAGAAAAACATTCAATCTTGATTTTAAAAAGTGTCAGTGATGGAGAATCCGCCATGCCTCCTGGTAAATTGTTCCAATGGTTAATTACTCTCACTGTTAAAAATTTACACTTTATTTTCCGCCTGAATTTGTCTAGCTTCAAATTCCAGCCATTGAATCATGGTATACCTTTCTCTGCTAGATTGCAGCGTCAGTTATCAAATATTTGTTCCCCAGGTAGATACTAATACATTGTAATCAGGTCACCCCTTAACCTCCTCTTCGTTAAGCTAAATAGGTTGAGCTCATTGAATTTATCATTATAAGCAGGAGCACCACCAGCTTTTCTGCCACCCTAGGCGGCGGAAGGTCCCGCCCCGAAATGCCGCCCCCCACAGAGGCAGCGGAAGGTCCTGCCGCTGAAATACCGCCGCGGTCGCCGCCCCCCAAATTGTAGCGCCCTAGGCGACCGCCTAGGTCGCCTAATGGGTTGCACCGGCCGTGATTATAAGCCACGTTTTCTAATTCTTTAAACATTCTTGTGGCTCTTCTCTGAACCCTCTCCAAGTTTTCAACATCTGTCCTGAACACATAGTAATGCTGGATAAAGCCACTGCTCTGGTATATGGTGCACTATTATAAAAAGATGGCTAGGAAGCAGAAACAAGCAAGTAACAGGTTCTTTTTATTTGCAACTGTAGTGTAAAAAAGCCTTCTGGAACCCTTTGGGTTTTAAATTAAGTTCTTTATGCTCCAGTCTTACAATGTATACAGCAAACAAATAAATAAAGGGATGTTGCTGGTTAATTAATGTTGCCCACCTGTCCAATATGTATTTGCTTTCCTATAGTAAACTATAACCACATATGAGTTGTCTCTCGTGCATTACATGGCCACCCTACCTTTATAATCCCTCCTAAACATCTTTCTTCCAATAAGTCTTTCAGTGAATCTAGCAAAGAAAGAAATGTAGAAACTAGTTTACCATTTTGAACTTGTTCTTTACCTGGCCATCTAGTGTACTATGTACTTGTCTGTCCAATTTGGAGAGTAAGCCCTATGAAGCAGGATCCTAGCTGTCTCCAGGTATTGCATAGTGCCAAGCACATTGCAGGTGCTCGTAATAATCATATCTTTAAACCTAAAGCACATCAATTTTTAGATCACTTTTTTCATGTCTTCTACTATTGTAGCACACTTCAGTTGGAACAGACTGCAAGTACTGGCACCACGTAACTGTAGACGGGGTTTTTTAGTGATCTCAACCCAGTTTCCACTAGAAATTTAACCAAAAAACAACAACAAAAATCTCACAATCTGGTTCAATTGTTAGTCTCTGAAAGAGTAGTGGTTCTGCATATCTGTACAGAGATGGACTGTTAGAGCTGTATCTGAAAATCTGCACAACACCCTCCTGATCTATACTGAGTCTATTACAGTCTCATTTTTGTAAGAGCTCAAATGCACATTCCACCCATATATTTTAATTGTTGTTTTTTTCAAGTTATTTTGATTTGTACCCAAATATTTATAAAGCCAGGAGCATTCACAGAGTACTCAAATAATTCCATTGCAAGTAAAGTCGTTCCTAATGCAATAATGTTTTTACCACCCCCATGTTATGAGATCTGCTGGAATGAGACCATGTCCCACATACACCTCATTGTGCAATTTATTCTTTGTTTCTCATGATGGGACACAAATAGTAATGACTGATGACAAACAAGACTCAA
This sequence comes from Emys orbicularis, assembly GCF_028017835.1. Classification (NCBI taxonomy): domain Eukaryota; kingdom Metazoa; phylum Chordata; order Testudines; family Emydidae; genus Emys; species Emys orbicularis. The sequence continues at coordinate 24,980,867 of NC_088696.1, forward strand.
CATTGAAACAGCACATATTCATTATAGGTGCCAGTTCATTTTTAAAAAAAGAGAAAACCAATGAATTCCAAAATATCCTGCTGACACTACAAACCATTTCCCGCTCATTATGCTTCATAATTAAGAAATGGTTATGAGTTAGTGTCCTGCGCTCACAGCCCAATTGATCCGATGGTTGGATGAAATCAATAGAATTGCACAGATGTAATTGGGAAGAATTAGGCCCATGTTCCATTGAAGTCACTGAAATTGTCTGAACATAAATGAGGGCAGATTTTGGCCCTTGATGCCTAAATTGTCAGAAAACAGAATCCCATTCTGTCACTTTCACAGTACGCTAACTATTTATTATTCTTCATCTAGGGCTGGATTCCGCAACTAACTTGAATGTTATTGGCCAGGGTGTAACTGAGGACAGATTTTGGCCCTTAAATTGTCAACTCCTCAGTGCAGAGACCTAGTCTTTACACCTATTTGAAACCTTCCTAGCATGTTTTCTGCACTATACCATTTATTCTTATGCCTAATACTGAGGAAAGCCTGAACACACACATGCATTATGTAAGAAATTAACAGGAAAGCCTGGAGCCCTTCTCCTTAACAAGAAAAGGATTGTGAACAGTAAAATAAAACCAACCTCCATTAGGATTTCAACCAGATTCCCTTTCTTCCAGGGTACAATGCCTCTCAGAATGAAATCCACTACTTTAGAATTTTTGAATGTCTCTCCCACAAATGTAATTACTTTATCCACAGTATCAACCATTTTTTCTATCTTTTCCAGCCTCTCCCTGTGCTTCAAGGCATCTTGCTGTGTAGCTCTCATCAGCTTCAACATTTCTGAGCATGCAGTTTCAGTCTCAGACGGGTGAATACTGTCCCCAGGTTTTAGGCCTCTTTTTGTTGTATCAGTCTGAGCAGTGGATGCTTGGGATGCTGTTAACTTATCAATGTTCTTTCCTATGTCATCAATGCCTCGGTTCACCTTTTGCAGCTTGCCATTCAAGTCTTCTTGGAAACTCAATAATTTATCTACCTTTTCATTCAAAAGATTCAATTTTTTGTCCATCATGCTTAAGTTGTTCCCTCTTGCAGGCTGCAACCTAGCCACTGCATTTCCAGGCACCTTTCCATGCTCCATGTTACCCTCAGACATTCTGCCCAGACAAGGAGTCAATGGCAGTGCGATTTGGGTGGCTCCTCATTAAGGATGTAAATTAGAGGGTGATTCTTTGAAAGCTCATCTTCCTTAGTCACTTCCTTACCCTACAACCAAGGATAAATTCTTTGGCTTATTAGAGATGCTAGGAACATGTCATTGATCAGCCATTGTGTGAAAAGGTTTCATTTTTGCGTTATCTGTTTCTTACTGTGTGATTTCAATGAGGGAGTTAACTTGGCAATGGACTGTTTTTTCTTGGGCCCCCTTGACGTCACAAAACCATTTAAAATTCTTTCTTGAGAGGCTGTTGATAGGCAAGCATCTTAACAATTGACGACGCCCATAGCAGATATCTGAGGGGGGGGGGGAGGGGAGCAAGGATTTCATGCCAAGCCTTGTTTTCTGATTTTGAAAAATACCCTTTAAAATGTTTCTCTTTTGCCACAGCAGAGAAGTATAAAAGTGAATTTAGTGGTGTCGTGCTAAGGCTGGGAAGATTTCAGCCTGGTAGTATGCATGCATAACACCCAGCACAGACGTATGCTGTGCTCTTTAGGTTGGCTGGCACTTGAACTTAAAAATAGAGCACAATAATGACAATGATCTGAAATACGTATCTGGCACCAGCATGTCTCTGTCAACTGAAACGTCTAAAATTAAATTCTTTCTACAGTGCCATGAAAGTGCACAGTGTAAAAAAAATCTACAGTGAGGCATGTCACAATTGCTTTCATAATTGGCAGCAAAATAATTAGTCTGGAGTCCTTTATAAAGCATTTGCTATTGATACACTTTTGTTTCTGAAGTGCATGAGTGCGGACACCGCAAAAACAACAATTGTTCTTTGGAGAGAAGAGAAACCTCTATTTAGGTTCATAACTAGCCCCCACCACGGCAGTGCTGAGCACCTCACAAACAATGAGTTTATCCTCACCGCAGCCCTGTGAGAAATGGAGCACAGAGAGCTTAAGCAACTTGTCTAAGGTTACAGAGGAAGTCTGTGGAAAAAGCAGGAACCAAATCCAGATCTTCTCAATCTCACTTTAGTGTCTCAGAGTGACCTTTCCTGTCTCCATACACAATGAGTTAAAGAAGTTCTGGTCTTTCACACCAGTCAATGTTTGGGCCTGACCCCAAAAATGACAGCGCATCATAATTCCCATTGAAATCAATGGGGTTTGAAGTGCCACATCTGATCTGACTTTTCAGGGTGTGGGGGAAGTAATGTTTTAGGTGAATTTAATTTTTCATGAGAGGTAGTTCTGGAAAGTAAAGTCCTCTATTTACCTACAGGAAAGATACCGTAGGGGCAATAACAATAGAAGCATCCCCACCCCAACCATCTTAACAACGTGCCACAACCTTTGCTCTGGAGGGGTCCACCTCTCCGAGTGAGAAAGTACACTTGACTCCATGCACACTATTCCTTTGGTCTGTCTGCTAAAGCTACAAGCAATTCCATTTGATGTGGTGGGTTCGTGATGTCCACTAGGGCCTGGTCACAGAGGTCACTAACTTGTTTCATAATGATTTTCTGCCAGCCAGCCTGGGCTGGATTGAACACTGCAATAAGACTCTGTGTGAAATCCTGCCCCTTTGAAGTCTATGGGAGTTTTACCATTGACTTCAGCAGAGCCAGGATTTTACCCTTTGTTTCCACTCCTGATCAAACCACTCCCCCATAGTTTTTTCACTGTGGTCTGGGATTATACGGAATAAGGCAAGTTTAGTGTGTAATGGAGCTTTCCCTTGAATCGCCTGAACTCCTCACAGTTTGACAAATGTCTCAGTCTCTGACACCATGAGGCACTCTGAATCAGAAAAGCATTAAAGTCTAGCTCAGCTACATAGAGACTTGCACAGCACAGCGCTTTCCTATAACATGTCTGACTCCAGTTAGTGACATCAAAGCCTCACTTGCAAGAGGACACCTACAATTTAAAATAAAGGTAACAATTGGAGTGAAATACTGCAGAGGAAGCTGGAAGTCTAGTGAATATGTTACATTTTTCTATGACTAATGAGCTAGATTCTGGAGCCACCTACTTTCCAACCCAGGTCACATTTTGAATACATTTTAGATATTTATGAGGTGACCGTTTCTTCTCCCAAAATGGGTCAGGTCAGTTTCCAAGAGTAATAAAAATGGCTGTTTAAAATTATACCCAATAAAGCACCTAAAAATTCTGATTATATGATTATTTAGTGATATTACAAGATAAATTTTATTCTATGGGGGAAAAAATCAGAAATAGGATTTATAGGTATACACTCCATTAACTCCCAATGCCATTAACTGAAGTTACATAACAAAATAATTGCAATTCTATTTGTTAGTGTAATCATGCTGTTCAAGAAGCAGAGCCTCTGAAAATCAAAGCACAAATCATAAATTAATCACCACACACAAATGCTGTCATATTGATTTTCGTGTCTTTCATTTGTTTTTGTTTTTTTACATGAACCAAAGACCAGAAACAGAGTATAATGATTAATGAACAAAGATGTTTTGTTCACAGATCCAAGAAAAAAGCAATTAAGTCCAATACCATACTCCGAGCAGACACATTTTCACTATAACTAGATAAAACATACAGAAGGGAGAAAAGCTTCCTTATTTGTCTACATAAGGGGTTGCTATAGTACCCTTAACTGAGGTGACAAAGTTAACAATGCATTGGATAGTATGACTTAGCTCCAGCCTGAAGTAAATACATATTGTGGCTCAGAAAGTTATGTAGGTTCCAAAACACTGATTGAATAATTAAAATGACTGGGAACTAATATAAAATGCGATTTCAGTAATCTAATCATTTATTAATTCAGTAAAACAGATAGTCCCAACTTTAGTTAAACACACATAAGATTTTGAACATAATTCCTCTCATTCAGCTCAGGAACTCTGCCCATGTGTTAAATATTTTAGATGTCTTGAATTCAATACATTCATGCAGCACCAACATTCCAGCAAAATATATTTCCAGATTAAATTCTATCAAGTGTACAAACAGAAGTTTTTACTAGGAATTTCTTTACAAATAACACCTAACTTTGCACCGTTATGGAAAAAGAAAACAAAAAGGCACTAAAGTGTTCAGAATGCCTTTGTTTTGGTATATTTAAATCACAAGTTAGCCACAAATACTTGAAAATGGAGGTCTAGGTGCAAACAGGCACGTCTGTCACATACTGTCACATACCTACCTTTGTGCACAAATACACATAATTACCATGACTGCATTATCACAGTAATTGTGCACGCAGTTGTGATAATATGTAAATACAAACATAGGTGCACAATTGCATGCATTTATGTTTGGAGGTGTGGTTCTACCCAATGGAAAATGTGGCCCTTATTAAACTTAACTGAATGTTTCACAAACGAAATTCCTTTGGTTTGGCATGGCAAACTAAACACCTATATTAGTAATGTCCCATCATCATTTATGAATGATTATTGTTGTGTTTACCAGAAAATAGCTGCTTACATTGTGTAAATGGAAGGCAGTTTTCAATTACAATTTATGATCACTAATCAGGGAAATATATATCAGGAAATTTTAAAAGCACGAGGTGAAAGAAGTATGATCCTGTGAGCCTCTGGAGTGGAGACAGCGTCTCTACGTCTCTAACAATAGCAGGCTGTGGAGCCTATTCCAATTCCCGCTTTGTATAAGGCCAATGGAAGTGGCCCTATGCTGCCCCCCTGTCAGGCTGGAGAGGGAGGTGCATGCCCATTACACTCAGCACTACAGGGGATTCTGGGCTGCAGAATATAGGCAGCCTAGGATAGGCTGGTAAATTAGATGAACTCCTAGGGGCTACTTAACTTCCAACAGGGTGGGAGAGAGGGTGAGTGGGCCACAGTGGCCGCCAGCAGAGGCAGAATCCAGGCAGCTCAACCATGGCAAAAAGTGGTATTTGCCCCTCTCCGTCTTGGCTGTGCCTTCAGGTGGCACAGCACAGAATCTGTCCCATTATACTTACCAGAAAGCTTAATCCTATCCGGGGTGCTAGAAAGCAGCACATTACAGAGGGTGTCTAGCTCCAGGTAACATGCACTCCCTGCCAATGCTGTCTCATGCACAGAAGGGTGAAACATGGCCACAGTCTTGCCCCATCCAAACATGCCCTTTTAGCTAACAATAATGCTAGCTCCGATCCCTTGTGCCCATGTGCAGCCAGCCAAATTATGGTCTTCTGCTGATTGGGGGGTGGAGGACATGGAGGGAAAGCATAATTTGTCCCATAATTTCTAGCCTATAGTGAGAAGTTTCAAATGACTGCCACATCAAAGCTATTAAATTCAGCTGGGTCAATCAATGTAAGTGCTACATATGTGCAGTAGATCCAGTAGGTAACAACACATCCAGTTCTGGGAATTATTTTTTAAAGAACATATGCACAAACTGAATTAAAAGTTGATGAAAAAAGAAAATTAATTGGACCAATGGATTTGGCTGGTTATTTTGTCTTTGGACGGATAACATGTTCAGACACTGGTAGGAATCCTTCATTCATTTCAGTTGGAATGACAAGAGCACATATTTTTTATTCAGGAATTTGGTTCAGCGCTAAATTTTGCATTTTGCTTGAGTTGAGCTAGGAAGGCACTCACTTCCAATAAGGCCATGTCTACACTACCACTTTTGTTGGTATAACTTATGTCACTCCGGGGTGTGAAAACACCCCCCCCCCCCCAGCAACGTAAGTTACACCGACATGAGTGCCAGCGTGCACAGCGGTATGGCAGGGGAGAGCTTCTCCTGCTGACATAGCTACTGCCATTCGTGGAGGTGGTTTTGCTCACTCCCGCTAGCATAGAGCAGTTACACAAGCAATCTTACAGCGGCACAGCTGCATTGGTACAGCTTTACCACTGTAAGCTCGCTAGTGTAGACATTCAAAAACCCTTCAACACATTTTTTAAAATACAATTAAATCACTGGACTTCATATTGTAAAGCATTATATGACAATTTTTGGATAACATAAAAACAGTGTAATTACCATCAAAGGCTGAGTTATAGTTCATTAAAAACTCACTTTGCCATTGGCAGGGTCTACCGCTAATAGAAATAATACTTTTCACTTACAAATTACCATTATATGATGACAACCTCCTCCCCTTCCCCACCCCCGTCACCAAAAGTGACTCATCTTAAAGTGACATACCAATAATTAACAATGGTGAAGAGTCCCGGACTTGTGTATTGTAGTTCTCTGCTTATCTGCAAGCCAAAGTATATTGTCAGCAGTGAGCCAAACTTCTCAGCTAGTGTCCTGCACCTTAACTCAGAAGCAGTATTTAACTTCCTGCTTGTACCAGCTATCCCAATTGACCTCTAATGACGTTTCTCCTGAATGGTAACAAATGAGCACCAGGATTTTGCAGAGTAGCCTACTGCCCTCCCTCCATTAGAAGCTGGAGGGACAGAAAAGACCGTTACAGTACTTTCTAAAGATTTCCAAGCCAAAAGAAGTTTCTTGGAAGTGGCAGACAGGTAGAACAATCGGAATGCTGGAGAACCAGAATCGAAAGAAACCTTGAAGTCTGAGGATACCAAAGATATTCCTGTTCTCTAGGGGGGAAATCAGAACTTGTGCCATTTTGGCTTTGGCCATACACTAACTAAGCCTCCCAATAGGGAATGAAAGAGGTCAGATGTGGACAAGGGAAAAATTCAGCCCCAACAGAGACCAATGAGCAGCCATCAGATGATTTTAACTTTAACTCATTCCTGTCATGGGCTGGATTTGAATCAACAGCCTAGCAGTAAAAGGGTTTTTATGACATTACCAATTGTCAGAGCCATACCAATTGGTATAATACACTTAAGTATTTTGTAATGCACTTATACATAAGGTGAAGTATGACTTATGCTACTTATGTCTCTTTAATCCGCGTCGTACACGAGACCTTCACCACTGGCTCCCATCTTCGGAGTCTTAGTTTCTTCCGATGTCATTTTAATAGCTTTCAGTTCTGTTTCTGTTGTGCATTTCCATGTTGTCCTCGGTCTACCTCATCTCCTCCTGCCCTTGGGATTCCAGTCCAAAGCTTGGGTTGTTAGGGTCTTTCCTCCACGTGTTCTAGCCATCTCTATTTTTGTACCATCATTTTCTGTCCTAACAGTTTGTTTCCTCCTCCAAACCTCTTAATTTGTGAATTTTTTCCAACCATCTGATGTTGAGGATTTGTCTAAGGCAGCTGTTTTAAAAACTTGGAGTTTAGCTAATAAGATCTTGATAAAGTTTCTAAGTGTCAGTGCCTTATAGTAAGACAGACTTTACAGTGATGTTAAATATTTGAAGTTTGGTTTGGTGGTCAAGGTTTCTGTTTCTCTGGTGTTGCAAAGGCACATCTGGCTTTTGTTATTAGGTAAAGTATACTTCAACATACTTCACAGAACCAATTGCTAGAACCAATTAAGGCAAGCAGGCTAATTAGGACACCTGGAGCCAATTAGGAAGCTACTAGAACCAATTAAGGTAGGTAGGATAATCAGGGCACCTGGTTAAAAGAAAGACCTCCCTTCAATTAGGAAGAGGCATGTAGGAGCTGGGAGTGAGAGGACGTGCTGCTGGAGGACTGAGGAAAACAGGAAGTAGGTCCTGTGGTGAGGACAAAGAAGGTGCTGGGGGGAGATCATGGGGAAGTGGCCCAGGGAGTTGTAGCTGTCACACAGCTGTTACCGGAGACATTGTAGACAGCTGTGATCCACAGGGCCCTGGGCTGGAACCCGGAGTAGAGGGCGGGCCCGGGTTCCCCCCAATCCCCCAAGTCCCTATTTGACAAAAGAGGAGTTGACCTGGACTGTCAGTCATATCAGAGGGGAAGGTCTCAGGCATGTCCCCGACCCACTAGGTGGGACAACAGAGACTGCAGGGATTGTTCTCCTTCCTTTTCCCCCCTGCTGGCCAGTGATGAGGTTAGCTGAGTGAACGGCAGGTTTGAGCCAGTAGCAAAAGTGGCCAAACTGAGGGCTGCCGTGAACCTCGGAGGCAAGCAAATCCATCGGAAAGCGCAGGACCCACCAAGGCAGACGAGGAACTTTGTCACAGTACACATATGATCTCAGAATCGTTAACAATATTTTAAAAAAAGCTCCTGAAAGTTCAGATTACCTTAACAGATGAATTATGATGTCTCGATTACATGAAAATCCACAGGAGGTGATCAGATATTTCTAGATAACACTGTTTAGTATTTTTCATGCATGACTGAAAAAGATATTCTAATGCTTTCCTCTAGGTTATTTTGCCTCTCAGAAGGCAGACCAACCAACAGAACACCTGTCGATGGTTCATATTCACTGACTTTGCCCTAGAGCTTATTCTCACACAGGAGTCCGATATCAACAGCAAGCCGGAGGATTAATGTATCTTTCATTTTCAGCCTTTTCATTTTTTTTCTAGACAGCTGCACTAATATTCACTGAAAAAATTCAAGACAGTATGTAATGTTCTTCTTCAGTTGGGTACATTTATGTTCCCCTGTGTTTTCACATTCCAATTACATCTTCATTAAAGTGGATCTCCTCTGAAAAGTGAATGTAAAAATGGCACTGCTGGATTCCAGCATTTATTATTTTCCAGTGACTCCATATCAGATGTGGTCAGTTTACAGTTTATATAAAAAAACTGCTTAATCTAACTGCCAGCCATGCAAATTTAATCTGGGATTTGGGAGGTGATCTGGGTTCTTTTCTTTCTCACTACTAACCGGAATTCTGCCAGCTACAAAGACCTGTTGTGTCTTTGTGGGTTTGCACAGGTGTAACTGATTGGAAGCCATTAAACACTGATGATGATGATACACAAGAAGAAATCTGATACTACTCACTCCATTAGCTGTGTAGGCTCTGCAGAAGGCCAACAGGAGTAAAAAGCAGTGAAAGCTAATGCTGGTCACTGAAGGCCTTGCATACTCACAGAGAGAAGGTTTGTTGAGTAAGAAGGTGGTCATTTCTAGATGGTCACGTTTCAAAGTAAAATAGCACTCAAATATCTGGGTCTTGCTCCAAAACCCAAGGAAGTTAATGCAAAGACTCTCACAGACTCCAACATGCTTTGGATCAGATCCCCGAGAAAGGTCTCCAAATTGCCACTAACATGTTCACTACTTGAACGGCTGGAAACCACCAGCTTTGTGTTGCATTTGGTATTATGCTTTATTTACCTTTTTATCTGGAGAAAACAACAAGGTATTTGCATTTCATCTTATATGCACATTTGAATTCAGAAATTTTAAAATCAAGCTATTTTAAAGTGTTTGAATTTAATGCTGCAATAAGCAAGTTTTCTAGCAAATGACATGGATCTTCTTCTTTTGTGGCATTTCCATTACAGGATGTATGCAACAACAGTACCCCATTCTAAACAATCTTCTGTTAATCTGTTTGTGACTGAATAGTCCTTTTGATCATCCCAGGATCCACTACATCATCCATCCAAGATCATCTTTTTCCTGCCTCATGTTCTGCCATTAACTTTCCCTCCCAGTGCCCCATAAACATGTACCACCCATTGAACCCCTGAAAATGTGACTGCAAATCAAATCTCTCTCTTCATAAATTCTCTCATCTAGCGTTTGCTGACTTCCAGTCATCTCCAATAATAGAGATTACATTGATCATTTAATCACAATGCTTTGAACCAACCAATTTTTTACAACCCTCAACAGTGTCTTGATACAGTTTGCAAAATCACTGAAAAAAACATGTAGCAATGTTATAACTTTCCAATGTTTAGCAAACTCATCTGGCTTTATCTGTGCCAAGACAGCTGTTAACACATTACTGTGGGAACATACTACCTCCATGATGATTCTTCTTGCTTACCCATTTGTTTTTTCAATAAAGGTAGAAGGAATTGCTACAGCACCATCAGATCCTCTTCCATCAATAGTTACTGAGAAATCTCTATAGCCAGCTTGGTGGACAATTTGATGTAAGTTTAATTTTCAGAAGTGTCCGTGCATTCTGGGTACTTAACTTGAGACATACAGGGTCTGATATTCAGAGATAATGAACACCGATCACACCAACTGACCTCCAGATCGGCTCAATGCATGTTTCAAGTTGGGCACCAAAAATGAAAGCTCCCAAAGTTAGTGCCCAATTTTGAAAATGTAACCCTTAAATTCATGGTGTGAACTCCAATACCAGACCACTCCAAGGCCAGACTCCACACCACATTAGGTTAATAATGTGTTCAATATCACCCATAAAATGGTGGACATATTCAGATAATTATTTCTCATCATTGGACTAGACTTGGGAGTGCCAGTGCGTGGTTCTGGAAAAGTTTACCAAGAGACTCATTGGAATATAGAGATTAATTCCAAGCTGCACCATAACTTGAGTGAACTTGTATCAAATTGTCTCTTCCTCACATTTCCATCCGACACATAGCAGTATCATTTTGTGTTAACAGCTTTTTTATTTTAATATGAGCTTTTGCTAAAGACATGCATGAGTTTTACTCTTCTCACTAATAACCAGAATATCTATACTACTGACATTGCAGATGTGACGGGTTGGATCACAGAAACCCCCTTGGGAGCTGCCACCCGATGTGCCAAAACTACCCCTGCTTCTGTTTTCCCTGCCAGCTCAGGACTCCAGCACCCTGTCTTGCTGAATTAGACACTCCAGTCCACTTCAGCACAGACAGAGGTTCTGAATCACTTGTCCCAAAGCTGCAAGTTTATCTGAAAACAGCTCATAGAAGTGTGCTTGTCTTTAGCACTCAGATGCCCAACTCCCAATGGGGTCTAAACCCAGATAAATCCGTTTTACCCTGCATAAAGCTTATGCAGGGCAAACTCATAAATTGTTCGCCCTCTATAACACTGATAGAGAGATATGCACAGTTGTTTGCTCCCCCAGGTATTAATACATACTCTGAGTAAATTACTAAATAAAAAGTGATTTTATTAAATACAGACAGTAGGATTTAAGAGGTTCAAAGTAGTAACAGACAGAACAAAGTAAGTCACCAAAGTAAAATAAAATGCGCAAATCTATGTCTAATCAAACTAAATACAGATGATTTCCCCCCCCATTGCTCCAGGCCCCTGCTGCCTCCCTGGGCTCCCCACCCTTCCCCCCATCGAACCCAGGTCCTGTTGCCTTCCTGGGCTCCCCCTGAATGCCCCTGGACCCCGCTGCCTCCCTGGGCTCCCTACCTGTCCCCCCATTGCCCTTGGCACCTGCTGCCTCCCCAGGCTCTCCACTCCCTATCGCCGCTGGGCCCCACTGCCTCTCTTCCCCCCCCCCCCCCCCATTGCCCGAAACGCTCTTCTGTGGCCTAGTACCCCAGACCTGCCCTGCTCCTTGCCTCTTGACCACAGCTCCTTCCTTACCACAGTGCCCTGGGTGGTCTCCCACCCATTAGGCAGGCTCTGGGGCCTCTGCTTCAAACAAAATCCCATCTTGCACTCACAGCTCATCCCTCGCCCAGTGAGGAGGGATGACCTCCTGTGGCATTTGTAAACTGGCCAGCCCAGGAGCATGAACTGTTGTACAGCCAGTAACACCCCATCCTATTAGGTGCTTTGTTGGGTTGCCTGGAGCCTCCCATTAGAGATTAAAAGGTACTGTAGCATATTGATAGGCTCTATCTCCTATTTCATTCAGCAGCCTGTGTGGTATTCTGGGCGGTATGCACTGCTCATTGTATCTTCCCCGCCCCAGTGCCTTATCCTCACATCATAACGCTGGAGTGTCAGTAACATGCATGGGAGTCACTGGGGTGCACTCTGCCATGGCTTGTTCATGATGCTTTCTCATGGCTTGTGATCTGACTGCATCTCCACCTTGTGTTCACAAGTGAACTGATGGAATCGTTCCATTCTAAATAGCACACCCAGTTGCAACTTTTCTATCTGAGCGTATCCCCTTTCTGAGTCGGTCAGGGCTCTATGTGCAAATGCAATGGGTTGCTGGCTTTGCATCAGTATTGCTTCTAGGTCACCTCCTGAGGCATCTCGTTGCAGCTCTAGCTGCTCTCTACAGGGCTGTAGTATGTTAGGAGTGGTGTCTCATTTATGATTTTCCTTACTCTTTCAAATGCATGTTCTTGGGTCTCTGACCATTCCCGTGCTACGTGCTACATCGTTGTGTTAACTGTCTCAAGGGTTCAGAGGCTTCTGTTAGGAGTGTGCAGAACCTGGAAAGATAGTTCTAGTTTCAATGGGTGTAATGATGCCTTCTCTTCACAGTCTTGCCAGGTTCTTCTTCAGTGGATCCACCAGAGCTAATAGAACTCTGCTTTGGCAGTCTCACAGGCTGCACATGGGGGCAGCGCCGTATTATTGCCTAGGCCTAGGCCGGCAAATTTGCAGGGGTGGAAGCTCCCCTCCGCGCCCCGTCCCCCTGCTCCAGCTCAACTCCGCCTCCTCTGCAAGTGTGCCGCCGCGTCCTGTTTCTCTCCCCTCCCAGCGCTTGCGCCGCGAAACAGCTGTTTCGCGGGGCGGGGAGGAGGGGGAACGCTGCGCGCTGGGGGAAGAGGCGGGGCCGGGGATTTGGGGAAGGGATCCAATAAGGGAAGGGAGGGGGCGGAGTTGGGGCGGGGACTTTGGGGAGGGGGTTGGAATGGGGGCGGGAAAAGGGCGGAGTCGGGGCGGGGCCAGGGCGGCAATTATTTCCTGGCCTAGAGGTGGCAAAATTATTAATCCGCCACTGCATGGGGGGTCTATTTCCAACTTTGCCTTGACCTCTAAATGTCCATCTCCTTGAAATATCTTCTTACGTTCTGTTAGAATGCTGCACAGGGCCCCTGTTGACTGTTCTCCTTCCTCTCCCACACTGAGGGTATTCTGGTGTTGTACTGTGATCAAATCCATGGATTGCACTGCCCTGCTGCCCAGCAGTGGGTGTTACTTCTATGTGTTAACTACCAACTTCAAGTGATCATAGCTGTTGTTTCATGGGTTTCTTATCAATAGTCTGCATTTGCCAGCTGGCCTCAAAATGGTTTTATTGTCCATCACCAGCACTTTGTACATTTCTCTAATCTGTTTATCAGTGTTTCTGGGATTATATTGTGGCTGGCCCCACAACTCAGCTGGAATTGAATTGGTTATTGATCCAATAGCATAGTTGCAAATACGGCACTTGAATGGCTGGCAGCCTTCTTCTACAGCGTGTTTAATGTTGAAAGTCTTTGAATCTGCTAGAGTCACACTGCAGATATTCTCCTCTTCACTGGAAGTATCTACATCCTTCATCAGTGCATGTACTGTGGCTTTTTTCTTTCTGGGATAGCTGCAACACTTTAAAGTGGTTCTGTTTTCCCCACCCCTTATACCATTGCTGGCATTTTTCTTTATGCCTTTCATGTTGCTTTCCACAATACATGCATTCTCAGTCAGTCTGTCTCTGTCCTACTCCCTGGGTTCCCTGAACTTGATCTCGTTCTTGTTCTGCACTAGTGGCTGCTGTTGTTTTCATACTTTCCCTGGACAGTTCAGCTGTCCTTGCTATTTGGAGGCATTTCTCTAGGGGTAGATCTGTGTGTCTCAATAATCTCTCCTGTAAACTGTGATCATATGTCCCACAAATAACCCTGTCTTTAATAGGGAATCTTTAACGTCTCCTAAGTTACATGTGGACACCAGAGTTCTCAGCTCTGTAATGTAAGTATGCTTCTGCTTCTTGGTTTCAGGATAAAAAAATCCAGTAACTCTCTGCAGTTTCACTCTGCCTGGGGTCACAGTACTCATCCATCTCCTTTATCAGCTGTTCCAGTGTTTCAGCCATTATTCCTGGAAATAGTGTCTCATTCACTTCTTATCCTCCCCTTGCTCCCACTGAAATAGTAAAAAAGATTTTGCCTTCATGTTCTCCTTTTTATCCCCCATGTCAGCTCTGGATGCAGATTCAGTTCTTGCTTCCACTGCTTTCTTGCACCTGCAAATACGTTATTTGGAAATCCAGCATTCCCGGTGGTCCTAGTCCCTCCATGCTGCCTGCTGGCTCTGTTTCTAGGTGCTGATATGTTTGCCTGTTAATTGTACACTCTCCTGTGGTTCTTGCTAGACTGACCTCTGCCACCTTGTTTCATTTACTGCGTTCTGGGTAATAACTCCATGTTTCTAAAACTAAACTGGCTCTAGAGAACTAGTTACATAGATGCTGCAACTGCAGCTAGCATTCAAGCCATGTGCATATAGATTGATTTTGTGTACCTCCTCCAAACTCTTCCCTTCTGCAGCCTGTGCTCCTCCCTACAACTTCTGTGCCGGTAGCAGAAGGGACACAGAAAGCAGTAATGTCAACTCCACCCACACTAAGCGGTAGCATGGGCTTGCAATGCAGCATGATGGCAAAAGAAGACACTATGATTTTGGGTTACATATGTAGATAGGCATCATATTAGTTCTTCTCCCCATGACACTAACGAGACTGCACTTGCTTAACTCACATAAAAATAGACTAGCCCAAGTATTCAGAGATGTATTAGAAGTTGGGTTATGACAGCACGGTCTAGTGGGTTGAGTAATGGTTAGGAACCAGGAATTCATGCATGCTGATCCCAGCTCTGACAATGACTTTGTATATCCCTTCTGTGCCTACTCCTCCACCTGTAAAAAGAGGGATGTTAATGCTATCCAGTGTCAGAGGGAAGTTGTGAGGAGTGATTAGTGTGTACACAGTGTTTTTAAAATGTAAAAGCCTGCACAAGCACTAAGAATTATTGTTGCTTTGGGTTTTCTGTTTTAACTGATAATATTTATTGTTTAACCTCCATGGGGTATTAACTTCAAATGGGAATGAGAAAAAGGATTGTGATGCTCTGACACACATCACTGGAGCTCTAATTCAAACCAAATTCACAGCCAAAGGTTTTTAGAGCATCTGCTTTAATAAGCAACACCATAGCATTGCCTTCCTGCTGTTGCTATAGCAAGGCTTGGAGGCTGATGTGTGTTTGTTTTTCCTAAACTACTCCAAAGATGACATCCTTTATTATGTTTTCTATGATTTTTTTCTTTTTTGTTTTTACTTGCCTAAAATGTTTGTGAAATTAGCTCCAGAACTTTTCCCGGTCTCCAGTAATGGATACCGCATGTTGTATTTCAAAGATACAGTGCCAGGTTTTTTAACCTTCACTGGCAGTGGTGGCCACTGGCCTGAGGATTTTTTCTCTTTGCTGGGGAGAAACTTGCAAAATCCACCAGTATTAGACTCTTACTCTCAATCCTCTTTACAGAACTGCTTGTTACTCATCATGCACTATTGAGACTAAGCCCCAACTGAACTGTACTTGTGAATGACATCTGATCAAAATGCCACAGAGATCTAAATCAGCAAATGAATATGCCACAGAACACAAAGATTTCATTATAGAAAAGATGGCAAGTAAGAGACACTTCCTCTGCTGTGACAGTGTACTCCATAAGGCTTTATGGGGAGGGGGTGCTTATAAATCTATGTATGACATAACTGGAATATGTTTTGTGCTGCCTGTGCCAGGTAACATATCTCCGTAAAGGTTATGGTCTACTATATCTATTCATCCTATTTGTACATATATATATCATTTTCTACTTGAGGTTAAGAATATGGGCTGTATGCTTGCTTGGTTTCTAAGTAAGCTTTGGGAGGCATTTGGTCAGCTTCTTTAGGAAGGAATTCGCCAGGTTAAGTACCTGATCAGGAAACACTTGGGGAACAATGCATCTTGGAATGCTCCAATCCACATAAGAAGTCTTCCTGGAGACATGCAAGATACCATGTGGACAATGGCTTCAGCCTGTAAAGACTGAGTCATGCAGGGACATGTGACTTGCCCAGGTGACTCCAGAACTCCATCTTGGAGCTGGACTTTGCATAGGAGGGGGGTCTCCTCCCACAAGAGAGAGTCTATTTAAACCTGGGGGAGACCCCTCCACCTTGTCTTCAGCTGGCTAAAGAAGGAACCTCTCCACCCCCCTGAGGATACTTGAAGGAGACTAAAACAAAAGACAGTAACTACAGGGGGTGTGAGTGATTGCTGGACCCAGGCTAAAAGGAGATTAGCCTGTAAAAGGGAGTGCTCTGGAACTGGTGAGGAAATCATCTGTATTTAGTTTGATTAGACATAGATTTTTGCATTTTATTTTATTTTGCTTGGTAACTTACTTTGTTCTGTCTGTTACTACTTGGAACCACTTAAATCCTACTTTCTGTGTTTAATAAAATCACTTTTTACTTACTAATTAACTCAGAGTATGTATTAATATCTGGGGGAGCAAACAACTGTGCATCTCTCTCTATCAGTGTTATAGAAGGTGAACAATTTATGAGTTTACCCTGCATAAGCTTTATGCAGGGTAAAACGGATTTATTATCTGGGTTTAGATCCCATTGGGAGTTGGGCATCTGAGTGCTAAAGACAAGCACACTTCTGTGGGCTTTTTTCAGGTAAACCTGCAGCTTTGTGGCAAGTAATTCAGACCCTGGGTCTGTGTTGGAGCAGACTGGAGTGTCTGGCTCAGTAAGACAGCGTGCTGGAGTCCTGAGCTGGCAGGGAAAACAGGAGCAGGGGTAGTCTTGGTACATTAGGTGGCAGCTCCCAAGGGGGTTTCTATGATTCAACCCGTCACACTAGTAACCTCTGGCCCCAGCAAGTCAGCGAACACTGGCACAAGAGACACAAAAACAAAAATTGTTCAATGGGACATTGCAGCAACCTATCATGGAACTTGGAGGGAGCAGCACAGGTTGCAGGAGGGATGGGTTTGGAGCAGACACGAGGAAGCCGGTCAGTGTGCTCATGGCACAAATGCTAGCTGCGAAGCCAGCATCTCTGTAAATAGCTCTCTTAATAAAGAGCCAGTTTAGTGGCTGGTTTAGTGGTTTAGAAACCTGGAGTCCTCTCATGTTATTACCTTGCAGACAGTACATAAAAACACCTTTCACTGTATATCTATGTGCAATAACATTAATTTGTAGGTGCTTTGTAAACACATTCCAACCACATGTGGAGTTGTCTGGTGCTGTAAATCCTATCATAACACATTGTACACAACAGTCATCTGAGCTGTCCACTTATTTGAGCAGCAGCAACCCAGCAGATCACAACATACTAAGCCAGAAAGAGACAGTCTCTTGACAAGTAGACACAAACAGTAAGCTTGATCCTGCAACCACTGAAGTCGATTGCAAAACCCTCACTGGCTTCAATGTGTGCAGGATTAGACCCAAAGTTACAATCTACCATGTATCATATTAGCCAAGATCTGGTTAGCATTAATATCCAGCCTATGGGTCAAATTCTACCTTCAGATAAGTTCTCATTCACTTTAATAAGACCTGTGCTCATAAATCCAAGGGCAGAGGTTGCCATTACGGCATTACCCTCTTTAGGTTTGCTGTGTGGCAGTGATGAAGTCTATTAACCTTCCCCCATATGCAGAGATTCCTCTAGCTTCTCATGAATTCAGATGTGAAAAATTTTAAATGGATGAATGTAGGGGACGTATGACTTTAGGTTACCAGTGGTCCTGAATGATGTAGCCAAAGGCTTCCACGGACAAGAAAATCAAGTTATTTTGATTCTTGGTTCAGTTTAGGATTCATGAAAGCCAATAATAACAACAATACCTAGCTTTTCTATAACTTTTTTCATCTGCAGAATGCAAAGAATTTTACAACAGAGGTCAGTTTCATTATCCCAGTTCGACAGATGGGAAAACTAAGGCACAGAAGGGGTGAAGTGACTTGCTCAAGGTGATCCAGCAGGCCAGTGCCACAGCTGGGGGTAGAATGCAGGTCTCCTGAGTCCCAGTCCAGTGCTCTAGCCATTACACCACACTACTTCTAAGCAACAAATCCAAGCCACAAAAGCCCCAGGAGAGCACATAACGGCAGCTCTGGAACTGAATTTTTACTCAGTACAACCCGAAGTGCAATTTCCTTCAATGCATAAAAACCTAGATCAAACCAGCCCTCACGAACATATTTTGCATTATGTATTAACTTCAGAAACATACAAATTAATTCCTCAGAAATCTGGCTTAATTTAATTGCATTGCTTTTTGACAGAAGTCATTTTAAAAACACCGCATGCTACATTTCATGTTTAATGTAATGTCATCGTTCAACATGTATTTTACTGAAAGAGAAATTAAAGCAAGAATATTAACAGAAAATGATCTCAAATTTTACCATAGGCAACTTAAAGATAGCATTAGTCATTCCTCGTGAAAAAGCAGTTGGGTGGTATATATGTCATTAAAATAAAGGTCCAAATTCTGCTTTCAGTTACACTGGTGTAACTCTGCTGGCCCTTTAGCATAAGAACATAAGAACGGCCATAGTGGGTCAGACCAAAGGTCCATCTAGCCCAGTATCCTGTCTTCCGACAGTGGCCAATGCCAGGTGCCCGGGTCCCAGAGGAATGAACAGAACAGGTAATTATCAAGTAATCCATCCCGTCACCCATTCCCAGCTTCTGGCAAACAGAGGCTAGGGACACCATCCCTGCCCATCCTGGCTAATAGCTATTGATAGACCTATCCTCCACGAATTTATCTAGTTCTTTTTTGAACCCTGGTATAGTCTTGGCCAGGGATAGGCAACCTGCGGCACGCGAGCTGATTTTCAGTGGCACTCACACTGCCCGGATCCTGGCCACCGGTCCGGGGAGCTCTGCATTTTAATTTAATTTTAAATGAAGCTTCTGAAACATTTTAAAAACCTTATTTACTTTACATACAACAATAGTTTAGTTATATATTATAGACTTAGAGAAAGAGATCTTCTAAAAACGTTAAAATGTATTACTGGCACATGAAACCTTAAATTAGAGTGAATAAATGGAGACTCGGCACACCACTTCTGAAAGGTTGCTGACCCCTGGTCTTGGCCTTCACAACATCCTCTGGCAAGGAGTTCCACAGCAATCAAGAACAACCAATCTC
This sequence comes from Emys orbicularis, assembly GCF_028017835.1. Taxonomy (NCBI): domain Eukaryota; kingdom Metazoa; phylum Chordata; order Testudines; family Emydidae; genus Emys; species Emys orbicularis. The sequence continues at coordinate 24,999,942 of NC_088696.1, forward strand.
CTTTATCATTCTTTGATTATTAAGTGATCCAATGATAAAAAATGTTTCACAATAGCTCTGGCTACATTAAAAGCATTACATTATTCATTACACACAGTGGGTTCCCTTAAAATCTTCAGATGAAATCTTAGCTCCATTACAGTTAATGGAAGTTTTGCCATTGACTTCAATAGGGTCAGGATTTGACCTTTGGTATTAAACATATTTATGCTATGTGTAATATTTACTGTACTTAGATTAGGGTATTATCTCAAATGTCACTGCACCTGCTTAAATAGTTAAATGAGATAAATTCAAATTTTTAAAAATGCCTTCTGTAGGAAGCTATTTGGGCAAAATAAATTGATTACTTCTTCCAAACAGTCTGAAAGAATGTCCAGAAACAATTCTAGGTTCTGTTAGACTCCCATGTAAACAACATGTCCTGCAACTTTTTAAAAAGTTCCTTAAAAATCTATAATCTATATAAAGATGGGTTTTCTATTTCCATCCAATAAGGATATTTTCACCAAAGGAGAAACTGACTGACTATGCAGGGAGATAGTGAAACTGACTGTATTGAAAGTGCTGTCAAATGTGTCAAGTAAAAAAAACAAAAACCACAGAGTAAAATATTGTTTCTCCACTAACTTCCTTCCACTATAACAATCTAGGTGTTATTTGTAACTGTCGAGCTAGGATTGAGAAGCAGCATAGTCCAATGGAGAGGTTACTGGATTGGGAGTCAGGAAACCTGAGTCCACTTCCAGTTCTACCACTGACCTGCAGCGTGACCCTGGCAAGTCATTTCACTGCTCTGTGCCCACTTCTCCTCTCATCCTTGGTCTGCCCTGTCTCTATAGATTGTAAGCTATTTGGGGCAGGCCATGTTTCTGGCCATAGTTTTTGTACAGTACCTAACACAATGAGGCTCTGATCTCAGTTAGGGCATCTAGGTGTTATCACAGTATAAGTGATAATATGAGGTACACATTTTGCAGACATTCAGTATGCAATGTTCAAGTTAACTGTGTCCCTTTAGCAGCATGCCAAATAAGCAGACACAATTTGGCTGCTTGTAAAATTACCCCAATAAGAGCGTGATTGTGCTCTTATTTAAGTCCATGGTAAAACCCTTCTTTGATTTCAGCTGAAGTAAGGGAGCAGGTCCATTTACTATTACTGACAAGATTGTCTCGATTTATGAGTATTTAGCTAATACTTAGAAAAAAATGCTCTGTCGTGATGCCTACCAAGTCTGTGATTAATTTCTCTTTTCCATCACAGTGATTATGTCAGACTCTTGTAATTTTTTGCAGAAGTGTTTAGCTTTTATGAGCCACTTCTTTATTCTAAAATCTCAGACAGTTATAACATCCATTCTAAAGCAAATAGCTGCAATAATGCAAACAATTCACATCCATGTAATTTTATGGCTGCTCAGCACTAGTCCATATGTTAATTAGAACCTTGCAAAATAGACAATGTTTATTTCCTCATGTCAGGCACTACTCCCATTGACTTCAGTGACAGTTTTGCGTAAGAAAGGACTGCCGTATTTGGAAGATAGTGTCAAACCTACACAGTACTTAAGAAAATGACAGTCCTTGTGGTGACTAATGTTATTTCAAAACTAAATTTAAAGTTTTTTAAAAGTCCCTTACCGTAAATCTTTTTATGTAATCAGACACACAAAATCCTCCCATGCTCAAACAAAGGGATCTGTGCAGTGAAGATTTCTGATACAAAGTTCCCATTTTTTTTTAGCCTATATGGCAGTAACCCAGGTAGCCTGAAGCCTTTTACTGAATTAAGCAAAGCCTTGTTGGATCTTACTAGAATTCTGTGCGTGTGATAAATTAAGCATTTCATCTTATCTGACACTACACCAGGCATTTCAATCATTTCACTTCCTTATCTGTAGTACTAGGTTCTATATGTATCCTTGCAGCTCATTTCCTGAATCACCGATAAGAGAGGAAACAAACTCAGCAGAAGACGATGGCCAAATCACTTGAAGTCAATCAAGAGTCCTCTCTATACATTTCTGTCAGTGTTATTTGGCTTTCTTGTTTTTGCCCAATTTAACTTTTTGTTCTTATATTTAAAAAACGCAACTTTGGTTCCAGCTGTCATTCACTAGCATTGTTCCCACATCCAGTGACCGACACTAATGCAGTATTCACATCAATGTGATTGTATCAGTACATGTGAACATTTTGCTCTCAGACTTTAGAGGGCAACAATGTCATAGGAATTGAGGAGACAAGGGTAAATTGTCAGCCTCCATATATGCACTCAAAAGAATTACTCACACAGATAAATTATCGAAACCATGTGTGCAGGTGTATGTAACACCTGTGCTCAGACAAGTATTAATTGCACCTGCAAAATCCCTCATGGTCAAGGGGTTTACAGGTGTAAATTAACATTTAAGTACACGCAGGTGATGAACTATTTCAAATGCATTGCACCCATAAGGCATGGCCATGTGTGTGCTAAGCAATTTTGTGAACACACAGCTTGTGGCCCATAAAGGCTCATTTAAACATTTCCCCCAAAACTGAAGTGAAAAGTACATTTATGCCAATATGCATACAAACTGAGACTCCAGTAAATGGCTGCACCTTTATTTTGTCTTAGTAAGAATTTAATCAGTTTTTAGATGGTAAGTTCTTTGGAGCAGGGACCATGTCTTTTCATGTTTTTGGACACTGCCCAGCACAATGATCCTGATGGGGCCTATGGACATTACTGTCATATAAATGTTAAAATAAGACCACCAGCACATTTTCACATAAAGAAAAAAAGACATTGGAAGATCTGAGAAGAGAAGTAAGTTCCACAGAAGTAATGACTGAAATCTACTTGAGGTTCTGTGCTGTGGCTTCATTTTCTCTCTGTTAATGCAATAAATGATAGTAGCTAATAGTTTTAGCTCTTTGCAAGTGTGACGTTATTTGATTAAAATATGACCATATAGATCATTGTTGCAACCACTGTTATATGTTTGCAACAAAACTTGACAAAATGTGGCATGTAAAATGTCTATGAAAAGGTTATGATTTGATGGTTATGATTATGCTATTTGTATGCATATTTGTATGTACCATTTTTGTATTTGAAGTTATGAATATTGGCCCTATACCTGGATTTCAAATGTTTGCTCCTGGGGTAACACCCACAAGGTAGCTAGCCAGCACATCTTGAAGGGACTATTCAAATTGATTGAACTAACCTCGTTATCTCCAGACTGATTCTTGCCAGCATATTTATACCTGCCCCTGGAAATTTCCATTACATGCATCCGACGAAGTGGGCATTCACCCATGAAAGCTTATGCTCCAATACATCTGTTAGTCTTAAAGGTGCCACAAGACTCTCTGTTGCTTTTTACAGATCCAGACTAACACAGCTACCCCTCTGATACTATTCAAATTGTGTGGCCCATCAAAAGAACATTTAACTGACATTTAACAGACCATGGGAGATGCCTATCTACACTTAATGGAATTTCCTGCTATGACTTGGTGAAATGCATGGACATGTGACTTGCCCATGTGACTCCGAACTCCATCTTGTTGCTGTAATTTTCCACAGTAAGAACAATGGGATTCCCTCCACATAGCAGAAGATATAAAAGGCCCTGGAAACCCCTCCATTTTGCCTCTATCCTGGTCCAGTCTCTGGAATATGGACGTATACTAAGGGGAGCATTCCAACCAATGGACTGAGGACCTTCCAATGATTTGGAAGCAACCAGACACTTATTAAGCCAGCAGTTTATTCCATCACTGTTAGAAGTCTGAACCAAGGACTTTGCAATTACTGAATGTATTTGATTCCTTTAACCAATTTTAACTCTCACCTTTCTTTCTTTCTTTTTCTTTTTATGAATAAATCTTTAGATTTTAGATACTAAAGGATTAGCATCAGCATGATTTTGGGGTAAAATCTAAGTTATATATTGACCTGGGTGTGTGACTGGTCCTTTGGGATCAGAAGACCCTTTCATTTGATGTAAAGAACCACTCATCTCTGAATCCAGTGGTTTTGGTGGGGATATAAGAACTGGAATGCCCAAGGAAACTGCTTTTATGACTTCTTGTTAGCTAGTGTGGCGAAATGGGAGTTTACTTTTGTGGCTGGTTTGGTATATCTTATGAAAGAATAACCACCAGTTTTGGGTTGTGTTTGCCCTATTTCTCAGCAGTTCATCCTGAATTTGGCATCCTCAGTTGTGTCCCATTGAGCCACGGTTACAACAAGCAATTATCTCTGCTTGGATGAGTGCATTGTAAGAAACTACTTACCTTAGATCAGTGGTTTTCAAACTTTTTTCCTGGGGACCCAGTTGAAAAAAATTGATGATGCCCATGACCCAATGGAGCTGGGGATAAGGGGTTTGGGGTGTGGGAGGGCTCAGGGCTGTGGCAGAGGATTGGGGTGCAGGGGTGAGGGCTGCAGGGTGGGGCTGGGAATGAGGGGTTATGGGTATGGGAGGGGGCTCTGGGCTGGGGGTTGGGGTGTGGGAGGGGGTCAGGGCTCTGGGCTGGGGGTGCAGGCTCTGGGGTGGGGTGGGGTTGGGGATGAGGGGTTTGGGGTTCATGAGAGGATCCAGGTTTGGGGGGGATCAGAGCTGGGGCAGGGGATTGGGGCACAGGGTTGGGGTGTGGACTTACCTCTGGTGGCTCCTGATCAGTGACGCAGCTGGGGTACAGAGGCAGACTTCCTGCCTGTCCTGGCACCGCGGACCGCGCTGCACCCCGGAAGCAGCCAGCAGCAGGTCCAGCTCCTAGGCGGAGATGCACAAGCAGCTCCGCATGGCTCTCACCTGCAGGCACTGCCTCTCCACCCCACCCCCCCCAGCGTTCCCGGCCAATGGGAATGTGGAGCCGGTGCTCAGGGCGGGGGTAGTGCGTGGAGCCCCGTGGCCCCTCTGCCTAGAAGCCAGACCCGCTGCTGGCTGCTTCCAGGGTGCAACATGGTGTCAGAACAGGTAGGCACTAGCCCGCCTTAGCTGAGCAGCACCGCTGACCGGACTTTTAACGTCCCAGTCGACAGTGCTGATCAGAGCCGCTAGGGTCCCTGGGTGCTGAGCAAGGTGACCCAGTTCCTTACATGCCGCGACCCAGTACTGGGTTGCGACCTGAACTTTGAAAAGCACTGCCTTAGATTACATTGGGAAAGAGTAAAAGTAGGATCCTGATATACAAAGTGACACTCCTTTACTTAGGGCCAGTAACTGCAGTGGAGATGCATGAGTGTCACTGAAGGCAGCTTTTGGCATTAGCACAGGCTATGTCTTCACTGATGAAAAAGGTGTGTTTTACTGTGGGATAACTAACGAGCATTAGCTATCCTGCTGTAAAAACATAGTGGAGACAAGTCACTGTACTTTTATCACAAGGAAAAGCTGGTGAGGTTAACCACGGGTGGTGGGTGTCACCTATCTATCTTGTAGTAAAATCTACAAGTGACTTGTCTTTACTTTGGATTTTCCAGCGAGGTAACTATTGCCATGTTAGCTCACTGTATAAAAAGTCACCTTTGTGTCAGTGCAGACAAAGCCAAAGAACTAACAGGTGAGGGAACAACAGTTGTGTGGTTAAAACCAAGGGATGGACTGGTCCAGGATGCTTGATATGCTGCAAAAATCACTGCCTGTCTTGCAGATGGTCTGTATTTTGACCTTGCTAGGCATGTTTTTCAATTGTGCTCAGCTACATCAGAATACAGGCCATTTTGATGTTCAGGTGAAGGGGATTGAGGAGACCTGCAAATGGAGAAATCTGCTTAGGGCTTCGGATGGTGCAATATAAGCTCTTGGGGTGGGAGCATATCTACTGTGCAATATTTACAGTATAGCATCTTGACTTGTGATCCATACGGTTTACTCCTAACTAAATCTCACACCCTAAGAGTCAGGAAAGATGGGCTCTGCCTCTGGTTCTGGTCATAGACTTCCTATGTGACTTTGCATCGTTTTTTCTCATCTGTAATACTGGATTATTAATACCTTCCTATCTCACAAAGCTTTACAAAGTTTACAAAGCTTTTGGAGATCCCAGGATTTAGTATCTATTAATATTATTATATATTATTCTTATTACTATTATTAAAGATAGAACTAGACTAAAATCTCAGAACCAAAACACCACCAAATTTCAGGAGCTCCAAAACCCAAATCAGTACCCAGGGGCATATTTTGCAATCTAGGCAAAATCCAGCCCTTAGTCCTCTGCTCTTTGGACAGGAGAATTAGCCATCAAGAGGAGGGCTCCTAAGCTATTCTGCCTGGACAGGAGAAGATAGTTCAGGGGGCCCTATGATAGCACACTCAGCAACATTCCTTACATCTGCTCAAATGAGGATCAATGTATGCTTCCCTACTCCCAGTGTCTGCTGCCAGACAACACCAGGCACTCAGGAACCAAGAGGTTGAACACGGCCACTGTCCTAACTTTTAGGGAAGTCATGGATTGCAACCCTCACAACCTTAAAGGTGCCCAGAGCAGGTTCTCATTTGATAGGGGCCCAGTTCCCTGTTAAATCAGAACTGGAAGTAGATTTAGGAGAAGGCATCCCATAAAGAAGTTGAGAGACAGGGTTGAGGCTCCTAATGTCTGGTTCAGTGAGGAGACGCCCTTTTCCAGCCCCCTAGCCCTCATATTAGGAAAGGGCAGTTGGATCCCGGAAATGGGCTGGGAACAAGCTGTGGAGAGGTGAGGGGTGGGGGGCTGATGGCAGACCACTACCAAATAGAAATGACTATGGAAGAATGATAACCTGCACTATATGAGTTATGTTGGGTAGTTCCCAGAGGAGTTAAGTTAATTAAGTTGCATCCTAGTTTAAACCATATCCCTTGAATCTTGTGTTCCTTCCCGTACGTCCAGGACAAATGCATCATGCTTTATTCCTGCCTGGGTGCAGCACTGAGGAAAGAGAAAAGGCTCCTTGCATCCACACATGATAGGACAAGGTTTTTATTCATACACGGCAGGGTGTGTTTTATAGCGTCACAAGTGATACACAATGAAAATTAAAATGCAGTTAATTTTGAGAGGGTACAAACAATTGCACTGTTATTCTGTATTTTACAGAGATTATATTACTTAATGTGGCACCAAAAGCATGTGGAGCATGTAAGCGTCAAGCCAACTGGACAAGCTTGCATGAAAAAGAGAATCCGTTAGGAAATTTGGCAGAGAGACTGGAACAAGCAATGTTCAGCCTGCAACCTTCCATTATCAGATCTAAATACAGAAGGGTAGCGTAAAATGATACTTTACTGCAGTATTTTTATTAATAATTAAGAATATAATTATGATGATCAGATCCACCAGCTTTTCCACTCTCTCCTTTTTAACATTTGTAAAGACTGAACATGAAGCTTACTTTTTACCTTCCATTTGGCTCCTGTGGTTCAGACTGTTGGATACTTTACACAAAGATGCTAAAAGCAACTAACAAAAGCAGTGATATAACAGTGACATTCAGTTTGCAACAGAAGAAAATCAAATGATCCAGTTTTGCCAAATGAACAACATTTTCCTTTTAACATGTTGTATTAGATCAGCAAACAGGATAACAGATACAAGGCCAAATTTTCCTCTCAGATACACCTATATAAATCCAGAGTAACTTGCCTGGATTTACACCATTGTAAATGAGAGCAGAATTTAGTCCTCAGCATTCATATGTAGATATTCTAAGAGTTAATTACAAAAAGCCCCATTTTAAATGTATTACTCAATGTGCGGCCAGACAGTATGTCTAGAATAAATGCAAAGCTATTATAAAAATAATGACAGGGGACTGAAACCTTGATATGTTGCATACTACTGTGTGAAATATGAAAACAAAAGTGACAAAGAAAAATCAAGTTACTGCTCTAAAAAAATATGGCCTTCACCTTTCAGAGATGCACATAGAGTCTGCTATCCTTAAATTCTGAAGCTTCTTTCTTTCATACAAGATATCTGATATTTCCATTAGTCACTGAAGTGTGCAGACATTGGTCAACTGGATTAGGATATGGAGAGTGAAGATTAATACAGGACAGAAAAGTAGATTAAGAGGTTTGGTTTTTTTAGAACCAGATTCTGTGAGGCGCTTAGCAAGCATCTCCCACTAAAGACAATGGGAAATGAGGGAGAATTCAGTACTTGTAGGTGACTTTCCTCACCTCCCAGGATCAGGCCCTTACCAAGTGCTGACAATGTGCTCAACGCTCTACAGACTGAGCGGGAGCTATGGTCCCTGCCTCAAGGAATTTATAATCCATTATCATTCTTTATCTACAGCAGGTTTCAACTACGTGTAGTTCAGAGCAGACCTAACTTACTTGCTTGCAAAGAAATATACAAGTAGAAGCTTCAGTTCTTTTGCCCATGTTCTCTCTCACAATTCAAGATACAGACCATAGGCAGGTTAGCACTCCCTTCCCCAAAACCTCAAGCTCTGATAAATTCTCTGAAGCCCATATCAAACTCAAACTCAGCTTCGAAATTCTACCAACACTTACCCTTTCATTCCGCTTCCATCCATGGAGACTAGAACTGGATACCAGCATATAGCAGCGTTCCCAGGACAGACACAAGAACACTCAAATGGATGCAACAAAGCACTGTGTATGAGAAAACTTAAAAAAAAAAAAAAAAAAAAAAAAAAGAGAGAGAGTATTGGTATCTGATCAGAGCAAGTATTCAGGGGGTTTTGAAAAGTTTTTGCAGATGAGACATCCTCTAAGAGCAAGTGATTCCTGGATGTCAGAGTCTCACTATGAGCATATTTCTATAGCTGCTTCACTCAGAATGGATTAATGTTAAAGGTCAGGTCTGAAAGCCTCCCCAACTAATTAATATTTATTTTACACTGTGGATCCCCTTACATAAGGAAATTTTCCCCCAGGCCAGAAGACACTCACATTTTATTCCATTTTTAAACCTTCAGGATCCTGCTCTCACTATTTGCTTCACAAAGGAAACACATTAGCAATGACAACTTCAGTGAGGCTGCTTCTATTTAAGTAACTGATACTGGGACAGATTCCTCCCTGATGTAACTGTTAGCTCATGCAACTTTATACCAAGGATGAATTTGCCCTGTAGACTACTAATAGTTATAATTGTTGGCAGTTTTCTCATTCTTGAATTACTCTGCCAGTGCTCTGTATGCCAAAATGGGTGGGCATTATGTCTGCAGCTGAGTAAACTAGGGAAAGCCCACCCAGCTAGCAGACACTTTAAAAAAATTAACTGCAAGCATGCAAGCTATAAAAGCAGATTAAAAGCATCATAAAGGCCATATTTTCACATCTCAGTGCCTACCTTGCTCCAGTCAAACATGTGCAGCTAATTCACATGCAAAGCAGACTTTGCAAAGCAATTCCAGCCCACGTGGCCAGGGAGAGGCTTCTGGAAGCAGACCTGGTGCAATTTCACTGAGCAAGGATGGAGGGCAGAATTTGGGAAACCATACGGCACTTCTGTACCGCCAAATGGCACACAGCCCCTACTCCATGGGAGCAATCCTCACAGCAGCAGGCAGAGGACTAAAGGCAAGTGAGATCAGGGCAGGGCAGGGAAGTAGAAGCAGATGCGACTGGGGAGGGTAAGACCAGATATTATGCCACTGCACGTCTCTAGTTCTCCACTCTACAGCAGAAACACAAATATAATCAGGTAGGTATATTTTAGGGGGTGGAGGGTTTTTCTTGGTTTGTTTTTTAAATCAGGCCATGATTTGTGGCTGCTGAAAATTTTTATCAAAAAAAAAAAAAAAAAAAAAAATCCCCTTTCCACAAGTGCTGTTCCTCCATTTTAGAGAAATTACTTCATTAGATCAACAAGTGTAAACTCTGAATAGTGCTATGTACAAAAACACATACAATAAATGCTGTGCCTTGACATCAGAATACAAGCAGCAGGCCACCTAATAATGTATAGATCCCAGAATGCACATGGGTCCAACTAGTTGCATTACATTTATCAATGAAACACAATAGGAAATAATTTGTTTTGCTTTTAAATATGCTTCCAACATGGAAGAGGCCTGATTCTAAGCACAAAGCAAAGGGGATTTGTATTGCAGAACCTGGAATCCATTGTTTCTTACCAGCCTCAGGTTCTGATTCCTGCTGAGGCTTGGAGTCCGCCTCAGGCTCGTCAGGGGAGGGGTTCTTGAACCATCTCCTCTGGCTAGAGGTGCAGAATCACATGGTCCTGAACCTCTAGTCTTTCAGAGCATCCTCCATGGTCCCAGGACAGCATTCTCCTCACCCTGGCCCTCCACAGCATCCCTTTGGACAACAAGGCTGCAAGGGTTGAGGGTATCATGAGCCACTTTAGGCTCTGAACTGGGAGCCCTTGAGTTCACCCAGTCAAGCTGCACACAGAAGGCCAATCTACAACACACCTTCCTCGAGAGACTGTTGGAGTCTTTTAAGCTCCTGTACAGGAGCCTCAAGTGCTTTATGCATTCCCAGCTCTGAGCGGGAGTCCTCTGAACATCCACCTGCTCCAGCTGCCATGAAATTTCCTAGCAGACATGAATGTTCCTGCCGCTGCAGGTGAAATCATGGAGGACAGGGTACTCTGACCACACATTGATCAGCACCCAGGTACGATAGGCAGGCCAGGCAGCTGCTTTCAGAGCTGGATCCACTGTCACCTGTATTGAGCTGTAAAGAGTGCAGTGGAAAGCTGTTGTGATGTGGTCAGCACAGCACACTACTATCAGTAAAAACAGGGGCAGGGACCTTTATAGATTAGGTAAGGGTTAGACGTGGAAAGGGTTCAGTGCATTGTGGGAATGGGGGTAGAGGACTATTGAAACCTGAGACCCGGCACACGTCCCTTACCCCCATTCACACTACAAACTGGCAGGGGTATGGGGCCGTGCCACAGCCTAAGGCGTGTACTTACCTAACTTACTCACCCTTTACTCGCCTTTAGACACAGGCTTCTGGGGTTTAGGTATGGATAATAGGGGGGTTATGGTACAACCACATTCCTGGACATGCACAGTCCCTAGTGTCGATGTGGTGAAGTATGTTATTTCACGTACTCCTCGTAACCTGGACAAGTTATTCAATAGCTAGTTATTTTTGAATGGGGAACATCACAAGCTGTGGAAATTTCACTTGTCCCTGTAAAAACCTGAAACTAAACAAAATCTGTGATACTCCAAAAATAAAACAAAATGCCCCACAGCGAAAGGGTGGAGACCAACCTTCTCATATGCTGTGATATTTTACCTCTTATACTACTACAGCTCTTCTTGTCTTGTAACAGGTTTTTCCAGTGATGGTAAAGAAGAAAGGGAAATGAACTGGCTGTCATTGATGTTGTATAATAGATTTTCTCAAGCTCTCAGCTCTCACTTGGACTACCCTGTTCCTCATTAGGTATTCATTTCATTGACACAAACTTCTTCTATGATGCTGGCCAGAACAACAGCCGCCACAGCACTACACTTGTTAATGAGTTCCTCATACTCAAATGGTTGATGGACCACAGAACCTGTGGTTTCTGTGAATGAGATACACAGAAGTACATGTGAAATGTCAAAGCTTGTGGAATGCTGTACATATGCATGGAATTAATTAATATCTTTACATTTGGAGCTGGAATTTGGAGGCATACATTCTAGGTGTGCAGTAGCACACACACACTCTCACATCCCTGACTACCAGTTACAAAGTATTTAAATTAGTGAGAAGATGTGCTGTTGGGAGAGTGCAGAAGACACTAATGAGGAAAGCTGGCTGTCTTTCCTGTCATGTTACAGCTTCCTCACCAATCTAGCACCCACACAATTGCTGTCTGGCTTATTCTAGGGCTGGACTGCTGAAATGAGAAATTACATCTCCTCAGAATGGATCAAGGCAGTAGAAGAGGTGACATCTCATTTTCCCAGCTCTGCATCCACCATGGGAGGTGTAAACTCATTTCGTTTGCTAGGTGAACTATAGGAGAAGGCATGATACCCAGTGTTATGGCTGGGGGTAGTGTGTAATTGATTTTGGTACTGTAGGGCTGCTGGATATCTATTCAAAGGAGAACATCACTAACTTCGTTCAGTCTAGCCCTTGGAAAGCTTCCTAGCAAGCTGTGTTTCCTCACTCTGAATAAACTGTGAGAAGTATTTGAGGATCTATTTTAATTAAGATGAGCACTTCTGAGCCCCCCTACCAGTGGGTGCATGGTCATCCTGACAGCCTGTGAGATGCTGAAGGTGCATTAACTTCTCTGTAGCCACCTCCACACAGGGGAAATCCTCTTTTGGGGCAGAGGATGCCCAAAAGATAACAGTACCCAGGGAAAGCCTAGGCAGTTCACTGCCTGGGAGCCAGCAAATGAGGGAACCCCAGACGCATCAGGAAGATACAGTATCTCCATCCAGATGGCCTGTGTCTCACTCAGATGACACAGGGTTTGGGAAAGGAACTGCTGCCCATTCTATAGGGGAGAATCCTGCCCCTCCTTCCAACCCATTCTATCTTGCCTTTCCCTGAATGCAGCCTAATTATCTCTTCCCCAATCCCCCAGGCTTTCCTCTCTCCCCAAATATCCCCCTTCTGTTTGTCCTTCCAAGTTCCCTCTGACATCCCCCCTCAAACATACTTCTGCCACAGAGATCTCTGAAATGTACACAAGATGGCCCCCCTCTACTCTACCCTACCCAAAATCCCCACTTGTCTCAGTCTCCTTCCAATCTCTTCCCCCTTAAATTCTCCTCTTCTCCCATCCTCTGCCTCCCCACTGCCAGTTCACCCTAGCTCTGGTATCTATCTTCCCCAGATCATCTCTTATAACCCCCAAACTGACTCCCTCAGCTCTCCATATCAATACACCCTTGATCTCACCTTGCCTCTGCCTCCCCACGTTTCTGACTACTGTCTAAAACAACGAGGAGTACTTGTGGCACCTTAGAGACTACTGTCTGGTTCCCTCTTCTCTCCCCAGCTCTCACTCATCCCCCACTCTCTTCCACACACAGCTCTCCCCTTGTGCCCTCTCCCTCTAACCCCAGTTCCCTGAGGCCCTTGCTACATAAGGAAATTCCACAGCAAGTCATGCTGGCTAACAATGAGAACTCACCCAATTAAACCCTAAAAATTACTCATTTCGCTTAGACACAAAGATATCTCAATAAGCTGTTACACAGTTTTAATCTCTCCATGGCCCTTTAAGTCAAAATGTTTGCCTTAAGAGTTGCTATAGTCATAAAAACAGAACTGAGAACAAACCACTAACATCGCCTTAAAAATACCATAAACTCGTGCAAAGAAACCCTGAAACTAACCATTGAACAACAACAAAGAAAATGAACAACTAGAAATAGGAAGAAAGCAAGCATGGAGAGAAAGGTGGTAGGAACATGACAAATAGCATAAAGTAATTTTTTCACCTCAGGAAAAACAAAATTTGTATTATACCTCACGCTTCCATTAATCATTCCAGATATATGGTCAGTGCCCCATTTTTGTGATTTTTCCCAAATTCTAAATTTTCAAGGTCATTTGGTAACCAAATGTTTAAGTGATCTCAGATGTTCAAAATGAAATATTTTCCCCTCATCCTTTCCATTTACTGTGTATTTTTACTTTTGATATTTTTAAAATTGGATTTTTTTTCTGCAAAGTTCTCTCGTCTCAAATTTCAAACATCCAATAAAATTACTAGAAACTAACAATTTCACACGCCACATTCTCCAGTGTGTAACTGTCACCTGTTTTGAAATCATAACTACTGAACATTATAACCAATATAGATATTAAAATAGGTGTTTCCTGTTCTGAAGTCTGGGTATAACTTGTACTTCCTTAACCTTCACTGAACTACATTTAGCTGCACACGCATCGGCTGTGTGTGAATGCGAACATCCCTGTTACTAAGTAACAGAGTCTCTCTCTAGCTGGTAGATAGCACAGTGAATGCTGTAAGCAATACAACACAAGTTGCCAGCTTCATAATTTGGCCAGCACCAAGACATGTAAGCTAAACATTTTGGATAGGGCACCTTTCAGATCTCTGTAAAACAAATGGGAGCAACAATGACAGACAAATACATTGGCTAGTGACCAAACTTCTGGATAATCCTGCACTCTCTGGGGGACACTTCTTCCATATCAGCACTGCTACTGAGCATTTCTGTGGATTAACATATCCCTGAATACTTATCTTAAGTTATGTTTACTACATTTCCCCTAATTTTCACCTTCCAACCAAACTCCCCATCATTGCTTCCTAACTACCAATTTTAGATACTTCTGTCTATTTAAATTGTAAGGTCATATCACTAAAAAAATAGCTATGGGGTCAAGTGTCAATGTACTTTTTAAAAAATTAAAAAGTTAATTTGTCAATGTGTAAGTCCCCCCTGACAAACTAGAAAATATATTTCTCTGCCAGTTTTGGTCAATTTTTTTTTAAAAGCTAGTTTTCAACAGATTAGCATTCACCCTGAGTAAAACTACAGGATCAGACCCTCGAACAATCCTGGCACAGATTAAATCCGTTACACAAAGTCAGCCAAAAAGGGGCTTAATGACAGCTTTAAGAAGGGAAGATGCAGATAGTAGATGCAACCAAAAATCTACCCCTGGGCTCAGTGGGAGACTAATTTGGAATCAATAAATTGGCTTGATCAAAGTTAAAGACACTAAGGTTAATCCCATCCAAAAAATCACAAGCAGCTTTTCTGGATAAACAACAGCTCCTTGGGGCACCAACGTGGGAGAATTCGGATGTAAAGAAGTCTAACATATATCTTCTCACGTCTAAAATGCCACATCCAGAAAGTGGGCACTTGATTCTCTAGGTAAATTAGAGGACCCAAAGTGCTACTCAGCCCCTCCCCACCCCTACCTCTGCTCTGGTCCCACCCCCAGCCACGTCCCTGATTCCTGGCCTCGGCCTCAGCCTCAGTGCGGCTCCACTCCCAGCCCAGGGCCAAGGCTGGGGGCAAGGCCAGAGTGGAGCTGCACCTGATGAAGGGCCTGGCTGCCAGCCCCCACCACAACCCAGCTGCAGTTCCACTCCTGCCCCCAGCCTCGGCCCCTGGCCGCGCCCAGCTCCCGGCCCCAGACCCATCCCCAGCTGTGGCCCCAGCCTCGGCCCCCTTACCCCTGTCTGCACCCCCTCCCCCAGAACTGCAGCCCCGCTCACGACCCTGGCTCTGGGGGTTTGGGGACCACTGAGGTAAAGGTTCACATTGTCTCCTTTAATACGGAAAGCTCTCCGTGTCACCAGAAATAAAGGAGACAATAATAGAACTTCATCACTTTCTGAGAAGTTTACTGATCTGACAGTTTTGGCATAGCAGGAATTCTGGCAAGAATCTAATAGACTTTCTTCACTTGAAAACCAATAGACATTTGAACAAAGCCTGCATATTAGCTATTACTTCTTTATCATTCACCCCATCTTTAATGCTGAGTGATCCTGGGTTTCCGTAACTTCAGTTTTGTGACTTTTTTTTCCGTAACTGTGAAGTGACAAGGTCCAAAAACTCAATGTAGCGCATGTGTAGCAAGTTCTCTCAACCAGGAAGCATCTAATCAATCTCATTGTAACAAAAAAATAGAAGTCTAATGCCCAGTTCTGTGTGTGTGTGACATACCCTGCCAATGCATTCCTGGTATTTCCAAAATCTAATCTAGCACCTACCAAAGGTATCTAAGGCAGTGAAAGAGTTCTAGTGGGACTTCTACAGATACGTCTTTCCCCATCACTCCTTACTCCCCAGGAAATGCAAGAGGGATGCCTAAAAGGAAGGCCATTTTCTTTAAATAGCCTCATTGCTAAGAACCAGATTTGTTTACTTACAGTTTGGATTAGCACTAACAGAAATTGCCATCCTCTTTAGAGCCCCAAGATGCAGATCCTTCAAACATGGCACCAAGCCTTGAATGCTTTAAGGGTCTGAAGTGACTTCAGCAAGAGTTAGCTCAGGCCCCAATGGCATGCAACTGGGAACGAGACCCTCCAGTGAGACAGTGTACCCCTACAGGCCTTCCCCCATTAGGTGATAGTAACAGATGTTAGGAACCTTTCAAATCGCAGGTGGGCTGGTACCAGACTCTTAAATCTGTGCCCCTTCAAATTTCAGAGACATGGTAACTGGATTCAAATCCCTGAGCCCACATGCTAATGTTTTGGTCCTACATCAGGAAACCAGTTTGGAATATAGCCACACACCAGAAGGTGAGCTGATTTCATTAGACTAAAAACTCTTAAAACTAATTCAGAAGATCTTGGTACCATCTAGTCTAAACCTAACCCCTAATTTGTCTGGAATCTGAAATATGAACCATTGCTAAAACCTAATCTGAATTCACATCTGAATTCAACTTCCTTGTCTCACCCATAACTGTAATGCCTGCATTTTTTCTGCTGTTGTCCAAAGCATAGAAATCACTGAGGTAAAAGCAACAACATCACTCCATAATTTGCAAGCCTAAACTGGGATTGTTAAGGAAGAAAAGCAGACAAACAGCTTGAAAAAAAAAAAAAAAGCTGCCTTCTCTCCAGCAACTAGTCAAATTGACACAGCCATCGCTTAGCAATCACACATCAAGATTTAGCAAAAGTTAATCATTGTTTGAATATGATATGTTCTATTTTTTAATTCATTTCTGTTTGACATACAGCAGTGTGTGTGTAAGGATCAGGCATGGTTTCCTGGGAAGACAGAGTACTCGTATATGCAGGATCTTCACTTTACTCCGTTAAAAAGATACTAAAATACCCTCAGTTTAATTTCACGTATTTCTAAGTTGTTGAAATACGTTGCCCAAGTTGCTTAGCGGGTTTTAAAAAAACAGCTTAGTGTTTCAAACTTCATTCCTTTAGGAAGTTTAACTGTAGACACGAAGTAATCTTAATGAAAGCCCCAGCTGTCGCTAAACTATGTACAATAGACAGCTGTTCTTTCTTTCAACAGTTTCTTATGTTCATGTGTTATAATTTCAGTCACCCCCTGTGTGTTAAAGAAACAAAACTATTGATATTATGAGTATGACACATGGTGCAGCTACTCAACACAGATAACATTCTCCTGTACTCAGTGTATCTTTTGTGAGAAAGCTATAGTTGTAATTCATGAACAATGCCATGAGCGAGAATAAAACTAACTTATCCCTTTAGAAAGCCTGATTGTTGTTAGAAATATATTTTAGCACATTTTAATTTTAAATTTTAAAGAAAACCAAACTACTTTAACAAAAAAGTTACCTTCCAATTTAGCAACTAGGGCCATAAGAAATAGCAATGGACCTAACAATAGCACAGTACCATTCATCTTAAGGAGTGATGGTACAAGATAGCCCAAAGAAATAAATGTTTGGTCCCAGAGCATAAGAGAGACAAGGAAGGTGAGGTAATATCTTTTAAGTTGGTCCAATAAAAGATATTATCTCATCTGCCTTGTATCTCTCAAAGAAATATATGGCATTGAGAATGAACTCCCTTCTCATTCTTTGGGTTGGAGAAGCACGGAGA
The DNA here is from genome assembly GCF_028017835.1 of Emys orbicularis. NCBI lineage: Eukaryota > Metazoa > Chordata > Testudines > Emydidae > Emys > Emys orbicularis. Next base: position 25,017,434 of record NC_088696.1, read on the forward strand.
GAGCTTACACTATCATTCTCCACCCATCCTGTACTTGCTCTGTAAATAAAATAAAACTGTGTGCTAGTGCTATCAACTGGCACCTTTCACAAGCACTATAACCCATGTGTTCAGATAATTTTTTCTCCCACAATGGGCCTGCTTCTGGAAGTGCTGATTACAGCTAGTTGGAACATTTTCAACAAAATGAATTTTTGCCAAAATATGCTGTTTCATCAAAGCTGAAGCTTTTCACAGAGACACAGCGGTTTTGATGAAGATTTCACTCGGCAGGTTGAGAGCAAGCATGCATACCTAGGAGGTGGGAGACCTAGGTTCAAATCGCTGCTTTGCTTGATTCAGTGATCTGGGATGAAAAACTCTTCTCAAAATCAGGCAGCAGAGCAGGGAGTTAAACCTGGGTCTCCCACATCCCAGGCTAGTGCCCTAACCCCACGCTACAGCTACACACTCACACATATATGAACACCCTCACCTCCCTGAATTGAAAAGCTCAGGTTTTGAGCCAAAAAGAGACACCGACACAATTCCATTTTTGCAAAAACATTCAACAAATTTTGCTTTTGTTCCACTGCAGAACGATAACTCATTTCAAAACCTCAAAAATTGCCATGAAATAGGATCATCACCCACCAGTCAGCTCTAGCGCTGAGCACATGGAACGGTCGTTCTCGATAGAAGTTGTGGGTGTTCAGCACTTTCCAGGATCAGGCCCAATAGGAGAATGCCAAGCCACACCAAAAAATAAATTTAAAATATTTAACAATAAGGCATTGAAGGGTAAGGAGAAGTGAGACACAGAAATAATTGCTGACACTAAAGGCAGCAAAGGGGCATCTGCAAGGAAGTCACTCACCTCTGCATCCTAATGATCAGCTGCAATAGCACAAGCCCTGGCTCCCTGCCCTCTCCATACTGGTGGATAAACCAAACAGGTGGCAGAGAAGAAAATTTAACTGGTGAAATGCTCCCAGCCCAGGAGAAGCTGAAGGAAATTGAAAAGGAAACCAGTGGTGATAGTACAATTTCAAGTTCAAATCTGCAAACCAATATGTTTGCTCAAATAAGATCTCTTTTTTTCCCCAATCATTTCAATCTTTGGGGGGTGGGAAGGGGTAAGGAATGCACACACATCTGTGTCATGCCTTCTGTCTGAGCGACATTGCTTACCTTCCATTTAGGTTCCACATCTAGTTTCAACAACTAGCAGCTACAAGCAACACTTTGTAGAAGCAGGGAAAAAAATCTGACTTTTTCTAATGGGTAATTATTTTATTTACTGATTGTAGTCAGCTCCATCTGTATTTCAAAAAGCTAGACACAAAATATGGTGCATATCCCTGAGGTGTCTAAGCATTATTGGAAGACATTAGTCAAGTCAATGTGTTCCGCTTCAAAATGATGGAAGCAAAGGACAAGTAATTGGAATAGTCAGAAGCCATGTTCAAAGTAGACAGAAACAAAATCCTCCTCTTGGATCTCATCTTTGATGTTCTGCCCTCCCTATTTGCTTGAATCATCCCTGGATGTTTAATGTGAGTTCTGAAGAGGTAGGGAGAGCAGAATACTGAAGTCAAATTTAGCTGCATGGATCTGCAGGGAGAATTTGCCCTAAAATAGTTTGAAAATGTAAGGAAAAAAGATGGAACCTATACAGTCTAAAATAAAAGTACTTACAGAGGATTTTTAGTGGAAGAACAGTTTCACATGAAGAGAGAGTGAAACAATTTGCTTTAACATTCTGTATACTAGTTTAGTGAAAGGAATCCCTCTCACTGTGATGAACGGCATAATTCACTGAAGTAGGAGAATATGAAGTGACCAGCCATAGAAGTTCCATCAGTCTCAGTGGAGGGATCGTAGGAAAAACTAATACTGTTGTGCTGACTTGGGAAAGGGGAGATTTTTTTTTCCTGTTTGTTTTGTTTTTTAAAAGAGGACGTTAATCTAAAAACCCTGAAGTTAAACGTGAGGAAGTTAAAATCTTCAGACTCAGTGTACAGAAAACTTAATGAACCACAACTGAGTCACAGAAAGCAAACAAAGCAGGAAGGCAAGAAAAAGCAGCATTGTTAAATGGTAGAGTGATACAAGATTTAGACTAGAAAGGACAATGAGGGACTTCAGAGGCACCTAGTAAAACTAGGAGACTGGACAGCACGACAGATGAAATTCAGCACTGATAAAAGCAAGGTATTACATCTTGGCAGGAATAGTTTGAACTACTTACAGATTCCTGGATTCTAAGTTATTTGAAACTACAACGATGCCCATGTCTTTTTCCTGAGTGGACAGTTCATTACAAGTTTCTGCTCAATGCATAGTAATTGTCATAACATTTGGTTTACTTTTAAGTGTAAACGATGGGATAAAAATATGCCATTGTGACAAATGTGGCAATTTCCTGCAATATTTTTGGGAGATTTACTGTATTAAGTTTATGTATCATTGTGGGCCAGGGACTGTATGTAATTCCGTGGGTGGATGACCAGGAACGAAGAACAGTGGAGCGGTGATTAGGCAAATTCACCCTGGTTATAACACCTCCAGAGAAGTACTGCCATCACCCCAAGGGGTCCACCTATACTTGTTCAAACTGGATTCAAGAGATCACCGGACAAAGAAAGAACTTTTGGATAAATAGCCTGAGTTTAAACAAACTCAGGGCCTTCTTTCTGATCCAACAAATGAACAGGACCTTCTGTCCAAGGGGTGTCCCAATCCTTCCTGGGAAGGGTTAGAAGGACTTGGACCTACTGAGGTCCCATAAGACTAATGGGTGACCTCTGGTAAGCTTTTAGCATGCATAGAAACTTTTAATTTTACATATGTTTTCTCTATAATGCTTTTACCATAAGAATAAATGTGTTTGTGTCAAGGGCTGTGCAGTAACTTATAACTGCTGGCAATTACATTGTTCATAGCATTGAAGAGAAAGAAAAAGCACAGACTGACCTGTTCAGGCAGTCTGGCTTGCTGAGGATATCACAATGCAGGCAAGGAACTTTCAGCCTGAAAAACCCAGTCAGGAGGAGGAGAGATGCAAGTCTCCATCCAAGAGAAGTGATGGCTGAGAAGCCAGGAGCCTTGTGGGACCATAGGGAGAGAATATAGGTGCAGTTGCCCTGAAGTGTGACAGCCATTACATAGCTCAATGGTATGCCCTCATCTAGAATGCTGTGTTCATTTCTGTGCACTCTAATGACAACGATATAGCAGAAATGGAACCAATGAAGAGAGAGGCAACAAAGGTTACAGTCCTAGAAATATTTCCAAATAAGGAGAAACTGAAAAAAGTCGGACTATTTAGTTTAAAAGAGAGAAAATAAAAGTGTGATTCTATTTATGCACAGTACAAGAATAAGGTAACATTCAGAGAAAGTAATTTTTTTTTAAATGTATGAGAAAAAATGTATGTATTTTTATACTACACATAATTTGCCTGTGAAAATCATTGTCACATGGTAAGGAGGCCAAGAGTTTAGGATTCAACAAGGGATTTGACAGTTGTAGAGATAATGAGAACACCTACACAAGAATGGCCACACCAGTCAAACCAATGATCCATCTAGCCAGTATCCTGTCTTATGGCAGTAGAAAATGCCACAGTTACATTGTAGGTTATAAGATTCATAAGTAATAATGATTAGCTATTACATTAAAGGGACATAAACCCTCATCTTTCAGGGCAGAAACCAACCATCAACTGATGGGATTACAAAAAAGTTCCTCTAGGAGCTAATTACTTAACAGCTGTCCACTACAGGATTTCTTGCACCTTCTTCTGAAACATGTGGTAGTGGCCACTATCGAAGAGTGGATTGTGGATTAGATGGACCTCTGGTATGACAATCCCTAAATCATACAATAACATGCCCCTCCCATGTGCAATTTAATCTAATCACAACTTACAGTACGGTGAGTGGGCTTGCTATATGGAAAAGAACTCTCCTTAAAACAAAGGCTGAAGAGTTCTTATGTGCACTTCCTGCTCCACCTCCTTCAGTGTTATCCAGACTACTGTAGTGTCAATACCTCCCTGAGGCAGATATATATTATCACTGTGGCTGCAGTGGAACTGCTCTGGAGTAATTTATTAATATTATAAATTGACCTAGTTATTGGGTTGTTAAATCAACAGGGCTCTTGGGAAACAAACAATGATTCTAGATAAGACAGCACCCCAACAAACTGTTAAGAGGCATTGCAAGATACTTTGAGGCTCTACCTCTGAGCCCCTCGGGAGCTCTCACAAAGTGGTTTTGGGCAGCAGTACAAAAGGACCCAAGAAACTGACAAAGGACTGCTGGCTGGCTTGAAAGTGATAAACTCTCTAGGGAAGCAGCAGCAGTCTGGGAGACAGTTAAGGGAAACAGACTAACATCCAGATGCCAGAAGTTGGGGTGACTGAAGAAACTGAGGCTGCTTAGGGTCTCTGTCAAAGGATGGCAAGACTCTAGGTAAGATAGACATGTGTAGACCTTTTGTTGTTTTAAAATCCAATTTTCTTATGCTTTATTCCTACTGTTATGATTAAACAATACTTTGGTTTAAGCAGGTTGTCCGAGCACTATAGTCACACCGCTAGTCACAGACTGCTGCAGAGAACCACCACAGGTACCGAACCCAGTCAGACCTGCTGGATAAGTATGGTTGATAGACCAGATCATGGGTGAGCATCTTGTGTAAGAGTATGATTCCACCCCAGAGATGGTAAAGGCACAAGACCAGTCAGCTGGAGGGGGTGCAGTCAAAATAGACCAGAGAGGGAACATAGGTGCAACTGTAACCCTGTTACAGTGACGATCACCATTTTACAAATGAAGAATGTGAGGCGTAAACTGGTTACGTAGTTTCCTTTGGGACCTATACCACGTTTGTGGCAACATCACAGAATCTAGGTCCCTTGATTCTAGAGCTTGTCCCCTCACCACGGGACCATCCTAGCATGTAAAACACATTTTCCTTTCTTGTTTTCAGGATCTGTCCTATTTTCAACTCCTTTCCTATTATAACACAAGAAAATGAGTAGAAGTTTGTGAGAATAAAACAAAATAATTCTTAAGCATTTGCACTTTTTAAAGCCATTTTTGACAGTTAGAATTGCTCTCCTTTAATCTGTGATACTGATGGACAACAGACGGTAGAAACGAGCAACGATTGTCTATTCAGGTATTTCTACACTGCAATAAAACACCAGTGGCTGGCCCATGTCAGCTGACTCAGGCTCACGCTGCAGGGCTATACAATTGCAGGACAGCTGTCTGGGCTCAGGCTGGGGGGTCCCAAAGCAGGGTCCATGAGCCCAGGCTCCAGCCTGAATCCAAACAGTTACACTGCAATTTTATAGCTTCGCAGCCCAAGCCCTGTGAGCCTGAGTCAGCTGACACAGGCCAGCTGCAAGTGTTTTATTGCAGTGTAGACAGACCCTCTGTGACAGAACATCACAGAAACAGTTGATGACAGTCACTCATTTTCAGTTTGGAAAGCCACTAATAACTCCCATTAACAGCATTTCCAGCTCTAAACTTACAGCTAAGATAAGCAAGTGCTGTTTTAAAAAAACATGAACATCTTTGGTGCACTGAAAAAGCAAGCAAGCTTAAATGATTATTTCTAGTTCCAGTAGCAAGCATCCATGGATTTGCAATACTTTTCTAGAATTATGCTGCCATCTAGCAACAGAATAGGGCATATGCAAAGAACTAGAATTTGAGTTGTGGATCCATTCTATTTGATATTATGACCCAGTAATATTGTAATATATCTTGCAATATAAGGCACAAAGACCAGACTTTTGAAAGGTATTTAGGCATTCTTCCACTCAGTATTGCAATGCCTAACTGACTTAAGTGTCTGAGCCACATCTGAAAATAGGGCAGAGCAGTGCAATGCCTGACTCAATACCTTTATAAATCAAAATGTCTTATTTTAAAGCATATAAAGGTGTAATGATGGATTTGGATTTCAGGGTTTGGCATAAATTTTCAATTACACCACAATAGTTTGGGACAGAAGATGATCAATAACTGAGTAAAGGTAAGTGAAGGAATTAAATCAGATGTTAAAACAGGGGTGGGCAAATTTTTTGGCCTGAGGGCCACATCGGGGAATAGAAATTGTATAGCGGGCCATGAATGCTCACAAAATTGGGGTTGGGATGCGGGAGGGGGTGCGGGCTCTGGGGTGGGGCTGGGGATGAGAGGTTCGGGGTGCAGAAGGGTGCTCTGGGCTGGGACTGAGGGGTTCAGAGGGCGGGAGGAGGATCAGGGCTGGGGCAGGGGGTCGGGGCGTGGGGAGAGGCTCGGGGGGTGCAGGCTCCGGGCAGCGCTTACCTCAAGCGGCTCCCAGAAGCAGTGGCATGTCCCTTCTCCGGCTCCTATACGGAGGCACGGCCAGGCGGTTCTGCATACTGCCCCACCCGCAGGCACCACCCCTGCAGCTCCCATTGGAGCGCATAGGAGCTGGAGCGGGGCCATGCCACGGCTTCCAGGAGCCGCGTTTTGCGGCCCCCGACCCAGCGCCCCGGCCAGACTGGGGCAGAACCATCTGGTGCAGCCCCGATGCAGCACTCTGGCTGGAGCGCCGGTGAGGGGCCGAGCCAGGTGGTGCGGCTCGTGGGCCGGTTTAAAACGGCCCCTGGGCCGTAGTTTGCCCACCCCTGTGTTAAAACAATGTTTTCCATTACAAGTGTGCCAGAGACTATAGCTACTCAAATTGGCTCAGTTAAATGTCACAGCAAAAGGGAGATAATCAATAGAAATATGTTATACCAGTATTATTAGTTGCATAATAGGATAATATACTAGAATACTTTTGGAGTTTGACAGGTGGAATGGTGTTAAAAAAAATTCCATTCCTGTTAATACATATCTCTAACCACAGGAATACTTACTGATGTAATACTATACTAATAGCAATGGTTGATGTTACAACAATATTATTATAGTTGTTTGTATGCCTACTTTGTTACAATATGCATTTATTATCTTATGTAAATATAACAGCATTGAAGTCACAAAAAGAATTCTATGAAGGTTAAAAAGAACTATTCATTTTAAAGGGAAAAATGAAACTTCATTGAATAATGTTAGCACATTACAAGAAAATATTTGTTTTACTCTCAGTGGGAATTAGGACCATGGTACCATAAAGGAGAATTAACTCAAACTGGGCCCAAAATGTGGGTATTATAAAAATAAACAAGTGCAATAGAAATGCTTCCCTTTTTTAATTCAAATTAAAATGTAGTTTTATGTTAAGACTCTTCTGTAGCGATTACAACGTAAGTACAGAATCTGAAAATGAAATGCACTGTAATCAAAAGTGAAACTGACTTCACTGAGATGAGTTGTCCAAACTGAGACAAAAAAAGTTAAAAGTAGTGAAAAATAAATTGAATATACAAAATTCCAGATTTAATCATTTACAGAGTGATTGGTAATTTAGCTAAAGACATTTGTTAGTTTGCAATATATTATTTAAGATGACTGTGTCAAAACATGAGAAGGGTGTGATCTAATGGTTTGAACATAGGACTGGAAGACAAAATCTTCATTGTCAAGAATTTAGATTAACTGCTGTGTGGCCTTGGGCAAATCACTTAGGCTTTGTCTTCACTACCCGCCGATCCGGCGGGTAGCAATCGGTCTATCGGGGATCGACTTACCGCGTCTAGTGAAGACGCGGTAAAATCGATCCCTGATCGCTCTGCCGTCGACTCCGGAAATCCACCTCGGCAAGAGGCGGCAGCGGAGTCGGCGGCAGCGCGGCAGCGGTCGACTTTCCCGCGTCCTCACCGCCAGGTAAGCCGACCTAAAATACGCAACTTCAGCTACGGTATTCACGTAGCTGAAGTTGCGTATCTTAGGTCGGACCCCCGCTGTAGTGTAGACCTAGCCTTAAACTCTGTACCTGTTTCCCCATTTCTAAAGTTGTACTATCTACTTCAGAGGGATGCCCTAAGGATTAATTTGAATTCTGTAAAGTATTTTGCCTATGAAAAGTACTAAGTACTATTTTCATCCTTTCTGTGAAATAAATACAAGTGCATAGATGAACAAGCTGTTGACTTAAAAATCAGTCTCTGAAAGATGCTCAGTGGAAATAGGAAAGTTCTTAAATTAGTGCTGTCACCATTAACCTGTCCTGAAGATGGATTTATTTTGAAAGCTATGATTTAAATTCCAGATCATTGCTGATTGTTTGCCCAATAATACTCTCCACTCAACTGTTGGTGAAGTGAAGACTGAACATTTACTTAGTAATTGTATATAGATAAGAAACAAAACAGTCCAAAAAGGCAAAGTGTCTTAGATTTCAAACAGAACATTTAAAAGTCTGGAAAGATGATTCTTTATTTACTTTGCTTACTGATTACGATCAAAACCATTGACATCAAGATAAGAATGGATAGCACTATACTATAACCCAAAAATTAGCAAGTGTCTGAAACTAACGTATGTGAAATAACATCAGTGATTAAAAGGCCTCATACAATCTCACTCAGAAAATGCCTTTGTATCAAAATAATTTAAATCTAAGGAAGAGGTAGGTGCAAGTATAGGCAAAGCAAATAGAGTATTTCCTGCTTTCTGCCCCAACTATAATTGTATTCTAAGTATCTTTTGAAGTAGCAGTAGAAAAATCAGTCACACTCTTTAAAAGAGTCAAATCAACTAATTAAATGATCTGGAAAAAACGTGAGAAAACAAAGAAACAAATTTCTTGCAAGCCTGAGAAGCTCAGACATCAGCCAAATGACTTGCCCTCAGTCCAACGATATAACCACATGAACAGATAAAAAATGGGATAAAGGGTGTGAACTTCTGCTTTCATAATATACCCCAAAGGGCCCACATCATCTGTTTCTTAATAATTTTATTCATTACAATGTAACAAAAACACATCAGAAGTAATCACAGAATGACAGCATCAGTAAACAATTCTGGAGTTCTTAGACATTCAAATGATTTTCCAGAATGAAAAAATATTGCATATGAAATACAATATTGCATATGAAATACAACTTTTATGCCAAGCTATTCAAACCAATTATCGACTTAACTGTCCTAGATGTGGTGAGATTTCATGAGCAAATTCACAATGCATAATTTAACAGACTAACTTCCTCCACTTTGTAATTAAACAGTTTTCTTTTTAATTTCTTAATTATGAATAGTTTTGTGAGCATCTTATATACACTACATGTACTGTCCATTAGTCTGTCTGGTCAGGTAAATTACATGGCATTGCTACGGCTTTCTGATTAGATGAGTATATAACCATTGATGTCATGAACACACACAAATAAATAAATAAATAAAATAAATAACTATTTTCCATGAGTATGTGTGGGAGGAACAGTAAGACTGAGACCCTCATTAAGCTCTTTAATATTTTCTCTTGTGCACATATGCTCTTTTAATATATCCTCTTGAGCTATTTGTATGAATGATTCCTATTATTTTAAGATTTTGAAAATTTTCATTTTGGTTTTGAAGGACATTTGTAGGATGGATTAAGACTTGGCTCTAAAAGTGTTCCCACTGAAACTTGATATTGACATTGACGATAACCAATGTGGACCAAACACTATGATGCAGTTCAGCACATGCTAACTAGGCTTATATGCACAAACACAATCCAGTATGCTATCTTTGGTTAAAGCTATTTTCTGTTGTCTGTATGACCTAAACTTAGCTTCTCACTTTATAAAATAAAAAATTGAAAAACTGACATATGCCACAAATTAAAGTCTTAAAAGTTTCAGCTTTGGCCTATTAAATTCTCAAGAATCCTCAGTAAGATTAGTTAGTATAGGTATCATCCCCAGCTGCAAATACAAGTGAAAGTATGTGCACTTACACTCAAACCTGATGGAGGCATAGATTTGTCCATCTTTCATGCATCATTGGCATCTAACAGAGTAGTGAGTAATCCAATAAGAACTGCAAGAATGCATGCGTTGCTCCTTCTCATTCCAAGAGACTACAAAATCTTACCTACCAGAATTTGTGGTGTCCATTCACTGCCAACAGTAAGCTGAGACATAACAGTGCATGTCTGTCAGATTGCACAGATCATTTCAAGTCTGTCCATGTACTACCAAATGTAAGAAGAGTTTAAATGAATGCAGAATGCCAGCTGTTTAATTTCAACTGATTTCATAAGTCTACAACACTAATGAGCATTAACTTTGTATGCTCTGGAAAATAAACATGACCTCCCTTGAATTATACTCTGGGGATGGGAAATGAGCAAGGAACACTGCCATGTACTGGACAGACTGACACAAGTCTAACCTCCATGATTATCTGTAAATTGCTGGGCCAACCCACCAGCCAGGTAAGTGAAACAACACTCCAAAGCCTTTGCTCGGGGCTTTATTAATTTAGAAACAGATTTTAAAAAAATAAAACAAAGCAACTAACAGTCTCACTGCCTTTTAGGGTACTGTCATAGGGCTTGCCTCCAGGGCTTCACAGTTCTTTCAGTTTTCCATCCAGGACTTCCAAGCCATCCCAAATGGAGACTTCCAGCTCCTCCCAGCCAGCTCCTGCTTCTTCAAGGTGTCCTCCTCTCAGACCTTCTACTGGCAGATGTAGAGCCCCCATTAACCTTGTCCTTTTTTGACCCTGAATCTCTCATAAGAGGCAGGAAGCCTTGTGTGTTTATCTGTAAGGCACATGGCTAGGAAAAGGTGGGTGAGGTAATATCTTTTATTGGACCAACTTGTTGGTGAGAGAGACAAGCCTTCGAGCTACACAAAGCTCTTCCGAAGACGTGAAGACTCTGTGTAAACAAAAAAACTTATGTCTCACCAACAGAAGTTGGTCCAATATAAGATATTACCTCACCCACCTTGTCTCTCAACTATCCCTGGGACTAATACAGCTACAACCACACTGCATACGTGACTAGGAAAAGGTATGTGACCTGCAACTGTAGGTCCCAGTTTTAAAGGGTCCAAGAGGCTCTCTGGAATCCAGGCACATGTGAATCACAACCTAGGGTCCTGCTATATCTGATATGGAAGTCAGAAGGCAAGATTAATCTTGTAGAATTACACACTTTGTTACGTAACTTAATGTACGGGGGTGGAAGGGAGGCATATTTTACCTACTAATGGGCTTGATTCCTTTTACAATACTAGTATCTTTCCAAAGATTCTCTATAGATTCTCTCCAAAGATACCCTACAGCTGTACAGTTGTTTTGTTAGTATCTAGGGGATAGATTGCACTCCCATTCAAATCAATGGAAAGATCTCAAAAGACTTCAATGGGAGCTAAATAAGGTCCTCTGGCAAGTTGGAGATCCTGTGCAGTTGCCATAGTTAGCTTTAGGACCCAGGCATTGGCACCCCCAACCTTGCAAAAAAACACAGGATTATTACTGATGACAAGTAATCAAGACCTCCGTTTCATATATCATCTGAAAAGAACAGCCTATGTCAGAGACAGTCCCGTCACCCATTCTCAAGATGCTGCTAAGGCAACAAATGCCAGATGAATGATTCAGTCCTCGAGATTTCTTTTTTACTCAGCAAAGTAATGCAGCAATAAATCAGGTAGTATTAAATGAGTGAATACTTTTATCTTAATTGCCCTGAATCAACTGAAAGGATAATTTCCTTTTCTGGTTTACATGCTGCTATTTATAACTGTAAAAGATAAAACAAAGCTGGGAGGAAAATTTTAGACTCCTAGATTAATCCTGAGAATTCTGCCTCCAGAACCTTATTGTTTCTCTAATTATTTTAGAAAACAATTGTGACCTAACACTTCCATTTACTTTCATCTAAAAGAATCTGATTTTTTTATATGAAGATGGGAGCTAAAATATCCAGAATTCAAGAATTCAAGAAATACAAATCTGGTTACTAAGTATTTTCAGGCGATTCAGAGGGAGGGCCTAGAATTGAAATAAGAGGTGTACAAAAGACAAAGTTACATCTGAAAATACACACTGTGGTCGTGCGTCTCAGAAAGTAAATGTTTTCCATTGAAGTCAGTTATTTTAAACAGGCACAGCTACATTTAAAAGACATTGCATTCAACTCCCTCCCCCACCTTTTTTCCCCCTCATCATTTAGCAGTCATTAGCTTTAGGTTACTGCTTTGATGATTAGTACATGGATGCTGCAGTGCATTTATTTAGATTTCAATGCACTTTAAAGTGCATTCATTTACAATGATTTGCTTCAGCTACCAACCCTAGCAGTCATCATATCATATGGAATTCCACTCAGCTAGTCTTTGTCTCTCCTTACTACTTGCCATCTGTGACCATACATCGATTTGGAAAGCAGAAAACCTATATGTTAAAGTGAAGAAAATTGTCTTGTTTGTGATTCCTGTATAGATCAGCAGGTTAAATGCTTTTATCCACACCTTTCTTTAAAAGGACACATCATTTTATAATAAACAGTTTAAAATTGAAGTAATTTTCCCTTTGTTTTACTTTTCCAATTGACAAATTTCCATTTCCTCTCCTCCTTGTGGTTCAATGAAACTGATATTAACATACCTTTTTCCTTTTAATCGTGTACCAGTATTGAAAATATCAGCAGGGTTTGGGAATCTTTTTTGTTAGTAAATCTTTACTCCACTCTATTGGCTAGTTCTGCCGCAAGGCCTCATTAGCTATTCTTCACCATAAAAGAATAATGGAATCTTTTTAAAAAGCATTTTGATAAGACTTTCTCCGAGACTAACAATATTAAGGGAGGTCTAACCTAAGATCTAAGATACTTGACTGTATACCTTGAAATAGCCTCATCTTGACTAACACTGAGTGAAAGGTGCAAAAAAATTTGAAGTGTCATTTAATATTTCACAAAGACTATCATAGCTAGGAGAGAGTCAATTTAGTAGCTATGTTACTCCTGGGGGAATTTTGCACCAAAAATTAAAAATTCTGCACACAATATTTTCAAATTCTGCAAAATTCTGCATATTTTATTTGCTAACACAATATAATCACACCAGTTTCAATTATTTTTGGTCATTTATTTCAAAATACCTGTCAGCAAGTATGTCTGTAACAATACAGACAACAAAAAAGATTCAGGAAATGTTTTTTGATAAAGATTCCTAACTGGGCATATTTATACAGAACTCTGAGTAATAATTCATTTAAACTACAATACAGAACCGTATTTCCTGCACCCCTCAGAAGCAGTGCAAAGGCTTGGGGGAGTCAGGGGTAATGGAGGAGATGAGGGAGAGGGAAGTAATTGCTGGGAAGGAGCCCGGGTTTGAACTTGGAGGGTTGTTGGGTATGAGTGGGAACAGTATGGAACAGCTTTTTTGGGGGGGGGGGGGGGGAGATTGTTAGGGAGCTTCCCCCATGCAGACCCTGGCTGACCCCTAGCCTCTCCCATTCAGTCAGGCACAGCTGCCCCTGTCCCCCTGCACCCCCCATGTCCTTGCACCTCCTGTCTACGTGTCCCTCCACTCCCACTCAGGCATCCACTCCCCCCATCCCCATGTGGCCCTGCACCCTCCTCCCCATGGGTCTTTGTGCCCCCATTCAACCTCCCCCCCCCCATTGCTATGTGGCCCTGCATCCCTCCCCCATCACCATTATCTGTAGTAACTAAGGGTACATCTATACTTTGCTTACCGCCGAACCCGGAGGTAAGCAATCGATCTTCTGGGATCGATTTATTGCGTCTTATCTAGACGCGATAAATCGATCCCGGAAGTGCTCGCCGTCAACGCCGGTACTCCTGCTCCGCGAGAGGAGTACGCGGAGTCGACGGGGGAGCCTGCCTGCCGCGTGTGGACCCGCGGTAAGTACTTTGTAGTTCGAACTAAGGTACTTCGACTTCAGCTACGTTATTCACGTAGCTGAAGTTGTGTATCTTAATTCGAACTGGGGGGTTAGTGTGGACCAGCCCTAAGAGCCCTCCCCATCTAGTGTCCATCACCAGCCATTGGAGATATTTGCTGCTAACAGTCGCAGATCAGCTACACGCATTGTAGGCAGTCTCATCATCCCGTCTCCTCCCATAAACTTATCAAGTGCAGTCTTGAAGCCAGTTAGGTTTTTGCCCCCACTACTTCCCTTGGAAGGCTCTTCCAGAACTTCACTCCTCTGACAGTTTGAAACCTTCGTCTAACTTGAAGCCTAAACTTATTGTTAGCTAATTTATATCTATTTGTTCTTGTGTCAACACTGGCACTTAACTTGACAAGTTTCTACAGATTCATATTGATCAACATTCAGATGTGAATGTTGCTGCTAGAAACTGAACACTCACATTACGGACTACAAAAATATAATTTAAACTCTGATAACAGGTACCAGTTTAAGATAACAGAGTGACTCTGTTCATTCTAGTATGCAGTGTTGTTGTAGCCTTGTTGGTCCCAGGATATTAGAGACACAAGGTGGGTGAGGTAATATCTTTTGTTGGTCCAATAGAAAATAATCTCATCCACCTTGTCTCTGTTATTTCTAGAAATACAAACTAAAGAGAATCTAATGGTTTGCCTGCACCATAGAATACCTGTGTTCTCTCCTTAGCAATAACAAGAAAAGGGAAAGGGTGGGAAAGATCCTTACAGTGCCGCTGAAACAGAGGGGGACCAGTGGGCCATAGCCTTCCCACTTTTTGAAAGTGGACAGGCCTGGCTACCTTTCCCCCACGGCAGACCCTGCCCACTTCCCTTCCTCTTCCCCCCCGGAGGCCTCAACCCCTGATCAGGCCAGCAGCTGGTGGAACCTGGCTGGGAAGACTGGGCAGTTGTGGGAGCCACATAGACCCTCCACCTGCTTGCGGTACGAAGGGGCTGAGAGCAACTCCCGGCCCATGTCCCTGTACTAAGGAGAGTTCATATGGAACATTAGTCACCACGCAAGGTGATCCTGAGAAAGGAACCGCTTTGCTTCCATGCTTAACCCCATAAAATGAACAACCAGAACTACTGATCAAAATAACTGTCCAGAACCATCTTCAAAATGAGTAACAATTCTTAAATTAAAAGGAAAATAAGATCACGACACCTTAAATAAGTCCTGTTACAAATGTACTTAATTTCCAATTCAATAAAATATCAGAATATCAATTTATTAAAAGGTTAAGATGAACTATACATATGTAAACTGTAATATAGTTGAAAAATCTGAAATATATTTAGTTTAAAAAAGAAAATCATTCTTTCAGAAAGTATTTAAAATATTGCATTTCTGGGCAGCAAATCTAACGAAGTGCTCTGGAAATGGTGCATTCTCTCTGTGCATTCATCAAGCATTAGTCTCCAAGGCATAAAGAACTAAAATGTTGCTTCTTGCTGATGTGTAGATACACAAAAGTCTGTGAGCTCCAAAACAGCAGCACAGTTTTAACAGGGAAAAGCTATGGTCCTGGTTGATGAAGACAATGCCTCCCGGGAGTCCATGACACCTTGGAAATATGCTAGCCATACTGCATACAATTAAGTCAGATTGTGCTGATGAGTTAGAGAATAAGTCTTTGATTGATAATTTTTCTGTTTATTTCCGCCAAGGCCACTGAAAACACGAAAGCCTTTTCATCTGAAAGGTTAGCATACATGTCAACTTCTTTTTCTTGTTTCTCTGTAGAAGAAGAAGAAAAGACACTATGAAACAAAAGCTTTTCTCCAGCTTCTGTATCAGAAGTTCGTATACAAGTTACACAGATATTAAATTATTATAATATGGGACAACATATTAGTATTGAAAAGTGGTATTAAAGACAAGCAGCTCCCGTCAGGGAAAAGAAGTCACTGAATCAACAGTCTGAAAATATGACACAAATGCCTAGTCTTCAGTGACAAGAAAAGATGACTCAGCCCAACATCATATGAATGATTCCAAAACACACAAATGAGAGAGTAGTTAATGCTGCCTAATGCATCTTCCTCCAGGGGAAAGACAACTCTCTACATGTTACATTTAAATAGCACCTTTCATGACAGGACAAACAATGTATTACAAAACGAAGGTTTCAACACCAGTAAGAAGCAGGATAGTCCTTTCCCTGTAGTATAGGTAGGAGAGTGAGATGCTGAAAGGTTAAGTAAATTGTCCAGGATCACTGAGCAGATTAGGAGTTTCAGACTTCCAGTACTTCAGGAACACCAGCCTTTTCCTGACATGGGACATGTTACTACCCCAGGGAGCCTGCTTCACCCAGACAAGCCAACTGAGAGTGGAGGGGGCTGCAGATGGGTCACTTCAGTGCAAGAGTGAGCCATCAGGGAGCTCACCTGCTGCAGCACTCCAACCCTGCAAGGCTCTCCTGTGGCACACATAAGGTCCATAAAATGAGAGCTCTGTCATAGCCACATCTTTTAATTAGCACCCCACCCACCCAATCTACCCCTAGAGCTCCTCCCTGATAATTGCCCAGCATTACAGAAGCTCTTTCATCAGCTTCTTTTTGTCAACTAGCCAGAAAAGGCTAAGTGAGGCTGAGCAGAGGCTAACATGCATTGCAGAAAGGAGAGCATACATGGGTAGTCCAGCACTCCATGAGGGAATCCACAGAGATCCCCTAACTTCACCCACTCAAAGAGCTCCCTCACGTGGGTATTTCCAGAGGACTGGGAATGGGGCTCACAGCTAAGGGGGATCACCACCACATAGGCTTAAAGTTTGGCTTATTTTAACCTACCAGTGTCCCTGTAAGTATATAATGGCGTCCAGACACAATCAGTTTTTAGATTTCAGTCTGGGACCATTTTCTGATTTAAATTCATGTTGAAATGACAGAGTGGGCAAATCCTTAAACACCAGGATTAAAGACTTGGCCTTTCTGGTCTTTTCTCCTCACTCAATGGCTGAACATTAAAGTCTGTTGAAAGCTATTTAGCAACCTCAAAGCACCTACACAACTATGCTTCCCACATTTCACTACACAGCAGCTTGCTTAGTGAGGTACTTGGAATATCAAAAGCCAGCACAGATGTTGTAATGCAAAGCTATGAGAAGTACTAGAATTCGAAACACATTCAATCTTGGGAATACAAGTCACTTCAGCTGGATCCCTGGTGAGGTGAGAGGCAGTACCATCTGCTGCATTCAGCTTGAAGTCAGGAGCTAAGATCCAGAGCTATACCAACAGCTCTTCCCTCCGTGTGGCTTTGGGGGAGCCACTGTATCTCTCCCTGCCTTAGTTCCTCGCTCCCCCCATTTATAAAAGAACAGATCACAGGGACACCCCAAGCATTTCTGTACACTGTTCCAGAAGAAAGCATTGTAAGTGCTAATTATTCTGTATGAAATACTTCTCAGATTTCTGGCTTGCAACCATTTTTTCCCCGTTTCACACTACTCTAACCCAAACAAGGTCAGACATCCAAAATTGTCAACATCTTCAGAGAAGCGTGTCTGAGTTTCTTCCAACTCCTTTTTGCTAAGCATGGCAGGAGATTCGATGTATTCAAAATACACAAAATAAAATGAACGAGGAGTACTTGTGGCATCTTAGAAACTAACAAATTTATTTGGGCATAAGCTTTCGTGGACTAAAACCCACTTCATCAGATGCATGGAGTGGAAAATACAGTAGGAAGACTGTATATTTTACACACACACACACACACACACACACACCATGAAAAGATGGGGGTTGCCTTACCAACTCTAATGAGACAAATCAATTAAAGTGGGCTATTATCAGCAGGAGGGAAGATCACTTTTGTAGCGGTAATCAAGTTGGCCCATTTCAAACAGTTGACAAGAAGATGTGAGTAACAAAAGGGGGGGAAATTAGCATGGGGAAATAGTTTTTAAGTTTGTGTAATGACCTGTCCACTCCCAGTCTTTATTCAGGCCTAATTTGATGGTGTCCAGTTTGCAAATTAATTCCAGTTCTGTAGTTTCTCGTTGGAATCTGTTTTTGAAGTTTTTTGTTGAAGAATTGCCACTTTTAGGTCTGTAATTGAGTGTCCAGGGAGGTTGAAGTGTTCTCCGACTGGTTTTTGAATGTTATAATTCTTGATGTCTGATTTGTGTCTATTTATTCTTTTGCGTAGAGACTGTCCGGTTTGGCCAATGTACATGGTAGAGGGGCATTGCTGGCACATAATGGCATATATCACATTGGTAGATGTGCATGTGAACGAGCCCCTGATGGTGTGGCTGATGTGATTAGATCCTATGATGGTGTCCCTTGAATAGATATGTGGGCACAGCTGGCAACTGCATTTGTTGCAAGGATAGGTTCCTGGGCTAGTGTTTTTGTTGTGTGGTTGCTGGTGAGTATTTGCTTGGGGGGCTGGCTGTAAGCGAGGACTGGCCTGTCTCCCAAGGTCTGTTAGAGTGAGGGATCGTCCTTCAGGATAGGTTGTAGATCCTTGATGATGCGCTGGAGAGGTTTTAGTTGGAGGCTGAAGGTGACGGCTAGTGGCGTTCTGTTACTTTCTTTGTTGGGCCTGTCCTGTAGTAGGTGACTTCTGGGTACTCTTCTGGCTCTGTCAATCTGTTTCTTCACTTCAGCAGGTGGATATTGTAGTTTTAAGAACGCTTGATAGAGATCCTGTAGGTGTTTGTCTCTGTCTGAGGGATTGAAGCAAATGTGGTTGTATCTTAGAGGTTGGCTATAGACAATGGATCGTGTGATGTGGTCTGGATGAAAGCTGGAGGCATGTAGGTAAGTATAGCCGTCAGTAGGTTTCCGGTATAGGGTGATGTTTATGTGACCATCGCTTATTTGCACTGTAGTGTCCAGGAAGTGGATCTCTTGTGTGGACTGGTCCAGGCTGAAGTTGATGGTAGGATGGAAATAGTTGAAATCCTGGTGGAATTCCTCAAGGGCTTCTTTTCCATGGGTCCAGATGGGTCATTACACAAACTAAAAACTATTTCCCCATGCTAATTTTTCCCCCTACCGTTACTCACACCTTCTTGTCAACTGTTCGAAATGGGCCATCCTGATTACCACTACAAAAGAGATCTTCCCTACTGCTGATAATAGCCCACTTTAATTGATTTGTCTCATTAGAGTTGGTAAGGCAACCCCCATCTTTTCATGTTGTGTGTGGGGGGGGGAGGGGGGGTGTCTTCCTACTGTATTTTCCACTCCATGCATCTGATGAAGTGGATTTTAGCCCACGAAAACTTATGCCCAAATAAATCTGTTAGTCTCTAAGGCGCCACAAGTACTCCTCGTTCTTTTTGCTGATACAGACTAACATGGCTACCACTGTGAAACAAAATAAAATGTATTTGAAGTACTCCCTTTTCACCACAAACAGTCACTTGGAATTCAAATGATTAAAAAATTAATTTCACAAAATTACTGTCATTTAACTGTCTTAACCAAGCGAACATATTTTCTAAGATGTTTTCAAATGAATAGCTGTTCCCATGGAAATAGTTTTGAAGAACTTATTGAAAAACATTTCTAGAAGATCCTACTATGAAGCAGAATCAATCATCAATGCAGAACTTGTAAGTTATACCCATTCTTACTGCAGTTTCATCCTTCTCAGCAATAACTATTGCACATTTTATTGCTGGTTGACCTTTTCCTACATGCTATGCATAGCCTCTGATTTAGAAAAACAATTTAATATCCTATTAAAACCTCTCTCATCTGAAGACAGTCTGACTCAGTTCTCTAGTATTCACACTTGAGAGTTCTCTACAGGCACGCACAACTATTTTTGTAAAACACCAGAAACTAGTAGAAATCTTTTGCTGCCAAAATAGAAAATTACACACAGCAATATTTCAGCACACCAGAATAAAGAGAACTCTGTCCTAGCTAATAGTTATCTTGTAGTGAAGGGTCAAAACTGTGTAGGGCCTAGAACACCACCTCAGCAGCAATCAGAAAAGATTTTTTAAATGCTGAAGAAATACTTATCAATGAAACAGCAACACACCCCCTTTGCAGGGTCTAGCAATGTGTTCTCTTTAAACACAAGAACCATTTCTAGAACCAAAATTCCAGTGAGTTTTGGATGAGGAATAAAAAAATAATAAAAAAAAAAACCACGCAACCCACCAGTGAAATCACTATGAAAAAGCAGTTCTTTTGTTTTTACAATGAAGACAAAATATTTAAGTTTGAAAAAACCTAAGAGGGCCTATTGCATAATATGGACTAATATCCATTCCCCTCCTAGAAACTCAGATATAAGGTTTTGAAGTTACAAAAGCACAGAAAAACAGACCAGCATGGTAAGCTTCCAAAAATGCTTTTTACACTCAAGTAATTTAAAATGAAAGTTCTGGATGTTCTAAAAGAGCAAATTTTCCCTTACATATTTCTTCCTCAAATCCTCATATTTGTACGCCACGCTTCAGGATGAAGTTTTTATGGCCCAATTGAAATCCTCTAAAAATAAAAGGTAAATGAAATGCCAACAGGCTCTTGGTACCAGCAGTTCCAAGCAGGGCTGGCTTTAGCAAGAGCGGGGCCCGATTCCTGGCAAGCCCCGCCCCCAGGAATCGGGCCGGGGTTGCGGGGCTTGGGTCTGGGCCGGAGCCGCTGGGGCCGGGGGTGCTCGGCCGGCGCGCTCGGCCAGGGCCAGGGCCGGCACCCTGGGGCCCAAGCCAAGCCGGAGGTGCTCGGCCGGCGCCGGGGCCGGGCCAGGGCCAGGCCCAGGCCAGCGGGCTCGGCCGGAACCAGGGCCGGCACCCTGTGGCCCGAGCCGACCCGGAGCCACTTGGGCCAGCGCCGGGGCCGGAGCCGCGGGGCCAGGCCGGCGCGCTCGGCTGGAACCGGGGCCGGTGCCGAGCTGGGCCAGAACCGCTCGGGCCGGGGTCGGGGGTGCTCAGCCGGCGCCGGGCCGGAACCGCGGGGCCGGGGCGACGGGCTCGGCCGGAACTGGGGCTGGCGCCCTGTGGCCCGAGCCGACCCGGCCCGGAGCCGCTCGGGCCGGGGCAGGGGGTGCTCGGCCAGAGCTGCAGGGCCGGAGCCGCGGGGCCGGGCCAGCGCGCTCGGCCGGAACCGGGGCCAGCGCCCTGGGGCCCGAGCCGAGCTGGAGCCGCCGGGGCCGGGGGTGCTCAACCAGAGCCGGACTGGGCCGCGCCTCCCCGGATCCCTCCTCGCGCCCCCCCCCGCCCCAGTTTACCTGCTGCCGCCTGCCCCTGCTTGTTTTCAGACTTCCCGCGAACATCTGATTCGCGAGAAGCAGGGGAGGGGGAGGAGCAGGGGGCGGAGCGTTCAGGGGAAGGGAGGAGGGGGAAAGTGAGCTGGGAGCGGGGTGGACAGCTGGGGGGCCCTCTTAGGCGCGGGGCCCGATTCAGCGGAATCGGCTGAATCGGCCTAAAGCCGGCCCTGGTTCCAAGAGGCACAGCCACAAAGCTGCACAGTAAAGGGCTGGGAACTACTTAGAGATGTGCCTATTTGATGCCTTACAGTGTTGTTAAGCACGGAGACCAGGACAGATCCAACACAAGATAAATTGAGAGTGGGTTTTTAAAAGTTGCATAAGTTACTTAGGAACATTAATTTCATTAAAAGACAACAGGACTTATACTCCCAAGTGACCACTTTTGAAAACCCCCACCCTCTATTACTACTACTACCAGAAGTATGATATAAGACAGGTCATAATAGTTTGTCAAGAAGCTCTTGCTATTTCTGTCCAATTTTGTCCAATTGCTCCTTAGCAATCCTGACTGTATTCATTATTTTCTTTGACAATTAAGCAGAGCAGCCTAGTTTGTCACTGCAGCGTATAAGGAGTTGGCATGTGTTTTCCTCAAACTCAAGAAATACTATAAAATCGTTAACACCAATTCCTTTGGCACCCTCATTTGGAGCACCCTTATCTTGTCTGAAGTACCATATGAACCAAGAGCATCTGAAGAGAACTAGCTGTGAGATGTTCAACACACACTCTCAGTATTAAGGAGAGTGTGAATCTCTGACATAACCCAGTATCCTACTTCTAGCAGTGACTTACACTGGCTGCTTCAGAGAAAAATGAATCAATGTGGTCAACTGTGTAAAGGTTCATTATGCAGACAGTAGGAAGAAGGAAATCCTCTCTGATCCCTGCAGACAATCTGCTTATGCCTAGAAGCCTATGAAGGACCACTGGATCTTATCAGAAGCAGATGTTTGCAACAGTTCTTGCTTCTCTGAAGGAAATGAGTTAGCCTTCCCATACATAACATTACCCAAGTGTTGGTCTCGATAGGAAAACTAACAGTCACTACAGCATGAAACATTTTTTCTTCTCTCTCATAGACTTTAAGGTCACAAGGGACCATCACGATCATCTAGTTTGACCTCCTGCACATTGCAGCAGGCCACAGAACCTCACCCACCCACTCCTGTAATAGACCCCCAGCCTCAATTGAGTTACTCAAGTCCTCAAATCATGATTTAAAGATTTCAAGTCACAGAGACTCCACTATTGAACTAAGGCTATGTCTACACAGCACTGTTGTAAGGTGGGCAGTGTAGCCACTATTTGTTGCCGGGAGAGAGCTCTCCAGGAGACAAAATAAAACCACCCCAAGAGAGGGGCGGTAGCTTCGTAACCAGGAGAGTGTCTCCCGCTGCCGAAGCACTGTCCACACCAGAGCTTTTAGTCGTTAAAACTTTTGTCATTCAGGGTGTGTTTTTTTCATACCTCTGAGCGACAAAAGTTTTGGGTTAATGACAGTACACCATTAAAAAAAACCCCAAAAACAAAAATAACTTTCCCCAAATAGGTTTTCTAATTCTCATACCTCTTTCTTCCTCATGCTTTTTGGCTGAGGCACTCTTAGGTCTTCCTCGTCCCCGTCTGCTATGATCTGAATGGCTGTTAGATCTGGACCTTTTTCTGTTTTCTAAGTCTTTATTTACTGCAGAATTTATCTTCTCTCGCTTAACTCTCTCTGTTCGTCTCCTTTTGGCCTCACTCTTGTTTTCTGTATAAATGAATAAAGAACATTTTAGGGTTGCTTTCATATCTTTGTAGTTTCTCAGTCTCAGCTCTTTCCCCACTCCACCTCTTTCCTTAGATCTCTTAACAAGAATGATTAGTTCCTGCACAGTAGTCACCTCTCAAGCAGTTCACAACACTCGACTGCATCTGCACAACATCCTCTGAGCTGAGTTGAGCAAATTGTTTCAGGCAAAGGCACAGACATACCCCATTTTTTGATCACAAAGATCAAGTCTTAATCATGATGACATTTATGTAGCATTTTGCAACAAATAAAGAGCATCTATTAGCAACACAGTGCATAGGAAATGCTTAGTTCTTAAGTCAGTGAAACTAACTGCCCGGATCAGTTTTCAAATGTTTCTGATGTATCACTTCTGATGTGCTGAAAGTCACTGCTCTCATTCCAGGTGTTCCCAAATACTATTAAGAAATGGATAAAGAGGCAAACACTAAATCTTCATTTTTTGTTTTGCCATCACTCCTGAAACCATTCTAATATTATACAATTCAGCATAAGACACCAATTCAACTGTACACTCAAGTATTTACTACAGCAGCACCTAGAGGTTCCAACTACCATCAGGTCCCATTGTGTTCAGGGCTGTAAAGAGACAGGCTGTGGCTACACTTCAGAGCTTACAGCGACGCTGCTAGTGCAGACGCTTTAAGTGGATGGGAGAGAGCTCTCCTGTCAATTTAATTACTCCAGCCCCTGTAGTGGTGGTAGTGGTAACTACGTTGGCGGGAGAAGCTCTCCCATCGACATAGCCTTGTGCACACCAGTGCTTAGGTCAGTGTAACTTACGTCACTCAGGGGGGTGGCTTATTCACACCTCTTAGTGACAGAACTTATACCGACTTAAGCTATAGTGTGTTCACAGCCTTAGTCAAGCTGCCTTCACACTTTTCACATGCTAGTTTTGGGAAAAAGCTTCCAAATTTTGCACCTGAGAGTTTTTGGTATTTATCTGTTGGTCCTCATTCTACTACTTTCCTTTTGTCCCACCTCCCAATTTACTGTAGACTGGACATATGCCACAGCTAGATGGCAGGATATAGCTTGTGAATATATTAGACAGGAGAGCCAGATGTATTCACTTTCACACTGGAATTACACAAGAGCCTTGCATAATCATAATAAAGCCTTTAATGCATCTAACTGGGTTGGTAACTAGTTTCATTTATCAACCATTAGCTAAAGAATAGAAAAAACACCAATCACACCTTCCAAAACAAGTTCCACAGTCATTCGCCCACTGCCTCCAGCTTGCAACAATCAACATGTCTGACATCACCACTTTATATTTTCCTAAAGTTGACAACTGGAACATTTTCTCTTCAGATTAAATTAATTATTCTGATCCTGTAAATCTTGTACGTGAAGAACTTCTACAATTCTAAATCAGATTATTTTGGGATCTTTCCTGAAGGGGATTTGTTCTGACTAAGGTCCTATTAGTGGTAGGCAAACCATTAATAAAGAACACAAGGGAGAACATGAATCATGCTAGAAAGCATCCAACTGATTCCTTTGCATATACATCAGCAGAAAGCCTTGAATTTGAGAAAATACATTTTTTTATTTTACTGCATACTTTAAAAAGAACATCTTAAGTAGCTTTTATTTTAAGTTCTTCCAAAATACCATTTGTTATACAAAGCGTTAAATGACATTCTGCTGTTTCAGGATTGAGTTAATAAATTCAATGCAGCTCATTTAAAAAAAAAAAAAAAAAAAAAAGAAGGAAAATAGGAATTTACTTTTGAATAAAACAAGTTTCAGTCACCAAGTGCTATGAAATCTGGCTTCTCTAGACATTTATCTTCTAAGTAGGATTAACAGAAAGCTTTCTGTAGGGAATTATATTTGCATGGTGAATAAGTAAGCAGCTAAAAGATAAACAATGAATAAAATGTCACTACCACCCAAGTAAGGCTGCAAAAACACCACCTTTTGTCTTTCACAGTTTGTGAAAGATTAACTTACATTCAAAGTCTGCCTTGCCCCAGTGTAAAGGAAAGAAGAACTGGCAAAAGTCCAAGTTTATAACACAGGAGGCCTCACATGCTCTTCATTTTCCCCCCCCCCCCAAAGCAGAAATATGAAAGGGAAAAGCCCCTCAGTAAGATTTACCTGCAGTGGGTGGTGATTTCTCAGCACGTTTGGCATGCAAGAGCTTTCGACTAATAAATATGTAGCCACAAGGGCACGATTTGCATGCAACAGGAACCTGAAAGAAAGTGGGGAAAATAAGATTTTGAAATATCACAAGAGTTCCTCTGTTAAGAAAAAAATCCCAAATACAAGGCACATGTGACCTCCAAGATATTCTTCACATTTTGTTTATACCCCAAACAGTATTCCACGTTATTGTGCAGTTCATAAAGTTTCATAACAAGGTGGATTTGATTTAAATCACTAGTTAGGAAGATTCGATTTAATCATGGATTTCTACATAAAAGTGCATTCTTGTTGGTTGTTTATAACCTTAATACATATTCTTCACAACTAAGAGACAGATGTAGGTTTCATTTTTTAAATGTACACATTATACATTTTTAAAGTGATTTACTTTGAAAATTTTTCAGATTAGTTTTACAGCAATATCAGAAAATGAATGATTGTTTGGTTATTTCATTTACCAAAGGTAACTGAAGCAGATATTTATGAAGTCATTGGGAGGTGAACTATCTCCAATTCAACAGGTTAATCATTAATATTTGGAGGATTTTCTTGCAATGCTGTATTAGGAGGAGAACATACCAGACAGACTTTTCAATTGTTATGTATTCTGGATTTTTTCTTCAACAGCAAACATAATATTTTAACAAAACAAGCATATGAATTTTTGATTTTGTTAAACATTCAAGTTTTTTTTAAATCAGATTTGTTTTTGTTAAAATTGTTTTTAACTAAAATAGTTAAATGAAATTAAAAAAAAAAAAAATTGATTGTCAGCCAAGTCAACATGAGGAACTTAAAATATTGGCTTCTGCAGCAAACTCAGACCTCTGAAACCTTCATTTTCCTGTTTGTTCATAATCTGGAAAAGAAAAACAAGTTTCCTGCTTTTTCCGGTCCCAAACGATTTCTCATTTTGGAATGAATTAGTCCAAAGGAAGAAAATATTCTTTCTACACTGGCAGAAGAAGCTACTGCTGTTTAAAGTGAGATTATCACTTCAACAGTCTCTGAATCCAAATGCTAACGTGACTTCCACCAGTTCACTGGTGTGACTTTCTTTAAAACTCATCATCAAATATATATTTCTTGAATGGTTCTTATTCCCAAACTGGGTCTCTTTTACGGCCTGCTGTAAAACCATTATAGGTTTTCCCTTCTAGTGAGAGAATGGTATGGGAGATCTCAAATCATATGAAGGCTACACTCAGGGCAGGTCTACACTAAGCCCCCAAGTCGAACTAAGGTACGCAACTTCAGCTACGTGAATAACGTAGCTGAAGTTCGAAGTACCTTAGTTCGAACTTACCTTGGTCCACACGCGGCAGGCAGGCTCCCCCATCGACTCCGCGGTACTCCTCTCGCCGAGCAGGAGTACCGCAGTCGACGGCGAGCACTTCCTGGTTCGACTTATCGCGTCCAGACAAGACAAGATAAGTCGAACCCAGAAGTTCGATCGCTCGCCGCCGAACTACCGAGTAAGTGTAGACCTACCCTCAGAAAGACCTCAAGACTTCTGGAATATGCTGCTCAAAGAGTTTCACTTTTGTTTCTACTGCCTGTCCCTCCCTTCTCACATTTATCTCTAGACTTCTTCTCCTTGTCCAGATCTATTCCACCCCCACAATCTTCTATTCATTGAACTTTTTGAAACTTCGCACTTTTAGAGAGAGGTAAGTGATTGACTCTGTGTACACAAATTTGCAGGGATACAATAGGGTTGAGGTCTGTTATTTCTCACCTCTATCTATTATTTATTTCAAAACATTTTTTCTGTTAACAAGCATGTTATCTCTGGAGACACAAATCCATAGTTTGAGAACTGTAAAACTAAGCATCTTTCTTGGTATCTTCTAGAGCAGTGGTTCCCAAACTGGGGTTCGAGAACCCCTGGGGGTTCACAAAATGTTACAGGGGTTCTCGGGAAAAAATTCCCTAATGGCGGACAGAGCTGTCCCTAGGGATCCTGGGCAGCACGGGGTCAGTAGCCCAGAGCACCTGGACTTCCAAGAGCTAAGAGGATCAAAGCAAGCATATCTATCACACTGAGGAGATTTAAACTCCAAGACGCCTTATAAGAAATAGAAAGGGAGGTGGATATTTTTTGCTGCTTTTAAAATTAAATAGGCAGCTAGTATTGTTTTTAAAATTATTATGACGAACAAGTTTAAGCTTTGTTGTAACGTGTGCGTCGTTTGTCTGGACTGCTCAAGACCTGAATGCTTGTGTAGGAGGAACTCTGAGTTGGCTTCTTAAATACCTTTATGCTGTTTCACATCTGATACTCCTTGATGAAACATAGGAGCCTTGTCTTATAACAGGCTTATTCAAAGTGATAGAAGCTATGAAAGTGAGATCTTGGAAGAGTGTTGCCATTTTCATAATGTAATAAAAATACTGTAATGATAAATAAGAACATAAGAATGGCCCTATTGGGTCAGACCAAGGGTCCATCTAGCCCAGTATCCTGTCTTCCAACAGTGGCCAGTGCCAGGTGCCCCAGAGGGAATGAACAGAACAGGTAATCATCAAGTGATCCAACCCCTTTCGCTCATTCCCAGCTTCTGGCAAACAGAGGCCAGGGATACTTAATAATAAATAGTGTGTAATAAGCATGTCATAAAAACAAATTTTGTATTTCCAAGATCACTGCTTTTATAATTTATACTCAGGTAAACGAGAAAATCCCTGGAAATATTCATTTTTAGGAGGGGGTTGACTTGACAAGGGGTTGGCTTGACAAGACTTGACATTTTAGTGAAAGGGGTTCACAAGTTGTTAAAGTTTGGGAACCACTGTTCTAGACTGAGCACTGAGTCCCATTGGGTAGATAGAAAGAGTAACCTAAATAATCTATACAAAAGCTCCTGGAGCCCCATAAAATTGGGTCCCTAATCCATGAACTATTGGAACTCATTTACAAAATGTTTCTTAAGCATTACATGAATATATTGTCTCATACTATAGAATTAGAATTTATAATCCCTATTTCATGATGAGATATCTTTGAGCTATAATGTATCTTAATTAAAACTATTTTAGATAGGTTTTTTCCCTCAAAAAGCATTTTATCAAAAAATCCGATTTAAATTAAAAAATCGTTGATTTTTATCCACCCGTTTCATAATAAGTTTAGGCGTTATAAACACGATTGCAGTGGAACTAAGCTCCAAGAATCCTCATCCAATTCATCCTTCAGCCCAGATATTTACTAGCAATAAGTTTAAAAATGTGAAAGGTGCAGGGTACATAATGGAAGCACATTTCAGGCTGTCATAGCTGTTTTGTATTAGTGCTCTGCATCCAAACTCAGTCCCTCCAGACCCTTAGAGAGAAGGGAATATTGTTGAGTGATGCCAACTAAAAGCAGGTTGGTAAATTCTAAAGGAAACCCAGCACTACCCCTATCTGGCTGAATACTTGCAATATTAGGGTTACCATATTTGAACTTTCAAAAAAAGAGGACACTCCATGGGGGGGGGGGGGGATAGCCCTGCCCCCTATCCACTCCCTCCCACTTCCCGCCCCCTGACTGCCCCCCACAGAACCCCCAACCCATCCAAGCCCCCCTGCTCCTTGTCCCCTGATCACCCTCTCCGGGACCCCTGCCCCTAACCGCCCCCGGGACCCCGCCCCATATCTAAGCCTCCCTTCTCCTTGTCCCTGACTGCCCCCTCCTGAGACCCCTCATCCTAACTGCCCCCCCTAGGATCCCACCCCCTACCTGTCCCCTGACTCCTATCCACACCCCTGCCCCCTGACAGCCCCCCCCCAGGAACCCCTGCCCCATCCAACCCCCTCCCATCTCCCTGTCCCCTGACTGCCCCCCGGGACCCCCTACCCCTTCTCCAACCCCCCAGCCCTATCATCGGGCCGCTCAGACCAGCGTGTCGGGCTCCGCGTGGAGCCAGACATGCTGCTGTGCTCCCCCGCGGAGTGCACAGCCCCCTCCCGAGCGCTGCCGGCGCAGCATGCTGAGGCTGCGGGGGACGGGGGAGGGGCTCTGGCTGCTGGAGGCCCCGATGGGAGCTGCTCAATCCGGCTTGGCCGCTCTGTCAGCCGCGCTGCGCTCGGCTTTGGGAGGGAAATCCCGGACCTTTTTAGATTTTTATAAAACTTCTCCCAGACGGCTATTTAAAACCCAAAAATCCGGACGTGTCTGGGATAATCCAGACGTATGGTAACCCTATATAATATGGAAGACTTTAGAATGATATGGGAAAGTTCTAGAATGCTTACAGCTACAAGGACAGAAGTGTATTCCTTCCTTATTAAAAAAGTTAACAAAAATTATTTCCTTCAACAATTAAAAAAGAACAAAAAAAGTTACCAAAGCTCACCATCTACATTAAACATTTTGCAAATCATGGCTTTAGAAGTCAACCAGGAATGCATTGTGCTGCTTTGATTATGTCTGTATCAAGACAAAGTTAGGTAAAGAACTAAAAAACACGGAGGAAACTAAAAAAAGATTTGGAGGAAATTAACATTCAAACAAAACAGTGTTAACGCAGGATACTGCACAGAAGAAAAAAAAGAAGTCCTGACCATGTCAAAAACATTGAGACAAATCTCTTCAGGTTTGCTGCTGCTTACTAAGACCATGCAATAATGAAAGTATAACACAAGGTTACTGTTTACACTTTACCAGATACACAGGAAACCAATTTCAGTGTGCTTCTAACAGAAGAACAAATGCCATAACCAAACTGGTACATACAAAGAAGAGTTCCACTGCTATACAGACCACACAAACTGTGTTATTGCTTTCTTTAGCACTGCTACATTTTCTGTGCTTCGCTTCACAAGTTTATAAGGACATCACATTTAAGAAAAGCATTTTTTCATAACCAAACGTGAAGCATGCAGTGCAATTCTACAAACTGTTCACTTAACTAATAAGCAACGCAGCTCATTCAAAACGCAGTTGGTTATGTTTTTATATTAAAAGTGTGGAACTGAAGAATACCTCAGAATGAATGAATGGCTTGCAATATTTTTACGTTCAACTCACATCTTTTTCTGAGTAAACCTGACAATTATTTAAGTTTTTTATTCTTTGAAAGGAACACAATCCTAGCAGGTACTTTCCTTTTCGTCATCATCTTTTTTTTTTTTAAATGTAACCCTTCCCCGCACACACTGTTTTAGAAAGGTGCATTCTCTGTAAAACTGTCCCAGAAGTTTACAAATAAATTTTCATACAAATTTTAATCCTTTTCCATTGTGCAACATCTGATCTCATCCAGACAACTGTAAGGTAGTTCTATTAAAACTTAAAAGTGAAATTCAGCAAGTCCTTGTTTTGCTTAGTTGTTCATGTGCCACATCAAATGGGAACATATATCTTTGAATAGCTGCAAATGCTGCAGAACCAGTACAGGGAGCACAAGATTTGATCTTTTTATAGAGCCTACATAAATACTATTTTTAAACAATAAAAGTCTAAGATCGTTGGAGGCCAAGTGGGAGTTGGTTTCCTTTGCTGTACTCTTGGGTATCATCATCCTCATGTAATTTAGACTTAGCAATTGAGCACTTCTGTTTATACCTCACACTTTGAGCAGGAGAAACCCCATATGAAATTTTAAAAAATGTAAATTCAAAGTGTTCAAGAATACCATCCTTCTAGAGACAACTGAGCCTATACTATTTCACCAACCCAAAAAATAATTTTCAAAACTTGCTTTCACCAAGTCTTTGATATTATGATATACACGGCTATAATTGTTGTTTTGCACATGTAACCAAGTTTTGAGAAGGCAGAATCAGATGGCTATTGAAAATTTGAATTTTTTTCTATTGTTTCTGTTATTCTTCCAAAGAGTGGTAAAATGGACAACTTGAAACCTAAACAATTTCAAAAGAGTTAAGTAGTTTCAGTTGCTGCTTCTACCACCAATACCTCTGCCAATTTTTGTAAATTTCCAAACATTTTTACAAGAATGTCTCTCCCAAATTATTGCATAAAAGACCCACACAAACAGAAGGAAACTGATTACACAAGAGATATACTGACCATATTGAAAATGCTGCCAAATATAGAAATTATTTTTTAAATTTTATGCAATTGTTCAATTATAGTAATCTTAAGTGTCACAATTAAGAGAAATAGGCAAAAAAATTCAGAGCAAGTGTGATTTTTAGACTGATGATATAACTTTAATGGTAAGACTTTTTGTACACAAGGTTTGGCCCACCCCAAAATTTGACTAACCTACCAGAGACTGTGTTTGCATTTAATAAGCTGATTGTCTGACAACTGTGCTGCAATACCAAGAATCAATATAATATATTTATTTTTAGATATAGCTGAATGATTGATATCTGAAGTTATAGTTAAGGCAGCACAAGATTTCCGTTCTACTCTGCTTTTGATCACTCCAATCTCTCTGACATTCACCTTTTCAGACTTAGTCTCTGCCTAAAGGACTATTTTTTTGGGGGGTGGGAGGAGGAGAGCTTAAAGGGAAAATGATACTAGGCGATTTTGAATGTAAGTACAGGTTGAATTTTTACATAGTTGCTTTTCAGAGAAATGCTGGGCTCCAACATCTTTGAAAGAAAAGTGCAAAATACGGGTTAAAATGCTGTGAATGCTTACTAATACGTAGTGAATCTATCCCACAATAATAGTCAGATTTTGCAGGACCATACCCTACCTACTATTCTATGCCAAATTTTCATTTAATTCATTTGCACAACTATTAAAAATTAATCTGTTCTTTGTTTCATCCTATTAATACCATTTGCCTTGGGCTCCCTGATTTACTCAACTATGTGGGGTTTACTTTGTTTTAACACCACATATGGTGAGTGGTTCTAAGTGAGCTCTTACACTTAAGGTGTATGCAGTCAATATACTAAAGCGCCTCAAGAGTTTGAATTTAACTATTTCCATGAAAGTTCCACACACACATTACTGGCAGCACAGAATTCTGGGAATGTTCCTCAACACCCCTGTTCTGAGAGTAGTTGAGAACTAGCAGCACAGCCTGACTGCCCACCAACACCCCAACATGAGAACTTCCTCTATGGAAGGACTGACAGATAGCCGTGGGTGACTATTCTGGGAAATATATAACCTAGCCACTTACATATAAAGCTGTGGGTTCCATTAGTGCTAAGGCAAGAATTTAGTTTCTTCTACTGTGTGCCAAGATTTGGCACAAGGGTTCCGGAGCATTGAGAAACAATCAGGCCACACTAGCAGCCTTTGGGCTGGGACAGAATTACATATGCATGTAATTCCATGCTAGCAGCAAGAAGGGCCTAGCACGGAAATTCTATTCAGACACATGCATACCATTTACTTTAGGCTGAAAGAGCAGAATGAAATTAGATTAGCAGCACCTTTTTAAAAACAAAACAAATTACTTACTTGCTCTAATAGCATCATAAGCCCCCAACAATATTAGATTGCAAGAAGGTCCTACACTGAAATACCTTTATTCATTTTAATTTCTTCTTTTATCACCCAGGATGAGAACTGAGCATGTTACTTGCTTCTTCCAGAAACAAAATTTAATGACAAGTTGAACATGTCAGCATTTGCAAGCAATGCTCATATTAAAAATTTTTTTATTAAAGCTAATGTTAAAATTACATAATACACAGGTTAAGGAAATGGTGTCTGTACATCTGGGTGTAGTGCTTAAATTAGTACAAAATCTGGTTTAAAAATCAGAAAATAAATACAGTATATAATCAGCAGTAACCCAAATTTAGGTGAATACATTTAACGATAGAGTTTAGATATTAGACTCCAAATATTCAGGTATATCACTCATGAAAAGTTACATAGAGTTGGCTGTAGAAAGCAAATATAGGAATCAGTGTAGATTGTCCCTCAGTAATTGAGCATTTAGCATAGGTTGTCCTTTAGTAGATATAATCCATCAGAGAAGTATTTCAGTTGAGAGGCGATATCGCCTCTCATGACTCATAGAATCATAGGACTGGAAGGGACCTGAAAACTTATTATCTCAGTCTTCTCTTCTCCAGACTAAACAAGCCCAATTTTTTCAATCTTCCTTCATAGGTCATGTTTTCTAAACCTTTAATCATTTGTGTTGCTCTTCTCTGGACTTTCTCCAATTTGTCCACATCTTTCCTGAAATGTGGCACCCAGAACTGGACACAATACTTTAGTTGAGGCCTAATCAGCATGGAGTAGAGCAGAAGAATTACTTCTCGTGTCTTGCTTACAAAACTTCTGCTAATACATCCCAGAATGTTCGCTTTTTTTTGCAACAGTGTTACACTGTTGACTCATATTTGGCTTGTGGTCCACTATGGCCCCCAGATCCCTTTCCACAACACCCCTTCCTAGGCAGTCATTTCCCATTTTGTGTGTGTGCAACTGATTGTTCCTTCCTAAATGGAGTACTTTGCATTTGTCCTTATTGAATTTCATCCTATTTACTTCAGACCATTTCTCCAGTTTGTCCAGATCATTTTGAATTTTAATTCTATCCTCCAAAGCACTTACAGCCCCTCCCATCTTGGTATCGTCCACAAACTTTGTAACTATGCTCTCTATGCCATTATCTAAATCACTGATGAAGATATTGAACAGAACCAGACCCAGAACTGATCCCTGTGGGACCCCACTTGTTATGCCCTTCCAGCATGACTGTGACCCACTGATAACTATTCTCTGGGAACTGTTTTCCAACCAGTTTTGCACCCACCTTATAGTAGCTCCATCTAGGCTGCATTTCCCTAGTTTGTTTATGAGACGGTCATCAAAAGCTTTACTAAAGTCAAGATATAAATATGAAAGCATATCCCAAAAAGCCTAGCTTTCCAAACAAGTCTTGAGGATGAACAGAAATGCCTTTAAGCTAATATAAGTCTATTGAAAGTAGAAGCCAGTCAAGAATAAGCAAATCAACAGTTAAAAGAAAAATTTTAAATTGTTTGACAGTTATTTTCATAAATAAAAATAGGACACTGTCTGATAATACAGGCCTAAAAAAATAAATTTGTTAGAGTTTTATAGGATCTAATATGAAATAAAATAATATTTTCTAATAATGTTTCTAATTTAAACATTCTCTTGTAGAGCTGTACCATTGTCCCAGTATATTAGGAAAGAATGAAACTGACTAGTCATTTTCATTGTTCAAAATTAGTGCTATGTAAATGGTAAATAGCATAAATAAGGACAAGTTAGTTCGAAATAAAATGGTAATAATCCAATTTTATCATTTTTGCTATGTAATTTTTAATGCTGTTGCAATACAGTTCATCCACGGGGCAATACACCAGTAACAGTTGATCAACCTGTGGAGCAGTAGCTCACAAAACTCCCTACAGATTTGAGTCACGCTACACTAGAAGTCCTTTTGATTAAGGTCTCAAGCTGATAAACTGCAGCAAAGGGAGAGAAAGCTACTGAATCAGTATTACACATTTGAGAGTACAGTATTAATCATCCAAGGGCAAAGTTGTATTTGTACAGTTAATAAAATGTTTAAAAGTTACTAATATCTTAAGTATAAATAATTCTATATTGTTCACAAAAGCCTTCTGCATAATACAACTCTATAATGCTAATAAATATTTCAAAACATTCAGATGGGATTCCACATAAAGACTAGAAAGGCAACAGCCATATTGCACTTAAACACTGGCTCAGAATTAAGCACCGTTTAGAAGTGACTTTATTTTAAACTCAGGAAGCTAGCTCATCTTTTTCACAACTGAATGCATCTGGGCCACAGAGAAACTTCCTGAATTAACCTTGCAAAGGTTCAACATCTAGTCAACGTTGTAACTCAGAAAGTTAAGAGATAACTACTCTAGCTATCAAGAACTGGAGAGTGGACAGAAGCAACAGAGAACGTTTAAAAACATTATGTTCAGTAAGGAAGTCCTTGTTGTGGAACACATCACACAAAGCGACCAGTCTTAAGGCGAGTGGAAGCAGCATGTGGAAAAAGGCTGTGACCTTCTGAACCCAGTCCAACTAGGTAAGAGGTCAGTCGGGATAAGTACATTGAACATGCCTCTGCCATGCAAGGAGAGGGCAAAACAGACTTTCAATGGGATTAATGAATGATGATGAATTATGAGATTAGAAGCAATTACTGAATAAATAAGACTTTAGTTAAGAAAGGTGAACCAGGTTCTTGTGGTATCAGAATCCCTTTTCCCACCACCTAAGCTGCACTGTTACTAACTTTTTCATGCTGAGTGACTTGCACCTCATCAGAAAAACAGAATCCCATTTTGTAAGTGGATGTAAAGTGCAAAAAAAGAGTTCTGGGTTATTTTAAAAATCCCTGTTCCCCAACCTCACTCTTTCCCCCAGCTCTCCTCAGAGCCACTTTTCTCAGCTCCCAGAGCACAACACTCCAGATAAATAGCAAAGTAATGGCATGCCCCTTCTCAAAACCACCTTGCAAACCCTAAAGTGCTGCAGTTACAAACGCATCTGTTCTGAAGGGCGTTTTATTAAATAATGGAGGCGAGCAGGATTGCAAAGGTGAAACTCCTTTCCCCTACCAACCCCTGGCCTGAGAGACATGTGCAGGATGCTGCAGAGCTTTGGGGTAAGGAAAGCAGCACTGCGCGGGCTTCTCCCTTACGGTGGGGCTGAACGGGGCAGGCTCGGTGCCCCTTGCCCAGCGGGGGTCTCACCTGCTGGTCGCACTCCGGGCAGGACTTGGTGGCCATCTTCACTTTCTTGGCCCTACTCGAGGACATGCTCCTTGCTGCTGCTGGGGTGAGAGCGGCCGCCCCGCCCCCGATGGAACGCGGGGCTGGCCGGCGCGGCGCAGCGCGCGCCACACACCTCACGCGGCCGCCCGGGCAAGTACACTCTCGCCCGCGCGACCTTAGGACCCGGCTCGCGCCCGCGCCCGCACCCACTGCCGCGAACTCTCGGCCCCAAGCGCTCCCGCGTCACTCTCCTCCCTGCCGTCAGCAAGCCCCACCCCCTACGACCGCAGCTGCCGGGCGGGATTTAACGAGACAGCGCCCGGCCAAGGGATTGGCCCAGGCCCGGCCGACTGTCTCAGGCAAGCGAGCTAATTGGGAGAGGGCACAGCGGCGCGCGACTCTTACTCTGAGGGAAAGCTAAGCTGGGGGTAGCGGGTGGGGGCACGGAAGCGGCCCGGGGCAGTGGGTTCAGATCCAGCCCATTCCCAGGCCCCAGTGGGCAGGGTGCTGGAGCCTGGCCGCTGCTCCCGTGAAGGGGAGCAGGGCAAACACTTAGCCGCCCGTAGGGTGACCAGACAGCAAATGTGAAAAATCGGGACGGGGTGGGAGGGTAATAGGAGCCTATATAAGAAAAAGACCCCAAAATCGGGACTGTCCCTATAAAATTGGGACATCTGGTCACCCTAGCCACCCGTCCAGTTCTCTCAGCGCCCGTGGCTTCCGGCCGCTGCCCCCTGCTAACTGTCGCCCAGCTAAAGGACCCCAGGGGGTCTGGGAGGCCATGTGGGTGTAACCCACACACGGAACAGAAACTCTCCAGACAGACGCCTCTCCTGGCGCTGCTGGCCCCAAAGTCACTAGGCTGCTACTTGCCCAGCATAAAGCCAACGGGATAGGACAGAGCGCTGGGGCTGGGGGTTGTAGGCAAAGAGGAGAAATTCAGTGCTGACAAACAGCAGCGCCTGTAACTAGGGAGAACAAAGAAATTGCGTACTTGCAACACCCATTGCACTGCAGCGAGTTTAATCTTATCTCACTAGTATTGTTGCGAAATTCCTTTTTTATGTAACCTGGCCAGCTCCTGTAGTTGCTTCAGGGAAGGTGTGGAATTGGGAGTAGGAAAAGTGGGTCTCCAAGAAGATTGTTTTCTGAAGTGGTTGAAACTAGAAAAACATTTTGAAAATCACTGCGCTGTTCGTTTTTATAAAGCTCTCAGCGCTAAGGGTTATCTCCCCCTGATCCTTCAATCTCGATCTTACAAGTAACATGTTATTCAAGTATCATAAGGATAAATGGACACAAGTCAGATATTACGAATGGCAATATACAAAAACCTGTAAGAGAACACTTCAACCTTCCTGGCCATACAATGGCAGATTTTAAGGTAGCCATCCTACAGCAAAAAAACTTCAGAACCAGACTTCAAAGAGCAACTGCTGAGCTTCAGTTCATTTGCAAATTTGACACCATCAGCTCAGGATTAAACAAAGACTGTGAATGGCTAGCCAACTACAAACAGGGCCAGCTCCAGGCACCAGCTGAGGAAGCTGGTGCTTGGGGCGGCTGATTGTTTGAGG
This sequence comes from Emys orbicularis, assembly GCF_028017835.1. NCBI lineage: Eukaryota > Metazoa > Chordata > Testudines > Emydidae > Emys > Emys orbicularis. The sequence goes on from NC_088696.1 coordinate 25,054,734, forward strand.
CGGCATTCTGCCCAATCCTTTTTTTTTTTTTGTTCCGTTCCGGCCGCCCTGTAGGGGGCGGTGGCGGCGGCGGCGCGGAGAACCAGAGTGCCCTGCAGGGCAGTCCTCTTCCTTCCCTCCCCGCCGACCGGAGCGGAGCCCTTGCGGCAGGAGGCGGTGCAGCGGGAGGGGCCGCGTGGCAGCGCCCCTGCTGTAGCCCTGGCCGCCCCCTTCTCTCTCTCTCCCGCCCGCTCCCTCCCCCGCCCCCCCCCAAGCCGGTCCCCCTGCACCCGTGCTCCATTTTGCTTTGCCGTTCTGGCCGCCCCGTTTTTGTTTTGTTTTTTTTGCTTGGGGCGGCCAAAAAGCCAGAGCCAGCCCTGACTACAAAAGCAGTTTCTCCTCCCTTGGTGTTCACACCTCAACTGCTAAAAGAGGGCCTCACCCTCCCTAATTGAACTAACCTCGTTATCTCCAGACTGATTCTTGCCTGCATATTTATACCTGCCTCTGGAAATTTCCATTACATGCGTCTGACGAAGTGGGTATTCACCCACGAAAGCTTATGCTCCAATACATCTCAGCCTAGACAAATCCACACAAGAGGTCCATTTCCTAGACACTACTGTGCTAATAAGCGATGGTCACATAAACACCACCCCATACCGGAAACCTACTCACCGCTATACTTACCTACATGCCTCCAGCTTCCATCCAGGACACACCACACGATCCATTGTCTATAGCCAAGCTCTAAGATACAACTGCATTTGCTCCAATCCCTCAGACAGAGACAAACACCTACAAGATCTCTATCAATCATTCTTAAAACTACAATACCCACCTGCTGAAGTGAAAAAGCAGATTGACAGAGCCAGAAGAGTACCCAGAAGTCACCTACTACAGGACAGGCCCAACAAAGAAAATAACAGAACGCCACTAGCCGTCACCTTCAGCCCCCAACTAAAACCTCTCCAGCGTGTCATCAAAGATCTACAACCTATCCTGAAAGATAATCCCTCACTCTCACAGATCTTGGGAGACAGACCAGTCCTCACTTACAGACAGCCCCCCAACCTGAAGCAAATACTCACCAGCAACCGCACACCATACAACATAAACACTAACCCAGGAACCTATCCTTGTAACAAAGCCCGATGCCAACTGTGTCCACATATCTATTCAAGTGACACCATCATAGGACCTAACCACATCAGCCACGCTATCAGGGGCTTGTTCACCTGCACATCTACCAACGTGACATATGCCATCATGTGCCAGCAATGCCCCTCTGCCATATACATTGGCCAAACCGGACAGTCTCTACGCAAAAGAATAAATGGACACAAATCTGACATCAGGAATCATAACATTCAAAAACCAGTGGGAGAACACTTCAACCTCTCTAACCACACAGTGACAGACTTGAAGGTCGCAATTTTGCAACAAAGAAACTTCAAAACCAGACTCCAAAGAGAGACTGCTGAACTTGAATTAATATGCAAATTAGATACAATTAACTTAGGTCTAAACAGAGACTGGGAATGGTTGGGTCATTACACTAATTAAATCTATTTCCCCATGTTCCCCTCACACCTTCTATGGGTCATCTCGATTATCAATTCAAAGGTTTTTTTTCTCCTGCTGATGATAGCTCATCTCAATTGATTGGCCTCTTACAGTCGGTATGGCTACTTCCACCTTTTCATGTTCTCTGTATGTATAAATATCTTCTTTCTGTGTGTTCCATTCTATGCATCCGAAGAAGTGGGCTGTAGCCCACGAAAGTTTATGCTCAAATAAATTTGTTAGTCTCTAAGGTGCCACAAGTACTCCTGTTCTTTTTGCGGATACAGACTAACACGGCTGCTACTCTGAAACCTCCAATACATCTGTTAGTCTAGAAGGTGCCACAGGACTCTTTGTTGCATGTTATTCAAGAATGGTCACTTTATGCATCTTCCTTTCCCAGTTGACTGTCCCATAACTATTAGTAGCAATCATAAAACAAGGGAAATTAAAAGACAAGCTTACTCTTATTTCCAGTATTTTAAAGCATGGGCTAAGTATGAATAACAAGAACTGGGGTAATAAAACAGGAGTGGAATTACATACTGTACACATCTCACTGAATTAAACTATCTTTTATATACAACCAAAACATTTTTTAAGATTTTAAAACAGAGACTATACAAGTCCTTTGCATCCAGAAATCCAGAGCAAGAAAACTTTGGGGGTGAGAAGTGAATTTTTATTTTGCTCTGTTCTGTTTTACTTTGATGTTTGTTTATTTATGGGTGCCTAGTGCTTCAACCTCAGTCATGCACATACATGCTATTATACACTTGCAAATTCTAAATAGTTTATTTGAATCCATTTCAGTCTTTTTTCTAAATTGTGCCTGGTATCTGTAGCAAAAAAATCAGTAAATTTATTATTATTTTTTTTACTATGATTGTCCGGTAGATTGTTTTTATTATATTAGTATTTTTGAGGGGGGAAATATAGGGAATAAGTGTTTATATACCATAATATAAATGTATTGCTGACCAAATTTCTTTTTGAATAAGCTTTCTAAAACAATTTGACAACATCATTTAAATGTTAATTTCATGTTTGAAAACTAGGTCAAGAAATAGCTCTTAGTCTGAAACTTGAATTGTAAAGGGCAATTTTCCCCTAAAATTTTTTTTATAGATGAGTTCAACCTCTGGAGAGAAAAAAAGAGGGTGATAGTGACAATACTGACAACCTTAACTATAGCCTTGGATGACTTCTCTATATATTGTAAAGGGTGTAATGAAAAAAGAGGAGGGAAAGTCTCTATGGAAAATTCACTTTGAAGATTATTGTTTAAGACAAACTGAAGTAGAGCTGCCAACAGTATTATAGAGCTGTACAAGGACTGCAATGCTTCCACATGGGTGGCAATCCATGTATTGTAAGGCTGGCTCTGCACACAATGCAACACAGGAAATTTGGAGTTACATCTCTATTTTGGACTTTAATTCACTTTGTGTTGTCTAGATATTGAAGAAAATCTTAGGATAAGGTGATCTTACTAAGAATCTTATCTGTGCTTTTCCTTCAGGCAGAGAAACATTGGGGCACATTGGAGGATACACTTTTTAAAAGCTGATTTTTTATTGTTATTGCTAGTTTATTGCTCAGTTAAAGTAATACACTGATGAGCTGGCTTGATGCAGTCGTTTAGTTCCCGGTGGAAAGGAATCAATACAGGGAGTGAGGTATTTAATCATTTACCAGGACAGCACAGGTTGTTTTTTCCACTGACTAGATTAAAAAGACACTGTTCTTTCTTCATTTCTGCTAAGTGACAGACTTAAGATGGTTGTGCTTACTTTTAAGGCAGACTGTGAAAATGTACTATATGTCCTATGAAAAGCTACACAGAATACAAGACATATAATACTCACTCTCATAAGCAGTTTACTACTGGGTGACCTTCTCCTGTTTATTCTGAGGGAGTCCACATACTGATTCATTAGTACAAAGAAGACATAAGATGAAATACAAACTATGGCTCAGGAAATAGAGGGCTATCCCCACCCTTAGCAATTATTTGAACCACAGGCCCAGATAGCCTCCTCCTGTAACAAAGTCCACAGGAGGATTCTGGAAAATATCTGTGGAGATCCCCTTGGAGAGATTCTCTCTCCTCCCACTCACACATATACTGTTGGGGGAAGAAATTGCCCACCCTTGGGGAGGGAAAGCTGCTGTCCTGCTCCCAAACAGAGTGGGTCCATGTCCACTTTTGACCCAGCATGCCAGTCCCTACTTCTCAAATCTATGACTCCAGTGGAGCCACACTGCCAGGGACTGAGCACAAATGCCCTGCCTGAGGGCTCTTAAGAAAAGATAATATAGCCCCAGGGTGGCCATATGGGGCTGGAGACGGGGGATGACTTCTATGACTCTGGACTTGTTACTAGCCTGCCCAGCACCTCACCTCATCCCACCCCTTCGCTCTCCAGCCCTTCCCTCAATACAGTCCCTAAACCATGGAGAACCTTTTCTATTATCTAGAGAAGAGGGGCACATGGTGCCATGGAGGCAACTGAGCCCCTGTCCCACACAGGGGAAGGGAGAGAGTTCCATGCAGCCGGTAATCTCTTTTCATGTATCTTCAGTGCTTAAAAGGGGTCTATCATAATCTGCAAGCAGTCTAAAGTAATGAAGTCAATGTCAAGCTGGATATGTGAGTGGTATGATAAGTGACATGACAATGACAAACTGATTAATCTATTCATATTTTGTATGATGTATGGTATAAGGTAAAATAACATAAGAAAATTATAAAATCCTAAATGTTAACATACCCAGGACCAGAATTGACTGATCTCTAGGATTAAAACATGCTCTCAGAAAAACACAGATTAGCTATTCTAGGTCACACTGAACAAGTTTTGATTCTACATATAAAAACAGAATAGACAGAGTTTTTATGCTGATGCTGAAAATCTAGGTGATAAGCTCTTACATTATACCCAAAATATCCAGTTCAGATTCAGGCAGGTTGTCAGGTCAATTGAAATCTCCCCATTGTTGCTGTCATTCCTTTAGGGATTAGTAACACTAATTTCATCTCCTACTTTGTCCACGGTTGCTGGTGTAACAGAGACCCCTATCAGAGATTTTCTATTCTTTCCTATTGCTTCTAGTTTTACTCAGTCTTTCCTCCTTGTGCCCTACCCATTTCTTATCCTTGCCTATAAGTTGTTTTGGACAGATGCCATGGCTTCTCCACCTCTTCCCTTTCTTGTATTGCTGAATAAATTTACCCATCCATATTAACTATCAAGTCATGGTTTTGATTATTCCCAGGTTTCAGCTCTATTAGATCATACTCTTCCATGTTTGCTAGCATCTGTCTGCTGTGCTTCGTGTACTGATATAAAGTTACTGAATTGCCTACCCATTCCTTATTATTCCCTTCCTTGAGTGTACATTGAAGCACAGATTCTCAAAGGTATTTAGGCACTAGAAGTTAGGTGCCTAAATGTCTTTGAGGATCTGGGCCCAGGTCTCTGAGATTGACTATTCTCATAATGCATTCAGATTCAGCCTGTAGCATGTCATTACTAGCACAGGCCTTTCTCCATACCTGCATAAAAGGAAAGGCATGTTTATCTTTGCTATAAACTGGGATTGTAGCCAAAGGCACAAATCCATGCTATGCAGACAAGAAATTTCAGAGTTTTGTTTCTGAATCAAGATTAGGCTCAATGAGCCAAGAGTCCTATGCTGCTTCTGTTACAAGAGAGATGATTTATTTATTTATTTATATGAATAGAGCCCATACATAGCAGAAACTGTTTTGTCATACAAGATTTCAGAGTCTTTAACAAAAACAGTAGTGTCCTGCTTTGCATGAAACATTATTTAGTGGAGAGTAAAAGTAATACATAAATCAATATAAGTCTATTAAAATATCATTTCTATTAGAACAAAGCATTAATGAATTATATACAGGATGCTGATAACGTTCAGTTAAATTCAACTATACTGTTACCATCAAAACAAAAAAATTTTCCCTTACTCCACGTAAAGCTGCTGGTATTCATTCTTTAAGCAATTATTCATTACTGAGACCTGAATAATGCATGTAGTTTTCAAGTGTTTTCATTACTTTCTGGCTTTCTTCCCTCTTTATGATTGTGTCCCTTAATATATTCAACTGTTTCACATTCAAAGGGTGTTACATTTGTTTAATACATGGTCTAGCAGATTCTGTTTATGGAGAAGACAACTCTAAGCTCTGAAAGTCAAATACTAGCACCATTTCAGACAGCAGCCCTGGGCCCAGTCCAGCATCCAGAAAGACACTAAGCACATCCTTGGAGGTACTCTGAACCCTTAGTCTTCAATAGGAATTAATGGCACTCAGCATATCAGTGGAAATGCTAAGCACCTTGATGGACTGAGACCCATATGAATTGTGCCTCACAAGAACTTGATATAGAAACCGAAAAAGTGATGACACCATTTCCATCTCATTTCAAATCTCGTATGAAAAGTCTTTTCTTGTCCTTGCCTGTTCTTCTTTGTGTCTCTCTTTTATTATGTCATGTAATCTGAACGCTGAAGTGTTTTGGAATTAAGAGTTTTTCCTTCCTTTGATTTATTGGAACGCTTTTATATAGAAATTTACTAAAAGAAGCCTCTGTTACACTACAGAATCTCCAAGTGTAAAAGTACTAAGAACAACACAAATCTAATAATTATAAATTAAATTATCTAATCCACAGATTAGGAAAAAGAACCACAGTATACGTTTAAATAAAAAATGCCCCTTTTCCCTTCCCATCCCACCTCAGCTTCATCCCTCCAGATGAAAGAATTATTTATTATGTGCAAGACACTCCAACTGGAAACTGGCAGTTTCTCCCTCTCTCTGTATGTTATCCCTGCCTGAGGGGAAATGATGGAGGCCTTATGTTTCCAGGGTAACTTTCATAAAACATGTATACAATACGTGCAGTTTCACTTCCTCTCAGCAGCTTTAGTCAATCTAAAATAATTCTGTTCTTTAGTCCAGAGAGGGGCCTGTGGACCCATGGGATGAAAGAGTTTTAGGTCACATCTACACTACAAACTTTGGTCAACACGAGTTAGGTTGGTGTACAGCCGCTGAAGTTTATATATCACTCAGGTGTGTGCATACTCAGCTGCTTGTGTTGACAATGTGCATACTTACAAGGAGTGCTTGTCTTGCTATACAGTGCTATGCACTATGGGTAGGTATCCTTGTGTGCTATGCACTGCCATCTGGCACAATGCCTTTTGGGACATTTTTGCAGTGTTTTGTGGGATAGGGATTTGCCCACGGATTTCTGGGAGATAAAGCTCAAGTTCCCAGCATGCAACTTTTTCCATCCAATAAAACCTTCCACATCCCATAATTTTAGCACCATTTTTAAAAAAACCTCAAAGAGCCTGAACCCCAGCTGGAGATGATTCTCAACAAGGAGAAAAAGATATAAAAATGAAGAAAGGAGGCCCTAAATTTCTTCTCCCCCTTGTTTCTACTCAGGACATCAACAACATTTGAAAGATTAAGGAAGGCTCATTGAACTGGGGGAGTGGCCTGGCTGAAAGAATTCAGCCAGACTGCTGTAAGCATATGGTGAGAGAAACCTTTTGCTTTAAATTCACTTAGCTTGTTAAGTTAGATTTTAGTTTGTGTTTTACCTTTTGTTTCTTTGTAACCAATTCTGACATTTACGCCTCATTACTTCTAATCTCTTAAAGTCTATCTTTCTGTACAATACCGCGTTTACAATGGTGCCAGTGGCACCATGGCACCTGGCCCGCTCCGCTTGAGGCCCCAGGCCCCACCAGCTCTTCTCTGCCCTCATGACATACATAAAGGCTAAAACTATCCATATACCATTATTATAAGCATGTGATTTGAACTATACAGCTATTCATAGTAATTTGGTGGAGGTCAATCATATGAGAGCATGTGCTAGATGTAGCTCATTCTGCACATCAAGGCTTTTTTCTAGAATTCACTGTCCAGTCTCATACAGTCGTTTATGGTTGCTGCTGTTTGATCTTTCCATCTCAAAACAAGTTTAAAAGCTGTTATTCTTTAGCTTCTTGTAACTGCAAGAAAACCAAATTCTCTCTCTTACCACTATAGTGAGGACATGGAATAAGGGAATCAATGTAGAACTTCCCTTTGCTAAACACCACTTGCTCCCCTATGTGCTCTATTATGGAAACTTGTGTTAATATGATTTGCACAGAGTACACAGACTGCTGGTTGGTCATGCCAGCTGATCACATGTTGACCAATTTGCAAAAAGCAGTCACAATTGATATCTATAAAGCATGAGCTTGTAATGAATGTACGCCATGGGTAGTTTGTTTCTGTACGACAAAGAGCTTTTTACGGAGGACCAGCTACATAAGGATATTTTGCCCTCCTGTAGGGGATCACAAAACATTTTACAAATATTTATTAACTGAACATCACAATAATCTTTGTTAGAGAGATGACCGTTAGCCTCATCTTACAGGTGCATACACTGAGTCTGAGTGACTTGCCCAAGATCACAAAGCAAGTCAGTGTTTACTTTTGGGGTGAACACCTGAGTCAACTAATGTCAATGGAGTTTTGTCATTAACATCAGCAGGGCCAGGATTTCAACCCAGGACTCCAACTCCACCATATTATCTGATAGACACCACCACCTCCCCTCAGATAAAAGTTTTATATTTAAAAGTACATTAAGAGGGATGTACTATAGGTAGACTAGGGTGACCAGATGTCCCAATTTTATAGGGACAGTCCCGATTTTTGGGTCTTTTTCTTATATAGGCTCCTATTACCCCCCATCCCTATCCCGATTTTTCACACTTGCTGTCTGGTCTCCCTAAGGTAGACGAAGGTATATTTATAATCATAATTATAAAACCGGCACTTTTTTACCTATACTATAAAAAAAGTATATAATTACACCTAAAAGAATTTTAAGATCTTTTCATTATTCCTTTCATTTTTTATCATTTACTTTTTGCATTTCTCAGCTTGGAGAAGAAAATGAAGCTATTCATTTTCATGTCATGTACATTTAATTACAATTCATTTTCACTTTCATGTTAACAAGCCCTATTCCAATGCAATAGTGCATGTGTTACAAACTCAGAGGATAGTATTTATTATTCTTAAAAGCATCTACTGGAATTATAAACAATTGAAACATTTCTATTTGTTTGAGAAAAGATTATTTTAAATCACTTTTATTTTTGTGCAGCAAATTTGACCTTAGTGTCTCTCTAATTCAATTTGAAACCTTTTATTTTAGAATGTTATATTGATCCAGCAGCAAACTAATAATACTTTGATCTTTTTCATTAGTAGTCAAAAGCAGGCTTCAATAAATGTTCATTTTTGGATATGTTAGTGAGTCATTGCTTTAAAGGAATGTTGTCAAAGTCGACAGGCCCCAAATGTGATCTCTCCCCTTTCAAACAATAAAAAAGTAGCAATACCATAGTCTTAAAATCCATTCTCCAGTATAGAAGAGGTCATCAGCCTATACAAGACAGGCTGCAAATATCTTAAAAAATCAATGTTTGTTTGAACTGCAACCAAACAAATCCTCCTTCCCAGGAACCTGAATTCCTAACACATGGTGCTCCCCTGGGTCTCTTGTTGTTGATTTTGTTTTTTGTGGGGGAAGGGAGGACTGTGCTTGTTAACCCTAACAACATAGAAAGTGTAGTATACAACAACAAACAAAGATTACAACACGTTCACAAAAGAACATTGCTAAAGAAGGTTGGAGGAGTGAGTTTATTGTAGGGATGTAATAAGCATCTCAAGGAAGAGAGTAAAAATGCCAGGAGAGTCTTTGCAGCACATAAAGAAGGAACCAAAAGAAATTTAGAGCTTACAACATTATATCGCACTGAAGACTAATAGCCTTGGTGATGTGGACAAAGACAGAATGAACCAACCAGCATCTCTATCCTATGGGACAGGGAGAGCAAGTACAGCTAAAACAGAAAATCCCCTCTCTTCCCCAGCAGCTTTCCTTCTGTACATCAGCTTGGAAAGAAGAAAGCAATCCCTACCTCTGAGCCAGGACAAATGAGAAAGGGCCTCCTCCCCTATAATAGCTTGGAGAGGGACCAAAGAGACCACATGCACCTGTCCACCTCCCTCTTCAAAGCTCTCTTTCCTGCTCTTGCTCCTCCTCCCCCTGAAGTAAGTGGCCAAACTCCAGCTGATTTTAATGAAAATACGAATGGATCCCCCAAGAGAAGAAAAGAGCCTTCCCCTTCCCATCAGCTAGTAAGAATAAGGAGAAAGAGAGAGAACCTTTCATTTTCTGAGAGGGGGAGCTGCTAGTCTAGGAGAATATGCTGGAATGGCAAAATGAGTGCCTGAAATTGCTACTGTTTCCTTGAGCACCTATTGTAATTTAACGTCCGTTCAACCTATGAACTGGCTAATCATCATCAGCACCCGACAGATGGGGTGATATATAGATGAAACAAGAAATAAACTAGAAAGTCAAGTTAAAATTGAAATTCCAAGGAGACAAGAAGCAAGGGCAGGAGAGAGGGGATCTGTTTTTGCCAAACGGACAGGGACAAAAATCAGCAGAGAAAAGATATCGACTGGTTTCTAATAGTCTAAAACAGCAGAATACCAAAAACAAAAAAAATTGAAACAAAAGGAATATAATCTAATACTTTAAGTGGGGTTTTGGGAGCCAGTCTTGCTTTGTAACCCTAGGGAAAGCATTTTAACCTCTCTCTCTATCTCAGTTTCCATATCCATGAACTGGGAATAACACTATTACTTACCCCAAATGTCTGTGTAGTTTAACGAACATCTGTAAGGGGCTTTGAGACTTTCAGATGACAAATGCAAAGTAACTGTTTCTAAAATGTAAGTGTCCTTTTAAACTACTGCCTTACTCGGTCCTGGTTCCAGGATGATGCAGCAAAGGCTCGCACCAGCCTCCAAACCTGCGGCCAGTGCCAGCTCTCATCGAGGATACCAGATATCTATGCTGTTTTCCCCCCCTCTAACGAGGGGTGGTAGGAGGGAAATAGCTCCATTATTTATTCGGCAGTCGCCACCTTTATTTAATACCCTACGGCATCTTTTAACGTGCATCGGCTCCCTCCACCCCTTTTCAGCCTACAGCCGACACAACGAAGATACATGACGTACCCAGCAATGCTTTGAGGGGACTCTGGGTATGGTAGTTTGCTGCCTCATCACCTGATGCTGTGGGCAGGCGCTGTGGGGAGTTTGTAAGAACTACAAACCCCACCAAGCAGCGCGACTGGTGGTCTGGCTGGTGCAAGCTCTGTTACTTTTGCATGCTTGGAAAGCGGGCTACTAGTAGCAGAGGGTTGAGCGTGTTGGTTTGCAGTTCTGAGCTAAATGGCTTTTCCCGGGACAATGTATTAATGCAGAGATCCTTTTTGCTTTTATTTTATTTTTCCCCCCAACGCTAAGGTGTTGCAATGGTGGGATTTATTGATAACCTGGTGGCATTACAAGATCAGTTGTGTCTATTGCAATTAAGTTTCAAGAATCTGGATGTGGGGGAGACTGCAGAGAACTGAGCATGCACTTGTAACTGTGCCTGTCCACCGGAATTGCTTCTGGTTGCACCTTTTATTTGTCTGTGTAGATTTTTAATATTTCCAATTTGTAAAAATAATTTATTATTATTTGGAAGCGGCTACCCGTCAGGAGCATGCATCGGTTTGCAGTGCTTACCAAGCAAACTGCGGCAAGCCCGGTATGTAAAGGGCCAGGGTCCTGCAGGAATGGAAGGAGAAACGTGGCTTTGCGATGCATTGCCTCGCTGGTGGAGGGGAAACAGCACCAGCAGCGCTTTACCCAGCGTACTCGCCCGGGGAGAGAAGGACTCGTGCGTTGGAACAGCGCTGCTAAGGCCTCTGCAGTGAAAATCAACGAGAAGACGAGCAGGGAGAAAATCCTGACGCTGGAGTCCATGAACCCCCAGGTGAAAGCGGTGGAATACGCCGTGAGGGGCCCCATTGTCCTGAAAGCTGGCGAGATCGAGAAGGAGCTGCGAAAGGTGAGGCGCATGGCGAGGCGGGGGTGAGCGCTCGGGCTGATTCCCAGACCACTTCCCTACAGTCCTGGGTGCCGGGCAGAGGGAGATGGGCGACCCCCTTTGTTCTTCCGGCCACTTGGCCAGGTGTTGCTCTCTTTCTGCCGGGGGCCGTGCTGGGCCAGCCCCTGGCCACTCCTCCGCTGCAGCGGCTCCTGATTGGGGCTGGGGGAACCCAGGAAGGAATGCACGTTCCTGCCCGTCCCCTCCTGCACGTTGATAATCAGCGGCAGAATTAGCAAAAGAAAACATGGTAAATATCAGACACAGCCTGCGCTTCCTCAAGCCCCCCACTTCCCCGCTGCTTGCTTCCCCTAAAGTTTCAGGAAATGGCTTTGTAACCACTTCTATATAAGGCATTGACAGGGTGAAATTGGGGGGCTGTGAAGTTCTATCTAAATGGACAGTCAGGTTAAAAATTAATACTTAAAATAATTTTATTACCTTTGTTAGACTCTTACATTAAAACTTAACTAGTTTTCTCCCCTTACCACTTTTTTTTTTTTTTTTTTGCAGTTGAGTCAGGGTGCTGAATGAAACCATGTTTTTGTCATCACCCATTTTTGTTACAGGATTTTGTGGGAAATGTCTTGTCATTTTATGTAACTTCACAATACCTAGAGCAGGGGTCGGCAACATTCGGCACGCGGCTCGCCAGGGTAAGCACCCTGGTGGGCCGGGCCAGTTTTATTTACCTGCTGACGCGGCAGGTTCGGCCGATCGCGGCCCCCACTGGCCGCGGTTCGCCGTCCCGGGCCAATGGGGGCGGCGAGAAGCCGCGGCCAGCACATCGCTCGCCCGTGCCGCTTCTCGCCGCCCCCATTGGCCCGGGACGGCGAACCGCGGCCAGTGGGGGCCGCGATCGGCCGAACCTGCCGCGTCAGCAGGTAAATTAAACTGGCCCGGCCCGCCAGGGTGCTTACCCTGGCGAGCTGCGTGCCGAACGTTGCCGACCCCTGACCTAGAGTAATATAGCCCTCATCCTGACTGGTGACAGGCATGCTAGCGCAGTAGAAATAAATAATATCAATACTTCCCCCCTCCCCAACTCAGTTAACTGTCCTTGTCCTTTTAAAATCTTGATCTGATGTAGTATAGCACTATATGTACAAGAAGTGTCAATAGTTATAAAACTAGTCAGGCCTCTTTGGAGGTGGAAGAGGAAAAAGACAATAAACAAATGCTCTCTCCAAAACATTTGTTACTATCTCCTGCCTCATTGCACACGTCAACTGACATATACACTGTGAAAGCAGTATTTACTTTTCTTTTTCTGCCTTGCCCCTCTAACACTCTTTGGTGTAATCCAGTGCCCCTTTGTGTTTACACAAAAAGGTGAAAAAAATGAGGAGTAATTGTGGCACCTTAGAGACTAACAAATTTATTAGGGCATAAGCTTTCGTGGGCTAAAAAGGTAAGTGATCAGTTTTCCCTATACAGTGGGTGCATTTAAAATATTCACTCTAATTTTAGAGCTACTATATGTTTAAGTGGTGTTCTCAATTTTAAATATCGGGAATATCCCTGAAACGTATTATTTCTAGAACTGAAAAGGTCTTAACTACATCCACTATACCCATCATAGTTTTGAATACTTCAGGTTCCTGTTACTCCCTTCTTTTTTTTTCAAGCTGAAGTCATTAAGGCTATGTCTACACTACAGCTTATGTCAGCATAATTTGTTGCTCAGGGGTCTGAGTAAACCAGGGATCGGTAACCTGCGGCACGTGTGCCAAAGGCGGCACGTAAGCTGATTTTTAGTGGGACTCTGCTGCCAGCCAGGGTCCAGGCTGCCGGCCCGCTCAGCCCGCTGCCTGCCTGGATGAACAGAACCCCAGGCCAGCAACGGGCTGAGAGGGGCCGGCGGCCAGGACCCCGGCTGGCAGGAGCTGGCAGCCGCATCCCCAGACCAGCAGCAGGCTGAGCGGCTCAGTCTGAGTGGCTCAGTCTGCCGGTCTGGGGTTCCTCTGCTGCCCGCGCTGCCAGTCTGGGGTTCCATCTGCTGGTCCCTGTAAAATGTAAAATGTATTACTGGCACGCAAAACCTTAAATTAATGAAGACTTGGCACACCACTTCTCAAAGGTTGCCGACCCCTGGAGTAAACCAACCCTGTGAGCAACGTAAGTTACACCGACATAAGTGCTAGTGTGGACAATGCTATGTCGGTGGGAGAGCTTCAGCTACCGCTGCTCATAGGGGTTGAAATAGTTATGCCAAACGGAGAGCTCTCTCCCATGGGCTTAGAGCGACGACATTAGAGAGCTTACAGTGGCGCAGCTTCACCAAGGTAAGCTCTCTAGCGTAGCCATAGCCTTAGACTCATGTTTTCTAAAATGGTCAATGGTTGTGTGGCTCCATCTTTAGGTATTTTATTTATTCATCTATTTTAAATGTGCCCAACATGAGACCTTGGGCCTGTTTTTTGGAATATTGAGCACCTACATTTGGGAGTTGTGGATCTTTTAGCATGTCTGAAGACTGGGCCCAGAGTGTTCCAAGTTAGGTACCAAAATCAGTCATTGCTTTAGAAAATTTTGGCCTTAACACCTTGGCCTCAGATTCCTCATCTGTAGAATCCCTACTGATGTTAAAAAAAACATTTTAGTGATTTAGGCATTGTTATTAATAGCAGTGTTTACACCACAGCTTTCCTGATCAATGTGGACAGACTTTTATAATCTATAACATATATAAACCTGAGGAAAAGTTATGAGTAGCTCGAAAGCTTGTCCTTTTCTTGAGCAGAAGTTGGTCTAATAAAAGATATTACCTCTGGTTTTGGTTTGTGGAGGATCTTAGTGAGGGGCCTTGTGAAGACTGACTGGCAAATGTGTGTAGAAGAATACTATAGATGGGCTAAATGCAACAAATGACCACAAGTTTTGCCTTTCCAAATTATTTGGTTCTCTTTTGTCATTATTTATATGATGGATGATTTGGATTCAGAGAGGTTGAGCTTTGCACAAATGATTTTCTGAGTGTAATTCAGTAATGCTAAAAAGAAACTTTTCAAAAGCCCCTTTAAATGTAAACTCCGTTTTTCAGTCATGTCCTGGAGAGAGCTCTAGGGGAGGTCCTAAAACTGTGGTATTATTTATTTGTTTGTTTGTTTTTAATTTCACACCTAAATTGAAGGGATGATTTCTCTGCCTCTTGCGGAGTTTGCTCCCTCTGTGCTATCTCTCCGATGCATTATATTTCAAAACATTTCTTGGGGATTGGCCTCTAAAACTCACTTGCAGGATTGTCACCGTCACTCTGTCATACAATGGAACTCTGTGCTATCTATGATTTTAGGAATAAAATATAAACACTTCCAGCATATTCAGTGACTATATGTTTGTTTTGCTAATTAGTGTTGTCCCCTACCTTGATTATGGTTGGAAAAAGCCTTTTTATGAAACCTGGAAAACAAATGAATATATTTTCCCAGTTCTTCAATCCTTCTCTCTGTAAGCATATGCATGCATGATACACAAGCTACCTCACTGGCTAAACGGGCTAACCTTTTGAGAGCCCCTTGTTAACATAAGAAAAAGTCACTGCTAATGGTTTTTATAAAATGCAATTTTCAGCTGTTTGGCTCCTGCTTTGTGGCAGATTTTTCCATGTAAAAAACAAGTTTTTCTTTCTCAAAACAGCACAATGGAATATTATCAATGGCCATCTGTATTTAGGTCCACGTGACTATGCACCGGCTGAAGACAAATAAAGCAAAGATAGTTTACTGAGCCAACTAGTGCCTAATGGGAAGGGGGAGGAGGAGGAGATGTGAGAAAGCTGAGTAAGTGTATCTGCAAAGAACGTTGTGATCCACCTAAATATGCAAAAGCAGCTGCAGTCAACACTTTCCTTTCTTGCTGTTGTGCTCAAGTTGTTCACTCCTTCTTGCATTGAATCCTTAACAGCATTCTGACAGGCACAGTTATGCACTTCGAACATCTATTCCTTAAACAATACCTCAGCTAGTAGAATGCTGTTCTATACAAGCAGTGGGTGGCTTTTTATGAACAGAATGATAAATTCCGAGTACCATAATTTATAGTTGAAATATCTTATGTCATCAGATGCCTACTCTAAGTCTATATTTGGCTGCATTGCCGTCAGTATGTGATTGGATGACTTTCAGTTCTGTTTCCTTTTCACAAAAAACACAGTGCGTGCTCTGGCCTTTTGCAGGTTTAGGGACATGGCTGAGAAGGAGCTTGGCTGATTCCCACTGCAGACAGAAGTGATGCTGATGGGTGGGGAGAAGAAGCTTGGAGGATGTGGCAGATGGAGTGTCTTCCCCTTCTCTCTCTGTTGAGAAGGGATGCCAACCCCTTGTCAGTGAGGTTCATACCCCCCCATGCACCTCCATATTCATGACTGCTCCTCATTCTTAGGAAGTGGATGTGTTCAGAGTTGCCTTTTCCCCCCCATCTTCTTTTGCATAAGAGGTTGAAACTCGCTCTGTCTAATATAAACTGTGCCATAGTTATTAAGAAGTGACCAACAGTCTCATTAATTTTTTTCAGTACAATTACATTTCATATTGGCATGTCAAGCTGAACACATTACCAAAGTATAAAATAAAAAGCCTCTCCCACAGGCAATGTGTCCAGGATAGGTGTCCGTTGTGGTTTGGAAGATTTATCTTGATGTCTTTGTCATTTTATTGTACTTTTCTGACATGGTGGCCAGTGGTGTCCTATTCATTTTGCAGTATCATTCTTTCATTTCAGGGTTACACACAGTTTTTCCTCCTCACTTCTTGACTGAAGAGGTTTTGATTATTTTTGATAATTTAAGGAAATGCTTTTTCTTGAACTCCCTCCTATTTTGGACATTGGAGTGGTCTTGTTTTTTTTAAGTTTCTCTTGCAATGTAATGTATGTGGGTCTAATCCTGAAGACCACTTTGACACTCCAGCCACAAAAGAATAAGATTGCTTGCTTAGTTGTGCAGGTGGAGCACATTCTATGTGAACTGCATGGATTTCACTGGATTCCAGCTTACACCAATGTAAAAAAAATCAAGTTTTTAATCTATAGAAAATGGGCTGGCTGAAATGTTAATTTGGTTTTTGACTAAATGAATTTTTTTGTTGCAAAAAGTGTCCGCTTTCTGCAAAAGATTTTTACTTTTGTTGAAAAACCAAACACCCCAAAAACTTTGGCTGAAAACTGAATTTTTATTCGGAGATGCCACCACAGTGTCTCGTGGGTATTGTAGTCTGGGTGACTTATGCCCCAGTTTTCTATGGTCTGGGCTCCCCAGCTGGGCTGTCTCCCCCATGGTGGCTTAGCAAGCAGGAGAAGACTGTATTGCATCATGGGAAATGTGGTCCAGCCAGGAGGACTGGGCCATAGAAAAGAAGTGGGCCATGAGACACATGAAATGTAGCTCTCAAGAGACATTGCAGTGGCATTTTCAAATAGAAATTTTTCAGATTTTGACCAATATTTTCCGCAGGAAAAACTTCACTTTCTGACCAACTGCAAGATAAAATTTCCATGCTTTGGGTCTTGGCTACCATGTAGACCCTTTCCCTATTTGAGCACCATTGTGATAGTTGAGAGTAACTGCTCCTTCTGGTAGTAGTCGCTGTTGTAGGTTTGAATTTCAGAACGCCTGGAGGCAGTGTGCTTTCAGGGGAAGGGCCTTCAACATCTACAATTTGCTTCTCCCGGCTTCTAGAGATTGCTGACTTTTGAGGCATGGTGCAGAGTTCACTTTGGCTTTTGCCAAGGAGAAGCACATGGTGGTGGTATAGTGATTGGAAGAGGCAGGATAGGGGGATTCTTTTTTGTTGACCCTTTTTAGTGCTGGTTTGGAAATGAATTTTTTTTTTAAATAAGATAGATGATAGTCATATTTTTAAATTAAAAATTAAACAGAATATATTGAAGAGCAAAATATTTGTTGTAGAAATGCATGCTCATTGTTGACCTCTCCTACTTTTCAAATCAACACATTCTTGGAATGGAATTTTCTTTGCTCTATTGTTACAAAAGTTAATTTAATACAAATCACCATTGTATTCTGAGGGGTTGAGCTCAAAATACTCCCAGTGCTCAGATAGTTTCATCACTGCCAGAACCCCAGAACTCTTATTTGCAATATATGTAGGAAGCATTTTCAGACCAGGGTGACTAAAGTTTATCCCATTGAACTCCACAATAGGGTCTGCAGTCACTCGCCTTTAAGGAGACAGCAGTGTCCCATCTTATTCGAAGCACCCAATGCAATGTACTCTATTTTAATGCTGATTTATTGCCACCTCCCAGCAATTGCCAGTGTGTGTCCCCCAGCCTCAAATACATTCCCCCTAGTTTAGACAAAGTTTCAGTGCCCCTTTGTAAACCTTTAATAGTCATTAAAAATGTTATTTCAGTTCAGGAATTAAGTACCAACTTCCCTCCTCCCACGGGGCTGGAGCTGGAAGCACCTGCTTGCCCCGCTGCGGGGGGAAGCCCTGAGTCTCTGCCCCTCCCACCCCCTTGCGAAGCTGTGTGTGGCTCCCGACTGATTTTTTTTCTGTTGGTCAGTGGCCCCTGATAGAAAAGGTTCCCCACCCCTGTGGTAGGCAAAGAACTGAATGGGCCTGGAGATTGAAGTATGTTTGAGGGGTAAGATCTGCAGGTCAGAATTTAAACATACACTCTGACAATAGTATCTTCTAAAGTGAAACTGTCAAATTAAGTCACACGTTGTATACAAATGATTTTCTTTATTCATGTTGTCAGTAACAACTTATATTGGTTCAAGTGAAAATTTTATATTCATTTTACTCTTCACTATTTAAGCCAGGCGTCAGCAACCTTTCAGAAGTGGTGTGCCGAGTCTTCATTTATTCACTCTAATTTAAGGTTTCGCGTGCCAGTAATACATTTTAATGTTTTTAGAAGGTCTCTTTCTATAAGTCTATAATATATAACTAAACTATTGTTGTATGTACAGTAAATAAGGTTTTTAAAATGTTTAAGAAGCTTCGTTTAAAATTAAATTAAAATGCAGAGCCCCCCAATCGGTGGCCAGGACCCGGGCAGTGTGAGTGGCACTGAAAATCAGCTTGCGTGCCGCCTTCGGTTTAAGCCATTGGTTTACTTTCTGTACTTACCTCTGTTTGGATAATGGCAGTAATGAAATCATTTTCACTTTAATAGTCCTAATTTCAGGTTTCATGTGCTGTAATGTTTGGGTTAAAAATACTGGTGTGACTGTTTGTTTGGTAACTCCTTTTTTTTTCCTTTTGAGGTTTTTAAATTGTATGGAAACATCTCTTCTGACTTACTAGCCTAATTTAAGGCTAAATGTGAGTTGACAGTGTCCTGGAGCTATGGAAAAGTACAATAACAAACAGTTTAGACACTGACATGTAGAAATATGATTTGACATTCAGGAAAAACCAACAGTGACATGATTTATTGATCACACTCAAACACAGGATGGCTAATTTAATATGAAAATTGATGTTTAGCCTAATATGTCCTGAGCAGGGGGAGAAAGCGGTAGAAAAACATCTCCCAGGAGATAGCTGTTGACCTCATCAAGACAGAACTGTTCTTCCTCATTTGCCTGCACATGTTATGGGAGATACAGGAGATAATAGGAAGATACAGTAGTGCAGTGGTCTCCAGCCTTTTTACGCCCAAGATCACTTTTTGAATTTAAGGGCAACCAAGGATCTACCCCGCTCACTCCACCCCTCCCTCTCTCCGTTGCTCACTCTCCCCCACTGTCACTCACTTTCATCAGGCTGGGGCAGCGGGTTGGGGTGCAGGAGGGGATTTGGGGTGCTGGCTCTAGGAGGGGGCTCAGGGCTGGGGCAGGATCTTGGGGTGCAGGAGGGGTGAGGGGTGCAAGCACTGGGAGGGTGTTTGGGTGCAGGAGGGGGCTCCGGGCTGGGGCAGAGTGTTGGGGTGCAGGAGCGGGTGCGGGGTGCTGGCTCTGGGAGGGGGCTCCGGGCTGGGGCAGAGCGTTGGGAGGCAGGAGGGGGAGCGGGGTGCTGGCTCTGGGAGGGGGGTCAAGGCTGGGGCAGGGGGTTGGGGTGCATGAGGGGGCACGGGCTGCTGGCTCTGAGAGGGTGGTCGGGTGCAGGCGGGGGTATGGGGTACTGGCTCTGGGAGAGGGCTCAGGCCTGGGCAATAGGATGCGGCCTTCCACTGGGCGGCACTTATCTTGGTCGGAGGCGCAGCGAGGCTAAGGCAGGCTCCCTGCCTGCCCTGGTCCCACGCCACTCCCAGAAGGGGCCAACGCGCCCCTGCAGCCCCTGGGTGGGGCGGGGTGAACATGGCTCTGCGCGCTGCCCCTCTCTGCAGGCACCACCCTCAAAGCTCCCATTGGCCACAGTTCCTCGTTCCCGGCCTGCGGGGGTGGTGCTTGCAGGCAGGAGCAGCGCGTGGAGACCCTTGCTCCCCCACCCCCGGGGGGGCTGCAGGGGCGTGCTATCCACTTCTGAGAGCGGCATGGGGCTGTGGCAGGCAGGGAGCCTGCCTTAGCAGCAGGCAGCCCCACTGTGCTGTGGTGGCAGGAGATTGCGATTGATTGGGAGAGTCCCCAGGATCGACCAGTTGATCAAGATCGATGGGTTGGTGACCACTGGAGTAGTGAAATCTTGCTTTCTGTAACACTGGTGAAAACTGATGCAGATTAGGATGAGAAAGTTGAATTGTTTTATGATTTTGGCAAACATTACTTTTTTGATGTTTTTTTGTGTAAAATCACATGAGTAAAGAGAATGTTATGTGATGTGCAGTTAGTTTTAAAATTTGCACAGAGAACTTATTTCCTCTGCTTTGATAGTTAAGTGGAAAAACATTCTTCAGAAGCAGACGCAACTTTTAAAAAAAATCCCTAAACTTCTAATTTATTTTTCAAGGGTAATTACAACATGCCCTGATAAACACTGCCATATATGTTCAGCAGAATGCAATCCACAAGACACAATAATTCAGTCTTCTCATGAAATATAATGGCAAAATCTTTTCCAAGTTATTCCACTATAATTTAGGAGTTTCTTTAATGGGAGGCCTAATCACATGTACTGAGTATTATATAATTCCTTTATTTAAAAAATGTTAAAATTAAATCTTACATATATTTTTTTTATTTGCATGGACATTCCTCTGACTGGAATCTTGCTTGTACATTTAAATAAAAATAATCATCTTTTGCAACATACTCCTGTTGTTTGTAGTCTAGCCACTGGCTCTTAGTACCACCGATTACCTCATCCTAGTCCAGGGGACATTAAGGCTCATCACTGCTATTTCAAGTCAGAATCCAGACTCATTTTCCTTCCCCATCAATTACAGTTCTTGTCAGCTTGAATTATACATGCATAACACAAACTCAAAGCCATGCTCTGTGGTAAGCAGGTCAGGTTTTTTTGCTGCTGAGAGCTGGTTTAATAACAGAAGATTAGAATGCTAATTCAGGCCTTGAAGTTCCTATGAGTTAGGTGCCCGAGGGTGGTGCTTTTTAGGTCATTTTTAAAAAAGTACTTGGCCTCTGGGGTACCCAGCTCAGTTGTGGTGTTTTTTTGTCTTCTCGTCCCATTAATTATGTAACCTTCTCTTATTTGTGCAATCTACAACACAGACAGGCCTGGTTTATGTAAGGAATTAAAAAAAGAAACGTTTCTCTAATGTGGGCACAGCTAGAGAGCTGAGACCTGTGAGAGGAGAGAGGAAGAGATGGTGATGAAGGCGAAACAATGAGAGACAGACAAGAATGGGCAAAGACTGAAAATAAAGGGATAGTGGGGATTTCAATGAAAGGTGGAGAGCTGCAGGGGTAGAAGAGGCAAACTGAACCTATTCCAAAGGAGATGACACACAGACTGGGGAAAGGGAGTGTTAATGGAGATGATGGAACCTTTTGTTTCTAGGTTGCCAGTTGAAATCCAGCCCAAGAAGGTAGCAACTGAAAGTTATTGCCTGTCATAACTTCAGTCCAGTTCCAGTCAAAACCCACCATCCCTGCAATTATCCCTCTTGCTGACAATCTCAGCAGAAGGGCTAAAGAGCGAGTCTTTCATCCCCAGACTTGAGGTGAAGCACTTGGACACTTGCACAACAGCTTATTGTGTTCACTGGTTCTTAATCTCCCCCTGCACCCTCCTCTTCTACCCCTCCCGCAAAAGACTTCTTCAGTATACAGAGCTGTCAATACAGCATCTATTTCCAGACCTAGACTTGCACACTTCTGGCACTTCCTTCATTTAAAAAAAAAAAAAAGCGGGGGGGGGGGGGGGGGGAGGGGAAGGACACATTGAAGTAGAAATGGAAAAGATTACAGTTGTGTTATTATGCATAAATTTATTCCTGTTTCCTACATTCCTCTGACAGGTTTCCACAGCTCTGTTAACTCTAGAGTGAGGAAAGGTGAGGGCATGTGTGGCAGACAGGGTTCCAAGGAATTGATGCCTTTTGTTGGTTAACTAACTAGGGCTCTATCTTTACTGCTAAAGAAAGGTAGGTTTTTACTGTGGGATAACTAATGTGCATTAGCCATCCAACTGTAAAATCCCAGTGGAGACAAGGCACTGTAGTTTTACCATGAAGTAAGTTAGGCAAGGTCAGTCATGGGCAGGGGAGGGTATAGTGTTGACCTTGTCTAGGTACCGCACGGTAAAACCTACAGGTACCTTGTCTCTACTGGGATTTTACAGTGAGATAATTATTGTGCTTTTAAAAAACCCCAAACCATCTCCCCCATACACTTTTTGGCAGGGAAGTCATAGCCTAGATTTAAGGAGCAGGTAATATATTTACTTTTCTGCAATGCAGGCTCTAAGTGCTATGAGGTTGGCTAGACCTCATTAAACTAATCCCTCCCTCCCTCCCTTTACAGTCTAACGTGGGAGCCCTGCTGTACGTGCGGAAAGGCTAGTCTCTCGCATTTCACTGAAGAATGAAGAGGTGGTTTCTGTATACCTCCTTTTTTTTTTTTTTTTTTTTTTTTTTTTTTTTTTTTTTTTTAAACCAAGGAATGCTGTAGCATTTATGGACGAAAAGTGACAAGCTGCATGACTTGTTTGTGTTGGTCATTTTCTTCTTTGTCAAGATGTTTCTGTTCCAGTTTTGTTAATATATGGCTGCGGAACTGTTATGTGGTCCCTTTGAACTGTGTTTTACAGCTCAAAACAAGCATAATATAGTGTCTTACTCTAAGGCAAAATTCCAACTCTTATACAGTGAACCAAATCCAGCCTTGTTGTAAGCAAGAGCAATTGCCATTACTGTCAATAGGAGTTTTGGCTACATTCTCCAGAGCTGATTTTGGCCATTTCTTTGCGCCTTTTTGTTTGTAATTTTAAACTTAAAATCAAATGAAAATGGCCTTTGTTCTCTGTGGACCTCCAGCTTATTTGAAGAAAGCAACATATTCCCAATCCATTATTTTATTAGTCAGAAATGATACTTAATGCTGAGGAACAGGAAAGGATGTAATTCCGGTCCAGTAAAACTATTGAACCCTAAAAATCAGATTTTGAATTATGAAGGATCTGTAATTCATTCTAAGCACTTCTCCTGTGTAAATCCAGAAGGCTCTGTCTTGACAAGCAAAAAGGGTGTGTCTTTTTAAATTGTGTTGGCTTAAAATTTTGAAAAACACATTCTTTGAGTCTATTGAGTCAGGGTAAGGTAAGACCTTCAGCTGCATCTTGCCTCTCTACCTGTTCCATTTCAAAGGAAGCTTGAATGTTATCGTTTGCCTGTCTCTGAATGGCATCATCTGTTGTAACAGAAATCGACTAAGATCTTAGTCCCATGGCGACCATTGTTACCTTCACCACATCCAGTCTCTATGCTAATACCCACTGACTTCTTGGTAAAGAAATGTAACAGTAACGTAAGTCCTGTTCATAACACTTGATGCAGACAAAAGAAGACAGTTGCATTGCCTGGTCCTAAAACCAGTGCACTTAAAGCTTTTTTTTCTATTCTTTTTTTTCCTTTTAAAGAGAGCTCTGATTACAAATTAGCGTTCAAGTGCTTTCCCTCTATTCTCATAATGGATTCAATTCCTCATAGGACAGGGGTTCTCAGACTGGGGGTTGGGACCCCACAGGGGGTCGTGAGGTTATTACGTGGGTTGTCGCGAGCTGTCAGCCTCCACCACAAACCCTGCTTTGCCTCCAGCATTTATAATGGTGTTAAATATATTAAAAAGTGTTTTTAATTTATAAGGGGGGGTTGCACTTAGAGGCTTGCTATGTGAAAGGGGTCACCAGTACAAAAGCTTGAGAACCACTGTCATAGGAGAAGTACGGCTAGAAAAAACAGCCAGCTGTTTAGATTTCACAGATCAAAAATTTTAAATGCTAGTGTTTTTACTATTAACATTTACATCAGTTAACATCTAAAATCCCCAATCATGGCCACACTGTCCTAGTATCTGTGCAAACACATAATGTAGTACGACACATTTTCTAGCCATAGAGCTTGCAGTCTAACTAGACAAGACACAAACATTAATTAGGCAGACAGTGCATAAACAAACAATCAAAAGAACTAAACTTGTTTACATTTATTTCCTGTCTTTTATTTTCCTCAAGTCATCCTGCTTCCCCTCCCTTCCCTGTCTCCTGTTCGGTTACCCCAGCCAGTCTGCTTCACCACTGTTGACCCCAAATGCTCTCCTTTCATCCTGCCCACCTCACAGATGTAGTTTCAGGTCCAGTCTGGAGAGGAAGAAGGGGGTGGGAAATAAGTTACAGAATAGCCAGAAATGTATAAAGGCCTTGTTATGGAGGATCTCTGGGTAGATGGGGGCATTATGGTTTTCATTGCATCATCTGCTGACGTTTCCTGACTGGCTTCTCTTTCCCCATGGCCCGCCAGCAGGTTCTATAACTATTCTTTTACCTGAGATAATGTTATGGGGCAGGTGTGTAAGACTTTTGTTGCTTTGGGGCAGGGTGAGTAATGCATGTGATTATGTGCAATTTAAGATTTTCATTACCTTACCACAAAACTGTGTTCTGGTGTATTGGACTGCTTGTCTATGGTCATTTGCAGTATGACCCTGCAAACAAAGCTGTCATAGAATCCAAACTCTCTGAACCCAAAGGCTCAGTCTCCAGGGGGGCTTTCAGCTGAGTTATAACACGGCTTTATGGGACCTGTTTAAAGCTGGCTGTGGCTGAGCTGGGTTCTGATTATGACCTTATGCTTCACTGCTTACTCAGACAAACCTGTTAGAGTCAGAAGTGTGTGATTGGGCTCATGATTGAGCTGGCGAGTGTGGACAGGGACCAGATGGACGTGAAATCCATTTTAAAAGTGTATTGTAGCCTTGGTGTCTACCAAGGCCACCATTTAAACTTGATTTCACCATGGTTTAGCCCTGTCAACAGAAGCTAGATCAAACTTTATCTAAAACCCAGTTGGGCCATAATAGAATCTAGCACAGGGGTCGGCAACGTTCGGCACGCGGCTCGCCAAGGTAAGCACCCTAGCGGGCCGGGACAGTTTATTTACCTGCTGACGCGGCAGGTTCGGCCGATTGCGGCCCCCACTCGCCGTGGTTCACCGTCCCGGGCCAATGGGGGCGGCGGGAAGCTGTGGCCAGCACATCCCTCGGTCCGCGCCGCTTCCCGCCGCCCCCATTGGCCCGGGACGGCAAACGGCGGCGAGTGGGGGCCGCGATCGGCAGAACCTGCCGCGTCAGCAGGTAAATAAACTGGCCCGGCCCGCTAGGGTGCTTACCCTGGCGAGCCGCGTGCCGAACGTTGCCGACCCCTGATCTAGCAACTATTGCTAAATTCTGTTTGTTTCATAGTGCAGGAAAGGTTCTCTTTAACTTGTAGGCATTGTTGGCAGCATGCTTCTTTAAACTTGGGTCAATACCTGTGTAGACAAGGCCTAAAAATACTTGTAAAATATTTCTAAATTCTTCCTAAACTGGTATGTAATGACTTCAAACGTGCTTAAAGAATTTTTTTCCCCTAGAGTTTGTTACTCATTATGCAAGTGTAACACTATGGGGGTTCACCCAAACCAGTAGGAGGTTGTGTCACCTTCTGCCGTGTGACCCCGGGTGCTTGTGTGCTTGCCGCATTGGCTCAGAGCCCTGATACCATGCTCAGAGCACAATGGCCTCACCCTGGCTTCCACCAGCCTGATTATTCCTAAGGTTGAGACCAACAGTCCTGAGTCTCTCCAAAACCATCTCCCCTGCAGTGTCCAGTCTCTCTTACTAGACCCTCACAGAAGTTAAGTTTATTGCCTCCACAGAGACTGATCACACAGCTGAGGACTTAGCTGAGGACTTCGCCCTTCAGTTTGACACACAGAACTGAGATAGTTTTGTAATAAAATAAGAATATGTTTATTAACAAAGAACAGATATGAATGTGATAAGCAGGGATCCTAGTTTTCCGTGATTAACCCCCCCCCCCCCAATTCTCCAATAAAAAAACATTAAAATCTGTGTTTTTCTGCGATTAAAATAAAATGCTGAACTTTAGTTTCCCTAGTCACAATATATAGAGGTATCAGTAGAATAAAATGTTTTATTGTTATATTTAAAAATTTTAAGCAAGTTAGAAGCCTACCATCAATATGAAATTTGTCCTTGCCAAACTCAGTGACATGGTCTTATGGGGTGATTTTTTTAAAAACGTTTTCAGCATCTTTTCATAACTTTAATTACTCACGTCTGGAGGCTGAAGTGAAAAATGAGTTGCATGAAAACACAAATCCCTATATGCCATTGAATAACCTCTGTACGCCGGAAGCAGTTTATTGGAGTATGTCTAGCTATGTAAATTTAAAGCGCAATCAAAAATCAACCATAAGAAGGAGAGGTTACACACATTGTATAAGTGACACTAGAACTTTCAGTAAAATTTAGTTAATGTATGTTTTTATTTTTTCACAAAATATAAAAACTAAAGATTCTCTATAAAAACACAAATTCCTTGTTTTTCCATCGCAAACGGATTTCTAGGATCCCTGGTGATAAGTAAGAATAAAAGACACGGACATGGTTAAAAGTAAAACAAAACAAAACATGCTTTTTAGTGACTAAAACTTAACTTCAGCATGTTGCAATCTTTTGTCTAAACAGGTTTTTCAGTTCCAGCTACTCTTGGTTTTGAGGCCAAGAGGATCCACTTTTCATTAGCTCAATGGGCACCACTTCCCCTTTGTCCCCTAGACCAGTGGTTCCCAAACTGGGGTTCAGGAACCCCTGGGGGTTCACAAAATGTTACAGGGGGTTCTTGGGGGGGGGGGAGAGAATTCCCTAATGGCTGACAGAGCTGTCCCTAGGAACCCTGGGCAGCATGGGGCCAGCAGCCTGGAGCCCCTGGACTTCCAAGAGCTAAACAGATCAAAGTAAGCATATCTATCACACTGAGATTTAAACTTCAAGACTTCTTATAAGACATGGAAAGGGAGGTGGATATTTTTTGTTGTTTTTAAAATTAAATAGGCAGCTAGTATTGTTTTTAAAATTATTATGAAGAACAAGTTTAAGCTTTGTTGTAACGTGCGTTGTTTGCCTGGACTGCTCAAGATCTGAATGCTTGTGTAGGAGGAACTCTTTGAGTTGGCTTCTTAAATACCTTCATGCTGTTTCACATCTGATACTCCTTGATGAAACATAGGAGCCTTGTCTTATAACAGGCTTATTCAAAGTGATACAAGCTACGAAAGTGAGATCTTGGAAGAGTGTTGCTGTTTTCATAATGTAATAAAAATACTGTAATGATTAATAATAATAAACAGTGTGTCATAAGCATGTCATAAAAACAAATTTTATATTTCCAAGATCACTGCTTTTATAATTTATACTCAGGTAAAGGAGAAAATCCCTGGAAATATTCATTTTTAGGAGGGGGTTCGGGAGACTTGACATTTTAGTGAAAGGGGTTCACAGGTTGTTGAAGTTTGGGAACCATTGCCCTAGACGATAGATGCTAACATGGCTCTTTGCGTTTGTTTATAATTCCCAAAGTCTACTGTCTCCATTTCAAGAGCCAGGAAGTTTCCTAGGGGTGCAGGCTCAATCTTCCATCGTGATTATTAAAATGGGTTTTCTTGCTCATTTAGCTCTATGACTTTGTTTTCCTTCTATGTAGATGTATCTTTCATTGTCCTCTGAGGTATTACCTGGCTCAATTTACATTGTAGACACAGGAAAAGAGGCAAAATAACATTCTTTTGTCTAGGACAGGCTGGGTTTATGCATTGCTTGCAGAGTATCTTTTAACAAATTTTCAGCACACGTTTATAATTCTTTATACATTACCTGTACATACATTACGCAATAATACTAATGACCTGCATGTTACTGGTTTGCATATGATACCTTATGTAACACCTTTTATGACAATAAAGTGTTGATTCAATGCATGTGTCGAGCCTAATGGGAGTTATGGTATGGTGTGCCCTCTGCCAGCTGGTTTTGAAGGCCTCCTAGGGTCACAGCAGGTTAGGGACATCTTTCCTTAACTAAGCACAACCACTGTTCTAGCTTAATAATAATAATAATTAATTAATAAACAATAATAATAATAATAATTCCTTATTTTATTATTAGCGGGGAAAGAGGGAACATTTTTCCAAGGACCTCAAAGTCCACCTTTTTTCTTTGAGTCTGTGCCCAGAACCACACACACACATACATTCAAATCCATCTTTTGTATTGCAAATGTGGGGGTAAAACTAGAGGCCATGCTTTGAAAATGTGTCCTGTTTTTCTTTTGTAAAGTGCTGTGAGATCTGTTGATGAAAAATGCAGTGAAAAAGTTAGATATTACTAATTATTGTTATTGCATTATAATAAATAAAAAATAAATAAGTTATACCAATATAAGCACCTTTATACCAGTATAACTGTGTCAACACTCTGGGGTTGTACTGCTTTAATTATAGCTGTTTTTAAACTGATGCAGTTAAGTGGTAAAATAAACGGTGTATAGAAAAACTTGGTGTACTTTAAAACTAACAGTGCATTGTCTCACTTCAGGGAATCAAAAAGCCTTTTACTGAGGTCATTAAGGCCAACATTGGTGATGCACATGCAATGGGACAGCAGCCCATCACTTTCCTTCGTCAGGTAATAATTTTATAAGATAATATTGTTTCTAATTTTGTTTCCTCTATAGAATATCACAAAATTTCAGACATGGTTTGCTAGAGAAATTTGTTGTAGCTAAACACTTGATTCCCCCAATATGACTAACACAAAACTACTCAATTGTTTTTTCACTATGTTACCAGTTGTGCTTTATAGCCTATACATGTTTCATGCTTAGTTATTTGTTTGCTTGTGTGAATGGACGTTACTTCCATGCATACATGGGATGCGATACATGGAACTACCAGTTCAGCTTTTCCAGTAGTGCCTCTACCATCAAAACTCCAATAGTTTGCCTTCTAGTAGTCCCCACTGTGGCCCTCTTTTGCATGTGTCCCTCTACAGTATTCTCCCTCTTTTATGCCCCTGAAATGTCCACCTCCTGGCATGCCCTCTCCTGGCCCTTTGCTCACATCCTCTGCCAGAAAACCAGTTATTGGTAATATAGGTAAGGAAAAAAATAGACTGTTTTTAATCCAACAGTGTCCTTTTAGGGCCTGACTTTTCAAAGGTGTGTACAAACAGTTGTACACATCCAATTGCATGTGCCTGATTTGTGTGTTCAAATACCACTTCTGAGCCTGCGGACCAAGTATTTGCACGTAGGGAGTTAAATGCATAGCAGACCTCTGTTCACAAATAGTTAATCTGAGTGTGCACAAGAGGTATTTGCATGCGTAAATTGGGTTGTATGCATCTTTTAAGGACCTTAATATCTTAACATCTCTGGGCTAGTTTTGAAGAATGTGTTTAGCATCCAGGCATGAGTTCTATTGTAGAAACTATACCAAAGCAAGAACAACTAAAGACTTGTAGCTACAAGTATGTTTTCAATTAACATTTTATGCATTTACGCATGTAAAATCCTCAAATTGCATTTTATTTATTAATATTATGGCATCACTCAAAGGTTCCAATCAGGATTGGGGCCACTTTGTACTACACGTTGTACAAACACAGATGATAAAAACAGTGCAGCTCACCATTTTCTAAATATATATAATTTTTAAAAAGTCATTTAGCAAACTCCATTATCTTTCATAAAGATAATAAATGACCACAACTCATTATAACAAATGAATTCTGATCAACTAAAACATCAAATAACTTAGCTCTGAATTCAGGGATCCCTTCTCCCTGTGATATACATACATGCATTAATTCTGCTACCATTGCTGACCAGCAAGGATACTATGGCCCATCCATGTCATCCTGGAGAATGCATGGAAAACAAGGCAGAGATTGAGACAAATTAAAGCTGCTCTCAGTAGACCTCTTGATTTCCCTCACTGTGGCTTAAATTTCTTCATCATAGTTTATTTCCTTTAGAGCATGGTTCCACTTCTACCCTCTGCTCTCCTTTCATTTCTTATTTAAATACCTTTAGCAATTCAAATTAGTAAAATAAAAACTGCAAAGGTTATTTCAGAGAAGTATGACTAGGGCTGGGACTCGGGAGGCCGGTGTTCATTTCCCACTTCTTCCACAGACTTCCTGAGTGACCTTAGGTAAGTCATCTTATCCTCATCTGTAAAATGGTGCTAGAAATAACTATTTCTTTAGCCCTTTTTCTATTGAGATTGTACATTTTTCAGGGCAGGAATGATCTCTTACTATATGGTTGTACAATGCTTAGCCGAGTGGGGCCCCAATCTCAATCAACTGTAATACAAATAAGAAAAAGGCATTTGCTGCTCTCATCATTATTAATTAGGTTCCAAACTCTGATGACAAATATTTCCACTTTTTATGTTTTTTGGGAGGGAGAGCGGGAATATTTTTTTAAATAGTTTGAGACCTAATCTATTGATATCCTTCATCTCAAAGGAGCTAACTTTCATGTTAACAGCTTAAAAATAACCATCCAGTGGCATTGAGCAACCGATTGCAATAGTCAATTTACAAAGTTTTTCTTGGTACTGTAGGTGGTTGCACTTTGTACATACCCAAACCTGTTGGACAGCCCAAGCTTCCCAGAAGACTCTAAGAAGAGAGCCAGACGGATCTTGCAGGGGTGTGGAGGGAATAGCTTAGGTAAGATTTTTATCTAGCGTCAATTGTTTTTAATTATAGGTCTGATATTTTCTGTTTTAATATATTAAGCTTGTGTAGTGATGGGCCTTTTAGAAAGGATGTAATTAGATGAACTTGGGTGGGGAGGAAGTGGTCCATGGAATTGTGAACACGGAGTGTTTACAAGACTCTCTACTAACAAGATGGGGTTGACGCAGAAGATGGTAAGCAACCACGGGTGCATGCTGTTGAGAGGTCAAGCAGTAAGCAGACTTCTCAGCAAGATGGTTATTATATACACATTTCTGGATAGCCATTATCATAGTATATGGGCACTCAGAAAAATGACCCATATTTTGTTTATTTGTCTAAGGCAGAGATTCCCAAACTGTGGGCTGCGGCCACAAGGTGGGCCACCAGTGCAACTGCATTCTCCAGTCAAATTGTTTGGTTTCAAAGATCTTGAAGCATTTCTTTGAGTGCATATTGCTAGGGATTTCTATCATTATGATTGTTTACATTAAAATGAAAAGGAAACGTACATTATTTATTTACAGTGTGATAGTTTATATGTATGTAATAATTAAAATTAATAATTTTCCTCAAGAGCTGTTAATAGTATGGTGCAGTGCCTATTGGAAAAAAGTTTGGGAGCCCCTGGTCTAAGGTATATAAATTGCACATACACCTGGTTGTAAAATGTATTCTACCAATGTCCTTGTAGTCATTCTTGTGACAGCTGAAATCAACCATGTTTACAAGACAAAGTGCCCTAACAGAACATGTTGAGGCTCCAAAACAGTTGTCTTGAGCCTCGTGTCCCTCCCAAAGGCCCATGTGCGTATATACAATATAGAAATAAATAAAAACAACTTGGGCTATCGATTAATCGCAGTTAACTCCCATGATTAACTCAAAAAAATTAATCGCACTGTTAAACAATAGAATACCAATTGAAATTTATTAAATATTTTTGGATGTTTTTCTACATTTTCAAGTATATTGATTTTCTATTACAACAGAGAATACAAAGTGTATAGTGCTCACTTTATATTATTATTTTTTATTACAAATATTTGTACTGTAAAAATGATAAACAAAAGAAATAGTATTTTTCAATTCACCTCATACAAGTACTGTAGTACAATCTCTGTCGTGAAAGTGTAACTTATAAATGTAAAATATTTTGGTTACATAACTGCACTCAAAAACAAAACAATTTAAAACTTTAGCGCCTACAAATCCACTCAGTCCTACTTCAGCCAATCGCTTAGACAAACAAGTTTCTTTACATTTACAGGAGATACTGCTGCCTGCTTCTTATTTACAATGTCACCTGAAAGTGAGAACAGGCATTCGCATGGCACTTTTGTAGCCAGCGTTGCAAAGTATTTTCATGCCAAATATGCTAAACTTTCGTATGCCCCTTCATGCTTCGGCCAACATTCCAGAGGACATGCTTCCATGCTGATGATGCTCGTTTTAAAAAAAAAAGTGTTAATTAAATTTGTGACTGAACTCCTTGGGGGAGAATTGTATGTCTCCTGTTCTGTTTTACCTGCATTCTGCCATATATTTCATGTTATAGCAGTCTCGGATGATGACCCAGCAGCACATGTTCGTTTTAAGAACACTTTCACAGTAGATTTGACAAAATGCAAAGGTACCAATGAGAGATTTCTAAAAATAGCTACAGCACTCGACCCAAGGTTTAAGAATCTGAAGTGCCGTCCAAAATCTCAGAGGGACGACATGTGGAGCATGCTTTCAGAAGACTTAAAAGAGCAACACTCCAATGCAGAAACTACAGAACCCGAATCACCAAAAAAGAAAATCAACCTTCTGCTAGTGGCATCTGACTCAGATGATAAAAATGAACATGCATCGGTCTTCTCTGCTTTGGATCATTATCAAGCAGAACCCATCATCAGCATGGATGCATGTCCTCTGGAATGATGGTTGAAGCATGAAGGGACATATGTTTAGTGCATCTGAAATGTAAATATCTTGCAACACCAGCTACCACTGTGCCATGCGAACACCTGTTCTTACTTTCAGGTGACATTGTAAACAAGAAGCAGAAAGCATTGTCTCCTGCAAATTGTAACCAAACTTGTTTGTCTGAGCGATTGGCTGAAGTAGGACTGAGTGGATTGGTAGGCTCTAAAGTTTTACATTGTATTATTTTTGAATGCAGTTATTTTTTTGTACATAATTCTACATTTGTACAGTTCAACTTTCATGATAAAGAGATTGCACTACAGTACTTGTTTTAGGTACATTGAAAAATACTATTTCTTTTTTTTTTACAGTGCAAATATTTATAATAAAAAATAAAGTGAGCCCGGTACACTTTGTATTCTGTGTTGTAATTTATATCAATATGTTTGAAAATGTAGAAAACACCCAAAAATATTTAAATAAATAGTATTCTATTATTGTTTAACAGTGCAATTAATCGTGCAATTAATCACGATTAATCTTTTAATCGCTTGACAGCCCTAAAAACAACCTTTACCTACTCATAGGGCCAGTTCATTTTTGGCCATCCAGCAGCTCAGCCCGCTGCTTGTATCTGGGAAGTCATGTTTCAGTTACTATTCTAAATCTACTGCTCTAGCCAGGGGGTATTGCACAGAACCTGAAGAATCTGACAGACCTGATAAACTCCTTTACGGTATGAAAAGAGACTAAGGGTGACATTTCAAAGTACATATTAGAGTAACTGATGTGTATCTTAATATTTGTGATTGCAGTGCCTCGTTGCTATCATAGTAGGTGCTATAAAATAATAAAATAAACAGAATATAATTAGTGGTTTGGTTAGCAGTCAGGCACATTCAAAGAATGTCAAACAGTTCAGCTTTCATTTTTGTCTTTTTGTTTACGTGTAGTTCATACTTTCATCTTTTTTTGTGTTGGTTTTTATGTGGTCTTCTGAACTCCTCTCCTAGTTCAATTTAGCAGATTTTTTGCTTACTATTTTTAAGTTTTATGGAATTTGTTATAATCCCGTTTACTAAACCAGGGACTCCCACCTAGTCTGTTGAGCACTTCCTGGTGATTCATGGAGAAGAGTTTGGACACATGGTGCCGGCTCTCCTCTCTTCCAGCTGCTACATTGCATTAAAAAATAAAAATACTTGAGTTCTTTCCTATTAGGGGTCTCTTGTGATCTCTGTTAAACAGTGAGCCATGCTATGAAAAATAATATGAATCTGTCCGTGGATTAAACTGACCTTTTTGTACAACATGCCTATGCCTAAACTACAAGCTGGGGAAATGTTTTGTTCTGTGGCTCATAGGTGGTTAGTCACGGAGGTCGCTGGAAGTCACGGAATCCGTGATTTCCAGAGACCTCTGTGACTTCAGTCTGCGGTGGTCGGGAGCTGCAGGGTCCCCCACTGCCCACGGGGACAGGGAGGAGGTGGCGGGGGCACCCCACAGCTCCCAGCTGCTGCGAGTGGCGGGGGAACCCAGCAGCTCCCGGCCACCATGGGCTGCAGGGGAACCCCCAAGCTCTGGGCCACTGTGGGCACCCGGAGCTGTGGGCAGCAGGGGTACCCCGCTGCTGCAGGCGGTGGGGGTACCCCGCAGCTCCCAGCTGCTGTAGGTGGTGGGGCCCCCGCAGCTCCCAGCCGTGGGCAGTGAGGACCTTGGGGCTCCAACACCCAACCCACGGTGGGAGCCCCCGGAGCTCCCAGCCTCTGCGCAGCTGCCCTGCTGCAGGCGGTGTGGAGACCTGTAGATCTCCGTTATGTCACAGATATTTTTAGTAAAAGTCACGGACAGATCAGTTTCCATAAATTTTTCTTTATTGCCTGTGACCTGTCCATGATGTTTACCAAAAATATCCATGACAAGTTCTTGGCCAAAATCACATCAGTGGTAGCACCAGGATTAGAATTCATTGTCTCCAGATATCAGTCCCATGTTAGGTCTATTAGCCTGTGCAACCTGAATGTGAAATTCTTTGTGTTTCACAGAGTATGGATGATCTTTGAAACATTTATAGACTCTGTGCAGGAATCTTTTCCCAGAATAAGTGTATTTCAAAGTACTTGCACCTGGTCAGTGCAAGCAGGGTTCTGAATGCTTTCTTGCTTTCAGCAATCTTAATCTTCAGACAAAATGGTCATTTTGAACATGAACATTTTAA
This sequence comes from Emys orbicularis, assembly GCF_028017835.1. Lineage (NCBI taxonomy): Eukaryota > Metazoa > Chordata > Testudines > Emydidae > Emys > Emys orbicularis. The sequence goes on from NC_088696.1 coordinate 25,089,601, forward strand.
AATATATAAATGACTAAGCTTGCAAAACTTACACAAATGTCAATGGATAAACAGACGTTCTGTTCATTAGTGACTGGAATGTGATTCTGTAATATCGTGTGCATTAAAGAGCAACTGCCCATCTGATTAACTATAACAATAAATATTTAAAAACCTGCAGTGCAGATAGAAAAAGTCTGATATTCATTTGTAGGTTTTCAGAATAGTGCGTCAGTCACCAATCTCACTTAGCTGATTAGCCCACGTAAATACTTGTCTAAAATGAGGTTTTTAAATTTTTCTGACTGGGAGCTGCCCCTGCCATAGTGCTGAGGGTTCAACGTTTTCCTTTTTTGCTGCTGCTTCCTCTTATTTTTTGTAAACATGGCCCTTCCACACATACCTTTATGGTCTGAGGAACTGTGCTCAAATTACAGCTACAGTAAAACTGGTTTCTTGAACAGGTTTGGCAGTCCAACATGGAAGTGGCCAAACTGTATTTCAAAATCGGTTCAAAATCAGCTTTGTCTGGGCCAACCATTCTAGCTAACACTTTCCATTGTTGCTATCATTGAGGGGAAACTTTAGGGCTGCTGGTATTTTAACAGCTGTTGACTTACCCTGCTCAGAGCAGGTGTAAATGACATGGTAGTTAAAAATGTTGTTTGCAGTGTTGTGGGTGAAACCAGATAATCACTACACTCTTGAATGAACTCTCACAGAAAAATGATTTTAAAAAACCCCCACCATATTACTCCTGGGGGAAGTTTTTCACAAAATGGTCATTCCATATGTGACCTTTCAGTCCTCATCCTCAAAGGAAACCTGCACCACACCTTTAGGTGAGCCGAGTCCAATTACCCCACTCCATCCAGCAATCTACTTAAAGCCAAGAAGATCTTGCAGCTTCGTGGCATTGTGCTAAATTAGCTGTGCACTTACCACTTCAGCCTCCATCAGCCCTTGGGCCTTATACCTTGAATTCATCTTTCAGTCTGCTGCAGGTTTATTTTTTGCACATACTTAGCAATGTTGTATTTAGGACCCAATAAACTGCCTTTATTTAAGACAGTTACAGCTGTGATTATAAACTTCATAAGAAGCTTGTGTACCATAACCTTACACAGTACTTTTGTAGCCTAGCTCCTTCCCCTACAGATAATTGAAAAGCGATTTAGATTGGAAGGCAGGATGGTTCTGTGTTGTCAGAATCTGAAATTTTAATCTGAAATTAAAAGTCTTAGAAGTTTCAGCATGTTTTAAAAAATGTTTATTTTATTATTCCATTCACCCAGGTTCCCTCTATTCCTTCCTCTTGTTATTTAAAGAGCAGGTCATTTCAAAAATTAAATTGGTTGAGCTTTTAGGTGACTTTCAATAAAATGGCTGGGCGATTGTCAGAGGGAAGACTTGGGTTTCTGTCCATATGGCAAGGCAAATGTTAGATAATTCGTATTGGCAATCCAATATCTTCATATTTATTTTGTCTTTCAGAGATGCTTATTTCAGGTTTACAGCCATGACTGTGTTCCTCTTGCAGCACTGTGAACGTATCACCTCACTTTCTACTTCAGAAAACTGCTGTACTGGGGAAATAATAAAGCTCTCGTACAGCCAAACTACCTCATATACCACTAACTTTGGAATGTTACGGCCCAAACATGGGCATTTAAGGTTTGTAGATTGTGTACATTTGAATATCTGCTCATGTTCTCCATTTCTCACAGGGTCTTACAGTGCCAGTCAAGGTGTAAATTGCATCCGTGAAGATGTTGCAGCATACATTGAAAGACGAGATGGAGGAGTTCCTGCAGATCCAGATAACATATACCTTACCACAGGGGCTAGTGATGGAATTGCTGTAGGTGTTAAAAGTTTGTGTGTACATGTATATATTCTGTGCATAAACAGTATGGTACATTAGACATATCCCTTAAGAAATATAGACTATAGAGCATGATTCTCATCTTCTTTGCACAGTTGTATGTCTGATCTCTCACATACACCACGCCAGTGATTCTGAACTGATTTACATTGAAGTCAGTTATGTTATGTGTGAGCAAAAGAGAGGAGTTCTGAAACAGGCCCATGGATACTAAAATCTTCATATGGCTGTCTAAAGCTTTTTAAGTGCCTAAATATTGATTTAGGAGACTAGCATTAGCCAGCTTGGCTAGAAGATTTTGCTGTACATGACTAAGGGCTTCACTATACTTGAAATGCGTTGCTGTAGTGCTTCAGTGAAGACACTACTTCTGCTGACGGGAGGGGTTTCCTGTCGGTATACATAACTCACCTCCACGAAAGACAGTAGCTAGTAGCTGTATACACTGGGTGCTAGGTCAGCTTAGCTGTGCCACTCGGGTATGGATTTTTCACACTCCTGAGCAATGTAGTTAAGCCAACTTAATTTTCCAGTGTAGACCAGGCCTAAAATGTGTAGACACTAAAGCTTAGAAGAGGATGTTGTTTACTGGAGAAACCAGACCCCACAGACTGAGAATTCTTGGAGAGCTTTAAGGAAACTATGTGTTACGTAGATTCAGTGGAACCCGCACTAAAGGGCCACCTTCAATAGCCAGCCTTCCTACATTAAGCAACTCACTTTAAAGTATTCTCAAAGTTTCCAAGGCAGTTTTTGTTTGTTCTTTAGCTGAAGACCATCTCTACTAGGTAACTAGTATATGTTGATCCTTTGCATGGTTGCTGAAGATAGATTTGCTTTGCTGTAGTGCATATTTTTATTTTTTTAGCTAGTTTGCAAAACTTTTTTTAAATGACATCTTGTGGCACAGTTTGGTATTACAGTACTCTGATTTACAGCAGCTTCATTGATTCATCCAGTGTAATGGGTTTCCCAGACTTTGCAATTTCAAGGACTCTATTGGCAGTGTGACAGGAGTGTGAGCATCACGTTTTTCCATAAAACTTTATCAGATATAAATGCATATAATCATATTTGATTATACTGGTACTACCTTTGTTGCTTGTTTGAATTTGCCAGTGATAAGCCTTCAACTTCAGCTGGCAGTTACAGCAAGAGGGCAGTTGTTGATTGTTTTTAAAGGACTCTATGTGTTGTGTTCGGCCATTATTATGTGCTACATAATTTTTGTTATAAAACACCTTAGCCTTCTCTATCTAACAGTTGGTGTGAAATGTTATTTGACTTAAAAGATAAATGTCCTTCAGTATTCAGAACTAGCAGTGTCACTGTCATGAAGGCTGGTGACTTTGTGCCTCTGTAACTGAAATTTGCCTAAGGCTTTGGGTCTCATAGAGCAGGAGAAAGTCACACAGCAAGTTGTTCCAGAATATACTGTGAATTGCACTGTCATCTGTTTATTTGTTTTTCTTTAAATTCCTAAACTTTTCCAGACTATTCTAAAGATCCTGGTCTCAGGAGGAGGGAAATCCCGAACTGGAGTGATGATCCCAATCCCACAATACCCCTTGTATTCAGCAGCCATATCTGAACTAGATGCCATCCAGGTGAACTACTACCTGGATGAAGAGAATTGCTGGGCACTAGATGTGAATGAACTTCGTCGTTCCTTGAATGAAGCCAAAGCATACTGTAATCCAAAGGTCCTTTGCATCATCAACCCAGGAAATCCCACTGGTTTGTAATGGTTTCATTTAAATGTTTCACAGTTTATTTTGTTCACCCCTTTTTTTCTTTTTGCTGTATATGCTTAGAACTTGCTTGTGACTTATCATTGCACATGTATAGCTGGACTCTAATGATAAAATCAGAGATTCCTACCATATAACCAATTTGTCACCCTGAAACTTAGTTAGGCATGTTTTAATTTACTGAGATAATTTACCAGCTAAGCAATCAAGCCTGGGTTCAAAGAACATATAAACCCGGGTTTAAGTGTTTTGTGTGTGCATGCCAAAGAGGTTTGGGCTTACCCATGTAAGAGCATGTGTAAACTGCAATGAAGAACACATCCAAAGAAGACTAGTCTTATCCTCAGCTGACTTGTTGACAAGGGTCTAAAAATTAATGTCTCACAAATTCACTGTCTCCTATAATTTAGACAATACATCTCAAGCAGTTGTGATTGGAGACTCCCCACCCACCACCCCAGACATATTGTATAGAGTATATATAGCGTATAAGTGATTGTAATGAGTTTTATGTCCCAACTTCCATACCTTAAAAAAATAAAATAAAAATAAAAAGCTAAGAGGGACAACTTATTGAAGAGGTAGCAGCCTTCCTGGTTCTAGACTAAAAGACTGTGTACATGTTCTCTACTAATTAACCTGAATTGCGACTTTTCTTCTCTCACTTTAAATTATAGGTCAGGTTCAAAGTAGAAAGTGCATTGAAGATGTTATACATTTTGCTTGGGAGGAGCAACTCTTTCTTCTGGCTGATGAGGTAATAGAGCATTAAGACTACATACCTTTCTGTGGTGAACACACCTGCAGTGCAGCAGAAGCACTAGGTGCTCGGTTCTCGTCCTTTGTGCCCAATAAGTGTGATTGTTGATTTCTAATATGGAGCATGCTAAAAGTTGTGAACAAAAAAAGCCAGCTTCTCAGTCCTGAAGAGTTAATTTGAAAAATCGGTGTGCTGGACTTGACCTAGGTGAAAAGGGTAGTGGCTCCAATAAGGATGTAACTCTAGAAAGAAACTGGAACAACATCCTAGTCTTGACCTGCAAAAAATAGGGTGACATTAGCCATTGGTTTAGATAATTAAAAGGAGGGAAACTGGAGCAGGGGTGGGGTGGGAATTGAGTACACAGATGAAAAACATAAAAGTTTAGAAATAATATACAAAATCAAAGTTCAATACTCTTCTTGCAAGGGCTACTCAGTTAAGTATAGCATAAGCTATACATTTGTTATGCTTGAAGTAACTGTAACTTCTCTCTTGAAAATGCTTTCAAGCATTAGTACATCCCAAACTTTCTTCAGCAACTTACATTCTGTGTAATATGCCGTCGTTTATTCACATTTGAGCAGAGTGCATAATGTTTCCTCTGATTGTGTAGGTTTATCAAGATAACATTTACTCAGAAGAATGTCAGTTTCATTCCTTCAAAAAGGTTCTGTATGAGATGGGACCAGAGTACTACAGCAATGTAGAGCTAGCATCCTTCCATTCCACCTCCAAGGGATACATGGGCGAGTATGTCCATCTTCATTTCTTTATTGTATAACCTCTTGCACAGTATTTAGTAGAATAGCTTCCTCTTACCTCTTGTCAAGCAGGATGATTTTTTCACATAGTGAGCTGAGTGTCATCTTGTATCTTCTGTTACTGTTACCTAACAACTAGTAAACAAGGAAAATGCATGAGTTTATATATGGAACATTGTATAACTTATGGGCTAGCCCAGTGGTTTTGCAAACTTTTTATTTAATGGAGTAGTTTTAAAAAAAGAGAGCACCTATCACAAACCTGCCTCCCATCCCAACACCTCAGTCCTACATTACTAGGTTCCTAAAATAGTTGTGAGTGCAGCCTACCGGGGATGGCACAATGGACCTCTGGACTACTGACTAGTTCAAGAGTCACTGGATCAGCCTGATTTTTTAGAGGGGTGGATGTGTGTGTGTTTGTTTCTTTTGGGGGGGATCAAGGGAGGGAAATGCCAGCTTCCTGATGAAATGGATTCTGCTTCTGCTATACACTTCTACTCTGAGGAATAAACATCCATGTTAATAGCTAGACTAAGCTCATATTGAAGCTGCATATGTTAATGTCTAAATGTCACACCCAATACTTTCTTTGATGGTAATTAGCTACCATTATACCTTACCCAATATGAAAGAAGATGTTTAAAAATGTAGGTTACATATATTGATGCTAAGCAAGATACTCATGATTAATATAAAGTTCAGCTGGATGCTCCCTCTTTTTCCCCTCTTGGGGTTGTTTTCAGTAATTAACATTCCAGATTATATTCATTTTTTCTCTCTCTCTCTCTCTCTCTCTCCACTGTATTCTCAGGTGCGGTTACCGAGGGGGTTATATGGAGGTCATTAACTTGCATCCAGAGATAAAAGGACAGCTTGTTAAACTTCTCTCTGTTCGCCTCTGTCCTCCAGTCTCTGGACAGGCAGCTATGGATATCGTAGTGAATCCTCCAGTACCTGGGGAAGAATCTTATGCACAGTTCATTAAGGTCAGCTCTAATATTGTTTGTGTATTTCTTAACCTTATCCCATATATCACCAGGGTGTGATGAGAATATACAGAAAGATCCCATCTCAGCCTTCCTTATGGTAGCCCTATAATAACACTGGCCAACAGGACTACAGAGTAATTTCAAATTCTCTTTGTACTAGTAGCTTCAACATCTTGGTGGAGCCACAGCACTTCCATCACATGTTTGTGGCTTTTCATTGAGTTCATCTGCTTTTAAATATAATTTCTTTCCCCGGTGGCTTCCTTGGTAAATGAGGGCAGCTACTCAACAAAGCTGGCTTCTATGAAAAACTGCACAGGAAAAATGAAGCTACTAAATGAGGGTGACTTTGTAAGTGAAACTATATTGTACCCTTATATATTGAATGCTTATTTGAACAAAGAATAGTAGCTTCTCATTTGTACAAATGCTCTACCAAATTCAACTGTAGTATATAAATGGAGTTAAGAATGGATAAATGTGGCCCATTATTTTAGAAAGAAGAGTTTTCACATTACATGGAAAATCAGTCCTATTGTAGGGGATGTAGTAGAGATCTGTCAAACCGAAAATGCTTAGCTGCTTTTAGTTGTGTGTTTTGGTGTGTGTGTGTTTTTTCTTTTTAAAGACAGCTCTTTTTATCTCGTAACTAGAGCCTGTGAGATATTGTTAATTAGACATCACTGATTTGCCTCAGGATCACCAGCCCAGATTGATGGTGATCGAAAGTCATCATCATCTGAAGAATGCTATTCAGTGACCTTTTGAAAGGACTTTCTCAGTACTGTTCCAAATGGACAAGTGTTCCCCTCACAAAAGCCCCAATTTGTACCCTTGTAGATAGTCTCAGCAGAAATGCTACAAACTGAATGAGTATGGAGACTGAACTACTCTCTCATCCCTGGAAATTGGTCCTGCCAGGTCAAGCTTGAGGCATATTGAAAATACAATTTGAGAAGGCTGACCTGCTGTACCTATTCTGTGGATAAATAGAGAACTCCAGGAATGTTGTTCCAGAACCATTGTTCCAGAACCTTTCACAAATGCTAAATTCAGAAATGTACTTCCTTAAAAATGATACCATCTCCCCTCTACACACAGCCTGTGGACTAGGGCTCCCACTTGAATTCTGGGCCTTTCAAGGGTAGTGTCTGCAGCGGTGACTTGGCATCTGCTTTGCTACACATGCAGAAATCCCTCTTGGCCACAGAACCCCAGAAGCTCCGTTCCAGGGGGTTGGGCCAGTTTGATTGTATAGCACATATCTGCAGAAAAGGCACTGAAATTACAATGATTTTATTCAGTGGGGGGAAAAAATTGCAAGTCACAAAACTTGCCCAGACCAGAACAATGTTAAACCTTTGGGTTTGCATTCAGTGTTGCACCAGAGTTATAGGAAATATATACCTTTTGTCATCTTCCAGCAGCAGGTATTTAAGATGGAAGACATTAGATTTGTCTAGTGTGTGACTGCTGAATTAACATTGACATTACTTTTGGTCCATTGCAATTTGTCTTGGGTATTTGTTATTGCTAATCTTTGATATATTCTACTTACCTCTTACCTAGTAAGGAGAGAGTTTAAGGAAACATTTTGATTTACCAACTGCAAAACTATTGAACCAACCTACAATTCATCATCTAAGGAGTGATTCAACTCTTTTCTATTCTCCCTCCCCTCCTTTTCTTTTAAACAGGAAAAGGAGTCTGTTTTGAACAATCTTGCCCAAAAAGCCAAGCTAACAGAAGACATGTTTAATAAAGTGCCAGGAATTCACTGCAATCCACTTCAAGGAGCTATGTATGCCTTCCCAAGGATATTTATCCCTTCCAAAGGCATTGAGGCAGCAAAGGTCAGTCAGCCATTGTCCGTCTAACCTCGCCACATTGTTACTGGTTGTTATCCATGAGGGAATTTTATGCCCCGGAGTAGAACAAGTGCTTCCCAGCTACAAACAAAGACTGGCTATTGCTAAGAGATTATATCACTAATAAACAAGTGGGCAGGCAGTCCTTTCATTTTCTAATTCATTTCTGATTGGGGCTCAGTTATACCTGTGTTACTGAGAACAAAAGTGGGGTCCTTTGTGAACTTTCTGAGCTGAAATGATGCCTCTGAATCACGTATATAGCCTGAGCGTGTTGATTTGACTAACTTAAAATGTAAGAACTTCCTCCAAATTATTATTCAGGTGATTTACTACTCAGCAGATGTTTTGGGAAAATCCAATGGGAATGTCTAATTATTTGTGCTCTGGGCAATATTGTAAGGATAGGCATGTAGGAGTTAATTCATCAAATATTTTTAATACCTTTAATCTGTTAGACACTTCAGTGAAATTATGTTTAGAACACCAAAGAACTCCATTGCTAGAAGCTTCTAGGTCTCAGTCAATCAAAGAGGGGAGTAGTTACGTAAAGACAGAGTGACTGGCTAATTCTGTTCTTTTGAGCTGGACTGATTGAGAGCCTGCAGTGTGGAGGGGATCCATTTCACCATCAACGGGAGTTGATGTCCATCCATGTAGTGAAGAAAACGAAAGTGCAAGAGAAACGTTTGGAAAGAAAAATGAGCATAAAACTGTATTTTGTGTATTATGATTTCACGTTATGATCTGGAGATGAAAAATTACTCCTAAAATTCAATCTCTTTTCTCAGGCTCATAAAATGGCCCCTGACTTGTTCTACTGTATGAAACTTTTGGAAGAAACTGGAATCTGTGTTGTACCTGGCAGTGGATTTGGCCAAAGAGAAGGAAGTTACCACTTCAGGTGCAGTATCTGTTTAATAATCTTTCTCTTTACTAAATAAATAAAACTGTTAAGGTTCTTACAGAATGTCCTGTATAAAAACAGACTTGGACTAATTCACATTGTTTGTGATACCAGCCTTTTTTTTTTTTTTTTTTTCCTTGAGCATACTCTGTATAGCTAATAATTATATCTAGAGCAGTAGGACTGGTTTTTGCTGTGTCATTCGGCTTCATACAGTATTTCCCCAATTTGCTGACATCAGTTCCAAATATACAGAACAGAGCACAGTGAGTATCTAAGTGAACACTCAAGGGATCAGAAAATACTGGTTTTTAGAAGAAGTGATCTTTAATTCTGCTGAAACCATGGTCTACTTTTAAAATGGTTATTTTACAGTATGGCTCTGTACTGAAAAGTGATTGTGAAAATTGCACCACCTTACTCAACAGTTGCAGTTCCTGTATACCTTGAGTAATGTGTGCTCACTTTACTGAAATAAGGTGTGGGGTTTTTTTAGCTATTTTTGGGCCTGACTGCCGCCCTTACTTGCACTAAGCAGCACTTTACTCTGCAAGAAGTATAGTTATCTTTTGGGGACTACTTGGGGAATACGGTGCTGCTGAATGTAAGTGTTGTAGAATCCAGACCTTTGTTAGCATTGCATAATCAATATAACAGGGGGAAAATGAGCTGGCTTGTATTTTGACTTGTCCGGCTCCAACAAAACTGTTCACTGAATTCCAGTTGCAGGGCCAAATTTTGCCCTTCATTATACCTGTGGAAGCGCATGAAAACAATAGGGTTGCCGTGACCCAAGGATCTCTTGATGTCAAGTACAGGGTACAGGAGTGCATAAGGGTTACAGGGATCCCCTAGGTCTGGTATTTACATTCTAGTTTGCCAAAGAGTGTCATGTAAGATTTCTACTGGAAGCCTGTGGCCTTGGCTACACTTGCAGATGTACAGCACTGTGAGTTAAACCTGACTTAGTGCAGCTGAGTAGGGAAAGTGCTGCAGTCTGTCCACACTGACAGCTGCCCAGCGCACTGTCGTGGCCACATTTGCGGCAATTGCAGCGCTATTGGGAGCGGTGCATTATGGGCAGCTATCCCACAGAGCACCTTTTCCCATTCTGGCGCCGTGGGTTGTGGGAAGGGGGCGTGGGTGCGGGGCATTCTGGGTCCTATCCCAACGCCCCGTGATGCATCGCTTCGCATCCCAGAAATCCCTTTGTTTCCGTTCACCTTTGGCGCCATCTTTCAACGGTTTCTGTGCAGCGCGATCTGTGTGCGGGAAATGGAGCCCGAACTGCTGAGGCGTATGCTGACTTATCTCGCCAGCACGTCACATTTGGTTGTCGAACTATTCCTTAAGATCCAAAGTGACAGTGAGAGTGAGGAGTCCGACGATGCTATCGAGCCGCGTAACGCCTACAACATGAAACTGCTTGTGGCATTCACGGACATGCTCAGCACCGTGGAACGCCGCTTTTGGGCTCGGGAAACAAGCACCGAGTTGTGGGATCACATCGTCATGGTAGTCTGGGATGACGAGCAGTGGCTGCAGAACTTTCGGATGAGAAAAGCCACTTTCATGGGACTGTGTGAGGAGCTTGCCCCCACCCTGCAGCGCAAGGACACGAGATTGAGAGCTGCCCTGCCAGTGGAGAAGCGGGTGACTATTGCAATCTGGAAGCTGGCAACTCCAGACAGCTACCGGTCGGTCGCAAACCAGTTTGGAGTGGGAAAGTCGACCGTTGGAATCGTGTTGATGCAAGTTTGCAAGGCCATTAATCGCATCCTACTCAGAAGAACCGTGACTCTGGGTAACGTGCAGGAAATAGTGGATGGCTTTGCACAAATGGGGTTCCCTAACTGTGGAGGGGCGATAGATGGGACGCACATTCCTATTCTGGCACCACCCCACCTTGGATCCAAGTACGTTAATCGGAAGGGGTATTTCTCTATAGTTCTCCAGGCGCTTGTGGATCACCGTGGGCGTTTCATTGACATTAACACAGGCTGGCCCCGAAAGGTGCATGACGCACGCATCTTTCGGAACACTTGGCTGTTCAGGAAGATGCAGGCCGGGACTTTTTTCCCAGAGCGGAAGATCACGGTAGGGGAAGTTGAAATGCCCATTGTGATCCTTGGAGATCCCGCTTACCCGTTAATGCTGTGGCTCATGAAACCCTACACAGGGAGCCTTGACAGCAGCAAGGAACGGTTCAACTACAGGCTGAGCCGGTGCCGAATGACTGTGGAGTGTGCCTTTGGCCGTTTAAAGGGCCGCTGGCGATCTCTGTATGGGAAGCTGGACTTGGCTGAAAACAGCATCCCCACGGTTATATCCGCGTGCTGTGCCCTCCATAATATTTGTAAAGGGAAGGGTGAAAGCTTCACTCCGGCATGGACCTCCGTGGTTCAACACCTGGAGGCTGAATTTGCACAGCCAGAGAGCAGGGCTATTACAGGGGCCCAGCGCGGGGCTGCAAGGATTAGGGATGCCTTGAGGGAGCAATTTGAGGCTGAAAACCAGCAGTGATATCTGGTGCCCTGCACGGGAGTGAAGTGCAGTAGTTCCAATCTTTAGGAATCAGTGTCTGCTAAGCAGACAAGCAGACTTGCAGTGCCTGTTTATTTCCTGGGCTAAGGAGTCTTTTACTTTATGCAATAATAATAAAGAATGTTTTCAAAGCCAAAGAATCCATTTATTGAAAAGAAAAAAAAATTATTTATTGAAAAGAAACAAGGGGGTGGAGTGGGGAATGGTACAATCACAGATTTGCATATGTCCTGTCTGGTGTGCTGTGCAGTGAGTGCTGCACTTCAGGATAGCTATACTGCATGGTGATGGGGGTTGAGTGCAGAGGGTAAGGGTCGTGGTTTTCAGGGCTGGGTGGTGAAGATACTGGTGTTGGAGGCAGCGGGTGGCGTGAAGAACACGGAAGTTGGGGAAAGTGGGTTGGAGGTGACAGTGGGGTACAACGGAAAGAGTTTTGGGACAAGGGCTGTAGGGGGAGTGGCGTTGGCGTTTGCAGTACTGCTCCTCTTTCTGCATGGCTACGAGCTCCTGGATAGCGTCTGCTTGGCGCTCCAGGATGCTTATGAGCCGATCTGTGCTTTGCTGCCGGTGCTCCGTGCTTTGCCGCCGGTGCACTGCGTTTTCCTGACGGATCCTGCTTTCTCTCTCCCTCCAGTTCTGTTCTTTCTCATTCTCTTTAATAGATTGCCGCATCACTTCTTGCAGCATGTCGTCTTTGCTTTTTCGCGGTCTCTTCCTGAGTCTTTGCAGTCTCTGAGCAGGCAATAAGAGGGACGGCTGAGGTCTCAAGGTTGATGCTGCTGTATAGGCAAAATGCAACATTTAACAGAGGCAGCATTGTTTATACCAGACAGAGTAATGATTCCCCCCGCACTTAAGGAGTAGAAAACACACAGGGTCTACACAATAGCATAATTTTCCCATCCGAAACAGAGCACACATATCCCATGGGAGCCTCAAAATGGTGAGTAGGGGGACTGATTGTTTCAGGGCTGCACTGTCCTCTGGGTTTCTGTGCCTTGGGGAGAGCCAACAGCTTCAGGGGGCACCTACACTGAACACTGTCCCAACATTTTCCACAGGAGTTCATCCTGGACGATATCTCGCTGCTGAGGGTGACCTGGGAAGCAAGGGAGGGTCTTCTACTGCAATGCGGCTTCCGCCCTGGTCCATATGCAGCTTGCCTGTGTGCAGCAATGGTTCCCCCCGCCCCTCGCGGCACAGTGGCGCGGACACGTTAGCCTGGCTGGGACAAGGACCACGGTGGCTCTCCTGATAAACCTGCGCAAGCGCATTGCACACGTTCTGGATGAGACATTAGAGGAGATTACCGAGGCCAATTCCCGCGATGTGATAAACCACATGAATGCACTATTCCGCATCTAGGCATGCATGCCTAACCCTCCTCTTCCAAAGAGCCCGCACCGAAAAAATTCCTTCCCGAAAAAAACCCCGCTTACTGGGAACCTGCTCTTCTGTTTGTCCTCCACCAAGTACCGGCCCGCTGCGACTGGCTACCTTCCTCCTGGCTCGAGAAGAGCTCCTGGCTGCATGGCTCCAGGGATTCCAGGGTGTCTCCATCCGGCCCACCACCATCACTCCCGTTTTCCTCCTCCTCCTCCTCTTCCTCCCGCCCCCCCCACACCGGCTCTGAAGTGTCCATGGTGGTGCTCGGAGTGGAGGTGGGGTTAACCCCAAGTATCGCATCCAGCTCTTTGTAGAATCGGCAGGTCGCGGGGGGAGCACCCGAGCGGCCGTTTGCGTCGCGGGCTTTGCGGTAGGCACTCCGCAGCTCCTTCACTTTAATCCTGCACTGCAGAGCGTCCCGGTCATGGCCCCTTTCCATCATGTCCTTTGATACCTTCCCGAAGGTATCGTAATTCCTACGGCTGGAGCGCAGCTAGGACTGGACAGCTTCCTCCCCCCCAAACACTGATGAGGTCCAGCAACTCACCATTGCTCCATGCTGGAGCTCGCTTGGCGCGTGGAGGCATGGTCACCTGGAAAGATTCGCTGATAGCACTCCACGCCTAGCTGGGCTGAGCAAACAGGAAGAGGATTTTTAAAATTCCCGGGGAATGTAAAGGGTGGGTCACATGGTTGGTTACCTGAGGCCAGGGCAGTAGAGTTTGAACTGATGACCAGAGTGGCTAGAACAGGCATTGTGGGATACTGCCGAATAAGTCTGGAGGCCATTCACAGCGCATTGGGCGGCCACACTGGCGCCGCAGCGCTGCAGCGGCAGCGCAATACTTGCTATTCCTCTCGGGGAGGTGGAGTACATGTAGCGCTGCAACCACGGAGATACAGCGCTGCAAATGCCTTGCCAGTGTGGACGGGGAGTGAGTTGCAGCGCTGGGGGTGGCTTTACAGCGCTGTAACTCGCAAGTGTAGCCAAGGCCTGTGTCACACTGGTGCTCATAATCTTAGTGAAATGTATGTGTGGATATATTTTGGAAACTATATTTGTAAGGCCTTTTAGGCTTGGCTACACGTGCAAGTTAGAGCGCATTAAAGCAGCCCCAGGCGCCCTAACTCACGACCCTTCCACACTGGCAAGGCACTTAGAGCGCCTGGACTCTGTAGCTGGAGCATAACGCTTGCCGCACCTCGGCTGAAACGCCCCAGCGTCAGTATGAACGAGGTGTTCCATTACTGCGCTTTGATCCCATAATCCCCTTAAGTCAAGTGACCACTCTTGTCATTGTTTTGAACTCGGCTGTAGGAATGTGGCTATGCCCTTTCAAAGCTCCGTTTCTGACAGCCGGCTGCTTATCTGCTCCGGGACAAAGCAAGCCATTAGTGTGGAATGTGCTGTTGAGAGTGTGTGTGTGTATGGGTCTGCTGCTGTCTGAACTTACAAGACAGCATGCTGACATGCTCTCAGCCCCCCAAAAACCCACTGCCTCTCCCCCCACATACACACAACACAGTCCCTGTCACACTCCACGTTTCAAAAGCACGTTGCAGCCACTTGCACACTGGGATAGCTACCACAATGCACTGCTGTTTGTGGCGTTGCAAGAGCTGCTAATGTGGCCACGCCAGTGCGCTTGAATCTGACAGTGTGAACACACTGCAGCGCTTTCCCTACTGTGCTCTCCGAGGGCTGGTTTAACTCACAGCTCTCTACATCTGCAAGTGTAGCCGTGCCCTTAGTTAAAGGCAGGTCACCCAGAGGTGTAGCATGCCTTGAGACAGATTCCACCAAACAGGAGGTGGGAGACACTTATCTCCTTAGCTGATCATTGTGTACTGTGTGTCTTACAATAGAAGTCTATTTGCATACTGAGTCAAATGCTAATGAAAAGATTGTTGGGACTTCAGAAGGCAAATTAACAGGAAGAGGTAAACAGTGGGGGATGAGGGGACCCTGTTTTAGAGGTGAAGAACAAAGGACTGGGCTAGTATATCTAGGGGTGCAGAAAGATGTGCTGGGGGAGACAAGTTGCCAGCAGGCTTGATCTCATGAAAGGAGAGTCTCAGCTATGCTGGTTGACAAACACTGTGAGAAGGAGGTGGGGTAAGCAGTACCTTATTAGACAGGAGGACAGCTTGTTAGTTGAGTTTAAGCTTTAGAATTTGTGTTATGATTTTGTTTTATATGTAACTCTTGTTTCTAATATTTCTGTTTTACTATCCTATGAATCTCTGTGTTAAATACATTAACTTGCATTCTCTATAAACAAATCTAAGTGCTGTGAGTTAAGCGGAGCTGTGATCTGAGGTGTAACTAGTAAGCTGTGATGTACTGTTCCTGTGGGAACTTCTTCGGATGCATAGAATGGAACATATATTGAGGAGATATATATACACACATACAGAGAGCATGAACAGGTGGGAGTTCTCTTACCAACTCAGAGGCCAATTAAGTAAGTGGAAAAAAAACTTTTGAAGTGATAATCAAGCTAGCCCAGTACAGACAGTTTGATAAGAAGTGTGAGAATGCTTACAAGGGGAGATAGATTCAATGTTTGTAATGGCTCAGCCATTCCCAGTCCTTATTTAATCCTAAATTGATTGTATCTAGTTTGCATATCAATTCCAGCTCAGCAGTCTCTCATTGGAGTCTGTTTTTGAAGTTTTTCTGTTGTAAGATAGCCACCCACAGGTCTGTCATTGAATGACCAGACAGGTTAAAGTGTTCTCCCACTGGTTTTTGAGTATTATGATTCCTGATGTCAGATTTGTGTCCATTAATTCTTTTGCGCAGAGACTGTCCGGTTTGGCCAATGTACATGGCAGAGGGGCATTGCTGGCCCACGAAAGCTTATGCTCTAATAAATTTGTTAGTCTCTAAGGTGCCACAAGTACTCCTGTTCTTTTTGCGGATACAGACTAACACGGCTGCTACTCTGAAACTGGTCATTCTATGAGTGTCCAGTGGATAAGGGTCTGGACACTGTGCAGGGATGTTCTGAGGACTCAGGGGTTAGAGTTTGGCTATTGCTAGCCTGGATGAGGGACAGCAGTACCCAGGTGGACTGAGAGGGGAGTGCTTGAGTTGCCTATGGCTGGGACAGTCAGCCTTGGCAGGTACAAAGTTTCCTCATTCTAAGGGCAGGTGTCAGGGATGCCTCACAAACCTGGCAAGTGTCACAGTTGTACCTGTGTAACTGAGAGCAGAATTTGTTGTGTAAAATTTTTTTACTGGTGAGAATACAAGAGCTGGAAGGAACCAACTCCACTTGCAGATAGCTGAGTTTGCAGGCTGTTAGAAAAAACACATTTCACATGTAAACTGAACAAGCTTGATACAGAAACATTAAAATAATAAACATAGTAGCCCACAATGTAATTTTTGTGGTCTCTTTCCAGAAGTAAGATTCACAAATGAAAAGTAGACTGTCTATTGCAGGGGACACTTAATGAGGTTTTGCTCTATTTAAAAAACCGAGATGACAAGCCCCTGAATTTTAGTACACAGGTCAATCAAAACCAGGTGCTCTGTGTACAGTAACTGTAACTGTAGCTGTAATAGAAATTCAGAAAATAAAGGAAGCTTTTTAAAAGCAGGTTGCAGGAAGTTAAAAGTTCTACTTTCTCTGCACTGTTTGGAAAATATATCTCCGGGGGTTGGGGAGGAGGGTTGGGGTGTGTGTGTCTCTTTCTGGTTTCCATTTCTTTAATGTTTATTACAATGTATCTTATCAAATGTTTTGCAATACAGTGTTTCTTCTCTTTCCCAGAATGACCATTCTCCCTCCAGTAGAGAAGCTGAAGATTGTGCTGGAGAAAGTGAAAGACTTCCACATACAGTTTCTTGAAGAATATGCGTGAAAGAGATGCAGACTCTCTTTTCTCCCCCCCGAAAGAAAATGCAGAACATGAACAATATGTGCTGAGAATGGGCTGTTCATCTAGTTAACTGCATTTACAATAGATAGAGCCCATATGTGGCTAAAACTTACACTTCTTCCTGAACAATTAAACCTAATGTCTGGTGTGGGAGATATTGCTATACAGAGGTGGGTGGGAGGGGGAACATGAAGAGGGAAGGTGAAGAGAGAGTCTTAGTAGACTATTTTGTGCCTTGATTGGAAGTTATATTCTTGACTTACACTTCTGGCCTAGTTGGTTGTGGAGGAAGTCACTTATGAAAACTATTGATGATATCGCCTTCTACAAAGCAGAAATGCAGATACCCAACATATTTGCTCAGAAACATCCATTCCCGTTTGAGATTTTACCCCAAAAAATCCTAAAATCTACATTCTGGGTGTGGTTGGTTTGTTATTGTTTTTGCGTATAAAGTGTTACCCACATCTGATCAAACTGGCAGTTGTTAGAATGTTCATAAAAATCTTTGGCAGATCATTTTGTGTGACTAAGTTCTGTTGCATCTGAACTTTACATTATTTCTAAATAAAATCTGAGTGGAGCACAGGCAGTTCTGAGGGCAGAAATAGTGCATATGATATATTGTGTTTTGAGTCTTAGTTTAAGAAATTGAAACTCAATGAATTATGACCACGAACTAGTTTATCCACACACAATTCCAGCTAGAGTAGACAAGTATGAGAGAACAGCATTGAGCTTTTCATCTCATAACCACTTTGTTAAAAAAATAAAAAAGCTGGAGTCTCCTGTTCACATATGCCATTTGTGTATATTGACTATTACAAGCAACCAACTTCAAAGCAAATGTGAACATCGTTAAGCCTTAATAATAAGGTCCAACACAAAAACTGTTAAAATTGCAGCACCTCTTGATCCTTTGAGAAGATTCTTTGGAACTGGATGATTAGGAGATTAGTTTTGGGAGAAAGAGTCCTTCACTTTTCTGGTTACTGGTTTGAATCTAGCCCAACTCTAAAGACTGAAAGATGCTTCCATCAGACAAATATTTGTATGCAGCTTAAAGGAAATTAATTGGTGATTTCAGTCTTGTTTCTAGTGAAAATGTCTGGATCACACAAACTACTGTGTATGGCATCCTCAGCAGGGAGGGTAAAGGCTGAATGGACATGGAGGGTTGGACACTCTGTACTTGAGAGGGTTCTTCCAGAGCAGGATGAGGTATGGTGGCACAACATTATGTACATGTTTGTACCACCTGTGCCATTCTTATTTTGTGGAGGAACAAAAAAGTTAGTCTTTAGGTAGGCTGTCAGTTTGGCACCTTTTGCCAGCACAAACACAGAATTGAAAACTCCCACTACCAATCACGGAGGTACTAAGTAACTTCAAGTTTTGTCTGAGTAGTTTGTGCAGATCCCTGTTTAGCGACAGCATCTCATTTATCCAAATCATTAATTTAGATCTCATTCTTTAGGAGTAAATTAGAAATCTTGTTTACTAACATCATTTTGTTAGTAATACCTGGCTCAGCATGTGGTGGTAATAAGGAAGTTAAAATCTTGGGAGTTGAATTAAGTACAGGGACAAGTGAATTAACACATTGGATAAAAGGATGCGTCAGTCTAGTGTGTTAAGGATAAAGATGATTATTGGCCATATCTCTTACAACAGCATCAACTGGCCTATAGAATAGTACTGGAACAGACTGCACTTAGAAACTATGAAAATATCAAAGCATGCCCTATATGGAATGAATCAGTGGCTTCCTTTCAACTCCTAATGGACAAATATCCAAAACGCAACCTCAATTGAAAATGGTACATTGGGGAGCAGTGTTGTCATAGAGGCCTGGAGCTTGAACTAAACTTTTAAGTTTGGAGACATGGGTCTCATCACATCAGTTGTATCTTTGGGAAGGCTGGGAAAGCTTGTGTTGCTGCTACCCATGGATAAACCGAACGCTTCATTTGCCAGCTCTGTGGCATCTTTCATAAGCACTAATATAACTCTATACAGAAATGTAAAAGTAAAAACATGTAATAAGAGGTCAAAACATTCACATTTAAAGAAAAAATAAAAATTATCCAAGAAATTAAATTTTTTCTTGCTGTTGAATTTAGCACCCAAGTCAAATCTGGTTTGGGGCTCACTGCTTGGAAGTGGCTGCCATAACCAACATGTAGTCTGAAAATTCTACAATCTAATAATGGAAGTTAGTATATTTTTTTACACTTTTGTAACAGCAGCTTTTTTTCATGGGGTAGTATTTGTAGTCTAACAAACCAATAGATTTTATATTTACCTTGTGTTTATACCTGACATTCCTGAAAACAATCCAAGGTTTACAACATACTAGAGACATTCTATATGGGTGTTGAAAGCTGCTTTTTTCCCCCAGTCAGAGCAGCAGTCCTTATAGGTAACTTTTAAATCAAGGATAGTGACCTAATTTTAGTTTTCTAAACATTATATGATGGTGCCTTTTATGTTTCTGACATTGTAAGGGAGAACATATGGTTTGTTTTGATGCATCTCCTAGAGAAGGATGGGGGGTTTCTACTGTTCATCCACAATATTAGTATGTACTGTGGCAAGCTACAGTATACAGTTATGTTTTTGTGGAACATAACTGAAAAACTAAGAAACAAAGACTTACATTTTCATTGTCTTCAATGTTTAATCAACAATCTCTACTTTTTAATGCATGTTTCTAGGTTTCATTTACCTACAGGTGCTTCTTAATACTGTACTTAGATTAACTTAGATGTATCCAAGACTTCAGAACAATAAAATAGATGTCAGAGATGTGGTAGTATTTAATATTCTGGGTCATTTGAAACCAATTGTCCAGTTTGTATGGTGAAATATTTATTAACTCCATGGTCTCTCACTATAATAAATCATTTCATCAACATCATGTATGGTTGATTTCATACTTCCTCAGATACATCATTCAGTGCACTTGTCATAAACTTCAGTTAGCAAAGTTCCCTCTTTTCCGTGCACATAGAGCAGAATTTCACTCCTGTAGATGGCGTTAAGAATTAATTCAAAACTGAAGGGGGCTGATGTCAGAAAATGGTACTGAAGTCAATTGGCAGCATGCAAAATTGGGCCTATTGATAGAAGACAAGAAATCTATACAATAATTAATTTAAAAAAAACCCTTTAGTACCTTTTAGAAATACAAAACCTGGGCTGCATTGTATTACATATGAAACTGAGTGCAGCAATTAATCTCTAGAGCTGTTCCTGGAGCCAGGGAAGAAAAGGGGGCTAGATCCTTGCAAGTCAGTAGAGGAGTCCTACTACTTAAGCAAAAAGCCAGCCTTTATTTCCCTAAATACCTACATGTAAGCCAGCAAGCTATAAAGTCCTTGCCTATCATCCTCTATAGAAGCTCTTCAGGGAAATGTGGTAAGGACTTTTAGAGCAGTAATTATGTTTATCATCTGTTTGTAGTGGGGTTAGCATAATACCATCCTGATTCTAATGAATGATTTACTGAATAAGCAATTTAAACCACATCAGTTAAAGAAATGGGGCATCCTAGTAACACTTACAAATTAACTATATGTAGTTAAGTGTTGATGCTGTAAAAGACAGAAAAAGTTCTCTGCCTTGATCATGCAGTATAATGAGATAGACCTGGTGCATGAGAAGGAAATCCATCTTGGACCCTTTATTTGGATTCCTTTCTAAATCCCTGCTCCAAAGAGCTTAGAATCAAGCTGTTAATAACATGGTATACTCCAGCCTGCTAACATAAAACAAAGAATTACCTATCTTCCTTTATTCTTCTTTGCTGAGTAAAGAGGAAGCTGCCCTTATTTCTGCAGTTTGAAGTCTATATTTGTAAGCTGATATTAAGTCAAAGAGAGTAGGAGGAAAAGGTCTGGCAAAAGAACTAGGTAAACAAATGTATTAATGGGACCATTGCCTGTGCCCCAAACTCATAATATTAAATAAACAAGTGTCCAATCACACACTCTTCTTTACATTATTATGTTTTCAGATTAAAAAATAAAGGTGAGGAGGGTTTATCCCTCCTCCTCCTGGGGAGGTGGGTTGATTCCCAGAGTAACCCCTCCTCGGCCCTGGCAGGGGGCGCTCCCCGGTGTGACCCCTCCTCTCGGCCCAGGCAGGGGACGAGCGCAGCGCTGAGCCCCGTGGTCCCTGCGTGGGTGTGTCCCGCCGCCGCGGGGGAGGGGAAGCCCGCGGCTATAAGCGTTCCCCGGGCGGGCGGCGCGCAGGTTGCGGCTCTCACTCTTGCAGCCATGCCGCCGAAGAAGTACGTTGCCGCGGGCAAGAAGCGCAGCGCCGACTCCGGTGTGGAGACAGAGCGGGGCGCGCTGACCCAGGAGCAGAAGGACCAACGGATCAGCCTCTTCCTCGGGGGCTTCAACCAGCAGGGTGAGGAGCTGCCCCGCGCCGGCCCGGCCCGGCCCCTCCCCGCCCTGAGCAACGGGCTGTTCCCAGCGGGACACTTGGGTTGGGGGCCGAGGCTGGTCAGCTGCCGCTTCCCGGGGGGTGGTGGTTGCTGGGTCTTCTCCGTTCCAGGCCCGCGCATCTCCCGCTGTCCTGGGGGCGGTCGGCAGGTGAGCCTCCGTGCGGAGGGGCTTCGGGGCGGCCGCTCTCCCGCCACGGACGGGCTGGCGCAGGGTCTGGGACTAAAGCTGCTCACCAGTTATTCGGCTTCCTGGGTGTTTGGTCAAATCTGACACTTCCCCCCCCGCCCCGCCCCGCTGCAGGGCCAAACCGGAGCATGTGGCCTCCCCTCAGCAGAGTAACTCGGGGGGGCGCCGGCCATGGCCCGCTCTGCATAGTGAGCTGGACGCTGTGAGGCACAATCACGGTTACTGAGGCTGGTCTCCTGATGCCAGTTGATTGGTAGTGTGACGGAGGAAGAGGGATATTTATCTCACACTTACCAAGTGCATCCTTGCTCTTGTGCTGGGATGCTCCCTGTGGTATGAGCACAGAGTGGCCCGCTTCCTATCCTCCGCTAAAAAGGGAGGCACATAGCTGAGAAAAACAGCACAACTTCCAGTTAGAAAATACTTCTTAAATGTTTGGTTTTGTTTTCTTTACAATCCCTTCCTAGATGTATTTCACTAAGGCTGGTGCCCTAGAAGGGGAAATGGAGAAACACTTGAAAGAAAGACACAGTGACAAATGGAAACTCATATTTAAAAAAAAAATGAACAAACATGTGGGCACCAGTAGATAAAGTCTGGATTTGTGCAAACAGGTTGTAGATAATGGAGTTAGCATCTTCATAGAATTCATGGATCAGTTCATGTTCTTAGGAATGTGGAAACTTTCCATCTGCATTTTCAACTTAAGGATTGGGGCACAGAACTACCCTGTACAACTCCTGTTGGGATGACTGTTGTCTGCAGAACTAATAAATACATGTATTTACATTTGATTTCTATACATAATCAATGTCTAGTTAAAAAAAAACTGCATGTGACATCAGTCCCGATATGTAAGCCTCCTACTGACGTTATCAGAGGCAACAAGCTGACTTATTATAGTCTAAGGATTTCTAATGAAATTAGTTGAACTAGACTTCTTGGAACTATTCCATTAAAAATCAACAGAGGCCTTCTAATATTTACTGACCATCTGCACTGAAACCAATGGGAAATGGCTACTGAAGTCTACATTTGATCAGATCAGTCTGGCAATTCAAGCATCTTGCAATACAACAATAAAGAAATATAGCTTTGGCAAATGCACAACTTACTAAATGTTAACTTTTGATATTGTAAACTGCCTGTCAAGGCACCTAATGACTAACCACCATTAGCCTTCAAAAGAGGCCAAACTACTAGTTTAAGTTGCTGAACAGCCATAGATTTGTTCAGCACCTTTGAAAAATCAACCCTTAGACTTTTTCTCCTAGGTATGACACTACAAATTGGTTTGCTAACTCATATGCAGGCAATGATAGCTTTATCATCCCTCTTTAAATAAAGAAATACACTTTATTTACCTGAAATGTTGTTAAACTTAACTTTATGCAATCTCTTTTCTTCCCTCCACTTAATGGCTAATCTAGGACTTTTCTTTCTGGGAAAGTGTGTGTGTATGTATGTAAAGTATTGGACTGGGATTTAGAAGATCTGGTTTCAGTTTGTCTTTGTAACCTTGGGCAAGCTGGATAATCTCTCATCTATCTGTAAAAATGGGATGGTATTTCTGTATTTTCCAGGGGTGTCCTGAGGCTTAATTAATAATGGTGAGATGCTTGACTATTAAGGTGATGAGGTCATGTAAGTTCCTAAATAAGGATAATGGTAGTTTTAAAATGTTGAATTGTTTACCAGTTTGAGGACACCCAGATTCTAGGAACATGTGGCATTGCATAACTTAAAATCTACTTTGAATTAAGCTGAACTTCTAGTCAAACTGACTGACCCCTGTAAATACATGATCTTAATTCTTTGACTGGAACAAAGGAACTATCCAACAGGCAAACTATTAATGAACTTGGAAGTGTATTGTACACTTAGCAACAGGTTTGTTTTTTTATTTGAAGCCAAAGAGAATCTTCAAGAAATGAAGGAAGGAATTGATTCACTTTTGCAAACAGCTGAGAAAGCGTTTAGAGTGGAGTTATTGAAGATGCCAGTTGCTGTCAGAAAAATGAAAAGAAAAGACTTGCTTAGTAAGTGTGGTTTTCTTGGAATGCATGCTTGTAGACAGCATGGATAACACTATCTACGTTCATGTCTTAAGCGTAGCTCTAAACCTCCCTTTAGGCCAGTGTTTCTCAAATGGGTCTGTGGACCCCTGGGGATCCCCAAGGGTACTCCAGAGCTTTCGTTGGGCCCTGCTGATCAACTCCTCCCCTTTCCTCCCAGCGCCTGAATGCCGGGGAACTGCTGTATCTCTCAGAGGCTGCTGAAGCCAAACCTGGAGATTTTAGGCACTAAAAGTCCAGAGGTGCAGTGGGGGTAAGGCAGGCTCCCTACCTCCCCTGGCCGCTGCGCCATTCCTGGAAGCGGCTGGTACGGCCCCTGGGGGAGGGCCAGGGAGTCTCCGCACGCTGCCCCGGCCCGAGCGCTCACTCCACAGCTCCCATTGGCTGGGAACTGCGGCCAATGGGCGCTGCAGGGGCAGTGTGTGGAGACCCCTTGACCCTCCTGCCAAGGAGCCACTGTCAGAGAGATGTACCGGGCGCTTTCGGGAGCCACCGGGGCAAGGTGAGCCCAAGGCAAGTTCTGCCTTGCCAGAGCCCGCACCCCTCACCCCCTCCTGCACTCCAACCCCCTGACCCAGCCCAGAGCCCACACCCAAACTCCCTCCCAGAACCTGCACCTCTCACCCCCCCCCGCACCCAAATTCCCTCCCAGAGCCTGCACCCCCTCTTGATCCTAACCCCCTGCCCCAGCCTGGTGAAAGTGAGTGAGGGTGGGGGAGAGCGAGTGATGGAGGGAGGGGGGATGGAGTGAGGGGGGGTGGAAAGAGGTGGGGTGGGGCCTTGGGGGAAGGGGTGGAGCTTGGGGGTCCCTGAAAATTTTTAAATCAAAATGGGGGTCCTCAGGTTGCTGAAGTTTGAGAACTGCTGTATAGACTGTTATTTGCCTATGACTTTTTGATAAGCTACTTCCTTGATTGAGTCAATTTATTAAATTTTAATTGTGATGCAATCATAGATAAAGACTAGAAATTATTATTATGGTCAGCTAGTCTGACCTGTATAAAACAGGCCATAGAACTTCGCCCAATAACTCCTGCATCAAACCCAGAACTTCTGTGTGAGCTTCTGTATATTAGAAAGACACTTTGTGTAGATTTAAAGACTCCAAGCAATAGAACCCTGTGCTATCAAATCTTCTCACCATGTAAGTAACTAGGCTTAAGACAGTTTTGATTCCAACTTGTACTTATGAACATAAGCATCGACTCCGTGGGTTATCCGGGGCTGGAGCACCCACGGGGAAAAATTGGTGGGCTCCCTGCCCCAGCTCACCTCCGCCTTGCCTCGCCTCGCCTCCTCCCCTGAGTGCGCCGTCCCCGCTTCTCCACCCAGCGCTTGCCGCCGCAAAACAGCGGCATAACAAGCTGTGGAAGGGAGGAGCAGGAATGTGATGCGATCAGGGGAAGAGGCGGGGCTGGGGTGGGGATTTGGGGAAGGAGTCCAGTGGGGCGGGAAGGGGTGGAGTTGGGGCAGGGAATTTGGGGAAGGGGTTGGAATGGGGGTGGGGCAGAGGCGGGAGAGGGCAGGGCAGGGATGGAGTCGGGGCGGCGAGGGGGCGCAAGCACCCACTGGTGCCAGGAGAAGTTGGTGCCTATGCTTATGAAATAATAGCAGCAATTCAATCTGTGATAGACAACAGCAGTAATTTGCTGCTATAGGAATATTGGTTTCAGAAGTTTCTCTTCCCAAGTGAAACTCTTATATGGAACCAAATAAAGACCAAAACAGGATATGCTTATGGAATCAAGGGTTAATCAAAGTGGATTTGGATGCCTCGCTTCTGCTAAAATCCTGGTCTAAAGTAGTTATAACTGTGACTAGTGCCTTAAATGTAAACTTCCCTTCCCTTTCAGTTACAAACCATGTTTTGTGGGACTGTACTTAGCTCCTTTAGAGGTATCAGCACCCTAGAGTAGTGGGGAAAGCTGGTATCTGAGCTGTTGGCCTTCAGAATTCAAGGAATCATGAAACAAAGGGCTTCTCCAGATATTGAATTAGTGTATGGCATATTGGGGTGTAAATCTACAGTGCACAAGCTTTCCACACACTAACTGTCCATATGCACCCTGTTGCTGTACACCAAAAGTTCCCAAGTGCACTTTGACCTACTCCAGTGCAGCAGCAGGGTCCACATGGATGGTTAGTGCATGGCATGTTAGTGCTCTGTGGATTCACACCCCAGCTTGCTGTGCATTCTCTCCACCGAGACAAGCCCTAAAACTCTCTTATAGGGCTTGAAATTGTACAAATGACATACCACTCCAATCAAGGTCAATTTTTTGCATCAGTTGTGCACCACAACTTTCTCCCCAGCTGCATAACTTGTTCTCTTCCAGTATCCGGGGGTAGCTGTGTTAGTCTGTATCTACAAAAACAACACGGAGTCTGATGGCACCTTAAAGACTAACAGATTTATTTGGGCATAAGCTTTCGTGGGTAAAAACCTCACTTCTTCAGATGCATAGAGTGAAACTTACAGATGCAGGCATTATATACTGACACATGGAGAGCAGGGAGTTACTTCGCAAGTGGAGAACCAGTGTTGACGGGGCCAATTGGCCAACACTGGTTCTCCACTTGCGAAGTAACTCCCTGCTCTCCATGTGTCAGTATATAATGCCTGCATCTGTAACTTTCACTCTATGCATCTGAAGAAGTGAGGTTTTTACCCACGAAAGCTTATGCCCAAATAAATCTTAGTCTTTAAGGTGCCACCAGATTCCTTGTTGTTTTTGTTCTCTTCCAGGCTCTCTCCTTCATCTAGAACAGGAGTGGGCAAACTACAACCCGGGGGCCTCATCCAGCCCTCCAGATGATTTAATCCGGCCCTCGAGCTCCCACCGGGCAGCAGGATCCAGGGCTTGCCCCACTCTGGCACTCCAGCCAGGGAGTGGGGACAGGGGCTTGCCCCACTCTGTGCAGCTCCCGGAAGCAGCAGCATGTCCCCCCTCCGGCCCCTACACATAGGGGCAGCCAGGGGTCTCTGCATGCTGCCCCTGCCCCAAGCGCTGCCCCCGCAGCTCCCATTGGCCAGGGACTGCGGCGAATGGGAGCTGCAGGGGCGGCACCTGTGGACAGGGCAGCGTGCAGAGTCACCTGGCCCGTGCCTCTGTGTAGGAGGCGGAGGGAGCACATACCGCTGCTTCTGGGAGCTGCTTGAGGTAAGCGCAGCCCGGAGCATGCACCTCTGACCCTGTCCCATGCCCCAGCCCTGATCCCCCTCCTGTTCTCCGAACCCCTGTTTCCCAGGCCGGAGCAACCTCCTGCACCCCCAACCCTTCAGCCCCATCCCAGAGCCTGCACCCCCAGCTGGAGCCCTCCCCCCAGCCCAGAGCCCCCTCCCACACTGTGAACTCCTCATTTCTGGCCCCACCCCAGAGCCTGCACCCCCAACCAGGGCCCTCACCCCCTCCTGCACCCCAACCCCCAATTTTGTGAGCATTCGTGGCTTGCCATACAATTTCCATACCCAGATGTGGCCCTTGGGCCAAAAAGTTTGCCCATCCCTGATCTAGAAGCACATGGACCATAGTTAAGCAAATAGTAGTTTAAAAAAAACATATCCTGTTTACAGTGTTTTTTGTTTTTTTGTTTTTTCTTGTGTAACAGACCTGCAAGGAGGAGAGGAAGCTGCTGTTGTAGCTGCCGCTGTTGTAGCGGTAAGTGTTTGTAAATTGTAGCAGAACTTTAAATATGGAAAATCTGACAACACAAAGGAACTTTAATAGGAACATTTTTTGCTATTAGCTTAATTTAAGAAAAAAAATGCCACACAAAAATACATGGCAGGAGACAATAGCCTATAATAATGTGAAACTACTGCACATTCTCTGACCCTTTTAGGGTAACTTACAGAGATTGTTGCCACAACTTCAAGTTTAGTTATTCACTCCCATTCTGTCTTGTGCATGTGACTGAAAATGGATTTGCTAAACCTCATCTTTACCTCATGCTGGAAACTGTCTCTGAAAAAACCTTGTATCACTTTACTTTACGAACTTAGTCACCCTCTCCCCTAGGCTAACATAAATATGTATCTTGGGGAAATTTACTGATTGTACAGATCTCACTTCGTTCTTTAAATATCTTCTAGAATGACTGCTCTGTAGAGGACATTCCAAATACCAGGCTGGTGAGGAATTGCAGCAAAAGAGGTGAATGATTTCATGACATGGACTTCCTGTATCTGATCTATTTTTTTATTATTATTAATGGTATGAATTTAGTGATTGCAAAAGAAGTATTGTTATTAAGACTCCCTTTGGTACTCTGAGTATATAATTTATTACAGTAAAGCCTACATAAGAACAGCCATACTAGGTCAGACCAAAGGTCCATCTAGCCCAGTATCCTTTCTTTCGACAGTGGCCAAAGCCAGGTGCTTCAGAGGGAATGAACAGCACAGGTAGTCATGAAGTGATCCATCCCCTGTTGCCCATTCCCAGCTTCTGGCATACAGAGGCTAGGGACACCATCCCTGCCCATCCTGGCTAATAGTCATTGATGGACCTATCCTCCATGAATTTATCTAGTTCTGTTTTGAACCCTGTTAGCCTTGACCGTAACAACATCCTCTGGCAAAGAGTTCCACAGGTTGTGCGTTGTGTGAAGAAATACTTCCTTTTGTTTGTTTTTAAACCTGCTGCCTATTAATTTCATTTGGTTAACCCTAGCTCTTGTGTTGAGAAGGAGCAAATAACCCTTCCTTATTTACTTTTTCCACACCAGTCATGATTTTATAGACCTCTATCATATCCTCCCCTTAGTCGTCTCTTTCCAGGCCGAAAAGTTCCAGCCTTATTAGAAGTCCCAACAGATATTTGGGAGTGCAGGAAGGGGGAGGCAGAGTGGTGCAGCATTGTGTTGGGCACTGTAAATATATCTACTAAGAGATTACAATCTGAATAAAGGGTGGAAGGGAACACAGAGGTGAAGTGAGTTTCCCAAGGTCACAAAAGTCAGTGGCAGAGCTGGGAGTAGAATGCAAGTCTCCTGGGGAGTCCCATTCCAGTCACCTATCTAATGGACCCATAGGCACCGACTCCGTTGGTACTCCAGGGCTGGAGCACCCACGGGGAAAAATTGGTGGGTGCTTTGCACCCACTGGCAGCCAAGCTCCCCGCCCCCACTCACCTTGCCTCCACCTCCTCACCTGAGCACACCGCATCCCCGCTTCTCCCAGCGCTTGCTGCCGCGAAACAGCTGTTTCACGGCGTAACAAGCTCTGGGAGGGAGGGGGAAGGAGCGGGAACACAATGTGCTCAGGGGAGGAGGCGGGGAAGAGGTGGGGCCGGGGATTTAGGGAGCGGGCGGAGTTGGGGCGGGGACTTTGGGGAAGGGGTTGGAATGGGGGCGGGACAGGGGTGGGAGGGGGTGGGGCAGGGGTGGAGTCGGGGCAGGGCCGGGTTGGGGTGCCAGCAGAAGCGGGCGCCTATGGATGGACCACTCTGTCTGTAAAAGAATAAGTGATCACTCTGTATCTAACCTATCAGTCCTCATCCTCAAAGGAAACCTGCACACTTAAAAGATGAGTTTGGGAGTTTACATTCATAATCTTATTAAGACCATGATTTATAGTGTCTAGCAAAGACATTGGATTTATGACTTATTACAACAATCTATACCCCACTAACCCCCTTTAGTCCTCTGACTATAAGGGTGTTAATGGGCCACTTCACCTTGAATGGTCCCTTAGAATATGTACTAACTACTTATGCTAAACTGTCTGTCTGACCTTGTATTTAGCTGTGACACTCTTAGTACCTTTCTCAGACCTGAGCTCTGTGAAACCTTGTCTCTCTCACCAACCGAAGTTGGTCCACCTCATCTCTTTTTAATCTCAGAACAGGTGCAGTAGAAACGGTGCACCTCTGTCACAGTGGTCTGAACCTACTCTGGAGGGGGTCACTTCTAAGGGTGAGAGGGGTGGCTTGGTATCCTTGGCATCCCAGATATGTCAGTGAGGGTGGCGATCCATATATAGTAGTTATGATGTTGGGCACACTTGCACTCCACCTAAGCATTGAACTGAGTGCCAAATGGCCATCAAATGGTGGATTCAATTGCTATTTGTCTACTAACAGTCAATGTAGAGCTAAATGGACTTGTCATTGTTCCCATCACTGCAGCTATTAATATTCCATGTATTTCTAATCCACTTTGAATTGTCTTTTTTTTTTTTTTTTTTTTGTAGTTAAGGTAACTACAATTGTTGAATATAAAGATGAGGAGACTGTGCCTGCCAAGAAAGCATCTCAAAAGGTATGTGTTCAAGGAAAATAACCAGGGCTAGATCTGTCCTGAAACCTGAGGCTACCTCAGTTGGTCCCTGGTCAGTTGCCTGCTTGTCATCTTAAAATAAACTATTTAAAAAAAAAAAAAGAAAAAGTATGAACTCTTGTTCTCAATTCAGAATTAGCTGCGGTCCAATATGCTTATTTTAATTAATTAAATTTAATATAAAATCCTATTGTGAACTAGTTTTGTAGTCAACAGATAATGAATTAATAAAAGTATGTACAACAATCATTTGCTGTAAATTCAGCACTATTTTTTAAGTCTCCTCCTGAAATTGAGTAACTCTCTGGTAAGGGTCCATCCTGCTGAATCCATAGAGGATATGGTGGGACTTTAAAGTCCCTAACTTGATTTTTCTGTTTGTTTGATGCCCACCTTGTGTTCAGTAGATAGCTCTGCATATTTGAATGGGTTGTTTTTAGAGACCAACAGTGATAAAAAGCATTGCATCTGCATCAACTTATCCAATCTTAACTCTGTCTCACAACTCAGTGACTTGATTTTGCTCAATGACTTGCAAGTTTCAACTGGCCATTATGACATGGGTCTGCTCCCCCACATCCAGCAAAAAGACTTGATCTAGTGGTACAAGCATGTGTGTAGATGTGCCAAAATGGCTCTTTCAAAAACAGTGTTATGTGGTGTACTGACCTATCAGGACAAGCAAGACAGTAAACAGTTCTATACAATGAAGCCATAGCATAGGGATTTCATGTTCCTCAATTTACTCATCTGTAAAGTGAGTATAATTCCCTATTCAACATGGGTTTTAGGAGTTTTAAGTCTTCATCATCTGAAAGTCTGTCCTATTACATTTAATGTCATTTATTCTAACAATGCTTAATTTTTTATTTATTTGTTTTAAGGTGTCCAAAACAAAATCACTGATTTCTTTAGCTTCTGGCATACATCTCAAAGAAAACCACTCTCTTTCTAGGTATGACTATGATCTATAGTAGTTTTTGTAATTTTTTTTGGACTGAGTAGCTTTTCAAATAAATCACCGTGATTTTTAACTCTGCTAAGAAGAAAGCATTTAATGAACATTACACAAGCTGGATCAGATTTTATGTGATTTACTCCACTGAAGTAAATTTTAATCAGATAACTTCCGCCTCTTCTTCCCTTCTCCCCCCCGACCCCCATGGGGTGGCTGCTAAAGGGATATAGTGCAATCCATTTGAATGTATACACTTGTGCATCCAATTGTGTGTTTAATATAAAAATATCTAGTTAATCTTTAATTGCAGACAACGTTTAACGGAGGAAAGTAGCCTTTAGGTAACCTGACATGCTTCAGTTAACAAGAATAACAAACTATACAGTAATACTTTTGCTAATTTTAACATCTGAAAGGGATTTGCATCAATATCCGTAGTGGAATATCTATTTGAGCTACTTAAAGAGAGCCGAAGTCTACTCTTCTTTGATTTGCGAGTCAGAGGAACTGATATCTCCAGTAAATAGGTATAAAAATCTGTGCAATTATGTATTGCAACTGTTCACTTTTTAAGAATCTGAACGTCTACTAGTTCAACATACACCTTCTATCCTCTTCTAAAGTGTACTGTAGATGTTGAATCAACTCATACTGTACATGAGAAGAAAACTAGAAAGCCTTAACTAGGTTTAGTTATTCAGACTCCTAATTTAGGATTACAGATAATCTTCAAATCCACAAAATTGACCTGTAAAACTAGTCAGCTCCTTGGGTAGGCAAAACCTGTTGTATCAGTCTCTGGTGCATGGCTTTTCCCTAATGTTCAGTAGCATTTTGCTCACACCAGGTCCTGAAGCTAACTCTCTCTCAATTGTGTGTTTGGGGAGGGCTTCAATCCCTAGCTCTAAAACAATCTTTATGGGCCCATTAGGACCCAAAACTGGAAATGGCTGTTCTCTGGCTCTGGTTCGGATGTGGCCTCTCAATAATTCTTGTGAGAACTGATCGTAGGAAAACTCCCTCCACTTTTGATTAAAACTGCCAGGAGACTGAATAGGAACCTTCGCTTAACTGTGTCCAGATCACTGTGCTCTCTCAGCCAGTTTCTAATACAAATAATCCTATATTGCTTCTAGCCCCCTCTACTTGCATAGGCTAGATTCTGGTGGATGATATCTTGCTGTGTAAAGGACTTTACCTTTGCTGTGCCTCCCCACCCTGCCCTTTTTTTTAAAGCAACACTAACTAGATAACTACAAAGTACTGTAACATTGTCTAACTTACCAGTCTTCTGCTTAGGGAATTTAAAATATCTGCTTCATAACTGGAATTCTCTAGACTAAAAGTACTGTACTGTGTAAAAGCAAATGCTGTTTTTTCTGGCAGATCTGCATGCTCTACTCCAAATGTGAGGCATTTTAAGGCTCCTACATCTGATCGCACAGCTGCAAACTATAAATCTGCTCCACGTGTTTCTAGAAGGTAGGCCTTTCAGGTCATAGCACAACTGATCTCTTTTCTTTTTAAACGCTTACTACCATACATATCTGGATACCAAATAAGGAATGCTCCTTTGAACAAGACAATGTGAAGATCTTTGTAAATACAGTGTCTGCCACTGTAGGATTTTAGGAAAGGAAGGTGGCTTCTATCTGTAAAAGGGTTCCTGTTCATGGAGGAGGGTGGGGGAAGAGACTGAAGTGGATACAGTTTATACTTGTGCTGAAATTCTGGAGGTACTGGCTATGTTTTCATCGTTAAGGTTACCTTCTGAAGCTGGCTTAATGGGGCGCAAACTACTAGCTTTCTCTACGTGTTGACTATAGTTTACAGAAACACAGCAGTTTAGAAACAAGTTTTCAGCACTCTAATTTAGCTGAAATAATTCACTCTTGGTTGAAAGTACTTGCAACATTTAGTATAAATTTATACAAATACTTCTAATCGGTTAAACTATACATTGTAGCTGGAAAGGTTCTTAAAACTGGTAATTCTGAACTTGCTTCTGGCAAACACAACCTGCTGAATGAAGTGAAATCCTTTACAGTAAGATAGCCATAATCAGCCCTGAAGCCACAAAGTGGTTCACAGCATTACCCTGGCCTGCTATTATTCTGCCATTGTCAAGCGTCTGTCTCTTTCAGGTTAAAGATGCCTAAAACATTATACTTGCTCTCAAATATTGGAGCCTGCCTTTGACTACAGTACAAAATAATTTTAAATACAAGGGAAATATAGGAATTCCATGTCAGACCTGTCATCCACCTACTCCAGTCTCCTGCCTCTGAAAGTAGCCAACATCAGATGCTTCAGAGGAAGGTGCAAGAAACCCTGCAGTAGTCCAGTCCTGGATAATCTGTTGCTAACGAGTCTTTTCCTACTCCCTAATAATTAGATTGGCTTACTCGCCCTAAAGCATCAGTTTGTGTTCACTGTGATAACTGGAGACTGTTCTCCATGTAAATGTCCAATCCCAACTGAAGATTGATCATTGGCTTAGAATTTCTCAGTTGTATTGCACCCTGCCAGAATGGCAAAATATTACCTGATGGTGCCAATAAACACTACTACCTTCAAGATGTTAAGATGTTTGGGTTTTCTTTAGTGTTGGTTCTAAATGGTTTGTAGAACAAAGTAGAAAATGAGCATCCATTAAGTGCACCAGTTACGAAGCTGGCTGTTACTGAATCACATTGGCTGTAATGGCTCTCTGTAGGACATGAAAATGCAATTTATTAGAGGTGAAATTCTGTTCTTGTATTCCACTTCTAGACTACCACAAATGGCTGTCTCAAGAACTGTACCTATGAGAGAAAAAGTCCAAGCCATGTCACTAAGAAGTAACTCGGTGCCTCGGGAAAAAGCTGTTCCATTTGTTAATATACCTCTGGCTGATGGAAAGGTAGTAAACCTTAACTTTTCAGTTTCACTTGCTTTAGATGAATCTGTCTCTGGCAAATATATAAACAAAGGGGTATCTGGAAAATGTTTTTTTTTCCTGTCTTTGCCAGCAGTAGTAGTTGCTACAGTTAAGTGAGCAGCTTGTAAACAAAATGTCTCTTCAAAATGGTCACTTTCTGAAGTGAACATTTCTATTAACTTTCCATATTATAACAACATAAGAATGGCCATACTGGGTCTGACCAAAGGTCCATCTAGTCCAGTATCCTGTCTTCTGACAGTGGCCAATGCCAGGTGCCCCAGAGGGGATGAACAGAACAGGTAATCATCAAGTGATCCATCCCGTCGCCTGTTCCCAGCTTCTGGCAAACAGAGGTTAGGGACACCATCCTGCCCATCCTGGCTAATAGTCATTGATGGACCTATCCTCCATGAATTTATCCAGTTCTTTTTTGAACCCTGTTATAGTCTTGGCCTTCACAACATCCTCTGGCAAAGAGTTCCACAGGTTGTGCGTTGTGTGAAGAAATACTTCCTTTTGTTTGTTTTTAAACCTGCTGCTATTAATTTAATTTGGTGACCCCTAGTTCTTGTGTTAGGAGAAGGAGTAAATAGCACTTCCTTATTTACTTTCTCCACACCAGTCATGATTTTATAGACCTCTATCATACCCCCCCTTAGACATCTTTTTTTATCCAAGCTTAAAAGTCCCAGTCTTATTAATCGCTCCTCATATGGCAGCAGTTCCATACCCCTAATCATTTTTGTTGCCCTTTTCTGAACATTTTCCAATTCCAATATATCTTTTTTGAGATGGGATGACCACATCAGCATGCAGTATTCAAGATGTGGGCATTCCATGGATTTATAGAGAGGCAATATGATATTTTCTGTCTTATTAGCTACACCTTTCTTAATGATTCCCAACATTGTGTTTGCTTTTTTGACTGCTGCTGCACATTGAGTGGATGTTTTCAGAGAACTATCCATAATGACTCTAAGATCTTTCTTGAGTGGTAACAGCTAAATATTGCATTAGTGTCAGTCTAGTAAATGACTTAGAATCTTGTCCGAACACTTGGACATATGATGAAGGTTTCTAGGTATCATACCAATGACTATACTGACCAGGACTAGTGAGGTGAAATAAGCATTTGACGTACAGTAACTCCTCACTTAACGTTGTAGTTATGTTCCTGAAAAATGCGACTTTAAGCGAAACGATGTTAAGTGACTCCAATTTCCCCATAAGAATTAATGTAAATGAGGGGGTTAGGTTCCAGGGAATTTTTTTTCACCAGACAGAAGACTATATTATACACACACAATATAAGTTTTAAATAATTTAATACTGGTACACAGTGATGATGATTGTGAAGGTTGGTTGAGGTGGAGGAGTCAGAGGGTGGGATATTTTCCAGGGAATGCCTTCCTGCTAAATGATGCACTAGCAATTTGCTGAGCCTTCAAGGGTTAACTCTCACGGTCTACAAGGCAGCAGGAATGGAGGGAGGGGAGAGAGTATTGCAGACAGAGACACACACACTGTGTGTGTGTGTGTGTGTGTGTGTGTGTGTGTGTGTGTGTGTGTGTGTGAGAGAGAGAGAGAGATGCGCATTTCCCCTTTAAGTACACTGCCTTGTTAATTAGATCAGCTTGCTGAGACCGCAGCTGCCAGCAAGCTCCCTCTGTCCTGAGTCCTGTGGTGTGTTCCCCCTGCTCTATGGAAGATGGGGTAAGCGGGGTGCAGGAGCAGAGGGACACCCTGACATTAGCCCCCCTCTTCCTCCCCTCCCCCCACACAGCAAGCAGGAGTCTCAGGGAGCAGCTCCAAGGCAGAGGGCAGGAGCAGCACATGGCAGTGAGGGGAGGGACAGCTGCAATTGCTAGCCTGCTGGGCAGCTGCTGCACAGGGAACTTAGGGGAGGGAGGAGCTGATAGGGGGGCTGCTGGTCCACCCTGGTTCCAAGCCCCCACCAGCTACCTGCAACGGGCTGCTCTTCCTGCAAGCAGTGGACAAAGCAGGCAGTTGCCAAACAACGTTAGAAGGGAGCATTGCACAACTTTAAACGAGCATGTTCCCTAATTGATCAGCAATAAAACAAGGTTAACCGGGACGACTTTAAGTGAGGAGTTACTGTATTTCCCCTACGCCTTCACTAGGCTGTACGGTCTAAAATAACTGAACACTTGGGCTAAAGAAACTTCTGTGAATAACTTTTCAGTCTGCACTACTGCTGACTTTGAAAGATGGGATTCTGGCTGTGAAAGTTGATGGATGTTGGTTAGCTAACAAGACTGACACCTCCCTGTGCCCTGGGTGTGCTGAGAACTCTTGTTTCTTGAATTATTTCCACTTAGATTTGGCTCCTTGACCAGCAGTAACCCTAGTTTAATGGGCCATTATCTTGTGTTCAGAATGTCAGTCATAACTAAAGCCAGTGATAAGTTGGAAGGAGACATGTGCAGACTAACACTTTTTGGGCAGAATGTTTTTTTAGCCAATAAAGCTGTTAAACATATGCCTCAACTCAACTTCAGTGCATGGTTGTAAGAAAAACGGATATGGTGATTCACGTGAAACATGCTGAATAGTTTTATCTCAATTAATCACTTTGTGATTATGCTCAGACTCTCTGTTCTGCTGGTGAAGACCTCCATAACATCAATGTCGAGTTGCTTAATGATGACACAGTTCAGCATATTCATAATCTAGTGGTAAGTTTACAGAACCAGTAATTTGTAAATAGTCTAAGATTGCACAGAAGTCCTGGCACTTAGTCTTCAAATCATCTATGCAAGGAGCAAACTATTTCTAGTAAGGGAGAAATGTTGCTTCAACTTTAACTTACTTGAAGCAACATTTTTCCTTTACTAGGAAGAGACAGCCTTTGTTTAGGTCTATTTTATTGAGTCCTGTCAGTGACATTGCTTCTAAAGAAAGGGCAGAAGTCTTTCTTCTCCTCCTCATGTCTGTCTGTCTGCCTGCCGTGTGAGGAAACTCTGCTTTTCTCACTAATATGTGTCTCAATCTGCAAATCAAAACAGACAGCTAAATTTCACATCATGTATACTGATGGAGGGGATTGTACCTCACTCTCTGAATAAGAACTATAGGGGTCCCATCAAATCTGTACTAAGCTTGGACAATAACTCCTTCCCCTACATTATAAAGGTGTGCTTATATACCCCTCTCCAGGAGAGAAATTGTACTCTGTTGCTAAACATCACTACTAATTTAATGCCAGCTAATGGCCCTCCTCCAAGAGGTTATTGTAACGGGGGGTCTAAGACCTGGCTAATATGTAATATTAGAAATACAGTTGAAATATCCATAGTTATAAGTAGGTAATGAGTATTATATGGAAAAGTGACCCACCCTTGTAGGTAGTGGGACCTTACTTTAAGTTATATGAATTATAGCAGACTGAAGATTTGACAGCTACAATATGGCATGCCTCTGCCTCTATTGCAAGCACGGGGTGGGGAGGCATCTCTAAAAAGCTAAATACCAGGCAGCAGCTAGATTGTTCTGCCCTCTCTGCTAATCTGTACATTATCCTACTACTCTACTGCTGAAGATTTGCTTCTCAATTTAGCTGTCTTGCAGAGTTTAAACAACTCTAGTTTTAATGTCTGCCAATAAAATTGGTCTAAAATGGCTTTCTTTCCCCCCAGAGCCAGTTGACTGTTTTATGTGGAAAAGCAACAGTTAAACCAAGTTAATGGAGTCTACGTGCATATCTTGTGTTTTCTCTGTTGTGTATTATATAAATATTCTGTGCAATTACCACTTGTCTGTTTTAAATGTTGACATAGAACTTAATATCTTTTTTAATAAAGTTTTATACTGCATATTTAACTTTTTATGTATAGAAAGACTTAATGATCACAGTGCTGTAAAATCTGTATGTTTTTACAAGCTCAAAGCCATGTTACCAGTTGCTTCCTTAACTGAAAGATAAGACTGCTTCCTATTCATGTTGGTTTAATGAAGGGACAACTTGGTATCCTTTCCAAATTGCTCATCTCTATTTTTGACCTCCTGTGCTCAGTAAAATATACATAGGAATATACAGTAAAATACATCTGTTATATCAGAAGCTATTTCCCATCCTTCTGAAGTTGTGCAGCATTAGTGCTAAGCACCAATTCAAGATGATGCAAGGTGATATAAACTCATTCGTTTAGACCTACTTAGACCAATCTATGTGAAAGTCTCATTTGTAATTTGTATACTGGGATGGGCGGTGAGGGTGTAATATAAATTAAAGAAGGGTAGAAGTCACTCTAAACTCTCCTGTTAGGCTGTCTTGGTATTTCTGTAGTCTAGCCCATAGTCACGTGACTAAGACCAGGCTACACTCCGAGTAAAACCCTAAGTTAAATGAAAGGCATTCGGGCTCAATTGTATCAGATCAGTTTCTCACTAGGCTTCCCTAAATTCATCTTTGCAGCTGTCCTAAAGTTTTCAGTTTCAAAACTCATTGATGCAGCACTCTGAAGTTTCAGTTGTGTGTACTATGTTGACACAAGTTGCCAGTACTTTATCTTGTAACCGTTATGGGGTGAATGAGCCTAGAATTAATCAACAGGATGTCCTCAACTACTTCAGGTTTCCCTCTTGATCCAAAGAAGAGTTGTCCCTAGCAATCTTGATTATAAGAAGCCTCCCTATATTCAAGGAAGCTCTTCAGGTTCATAGGGTTGTTTCTTATCGATTTCTTTCTGACATCAAGCTATTGGATAACTAGGAGGGCAATAGTGGAAAACTAGCACTGGATTGTTTAGCAGTTCAAGAGTAAAAAATAGCAGCCTTCTGGATAGTTACTTTGACAATCTATATCTGTTAAAACCTTCCACTTCATTTGACTTTCAACCAAATTTTTTTGCATAGTAGGCCGTCACTCCCATTCACGTTTGGAGCATAACTTACAGAAGCATGTTCTACTAGCTAAACTTTGTTGTTGCTTCTTACAACAACCTAAGCTGCTGAGATGAGCTTGGCCTTAACACAAGGGTCAGTGTTGGAATAAGAGAGGGACTGCAGCCTGATCGGTCTCATGAGAACTCCAGTGGCTCACTTACACTT
This sequence comes from Emys orbicularis, assembly GCF_028017835.1. Lineage (NCBI taxonomy): Eukaryota > Metazoa > Chordata > Testudines > Emydidae > Emys > Emys orbicularis. The sequence goes on from NC_088696.1 coordinate 25,128,273, forward strand.
CCCTTTGCTTTTAGCAAGGGTCCTGTGTTGGCTTTTTACTCCGGTTTCCCTTAAATGTACAGTTATTCTGCATGTTTCCTAGAGTAATTCCTTCACTGGAAATAGGCATAGGTTTAAGTATGGTGAGAGGCAAAGCTGTGCTGCTGGAGTAGCGCTTTAAAACTAGGGGACTTTCCTAGTACTTTGCCTCTGTACAGACCTAGTGCTGCTCATGGCAATCTCTGTCCTCTAGTGGTAGAGGATTAGGAGTGGAAAGGCTGAGCTAACTTTATCTCTGTTAAGAGCATAGGAAATTTTGTCATCTTACCTCTTAGTGCAGCTTTTGACACTTCTGCGTCATTAGTGACCCTTTCCCACTAGAATCTTTACTTAAGAGGCATCTGCTTTGTCTGTCATAAAACTATGTACATAACAGCTTCCCCTTCTGGTTACATGTTCCAGTTAATGAAACTAGATAATTTTACACTGTAGAAAATAGCGATGAAAATAAGGCAATTATAATCAAAGGGAAACAGTCCTTGCACACTCTCAAACACTAACAAAAGAGAATGGTGGGAAGTTAATGAGAATATAAAAAATTGTGTTCTCTCTGTTAGGTTGGGTGTGATTACCATGGCATTAGGGGGAAGAATTGGTTAATTTATTATCAGAGTTTATGTTCTCCTCATGAGTCTCAGGAAAGTTTGCAAGAGCTTCAACCTTGGCCATATAGTTCCTAGAGTTAGTGGTGACAGACTCGGTGTTACTATTTCATTCCTTTTAAGGGTAGTTTTCTCACACCTTTTGTCTTTCCACTCTGAGGGCTTGTCTACACATGGAGATTTTCCTGATTAACCCTGTATGTGGACACGCTCTTATTCTGGGAATAAATGAGGAACAAGTCCAGGTGCAGACAAGACCTAAGGTAAAAGTGGGGGGAAGTCAGAATTTTGGTAATTGTGATCTGTCAAAACAATCCTATAGCTATTGACTGCCACATTCAATACTAGTACAAACCAACTGTCCATATCCTGATTTCCAAGACCCTCCACAAGATGATCCAAGCCATGTCAATAATGCCATCTCCACCACCTCAACAAGAAGCATATAACTATCCAGAGATGATATATGAAACTGGGTTGCAGCTTTCTTTGTAGCTGTTCTACAGCTGTGGAAGTTCTGAGAAGATATTACCACACATCTTGCCATTAATTTCAGAAATGCAAGACCTTTTTCTTAAGTTATCTATTCCAGAAACTGCAGCTATACTATGTGGTCGTGGTAGGGTAATGCAGTAGGGGGAAGAGGAAGATGAATTAAAAAAAAATCCTTATGCTAACAGAGGGATGGGAAAGGAGTTACAGTGAGGAGCTAGAACAGCTCAATTTTGATCAGTCTTGATAACCTCCTAGGTGCTCAAATACCTGCAGTAATATACAGTGTACATGAGTAAAGTAAAATAACTATACAACGTTTACCAGAATATTCTTGAAAATGTTTCCTTAAGGTTGAAAGAAGCTTTTAATCCCTCTGTATGTGGTAGCAACACACTACACCCTGGTCTACACTAGGAACTTGCATCAATATAGTTTTCTCTCAGGAGTGTGAAAAATCCACAGGACTGAGACACAACTATACTGCTGTAAATTCCTAATGCAGACACTAGGTCAACAGAAGAATTCTTCTGTTGGCATAGGTGCTGCCTAGTGGATTACCTATGCTTATGGGAGAAGCCCTTGTGTTGGCATAGTTAATGTCTACAGTGAAGGGTTATCAAAGTGCAGCTGCAGCATTTTTAAGTGTAGATATACACTTGTGGTCTAGGCACAGTGAGGGTGTTTGTGACAGATGGGCAAGATAAAGATGAATAACTTGGCATGAATAGCAAGTAGGTACACACAGTCTATGCTGTTTAATCATAGTGGACCCAAATAAGTAATTCAGAAGAACCAAATTGTTGTGAAGTGACATTATCATGCTTGTTAGGATAATTTATCCTACACCACTTAGTGCTTATCTTCAACCTGTTTCTTTTGCAAGTCATTACCCAAAACCATATAACCAAAATGCTGCACAATTGTTGCTAGGGAAGTATATGTTTACATGTTTAAACTTGATGTACAAATCAAAATTGTCCCTTGTGATCCACCAGTGCTTGCAGTACCGTTGAGAAGTACCCCTTGCGGTTTATGTACTGGTTGGCAAGGTGGTCCGGTGCCAAGATAGGGATATGCGTTCTATCGCCCCACCACAGTTAGGGAAACCTGCACATTTCCCAGAGTCGCTACCCTTGATAGCGGAACATCAGTGATTGCATTGGCTACTTGAATCACAGCAGTCCCCACAGTAGATTTGCCCACTCCAAATTGATTCTTGACTGACCGGGAGCAGTCAGGCGTTGCAAGCTTCCACAGGGCTATTGGCACTCGCTTCTCAACTGTCAGGGCAGCTCTCATCTTGGTATTCCTGTGCTTCAGGGCAGGGGAAAGCAACTCACAGTGTTCCAGAAAAGTGGCCATACACATGCAAAAGTTTCACAGCCATTGGGAATCATCCCATACCGGCAACATTATGCAGTCCCACCAGTCTGTGCTTGTTTGCCAGGCCCAGAATCGGCGTTCCACTGTATCAACCAGCCCCACTGTCGCCATGATGTCTCAATTGCCACATCCCATACTTTTAAGAACATCTGTGTTCATGTCCTCCTCCCAATCGTCCTTGTGCTGCAGTCTGTTAGCCAAGTTCTGCCCATACTGCAGTATAATGCGTGAGGTGTTTACAATGCTCGCAACAGCAGCGGTGAGCTGAGCAGGCTCCATGCTTGCCGTGCTATGGTGTCTGCACGAGTAACCCAGGAAAAAAGGCATGAAATGATTGTCTGCAGTTGCTTTCACAGAGGGAGGGAGGGGAGACTGACGACATGTACCCAAAACGACCCGCAACAATGTTTTTGCCCCATCAGGGATTGGGAGCTTAACCCAGAATTTCAGTGGGCAGCAGAGACTGCAGGAACTGTAGGATAGCTTCCCACAGTGCACTGCTCCCTGAGTCGATGCTAGCCATGGTAGTGAGGACGCACTCGCCTACTTAATGCACTTAGTGGGGACATACACAATCAACTGTATAAAATCGATTTCTAAAATTTGACTTCTACAAAATCGACCTAATTTCATAGTGTAGACATACCCCAAGGGTCTGTTTATGCCAAGGGTTAGGCTAGATGACCATATACAGTCTCTGTGTCTTGAAGTCTGAAATTCTTGAAGTTACCCATCTTCAATTCTGGAAGGATGTCAAAAAAACCTTGTTGCTATTCTAAGGACAGTGGATCAAAGACATATCCCAAGACTTGCCTAATATCAAAGGGGCACTAAAAGCCAAGAGCTGTTAAACAAACAAGGAACAAAATTCTAAACTTTGACAATAAGCAGGATTTGGTTTTGGATGTCAAAGCTATTTTTCTAGCATCTCCATATTGAGAGGTGAAGTCTTTTCATGCATTTTTAAAAATTTAGAAGGCAAGGAATTCTAGTGAAAGATTGAAACTACCTGTGTGCAGGCCAACCAGTTCTTATGTTAATAAATTCAAAAATACTTTGATTAATAAGGAAAGCTGCATGCAGGTAGAGGTACTTCAACACTGAAATGGTTTTTCACTTGATTGTGAACTCTGTGGGGCAGGGATGAAGGTTGTACAGGACATAGTCAAGTACAAGGATGCCATTGTACTAGGACTCCGAGGCAGTATAGTAAAACAAATACAAAGGAACTAACCAATTAGAATCAAGTTTAGTGTATCCTTTTAGATAAATAAAAGTGTGACAAGGGGAAGGGAGTATATTATACACCAACTGCTTTTATTTACTTTCAGAAACCTCACAAGATGGTAAAAAAACTTTTACAACCACTTCTACTTTAGTCTTCCGTTGTTCCCAGTCAGCTCTAAACCCATTATGTGTAAAGCCCATTTATGTACCATGCATCTAAAATGATAGATACAGGCTATGAAATTCTTTATTCTATTTGTAGCAGCTTACGCAGGTGCAGCCAAATACCAAGCCTCAGGACAAGTTGTACACAAACTTTACAATGTAGAATTTGAATTTAAAATATGAAACTTAAAATCTACACAACTGGTAAAAATCAAGCACAGATACGAGGACAAACTTAAAACCCATGTGAAAAGGAGTCTCGTCTTCCTTTCAAGTGCTTTATTCTGCTACAGAACAGTCAAAATGAAGATGTAAGCTTTGTGGTTAGTTTAAATTATACACTCTGTAGATACTATAGACCAATTTAAAGGTTACACATACAGCAATAGATGTCCATCGGTTCATCTGGATTGTTTATACAATCCAGCTGGATTGCTGAAAACAAGTCAGGCAAAACTTGAAAGAAAATCCTTGTGCAACATTTTAGACAAATGTTTACTGATGGGCACACTGTACCCCAGGTCCATGATGAGCGCTTTCTTCATCAGAACTATCATTGTAGGCTTCACGTCTCTGACCACCACCTGATCCACGAGTGTTATCAAATTCCTGGAGATCTACCTCTTCTGTATCACCAATTACAGGGGGAACTTCTGGTCTAGATGGCAGAAGATCTTCAAGTTCCTGCCAATAAAAGAAGCATAGTTAGTGGTGTATCAGAAAACAGAGGTGTCAATATTTGGCACACATCTCCCCTTCATTCTTAGGCCATCTCTACATGATTAAGTTGCACCAGTTTAACTGAAAGGTATTTCTTTAAAAACAGGTGCAAGCCCCTATGGAGACATTCATGTTAGGTTAAGAATGTCTTACATAGTTATCATAAATGGATTAGCAATCTTAAAATTCAGCAGGTGTTTGCACCAATTTGCACCAAAAAGGTCAAAATCAGTCCTTTTAACTGGTACAACTTTCTGATTTAGACAAAGCCATAGTCAGCAAGAACTGATGAGTCAGAAATCAAAACAGTAGCCACCTTCTTTCATTTGTCCTCTGGTCTAGTAATAGCTACTATATCGAGTTTTCAAACGCTTTTATATTCACCCACACCCCAGAACACCAACCCTCCTGTGGTTTTTCATGTAAACTAACCAACTTCAATGGAAGGTTTTAAAATCACTTGTGCATTGTAAACTACACTGAAAGAACAATTTGGCTGTACTCAAATCCAAATGTAACTACTGGAAAGAAAGTGCATGGGGCACAATACAACGAGCCCTTGAGACACCAAATCTCAAACACACATTTTTGATCAAACTGAAGGAATACTTACTGAGAGCTTTTCTGGGCTAATCCAGTTATTTTCAGGAAACTGCACATCAAACTTTATGTAAAGATCTCCTTTTTCAAAGGGATTGCGATATTGTGGCATTCCTTCACCTCGAACTACACGAACACAACCTATAATTAAAGGCAGAAAAAGATTAATCAGTTTAAAGGAAACTTACCAGCTTTCTGTCTGACAAAATAATGTCTCTGCATTTCTATGACAACAGCTACAAGTTGCAAGAGCATGAGAATAATTTGACGATACAACATTTCAAATAGTACAGCCACACGTGTATCTAGATAAATTCTTATATCAAATCAAGATTTACCTGGTTCAATTACTTTTCCAGGAGGATATTTCACCACAATCTGACGTCCATCCAGGTGTTTGAATGTGAACTGAAATCCACACAGTGCTTCAACAAGTCCGATCTTGTGTGTCATATGCAAGTCATTGCCTTCCCTCTGGAACACCTAAGAATGTGACATTAATCATCATCATCATCATCATCTGCATTCTAATACTTATTACTGCCAGATCTCCACCTACCCACAATCCCTGGTTTCCCCAACAATTCACTCTTGTTATATCCCCCAAAAGGCAAAGATACTCTTTATTTAGTTCTACTTACAGAAGTCCTTGGGAACTATGAAGTGTCTCTTAATATAATCCTGCAGTAATAAAATCCATAAATTATAAAATTGCTGCCTTCGAAAGTTAGCACTCATGTAAGGATCAAACTCCAGATCTACACCAGTTTTAGGACCTGCTTAATTGTGGAAAGCTATGAGTTGCATGTTGTGCAATATGTAATAGTATATATTTCTGTGACTCTGGTTCCATATTCATTAGAAACAAATTAGAGTTGTAAAATGCTGTGTGACTGTACAACAGACCGAGTCTTTCCCTGACCCAAAGATCTTCCAATCTAAACACAAAAATTACAACACAATGGAGACCAGGTAACAAAATTATATATTTAAAGACTATTTCACGTAGCCTCAAAATGTTCATAAAAAAGCTAGCTGTTGATCATGCCACTATTTTCAGATTTTAAAAAGGGGGGAGGGGCAAAAAGACAGTCCACATACAATTAAAGGCTTTAAGCTATTTTACTAGAGTAGTACTTCAGACTCACTGCTAAAGTGCTGCAGTCCTTATAAGCATTCAGTTAACTTTAGCATGAAGTCTTTCAGAAGTATCTTCAGTGCAATAGACAAACTGGAAGTGTCTTATTCATGTGGTATACATGAAATAGGAGTGTTGTTCCAAGTCCTCAGGACAAAGCCCAAACCAGTTGTGTATAGTTGCTTTAACTGTCATCTATGTATTCAAGCAAGATCACAGCTGCTTTAACTGATCTGTAATGAGGCATTTACATTTACAGAGGTGTGAAGTGAATGAAGGACTGTTAGTCCATTGGCATGAATCCAGAGAGATTGCTCCTTTTTCCCTTCGCACCTCTATTAGAGATACCTGAAATTGTTCACTACTTGCTTGCTCACAACATACAGATATTTAGTGTAACAGCATATAAAACTTGGTTCATGACTTCATCCTCAAAGTTATGCTTTCTTGCACAGCAAGAAAAGACTTGCTGGAAAGTTTTTCTTCAGCATTAATGTCTGTCCTTGAAAATAAAATATGGCAACAGTTTTATGCTGACGTTTGTGAGAAGACAGCAGAGTTTCTCCCCAAGCGCAAGTAGTTTTTGGAACCAGGAGATCAGCTGGCATATCAACCATGACAATAATTTTAGTAGATTCACCTTTCCTCAAGCTTTTCAATACACTGAAACTATGGTACCAAAATGATTTAATACTTTAGTCAGCATTTCTCAAACTGGGGTCCGCGAGGGTACTCGGGCCCCACTGATCAATTCCCCCTCCCTCATTTCCTCCCAGCACCTCCTGCATGCCGGGGAATAGCTGTTCAGCAGGGAGGAGCAGGCGGAATCAACTCCTCCCCCCTCCCCAGTTCTTCCTGCACGCCTGGGAACAGCTGTTCCCTGACATGCAGGAGGTGCTGGGAAGGAGGGGGAGAAGCGGGGACGGGGTCCTACTGATCAACTCCTCCCGCACCCACCCCAGCACACCGCAGGACAGCTGTTCCCCAGTGTGCAGGAGGCACTGGGAGGAAGGGGGGGACAGAGCACACTCGGGAGGGGGGCAGAATCATGTCAGGGGCCACTGGCCCCACTGATCAATTCCTTCCCTTCCCTCCCAGTGCCTCCTGCATGCCGGGGAACAGCTGTTCAGCGGCATGCAGCAGGCGCTGGGAGGGAGGGGGAGAAACGGGGATGGGGTGGAAAGAGGAGGGGCAGAGGTAGAGGTAAGGCAGGAGTGGGGCCTTGGGCTGAGCAGGGTGTCTGGGGGTGTGCAAAAAATTTAAAATCAAAATGGAGGTCCTTTGACATTTGAGAACCACTGCTTTAGGTTCCTCTCAAGCTCATATAAACTAACACCTTACAATATCACCATTTCACCACCATACTAACAATTATGCTAGCAATCTTTTGTCCACATATTCATGAACTGCAGCATGCTTATTAAAAAGCAACTGAGGACTGACCTACAGCGTTACTAGTAAACATGGTCATAGCAAAAAGGAGAAAGCCACAATATGTTTTACTGTACAAGACAGTACAGCAGCAGACATAGCTAGATCAAAAGACCAAGACTGAGAAGGCCTCTGCTTCAAATCCTGGAATATCTGACCTGTCATTAGTGCTAGCAGTACCTGACACTTGAAGTCACATTGCTTATCCTAGTAGCCTTCCTTTCCCTTCACCCAATCACAGCCAAGAAGTAGGGAGGAGCACAAAGTTGCAACTGAGCACACAGGCAAACCAGACAGACAGCTGTAGGAGAGGCTAGGTCAAGTGCTTTGGTGTTGGAGTGCTACTCCAGCATGAATTATTTTAAAGATTTTTCAGATACTTGTATTACTTCAGTTTTTAATTCAAAGCTTTCCTGATGGACAATGAGTAGAATTTGATCAATGCAATATGTATGAACTTTAAATTCACAATACTTTATTTTGTTTATGGAACACCAGAAAAGGAACAGCTTGCACCCCACAATTTCACACAATAGTTTTACATGCTGTTTTCATAATACTGAACCATCACTTATGTTACTTCACCTAATGCACTGAACTTTGCCAAAAATAGTTACCACATTAAAGCATGGAAACATTCTCCTGGACTTTACTGTATACTGCAACTTTCCTTAAATAACATATTCCAGTAATTTAGCATAGTGTACTGTTTCAGAATAAGTTTTATAGTACTTAGTTCAAAGGTATGAAACCCAATATTCCCCAAAGTACATACTGCGTAGGAATATAAATGTGCCAAGACAGAATGAAAATGCAATTAGCCAAATGTAGGTCTACAGTTTGGATAGAAAAGAGGAGGGGTTCTATGATGAGTGCAATATCAGCATGACCATGCTACTTATCTGGGTTAATATTTCCAAACCCATTTGTCACACTTCCTAGGTTAACAGAATTAGAGAGCAGTTTACAGCAAGTGAAGATTGAGGGAGATTCCCCGTTTTCTTCTGACAGCCTTTGAAAAAAACAGCTGGCTTTATACTCAGCTTTACTTACTGCATGCCAGGGTTGAAGCAGGTGCACAACAACAAGGACAGGACATTCATAGTGGTAAGTCTTCCAAGGGTAACCCTGCTTCAGTTAGGAGAGTAACTTTTTATGATCATATTGAGACAGTGGGATGCTTGGTGTGCTCCTCTGCATGTCTACAGACAGAACCATCTAGCTCAGAATTATAGCAGTTACCATTAGGAACGAGCCATGTATGTGTAAGTTCAGTTTCTCTCCCTCAATTGTTCGTTTAAAGTAATCTAGGTAACTGTGTAAGTGTCTGTACTCCATCATCTAGTTAAATATTTCTAAGGAATATAAAAAAAACCACCAACTTTACTTCACCTATTAAGTCACAAGTTACCTCATTCTCCTTTTCTTGGAGCAGGAGGACAATATCTCCTGGTTCCACTCCTGGGGCCTGATCTGCTTCTCCAGTAAATGTAATCCTCTGCCCATGTTTCATGCCTTTATCTACATGGACTTCAAGAATCTTTACTTCTTTGATCACTTTCTTCCCTTCGCATTTTTTACAACGGTCTTTTTCATTAATAACTTCACCTAGAGAAAGAAGGATTGAAAAATCTAAGAATATTTTTCTTCCTTATTTGAGGATACAGTACCACTTATTTTGCCGTACATTGGTTCTCTTGGGCACATTCCCCAATCTCAAATCACTTTGGAAAATTTTTTCTTTCAGTGTTATTAGTGTGTCCCACAAGGGGAAAACTAATCTAATGCTATCCTAATGAGAAGAAAGAGACCCAAAAGGCACTAAGAGGATGAGATCTTCAAAATCATTTTGTGGGATGGAAGATGAGTTAGAACTCAGATTGTAAGCCAGATGGAACAAGAACCATGACTTCCAATTCCAAACAGCATGAGCATTTAAGGAAACCTGCAAGGAAAAATAAGCTTTGTCTGTGGCTTTTATTGCTCTTCATGCATAAAAATGGCCCCCTCCACCTCTAAACAAAAAGTAAGTTATAAGGAGTCAGGTTCCTCCTTTCCTCATTTTGCTTGGGGAACCTATGAAAAATCTTTGAGAAACCTGGTAATGGGACAAAATTGAAACCAGAGTGCAGTTCTCCTTTCTGGGGTGTGGAGGCTGAGTTTCAGACTGTGGGGAAAGGCTCTGGCAGGAGGAAACTACACTACTAAAAATAGCAGTGTAAAAGTGGGAGGCACTGCTTGGGTGTGTAGAGAGCAGTGTAGGGTATTTACCTCTGGTAGTTCAGGTATGTAGGGCACGCTACTCACCTAAGCTGTCTCTCACCATCTACACTGCTATTTATACCTGTACAGATGGTGAGAGACATCACTGTAAGTGTAGATGTAACCTGGGTGGGGGATGCAGACGGTACACGAGGGAGAGAAGAGAGAAAAAGCAGCAGGTCAGGTTATAGCTTAGTGCAGGGGTAGGCAACCTATGGCACGCGTGCCGAAGGCGGCACGCAAGCTGATTTTCAGTGGCACTCACACTGCCCGGGTTCTGGCCACCGGTCTGGGGGGCTCTGCATTTTAATTTAATTTTAAATGAAGCTTCTTAAACATTTTAAAAACCTTATTTACTTTACATACAACAATAGTTTAGTTATATATTATAGACTTATAGAAAGAGACCTTCTAAAAACGTTAAAATGTATTACTGGCACGCGAAACCTTAAATTAGAGTGAATAAATTAAGACTCGGCACACCACTTCTGAAAGGTTGCCGACCCCTGGCTTAGTGTGACACCACCATTCAGGTTCTCCTGCAGAGAGGACCTGACATTCTTAGTGTATATGTTCACTTTTAAAGCATTTTTTACATCTTGACGATCAGTAAAGAACAAACAGTTGTGCTTTGCCTTTCACCTTTAACAGGAGAATTGCCTTCTAGAAGACTGCAGGGTGGTTATCCAAAAAGTATCCAATACTTCTTAAGAGCCTTTTTGTTTTCTAGTCTATTTGGATATACTTTTAAAGGGCAGATATTTTATATGGAACTGCCTTCATTATAGCAGACCAGAATAACCAGAACATTCTAAGAAAAATATCCTGTACAATCCCATCACTTCAGTTGCCAGTACAGTGCCTATTGCTTCTTCTATTTAAGTACTGCAAGCAGAAGCAATTGTTACGTTCAGATATTTAGCTACTCAGCTACTCAGAAATTAAAGCCATACTCCTATGTGAAACAAGTGTACAGAACATTACGATGCAGCAGATGTGTCCAGTCCTACTGGAACTTTGCATTTACATTAAATCAGGCAAAGTAACAAAGAGCTAAAAACAGGAAACCACAGTCTTTCAATTCTTTAGTAAAAAGTTTGACTGGTTATAGAATAAAAATAGACTAAAAACTAAATTTTTATTGCAGCTCAGCATTTTCAGCTATTACGTCATAAGTAGTACAAGCACAAGATTTCAGACAAATTAGTGGTGTTGCATAAATTAAGAAAGATCCAGGAAATATATGCAAGGAAGAGGATATTTAATTCACTACCATATATGTGCCCAAATCAGCAAAAGTAATATAGAATGTAACACTATTATTTCCATCTTTCAGAAAGTTAAGAACACTAAGTTGTATGTCGATTTTAACATTTGTTTCTGAAGGAGAAATAAATTGATAATATTTTGGAACGCTGAGAAGAGTAGATATAAAAATCGATGAATATTTAAAGAACTTTAAATTAAATACGGGTTTATTTTTTAACAATCTATTTAAAATTAAATTTGAGATGACATGTAAATTTAGGCCTAAATTTACTATAATAATTACAAATAATTTAAAATAAAAAAATATCAAGCAGTATGTTTGGTGCCTAGTTTGAAGGAAAGCTTTTTTTTCTCTTCCAAACTTTAAATAAAACTAGGTGAAAGAGGATGAGATCTACTAGTTCTAAATTTTTGAAGGACATGACCCCAGAAATAATAAATTCAATTATTAACTACAGATAATACTTTCTTTGTTTAATAAATTTAAATGCAAAACTGCTTCCATTAACTTTTTTGTTATATTTCCAGCACACTGAAGGTAGTTTTATTTAATAACGCCATTTAGTGCATTTAATTGAATTCAAATTTCCATCCAGAGATTGACAAAAAATACAAGTAAAAAATTAGTCTAGTAAATAAGAAATGAATCATTCACTATTTTCTAACAAATTACAAATTTGAATGCAAGTTAAGCTTCCTAAATGCTTCAGTGTATAGATATAATCCATCCCCTGGTTAACAAGAAGCAGCACCCAATTTAGTGGGAAGGATATATATATAGTTGCTAAACATATTTCAATGGTTACAAATAAATGACAATCACCCTCTCTTTAGGAAAATAACTCAAATGAACAAATGCAAAACATTGCTCTAAAATGCTTTGATTTAAATCAACCTATCCTGATGCTAAGTTAAATTTATCCCATAAGAGTAAATGGTTTTTATAGTGCTAGCACCAGACAGCAAGATACTGGGGCAAGCATGTCCAAATATTTCCAAGCAGTAGCACCTGTTATTCTGGTTCCAATCCTCCCCTACTTTGCAAAATTGTGTTCTTGTTCCGATACACGAAGAAATATCCTTTACAGACTAAAATCAAACTTCACTAATTACAATCTAATTCAGAAATTCTCCAGATGAGGTATGACAATTTACTATTGAATCTAGATTCTAACCACATTAAACATTTTTAAAAGCACAGGAAACAGTTGGCCTACCTTCTCCATTGCAATCAGAGCACACAGACTGCATCTGCTGAACCATCCCAGGAGCCAGCTGTCTGATCATGATACGTACACCTCTACCTCGGCAAGCACTACACTTCTGAACAGCTCCGGACTTCCCACCCTGACTAAATTGGAAAGTGTCAGATTATAATTGAGAACATATGGAAAATAAATACCAAACTTAAGTTTTACACCTCCAATTGCACTGATGCAGCAGTGTCAGTTGCAATTAGGCAAATCTATCACTAACATACAGAGGATGTCTTTTCAAGATTTTACAAAGAGCGCCATTAATTGCATTATAGGTTAGATTTTGGTATCTCCATGCTTCAATACTTGAACCTGTTCTAGCTTACACGTGAAGAACTACTACACTTCATGCTATATACCAATCTGAATTAACAGTTTAACAAATTTAAGAGTAAAAGCAGCCAAGAAGTTCTAGCACTGTTAATGAAAAATACAAAACTTACCCATTACATGAACTACAAAGGACATTCTTGCTAAGCTGTAGTTTGGTTGTCTTTCCATTATATAGATCTTCTAAAGACACTCTAGAAAATAAAAGTAAGTTCTCCGGTATTAACATTCTAATAATCACTTCAGGAAAAAGTCATTTTAATAGTCTAGCTTAGGTACAAGTTACTGTCTAAGACAATTTATAATAAAAACTAAAATCACAGCAACCTTCAGCCTTGTCTACAAATACTTTTGAAGGGAAAAAAAAAAAACCCAGCCATACGTAGAAGAGACGTTAAACAGTAAGTTTCTGAGCAAGTAAAACTCTGTACACTGACACTGTAACAAAGGCTACATTAAGATAAGCAGTTATTAAAAACACAGAACCCTATCTTTTAGGATTTTAAGCCAGACTTTGCAGAACAGTTTCAGATCTGGTGAAATCCCATTAGAAACTATGCAACTGTAAATGTACATACTTCAAGGAAAAGCTTTAGATTAGTCAGAAGCCAGAGGTGAGGTTAGCTCTCTAGCAGAGGCCAACAGGAAACAAATTACCTGAAGTCACCTGAAGAATTAAGAATGGTTTAAAGGAGATCTAAAACAAGTCTCAGATGGGTTAACACAAGCAAGACAATTCCTAGCAGTTCTGGATAATAGTTATAGTTTAATATTTTCCTTAAGAATTCACACTAGGAGTTTAATTTTGTCTTATTCATTTCCATTGGAAAAGTGTTTGTGTTGATATATTGTTGGTATGTTCCCATGACCACTTTAGCAGTCAGATTTGAGAACGTTGGATTACAAGGTATCTAAAGCACTAGAAAAAAAATTAACACCATTTGGTTCTCTTATCAGTACAGTCAAGCCGCTTAAAAGTAGTTGTCTAACAACATTTAGTTCAGAATTTTGCATATTTCCAGAGACTTCAGAAATCATTCAATAATAAATGCAACTCAGTTTATTTTGAACTGCAAAACATTGCTTCTGGTGTCAATGTTTAGAAAGAAACAACTAAAAAGAGGTATGAGAATACAAAAGCTAATTTATAGTTTGTTTGTACAGTACTAGTTGCTAGACAAAGTAGCTGGCATGCAAAAACAGATATTACACTAAGCACTTAATGCGAGGAGTGGCCTAGCCCACAGTACAGCATCGGTGGGGGTCAGAAAGAAGCTGCTCAGCCTGCAGAAAACAGCAGTGAAAATAAGGTGTAGGCTTATGAAGATGAGCAGGGATCCTAAAAATCCACACCCCTACCCCGCCTCCTCCTCTGAGTGTGCGGCTCCCCGCTCCTCCCCCCTCCCTCCTGGAAAGCGCTAAGCGCTGCCAAACAGCTGTTTGGCGGCGGGAAGCGCCTGGAGGTAGGCAAAGGAGCAGGGACGCGGTGCGCACGGGGGGAGGGGGCGGCGGCAGGGGAGAGGAGCTTGGCAGCCGCAGGAAATAACTCGGGGGGGGGGGGGGTGCGGCACGGGGAACTTGGCAGGCCACAGCAAATAACTCCGCGGGCCGTTTGAGACCCCTGGGTTTGATAGTGAATACATATCACCAGGTTACTAGGAGGCTGGAAGGCTAACATGTCCCACTAAACAACTTTAGGCATATTTATGATCAAATAATTTAGACAGTCATTTGTGCAAATCAGTCAAGAATGGGCAAGATTTATATGTTTATAAAAAGAAGCAGAGTTTATACACTGACTAATAAGATATGGACCGTAAGACTTGAAGTTCCAACCACATATATTATTCTTTTAAAACACTATTACCAAAGGCAAACTTTTAATGCAGGAAGATCTGTTTCTTTTTTGCTGAAATCTAGAAGTAACGCTTTCAATGAAACAGTAGAGACCTTTTGAATGAACTGACGCCCGCTAGAGCATCAATGATTATCAGACCAGGTTCACCTTCACCATCTCTTTTTGGAAACTTAAGTTAGAAGAATCACAGTATCAAGATACTCACTTAAGTGGATGCATCATATCTTCTCCTCTTCTTCTACCATTGCGACTTCTACTCTGATTACCCATGAAACTGAACAATCCACCACCAAAAATGTGGGAGAAAATATCGTCCATTCCACCACTTCCACCGCTACCTTCTCGAAGGCCCTGTTCTCCATATCGATCATATAACTCGCGTTTCTCAGGATTTGACAGAACTTCATAGGCAAAGCTTATTTCTTTGAACTGAAAAAGAAGTCAGGAAAAAAAGCCTGTAAGTTACTTTTACATACATAAAAACAGATTTACTTGGAAGATAGTCACAAAAGAAATGCTAGCATCTGATTTATAGCCCCACTTCATCCTTTTATTCATGAGGGAGTGTACAACCCTAAATACTCTTCCACATCAGAAGTTCCACTGCAGTCTAAATTTTGACCTTTAGAACAGGTAGATTTGGCTGTGCTTGTATGAATCCAACTCTTTTCTTCCGTTTTACCATGAAGGATGACTGTATCATCCTCTTGGGCATTGAAGAAGAAATCAGTAAAGATGTCAAGTACAAGCTTCTTATCTTTACCTCCAAGGCCTTGTCTAGACTGGGATTTAAGTATGTGTGATTACCACATTAGCTAACATTAACATTAGCTAAGTATTAATGTTACTCTTAAAGTTGTAATCTAGACAAAGTCTAAGGTCCTGTCTTGATGGACAAAATGGATGTTTTAAACATGTTAGCTTAACAACTGAAGAACCTTCAACGGTTGTTAAAACAACAATAACCTGTTGTAGTCTACACAGTCAACTAACATGGCTTCAGATATGTTAGTCTTCTGAAGTGTTAAGAAGACTTTTCCATCACGTTAACCCAACTCATTTGAGACATCACTGAAACATCTTTTTTCATCTCTCAAGACAGGTTACTTAACTGAGCCCTGCATGTCTAATCTATTTTACCTTGAAGGTGACCCCTGAATTCATTGTTTGCATCTCTTTCAAACACTTCCACTTCTATCTCTTATGAGTGGAAAACACTTCCAAGAAAGATCTGCAAAACTGCTGCCTTACTCTTCAGATTCCTCCTAAACATTCACCTCTCCCACAATGCCTCAAAGCACTGCCAGCTGACCCCAGCTAGGCAGGTGGTGAATGGAGGCTTTTGCTTACTATACAACAACTCATTTTTATGTTACTTTGTCCTTGGCCACAACCTAGATTATTATTTCTTTGGGTCACTGTCTTTTTGTTACTGTGTATATGAATAAGTCCTAACATAGCAGGGCCCTGAATCTCTTGTTTGATGCCCCTAAATACAATCGCAATACAAATAAATACATTTCAAGATAAAAAAAAAAAATCTTACTTTGTCTCCTGCATTTGGATTCTTATCAGGGTGGTATTCCTTGGCCAGCTTTCTGTATGCCTAATTGACAAAAACAAATAACACAAGTCATTAAGTCTGTGATGGATTCCATGTTTCAAAATAAATCAAGTTGATTAACTGAACCTGTACTCTTCAGAGAAAGATACAAATGTCTCCTGTAAGTGTGCAACCAGCACCTACTTACGTCAATAATCGGGTAAAAATATTCCAAGGTCAGAATCTAGCCATAAAGCAAAAGTCCATTAGAATAAAACAAATTAGTTGAGTCCTCTACAATAAAACAGAAAGTACCTGATATTTTATTTTAGAACATAAGAACGGCCGTACTGGGTCAGACCAAAGGTCCATCTAGACCAGTATCCTGTCTACCGACAGTGGCCAATGCCAGGTGCCCAGAGGGAGTGAACCTAACAGGTAATGATCAAGTGATCTCTCTCCTGCCATCCATCTCCACCCTCTGACAAACAGAGGCTAGGGACACCATTCCTTAACCATCCTGGCTAATAGCCATTAATGGACTTAACCTCCATGAATTTAATTTTACTGACTCAGTATTAACTACCCATTTATGGATTTGGCACATTAATGTAGTGCATAGAGTAACTGAAGTACTACAAAAACTAGCATTTAACTGTTGATTTTCTGTATTCTGGTTTAGGTGTTACACTGAAACTGAACTCAACCAATTCTTTATACAGCATTCATTACTGATAGAAAGCTGTAATTTCCAAATATGAACAAGGGGTGAGGATTACCATTAGCTAGAGGGTATGGATTTGCATACCATAGTTATTAAACCATCATGTTGGATGTAAATCCTGTCCTGATTTGTCACGCTCCTCAGGAGTCCATTAACAAAATGGCTGCCTCAGGTTTTCACCCAACCCAACCGATCAATCCACATTGCTAGTTTCTTCATTCTCTTCCCTACATACTTCTCAAGGAAGATTTAGCACCCCTTTGAATTAAGTACATGGACAGAAGTATGCGGACTCTAATCTTTTAACTCTATTGTTCTGAAACAGTAGCACAAGGAAGTAAAGCAGGGTCTCTAAGAAGTGGTTTTCAAACTGTTTCTTTCCTTTTGAACATGTCTGGCTGTACCTGAGTAACAATATTTTGTACACAGCTTAGCATAACCTATTTTTCTGCTACCACTTCAGAGTTATGGAGCTGAATTTAGTTGGGGAAGTTTTCACTACACTGTCTCAAAAGAGTTACAACAGTTACTTGTGATTTAGAGGGAAGAAACTTTACTAATATAAACAACAAGGAGTACTTGTGGCACCTTAGGGAACGTCTACACTTACCTCCGGGTCCGACGGCAGGCAATCGATGTTCTGGGATCGATTTATCGCGTCTTGTCTAGACGCGATAAATCGATCCCGGAAGTGCTCGCCGTCGACGCCGGTACTCCAGCTCGGCGAGACGAGTACGCGGCATCGACGGGGGAGCCTGCCTGCAGCGTCTGGACCCGCGGTAAGTTCGGACTAAGGTACTTCGAATTCAGCTACGTTATTAACGTAGCTGAATTTGCGTACCTTAGTCCGAAGTGGGGGGGTAGTGTGGACCAGGCCTTAGAGACTAACAAATTTATTTGGGCATAAGCTTTCGTGGGCTAAAACCCACTTTATCAGATGCATGGTGCTTAGAGACTGTCCAGTTTCTAAGCACATGATGTACATGGAACAGGGGCATTGCTGGCACATGATGGCATATATCACATTGGTAGAAGTGCAGGTGAACGAGCCCCTGATGGTGTGGCAAATGTGGTAAGGTCCTATGATAGTGTCCCTTGAATAGATATGTGGACACAGCTGGCAACGGGGTTCTATTTTTAAAAATATAAATTTTTAAAAAGTTAACTGCTCAGAGAGTAGAGACCTAAACTTCTCAAGAACAAGAAAAAGCAGGGTGTTGAGAACGGTTTACACACCGTTTTTCCTTTCTATAGTATAGTATTACATAAAATCTCCACATCATTTTCACTGACCTATTTATCGAGACTGCTGCATTTGAACTATATTTGTATTATTTTCATTTAAACTAAAAGCTCTTGGGGTAGAGAACACATCTTCCTCTTTTGTGCAAGGATGACTAGAATGATACTTCTGAGGGAATTCTCTGTCAAAAAATTTAAAATTCTGCATCTAAAAATTATGCGCACAATATTTTAAAATTCTGCAAATTGTATTTGTCAATAAATACATGTGGCTCCAGCACGGCAGTGGAGAGCACAGGCCACTGGCTGCAATGAGGTGGAAGATCACCCTGAAGACCCCACCTCCCCCGGTACAAGCACTCAGCAGTGAGGCTGCACCTGACCCTGATGCAGTGCAAGGGCTGGGTCTGCCACAGAAATACTCTGAGGCCCTGCCCCACTGTGCCAGGTGCACCAGGTGTGGGTGGATAGGCTCAGCCCAGCAGGATCCAAGTATGGGGTGAGAGGTTTCTGTATGGGGCAATCTGGTATGGGTGGTTCAGTGGGAGATCTGGATGCACAGGGGCTCATGGGGGGGGGGGGGTTCCAGATGCAGGGACAATGGGACTATGCAGGGGATCCAGGTGAAGGTGGTTGAGGCTCAGTGGGGGGTCTGGGTGTGGGGAGATGGGGGTTGGTGAGGGGGGGGAGGCACGGGTTGGTGGAGGTTCCAGGTGCTGGTGGAGTGGGGATCTGGGGGGCTTGGAGCAGTCCAGCTGTAGGGTTTGTCAGGGTGAGGGTTCAATGGGCCTGCTTAATGGGGGAGCCCCAGCTGCTGCCAAGGGCATGCCGCATGCTGGGCTCTCGCTTCCCCCTGCGATTCTCCTATCCCCTTTTCTTCACCACCCCCCTCCCCCTGCCCTATTCAACCCCACCTTCATTCCCCACTGCCTCTTTCTCCCACCCCACTTTATCCAGCTCCACTACCAGCACTCACTGTTGCACAGAAAACAGGAAGGCTCCCAGCACACAGAAGGGGAGCACAACTGGCACTAGGATCTAGGAGGCAGCATTTAGCTGAGCAGTAGGACCCAGAGTTCAGCTGCAGAGTAAGCAGAGCCCAGACACAGCCTCCTTCAGCTGGGCAGCTCTGTGCTTGCAGAAATTGGGGGAGGGGAGGCACAGTGGCATGTAACTTCATGTGCCCCCCCTATGCCTCACCTCTGTTTGGAGGGAAACAATCCCCCCAACTGCACCCATGGTTGCACCAGCGCACAGTCACACAGAATCCCCCCAGGAGTAGATACTGCTTTATAACTATAGACCCATCTTTTCACTGCATAATTATGAAATATTCTGCATTCATGCATGTAAAGAGGGGATATGAATGCTTACGTAAAACTTAGCCAGTGTAACAAAACAGAGCCTTGATTATAACCAAAATATTCTAGAATACACTGAAAAACTTTAAAATCCCCAGGTCTTGTCAACATGGAGTATGCCAGTATAACTCACAGTGTGGACACTTTTATTCTGGAATATGTCACATAAGCAAAACCAAAAAGTCACTTTTATACTGGCATAGAAGAATGTCCACGTAAGGGGTTATACTGGTATAGTTACCAGTTTAAAAATAAAATCATACCTTAGCTCATACTAGTATAACATTCCTGTTTAGACAAACCTTTAGTAGATCACTATGGGTATGTCTACACTGCAGCTAGGAGCAAGCCTCCCAACCTAGTGTGGACATAGCTACTTGGGCTCTTGAGCCCACCCAATCTCCTGGGTCTGAGCTCGGGTGGTTAGTCTGAGTCTCTACTGGAGCCACCACAGCCACACTGCTATTTTTAGTATGCTAGTTTGAGCCATTTAGCTGAATGGAATTACTCAAGTGCATAGTTACTCAGAGAAGTATTTTCAGGATCTGGGCCTCCATTAGCATTCTACTGCAGCCCTAGAAGATAGTACTTAGTACAAATTAATCACCATTGAAGATAGTTTTGCCATCTCATCAGCATCATAATGATAAAGCTATTTTGCTTTGCTTTCACTTTTCTCTTCTGCTTTGGCGTAAGGGCTTGACACCAGATTAAAACAGTATCTATATACATTGTCTCAGTTGTATTAGGGTAGCTTGTAAGTATGTTCTCACTATTTGGACACTCAGTTAAGTCTAAACTAATTAATGAGAGATGATACGCTTGGCACTGGTAGAGACAGTTGGCAACCTTACCATTAACTACTAAAGTACATTTTAAGCAGTGTTGAATCTATACTTTGGGCTACATAACAAGTGCTTTTTATATGTATTAAACAGTTGTATTCCCAGGTTTTCCATTCACGTAACAAACAGGATACCCTAAACAGATTTCTTTCTGTAGACTGTCTGATCATATTTGGCTGTGATCAGCTCATAGCTTCCTTTCATCAAGACACCTCCACTTTGTTGTTTCATAATGATCAATACCCACTCCAAACAAATTTCTCTATCACATGGAGATGTATAGTTCACAGTAGCAGTACCACCCATCATTGCAAGTGATCACAGGCAGTGAATAGTAACTACCTAACCAAGTCTCTGGTGTAGTTTTTAAGTGATGGGTGGTACCGTTCTGGGGGGGGAGGGAGGAGTGGCTTGTATACTACAACATTAAATGGATGGAACCAATAAATGTTTAGATGTCAGTGCTGAGTATAGGGTAATGAAGATCACAATGCTCTAGGCTCTCTTGCTCAGCTTCTTTGTTTATTTTCCCTAGGTGCTTTCAGCCTGGGAAAGATCAGCTCTATAGGGATGGGACAGGAAGACCCTAACGGAACCTGTGCGGTTGCTGAAGCAGGTCAGACAATGGTACTGGCTGGAACGTATTGCACTTCAGCGGGTTTTATAGCTGAAGCCTTTAATTGTGATGGGATCGGCCAACAGAGCACCCCGGAGATCCTACCTTACAGAGGAATGGGAGATTGGGGGAGTCTCCGCCTGGTGCTCGGTTACCAGTCTGGGCATCTCCCCACAGTGGGCACCAAGTAAGGAGACAAGAGCAGGCGGCTCTAGGGCAGGGAACCCTGGCGATCCCCTCCTCCCACCGGCCACCTGCGCCCCAGCTCCCTCCGGCAGGATGCCTTGGCCTCCCTGCGGCCTAGTCGCCTCCCCCAGCGCCGGCCGGGCGGGCAGGCCGCAACCGGCTTCACGGCGCGGCCTAGCCTGGAGGCCCGGACCCCGGCTGGCCTCCCGCCCACTCTGATCCCGGCCGAGGCCCACGGTTGCCCGGGCCGGGGCCTCCCCGCTTCATCGTGACCTCCCGGCTGCCCAACTGGGGCCTTCCCGGCCCGGAGCCTTCCCCGCCCGGCCCGGTACCTTCTTAAGCTCGTTGTCGGTGGCCCCAGGCGGCACGCCCAGGATGTCGTAGAGCTTGGTGTCGGCCACGTTCGCCATCGCGGGGGGACGGGGCGGGTTGGCGGCGCAGGCAGGACAGGCCGAGGGGCAGCGGGGCCGGCAGCGAGGACGAGACCCGAACCAGAATGAGAGAGGCCGCCACGACGTCACCCACGCACGCCTCACGTCACCGCGCCGTGCGACGCCACCGTCCTCCCCCGCTGCAGAGCCCCGCCCCTGCCTGTCCTTCAGGCACACGCCCCCTACCGGAGAGCCGCGCCTGCACCTCAAGGCCACGCCCCCTGCCCCCGGCTTGGCTCGTGGGTCAATTCTGTGGCCAGCTGCGGGCGCATCGGGGGTGGGACAGACAGCGCTATGGGTCCTCCTACAGACCAAACAGACTCCCTGTCCCGGCCGCCCTAGGCTGAGAGAAGGGCTGGAGCAAAACCTGGAGAGGTTTGTGTAGTGAGGAACTGCTATGCTACACCTAGAGTTACACTCAGGAGCGTCCATTACAAAGGGGCGGTTTTAGTTGTAAATGCGTTTCTCAAGCTTTTATCTTTCAATATGACATTTTCCGTGTTTGTTCAGCCCGTGTTTTCTTCCTTCCTCATTTCATAAGCGTTATTGGAGTTTCCCCTGAGATTTGTTTAGATTTACCTCTACCCCACGAAGGCTGGGTGTTATCTCCCAGTAAGTAACCAACAGGAAAAACGCTGAGTCATGGAACAGGGGTTCTAGAAAACTTTCAGCGATGTTAAAAATGAATCCAATATCACTTCTGCATTTTTTTAATCTTCCATATTATTTAGGTTGTGTTCCCGCATTTTGTGTCTTTGTCATGCGTTTTAAAGGAAGGAGTCACATGTTAGGGTTTTAGTAAGTTGAAAGCTATAGTTCTTGTGATATGTGTGAATAAGTGGTAAACAAGGCCTGCTATTTTAGGGAAGTTTCTGAGTTAGCTCATTCTGGCATATGAAGCACAATTTAGAATGGGGTTTAATCATGAGATTTGAAACCATATCTGAGCTTTTCCAGGGTAAAGAGGGTTTGGATAGGATGTTGATACACATGCATTTTACAAAGATGGGTCAGTTTATGCTGCAAAGTTTGGGTCTAGATGTGGTACAAATTTCTCCAAAATACAAGCAGTTCATATGCATCACTAGATACATATTATAGGTGATTATATTGGATTATTATTTAATCCAGTATATTTCATTTTTTGGTTCTAGGATTGTACTTACTGCTTCAGAAACATCTTCCTAATATATTGGTAGTTATAATAAAATTATTTTGGCACCTTGTGCAAATATTAGGTATTATGGTAGTATTGCACTGGCCCACAGGAGCACAGAGTAATCTCCCATGAGGATTCAGCCAGAGAAGTCTCCCCCTCCCCAGAAAAGGAGGGGAAGGAATCCTGATTGCATGTAATGAGAGGCTTCTCTCTTTAAGACCAGCTGCTCAGCCTTCTACCCAGGTGAATCTCTTCAGAGTTGTTTGCCTCATTAGAGTGCTCTAGATTGCAGTGTAGGGGCTAGTAGCTCCAGGAAAGGGGGCATTTGAGGCAGCTCTCTGCCTGCATATGTGCATAATATAGCCTTGTAAAGGGGGATGAAGAATTATCCTGCAGCCCTTCTCTTGCTCAAGTTTTTGGGGAGGGAGTTGGTTCAAACCTTGAGTTCCCCCAGTGTGTGAAGCTTGAGGTGAAGATGTTCCTATTGGTACCTCCCCTACTGCCTAGAGAGGAAATGTGAAAGGGTTCACATTTCACCCTTCTAAGCCTTCAGAAGGGTATGCAGGAAGTGGAGAGCTGAAAAGCAGGATGTTCTGTGCAACATGGCCTTGAAAAGAAGATTATAGAGGTATTTTGACTTGATTTATTGTGCTGGGGTGTGGCTCCTGTGAGGGAAGTGGATTTGAATTGATGCAACTGTCTGTCCTGTTCCCCCTCTGCACAATAACCTGATAGGGATGTGCTGGAAGAAACTTCATGCTGCCTCCCCCAGCTTAGGAGGAGGGGGAGGGAATTTCTGGCCCTTAAGTAATGGATCCTGCTTGTAGGCCTAAATGCTGTCATAACTTGTCTATTATGGTGCTTTTCACATGAGCCAGCACCTTTTCAAGTGAGGTAAATGGTAGCTGGGGGGGACAGGATAGCAAGTACAGAGAGGCATGTCTCTGCACATTTGAAAGAGACATCCCTCTCCCTAGAGATATTTCCCCTTCCCCATCTGTATGCCAGTCCACCACACTGCAGACTATATGGGGCATGTGTCTTCTTTCCTGGGAGGCCCTTGTTGCCTCCCTCCAGTGCTGCATTATTCTGTGCATAAGCAAATGTCAAACCATCACATAATCCAACAGAAAATTCATCTCTCAAAGTTATTTTCTTACTCTATGTAAGTGTTTTGAGCCTACTTTGAAATGGAGTAAAGAATCAACAGCCTGGATGAGTACAGTTTTACCAAACTGAAATAAAATGAGCAAAGGCCAAATATTAAGGAATAGCAAAGAAGGATTTCCTTCTGCTGGTATCATTGCCAGCATCTGTCCATCAAGTATCTAGGTGAAATATAAGCCATGTGCTAAATTAAAATATACCATTTATATACTTCAAGTATTGTTATCTTTGTTTTGGTTCTGTCTCTACCCATTCTTTCTGTCATCCCTTCCATCTTCTCCTTCACCACCATCCCCAACAAATTGATAGTAAACAAATATAATAATGCACTGAAAGAGAAATGCATTAAAACCATAGCAGCTGCTACATCAAGTAGCTGAGGAATTTCCTTAGTATTAACTTTTAAAATAAATGATAGTCTTTACCACTACCAAATAGGTTGTGTACAGCAGGACTCAGTTGAAGTGAATGGTACAATTCAAATCTCTTTCAGCTGTTGTTTCAGGCTGTCTGCAGACATAGGTAGAAGCATTTTTTTTAATTAAAGCTGAGTTTCCAATTTCATCATGTGACTGCAGAAGCTGCTTATGACTTAATCTGACCCTGGTCTGTACCCAGATGATCCTGTCCAGATTTTACACTCAGCCCATTACAAGCTGGGACAGAACTTTGTGAGTTTAGAGCAGGGGTTAGCAACCTTTCAGACATGTGCCGAGTCTTCATTTTTTCACTCTAATTTAAGGTTTTGTGTGCCAATAATACATTTTAACGTTTTTAGAAGGTCTCTTTCTACAAGTCTATAATATATAACTAAACAATTGTTATATGTAAAGTAAATAAGGTTTTTAAAATGTTTAAGACGCTTCATTTAAAATTAAATTAAAATGCAGAGCCCCCCAGTCCTGTGGCCAGGACCCCGGCAGTGTGAGTGCCACTGAAAATCAGCTCACGTGTCGCCTTTGGCATGCGTACCGGAGGTTGCCTACCCCTGGTTTAGAGAGTATGATGTGAAGGCTTAAGCGCTGTAGACTTGATGATCAATAAGAATTACATTTGCAATTATATATTGCACTGCTGAGTCTCAGTGCCATGGTTTAAGAAGCTCCCTGTAGCCAGGGTTCACAACAGATAGCACTTTGCAGGAAGCACCCAGTACTATAGCTTGAAAGATCCCTAAGTGGCATCATGATAAGGGCCTAACAAATAAAGGTGAAAGACAATTTTTTTAAATATTTAAAGTTTCAAATATAGATCCTGTTCCTTCAAACACTTATACGTGTGCTGATCTTTTAAGCATGTGAGTAATCACATTGAAATCAGTTGCTTAAAGTTAAGTGTGTATGTAAGTGTTTGCAGGTGGGGACTATAGTCCCCAATTCAGTCAAAGAAAATGTAGCTAGAATTCTCATGGGAAGTAACAGTACAGGCAAGATTATAAAAGAGGTGAGTCTATTTTGCATTCTTTGTAAACACCAAGCTCCCATTTGGCTTGAGAGCATTTAGTTTGAAAAGACTTGAGATTTCATACTTTTTTTTTTAATTAAAAAAAAATACGCCAAGTGATTTAGCAAAAAATCTACTAGCACTAAGAATGGTTTTATGAAACTTTTTTTTTTTTTTTTTTTTTTTAAAGAAATGTTTATATGAGAGCAAGATTTATTTCCTTTTTGAAATTTTAAGCATTTCACTTTGGTTTTGGAAACCCAGACATAACAGTATTGTGTTAGAGAATCAGAAAGTGAAACTGATCAGTCTTGCTTCACTGGCAAAGAAATGCAAAGTTCATAAAATAGACTGCAAAAATTGTCAAAAAAAATTTAAGTCTTTTAATTTTAAGAGTCTACACTTCTACTAGTAACACATAATAGTGCTCCTTCCTTCCTTTCTCTCTCTCAAAAATGAGAGCTGATGCAGTACCCTAAGGCCTGGATTGGCCTTTGCCCTGCCCCTAGTGTAAACATTATACCAGTGCAAAGTGGGTGTAAAATGCTACCAAATTAGAATGTTAGCATTTTACAGCCACTTTTTAATCACTTTGCACTGGTGTAAATAATGGCACAAGATGCATTTGGTTCTAAATCTTATACCTATCAATAAACCTTGCAATGGAATAAAAAAGTTTCTCTCCATTCCTGCAATGATATTACAGATACTAAGGCCATGTCTACTCTATGGGGGCTGTAACTGTAGCACCATAGTGTAAATGCTTCCTACAGTAACGAAAGGGGTTTTTCCATCTCTGTCAGTAATCACCTCCCCGAGTGGTGGTAGCTAGGTCAATGGAAGTATTTTCCCATCAACCTAGCCACAGCTACACCAGCTGTTGGTTGACACAGTTACAGTGCTCAGATGTGTGAATTTTTCACACTCCTGAGTGCCATAGCAATGTGGTGCTAAACTATAAGTGTAGATCAGGTCTAATTTTTTGGGGCAGATTTCCAAGTACCAAAATAACTGATAGATTATTGGGCGAAAGAAACTGAATACATAGATAAGTTACTTTTTGAATTCTTTGTAATATTCAGGAAGCAACTAACAGGATAGCAAAACCCAAAGAATTTTTCGAAAGTCTATCAGAATAATAATTCTAACTCCTTTTAAGCATCACAACAGACCTAAAGGTAATTATGTATTTTATTCATTAGAAAAAGAAGATAAGGGAACATCAGCAAATAGGAAAAAGTAACGAGATTCTGGCTGTATTGCTTGGATGGGCTAAAGGGGGAAAGAGAGTCCAGGGGCTTCCTCCCTCTCACTCAGGACTTGTCTTTAGTGAGAGTTAGTGGCAGGGCTGGCTCTAACTTTTTTGCTGCCCCAAGCAGCAAAAAAAAGCGCTGCCCCCTGAACCCCCCCCCCCCGAGCGCCGTGCCCCGCGCCCCCCCCCCCCACGCCGAGCGCCGCCGGAGCCCGCCCCCCCAGCGCCGAGCCCGCGCTGCCCCCACGCCGAGTGCCGTCGGAGCCCGCCCCCCCCCGCCGAGTGCCGCGCCGCCGGAGCGCCCCCCCCCCCGCGGAATGCCGCGCCGCGCTCCCCCCGCCGCCCCTTACCAGGTGCCGTCCCAAGCATGTGCTTGGTTGCCTGGTGCCTGGAGCCGGCCCTGGTTAGTGGGCATAAAGCCGGGGTATAAATGTAAGTGCAGTAGCCTGCTGTGCATTAAGTTGTCATGTGGACCCTGCTACTGTGTACTAAAAGTTCTGTAGTGTACTCTGAGGTAAAGAAAAAAGCAGTACATTAAGGTGCACTACTCAACTTTTAGTACACTATAGCAGAGTCCACATGATCAGCTAGTGTGTGACAAGCTAGTGTGCTGGAGATTTACATCCCTGTTTCCCATGCATATAGGCCTGGTCTACACCTAAATATTAGATCAATCTAGTTACGTCATTTATGACTGTGAAAAATGTCATGCCCTGTGTGACTTGGTTAGGTTCACTAAACCCCCGCTGTAGACCCAGATAGGCTGAAAAACTCCTTCTGTCAATGCAGGAAGTGTCTATGCTACAGTGGCACAGCTGCAGGGCTGTAACTGGGCTGCTGTCGTATAGATCTAGCCTAGGGTCTCCAGGTAGACATGCCCTCAGCTATGAGAGAGGTTTTGTGGAGTTTCACCTTGGGTAGAGGAATGATCTAGGGCTGTGAGGGCCTGCGAAGCTCTGCCATATTTTCTCTGCAAAGCCATGCCAAAGTCTTTCAAGTTACTGTAGCTTGTTTCAAGTTACTTTAACTTGTTCAGCCTCCTCAGATGTAGGGGCGGGGGATGAGGTGGGAACTCTGGGATCAGCAGTGGCCAGGAGAGCACATTACATGAGCTGTACCTTCAAGAGATGGCAACATGGAGACGGGGGGGGGGGGGGGGGGAGGGAGAGTCATTGGATTTCTCCCATGTGCCAGAAGAATTAGGATGATACTCCATTCTCATAGCATTTCCAGGCCCATATATGGGTTACTCTCATGGGGGAAGAAGGTAGAAGGTCTACAGTGAACACTCAACATCTTGTAGTGAGAGCTTGCTGAACACAGCAAAAAAGTATTTGCAGATATTCTTGCAAATAGCCTCCCTCTTTTCCCTATTACTTTGTCCTTTTCTTTCCTGTTTGTTTGTTCTCTCTACCTATTGGCTCTCCTCATGTGCTAGGTGTCAGTTTCTGTACCTATGTTCACCCTCTGGGTCCTTAAGGACACCTTCTTAAGGTTTTCGCCTCCTAGCTGTAACCCCTCTTGGGCGGAGTCCTGCATTTCTCTCCCTCCTGACTAGGGTTTTAAGGTTGCGCATCTCCCTGCATGAGCTTGTGCCAGTGCCTGTACTTTGCTTTTTCTCCCAGGGCTATGAACAGTGTATTGCTGGCAGTTAACACACAGCCCTTTCTAAGCCAGCACATTTATTCTTAAGGTAAAAACATTACAGAGAAAACTTAAACAATAAAACCTATCCATCATATGTGGCCCAAGTAGGCCAAAGTCTTTCCAACCTTTTCACAAATCCATTGGCTGGATTAGAAAAAAGGACCCAAGTCCGTTTAAATGCAGCCTTTTTAAGCTAAAAGCCAGTTCTTTGCTTTCCTAGTCTCTGGAAACCCAGTTTAAACAAGTATATGCAAATTTCCCCAAGGGGTGGTACTTCCCTGAAGGTGTTTACAGTGTGAGTGATTCATCTTAATCACTCCTCACAGTTTTAGTTCCTGAAGGTGCTGTGGAAACCCTCCCCCATGGAGAAGAATGCAATCGTACATGCAATCCCTAGCCCTCAGTGGTACATAAAGATACTACATGTGATCGCAGTATCTTGTCATGCTAAGATTTTATGCTTTTGGGGGCAGCAACTTTTAAAAAAATTATTACATGTTTGTACAGTGCCTAGCACAAAAGGGTCCTGATCCCTGGTTGAAGCTCTTGCCATATAATACAAATATTTACAGAAAACAAGGTGGTGTGAATATTATTTTGAATAAATATTCAGCGAATGCTTGTCCTGGAAAGGCTCTCCTGCCCATTTTGTGAAAGCTCTTTCTATTATTCACAGATTAGATTCCTCAAACAATTATGAATATTCATGCGTACCTTGCACTTAGAAAAGGAACTCTGGTTTTTAAGGACTAGGGTTATCCAAGTAGAGGGAAAAAAATAGTGCCGTATGATTTATTGTGTGGCTTCCTAACTGTGGCTGTGAAGCACCTGGTTACCTCTGCGGAGATATAGGAAGAAGGGGACACAAATCAGGGCCCAAATGGGGCTCTGGGTGATCGCTACTTCCCACCACCCAACACAGATGTAATGAGGTTAAGTGGTGTCCGTATAAAGAAATTAAAACTACTGATTATTCCTTAAGATAGGCTTTTAATGACTTATGGCTATAAATGCAACACAGACAGAATAGGAAAAGAAAAATTAAAGACCAGCATTGAATAAGGATTAATATAAATGACAAATTATATTGCAAACAAGCGCAAGTACAAGTAAACTTTTACTACTATTTTTAATACTGCAGCATTAATATAACCTGAGGTCAAATTATCCCAACACTACCATTCTTAATACTATAATGTCAGCACAACTTGAGATCAAAACAGCTCGAGCAACCCAGACTTCTTTACTCCGTTACCTTATTTTGCATGCAACCAGACTTCTTCTTTAAAACCTTACCCTGCCAAGAATACATTACCCTTTAGTCGACCGCTCTTTGCATTGGCCAGGTGCAGATAGTCGGTGCAGTTCAGGTTTCCTCGGTTCAGGGGGTGCGGGTCAGACCGATCAAAGAGAATAACTTCTTAGTCCAAGACACACACACACACCCCCTCCTGAGGTTCTACAAATTTAATCTCATCTGCCCGCCGTGCTTTGAAGCAGGTCAACCAATCAGGTTAGGCCAAATTTAGTGTTATCGCTTTGGCTGTATAATTCATGCTTACTTATTTTCTTGTAGCCAATTATTGTTTTAATTTTATAAGTTATGCTCAAGGAGATAGCTTATTTCTATATAGCCCACTGTCTCGACTGTGGTTTCCCTTAGTTTTCTAGGTAACTTACCTCTAAATGGGCTGTTGGCTTGATTGTGGGTAAGGTTATCTTGATGACCTATGCCTAAAGGCCTAGCCCATCAAACCCACATAGGAATCAGTTCTTTGGCTGTAGCGTCTCTTGATCACAAGTTGTAGCTTCATTTTGCAAAGCTTGCTTTTTAAAGATAATTTTGCAAAGCTCATTTTATAAAGCTTCCGGAAGTTTTAGGCCTAACACTGGCAATATTGGTGTTCATCTTAAGCTTGACAACAATCTTGCTCAAATTAATCACAACCTCCTGCCTGTAGCTTGAGAAAGCCTTGTCTGTGCTTGTTGGGGGTCAGCTCTCCACCTCCACCAATCAGGGGCAACACAAACACTTTCCTCTAGGCCTATGCAGCCCCCCGCCCGTCTTCCCCTCTCTCCAGGTTAGCAGTAGACACACTCCAATCTCCGGGCATCTTCCTGGAGTGTCCAGCCTCTGTTCCACTGGACACTCGCAGTATTCACTATAGGGGAGAGAGCCTGGTGTGAGACCTGAACCATAGTCACCAAAGTCAGCCCATGCCATTAACCAAAGTCAGGCCATGTATTAAAGCAGATGCTTACAGATTCACTGTCCGATACATGAATTTGGCAATGGTAGTGCTATCATTGCTAAAATACAGGCACTCCTAAGAAGCAACAGATACTGGGTATGTATGTTGTGAACACATTGCAAAAGAGTAGCCCAGGTACATCCTGACCTAACTCCAGATAAGAGGGTTTGACCGAAGTGATTGATAGGGATGTTTTGCCCAAGACATTTGGAGCAAGGTACAAGGGGAGGTAACAAGCAGATGTCATGAAACACATAAGGTGGTACGTAAGTTGTTTGTCTCAGTCTATAAATGTCGGGATACCGCACCGTAACCCTTTGTGTGGCCTAGGGGACAGGAGAAAGTCCTGCTGCTGACTGAGCCACTCCTTGCCCCTGGGCACTCAGGTGTTAGCGAACCTATAACCGTGGAGCCAGGGCGCGAGGACGGTGTCTTGAGGGCAAGAAACTTGACCGAGTGCCTTGGTTATTGAACCGTACCTATGTTTTTTGTTTGAGTAACATCGAAGTCTGCTGAATTAGCAGGCTGCATTCTCTGCTAGTGTTAATGACACCGGAGCTCCAGGAACAGAAACACTGAGTAATTTTAACAGCTTAGCAGCCTGGACATCATTCTTCAGCAACATTCTTAACAACATTCACAGATTTGCTCCTCCCAAAGAAGCAGTACCCCCCGAGCTTACCAGTTATACCTTAGATCACCACTCCATTTAACACACAGTACTTAGATACGTTTATAGTGAAAACAAGTAAAAGTTTATTTAACAAAGTATAGAGATTTGAGTGAGAGCAATTAGGATTATTAGGAAACAAATGGTTACATATAAAATAATAAGATGCATTCTGGAGCCTTGACTTAATTACAGTATATTCTCATATCTCATAAAGTATTGCTCACCAGTGTTTTCTGGCCAGACAGGCCGTGGTCTCTTGTTCCTGAGACAAGTCACATTGTCAGTTTATCTCCTAGGTGAGGGATACAATCTTGTTCCCTCTCCTCCTTTTTTTTTTTTTTTTTTATGCAGTTACAGACTATTGTCTCTTCCCCCGGGAGGTCTTCTATTCAGAGACTTATTTTGGGGTTCCTTTGTCTTTGCAAATTCTCAGGCTCACACCTGGCCAAGACATTAAACATAGCCTGTGTCCACGGATGTTCATTGTTCTGTAAGTTGATGGATTTATCTCAGAATGACAAGCTTTACTTTAACAGTTTTGGAACTCTTATTTTACGTATCTCTTAAACAATTTTCTGTATAAACATCTTGCAACTATTATGACAACCAGTGGGCCACTGGCTCTTGGTAGAGACTTACATGCCTCCCTTGTGTGAACTTAACATGTGTATATCTGACCCAGGGGATCCCTGAAAAACTCTTTGTATCCCTCTGCCAGGTGGCACCAAGGTATTCCTGGGTCGTGCTTCTGTAATATCATATAGAGCAACTACTCATAGGATCCAATCCACAAACAAAACATGCATGAAAACATTTAATACAAAACTAACTCCAAATGAACAAATGTGTTTTTTTTTTAAATTGCATTTTCACAAATAATTTTAAGCAGAAAGAAGGACTACATTCATCAGATAAATTATTTGCAACGAATAACTCAACCAACCCTGTTAGACTTCCGGAGGCTCTCATCCCTATGGGGCTTTAAACTCTGGACCAAGGTTTCCTTCACACAGCTTGCATTATCAGTGGGGATTATACTAGACAACAAGTATTAAATAAGGTTATAGTGGGAAATAAATAACATTTTAGTTACAGTATGAAACCGTTGAAAATACTAGTAATAGATCTAATACAGGGCTCAAAATTATCCATGCTAATGTGAAGTGGTATTGCCAAATGTAGTCCTTCTTTCTGCTTAAAATTGTAATTTTTTGTAATTATCACCTTTAGCAGTTTAAGTGGGTTGTTCTATTCAGTTTTCTGTATAACTTTATTCTGTTATCTTTTCAGAGTTTGCAGCAACAGAGTTTCTTTTGTTAAGGAAATCCTCTAGCATTCCCACACTACATAAACATTTGAACTGTAAGTACCCAGTCTTTTAATATTTTTCAAATTTTAGTGATTACACTTGTCTGCACCCTTGGAATACTTTATTTTAACCTAATGTCCAGCAGATCCTGTTGCAACTCTTTCCTTATAATTCTAATTAGGGGTACCACTGTTTCCATTCCTAGAAGAAGAATTTCAGATTGTGATAAGGTGCCCAGTACTGAAGTGTGTGTGTAAAAGTAGAAATTCAGTGCACGTATACAGCCCTTGATTTGCATGTGTGCAAATGTCAGAGATTGCATAAACATTGGCGTTTGTATGCTCAGAAGTCAGGGGTGCACACAAATGTTTGGGGTTTTTTGTTTTTTGTTGTTTTGAATGTATGTACACTTCTGAAAATCTGTCCCATTAGATACTGTATTCTGCAGACCATACAAACTGGTTAAACTAGAAGGGAAATATTCCCATTGTTTATTTCTTCTGAGGTTTATTTAGTCTATTATTTAATCTAGCTGAATGCATATTCTGAACAAACAATTTTCTATGTTCCAGAGAAGCATAGAAAGGATATTTTCCAATGATACAAGGGAGTATTATAGCAATAATAAAATTTCAAATTTATCTAGCCCCAGGGATTCTCAAACTTCATTGCACCGTGGCCACTTCTGACAACAAAAATTACTACATGTCCCCAAGAGCGGGGACTGAAGCCTGAGCTGACTCGAGCTTTGCTGTCCTGGGGGGTGCCAAAGCTGAAGACCAAGGGCTTCAGCCCCACGCAGGGGGCCTATAACCTGAGCCCCGCCGCCCAGGGCTAAAGCCCTCAGTCTTGGGCTTCTGCCCTGGTTGGTGGGGCTTGGGCTTCGGCTTCTTCGGCCCTCGACCCCAGCAAGTCTAAGCTAGCCCTGGCTACCCCATTAAAATGGGGTTGCGACCCACTTTGGGGTCCCGACCCACAGCTTAAGAACCTCTGATCTAGCCTCATTCTTCCCAAATTATTTCATAGCTATATAATGCTGTATAAACTGTACATACATTAAGGTTTGCAGTGTTGTAGCTGTGTTGATCCCAGTATATTAGAGAAACAAGGTGGGTGAGGTAATAGCTTTTATTGGACCAACATCTGTTGGTGAAAGAGAAGTTTTCAAGCTTACACACAGCTCTTTTTCAGGTCTGGGAAAGGTACTCTTAGGCCTGGTCTAACCTAAAAAGTTAGGTTGTCCCAGCTGTATTGCTCATGGATGTGAAAAATTCACACTCCTGAGCAATGTAGTTAAGCTGCCCTAACCCCTGTGTAGACAGTGCTAGGTTGCCAGAAGAATTTTTCCATTGATCTTGCTATCGCCCCTTGGGAAGGTGGATTAGCTATGCTGACTAAGTGCTGCAGCTGTGCCATTGTAGAGATTCAAGATTAGACAAGCCCAAAGTGTCACAACTAAGTACAAGGGTAGAACAGATAAGGGGATAATACATGTTGCAAGAAACTATTCAAGGTGAAGTTGGCAGTTAACTCCTCTACAGTTGTAGGACAAAGGAGGGTTAGTATGTTACAGATTATTGTAATGAGTCATAAATCCAGTATCTTTATTAAATCCATGATTTTTTGTATCTAGCAGAGTTATGAATTTAAGTTCCTAGGTTCGTCTTTTGAAAATGTTGTGCAGGTTCCTACAGATGCCTATAACAACATGTGGTGTACCTCATCCAGTGCACTAAATGCCTCAGCAACCTCTATGTAGGTAAAAAAGAGACAATTACTACACTCTCAAATGAATTCACCCAGAAAGATGATAAAAGATAAACACACCATATCACCCCGTGTGAGTACTTTTTACAAAATGATCCCTCCATATTTGACCTCTGTCCTCATCCTCAAAGATAGAAAGCACGGGACATCTTGTTCCTAACATGATAGTGCTGCCATTTGCTCCAGAAGTCATCTTCACCTTTTGTGCAGTGTGGCTCTGAAAGAACCTGTGCAAAAAGTAGATGCCAATGCCGCAGGGAAGATTTGGTATGCACCGATGCATGCAACTGGGACAGTGATGAGTGTAGCAACTAAACTCATCAGACACACATTCTGAGGGGGAGTAGAAATGTTTCAACTATCTGTGAATTACTGTGACTATTTCTGTGAGTAAATATAGCTTGAAGGGGTGTTGTGTTAGACAATCAGTAGTTCATAGTTGTATGTAAGGGTTACAGAAGAGTACATGGTTATATTTTATTCATACAGTATGGTCAAACAAGACATTCTACAGCCCTTTTTTCTCTGAGTCATTATTGTTATATAAGTAATAGTAAGATGATAATTACAGTTGAACTATGCGTGCTTTAGACTTATTCTCCAGCCAAGCAGGTACATCAAAAATGTATGTTTTATAATTAGGGGGTAGGGCCTGTTTCTATGAATTATAGCCCTTTTTGTGATTTTTTTTTTAATGATTTTTTTTATTGTATGCCCAATAATGTTTAAACATTACGTGATATAGAAAAACTGCACCACTTTCAGCATCTCCATCCACCCTGGTGCTGACTGCCAGATATGTTCCTAATGCAGTAGCAATGAAATTTTCTAGCTAACTAGAAGCTAAGGTTTCTAACTAAGGTTATCCCTTAGTGCCCAAAATGGGTTCAGGCTGGTAGACTAAAACAATAAGCAGAGAACTGGGTAGATGCCCCTTGGTGATAATGGGGTATTGTGACTATACACATCAGAGGTGCCCTTTAAAATATTTCTTTTGTACTAGGTCTACAGGGCTTCCTAGGCTCAGTTTGCATAGTTTTTATCCAATCAGAAAATAATTTCTCATTGCTGGTGGGGGGGGAGGAGAGGGAAGAGGGGAGAGCATTCCAGTTTCCTGTAAAATTCACGGCAAACACAATATTTCATGATTTTGAGAAACCCTGATTTCTCACTGCTTTCACCTGCACAGCTCTGCTGCTACAACAATTCTCATATTTTTACCGATAGGGTATGAGAAAGTAGTAACCAGTTTATTAGAAGTTGAAGGACATCAGTTAGCAACTATCAAGCATTCAAATCTTTTGTCATGAAAGCTTTCTGAGAAGTACTGTCTGTCAAAACCACTAGAGACTTAGGCATTCTCTAGCAATAATGTATCTAGGGCCAAAACAGTTTACTTAAAATTATTTAATTCAGTGAATTCAGTCAGTTCCAGACTATTGTCACAAATATTGCTTTACTGGTTCACGAAAATGAGCAGAGAGCCTTTTTGCTGTCTTCCTTCAGTCACAAAGCAACAATTTTGACTTCTAGAGTTTCATTTATTTTCTGGTGAGATGATTGAATAAAAGTCCTGTATTGGATACAGAGCTCCATGTACTGATACCTTAATGTAGTGTATAGTCATGTTGTAGGATGGTTCCACTCTGGAAAACTCCAAGGGGGCAGCATTTCTCTAACCAGTTAAGAAGAGGTGTTTGTTTCATAGCTGTACCCTAAAGGGCAAGTTGAGGCTCATACATGAATTCTTTGAGCTTATTAAACCACCCCCACCACGTCCCATTGGCATGATTTGTTTTAGCTCTAAAGGTTACATTGTGACTTGGACTTCAGCAGGAGCAAGACTATATCCCATGACAATTCTGGTACTAATCTCAACAGGAGCAGGAGCTGGAGCTGGCACTTTAACATGTCTCTCTTGGGTTTGCAGAATTTCTGAAATACTTTTGGGCTACAGGCTATAAGTTAGAATGAGAATAAATTTTATCTGCAGTTTATTTTATAGTATGGGCCATGTGTCTAAATCATTAGATTTACCCCCTTGCTCTTAACTGCCTCCAAATCTCATAGCTTTTGTGAGCAATACATAACTTATCTTAAAAATCTTTACTATTAACCCTCCAAGTAAAACAAAATAAGTGTGCAGATATTCTTTATCATTTTTAAAAAATGGACTACTAGTTCACACATCTATTCCCTTTGTGTTTTCTGAGAAAACATTAAAAATAACGGTGTTAACTTGTGTATATATCCTCACACTTTCCCTTGACTAATGAAAGTCATTTTTGACCTATAGTGTATAAAAAAGCCAGAACATAAAGTCTGTTTTCTACCAGCCCTTAATGACCTTCTCTGCAGTTCCAGAGGGAAAAAGGCCTGCAGCAGACATAAAATAAAATCCTTTTTCCCACCAGCACAAAACACAATAAACTTTAATAAGGTCAGACAGCTATCTTTTCAAATAGTAGCACAGCTTGGTTTTCAGACCCACAGTTTGTTGCATTCTTCATTTCAATGGATGGCAAAAGATGACTGAGAGGATGCAATGAGATGGTTCTTTCAGAAGGTCAGGGATTCAGAAGATGATTTGCTCTCTCTCGCTACAAAAGGCTGGTTTCATTAACAGACATGAATGCTACCAGCTACAAGTTTAGAAGATTCCTTTTCTAAGGCTGTTATGGTCTGTGGTCCGTGACATTTCTAGGACCATTTAGGTGGCAGGTGGTGATCTAGAGAATTTTCCCCAATCACTGCCTCTTGCTGGATGCTGGAATTGTTAATTTAAAACACTAAAAATTATGCTCCTTTTCACTACAGTATTGTAGTGGCTGCAGCCTATGCCACACCACAAGGTGTGTGGGAATGGCAGATGAGCCCAAAAAGAAGAGGAGCGCAAAGGTTTCCTGCTCTTGCTAACAAGCATCAAAGAAGACTGCTGCCTCATAGTCAGCCTGCAGCCAGGCACATTAATAGGGTCTCAAGCTAGTCTGGGATTGTTTCAGATAAGTGTCCCTTGGACATGCAAAGAAGCTGAAAACTGCCCACGGCCATTTTGGCAGTCAGTGTTCCTGATTACAGACCTTGCCTCCCACATTTGCCTCCCAGGTCAAGGGATAATCATTCAAACCAGAGAACCTTCAGACACGACCAATCCCACCAACCTCCTGGCCCTGTGCCCTCTAAACTTGGTAGACCATGTTCAGCTGAGCTACTACCTGCTGTCAGTTAGAACATCCTCTGGATTCCCCTGTTTAGGTTCTCAAGCCTACAGAAATGAGTGTCGTGGGGCAGGCATCCTAAGGAAAAGCTGTAATTCATCCCCTGGGATATCCACAGACAAACCCCTAAGCTCCCAGCCATTAGTTCCATCAGGACAAGAAAAGAGATCCCAAAAGACAAGATAAAATAAGGGCAAAAATATCATCCCCCCCCTAAACAGTGGGCGGTGTATCTCTCCCCCACCCCCTTTCTGAGTCTGAGCCAGAGGACTCAGCTTGAGGAAAAGCTGCCCACTGTCACTCTAATTAGGAAATGCTCCACAAAGGGGTGAGGATGGTCTTTTTTTTCTTGGATTTCTGCAACGGGTGATGTGACCTTGTTTAAAGTGATTGATTAATGTAAGCCATATCTATGTGATAGTGATTTGGAAGGCTTCCTCATACTGACTTATTAAAACTATTTGAATTCTATTGCCCAGGGCCGGTGCAACCCATTAGGTGACCTAGGCGGTTGCCTAGGGCGCTAGCATTTGGGGGGCGGCATTTCGGGTCCTTCGGCGGCGACCGCGGCGGCCGGATCTTCGGCCGCCTCAGTCATCATCAGCTTTTAGGCGGAGGGAGCTGGGGCAGGGGGGCGCAGGAAGGGCCGCCTGCAGCAAGTAAGGGGGGGCAGGCATGCAGGGGAACCGCTCCCCGCCCCAACTCACCTCTGCTCCGCCTCCTCCCCTGAGCACGCCGCCCCGCTCTGCTGCTCTCCCTCCCAGGCTTGCGGTGCCAAACAGCTGATTGGCACCGCAAGCCTGGGAGGCGGGAGAAGTGGAGCAGCGACGGCATGCTCAGGGAGGAGGCGGAGCAGAGGTGAGCTGGGGCGGGGAGCTGCCGCACAGCTCCCTGGGCCGGGAGGAGCTGCCGTTGGGGGAGGAGGGGTACCTTAGGGTGGAGGGGGGGAGCTGCTGTGGGGGGGGGCGCCTCAGAGCGGGGGGGGAGCTGCCACCAGGGGGGCGCCTTAGGGCGGGGGGGGGGGCGGAGAGCTGCCATAGGGCTGGGGGGGGGGGGGCGCAAGGTGGAAGTTTCGCCTAGGGCGCGAAACATCCTTGCACCCGCCCTGCTATTGCCTCATTGCAATGGGCGCTTACCTTTCCTTTGCTATCGTGTTTCTCTTTTCTCCCTATCTTTCCTCTTCTCTTGTCACTAAAGGGGTGACTTTTCCTCTGTCTGTAGTCTTGAAACTGACTTGGGGGAAAATTGAATCAGAAAATACTGTGAACTCTTGCTCTTTGATTTTCATTTAAATAGTTGTCAACCTTCCCTTGATCTTGCCACCAGAGGGAGCTTTTGTTTGCTAAATAATTTTACATGCGCACGCAAACACACACACACTTTCATGTCAAAAAAGAAGAAAGCTCAGCAATTATCCATCTGTTGAAATTCAGCATTCTGGTATTTTTGTCATAGCTGATAAATTGTCTCCGCAGCAATTTTGAACCTTCCCCCCACCCCCACATACACCTAAGAACAAAATCTCCTCTGTTACATCAAGTTAACTCTGGAGTAGTTCCACTGAAATTGGTGGGATTTCTCTTCATTTATTAAAGTGAGATCAAAATCTGGCCCATGCTAGCTGGCTAAGTAGCTCTGGCAGTACATTACATTGTACTGTGCAGAAAATCTGTGTTTGGATGCAATCCATCACTCTCACCTTTGAGCTGGCATGGAAAATAGTAGCAAGAAGAATAAGATCAGAACTTCAAAGAAATCTAAAGAATACAAGCTAGAACCCTATAGGTAAGATGTGGAAGGAGAAAATTTCCTTGATGAACTTCAAAAGATTGGAATTGGGGATCTGAGATTGACTGACTGATCTTTGGCTTATATTTTGCAATAAAACAAATTCAGAAATGTGCAAGTGCAGTAGCATACAGTACAAGAGTGCCCACACTGTGGGTACCATTAGCTGGGCAAGCTGCTGATGCTTTTTAATTTTTTTTGTTTATTTAGTGTAAAATGTAGCCAGGGATGATGTTTCATAGCTCATGAGTGTAGCCAGGGCATGTAACATCCCATCCCCAGATACCTTAGTTAGGCCCTAATGTTATACACACAAATTTGGCTCCCCTTCAATTCCAATTCAGTCACTTAGGGAGCGGGAGGAAGATTTGTCAGTCACTGACACAGGAGTGGAGAAGACTAACATCTAGGGGACAAGGAAGGCCCCTAAGAGGAGGGGTTTAGGCCTTTTCTACGTAAAGGACCACATTGGGCTTTGCTCTTCCAGAGGCACTATGCCTATACACAAACCCACCAGTCAGAACGTAGTAAACCAGTCCCTAATCCATCTGATCCCACCATCAGTTGCAGAGTTTGGAATTCCAAATTCCCTTCCTGTTTAGAAAGCTGCTCTTGTGCTCTGTTTTTTGGTCCCTAGAGAGAGGAGGTTGTCAGAATTTGAGGAGACTCCTAAAGTAAGGCTGGAAGAGCCGTAGCTTAGGCAGTTAATAGGCAGCCCAGGGAGTTGGGAAGTCCTAGATGGAGAGGAGAGGGGCCCTGGATGTTTTACTTTGCATAAAATTGGACCTTCCAAAAGAGTCAGACTTCTTAAGGGATTCTGTCACCTTATGTTCTCTTGACAGTGAACCTGAATCTTTCTGTGGACTTTATTCCAGTGTCAATATATGCACTAAATACTTCAGCCCCATAGAGTGTCAGCAACTTCAAGTGCTCTAAACATTTTTAAACAAGATTCAATTAGTCAGGAGGATTATCATGTATGGGGAAGGATTATGGCAGCTAATATATATGAGAATCGCATTATAATTCCTTTTGCTACTTGTGGTGGTGGTTTGAGGTTTATTTTCCCCGAGCTGGAAACCCAAGAGGCAAATTAAAGAAAGAAATAGCCATTCTCAAAATGGGAGGAAGATGTATCAATGTTTCCATTACAAGGTAGATGCCAACAACCACCTACTGGCTAGTTGTATGAACATCCCCTACCAGCAATAGTTGAGCTATTGAGAATGGAGACTGTTCCATTCTGCCAGCTAAAGTGTTTGGGGAAATATCTTTTGATTTTTTTTTTCTGGTTGTAATTAAATAAGGGGGAGAGCTTAAGGGTCTGATGAATGGAAGGCTGGGGAAGAAAGTAAATTTCACACTGAGAACTAAAAACTTTGAGACAGGAGACCCAAGCTCAGAAATGATCCCAGGACTTCTGTTTGCTAGGCCACGGACAGAGGTGATCTAGCTGGCCAGGGTGGTATGAGTATCCTCTTTTTCTATAGTATTCCAGACCGTTAGGTTAGGGACCTTTGTTCTGCCCTTTTATAGAAATAAGCACCATAATTGTAACCATATGTAAGTGGGAGAAATGAGAAGGAAATATACCTGTCTCATGGAACTGGAAGGGACCTTGAAAGGTCATTGAGTCCAGTCCCCCTGCCTTCACTAGCAGGACCAAGTACTGATTTTGCCTCAGATCCCTAAATGGCCCCCTCAAGGATTGAACTCTCAACCCTGGGTTTAGCAGCCCAATGCTCAAACCACTGAGCCATCCCTCCCCCCCAATGGTATTAATAGCTCCAGAAAAAAAGAACTGGGGGGAGAAGAGAACCCCACTCTCTGGAAGGTCGAGTTTGGGATCCTAGAATTTAAGGAGCTACTGAGTTCTGATCCTTCAATTAGGATGTTGAGCACCCATCCTGAAAATAACATTTCTTGCAAGTGTTTGTTTCTGAAATTGTTAGTAAAACAAATATATCTTAATGGGCCACTAAATTTTATCACATCAAGAGTGATGATAAAAAACAGTTTGAAACATGATAAATGGCGCATAATAGCCTTTTTACTCTTCTCTCCATATTCAGCTATAGGTTGTAAATATCTTCTGTTTCCAAGAAAAAAGCAACATCAACAATTATGGTATTATATCAGTCACATTTGTTGCTGACTTTTTAGCTCACAATTAAACTAAATGTGCCCTTTGATCTATCACAGTTATCTTTTCAGTGCTAATTCACTTTATAGTTTTTGTTTTTTTAAGCCTGGGCAAATTATATCTTTTTTGTAATTTAGTTTTCACTTAGTATGTGTGAATCTTCAGCATTCAGATACTTTAAATTGGCTTATCCACATACTTTTGTTGGTATTTTGGCTTCATTCATCAAAATAATTAATGAAATCACTTTTGAGAGATATTTGAAAAAAATTTTTTTGTTGTGGTGGAACTCTTCTTATATGATAACTTAAAAACAATTTTGCCTGTACTGGGTGCTGTTTTCATCTAAGTTACCCTGTGAAATTAAGGAAGTTGGGGGTTTTCTATTCTTTTATAGGCTATATATGCATAAAGAAAACCAAGTAAGTTCAAACATTGCAGTTGTAATTTAAAATATTCTAATGAAATATCTACTATCTGGGTGCTGGGCCAGCGAAGGACTATGATGGGTAACACTGAGATCTGAGTGTCTGAGTTGTAAACACATTATCAATCTCCCTTAACAAAATGGTGCATGTTGGACATCTGGAGGGAATTAAACCAACATATGGGGGATACAATAGTTGTTTGCATATTTCTAAAGCCAGGTTTACCCAAGGTAACTCCATTTAAATCATTGTGGTTGTGTCCACTTAGGTCAGTGGTGAATTTGCCCTCTAGAATCTACATTTTTGGAATGTCCTTACAGGATGACAAATTTTGTGAGCAAATTCTGGTTCACACATAAGCAGGTTAGCATGGTCATACTATATGCATAATAATTACAAGGGATTCACGTGTTGTGTTCAGTCAGTTAAGGAGACAGTTATCTTAGGGTATGTCTACACTACGAGAGTAGTTCGATTTTACTTAAATCGAATATGTGGAATCGATATTACAAAGTCGAACGTGTGTGTCCACACTAAGGACAGTAATTCGACTTTGTGAGTCCACACTAACGGGGCAAGCGTCGACATTGGAAGCGGTGCACTGTGGGCAGCTATCCCACAGTTCCCGCAGTCCCCGCTGCCCATTGGAATTCTGGGTCGAGCCCCCAATGCCTTCTGGGGAAAAAAATGTGTCGAGGGTGGTTTTGGGTAACTGTCGTCATCCAACCGTCACCACCGCCCTCCCTCCCTGAAAGCGCCGGCGGGAAATCAGTTCGCGCACTTTTCTGGTCAGTGACAGCGCGGACGCCACAGCACTGCGAGCATGGAGCCCGCTGCGACCATCGCTGCAGTTATGGCCGTTGTCAACACCTCGCAGCTTATCATCCACCTTTCCCAGAGGCAGATGCTGAGAAATCGGGCGAGGAGGCTACGGCAGCGCGGTGAGGACCTGAAGTCTGAGAGTGGCACAGACCTGTCACAAAACACGGGACCCCGCGCCGAGGACATCATGGTGGCAATGGGTCATGTTGATGTTGTGGAACGGCGATTCTGGGCCCGGGAAACAAGCACGGACTGGTGGGACCGCATAGTGCTGCAGGTCTGGGATGAATCACAGTGGCTGCGAAACTTTCGCATGCGTAAGGGAACTTTCCTTGAACTTTGTGAGTTGCTGTCCCCTGCCCTGAAGCGCAAGGACACCCGGATGCGAGCAGCCCTGACTGTCCAGAAGCGAGTGGCCATAGCCCTCTGGAAGCTTGCAACGCCGGACAGCTACCGGTCAGTCGCGAACCACTTTGGCGTGGGCAAATCTACCGTGGGGGTTGTTGTGATGCAAGTAGCCAACGCAATCGTTGAGCTACTGCTCTCAAAGG
Organism: Emys orbicularis; assembly: GCF_028017835.1. Taxonomy (NCBI): domain Eukaryota; kingdom Metazoa; phylum Chordata; order Testudines; family Emydidae; genus Emys; species Emys orbicularis. The sequence goes on from NC_088696.1 coordinate 25,171,615, forward strand.
TAGTGACCCTGGGAAACGTGGAGGTCATCATAGATGGCTTCACCGCGATGGGATTCCCAAACTGCGGTGGGGCTATAGATGGAACTCGCATCCCTATCATGGGACCGGACCACCAGGCCAGCCAGTACATTAACCGAAAGGGCTACTTTTCAATGGTGCTGCAAGCACTGGTGGACCATCGGGGACGTTTTACAAACATCAACGTCGGATGGCCGGGCAAGGTTCATGACGCTCGTGTTTTCAGGAACTCAGGTCTGTTTAGACGGCTGCAGGAAGGTATTTACTTCCCGGACCACAAAATAACTCTTGGGGATGTGGAGATGCCTATAGTCATCCTCGGGGATCCAGCCTACCCGCTAATGCCCTGGCTCATGAAGCCCTATACAGGCGCCCTGGACACTGAAAAAGAACTCTTCAACTACCGGCTGAGCAAGTGCAGAATGGTGGTGGAGTGTGCTTTTGGACGTCTCAAGGGGAGATGGAGAACCTTACTGACTCGCTCTGATCTCAGCGAAACCAATATCCCCATTGTTATTGCAGCTTGCTGTGTGCTCCACAATCTCTGTGAGAGCAAGGGGGAGACCTTTATGGCGGGGTGGGAGGTTGAGGCAAATAGCCTGGCTGCTGATTACGCCCAGCCAGACAGCCGTGCGATTAGAAGAGCCCAGCGGGACGCGCTGTGCATCCGGGAGGCTTTGAAAGCTAGGTTCCTGAGTGAGCAGGGTAACCTGTGACTATTAAGTTTGTTTACAGAGAAGCTGAACCTGCCCCCGTTTCTTTACCCAGTAAATTTTCACTATCCTCTCCAGTTACATACCCCGTTCACCCCCTTCCAACACACGTTTAAAAATAAAATCACTGGAAATTTGTTAATGAACACCGTTTTCTTTATTACTGTTTTCGCGGGAAAGTGTTGAACCTGGGACGCAGACTGTGGTGGGGAGCGGGTGTAGTGTAGTGATGCAAAGGACGCTTCTAAACTCCAGGAATGACAGGCTCCGCACTGGTGGACTGGTTGTTTCAACGGAGCCTGCCACCCCTCCTGTTCGGGACTCTGTGTGCGGGGGCTATGTGACTTTGTGGCAGGGGGAGGATGGTTACAGATCCCCTGCTGCGTGGCTCTGTGATCCAGGATAAGGACCGCTGCATAAGATCTCTAACCGCCCTCCCCCGCCACAAAGTCACATAGCCCCCCCCACCCCCCCCAGAACATGAAAACCACCTCCCAGACTGACCAGGGTAACTAGTGAATGCAATGTGTGTGTGTGCCCTGCTGCTGAACCTGCCCCCGCGTCTGTACCCTGGTAAAGGTGACTATCCTGTCCAATTACCAACCCCCTTCCCCCCCTTCAAACAGACTCTCCTCTAAAAGAACATGATGGAAACAGTAATTAACAGAAACGTATTTTTTATTAGCAACTACACATGAAACTGGGGGATGAAACTGGGACGGGGGCTTGGGTGAGGCGGGAAGGAAAGGACTTATCAAATTTTGGGGAATGAGAGCCTTCTGGTACTTGAGCAGTCTGCAGGGGTGGAGTGAGAGTTTTCACGGACTCTGCCGCCCCTCCTTCTTGGGACTTTGGGTGAGGGGGGGTATGGGACTTTGTGGCGGGGGAGGGCGGTTAGAGAGAGACTGCAGTGGGGCTCTGTCCTCCTGCCTCCGGTCCTGCAGAACATCCACAAGGCGCCGGAGCGTGTCCGTTTGCTCCCTCATTAGTCCAAGCAGCGTTTGAGTCGCCTGCTGGTCTTCCTGCCGCCACTTCTCCTCCCGTTCCATGTGTGATCGGTGCATTTGGGACAAGTTCTCCCTCCACTGGGTCTGCTGGGCTGCCTGGGCTCGGGAGCAGCCCATAAGTTCCGAGAACATGTCCTCCCGTGTCCTCTTCTTCCTACGCCTAATCTGCGCTAGCCTCTGGGAGTGTGATGCCAGGGTATTTCGGGAGACAGTCGCAGCTGTGGGATGGGAAAAAGGGAGTGAATTCCTCAGAAAGATAAATTTTTGGTTGAACAAAGAACATAGTCTTTCTCTGTGAACAAGACCATGCACAGCACCTATCACATGTGCACTCAGGACAAGGTCAAATTTTCGGCCTTCGCATTCAGTGCCTGGGGTCTTGCAGTGCAGATCAGACAAGCGGGACAGGACAGCGGAATTTGGGTAACAGGCTGACATGGTAAGCCGTAGACTTGTGGCTGCTTAAAACTTCAATAATAGCACTGGCCTCCTTTCACGTTCAAAGCAGTGCCAGTCCCTGCTGCCAGCAATCCGGCAAGCATGAACTCTGCCCCTGTCCCACCCCCTCGCGGCTGTCCCAGGGAAAGATCCCTGTATGCTGCTCCTCTCCCGCCTCCACCGCGTGGCTCTAAACTGCCGGTTACAGTTCTGTAAAGGAACAGGCAAGCAGTCCCAATACTAACATTCCCCTACCTAATTCAAAGCAGGTCACCATGAGCGACATCACTCTGATGAGGATTTCAGAGACGGAGAAAGAACGGATGCTTCGGGAAAGCCTGCAAAGACCAGGGCCGTATGCCACCATGCTCTGCAAGGCTATGATCCCCGAGTACTTGCTTGTCTCCTGGCGCGGAAACGTTTCCTACCACAGAGGACCCAATAAGGCCGCTCTCCCCAGGAACCTGATGCAAAGGCTTTCCAACTACCTCCAGGAGAGCTTCGTGGAGATGTCCCAGGAGGATTTCTGCTCTATCCCCGGACATATAGACCGGATTTTACTGTAGCTGCACTGGCAGGGACTAAACAGTAGAGTGCCTAGGGCAAAACAATCATGCTAAACCGGACATTGTTAGATTTTTTTTCAGTAGTTGCACTGCCAAGGACTGAAACGTGAAGCGCCTAGGGCAAAGTAATCATGAAAAACCCATTGTTAATATTGTTAATATTCCTGTTCTGTTAAAAATAAATGTTTACATGTTTAAAACACTTTCTGACTGATCCTTCCCCTGATTCTGTGTCCGGGTTAACGCCTGGGGACGGTTGGTAGGGGATCTCTGTAAGGGTGATGAAGAGATCCTGGCTGTCGGGGAAATCAGCGTTGTAAGCGCTGTCGACTGCCTCGTCCTCCTCATCTCCTTCCTCATCTTCCCCGTCTGCTAACATGTCCGAGGAACCGGCCGTCGACAATATCCCATCCTCAGAGTCCACGGTCAGTGGTGGGGTAGTGGTGGCGGCCGCACCTAGGATGGAATGCAGTGCCTCGTAGAAACGGGATGTCTGGGGCTGGGATCCGGAGCATCCGTTTGCCTCTTTGGTCTTCTGGTAGCCTTGTCTCAGCTCCTTGATTGTCACGCGGCACTGCGTTGCATCCCGGCTGTATCCTCTCTCTGTCATGGCTTTTGAGATCTTCTCGTTGATCTTTGCGTTCCGTCTTTTCGAGCGCAGCTCCGAAAGCACGGACTCATCGCCCCACACAGCGATCAGATCCAAGACTTCCCGATCAGTCCATGCTGGGGCCCTCTTTCTATTCTGAGATTGCATGGCCATCTCTGCTGGAGAGCTCTGCATCGTTGCCAGTGCTGCTGAGCTCGCCACGATGTCCAAACAGGAAATGAGATTCAAACTGCCCAGACAGGAAAAGGAATTCAAATTTTCCCGGGGCTTTTCCTGTGTGGCTGGTCAGAGCATCCGAGCTCGGACTGCTGTCCAGAGCGTCAACAGAGTGGTGCACTGTGGGATAGCTCCCGGAGCTATTACCGTTGATTTCCATCCACACCTAGCCTAATTCGACATGGCCATGTCAAATTTAGCGCTACTCCCCTCGTTGGGGAGGAGTACAGAAATCGAATGTAAGAGACCTCTATGTCGAACTAAATAGTTTCGTGGTGTGGATGGGTGCAGAGTTAATTCGATGTAACGGTGCTAAATTCGACATAAACTCCTAGTGTAGACCAGGCCTTAGTTGAGCCAACAACCCAGAAAAAAACTCTGCATTTTATAATTCTCTCTGGGACTGCTACAAGATGAGGATCCTCAAGGACGAATTTTTCATCTTTAGTAGTTTGTCAGCTAAAACCTGACTGAAGTGAATTTTGTGATAAAACTTTAGTGTTTGATGGCCCTTTTTAATATCCCGAACCACACAACTTTGTCAGATGTTTTAAACTCTATGCAGGAAAAGTCTGCAAGTGGTGTAGCAGACAGGTTACAGATCACATCTTAGCTGTGCTTACAGAACTGTGAGGAAGAACCCTGGTTAGCCCATAGATGATTACTTTTTATGTGCATTGCTATTAATTTATTACCTTATTAAACTTTAATAGGGATTGGCTGCTAACGCAACAGGAAAAACAACAGAATGCCAATGGCCTCTAATTCATTCAGTTCTATTAGTTAAAACCAAAAACAATCACGTTTAATCAACAAGCTGATTTTGCTCAGTCAATGCAATTACAGTACATGGATTTGGCACATAGTCAATTAACAGAGCAGCTGGCCTACAATGACTGTATTGATAATCTCTCAAATAAGATGCCCTGGCAGAGGTAAAGCCTCATAACAATAAATATACTGCTTCCAGATGGTGAAATGAGTAATGAGCCCGGATGCCCTCCAGCACTGCTTAGCCTGCAAATGCTCTACCTTCAGCACTGAGTTTCTTTGTCAACTGTGGGAACCTATGGACAGTATTAGCTAAATGCTCCTGAAAGGAAGCATCTAAACTATTAATGTCTGACACAGAAGGGTTATAGACAGGCACTGCCATAACCCCCAGGGGAGTTCCATTGCTAGTGTCAAGCTGACAGAGAGGGCAAAGAGCCTAGCTGTGATGCAGCATCAAAGTGAGCAAAATCAAATAATTTCATCCCTTGCTGGCAGAGTCTGTGACCAAAAGAAGTGTGATGTGACTAGGGGAGATGAGTGGAAGAAGGAGCTGTCCGTGATGAAATGTTTTAATATTGCTTTGACAAGGAAATGTGTAAGTTAAGAGAAACAAGGTTTAAAATAAAAATGATTTCATAAAAATCAGAGGATATTTTTCTGGTAAATATTTGCTCACCTTCAGTGTTCGTTATAAGTGAAGGGTTAGTACTGGCCTGGCAAAATGGAGGAGGTGCTGTTCCGAGCTTCCCCACACATACACTTGCCAATACTATTTTGCTAGCCTGCAATGCCTTTGCTTTCCTTGTTCTGTGCCTCTGCTGAGCAGGGACAACCTATGTAGCCAACTTGTGGTGGTTCGGAGATGTGGACAAGCATCCACTGGCAAATAGATTGAGACCAGATTTCAGTTATGGGGTCCAGTCTAGGTTAGCTTACGTCTCCAGAGTTAATATACTAATGCATTAGCCAACTGTTCCAAGAGTACTCATTACAATGGATTTTAAAGTAATTTAGAAGTAAGACTTGAGGCTTTCTAAAATGTGAACAAACACCTACCCACCAGTTGAGTGTACTAGAAAGGAAAGAGACTGGGAGACTGTTCCATCTGTGCAATTGCAAGAGAGGATTCTAAACTCAGTGCTTATTAGAGCCAAAATGGATACAAATTGATAATTCTTAAAAATAAATAAAAGGATTTTTAAAATCCAAAATAAATAAAAAAAATTAAATGTGCCTATTTAAAATTTTAATTTTACAACCTGTGTTAAGCCCTAAATTTAGTATAATCTATTTAAAACCATTTAAATTAAACACAAAAAATAATATGAAGTAGTACATGTTTGCTACCAAGTTTTAAAGACAGTCAAACCATTGGACTGGTGGAAATCACTGACTGAGTACCTGGAACCAGAGTTTGCTGAAGTGCTAAAGCAGCTTTTGACAGCAAGTAACCTCTGCAGACAGAATATTTTCTTCATTTTAGTTTACTCAACTAGTTCAGTTCAATGACTACCATAGTTCATTCAAAGTTAAGAAATCAATTGAGAGTTGAAAAAGCAGGAAATTTGTTTTCACTCTTCCAAGAATAAAATAAGAACTACTAATTCTAAAATTTTGAAGGACATGATGACCAGAAACAATCAGTTAAATTCACTAGCTACAGTTAATTCGTTTAGGGTTGCCAGTCTTCCAGGATTCTCCTGGAGTCTCCAGGAATTAAAGATTGTCATGTGATGAAACCTCCAGGAATACGTCCAATCAAAATTGGCAACTCGAAATTTGTTTTTTATTAATCAATTTTAAATGTAAAACATGCTTTAATAAACTTGTTAACTTTTTTCTTATGTATCCAGCATGTTTAATTTGATAAAATATTTAAAGTGCTGAGTTTGTGCATTTTTAATTTAATTTGAATTTCCATTCAAGCAAATCACGTTTTTTTAAAAAGTCATCTAATAAAAAGAAATGCATCATTCACCATTTTGTAACATAATAAAAATGTAAAAATCAAGAATCTGAATATATGTAAGTTATACAGTTACCTATACACATTTATTTAAGCATTGTGTATCCTCCCAGTGAGCAAAAAAGAGCACCAAATTTAGTGTAAAGGCTGTAGTTAGCTGCAAATCAACATATTTTAGCAGTTACCAAGCAATGAGAATCAACTTTTCTTTAGGAAAATAAAGTACAAATGCAAAACATGATTAAAATCGATGATTTAAATCAAGGGGTTTCTTGCTTGCTGTTTTAAATCATGATTAAAATCAGTAATTTAAATCCCATCTTTACCCTGATTAGAGCAATGGGATGAGAAATTACTGTCAGTATAATAGTCATAGGGGACCCTGGTGGCTCTGACCGGGCTGTAAAAGTCGGGTGTGCAGTGGGGCTAAGGCAGGCTCCCTGCCCTGGCTTTGCATGGCTCCCAGAAGCGTCGGCATGTCCCTGTGTCCCCTAGGCAGAGGGGCAATCAGGGAAGCTTGGCACACTGTGCCAGCCCCGCAGCTCCCATTGGCCGGGACCCATGGGAGCTGCGAGGGTGGCACCTTTGGGCACAGGCAGCGCGCGGAGCCCCTTGGCCCCTGTGCTTAGGAGCTGGACATGCCGGTTGCTTCTGGGAGCCACGCAGAGCTAGGGCAGGCAGGGAGCCTGCCTTAGCCCTGCTGTGCTGCCGACCGGGGGCCGCCTGAGGTAAGCACTGCCCGGACCACACCCTGAACCCCCTCCCACACCACAACCCCCTGCCCCAGGTCGGAACCCCCTCCTGTACCCTAACTCCCTCCCAGAGCCTGCACCCCACGCCCCTGCCCCAGCCCTGAGCCCTCTCCTGGAGCCCGCATCCCAACCCTGAGCCCCCTCCTTCACCCCAAACACTTCATCCCTGGCCCACCCCAGATCTCCCACACCCAGCCAGAGCTTAGAGCCCCCTCCCGCACGCTGAATTCCTTGGCCCCAGCCCGGAGCCCCCTCCTGCACGCCGAACCTCTCGGCCACAGCCCCACCCCAGAGCCCGCACCCCCAGCCAGAGCCCGCACCCCAATTCTCTGCACCAACCCGGAGCCCCCTTCCACACTCTGAACCCCTAATTTCTGGCCCCAGCCCAAAGTGCACACCGCAACCCTCTGCCCCAGCCCAGTGAAAGTGAGTGAGTGTGGGGGAGAGTGAGCAACAGAGGGAGGAGGGGATGGAGTGAGTGGGGGCGGGGCCTCAGAGAAGGGGTGGGGCAGGGGTGGGGTCTTGAGGCAGGGGCGTTCGGTTTTGTGCGATTAGAAAGTTGGCAATCCTTTGTATATCACAGGCCACCAATATCACCTAGCACCCACACACTAAATCCAAAAACCAGTAAGATGACAATAAGGATAAACCCTTAAGTCCTAAATCCTCTGGCTTGTCCAGAGTTATTCCTTTTAAAACAGACCTGTGAATAGAGTACCAGCCTGATGTACAGTCTGCATCCATTGGGAGCATAAAAGCTCCCTTTCTTAGGTATCCAAAGCACCTTTCATGGCTACTGTGGTTTAAATACATGCTTAAATCACCAGTCAAAATTCAGTACACAAACTCCACAAAAACAAAATAAAAATAGCCCCCCAAAAAATCAAATTAAAACAAATCAATAACAGATGGCTCTAAAATGTGCCAGCCATCTTGCATTAGCCATTTTCATATCACACGGATGCATACTTATACACCTCAGCTTGCTCTAGGATGCTCTGGGACTCCAGTCAAGAATCCCATTAATGGGAAATGCCAGGAATATGCATGAACTCTAATAATACTGAAAATTGTAACTAAAATTAAAATTGTGAAACAACTAACATTCACATTAAATAAATGAAGGCATTTAATCTACACTGTCACATGAACCTCTAAAATTAAAATGCTATGTCCCCCACAGCAATAAGTTGTTTTTTTCTCTCATAAATTGTTCTATAAAGTATTTATAATATTCATGGCAGAAGGGGTCTGTATGTACTTTAAGGCTTGTTAATAGTCTTAATTATAGAGTCTGCTTTCCTCTCATAAAAAAGGCAGACTTAATTATAGGTCCAGATTGTGAAAAGTGATATAACTACCTCTCTGTTTTTCCCATACATGTTTTTCACCATGCTGCTATTTTTTACTTATAAATAGACACTGTCAGATTTGTGCATAAGTAATTCATCTTTTATGTAAGTATAAAACAGTTTTGGACATCTAAAAATCTTTACATATTTCAGTATATTATAGTGTGTGTGTGTGTGTGTGTATATATATATATATATGTATATATGTGTGTGTGTATATATATGTGTATATATATATGTGTGTGTGTGTATATGTGTATATATTTTTACATTCTGTAAAATCTTCCAAACAAAGCAAACTACATTTCAGGAGGCTTAGTGACTTGATAATTGTCGTATTAACCTGCAAAAATTAAGGCACTCTGAAAACCAAAAAACCTAAGCCATGATGCTTTATCATCTGTTCACAGAAATAACTTAGAAACTAATCATCACCTAGACAACAAAGCCATGGAGAAAATTCATTAACAGATCAGATTTTATGTAATTTAAAATAGGGCATTAGCGAATTGAGTCTTTCACATACACTGTTATATTGACCCCATGAGTAAATATCAGAAAAGGTTTGTACACAGCTCCTGGCTATTGCTTGCATTTGCAGATTCTGCTCTCCTCTCATAAAAAGGGAATCTTAGAGCACAATTGGGCTTGTTTTTTTTCTTTTGTCAATAAAATAGGTTCTTTGGGGGGCTGGGGAAGGGGACACATGCCCAGCACTACATTGTGTATTCTGTTCTTCCTGCTCTTGTACTAAGGGAAATAGAATAGTTATTGAATCAAACTTTTTGTTCTGTCTGTATAAAATGGACAATTGAGAGGGGAATTGAACTCTCCCAGACCTGAACAATTTCAATGTTGATTCAGTGTTATGAATCATTGTAAACTGCTTTGCTTTTCTGTTTTTAAAAACCCTTATATATCAAGCTTAGCTCTGTCAGAGGGGATAGAAGAAACAGTCCCCTCCAGCAGCAAAATATTTAGGGCCTAAAAATGTTCAATTGCATATTCAAAAATGTTTGTGTAACTATATGCCTAATTTACATATATTAATGCTGCGGTTGCACCTGCAAACCTGATGTTTGCATGTGAAGAGCCAGTCATACTACTAATTATTAGTTTAAAATATTTTAAAAAGTGAAGATTAAGAGACTATAATGATCAGATTCAGTTTTCCCTGAATGCCACATTTGGGCTTCAAATATTATGGAACATAAGAACGGCCATACTGGGTCAGACCAAAGGTTCCATCTAGCCCAGTATCCTGTCTTCCGACAGTGGCCATTGCCAGGTGCCCCAGAAGGAATGAACAGAACAGGCAATCATCAAGTGATCCATCCCCTGTCGCCCATTCCCAGCTTCTGGCAAGCAGAGACTAGGGATTCCATCCCTGAATAATCATTCATTCTTAGTAGTTCTGCTTTATACGTTTAGTGTGAAATTCATTCCTAAGCAAAATGTCACCCCAAAATTTATGCACCACTTAAATCCAAATTAAGCCCTGTATGTTTCATGGGCCTTATTCTGGCAGACAGCAAAGAGGTGAATTTCACCTTAAGGATCTGATTCTGCCAACTTAACTTGAAGTCCGTGAGCTCCTTGTGATATAAGGTATACTTTATCCGAATAAAGGTGGCAGAATCAGGCTCCAGATTATTTCCTATTAACTCTGTGTTAAGATTTTTAGTAACATACAGCATACAACTAAATGATACCTACATATGTCAATTATCCCCTGCACAAATATGTTCATAGCCCAGCTTGTAACCCACACTTAAATAAAACAGCAACAGACCATATCAAGCCAGGTAGATATCACACATAGATATTAGTTGTAACTATTTTTCTATTCCCCGATATCCATAAACTTCTTTTTATAGCTAATGAACCTCTAAAGATAACTTATCCTGTCTATGCCCAACCAAGAGGCTAAAATCTTCCTTATGTTCTAGGCTAATAAACAGACTTACATAGGACTTACCATACTAGATCAGACCTATGGTCCATCTAGCCCAGTTTCTCATCTCTGACAGTGGACAGCACCAGATACTTCAGAGATAGGCAAGTAGGTGCAAGAAACCCCATAGCAGGCAGATGTGGGATATTTCTTATAATGAAAAGTCTCATTATAATTTCTAATAGTCCAATTCCTCTTTGAATCTCACTAAATTATTGGTCTCAACAGTATTCCATGACAATGAGTTGTAGAATCTATCAGTATTGAAAATTAATAAATGAAAGAACATTAATAGACATCCATGTAGGGCCCAATCCTCCAGTCCTAATGCAAATAAAACTCCTATGGGCGTTTTACCTGCATCAGGACTCCAGGATTGGCCCCAAGAGTTTAAATGAATCTTTTTCTTTTTCTCGGTTATATCCCTGTCTCTTGATTCAGTGCAACACTTAATTTTTTTGGTATTTGTTTATTTGTTTGTTTATTTATGGATTTCTTTAAGAAGGTCTCTCTCTGACCCACAGCCTTTATAGTTTTGGCATAATTCATATATGCTTACTGCTGGTTTTGACTGGCTTTGCTGAAAAGTGAGCAATTATTCCCCTCACCCCAAAAAAACCCCATGAAAACAAACAAACAAAGTCCCCACCACTGAGAACAAAGGAAAATTGGTAATGTTTTTGCAGTTACATTTATGCAAAGGTTTGTCTGCCATTTGCTGACCTTCTCTAGTGTGGTGATCAAGATCATTTTACATTGCAATCTTCTTCAAAGCTTGACTGGCTGAAAACAACAACATACTCACCTTTGATCTTGGTAAAAGCAAGTTCTCTCTGCTGGTGCCTCCTTGCTGATGAAGTCAGGGAGAATGTGAATGAGATGTTGTTGTTTGTTTGTTTGTTTGTTTGTTTGTTTTAAACCAATTCAAGGTTGTATTAATGAACAGGCCCCAAAAGCGTAGTCCTAGGGGGTAGTTATTTTGAGCATGCTGTTTAGGAGAGATGGGTAGACTGCAACAAGGGGAGCCAGAGACGCAGGACGACCCTAAAGAGCAGCTGGCCACCCAGCACAGGTCACGTAGTTGCAGCAGTGCCAGTTTGCATAGGAGAGGAGCTACAGCTGTATGTTTGTTTAGTGGAATAGCAGAAAGTTGGAGAGGTTTGGAGTTGTAGACTGGTTGTAGGGAGGAACGTCAGAGCTGGCTAGGGGAAGATGACCGTGGTGGGTGCACTGCATTTTTGGGTGCATCAGAAAACAAGGGGATTAAAATGTAAGGGTTAAGAAAACAGGATTCGACATTGGCTTGACCCAATTCTGATTGTACTTCCAAGTTGGTTTTGATAGCAGATGGCCTGATCATCCCCTCCTATTGGAAAAGGCATAGGATGAGAACTTTCTAAAAAGAAGTCTCCATGAGGATGTATGCCGTGTTGGGAGCTAAGATTTGACTCTCCACTGAAAAGCCACCCCAAACCTGGCACATCCCTTAGGATCTGCAGGAGGCCCTGTGCCAATGCAGCAGCACTGGTCCCAGGTGGCCCTACTGTTTCCTTGGCAGCATGGCTTCACTGGAGTCACAATACCAGGAACCTGCTTTGGTTGTAGTTTCCCTGGATATCCTGAAGGTCAGGGGAGATTTCCAAAAATGATAATACAGCCTACTGCTGTATTAACTCGTCTTTGTAACTTCCCTTGGGGTTGGAGGGGGATAATATCCATTTCCCTTGGTGCTGAGTGTTCATGTCCCCTTCCACATGCAGGAGTTAAGATCAGCGGTCCTCCACATACAGGTCTAAGAATACAGGATTTGACCCAGAGCAGGAGGTGTTTTCTGCATAATTTCTGGCAGATTTACAGTACTTGGGCCAAATTGTGGCAAGTGCATAACGACTCCCTCAAATCAGGTCACCCGCATGGTGTAAAAGCTGTGCTAATGTGCATCCATTATTCTTGCTGTGAGCAGCCACAACCCCATCACATCCCACAACATGCAGGAGCTAAAATTTTTCTGGAGAACCTGGATTGTGATTTGTGTGTGCGTGTGCAGGGATGAAATTGAGCAAATTTTTTTTTTGCTCTGGTTTTTCTTTTGTAATGGTTATTTTGCTGTGCACACAGCCAAAATTTGTGCCAAGAACAGCCTGTGTTATTGCTTAAGTAACTTAGCTAAACCTCTTATCTACTGCAGATTCTCTTTCATTTCAAGGTCTCCAAGTGACAGAGTGATCCTTCCTTAACTTCGGTTCTGCTTCAGTTGAAAGATCAATTTCACTTTTGTTTTATAGACATCTTTATTGTCTGCTTCCAGTGCACTAACACTATGGCATTAGCTTTCCAACGGTGCAGGGAAAAAATAATCTCTTTTAACATCTCTTTAAAAAAAATCTGAAAACATCTGCAAAAATCTGAACCTTATTCATACTAGGGTTCATAAATATGATTTAAAAAGCAAAACAACCAAACAAGTGAATTTTGAGTAGAATTGGTCCAATAGCAGAAAACATTTGCTAAATATGTTGTTTGGTCAATTTTGCCATTTATTGTCAATTTATAATTTGAATAGTACTCAACCAGCTCTAATTTTGAGTTTAAATCTATTTGACAGTGTTAAAACATGTAAAGAGAGAGAAAAAACTTGGTCGTAATATTTTACTTTTAATGGAGCACTGGCAGTGTTTTGAGTTCTGTAAGGCTGCGGGAAGGCAAGGCAAGCCCGGGCAAGGTGTTGGTCTTGTAGGGAGGTTTCCTGAGCAGGGGTAGGATCCAGGGACAAGGAGGTCTGTGGAGTGGATTGCTGTGGGGAACCCTCCTCTCAAAGGACATCTGAGTTGGGTCAACTGGGGAAGAATCGTGGGAAAGAAGTGAGTCTGAGAACTCTCAAGTAGATGGCCTGGAGAGTTGGGTCCTAGGACAGGGGCACAGAGACTGGGAACAGACTGGAAACAGAACTGGGGAGGATGAGCTGGAAATGATGTCTCTGTAAAGGGCATGGAAAACTACTGTGATTCTGTTGTATCCTGGGATTTTGGGAAGTGTGGTTTTATCACAGTGATTCTGCAGATTATATCATGGGTACATGAATAATTTATGCCTAAGGTGGGACTTTGAATGAACACCAAGAGAGGCTGTGTTCCTTTTTATGGAGGGTAAATGAAGGGGAAACGGCGGCAGATATAATGGTTGTGACAAGGCCTGCCATGAGGGGATGCTTGAGATAGGAGAGCCATCTCCTTTGAGGTCTATGCATGAAATGTGTGAAAGAAGAGCTAGATGTTAAGGGATACATGGGGTGTGTAGGTCCTCTGCACAGGGTGAATTTCATCCTCTGTATATAAAGAGGATAGCTTATGAATCTAATTATCCCTCTATTCTAGTTTATAATGACATCAACCTGAGTGTGAAGTTACAGAGGAATAAGGTGGGGACCATAAATCTTCACTGAAGAAGAATCCTGTATCTTCTCTGGTGTTAGGAATGTTTTTATCACTCAATTATTCTTCCTTAATTTGCAATTTTCAAAAAAGACTTGAGAAAACTGAAAGGGAAATAAGAAAGCATGTACATAAAGTAAAAGAGCAAACTATGTCTGAAAGATCTTAGGGTCAAAAGTTCAAATATGATCTCTGTTTATGGCATGCAGTTTTTGTAAATGCCCAGTCACTTTGTGCATGAAAGTGGAATAATTTACATGAGCTAACCCATGTCATGTACAGCTCCCTTTGTCTGCAGATTAAGTTTATGCTTCTATCACTTGCATGCAGGTGAGAGCAAAGAATATTGCATGCGAATACAAAACTGTGTGCCAACAAATAATACCCATGTTTTGAAAATTTTGGTCTTCATTATCATTTTGTGTAGACATTTGCTCACTAACAGGTGCAGTCTGTAACAAAGCTAGTTTTGAAGAGAAGTATTAATAAAATATTTTGCTGCCACCACTCTCTCATTGAGGTTATATTAGTTATTCAGTAAAGAAAATTCCCTAATCCTTCTTAGATCGCTCTTACAATGCAGCATGATATTATTAATGATCTGGACGATGGGATAGATTGCACCCAGGGGCGGCACGTCTGGCTCTTTGGCGGCAATTCGGCAGCGGGTCCCTCAGGGAAGGACCTGCCGCCGAATTGCCGCAGCAGAATAATCTGGCGGTGGTAGAGCTGCTGCCAAAGTGCCGCCGATCTCAGCTTTTTTTTTTTTTTTTTTCCTTCCGCCGCTGGGGGCAGCAAAACCGCTGGAGCCGGCCCTGATTGCACCCTCAGCAAATTCGCGGATGACACTAAGCTGGGGGGAGAGGTAGATACGCTGGAGGGTAGGGATAGGGTCCAGAGTGACTAGACAAATCTAAGGAGTGGGCCAAAAGTAATCTGATGAGGTTCAACAAGGACAAGTGCAGAGTCCTGCACTTAGGGCAGAAGAATCCCATGCACCACTACAGGTTGGGGACTGACTGGCTAAGCAGCAGTTCTGCAGAAAAGGACCTGGGGATTACAGTGGATGAGAAGCTGGATATGAGTCAGCAGTGTGCCCTTGTTGCCAAGAAGGCTAACGGCATATTGGGTTGCATTAGTAGGAGCATTGCTAGCAGATCGAGGGAAGTGATTATTCCCCTCTATTCAGCACTGGTGAGGCTACATCAGGAGTATTGCGTTCAGGTTTGGGCCCCCACTACAGAAAGGATGTGGACAAATTGGAGAGAGTCCAGCGGAGGGCAACGAAAATGATCAGGGGGCTAGGGAACATGACTTAGAAGCAGAGGGTGAGGGAACTGGGCTTGTTTAGTCTGCAGAAGAGAAGAGTGAGGGGGGATTTGATAGCAGCCTTCAACTACCTGAAGGGGGGTTCCAAAGAGGATGGAGTTTGGCTGTTCTCAGTGGTGGCAGATGACCGAGCAAGGAGCAATGGTCTCAAGTTGCAGTGGGGGAGGTCTAGGTTGGATATTAGGAAACACTATTTCACTAGGAGGGTGGTGAAGCACTGGAATGGGTTACCTAGGGAGGTGATGGAATGTCCATCCTTAGCGATTTTTAAGGCCAGGCTTGACAAAGCCCTGGCTGGGATGATTTAGTTGGTGTTGGTCCTGTTTTGAGCAGGGGATTGGACTAGATGACCGCCTGAGGTCTCTTCCAACCCTAATCTTCTATGATTCTGTGATATGGAGTGGAGATCACAATTAGCTGAATCATTTTCTTTAAAGGTTCCCTTAAAACTAAAGGCGACACTTTATTGCGAAAAGGCACGATGAATACAAGGGAAATATGCAGTATTTATTCTAAAAAGTGCAAGCATGTGTGACTGTTTAAGACAACCAGGAAAGGATTAACACATGACCCAGCAGCAGGGGATTTAAGGGAACCGTGTATTGTCAGTGAAGACAGGCAAGGGTCAGGGAAAAGCCTCTGGGGACTGCAGCCAGGCAGGGCAGGGGAATTGCTTTGTTTTGGTGTTACTCATGAGTGCTCTGTTTAACCAATAAATTGTGTCCTAAGGCAATGGCATGACAGTGATTTGCTCCAGGGCTGGTGAGAGAGCCTACTGACTTGTCATCTTTTCCCACATTATATATTTCTCTGGGTAATCTGACGACCTTCCTGTCTGACCTTCACCCCTTGTCTCAGATCCAAGAGACTGCCCCTTTCTTTAGGGCTCCCGAAGGACTGATGTCTAACAGGCCTCTTCTTCTCCTTTTAACGGATTCCCTTGGTTTTCTAAGCCTCTTTCTTCCCTTTGCCCCCTCTCTGAGCTGTATTGGTGGGACGTGGACCCCAATGCAGCTCAGTGTCACCTGAAAACCAGCTCAAAGATGCAAAATCTGCATACTGTGGTTACCTTAGCAACCTTCCAGCGTTATCCCTTCGGAATTTCCAGGGCAACAGCGCTTCATTCCCTCTTACACATAAACAATTTTTTTATGATAGTTCAGTGTCTCAGTGCACTGGCTTTTCACTCTGGAAATATGGGTTCAAATTTTATGTCACAAAAGGAGGTGTGTTCGGCTGTCTTATACATCCTTGTTCCTAGTGGAGAAAAATATTTGCTCACATCACAAAATCATTTGGTTATTTGGAACAGTCTTGTACAGTTGGCAGCTCTGCTTGTCAGAGCTCCAGGATCTGAAATAACATGGATGTTGCATCAAGATTGAGATGCATGAGCACAGCTTGCAGGGGAAGCTTATTCAGCGCCTGTCTGCCTTTTGCCTGGTTTTAGATAATGTGTTTACAGTATTGTTGTTGGTCCCAGCATATTAGAGAGACAAGGTGGGTGAGGTAATATCTTTTATTGGACCAATTTCCATGGGTGAAAGAGACAAGCTTTTGAGCTACACAGAGTTCTTCAAGAAGCTTGTCTCTTTCACCAACTGAAGTTGGTCCAATAAAATATATTACTTCACCCACTTTGTCTCTTTAGATAGTGCTTGTGAGTAACAGCACTATGTTCTCCCTCAAATATTATAAAACAAAATAAAAAGATTGAGTTAAAAGATGATAAAGGAGAAGTTCACCTTCTCTGTTTTTTAAAAAAAATACAGAGTAACCTTTGTTTTATTTGTGCTTTATTTGTGTCTTTTTGAGTCTGCAGTTCAGTGCAGGACAATGCAGCTCCTTTGTAAGAAATCATGCTCTGGGTGTAGCATGAATGAATCTGCTAGTTTCGGATTGACTCATGAATCTGCTAGTTTCTGAATGAATCTGCTAGTTTCGGATTGACTCATGGAAGCTAGAGCTGAATATAAACAAAA
Organism: Emys orbicularis; assembly: GCF_028017835.1. Taxonomy (NCBI): domain Eukaryota; kingdom Metazoa; phylum Chordata; order Testudines; family Emydidae; genus Emys; species Emys orbicularis. Next base: position 25,188,723 of record NC_088696.1, read on the forward strand.
AGTATCCAAACACTTTACATACAGATTTACAAATTAGGCATTAGATTTGTTTTCCCATCACCAGGCTGTATGTGCCAGGACCAGTGATTTGACAGTACAGTATTCAATAAATAATATAATATATAAATAGTGATGCACTGAACTATGGGTAGGGTTGCTATTAACCCTGCTTGAAGCGACTACTCTAGGAGACCAGCAAAATGTGATTGTATGGGTAGAGACTTTTGTTTAAATAAAGATCAAACAGAATTGTACTGGAAACCAAGACCGAGTCAGAAGTGGCTCTGAGGGAGTACGTTGCTGCAGTTTACTTAAGGTATAGTTAGTATACAGTCTATAGAAAGAAACAGCACAGGCCAGAATATGCAAGGCACATTTTACATGGTGCTTGCGATCAGTAGAGGATGCACGGGAGCTGCTAGGTTTCCTGAGAAACATGAGGCAGAACATTGTTTTATGCGTCTACCTCACTATTTCATCTCTTCTCACTCTGTACTTTGATTTGGACCAACTGAGTTTCCCAAAGGAGGATGATTTTTGTATCTTTCTGTTTCTATATGGATTGTGATAAGTGGCTTGTTCTCCCTGAGTCTGTCTGCCATATGTCCTGTGTTTTCCTTCAAGTCACTCTTTAAAACACATTTCTTACAGGGAAGCATAAAACTCTAGTCACTGCCTCTCTTTTTAAAAAGAATAAATGAAAAAAATATCAAAACCAAAAACTCATCACTAATAAGCAGCTTGCTGCACATCTTATGCTTTGGGTTCATTCCATTTCCCATCTCTTGTCTCTTCATTATCTATTTAGACAGCAGGCTCTTTGGGACCAGGACTGTTTTTGTCTGCAATGCACCATATATGCTTTTGCTGCTGTGTTAATAACAACTGTGAAGCTGCTTATACTACTGGTTATGATACCTGGTTCCACAATGCACAATCTCGAAAGATGTGGCAAGCGTGCTATGCCAAGATAAGGATAATTCTCCTCCACCAATTCCTAAACCTGGATCTGTTATTTGAAATGAGAATGAAACACCACTAGCTGTTTCATGTCTGTTCCAAAATAACACTAACATTGCTGTGGTAGGACACTATTACTGAGGTTGTCCTACCACAATGGACCAGATTCTGTTCTAATTTACACCAATGTAATCTGGAGTAATTTAATTGGATTTACATCATACCTAGATTAGAATCTAGCCTAGTAATTGACTGGGAGAAACTATGTGAAAAGAAAAGACACATGGAGCGTGATTCTCCTTTCACTTATTCTGGTTTTATGCAATTGTAACTTCGAGTTCAATGGAATTCTCTCTAAATGAATGGTGTATCAGAGCTCATGATGTTGGGGGTGGGTATTTGTAGCAAACATTATGGAAACGGTGTGAATGAGCAGTTAATTCTTTTTTGGCAGTACAGTCCTTGAAATGGTGCCAGGGTTGATGAGACCCTGAGATCTCCTCCTGCTAAAGGGCTGGTTAAATTCAGGCTTCCTGGATTTGTCTTTAACCTGTGATTTCAATTCTGAACACACAAGCCAAGATCCTGGGCCTCACCATGGCCCCTTTGTAAAGATGCTTAACCAACTAGTGGAGGATCCACTCCACCCAGCGTGTGGGAATCCTGGGGCGATGTAGAGCTTTCTGTGCTGATTCTTACCACCTCCCTCACAGTCTCAAACATAGGAAATGTTTGGGGCTTTGCTCCTGCATTCCAGTAATCCTCAATTCACATAATGGCTGGCACAAGTGGCTGCCATAACTTGCTCCCCAGTATCAGAGGATATAAAGATGCCCTAAAGTCCCCTTTCTCCTCTCGGCTGAATGACTTAGAGGAGCGTGTCTGGAGCTGAGGATCAAGCCCACAATGTATTTGAGAAGCATAGAGTCAAACTCTAGTATCCTGGCACACAGTGCCCACTGACAGTAATTCTTAAGTAGGTTCCACAGTTTGTCAGGAACGTACATTGCAATTCTGTTCTAAATTCAGCTTTTGGTTTTATAACAATACATAAAATTACAGCCCTGTCGTAGCACAATAAATACTAAGGTAAAACAAGGAACTCTGACCCTGAAGCAAAACCAAAAAGTTAAGAAGATAATTCTCTGCTTCACAAGCTCCTCCTTTAAAAAAAAAAAAAAAATCAATCCAGACACCTGCCGTGGGTAGTTGCCACCTGCTGTTCCCGTTGCTTTATAATGGTTTCTTGGATAGCCATTAAGCAGACATTGTAATTACAAGATTATCCGGAATCCTCAGTTGTTGGTAATGCCATTAGCAGTTACCATTTTGTCACATTTATCCCAAGTGTTCTCATGTTGTTATAATTGCTGGGTTCTATAAACCCCCGTGGAGGAGCAGACAACAAAATAGTCATATCAGTGAAGTCTCAACATGGCACAATTCAAATAGTGAGAACATTGGCACTCCCCTGCACTGGGAGGCACAGAAGAAAACAAAACAGTAACGGGGGGCAAAAACGCCCTAAAATGGCTGGGAGAAGAAGCTGTGGTTCCACACTGTTCTCCCCTCTGTTTTCAGAGACTGCCGAAGCCCCTCCATGTGCACTCTCCAGGGTAGGCTAGTGGGAAGTTGATGCCACACACAGGAGCAGGCGGAGATGTGCAACAGCCTCTTTTCCAGGTATGCCCCTGCTCTCTGCTGAATTCCACCCCTCCCCACCCTTCCCGCAATCTCCTTATGGAAGGAGAGGAGTCTTGGGGATAATATCAATAAGGATGGGCCCAAGCACAAGGCACTGTAGTGCATGCTCGCACTGGAGTGAATGGGAGTTTTGTCTGCCAAAGGACTTCAAGCTAGGACCTAAAGAGATGCTATGAACTGGACAAAAGGAATGTAATGACTGAAGATTAATAATGATTGTAAACACATAATGCTTCAGTTAACTACCAATTATTCCAATGTTATATATATGCAAGAATGTATATGAGGACATTTCCACTTTGAGCTTCTAACAACAAAGCACCGGGGAAAATGTTCAAAAGTGCCCAAGTGACTCAGGAGCTTAATGGCAACATTTTAAAAATGCCCAAATCCCATTTTCATGAGATTTAGGCTTCTGAGCGCCTCACTCACCTTTTGAAAATGGGACTTGGGCTCCTATATCATTTAGACACTTTGAAGCTTTTACCCTTAATCTCTGCTCTTGGGATATATGATATCAACTGAATCCTTGGATGAATTTTGGAGTCTCCTACTTCATGTTTGCATATCCATTTTTATAGTAATCACTTTTACTTCTGTAGCCTCTTGCACCGAATTTTCCAAAATTTAATTAAGCTTTGCCTTTTGAGGTAGTATTGTTATCCCCATTTTACAGATGGGTAAATTAGAGAGCTTTGTCCAAGGCTATGCCGTGAACTAGGGTATGTTTAGTAGGAAAAAAAGTATTGTTTTTTTTTAAAAGCCTAGTGAAGACCAGATTGATTGCCTCAACCAGCTAACAGGTGCTACAATACAGCTTGCATGTCAACACTGTCAAGTTTTTAAAACACGTGAGCTAACTTTTTTTTTTTTTTTTTGGTAAACCAACACTTTTATTTTAGTCTTGACGTACTCCCAGGTCTGCAATTGTGGGTAGAACCTAGGGTTCCTGATTCCCAGTCCCCTACTCTATCCAGGATGCAGCACTTCCTCCGATATTTCTTACCTGCAATATTTGTGACTAATATGATTGTCACAGTTCCTGGGTGGACTGTGTTTCAGACCACTTTTAGTTCCTCTAGACTGCACCCCTATGAGGACAGGCCTCATGGTCTTCACTCTTCTCGGGGCAGAACTCAGCAGTTTAACCCTTCTGGGACAGGATTTCTGGGTGTCAGCACCCCTCTTATCCAACTGTGTTAATGTGACAGGCCCAACTGGTAATGTGGCTCAAAAAACAGCAGAGGAGCAAAGTGATTCTGTTGCAGGCACAGAGGCCCGAGGACAGCAACAGCGCTGGTTCGTTGCCCGGCGTGCTTTGCGCCAATAAACATACCGGGGTGGAGAAACAATCAAAGTTTATTTGAGATCTCAAAGTGATGCAAGGAGACAGGCAAGTCTCAAATCGAGCACACCAGTAAAAAGCAGCTTCTCTCTTCTTATACTTTACAACTAAGCCCGCACCTCTCTCCCCCTGTACCACCACCTCCTACTCCCCCTCCCCTCTCTACCGAAGACATGTTTATACATTTAAGCCGTTAAATCATTCTAGGGCTATAAATCTAGCTTGTTAGTAACATTCCTCTAAACAATCATTTGGTTCTGTTTACCCTTAGTTTACTACCCCTCCTCCAGCTAGAAACATGCAAACCTCATCATTATTGCTTAGGACCTGGTTATGAGCAAGGTCGTAATTGGTAACTGGCTATTTACACATTCCAATTCCTGTCCTTGGCTTTTGAGGCCGATTAGAGTTAAACATGGAAGGACAGAGTTTAAACATGGAAGAACTCTGGTTCATATATATAGGCCTAATAACCCCAACAGTTCCCTCCTTTGAGAATACTCAACAAGCTTTTGGCTGAGTTTTCTCATATTCTGTAGACAAGATACGATTGAGTGCCATAGAGCTGGGGTTCTCAATGAGAGGGTATGCTGGGATTTCTGGGGAACAGGGGGCACAAAGCTTACGGAGGAGCAATTTAAAACAAGCAATCAGGAGGAGGGTGACCAGGCACAGTACCACACCTGTGAGGAGGAGACGCACAAGGTTATTTCCCAGTCCTCCTAGGTTGGGCAACCAACCCCAAAGGGAATCAAAAACTGTGGGTTCCCTTTCCTGAGCCTTCCACTGCTCAAAAGACTATTCGGCTGACAGGACGTGCTTGTTAATGTCCTGTGAGTTTTCTGGGACATAAGTACAACATTCACTCCCAATAAGGACACACACTCCGCCCTGGGAGGCTAAAACATAATCTAAGGCCTGTCTGTTTTGCAGGGACAGCAACCGGAGCTGGTTAAGCTCTGAGTTAAGGCTTTTCTCTATGGCCAAGGTCTCATTGGCATACTTGGTGAGAAACACAGAGAGCCTACGATAAAATTGAGCCAGTCGTCCCACCCCATAGGATGGGAGAAAGATCATACCCAATCTGTCTCCTTCTGTAATGGGCTCTGGGGTGGCATATAAAGATCTATGCTGTCTAGGGCGGCCAGGGGGCAGTTTAGGGAAGACACGAAGGGGAGGGGCAAGATATCCTAGGTAGCAGCTTCCATACCACCGATGCGGTAGCCATTTATAGGCAGAGGTACCGCAAATATAAAAGGAGTGGCCATTCCCTACCAAGCCATTATAACCGCTACTCCACCTATTTGTTTGTCTGTCATTAAACGATCCGAACCGGGTGGTAGAGTCAGATTTGCCTTTAACATAGACAGGGATGGAAGTGTCACTGTCAGGGGATAAATAATACTGACAGGTGCTATTCCCAGCAAACCAGGTGTGATTGCTGGACTTAAACTATCGATAGCACACCAAACCAGGGGCCACTGGCCGCAACCTAATAGGGGAAGGGATATACGTTGAGTTGGCCTGCGGCTTCCAGGGGTCGTCCCTTAACGCATACTGGGACTCAATGGTACAGTTCTGTGACAAGGGGGTACCCGAGGCATTTTTCCCTCTACTGAACCATCCCCAACAGATATCTGACCAATTCTGGGGAACTACCCTCCAGGGTAACCCTGCAGCATGGTGCGGGATTTGGGAGCATACCCAGCAGTTAGAGAGGTTAAACTCTTGGGCAAAGCAAACCTTCAGGGACTCATATGTGTTTGTCTCTAAGTTAGTAGGGATTCCTTTCCATCCCGCATGTGCCTGGGGGGAAACGGGAGTTAACAAGAGGAGTGTCTCTATGGCAAAGAGCACCACTGTGGCAGACCCTAGACCTGAACTCATATTGGGCAGGTGACCCTAGGGCCTAACAATCACAATTCCCCAAATACCCACAAAATAACAATTACCAATAGCAAGCAGATTAAAAACAACAGGGACCAGGCCACCAGGTTAGGCCGGCCCTGTGAAAATAAACACAACCAACGCTCAGAGGTCTCGCGGGGAGTGCGCTGTGACTGTCCAAAGAGATCACAGGGCATTCCCAGCAGACACTATTGTCGCCTGAATAACAGCTTAAGTCCCAGATCGTCGCTGGCAGTCTTCTCTGCAGGCTGGACGGTCCACCGTTCAGGAGCAGGCACTGCCTTCAGGCGAGAGTGATGAATCCAGTTCTTGTGTCCCTCAACCTTTGCTGCTGTATGGGAGACCAGCAGGACGGTGTGAGGTCCCTTCCACTTCTCTTGCAGAGGCTCGTCCTTCCAAGTCCGAACGAGTACGGAATCGCCTGGCTGCAAGGAGTGGATCAGGGCATCCAGCGGGAGAGGCTGCAAATCTTTGGTATACCTGTGGAGAGAACAAAGAACAGCAGACAGAGAGCACATGTACTGAGATAAGAAGCCACACCCCATTTCCCACTCCCCTGCCAGAACCGGTGTACCATTCATAGGCCATGCCCTTCCAAACATAATCTCGAAGGGACTGAGCCCTAACCTGCCCTTAGGGAGAGCGCGAATGCGGAGCAAAACAAGGGGCAAAGCATCAGGCCACTTAAGGGAAGCCTCTTGGCAAACCTTTGAGAGGTGCCGCTTAAGAGTCTGATTTGTACGCTCCACTACCCCACTGGCCTGCGGTCGCCATGGCGTGTGAAGCTTCCAGGGGATCTGTAGGGCATCCGATATCTTCTGAACGACTTGGGATGTGAAGTGTGTTCCATTATCAGATTCCATCCACTGGGAGAGCAATCTGAGCCTTACTCTGTGCTACTCGATATCCTCGGAGTCCAACAAAGTTCAGGAGGCTCACAGTGGCTTTAAGGGAAGAGGTTAGACCCACAGCAGCAATTAACAAGTCATCCACATATTGCAGGAGGAGGACTTTGTCCTCGTTGTCCCACTCCTCCAAGTCTCTAGCCAGGGCCTGGCTGAAAAGGGTGGGGGAATTTTTAAATCCCTGGGCCAGCACTGTCCAGCAAAGCTGCTTTCTAACCCTCCTTTTGTCCTCCCACTCGAAGGAGAAAATCTCCTGAGACTGGGGGTCAACCGGAATCGTGAAGAAAGCATCCTTTAAATCCAGGACTGAAAAATGGGTGTACTGCCCCCCTATATAGGCCAACAATGTATATGGATTTGGAACAAGGGGGTGTAGAGTCTTAATCCGCTCATTAACTGCCCTCAGGTCCTGGACCAGCCGGTATGTGCCATTGGGCTTTTGTACAGGCAAGATAGGAGTGTTCCAAGCTGACTGGCATTCTCGAAGTACTCCACACTTTAGGAACTGGTCTATAGTCTCCTGCAGTCCCTCTCTGGCTTCCCTTTTGATCGGATACTGCTTGATTCGCACTGGACCTTTTCCTGGCAAGAGCTGAACAATAATAGGAGTATGATGGGCTGCCTTTCCTGGGATCCCTGATGCCCATACCAGAAGAAAAACCCGCTTCTCCCACTGACTCCACTCTGGGGCTTGCATAGCTGAGGGCTCAATTGCAAGTGTCATTATCCAGGCATCCTCTGGGGGTAAGGTAAGGCTTATTTCATCTTGAGTGAAATGCAGGGTGGCACCTAAGCGACAAAGCAGGTCCCGTCCTAATAGTGGCGTTGGACAATCGGGGAGGTAAACCAGTCTGTGAGATAGAGTTCTGTTCCCCAAAGCACATTCCGCTGGGGCATATACTGGGCACTTAGTTCCTTTCCCTGTGGCTCCCACCACAGTGAGGGAATCTGCCACAGGCAGCTGAAGGGCTTGGTTTACAGCAGTTCGTGCACCTCCAGAGTCTATTAAAAAGTCTATGTCTGAATCTCCCACCCGCATTTTTACTCGGGGTTCCGGGGGCAGGATAGTCCGTCTCCCCTGACACCCCTATTCTTGATCCTCTGCTGCCATCATAGGGGTACCTTCCCTTTCGGGGCACTCATTTTTCCAATGTCCCTCCTTTCGGCATATGGCACACTGATTGCGACCCAGACGTCTTTCCTGTAAGCCAGGGCGCCCACGCCCACGTCCTCTCATTCCCCGGCCCCTTCCACCTTTCTGAAATCTTCCCCTGCCACCAGCCTGTACTGCTGCAACCATCATTTTCACTTGCCTCTTTTCCTTTTCTCCCTCCCTAAGGCTGTAAGCCCTGTTTGCAGTTTCCAGAATCTGTGCCATTGTCATGCCCATCAAATCCTCCTTTTTCTGCAGTTTCCTTTTAATATCAGGGGCAGCACGGCTGGTAAAGATACCCTTTATAATTGCCTCAGTAGCCTGATCATCGGGGTTTGCATTAGTAGTTTGCCTGATGGTATCCCGAATACGCTGCAGAAAACCAACCGGACTCTCTTTTGGCTCCTGTACTAGCTCATACGGCTTAGCCCAATTGTTATGTCTGACAGCTGAGTGTCGGAGACCATGTAATAGGAGCTCCTTGTATACAGTGAGAAGGGTGAAATCCGCCGGCACGTTAGGATTCCACCGGGGGTCTGCTGTAGGGACCTGAACTGCAGCAACAGGGACGTTTGCTGCATCTGCCTCATGTCTATGCTGTGCCTCCTCCCGTGCCTTAGACACAACCTGATTTCGCTCCACCTCAGACAGCAGGGTCCGCATAAGGACATTACAGTCATCCCAGTCAGGCTTATGGCTAGCCAGACACCCTTCAAAGACAGAGATAAACTTGCTTGGATTCGTAGAAAATTCCCCTGCCTGTGTCTTAAAAGCTTAAAAGGTCCACTGGGTATAAACCTGCATTGTAGTGGCTGGGCGATTATCTGCTCCATGACGGGCTATCCGAGTCTCAGTAATCAATGGATAGAATCCCACCGAGGGGGCAATCTCTGGGACCTGAGGCACCCTGTCTTTATATGGTGGGGGTGTTGGAGCCAAAGGGGACACCGACTCTGCCATCACAACCGGGGGAGGGTTCTGGGGACTAACAGTAGTTACTACCGAACCTGTCGGAGTCAAATTACACCTTTGCAAAAGATCTGACCTATTTCTTAACAACATAAACAACGGTACATACATATGTTCATTCCATTTACCCGTTCGCTGACAAAACAGAAGCAATTGAAGGATCGTATTATAATTAAGTGATCCCTCCGGTGGCCACCTTTCCTGGTCCTCTAGCTGATATTGAGGCCAGTCTACTGTACAGAATCTTTTCAGTTTACTTTTAATCAACGGATCCGATCCAAACACTTTCCAGTTCACCAGAATGCATTCTAAGGGCGTACACTTTGCCCTGCCTGCAGTACTCTGCCCCTGCCCCATACTCTAGGGAGACACTGGGCGTCCCCAGGTCAAAACAGGTAAAGTCCCCACTGGACTGTTCCTACCTTATCCAAGGGTCCGGTTCTGCACCGTCGCCCGCAGCTGTTTCTCCACTAATTGAGCGCGTTGCACCGTTGTACCCTCTGGGGTTGAGCAAACCACGTCTCCGCCGAGGCCCCCGATGAAGTCACCGGTGAGCTCTGGGCGTCGGTCGTCGCCGCAATCCGTCGACCTCCGAGAGGGGTGCGGGCAAGGCTAAATTTCAGCCTCGAGCCCACCCAGGGACGCCAAGACTGTTGCCGGCACAGAGGCCCGAGGACAGCAACAGCGCTGGTTCGTTGCCCGGCGTGCTTCGCGCCAATAAACATACCGGGGTGGAGAAACAATCAAAGTTTATTTGAGATCTCAAAGTGATGCAAGGAGACAGGCAAGTCTCAAATCGAGCACACCAGTAAAAAGCAGCTTCTCTCTTCTTATACTTTACAACTAAGCCCGCACCTCTCTCCCCCTGTACCACCACCCCCTACTCCCCCTCCCCTCTCTACCGAAGACATGTTTATACATTTAAGCCGTTAAATCATTCTAGGGCTATAAATCTAGCTTGTTAGTAACAATCCTCTAAACAATCATTTGGTTCTGTTTACCCTTAGTTTACTACCCCTCCTCCAGCTAGAAACATGCAAACCTCATCATTATTGCTTAGGACCTGGTTATGAGCAAGGTCGTAATTGGTAACTGGCTATTTACACATTCCAATTCCTGTCCTTGGCTTTTGAGGCCGATTAGAGTTAAACATGGAAGGACAGAGTTTAAACATGGAAGAACTCTGGTTCATATATATAGGCCTAATAACCCCAACAATTCAAAATAAAGCACTATTTATTCTTTCACCAAAAATGCAGAGCAGAGGGTGAAACAACAAAGTTCTGTACACATTTTCCCCTACCTACATCTTAATCTTTCCTTGCAGTCATTTGTAAGTTCTCACAGCCAGAGATGAGTTAGCTGGGCTGAGGGGAAGTGCACTGTCCTGCCTACAGCCTGTTCTTTGACTGTGTGTCTGTCAGCCTGGGTGTCTGCCTCAGTCTGCCCACTCGTACCCCCTCCTTCCCGAGGCCAGTATCTTTAAAGTTTAGGATCCCCTTTGTGCCTTGGCTTTTAGGCTTAGGAACAGTAAACCACGCTAGGCTGGTGGAAGCCAAGGAGGGGCATTCCCCGATTAATAACTTCCCCAACTGCCATTGCTCCCTTACCGGCAAAGATAAAGCTCCTTGTTTTGTTTCCTGTTTACTTCCAGCTTAACAGCCTATTTTGATTTGACTCCTGGCAGCCAAGCCGGCTAATATCACACAGATAACATGGGAGCACATTATATTTATATAAAAAAATAAAACATAACTCCCTCCTTCGCCACAGTGATTAAAATGGGAAACCGCTGGTCCTGGTCTCGTGCACTCTGGGCTGGCACAGCAGAAGCTGGGAGTACTGCAGAGGCAGTCCAGTTAGCCCCAGAGGCAGGGTGTGAGCACACAGGAGAGCCTGTTTTGCCTTATTTAGCACTGACTTTTGGCTAATTAAGAAGCAGCACTGGGAAAGGGAACGCCATCTAAGTCCTAATGGGCTGGATTCTTGGTTAGTGTGGGGCAGGGTCTTTGGAAAAGAACATCTAAATAAAGCAAGGGAAAATGGTGAGATATGCAGGCAACAAGAAGAATGCTTGGTAGCCTGTAGCTCCCAGGGAGAAAATTGGGAATTGCTAAAGGAATTTGTCACAGATGATCTTGAAATTACAGAATAAATGGCTGTTCATGCCCAGTAAGATGGAAGTTCTCTATTTCGGTGATGGAAACGTAGCTTATATATGCATGATCTTTAGTGTAACTCCCCTGAGGTTATGTCAGGAATGAATTTGGCCAATTAAATGAATTTGCTTCCTATAAAGATGGGATTTCTGTAAATTTATGCATTGCTGTAGCATATTTGAAAAAGTAAGTACTTTGGAAAAAAAAGTTTCCTGTCCAAAAACTATTAATGACTTTGCTTTCTGTCAAGTATTTTAATTGAAGGTTTAACTGTTATGTATGATAGATGCTGGCTCTCTGCATAAATAACTCCTCCTCTCCTTACTTAAAAAGATATGTAGGCATTTGCCCCATTTGATTGACAGATTTCTTAACAGATACTGAGTAGGGTTTTGATTATGAGCAGTGAAATGATATTGGGATTGAATTTTGTGTTCTGTGCATCAAGTGAAATATCTGTAAGCAAATTAAGGCCTAGTCTGTGAAGAGAACAGATTGCAAGAAGCACAACAAGCTGAATTTCTGACCTAATAATTTAAAAATAAGTACTGAATTAAAGAGAAGGAGCTGGAATCTATCCAGTTTTCAAAAGAGGAAAAAAACCTCTTATCTGAATAGAGATATGTTTTGAAGACGTTTTTGAAGCTGTTTACTTAGGAAATAAGCTTCTTTTGACAAGGTTCCCACAAATGTAGCTTATTAGCTTATGGAAGTTTATAAATAACATGGCTGACCGAGGACTTTGATCACCAAGAAACAATAGAAGTTCAGTTCAGCTATTTACCAATTAGCTAATTAAAATAGTGTCTATGACACTGCAATTTACTCTGAACTCCTCTCTCACTTTTAGTGAATTTGGTTTGAGACACATTTAAGGACAGCTCACTAGCTACATAATGATCATTATATAGGCAAGAACCTCCTGTCACTTTCCCTTTCTCTCTACAACACAAACAATGCTGCTAAATTTAGTGGGTCTTATTTCCACCCACAGTGACTCTTTTATTAGGTTTTCAGGTTATATAGACAATAAATATGTGAAATCCAAGAAGGTATAAGAGATGGGTAAAGCAATATAATTATATATATCAGGCTTGATACTACATACATAAAAATGTTTAGGTTTTTTATGTATGGTGGTAAGTCAAAGCTGAAGGAGAAAAACAAAATTAGATTGGGAAGTAAAAATTGCTTGCCAAAGTAGAAGAATATAAGCATAAAATAAAATCCTAAAATGGAGCTAACAAAAGTAATGGACTGCTATACTGCTGCAACTCCATTGGGGTTAATGGGGTTTCTTCACTCCAATGGAGAAGAGAATTTGGTCCATAAACTCTGTCACACAAAGAGATGGTCCCAAGCCAAGGACCCCATATCAGAACTTCAGATGGTTCAAATTAAGGGGTCAATACTAGATCCAAATGTCATGATTAGGACTAAGCTGTATGATGGTCTGAACCACAATCCCCAATTTAAACACTTCTGAATTTGGTGAGGGCATATTCAAAATCCAGACCTGAACCCAGATCCAAATTTGTAGTATGGGCTCACTACTGATCATACCTATACACTGTGTGGGACTTAAATGTGAAACAGAAATACATTCCGTGATTATTTTACTTCTGCAATCCCAACTATAGCTAAGGAAACAAGGTAATATCAGTATGTTTGGTGGATGGCATGAAAAGGCTGTTTGTTGTCCAGTGTCCACACCTTGAGCATTTGGCTTGTACTACAACATGTAATATTCTTTTACCTTGTTCAGTATTTGGAAGCTGCATATTGCTGTCAGATTTCAAGAAGCTTGTATAAGTTGCAAGTGTAGTCTCACTCCACAGGTGAGATAATTAATGTGGTGTCTGGCATGTTGGCAGCCAGAAAGAAATCTATATTTTTGCTTTGTTTGGGTCTGAAATGTTTGATATGCAAATATATATATAGAGAGAGTACTTCTGAAAGGCAAGAGTATTACAAGATAATACACACATCAAGGGATTCTAGTGACATAGTTAACACTGCTCCCTGGCGTTCCCCATATTCCTTTCCTCCTCTCTTGCTCTTCTCCAGCATTCTTTTGGCTCTTGTGGTTGCTTGCAAACAATGCTATATTTTAAAACAAAAACAACTAAATAAATCTCTTCCTTCCATTTTGAAGAGCTCCTCCAGATTGTGGATTTCGGTAGTGCTTTAACTTCTGTTTGTAACCCTTCCACCTTTAAGGTAGCCAATTCAAATCCAGCTCAGGTCAGAGAAGTTTTACCATCTGATGGGTGTTCATTTATGTATGTGAGATGAGTTGGGTTTGCCACGGATCCATAGGATCAGTGCTATGCCCCCAGATGTGGAACAGTTTCTAGGAGAAACCCCTTCAGTTGCCAGGCCCCATGGGGTGTCATTTTTCCTCCAGGATGAGCCAACTGGCTTCACTGCCTTCTTGGACTGGACCTCTGGGTCTTCAGTACCCCTGCTTCAAGTAGTGAGCTCTGTCAGCGAGTACAACTGAGGTAGACTCCTACTAGAGACTTGTACCCTCTTCAGGGATTAATGCTCCTCAGCAAGCATTTGCAGTGACACTCAAACAGCATTGTCAAAACAGTAGGGTTTAGTAGTCAAGTGGAACACAGCATAGAACGTTCTTAGGTTAGGATAGCGAACCGAAGATCAAAGCATAGACCATTCTGGTTAGCCCAGAGCCCAGCCAAGCTGTAGTGAACACCATTGTTCAAGGTCTATCTGTCTCACAGTCTAACCTCCTTGGTCAGACTCCAGGTGAGAGCCCCAACTCCTTCCAACAGCTAAGTCTTATCACCCACCTCATGCCTCTCTAGTCCTTTTTTAAATGGCCCATTCAAGCTTCAGACAGCTATGTGACATTCATACCTGTGTCTCTTAGCCTCCCCTGAGAGCAGGCTGTCCAACTTGTAACGATTCAACATAAAGGGGAAACTGAGGCACACTCAGGATTCATAAAATTTTACAGAAAATTCCCACTTCATCACAGGGGTTCATTCATTGTGGCTCCTAGTGGACACATGTCCACATCACACATGCACCACCACAGGTGATGCTAAAGCCTTTTTTACACTAGATATTCATTCTCAAAATTTCCATATTACTATTATTGGTGCAGCGCCATTATTTATTTTACTTCACCCTTAAGACAATCCCAAATACATAGTTATTTAAAAAAATAACAAAGGTTTCTCAAAGTAAAATATTGTATATATTTGTATTATAAAAATAAGGTTTTGTATATTAAAATAGTTCAGATTAATGCAGGAAATAATGGAAATCCTTGAAGGCTCATTCAAAGTTATTACTGTCATGAGCAATTTGTCTGATAGCTGAGCTGTGGATAAGAAGCTCTACAGTTTTAATCAATATTGGAAGAAGTGGACATATTTTCATCTTAAATCATAACAGGATTGGCAGAGTTTTAAAAGGGCAGATTAATGGTTAGCAGATTACAGTTTAAGATCATATTTCTACTTTGCCAATATATCCTTATCCTACTCCCACACTGGGTTTTTATCAAGACTTGAAGCAGAATTCCAGCTGCATGCCTCTGCAATCTCACTCTCTTCTTGCAAAAGGGTCTTCCAAAAACCAACATTAGTTTGATTGTACTGTATTACAACTGAAAGGGAAGATTGCCCAAGGAAATCAGAACTGTGTAAACACTGAATAAAGACAGCAGGATTTGCTGCCAGATTTGGAGATCTAGTACTTTTACTAGTTATATATTTAAAATAAATTTAAAATAAAATTTTGTATTTCCTTTAGTGTGTGTTTTATTTTTAAGACGATCAGAAGCTAGGATTACAATATATACAGCAATCCATCTCTACCTTTCACAGTGTATATTTGCATTTATTAGCAATTAATGTAAGAGTCCCGTGACCTGAAAATTAAAAATTCCTAGACACAACTCCTGTGGTCTAAATCTTTATTCTGCTAGGAAAATCTGTGTAATTAATACTTACTTAATGAGAAATTCCTCTGTTAATTACAAAAATGGGCTGTAGTCTCCTACTGTGATTGTTCACATTTATGCATACAAATTGAAACTGTAGCCTTCTATGAACATCTCTTTAATTTAGCAGCCTTGTCTGCTTCCAAACGAGTTCTCTGCAAGAAAGTTATTTTAAATTACACAGAGCTATTTTCCTTTTCATTAATGTTTTTGTAATCATATTGTGATTTACAGACCTAACAGTAGCATACACCTCTACCCCGATATAACGCTGTCCTCGGGAGCCAAAAAATCTTACTGCGTTATAGGTGAAACCACGTTATATTATCGAACTTGCTTTGATCCACCGGAGCGCGCAGCCCCCCCCCCCCCCCCGAGCACTGCTTTACTGCGTTATATCCGAATTCGTGTTATATCGGGTCGCGTTATATCGGGGTAGAGGTGTATATGCTTAATGTGTGTATGTTAAGATTTTGTACCTCAATAACTGGATCCTTTGGGAGACTGGATTTTTAAGATTTCCAAAAACTAGAAGGTGTCCCCTTTCAAGATTTTCAGTTGCACCAGGAAGCTGGTTTTTCAAAATTTTTTCCAGAGGAAAAACTGGTTGAATAGTTTCTAATTTTTATTGGATGCCTTCTTTCTTTTGTTAATATGGTCGATGTTCAAAGTCCAGTAATGTCTATTGTAGCTGTGGATGTTTTCATTATCTGTGTAAAATATCTTTTTTTAAATCCTACTAAGATTTTACCCTTAGTATGGCAATGACTTCTACAGGTTGTGTTAAAATTTATTTCTTTTGCGTTTTAATTTCATTCAGGGTCCCCTTGTTTTTGTATTACAAGAGTGAGCAACTAGTAGAGCTGAAGTCCATTGTCTGTCATTCATTATTTTGTATGTTTCTATCCTGACTTTTCTTCTTTTTTCTCCTCTCTAAATTACATTTCCTAATCTTTGCAATATTTTACATTCTTTTTGCTTCTTGTTTTGCAAATTTTAAGCCTACATTCATTTTTCCCTGATCACTGCCTGTGGTTTATTGTTCTTTGTTCTCTCACTTCTTGTAGCACTAAGATTATAATGCTGCCTCCTTCAACTTGGTTGTTGTTTTTTAAATCGCCAATCTACCCTTCTTAAGAAGATAAGGCAGATCTTTAAAGCTCTTGCCTTAGGTGTTCTGATATTTATTTAAATGTATGTACAATAGAAACAAAGAAAATGGTAACTGTGACACTTCGCTCCATATTCTTTCTGAAAATATGCTTATGATATGAATATGACATAACTGATATGTTCTTCATGCAGGATGGATCTTGTAAGGTATCATTGGAAAGGTTATAATTTACTTAATGTGATTATCCAATTTGTATGCCTGTATCATTTCTGTATCTGAAGAATGGCTACAGGGGCCCTACAGAGTCATGTGACCATGTCACCTGATACTGGAACCCATCTTAAATTCTGTACTTTTCCATGAGAAGCTGGGGGGTGGGGGGAGCAAACTAGGAAACCCAGGACTACCGCCTTATGCAAATCGTATTTAAGGGTGGGGAGTGAGGTAATCCTGGTCGTCAGTTCTTCCCTGCTACCCCACCCAAGATGACTGCTGGAAACAGCTAAGACTGAACTGGGAAAAAGAACTGGGCCCAGGCTGGAAGGGCGTTTGGCCTGTGAAGAAGGTTATTAGAACCACATTTCGGGTGAGAACTCACATGTAACCAGTTTCTTTAGTGTATTAAGCTTCATTTGCATGCTCTGTTTTCTTTTCTTAGTCATCTGCCTTGTTCTGTCTGCTACCTCCTTAACTACTTAAAATACATCTGTTTATAGTTAATAAATTTATTTCTGGTTTATAATATAACCCAGTTTATGTGATCTCTAACAGGGAGAGGAGGGGAACATGAGAAGTTGTGCATACCCTCCTCCACATTGAGGGAAGAGGCAAATTTCACATAATTTTGGGTTTGTACTCCAAGGGGCGGGTGGACATCTGGATGCTGTGGCAAGCCCCTTAAGCTGACCCTTCCCAGAATGGATCTCTGTCTCTCTGTGCAGCTGGGTGTGGTCCTGCCTGTGTGCTTGACTGAAAAAGGCTGGGGAGCCTAGCCCAGCAAGACCAGCTAAAAGGGGGCTGAGGCTGGCAGAATAGTCTGACTCAGTGGCATCCCAGCACACCAGGTGACACTCCTGGAGGTCCGGCCCATCACAGTAACACAAAAAACATACGGTTCTGCTACAGAATTACTTTTCAGGAATGCCACAGCCACTATGACCCTGATTCATCCTTGTCCCACAGCTGCTTTACACTGACTGTCCTGGCATAAATTGGCTGTAAAGCTACCGGAAGGCCCCCTTTGGGAAGTCTCCTGACATATGGGGAGTGTCTGGCAGGCACAGAATCAGTGTAGTTATCTGATAACACCATGTTGGGTGCAAGAGACATGTTGGGAGAAGAGTGTGTGGCTGAGGTGTTTTGTATACCCTGGATATTCCTGGCTGCTGAAGTATTGTATTTACGAGTGTTCTTTCATAATAAGAGGACTGAGAATCAGGATATCTGGATCTAATCCCAGCATTACCACTGACTGGCTGTGTGATCTTGCACAGGTCACTTAACTTGTCTGTATTCAATTTCCCCATCTGTACATGTGTGCCTGTTTCACTGACTGTCATAAGCTTTATGTATTAATGTTAATACTGTACATTGTTTAAGATCATCAATGGACAGGGCTATTAAATGCAGTGTTTTTATTGTAGATAGTATGAATTACACCTAAAGAGCTAGGTTAGTAAATTACCTTTAGTGTTGATGTGTCATAATTCTTCCATCTCTGATTCCAATGTGGAGATGGATAATGTTGTGTGAGACCTTTTGCAAACACCTACAATCCTTGGTAGTTTCTTCCCACATAGTGTGATGCCTTCCTTTCTCAAGACAGGCTTCTTTAATTGTGATTGAAAGAAGTGGCGGTGGTAATAATTAAAAAAACAAACACCCAAGGATGTTTGTTTAAAATCTAGTTACCAATCAATGTAATGGTCTTCTTAAACAAAGATTTTCAAAGAGATATAGTATGGTTTCGAGAGCTGCTTCTGTGTAATGATCTACTTGAGAGATTACAGGCTTGTGGCTGTTAGGCTCATAAAATGGAAGCTACTTTTGTGCAAGTTCACGGTGTCATACATACAAACCAGAGTAATGGAGCATATTTCTTCATTATTGTTTTTTGGATCTGTTTCATACAACGCTGACAGCCATACATTTTTATGGCAGCAATTGAGAATCTGTGTAGGTTTATTTGGAGCTGCATTTATATTAATTCTTCTTTTTCTCAACATCCGGGTTCTGCTGGAACTTTTTTTTAACTTGCATTTATATGCTCTCTCTGGCAGTGTGACTGTCTCTGCTATCCACATGCAGATGATGCCAAGGTATATCTTAGTTCCTGCAAACTCTGTAACATCCCACCTTGTTTTCTATGACTCCTTGCCTAGTCAACATTGCAGTCTTTCTATTATTTTTCTTAAGTTGAAGGCTAACATATTTCTCTCTGAGGACTGGTATATTTCTGGGCTGTTTCCTTTGATGATGGTAGTATTCTCCTTTGCAATCATTTCTGAGCTGTTTTATTTACGAAGTTGTAAAGCTGTGGTTCTCCCTCTCAGGGACTTCTGCTTACAACCTATTATTTGTTTTCCATTTGGAACAATCAGACCTTTTTATGTGCCTTCACCCTATGCTAGTCAGATTGCTGTAATACCTTTCCACAGGCGTTTGGTGTTTGTGAAGTCCCCTGCTGGAATGCTTCCTGCAGCCAGGATGAGTGAGCACATTACTCTATGCTGAGAGAACTCCAGAGGTGTCTTCCAGTGCAGCAGCACAATTGTATTCCTTGTCTTGTGTTACTCATACAGCACAAGAGGCTGAGCAGGCTCATTCTGAAACTCTTCAGGGTGTGCCCTTGACTCGAAGGACTTTTCCACTGTCTATTCAGGGTAAGGTTGTGGGTGGCGCTTAGGCAAGTGAACAAAGTGGGGGAGAAAGTCCAAAGGACCTTTCTTTGCTTACACCTCTGCAGCCACATTTGCCTCAGGGAGGCATAATGCCTCCTGGAGCTCCTAGTGGTGCAGTAGTGCACTGTCCCCTCTGTGGGCCAATGCCTTAAAGTCACAAATGACCGCTCAGCTGAGAGTAGCAGTTAGGGTGAAATGAGTAAAATTCATCCCTTCTGTGACTCGAGTGAAACCAGTGAAGTTACACCGAGGTGTACATGACTCACTATGATTTGCTGCTTTAGCACCTCACCTTTTGATGTATGCTTCCTATGAAGCTTCAGATCAGTGGGCCAAATTCTGCTCTGGTTTATATCCCATGCGATACCAGTAATGTCAGTGTGGTTACAAAGGTGTAAGTGAAGACACAATTTATCCCAGTTGACTGGCTTGTTAATTTTACATCCAGTCTGAAAGCCCATGTGCCAAATGTTGAAGTGCTTGCTCAGTTTTTAGGAAAAAATTCAAGTAAAGCCAATGGGAGTTTTGCTGAGTGAAAATTGAATCAAGACCTCTGGATTTAGCCTCACTGAGGTTATATATGCTTTAAAATATTATTTGGTTTGACTCTGTTCAAAGTGCTTCCAATTGTTCACATGAAAAGCCCTATAGAAATGGGAGTGTGGTCTGATGCCAGAAACAGTCACATTTGCTTTTCTTAAGTTGACTTTTTTTCGTCTCCCAAATTTTTATTTTGACTGCACTCAAAATAAATGAAAAGAGGAGCAGCTCTGTAGGAATCTGAGAGCACTGAATAGGAAAACTGTATTACCTCATATAATACTCAGTATTGATAGATATTTTAGTTGTCTTTTGTTATATGATTTAACGTAGTAATTAAAATTTAAATAATAAATTTTCCTGCACATCCATCTAATCTTCATTAAAAATGTAAAGATCAAATAATAACATTTTGGGCATTAGACTGATTACTATGGACATGTGTCAAGTATGTCTAGATTCTAAAGTCGCAGTCAATTAGTTTATCACTTTCTGAAGTTCTAGGATATTTATATATGCTCCTTGCAGTTTATAGAAGCATCCTTTGGATGTGTTGATTCCCTTTGTTGTTGAGTAGCTTAGGGTAGGTTTAGACTTCACAATGCCAACTATGTGGCCATTGGTAGTAAAATCAGTAGATTAAGAAGAATACGTTGTTGTTTTTTGTCCAGTGTAGTCACTGGGTGAGATTCTCAGCCCACTCTCTCTGGCGGCTTTACATTGCGTAGGCAACACAAAGCAGCTGGAAAGCTGCCCTAATGGGGGCAGCTAGGGATTCATCGTGCATAGGGGATTTTCCAGATGGCCTAGCTAACTCTATCAAGTATCAGGGGGTAGCCGTGTTAGTCTGTATCCACAAAAACAACAAGGAGTCCGGTGACACCTTGAAGACTAACAGATTTATTTGGGCATAAGCTTTCGTGAGTAAAAAACCTCACTTCTTCTCAACTCTGTGCTACATGTTCCTAGCATTCCAAAACGTAAGTGGTTTTCTGGGAGCAAGCTTAGTGGTAGAGGAGACAAGGCAGAAGTGTGCTATCGTAGGTTACTGGAGCAATCACTGACCCAAGCACTAGGTGGTGGGGCCAAAAGCCACCGATGCTCCCACAACGGAGGACCTAACCAATAGAGTTCTGTGCTCTTAGGTCAGTACCAGAGAGTTAGTTCTGTGGGTCAAATATAATATAGGATTAAAAACTGAGTCAGTTGCTAGCTTGGAACGTATGAACTGGTGAATCAGTGTTTGTAATGGCAGCTCCATAAACAATGTACAAGTGAGGATGATTGATAATCACATTTAGAGCATCTTCAGTGTAGATCTGGATTCATTTAGGTCAAAATTAAAGGAGAATTGTGCAGTCTGTGCAGCACCAACTACTCCATCTGTAATTGCTGCAAATAGAGGCTTCAGAAGGATATTTGAGTGCTTTGTGCCATGGATTATCTTTAAGATCTCAAATCTAAAGTGTAAAACCCTTAAATATACATGTGGGAGTGTTTAAAGAAGCTGTGCAAGAGAAATAGGAGCTTACTTGGGTTAGACCACTGTCATGTTTCTACTAATTGGTCCTGTCCTAGTTGTTGAGTTTCTTTTTTGAGACTGTGTCCGGGAAGTGTCTGACTTGTAGGTACAAATAGGAATCCAGAGATGGTAGATTACAATTTAATTCTGAGCTGCTTTAATATCAGTAGATATTTGCCCTCGAAAAAGTCTCCAAAGATCAGCAGATGTTTGTCATCCCCTTTCTTAAAGCTGGCATCTTCCCAGGGCCGGCTCTGGCTTTTTTGCTGCCCCAGGCAAAAAAGCCTCCAGCCGCCCCCCCCCCCCGGGGGGGGGGGGGGCGGCCGGAGCCCCGGGGGGAGGGCAGCGAGTCCCGGCGGGGGCTCCGCTCTCCCCCCGTCGGCCGGGGGGAGGGTGCCGGGGGGGAGGGCGGCCGGAGCCCTGGGAGGAGGGCGGCGAGCCCCGGCGGGGGCTCCGCTCTCCCCCCGGCGGCCAGAGCGCAGGGGGTAGGGCGGCGAGCCCGGCCGTGGCCCCGCTCTCCCCGGCGGCCGGAGCGCCGCGCCGCCCCCCTCCAGGTGCTGCCCCAAGCACAAGCTTGGTGGGCTGGTGCCTGGAGCCGGCCCTGCATCTTCCAATCCTATGTGAAAATCTGTTAGTCTGCGTATTCAATGAGAATTCTGGCACTATGCCAGTGTTCTCAATTGCCCTTTATTTCATATTTGCAGAGTGGGCCTTTAATAGACTATTATGTGATCTCCTGAGGGAGCAAAGTGTCTTCACAACAAATCAGTTTGGAAAGAATAAAAAGAGATCAATATGCTCTTCTTGCCTTTCCCCCATGGCTTTGAGTGTCTATAAAATGTTACCATTTCCAAACATAACAAATTGCAGTTGCCCAATTATAGAATTTCTGGTTGGGGTGGCTAGTACGGCCTTTTGTTTTTATTTCTGGAACCTCAGTAAGCTGATGCTCAGTCTCTTTCTATGCCATATAAAATTGCTGAATAGCCTGTCTAGTTCTTCTGCCTATTTGGTATAAAAAAAAGTACTGAGAAGACTTGTAGGAAGAACAACACATAGGGAAGCATACTAAGTTTTATCAAATAGACTAAGGCACACAGCATTTCTTACTGTTAACTCTCTTTGAAGGCCTTGATGTAAGGTAATAAAAAGCATGTGCAGATTTAGTCCAGTTGAATAAAGTGATGTCAGAATTGATAAAAATCCGTGATTTAAAATATCTGATTTTTAAAAAACATTTAAATAAATGTATTATTTTTTAAAATTCAATTTGAAATTGAAAACCCATGTTAAGGCCCAAACTTACTATGCTTCATTGAAATAATTTAAATAAATTAATTTTTTTTAGCATCATTGAGTCCTCCTCCAAATTTTAATGGGCTAAAGGTTGCTGCTTTTTAAAGTATATACAGAACCGTCTTTTATCTTCTGATGTCAGCTCAAGCTTTATAAATATGTCACAATATCATATACTGCATTAACTCTTTACAACAGAGCCAATACTGGTATTTACATTTTTTCCAAATGTAAGTACTTTCAATCTGTTTTGTGCAGAAAAGTTTTTGCCTTAATTATTTTGGGTTTCAGTTTAGTTAGCACGTGCAGAGACAATATTTTCTTCATTTGGACTAGTAAGTTCAAAATTGAGACACTGATTGGTAGTTGTAAAAGCAGAAAAGCTTTCCCCCCCCCTCTCCAATCTATGAATAAAAGTCAGTTGGAAGAGTATGAGACCTACAAATTCTAAAAACTTGACGGACATGGGGTCAGATTTCCAAAACTATTTAGGCATCTGAAGATGCAGATAGGCATCTAGTGAGATTTTCATAAGCGCCTAAGCAGATTAGGTGGAAAGGAAATTAGACCCCTAACCTGTTTAGGCACTTTTGAAAATCCCATTAGGCACCTACTTGTATCTTTAAGCACCTAAATATCTTTGCAAATCTGTCCCATAATGATCAAAAACAGTCAGTCAGTTCACTAACTACAGTTAATACTGCCTTAATTTAAGAAATTAGTTAGTTTTAAATGTGTCATGTTTTGATAATCTTATTTTTTCTTATGTATCCAGCACGTTTAAGGTAGTTTTATTTACAGACTAAAAAACAAATTTAAAATTATATTTTTATGCATTTTTAATTGAATTCATTCCGGTTTCCATCCAAATGCAGCTTGACACAAATTATGAGGAGGAAAAAAGATAACTGGTAAATCAGACATGTGTCACTGACTGTTTTTTAAAAGTGAGGGAGTTGGGTGGCCCTCCACAAGCATGTCTTTGATCTATGGGCAATCACACCATCTCACTAAAGTTGTTGAGCTTGAGAGCCACCTTCCATTCAGGCTAAATGAGGGAACAATTAAATGTCCCTTAGTTTCCATTGTTTCAGCTATCACGTAACGATCTCCCACAGACTAGACCATATGCAAGAGTTGGACAGCGGATGAGCCATGTGGTCCAAGGAGTTTCCCTGCAGGCCCAAGTGCTAATGCAGACTGTGTATTGATTTGATTGCAGCTGTGTGTCTGTTTCTGTGTGAACTGGAAACAACCACGAAGCAGAAAGGCAAGGAAACAACAAGAGAAGCTTCTGTAGTGTGACCTTAAGGCCTGGTCTACACTACGACTTTAATTCGGATTTAGCTGCTTTAATTCGAATTAACGCTTGACCCGTCCACACAACGAAGCCATTTAATTCGAATTAAAGAGCCCTTTAATTCGATTTCTGTACTCCTCCTCGACGAGAGGAGTAGCGTCAAAATCGGTATTGTTAATCCGAATTAAGGTTAGTGTGGCCGCAATTCGATGTTATTGGCAATTAGATGTTATTGGCTACCCACAATGCAACGCTCTGGAAATCGATGCTACTACGGTAGCTTGGACGCACACCACCGAATTAATGGTGCCTAGTGTGGCCGAATACATTCGAATTTATAAAATCGGTTTCCTAAATTCGAATTATATAAATTCGGATTAATCCTGTAGTGTAGACATACTTTAAGAGAGAGAGTTCTGAGCAGAGTGCTGGCTAGAAAGAGGCATAGAATTGTGAGCAAGAAAAGGGCTTCCTGTTGTTTGAGTCCCACTGTGTTCAGGGAAACATGACTTTTTATTACAAAGAATGTACACACAGGATTGCATCAAAGAAATACCTGATTATTATCCATTTCAACACAAGGCCCACAGTATTGGTTAATCTTTCTGTGTGGTTTTGCTTACTTATTGAACCCTTTTTACTTTCCTGACAGAAGACCACATCTAAAAAGTGATTCATCCTTCTGCAACTCCATCTACAGACATTTTTTCAGTGTGATCTTGTCCATATTGCTTATCTTTTGTACATAAAGTGCTTGAGCTGTTTTCCTTTGTGCAGGTGCAGCTATATTAAACTAAGCGATCCCTTTATTGGGATAATTGAGAATAGGAAGGACAAGCGTCCCTGAATTACAGCCCCTTCACAAATCTAGGAAAAACAGAGGACTGTGTTGTGCAGGATGTTGAATGCCTCTTAAGAGGCAGTAAGCAATCTCAACTTCCATTGACTTCAGTGGAAGTTGAGGGTGTTCAACACCTACCAGGATCAAGCTCTTGAGTAGAAAGAATAATACCTTAATAACTAACTTTAAGGGAAGTTTCTTCTTTATTGCAAATTTGTTCTTTATTTAATCCTCAACCCTTGTTTTTTATTCTGTTGACAGAGCCTTTGGGCACCGTAATCCGAAAGAAGTGCTAATCCATACTGGTCTCTGTTTGTTTATTTATTTATTAATCTCCACACAATTCCCCTTTAACCTGTTGTATCTCTGAATTTAGCTAAGTGGTAAGATGAATTCAGAGCTCAATCTTTTGAGCTATCTTGCTGTGTTTCCCATGGTTTGCTATGAGAGCGATTCTTGGAATTGGAGCATTTTCTGTTTTAGGTAAATTCAGTACAAAAGATCACCTAGAATTTCTTGTATTTTGTTTTTTGCTGATAAAATAAAAAGCTGAAATGTGGATGTAGAATTTAATTAAATATGCAGGACATTTTTGCCAACTCCCTTAGGAGTTGTACACCTATCTGAAGGCAGAATTTGGACCCGGATCGGCGGGTAGCGATCGATCTATCAGAAATCGATTTATCGTGTGCAGTGTAGACGCGATAAATCGATCCCCAATCGCTCTCCTGTCGACTGCTCAACTCTAGCTTGGCGAGAGGCGGAAGCAAAGTTGATGGGGGAGCCGCGGCGTGCCGCGAGGATGTAAAGTAAGTAATTTTAATTCGATCTAAGATATGTAGACTTCAGCTACGCTATTCTCGTAGATCGATCCCGCCCCCTCCCCCATAGTGTAGACCAGGCCTTAGGGACTTACATGATGTCTCTACAATTCCTGTAGCATCTGAGAGCATCACAATCTTAAACGTTTTTATCCTCCCTGTATGTCTGTGAGGTTGGGAATTATTCCCATTTTACATGGGGCACCAAGGCACAGAGAGGGTAAGTGACCCAAGGTCACACAGGAAGTCTGTGGTGGAGCAGGGAATTGAACTTGGGTCTCTTAAATCCCAATCTAGTGTTCTGTGCACTGGACCATCCTTGCATTGATTGCACTGGGACTTGGCTGCACATTGGTGAAACCCATAGCCTTTTCAGTTGCTGTTTTCTTTATACGTGTTGGGGCAGCAGTGTGATATTATGGAAAGGCAATGAAATCTGAGTTCTGACTCCAGCACTGACATGGACTTGCTGTGTGACCTTTGAAAAGTCAGTGCCTCAGTTTCCCCATCTGTAAAATGGGGATGATAATACTAGCCGTACCTTAAGGGTGGATTGTGAAGCTTAATCAGTTAGTGATCAATTACTTGTGCAGTCTCATTGAAAGCAATGAGGGACTACTCATGTGCGTAACTGCTCAATAGTATAAAAAAGTCACAATAAGGCCCTTAGCATTTGTGGAGTACGTTGAGATCTTCAACTGGAAGGTGCTATAGAAGTATTAATTATTATGATTATGTACTGTACATTTCAACGTTGCAGTTGTCTTTTGGTTTTAGTTCTTCCATCACTTGCAATGGATGCAGCAGAGGGGTTGGAGAATTATTAAGGGATCATCTTGCAATACATGTGATATAATGCTCTATGAACTGCTTTCTTCTCTTACTACCTAGTTCCTCAAATGTACATGGTATGGGAGACAGTTAGAAATCATTTTTATACTAACCTGTTCATCTGTCCTCTTGATACCTATTAAAATATGTCTGTTGTTAAGCCCTTGTTGAAAGGATTGGGAGAGAAGCTATATATTTTAGAACTTATAGTCTCTCTCTTTCTCACATTTAAAGTAAAAATGCATGTATAACCTTTTGAGCTTCCCATTCTGTCATGGCTCAGAATGATCAAAAATGGAGCTTGCCGCCTTTGATCTCTCTCTTTTTACCTGCCTCTGTATCCACCAGGTATAAATGAAATCTCTGTTTCCATTTTCTCTAATTTTCTGCCTAGTTTTCATCAAAGCGGATGTCTGCTATAGGCTTTAAACAAGCCATTATTTTGGTGATGTTTTTTCTAAAAACATGTCATAGGTTGTTTTCCTCAAGAAATGGACTGTGCATTTATCTTGTATAGCTCAGTAACTCTGGGCTTGCAAACTGCCTTCTCCCTGGCATTGTTCCTTTCACTTTCCACCCTGTAGATGAGTCACTGGTCATATACAGACAACAGGTTTTAGGTTCATAATACCTAATTCACAGTCACTGGTACATGTAGCAGTGATGGGTACCTCATGCTTTTGTGACAGTTGCTCTAAGCTCCACTTCCTTATCTGGGGCTTTCTTAAGAGACCCTACCTTCCGTTCAACTGGGCACTGCCTCTTTCAATATAGAACTTGCTCTCAATTCCAATTTCACAATCAGACTTGAGATCACAAGACTGAGGTTTAGAATAGCTCAACCTCCATCGTGGGATAGAGCTTGCCTAATTAAATGGGGGTTGGGCACCAGCTGTTAGTGCTTGAGGTCTTACTCTTATGAACTAGTGCTGTTGCCTGGAAAGGTTTGGAACCACTGTCCTAATATACAGTAAACAACAGAGATTGTCCTGAACCAAAACCTTAGACTCAAACATCCCCAGTCTTGGGGAAATTCTGATCCAGATCAGAACTTTCCAGCTGGGATCCATCCATGATAAATATTAAAGCAAGTTTATGGTCACACATACATTTCCTCAGTATTGCTGCACATGTCATCAGACTTCAGTTATTGCTCTAAAGTTCCAATGATCTATGCAGCCGAAGCAGATTTCACTCTAAGTTGAAAACAAGCTAAAAAGCACAAAATAACTATAAAAATAATGTACAGGTTTACCAGAATTTACTATCTGTCCCCAGCATCTTCAGTCTCTTGACTGGTACCAGCCTTTTTTTCCCATTTCTGTGTTTGTATCAGCTTAAATAAAATTCACAATTGATACAAAGCCATGCTGATGCTCTAAAGGTGTCTTGTTTGCCTTCCTCTTTTCCTTTATTTTATCTTTCAACAATTCCTGCTTCCTTCAGAACTCTCAGCCCTTCCCTCTCTGGAGCCTGTGTGCCTATGCTTCCTTCTCTTTAGAAAACAAAGGAAATTCATTTACCTTTTAATAGGCTACTGCTCCATGCCAGGGCACATTTCCCTCTCATCCTCCTTTCTGTGTGCAGACAATTTCATCTACTATTTTCTGTGTCACCACACAAGCAGTATTTTCAATAGGGGCATGCTCACAGTCACACCTGTCAGCGTGAGGAGTGGTGCCTCAAAAAGGAATTCACCATTGTTCTCTTTCTGCCAAAAGGGCACTTAAACTTGTCATCTGAACTCCATAAGAGACCCATTTGCAGAAGCTGCTGATGGACATGCTGAATCAGCACATCCCTCATCAGGCCATTCAGAACACAAGCCTGTGTTTGCACCTCCAATCTTTGAGGCTGCACTGTCCACCCATGGGACACTTTGTGGGCTGTGAATTGAGTGCCACTGAAACTTCCCTCTGGGCAGGCTTTTTGCCTGTGCATGTATAGTTCCCTGTAGTATTGGTTCTAAATTTACTGCCATTTAATCAAATATCCCCTTTTCGTATTATGGGAGGTGGGGAACGAAGGAGGATCAGCTTAGATAGGGTAGAAGACCTTTCAGGATCCCTCTATCATTTTCTGTTTCCAGCCTTGGATGTAAAGAAATCCCACCATCCTTCTGACCATTTTGGTTGTCTTTCGCTGGACCTCTTCAATCTAATGCATAAAAGAGCTTGTGTTATTGAATACTACATTTTTTGCCCTCTGCTTGAGTCTATCAGTTGTGACTTCGCCATCTAAGATAGTGGCATGTTGCAGGCTCCCATCACAGTATCAGTAGAGATGGTGTGTAGCAAAGGCTCTTTTCCATTTTCCCCACCCCCACCTTTCCCTACATAGTAGAAAGGAGCGAGGTAGTGACAGCACATGTCCAGTGACAAAAGCAAGTGCTCAACAGTTGGAAGAGGGTATGTTACCAGAAAAAGATCTGTTCTTATGTACGTGGGGAATCATACTCTTGTCCCACTTTTCCCTTAGTATCAGTAAAGCAGGGACAGTTATTTTGAATGTGCTCCTGAATTCACTGTTTCACCCCTTATGTTTTTCTTTGCTACGGAAATAGTGCTGGCTAGTCAAGATCAGTGTGTTTCAGAGGAGAATTTTATGGGCAAAAGTTTTCTTTTCTTTTCTTTAAACGATGTGAATGCTCTTTTCCAGGAGCATGATACCTATTAAAACTGGAGAGAACAATTAGAATCTTTTCAGTGTCTAATGTAATGTGTGAAAGGAGGACTGCATTGCTCAGGAAATGTTAAGTACTGTCAAACTATTTGTAGAGTACAGGGTATGTACACAGCGACAGTTAACATTTTAACGCTGCATCTTGAAAACATAATTATGACTTTTCTTATAGGACTAAACATCTGCTTTAAATGTCAGCACAACAATAAATCTAGCGCTCTGAGTTAAGGTTTTAAATATGAACCAAAGCTGCAAACAAAATGGCTTTAAAACATTCTCCTTGCATGAAAATTTTGCAACCAAATGCTTCATCGCACTGAGTTGTTTACTGATGCTATTTATAAAGTGTGTTGTTACAGATGCCCAAAATGAAAATAACAATGAAATCTAAACTGAGCAATGTGTCTGATATTATTTATATTGCAGTAAATTAGTATGAAGAAAATCATGCACAAAAACAAATGAGATCATTTGCTGTTTCATCTAGAAAAATGATACTAGTAAGCACAGTAGACTGCAAAGTGCTTTTACAAAGATGAGCGGTAAATACTATTATTACTAGCCCAAGGTCACAAATGAGTCAATGGCAGAATAGGCAGTAAAACCCAAGTCTCTGGACAGCAAGTCTGGTGCCCTAATCTAGTGGATTTTGGCTGCCTTTATCCAGCTCTGTTCAATCAGAGCTACCTTGTGACTAGATTGCAGTACAGCTTTTATAGACCAATTCAGTTGTGCACTCAGAGCTGAATTTGAAACTTTTGAGCCCTCTGTTAAAAAATGCACCCACATGCTGGGCTTCTAGACTTGGATTTCTGGAATTCATTGATGTTACAAAATCCCTGGTGGGTCATCCTCAGTGCCCATTCACTTACTTGGTGCTGTGGATAGGTGCCAGTAATTCCCTGAGCTTCACAATGCTGCACAATGTTATCAGTCCCTGTCTGTCCCCTGCTTATTGCCTCTCTTGGTGCCTGTGACGCTTCTCAGGGGAACCCAGGGTACCTCACTTCCTCCTGCCATTAGTGTGAGGAAGCCTTGTCTGTGTCTGCTGTGGGTCAGCTCCCCAAATCCACCAGCCATGGGGAACACAAGCACTCCTCCAGGCCTGCACAGGCTGTGCTCACTCTCTACAGTTTAGCAATAGGGCACACTTCAGTCCCTGAGTCTTCCCAGTATCTCCCAGGAGTGTCCAGCCCCTGTTCTCCTTAACGCTCGCAGTATTCACAGATTTGTTGCTCCCAAAGAAGCAGTACACCCCAGCTTGCCAGTTACACATGAGATCACTGCTCTGCTTACCACACAGCACTTAGACATGTTTGTAGGGAAAACAAGTAAAAGTTTATTCAACAAAGTATAGAGATACAAGTGATAGCAAGTAGAAGTCTTAGAAACAAAGAGTTACATATGAAATAAAATCATAAGATGCATACTAGAACCTAGACTTATTTAACTAGATACTTTCATGTCTTCTAGAGCAAAGCTCACCCAAAGTCCTTCCAGCATTGTACAGCCAGGTTTGGCTGTGATTTTCCATTCAAGAGACAAGTCTCACTGTCAGCTTGTTTCCTCAGTGTCTGCTTGCTCCCCTAAATGTCTGGGTGTCTGTCTGCTCTTCTAGATTATATCTGAACAATCCATTGTCCTTATTCATAAACAGAATGCCCCCTTGCCGGTTGTGTTTTCCAGTTTATTCTTTTCTTGTAGATTTTCCAATCTCTGAATCAGCCTCTGGCTCAGAATGTAAATAGGCCTAGGTTGTGAGGCTCACAATACACAATGACTAGACAGGGAGATAAGCATCTGCTACCCTCTGCGTGAAAGGAACCTGTCTTAGACATGTCACGTCCTGGTTATTTGCCTTAAGAACATAATTTTTAGTATAGATACAACTCCTTAAATATTATTTATACATACACGTAGCAATGATGATGCTGACTTGTGGGCTACTGCCCCTTGGTAGAGAACTTGCATGCCCCCCTTTATAAATTATTATGCATATATCTGACCCAGGGGATCCCTGTAAAACTCTTTGTATCCCCTGTGCTTTCTGCCAGTTGGCACCAGGGGTTCCTGGGTCACAGTGCCAATTAGGGCTTTTCAGGAGCTGAGAGGGGAACTCTTGATACACTTCCTGTTTCCACCAGCATGCCAAACCAAGGAGTAGAAAAGGAGAATCTGATTTTGCTCACTTACACCAGTGTAAATTAGGAGCAAGTCTAGTGAAGTCAGTGGAGGTATATAAACATACAACTTTTGTAAGTAAAGTCAGAACCAGGCACAGAAGGCCCTCTCACTCTGTACTGCCTCACTCCAGTTTGTAGCAGGAATACATTATGTGCAGTAAATATACAGAATTTTCACCTTTTTAGGTGGGAAATAGCATGCGCATAACTGGAGAGTGAATACAATGTGCCTTTCTCCAAGGCCATGACTATTTTCTGCTTTGCACCTCTCACCAAGTCATCAGAAATCAGAGGATGTGAGAATTGATTAGGCTTGCCACACTTCTCTCCAAAGGGCTGCAGTTCTGGAAGGACATGTTTATTTTGAGGCATGACTTCCTTATCTCTTACATATGTAAGGCTCTAGGACAGGTCAGTGCTTGGAAGGGTCTGTTGTGTCCACTTTCCCATTATGCACATGCTGCTTCCCCACCGTAAAGGATTTTTCTGGTTTGCATAGTTAGATGCAATAGATGTCTATTTATACAAGGCTACTCCTTTCCAAAGATTAATTTTAAAGTCAGTTGACTTTTGTGATGTGTAAAATTAGTAAAACATAACTATTTTATTAGTATTCCTAACTCTTTCAAATTAATTAACTACAAATGAAACATATTAAAACCTGAACGTGTAGTCATAATGTAAACCTAATCAGATTTGTCACATTTCCCCATATGCTTGAAATGATGGGTTATCCAAACTGATCTGTTGGGTTATTAATTTCCTGGATATCCAGATATGTAAGTCTTTAATTCAGACAATAGACAATAAATGTTTTGCAAAACATTGTCACTTTCTTCAGGAGGACAGTTGTATCTCCTTTGAC
The DNA here is from genome assembly GCF_028017835.1 of Emys orbicularis. NCBI lineage: Eukaryota > Metazoa > Chordata > Testudines > Emydidae > Emys > Emys orbicularis. The sequence continues at coordinate 25,220,694 of NC_088696.1, forward strand.
AGATTTCTCACTGTTAGGAAAACATGCTTTTTCTGACTTCCCCAAGCAATAGCTTGTGACCATGGAGTTTAGGCACTTCAAGGATCCCTGCTTTGGAACCCACTTTCATTCCTGTTAGAAAATACATTTAAAGGTGAGTGAAAGCTTTAATACTGTATATAGGAATTCAATAATTCTGAAAGCACATAATAGCATTGTAAATACTGTGGGAATGTCTTTAAAAAAATCAGATGATAGAACAGACACCCAAAGGGCCACATTTTTGAAAGTAGCCCTCTTCAGTTGCATGTGCAAATTTCTCAACAGGTCTATGGGCACACTCTTACCAGGTTGTGTGTCCTAATTTGTTGCACAAATCCAGGTTTTGCATGCAGAATTTCAAAAGCCTTCTTTTGAAAATGTGATGCAGGGTTGGTCGGTTTTTAACTTGCAATTCTTCCATGCTCTGCAAGAGCAAATGGAAACGATGTCTGCTGCTATTTCTGAGTCCTTCCAGGTTACATTTCCTTCCAGTTAGCTAAAGAGATCATCTTTCTCTTCCTCCATCCGTTAAAGGCCATAATGCACATTTTTTGCAGGCACCACTTAGTTGCTTTTCTTTAAAACAGAGCCCTAAAAGTTATGAAGTTTCATCATAATAATTACTCCCTTCTGTTGGTGGGCAGGACCAGACTTTAGCAGAAGAAAAGCTAGCAGCTGTGTGGGATCTGCAAAATGGCCCTATCTCCTCCCCTGGGGATGGGACTGGAGTGGGAAGCAGGTAATGGCCTGATCCTTCCCTCCAGCTATATGGGCTTGTTAATTACACCAAATACAGGACAAGTGAGTGTGTTAGCCTCTGGTCAGATAAAACAAGGTGCAGAGACAGGAAAACCCTGTTAGAGGTAGCAAAGACATCAGACGTGTTCCCAGAGACAGCAGGACCCTAAGAGCAATCAGGCTTGGGTAGAATCTGAAGTTTGTTCTGTTTTTTTAGTTACCTGTAAAGTCAAACTCCATGCAGAGAAAAGTTTCATCATATACATCATGTGTAGACTTAATTGGAGGCAGCGTCCTACCTGTTCACAGGGACTTATTTATTTATTTGTTTGTTTATTTAAATCTCTGTTAAAGAACAGAAAGTCAAAGGAAAGAATATATCTACAGAAGAAGCAGACTTGTCTGTGACTGCAAGGAAAATACTTTTCAAAATAAAAGTGATCCTGGCCTCTCATCCCTTCATCTCTTCTAAATAACATCAGAATCCCAAGTGATATCAATTCTCCAGTTTGGTGTCACAGAATAAAACCTTTCAGTGGCGTCAGTATAAGAAAATTAGATCATTAGATGGGTGATAAATTCTACTGGTAACAAATGTGGCAAACATTGCTGTAAAACAGTGCAGTGTTTCAATGACACTGAAGTTATCTGAGCTATAGCAAAAGAAGCCTGTTATTTCCAATTTTCAGCTTTATATTGATGCTAGTAAGACTTATGAGTATTGCCTTGGGTTAGAACTACAATTGAATTTTTCACCCCTTTCATAGTGTCATTGTGTATCTGATAGTTTTGTAATTTAACCTTCTCTCTCTTATCCAGCTACGCTCAGTCTGAAAGGGTTCTACACAGTAGAAATAAACCACAAGATTAGAAGTGGCATTTTTTCTCATATAGCCTTCCTGTGGCTGCTGGGAAAAAGGGAACCTTGTTTAATTTGGTTTGCTAAATGGCCCTTCAGTGAAGAATGCTGCAGTGCTAGACGTTAGCTATTAATACTAGGACAAGGTCTTCCTTTAAGAAATCAATAAACACATCTAACCTTAATAATCGGGACTGCTTGGTAATCAATACAGTCACTTACATAATATATTACTGTTCATGACAGCACTGCGGATGGCCAAACTTGTCTGGAAATCTCTGAGCGTGGGTGTGGATTCCTGTTCGAGAGTATTTTTTGTTATGTTCTGTGTAGCTATTCTCTGACCCTAATACTCACAAAGGGCCCAATTCTTCTCTTGAAGTCAATAGGAGTTTTGACAGTGATTTCAATAAGAACAGGAACCATGTACTGTTGTTATGGGTGTAATCTACAATACCGTGAATACTAAATAAAATTACCATAAAAAGAAAACAACCATTTTAGAATTAGAGGAAAAGAGAGAGGACAAAGCTAGAATGAAAGACGCAGAGATTAGTTCATCCTAAACTTTTAGAAAATGCCTATTGCAGCCATTTATTATTTTGTACATTGTTTGCTTCCTTCAGTAGTGGTGACTGTGCTCTGTCATCCTTGCTGTGTCACACAGTAGCCTCTTTAAAACTTGCCACCTTTGTGAATATATCTGTTTAAATGTCTAAAAAAATAGTAGGGAGGGAAAAATACCCACATACATACCAAATACCCAAATGCATCTTGGGGTGAATGACTGAAGCTCAGAACTATCACACTCTTTTGCAGTTTCTTGGTCACGTTTGCACCACCCTCCCATTCAGCTTCCAGGCAAGCTCTTCCCCACTAATGTTCTTTTACCATCAGCATTTTGTAATATTACGATGGCACTCAAAATTAATTGAAAAACTGATGGCATCTTGTTTACCAAATCAAGCCAGATTTGTACTTTCCTTCCAGTTGAAAGGCAGCATATTGTACACTCTTCTCTGTAATAACACTCTCCATTCACAAAAACGTCCTCTGTTAATTACATGGATCCACTAGAGCATCAGTTGTGTACAACAGCACTGGACTAATCGAGCCAATTTCTGCTCTCACTGGGTTTAAATCTGGGCTTAGCTCAGACTAACATTGGTGTGAATGAGGTCAAAGTCAGGCTCATTATCTTTACCTTCACTGGAAAAACAGAGTTCTCTGTGGACCTGCTTTTTCTTACCAGTCTGCCACAATCATTAATATTCTTTATGGAAAGTCTTTCTTCTTTATTACTACTTATTTTTCCTCCTTTGCTAAAAATGTACAAGTATAGATCCTCTGTATTGCTTATTTTCCATCTCCTCACGCTTTGCTTGTCGGTCGGGGTTCTAATGCTTTTAATTTCCACAGTGCTGCTGCCTGAAGCTATTGCCAAAATGCCGCACATATAGGCTTTATCCTCTTGGAGATGCCAATGATGTAAATTAGCTGGGATAGTGATAGCTTCTAAAAGCTCTTATGCTCAACAGGACATTTGTTGTCCTGGGAAAGTGTCATTTCTTAAGTCTCCAAAGATAGTTAGCTTTGCCTTTTGTGATAGAATTCACTTGTATTATCACATGATCCCAGTATGACACGCACAGTCTGTTGTGTCCATATTGCTTAAGTGACAGCAATTACGATGATACAGAGTTCATTCTAGGACTCTACTTAGCAAAAGTAGTCTGTTTTCTGGTTATTGAAATCTAAAGAAGTGTAAAAAAACTATAAATGCTCTGTTTCCTTAATCATTGATTTATGAATACATAAAATAACAAAAAACATTGCAATTCAAATAGTTCAATTTCAATAGCTGTTAGAAAGAATGGCAAAAGGGCCATTTGATTTAGCTTATTTAGCTTATTTTCAATCTCATTTTTTTACATTTCATTTCTGCTCCTTTTCCTGCAAAATATAGTGCCAGATCCTTTTGTCTGACTGAGCTGCACAAGACTCTAGGAGGAGGTTAAAACAATCTTAAGTCACTTTTGTGACCTCTAAATCCTGAGACCAGTCTGTGCTGGTCCATGGTATGGTACAAGTTAGAGCAGGCTCAGGGCTTCTCCAATAAATGTTAGCTACTCACAACCCCTTGGGGGTCTTTTCAGTTGCCTGGGATCACCAAGGTTCGGGATGTACTGCTCCCTTCCCCTTTATTTTATACCTGGAGAAACAGATACAGAGGCTGGGATTTTCATGGGGCCTAAGGGAGTTAGGAACCAAAATATCATTGAAAATCAATGAGAATATCCCAACCATAGTGGTTAAGTGACTTGCGCAAGGTCACGTGAGAAGCGTCAGAGATAGCATTAACACTTCAAATCTCCTGACTCCTGGTCCTGTGTTCTTCACCACAAGACCACTCTTCCTCCCAAATAATTATACTAGAATTTACAGATCTTTTGCAGTGAAGTGAGGGCGTTTCTGGATGTGTGTTTGCTGTGTGCCAAGCTCTCCCGGGTATATGCCATTATTTAAAGGACAGAATAGAATATCTGTGTAAGTTATGTGACTGTGGTATAGACTCGCATCACTCAAGTAAATGATGCAAAATGATTAGGTCTATGCCCTTCATTCCTGTCTTGGTACCACCTTTCCTTTTTCTGCCCCTCATTACTCTTTTCCCACTGTATTTATTTATGTATTATGAACCAGATGAACAATTAACCAACCTGCCCAACTGCCATGTACAGGTACAATTGCCAGCTATTTGTCTTAATTGGAGGATGCTTCAAAGTTTGAAAGATTGTATGCCTCACTTACAGACACCCAGTCCTTTTTGCATTGGCCAAATAACTTTACCATGATGAAAAGAATGTATTGAATATGAATTAACACTGCAACTATTCTATTCTGCATAGTCCTCCATTTACTGGGCACATCATCTGCTTGATTCTCCATCTGTTCATGCAAAAGTGTGAACAACATTCAGTTCACGATCACAGAATAGTGTAGACATAAGCCATTTCAAGAAGGCAGAAGGCATCCCCAAATATGGAACTTATGCTGTTACAGTCCTCAAATAAAATGTAGCAAATATCTATGTTCTGTCAGTGGTATAGGAAGAGTTAACAAAGGAACAGTTCTACTTAGTAAATGCTCCTTTTTCTTTTAAAAAGTTCTGGTTTCCATCTCTCTGTAGCGGAGAGATCCTTCCTTCCAGGCCTTCTTGACCTTTTTACTTCATTATACCTGAATAGATGGAAAGTGGTTTCAGATGGAAAACATCCAGTCTCTTACAGATGTGGTGGGCTTGACTGACTTTTTTTTTTTTTTTGGTATGTACTTGATCCTCTGATGAAAAGCACTATGTACGTGCAAAATAATAATAATATATTACTTTACAATATACAAGGGAGTAGCATTCTCGAGCAATTGGAGAAGAGGCAAGAAATCAGGACCTTCAGAGGTTTTATTCTGGACTTAGCTGTTGACTTACTGTGAGCCCTTGGACACATCTGGTAACCTTTTGTTTGTTTCATTTTGCATAGCTGTAAAATGGTGATGATAATACTTCCCTAGCTTACAGGAGTATTGTTAGTTTTTAATGTTTAGAAATGAGATACTGTAACCTTTTTGAAGGCTACATTGTTGTGCGTGGGAGAAAGAATGTTTGAAAAGGACATACAGGATTAGATCATGCCTTTCAACCATGGGCCATTGTAAACAGCAGCGCAGACCCTCCCACGGGGAGCATTGGGAAGCAATCTGCCTCACAGAGGAAAAATGCATCCTGGAGCTCCCCGGCTTCACTATGGGGAGAGTGATTTGGTACAGTGCTTTTAAAGAGTACAGAATTCTCCTCCCTGTGTGGCTGGCCAGTTCCACTAGCTGGATTCTTGTGAGGGAGGAAGGAAACTGAATCATGGTTCTACGCCACCTGCTCCTTGCTCCATTTCTGGCAAGTTGCTCATCTGGGGAGCAAGTTGGTAGCAGTCCTTATGCAAACCTTAGTACAAAGGCTGCCATTTTGGGCATGCCTTATGTTAGCTTCACAGCAGGGTATCCTTCCTCCCACTGTATGGACCCATTTACACCCCTCTGCCTTCCTTCTGAACTTTGATCTAGGATTTCACATTCACTAGATTATTCCTGAGAGAAATTTCTGAAAGTTTATATAAAATAGGAACTGCATAAAAATAATGGGTCAATTTCTGCTTTCAGATGCACCAGTAAATCCAAAATAAATCCTTTACACCAGTCTACCTGAGAATAAAATTTGGCCCAATGTCCTTTTAAAAACATCTTGTCTTCACATTTTCAAAAAGCTTAGCTTTAAAGAAAATTCACCTACTTTTCAGGGAATACTATTTTTTATGGCCAAAATAGTATCTCTTGAGGTTTCCTTTTTCTATCCCATGGGGTAAAAAGGTAACACTTTTGGGGGAGAATTTGTAATGAGCGCTAGAACTTGAACTGATAATTGTGATGTTTGCTATACTGAATGTTTTAAAACTTCATTTTGGCTTGGTCTGCACCTAAGAATTAGATCAACCAAGCTACATCACTCAGGGCTCTGAAAAATGTCATGCCCTTTGGGATGTAGTTAGGTGAACGTAAACCCCCACCTATAAAATTCTTCAGTCGACTTAGCTACCACCTCTTGTAGAGGTGGATTAACTATATTGATGGAGAAACATCTTCTGCCAGCATAGCAAGCATCTACACTACTGTGCTACATGGCACTGCTGCAGTGCCATTGCTGTGCTACTGTAGCCACTGTAGTGTAGACATACTCTTTTTGTTTACAAATTAGTCTTTTCAGGAGTGAAAAAGCTGCTTGTTATAGTCCTGTGATGAACCCTGCAGGATCTGGACACCTGTTTAACATGTATATAGAAATACTTGGAATTTACAGCAATTTATAGCTTCAAAGTATTGTACAGACATTTAACTAATAAAGCCTCACCACACCCTTAACAGGTGTAGGGGTTGTTATCCCCATTTTGCAGATGGGGAAATTGATGCAGAGAGCTGCCCAAGCCCACACAGTATGTCAGTGGGAGAGTTGGGGTTTGAACGCTCAGTCCTGTGATCATTCCTGCCTCTCTCTCATTGGTAGAGAGCTAGAGACTGTTAGAGGACAGGAGAAAAAGGAATGAGAGAATAGATGACTGATATCAGTGGAATAAAAATTGCCTTATACTACAAGCTGCCCTTGGCCAAGAAAACCATAGTTTTTTGTCTATATTGTTTTAATAGACTTTGAGGAAAGTGTTTGCGGGATTTGGTTTCTTTAATAAGGTGAAGCTCTAGGGCAGGGATAGTGTAGGGTAAGAAGAGTGGGTGGAGAAGAGACTGGAGAACCTTAAAGCTGACAAACAATCAAAGGAGATGGTGATAAAGTTATTGTCCCTCAGTAACTAGAACAATGTTTCATTGGGGATGGATATATGTCCCTCATGAATCTGGGGGAGAGGAAGATTCCCTCAGAAGTGTCTGCTGAGTTGTAGTGAGACAAACCTTGGGAGTCTGTGGGGAGTTATCCTGAATAAGAACTGAATGAAAACTGAGTTAAGGACCTCAGGGTTTGGCCAATGAAAATAAAAGCAAATGCCAATTAGGTGACTTTATTTTATTACTGCCTATAAAGTAGCATACAGATTTTGAAATCCACTTGGAATTAAGTGAAATGGAAAGGGACACATTTTTGATTTTTTTGGGGTCTCTCTTCCTGTCCTCCTACACACATTTTCCTCACCCTGTCCTTATCTCTGATCTCTTTGCCCTTATACCTCTTGGAAACTACATGGTTGTGGCTGTCAAAGATATTTTCCAACTGTTACATCATCTTAATGTGTGACTCAAAACCCTCTGTTTTATGAAATGATGTGACATGTCAATAGATGCCATTTTAGGCTCTCTTCCGAGTGCTTGGTAAGCAGGCTTTATATGGTCCCTTTGTGATGACAGAACATTGCAAAGGGGCCATAGCAGGGAAAAGAATCTGGCCCAGGAGTTCTATTCCCAACTTTGCTATTAGCATGCACTGTGACTTTGGGTAAGTCACTTCAACTCTCTGAGCTTCAGCTTTCCCAGCAGTAAAACAGATATGATGATGTTTACCCTTCTTTATTAAAGCATTCTGGGAGCTGTGGATGAAAAACACCATGCAAATGCTAAGCATTGGTCTTATTATATATCAAATTACACTCTTGGTTATTAAAAAGGAAAAGTCCCTCACAAGTAATGCAGATAACTTGGTTCAAATAACAGGGGAAATCATGATGAGGAAGAAGCTGAGGTTTTCAGTAAATAGTTTCTTAGTTCAGGTCTGGACTATTGCTGGCAATTTTTAACAGCACTTCAAATTTGTTGGTTTGATACTAATGGATTATAGTCCTGATTAACAATAGCAACCAGGAGGATTTTGTATGTGACCGTATTTGTCAGAGAAGATTTGATGGCACCATACGGCCATTTAAACATTTGAATAGTTTTCTATATCTTGGGATGAGAGCTTTTATTAGTGTCGACTGGCCAAGTCCGTACTATATTTATCTTAGTAGCTGTAAAATAAATGGTTTGTGGCTCTTTCCTAAAATATTTTTTTTTTCTTTTAGTAATGTTATCTATTTTTTTATTAATTTTCTGCAAGCATGTAGTGTCATTTTGGTAGACATGCTGTGAACATAATTGTGTATGTTGCAGTAACTGTTCCACTTAAAAAAAAAAAAAAAAACCACAGGTGTTAAAATATTTTAGCAGCACATGGTGTGTGTGGTGAAGTGATATCTTGTACTTCTGAAAAGAAATTGGCTATATTTCCGTGTTTAAAAAAAAAATATATATATACACACACACACACCATATTTCCTCATGGTTCTTTGTCATATTTCTCCACTCTGCAATTGGTGTGCGGACCTGGGAACGAATTGATCTTGCCATTTGCCTGTAAATCCCAGTTGTTGTGCACTGAGTTTAAAAAAAAAGACTTGCTTGATGATATTTGTTTTGTAGTAGCACATGGGAGCCCCAGTCATGGACCAGGACCTCATTGTGCTAGGTGCTGTACAAACACAGAACAAAAACACAGTTCCTTTCCTGAGGTTAGTTCTTTATCAGCCAGGCAAGGGTTAAGATAGTATTCTTGTGCTCAGGACCCCACTGGAGAGAGTCAGCAGTAGGAGGCAACATGTCCCACACTGTTGGCTGCCACCATAGGTCCCAGGGAGGAGGCAGAACACACTAGAGCCATGGCATCTTTTTCAGTCTCTCCAATTGTGTCATGATATGACCAAGAGAAGGGGAGGCGGCGAGTCAGCCAGGATGCCTAGAGAGTCAGGTTTTTGGTAGATCCAAGTTTATTATAGTCTGAATCAATCCTTGGCTTTAATGAGGTCTAACTTGGGTCACCTTTCCCTGGTACTTGCTAATCTCATATCATTTTTGGCTCTAAAGCGCTAGGCCAGGATTTTCCAAAACGGGTGCCTAAAGTTAGGCTTCTAAGACTGAAGCAGGGGACGGATTTTCAAAGTGCATCACTACCCAGCAGGTCCCTCTGACTTCAGTGGGAGTTACTCCTGTCCCTGCAGCAAGTAAGTCTCCTTAATATTTAATATTTTAACTGCCATATTAATCTGTCCTATCTAATGAGCTCTTCATTATCTAGCGCCAACAAAATTATAGAAAGCAGCAATGGCTAAGGACTCTCCTCTCTCCCCTCTCTGGTATGATGCAGTTGGGAAGTATAAGAAAGTTAACAATATCAGATAGTTTTGTTTTTTAATTGTGCATTAGTTACTCTCTTCTGGATAGAAGTATTGCCAGGTCAGTTGAAATTGTTCAAAGGACACTCTGTATTTGCAGAGACAAAAATATAAAATTAATGTTACCGGTCTGAGTAGAGTCTATTGATGAATTCTCCATCCTTGACTGGCATTCAGGTTAGGTTTATTCTTGTCTATGGTGAAAGAGGCATTCCTTTTGCACAGGTTTGAACTGCTTTCAGAAATAATGTAGCTGTGTCTGGCTTGCAGTGTACAGTTATCTGTGTTGGATGTACCTTTGGCTGCATGCTGCAACAAACCATCCATTCCTGCTATGCAGAAGAGGCATGAGGCAAAATAGTACAGGTGCAAAGGACAAAAGTCAGAACAGAGCTCTTGCTAGGGAGTGTCTTTTAATTATCTTGTTCCATACTTAAGTAGTGCACCTTTAATGACATGAAGCTTTTCCTTTTACATTTTTATCTTGGTGGGTAATTTTTATGGTAATAAGATAGAAGTGGTTTTTTTAGGGTCTGGTATTTTTTTATCTAAATCTTTGTGATTAAAACAAATAACTTAGAACAAGATGTCAAAGTACATAGCTGGGAGCAATGCCTGTGATATCTTAGGCCTTGTCTACACTGCCACTTTACAGTGCTGAAACTTTCTCGCTCCAGGGTGTGAAAAAACACCCCCCTGAGCGATGCAAGTTTCAGCGCTGTAAAGTGGCAGTGTAGACAGTGCGCCAGTGCTGGGAGCCACGCCCCTCGTGGGGGTGGTTTTTTTATAGTGCTGGGAGAGCTCTCTTCCAGCACTGGTGCCACAACTACACAGCCACGTTAAAGCGCTGCTCTGGCAGCGCTTTAACGTTGGTAGTGAACACATACCCATCATGTTCTGGCTCAGTTAAGCCCCAAAGGCCATCCAAAAAAAGAAAAATGGTTGGTTCACATTAAATGTAAAAAGTGTCCATAGCCGCAGTTTAGTGAAGGCTGTTGTCCTACTATTTCCAAGTCCTAATCTGTTTTGAGCCACAACTCATTGTTTAAAAGTAACACATTAGCAGCTAACACTTTTCACCAAGAAGACCCTGCTTCTTTTTTCCGAGCTGCCTCTGCTAGTGACAGCTCTTTTAAAACCTGTTTAGTTCACAGACTAGGGCAGTGGTTCTGAGTCTATTTACCATTGTGGGCCTCAGCCAATACTACCTGTATGGGCCTGAGGATGTCACATGGGCCTCAGCTCTGTGCTAATTGGGCCGCAGGTTGAGAACCATTTGACTAGACCAGGGATGGCAAACTTGTGGCTCTTCAGAAGTTAATATACGGCTCCTTGTATAGGCACCAACTCTGGGGCTGGAGCTACAGGCACCAACTTTCCAATGTGCCAGGGGGTGCTCACTGCTCAGCCCCTGGCTCTGCCACAGGCCCTGCCCCCACTCCACCCCTTCCCCTGAGCCTGCTGTGCCCTTGCTTCTCCCTCCCCCCACCCCCGAGCCTCCTGCATGCCACGAAACAGCTGATGGGGAGATGTGGGGAGGGAGGGGGAGGTGCTGATTGGCAGGGCTGCCGGTAGATGGGAGGCGCTGGGAGCGGGTGGGGGAGCTGATGGGGGGGCTGCTGACATATTACTGTGGCTCCTTGACAAATTCTGGCTCCTTCTCAGGCTCAGGTTGGCCACCCCTGGACTAGGGGCTTGATCTTTCAGTTGGGAGCTGAGAGTGACCTGTATCTCACTGGAAACAACACACACCTCACAGGACTAGGCATTGCCTTTCTGTGTCTGTTGTGTTGTGGTGTCAGATATCCCTATGCAATCTTCTAAGTAACTGAAGCCACTTAAGTATTTTGGTAAATGCTTCTCAAATGATCAGCAGATAGTCAGATTTTTAAAAAATCATAAGTAAGAGGAAATATTAATAATAATAAATAAATTATACACCCCTTCCACCCTTCAGCTTTGTGAGGACTTGAAATTTAGCTCAGCATCAGAAATTTTGAAGATTGAGCTCCTCTCCGATAAAATAAAAACACAGAAAGAGCTGACGCTGGTGTAAGTCTTTCCATTCAAAGATCCCAAGGTGCATAAACATATTATGCAACCCATGAAGCAGCTCTAACATACCACGCTGTTGGAAAAAACAGGAAAAGTAGGGGGAAGAAAGGAAGAAGAACTAATACCAGTTTTTGTGTGGCATTCTGATGCACTCTCCCATCCTAGATGGGTTTGATGGCCACACAAAGGGGCACAGGGAGTGTGGACTTCTAATTGTGTGAAGCCCAAAGGATCTGTGAGGAATCCTAGCTCCAAGTCCTTGAGTGGGGTAGTTAAGCTGACCTAAGTCTCCATGTGGACAGCACTAGGGCAATGGAAGCACTCTTCCTTCAACTAGCTACCGCCTCTCAAGGAGGTGGAGTACTTACGCGGATGGAAGAATCCCTCCCGTTGGCAAAGGTTGTACCTACACTGAAGCACTATAGCTTCGCCACTGTCACGCCTTAAGTGTAGACAAGCCCATAGAGTAGGGTTACCATATTCAAACATTTAAAAAAGAGGACACTCCACGGGGCCCTGGTCCTGCCCCCAGCCCCGCCCCAACTCCGCCCCTTCCCCACCCCCATTCCAACCCTTTCCCCAAAGTCCCTGCCCCAACTCTGCCCCCTCCTCTGAGCACCCCACATTCCCCCTTCTCCCTCCGGCTCTGATCTTGGTTGGGGGTTGCTAAGTGCTTCCCTGCTCCCCACTCGCCCTGCAGCCCCTGCACCACCCCCCCACTCCTGCAGCCTCTGTGCCCCCTGCTCCCCACTGGCCCTGCATCCCCTGCACCCCCCCGCCCCTGCAGCCTCTGCGCCCCCCATCTGCCCTGCCCCTGCGGCCTCTATGCCCCTGCCTGCCCTGCTCCTCCTCGCCCTGCAGCCTCTGCACCCCACCGCCTGCCCTGCCCCTGCACTCCCCTGCCTGCCCTGCTCCTCCTCGCCCTGCAGCCCCTGCACCCCCCCGCCCCTGCAGCCTCTGTGCCCCCTGCTCCCAACTCACCTTGCAGCCCCTGCACCCCCCCGCCCCTGCAGCCTCTGTGCCCCCGTCTGCCCTGCCCCTGCGCCCCCCTGCTCCTGCAGCCTCTATGCCCCTGCCTGCCCTGCTGCTCCTCGCCCTGCAGCCTCTGCACCCCCCCGCCTGCCCTGCTCCCCCGGCAGCCTCTGCCTGGTGGGGGCTTCGGATGCTCAGCGGCGACCGGGGCAGCGCGGATCCCTGCAGCCCCGGCACACGCCGCACTCCCTGCCCCGCGCCGCAGCCTCCTTCCTGCCGCGCGGGGTGATGGGGCCGCAGGAAGGGTCCCCCAGTGGCCGGGGAGTCCCCGCCCATGAGGGAAGCCTGAGCCGTTGTCTGGGCCCGGCCTCCCCGTGGTCTTGTGGGCTTGGCTGGGGCGCGCGGTCTGCCCAGCCTCCGGGGGCAGCAGCGGCCCCTTCGCCGCCTTCTGCGGCTGCGCCCCCCCCTTCCCCTGCCCGAGCTCGCTACAATGTAGCTGGGCGGCTGGGCTGCGCTGCGGACCCGGCGGGTCGTGCTGGGGCCAGGCGGACCCTGGCTTATGCTGCCTCCCTATTTCCCCGGACATGTCCGGCTTTTTGGCAATTCCCCCCGGACGGGGATTTGAGTACCAAAAAGCCGGACATGTCCGGGGAAATCCGGACGTATGGTAACCCTACCATAGAGTTTACTGCTCTGCCCTTCTCTGCTACTATAGCTGACTCTACTTCCAGGGTGCTGGTGACCCTTGGTCTGTGGCTACTAGCCATGGACTTCAGTGGGCTTTGTATTCGGCTTTAGTGCCCCCTTCGAAGAGATGGGGGAAGGAGAAAGGAGTAGAATCCATGCTTTTGTTTAATAGAATTATGGTTTTGGTTATTCTGCTTTGGCTGCTCAAGGCCTACAGGCAGGGCTGTCAATCAGTTAACTGATTGCAGCATGTATCTTTTTTGTATTTCAGACCTCCTGAATAATTCATATCTTTAGACATACAAGGATGGGTCTAAAGACATACCTGTGGGTCTTAGTCAGGTAAAATTCTCCATTGACTTAAGTGAGGAATTTTCCCAGAGTGAAGCTTGTATGATCAGGCTGTGTCTCTCTAAATTCATATATGTAATCTTCTTAGAAAGAAGACAATTAATCTGGAAATATTTTTAAAAATTCTACTCCTCATTAATTCTTCACAAAAGAAGAAGCAAAAGCTTGCGAGCTGCTTTTTAACTTCAGCTCCTGTGTCTAGTGATGTTGCCATGGAATAGTTATTTGCCTTTAGTTGTGTTTCCTTAGGGAAGAAAAGGAAGTGTTTGTGTTCTTGTTTCTCTTGTTGTTGGGCATTAGCATTCACCTACTGTACAGCATTAGCTCTGTGGGTGCTGCTGAAATGTTGTCATTAATTCCTCCTGGTGTTACACATCTGGCATTCTGCCTAAATGCAGCAATGTATGGAAGTGCAGACTTCAGTGACAAACTAGCTATATAAATCAACATTCAAAAATAGGGTTTATATAAATACAATCATAAACAGTGCACAGGATTTTAAATCAACCTGACCTTTTAGTTTAGAGGTTTTGTGACTGAGAAATGTGTACGAAGTACATTTGCTTTAACAAAAGGCTTTCCCCTTTTATTTAAGCTGATGTCAAGACCTTAAGCAAAATCACTTTGAGATGTCAACATGTAGAATAAATTCTTGTATGTGTTATTAAAAAAAAAAACTGGAATTTTCACTTTACTAGTTTAATAAAAGACTGTTTCCCCCCAAACATGACTATCTGTCTCCATTTCCACTGTGATGAGCAAAGCTGTGCAGGCTTTCTAAGCTTGCAGGATTGATCACTGCTCCTGGGTCTTTCAAGAAAGAGTATAACTCAGCTTTCTGTTATCACTGCATTATTCTAACCAGTTTAAAATCTTGATTATTAGCATACAAGTGTGACAGCCTGACCTAAATGGAGAAGTGGCTGGGAGAGTCACAACCTCTGTGATAGAAATTGGATTTTTTTTAAAGCCCTACACAAAATTATTTCAAACCTGAAATACTTTTTAATTAATTTATGATGTGTTTGATTTTTACATAGACCTCCTGTATTGTCACTGTAGCTTGTGGAGTTCCATTCACAATCAATAGTAAATGTTAAGGACTAGAGAAGATTAATAAAAAGCCTGCATAGGTTCTGCTCCCTCTGGTAAGGGCAAAACAAACAGAATGTCTTTGCTCTACCAGATTAATTTATTTTCCATCACAACAGGAAAAATAAAAATGATCTGGCTTCACCCTCAGGCCCTGACCTACTCCATTGGCTTATTAAACATATAGCAGACCCAAACAGCAAGTGCTATTGGATATGACCCCTCTCTTCACTCTAACTAGAAGTTTCACTACCATGTTTAAGAGACCTGGCATTTATTTATTTTTCATTTTATTTCTAAGAATTTCTTTTACCCTGCTAAATGTTTTCACGAGTCTTTCTTCTCCCCACAAATCAGTCTCTGAACCATCTTTTCAGGTACTAATCCAGCAGTAACTGAGACTATCCAGTAAACAGTTGGCAGCCTCAACATTAGGGATGTATTGAGGGTGTTTAATGAAGTGAGGGAACCTAACATATTGATTAAATAGAATTGCATGCTTTACCACCTTCAAAGTAATGTCATTAGATTCGAGGGAGAATTGGCCATTACCTCAGAAAGGACAATATCCAGTGGTTATGATTTAATTGTCACCTAGTTTGCATTTAGAATGAAGCATAATGTAGTTTCACACCTCCTTGGGATTTAACCTTCTTAGAGGTTCAGGCTGGTGGCTGGCTTTGCCAATAGACCTGAAAGAAGGTTCATGCTTTGGATTGTTGTAGTTTCCACAGTCTAGTGCTGTAGAAATTGAATACAAGTGTTTATGTGCAAATTGTCTGCTCTTTCTTTTTGACTTGTTCAGATGAGCCTGGTAGCACAGAACATGGACATAGTATGCTCCTAAAATAAAAAAGCACTTGCATAATTTATGATAAAACTATTTCTCCATAATACAATTCCAGACATTAACTGCCAAAGAATTGATTAATTTATTCTAATCTTACTATATTCATGTTAGATTAAGGGGAGACACATTCTTGTGTCTCAGCTTCCTTTCTTTAAGAAAGCAAAACATTTTAATAGGAAGTAACCCTGGGAGCTCTGACATCTGTGGGGCTCACCTGCTCTTTATCTGACATCTCGGCTGGGAAGGTGATTTTGTTTTCCGAAACCAGAATTTTAGCACAGTGCTTTTAAACACTGACAAACACCTGAAAAACTGTGGTGCCAATCACATGCTTCAACTGTTGCACCTCCATTCTCCCTCCCCAAATACCTATGCGGGAAGGGTGTACCAGTATGGGGTTTAGGGCCCATGAGTGCAGTCCATGACTTTTTAGCAAATATATCTTGATCTGTCTTCAACTCCTTCCAGCTCATATTAATGGAGATGGGCATAGGGGACTGGTGTTGTGCAGGTGCCCCTGTCTGGTCAGAATAAGGTACAATCTAATGCTTTGGACTTAAAGCAACCACCAGAACCTATGTTTTCGAGTCAGGGGAGTGGAAGTGCAGAGAGCCTGCATGTTGCTCATTATCTTTCTAACTGCTGGCAGCATTGTCAGTCTCAACTGTTCAAAATTTATGTCAGACTCCAAAAATACAAGAATGGTTTAAAAATGATGAATATTATAAAAATAATGTTTTATTTTTTAAATTAACTTTAGGTTTTCAGAGTCTTTTAAGGAGAAGCTGCCTACCTTCAAATTGTACATGAGCATTTAAGATTCAAATTCAACCAGAAAAACCATACACAAGAATGTGGGCCTTCTTGGTAACTGCTCCATGGGGGAATACACTAACCCTCTCCTAGCCCTAGAGGAGGGGGAGCTGTCATTCTATCCCTTTCCTCCCCCTTGTCACAGTCATGTCTCTCTCCCTTTCTCACCTACTCTTCTGCTACACTTAATTCTTCTTCTATGTTCCCCCACAGTGTCTTGTCCCTAGTCCATCCTCTGCATTCACCGGCCATGTTTTTCCTCCTTTTCCAGTATACTACCCCTCACATTCCTCTTTGCGTCCCGTGTTCCCCTCTGTGACTTTCTGGCTTGTTGTGGGGTAGAGAGTGAGGCTATTTTCTGGCCTTTTGACAACTGACCCAGCTAGCACACAGCAGTTCTAAAGTTCAGGTAAAATCAGAGAGGATTGCTTCTAAAATGTGACCCAATTGAAGTGGTTTTCAGAAACAAACCTTTTGGGCCAGACTGTGAGCTTTGAGGAACTGAGGGCAAATAACCTGGGCTGTAACAGGAGAGGTGGCAGAGGGAAATTCCATGTGTCTACACTCTAATCTCTTCAAATTGGAGCAGGTCTCCAGCCCCTCTGAGTGGGTGTTCTTAGGGGATGGGGGACAATGCTTGCTGCTCCCTTCTCCCTTTGCACCAGAAGTGCCGTGCAAAGGGGTTGGAACAGAAAAGAGAATCTGGCCTCATGCATTTATGTACCTACTATACCCAATACCCAGCAGCAGCTCCTAGACACAACCACCCTTACAGTTATGGAAGAGCTGCAGGTGACTGTGTGTGGGGCAGCTACCAGCCAAAACCCAGTGACTTTTAACATTTATCTTGCAGTGTGTATGTGCTATGTACCTGTTTGTTGGTTTGTCACAGCACTTTTCTCTCCCTGGTCAGATCTGACTCAAACAATATTCATTTCTTTGATTAAAACCCACTGGTAGAAATGGCACCTTGATAATAAAAAGACATACAAAGACATGAGGTCTTCACTTTGTTTGTCTCTAGGCTTGACTCTATAGGATCAAATAGGCTTATAGAAATTAAGCTGTTTTATCTGCTGTATTTTGGATTATCAACAATGGCTGGATAAGGGAGAACAAGTTGAGAATTCAAAAATGATTGTTATTAGTGCTGATCTATGAAGCAGATGGAAAACAGATTTAGTTAAGCTGATTCTGCAAAATGGAGTGTAGCAAAAGAAACTGAATGAAAATAGCCTTTCACTTTCATGGCTACACTCATCTCAGATTGGAGACAAAATACATAGTGTACTGGAGTCCATTTTTATCAGCATTTATCCTCTACAGGAACGGTTAGGAGGAGAGAAAAGATCATCAGAAAAGCAAAAACCTTGCAGATATCACTCTTTGCATCACACAGCTAGCTCACAAACTGATAACACAAACAATCACATTCAAAGCAGGAATAGACAGATGCTGAAATAGATTTTTTTTATAGAGAAATGTATATAGTATTAACATGTAAATTACTTAACTGCTCCAATGGGTTACCGTTAGAATAGTCTTTAACATTTCTCAGTGTAACTTGTGTACGTTTGGCTTTGTTAGCGATTGGAACCTTTCATTTGATGAAAGGAGCAAGCACTGGGGTGATACATGGATTTGTGTTGAAACCAGATGAGAGTAAGTGGCTTTGTCTGAATTTTGGCATGAGTATATTTGAATCTGAAAAGCAGAGTTGAAAATAGAGGAGGATTAAAGTTGAATAAAATGTTCGCATGAGCCCTTCTGAATTGAAGCCTCTCAATTTCACACTGCTCTAGTCCCAACTTCATTCTGGCTTTTCAGGCACCAGTGACAAGTACTACTTGGACATTGTTGGTGGAGCATATAGGCAGTAGAGCATGTGATGTTTGCAGCACTTTAGCTAAATAGGAAAGTTGAGTAATCCACCCATGCGATGATGTATGATTTATTAAAAGTGTCTTTTCCCTATGTCCCTGCTGATACATAGGTCTTTGCACAGTTAGGAAAGTCACTAACAGATGGATATGGTGGGGTTTTCAGTACATAAAAATGTGAATTTTAGCACGGGTGTTCTCAAAGAAAATTTGTTAGCTCTTCTGTCACTTCCTTTTAATTGTGTGTTGAATGTATACTGCTCCTCCTTTGTCCTTAGTACACAGTATGAAGACTATGTTCTTCTTAAGCAAGAAAATGTCATTTTTCTTGTATAAATTAAGATTCCTGTGATCCCTGAAATGCTGCAGCATTTCAGAGTCAATCTGTGTGTCAAATTTGAGTTAACCCTGTGGCAGTTCAGTGTCATGATGAATCATAGCTATATGCAACTCTAGATAACCCCCTGTACCCCTTCCAAGAGTCCTGGATTGTTCCTCTCATATATTTATTAAAGGGTAAAAAAATTGTAGGGCCAGTTAACAAGAAGTAAATCATGCAGCAGACACTAGCATTGTGATGTTTAAGCTATCTCAGTATCAAGGTATAGATTGGGGTGGCCAAATTGTGGCTCATGAGCCACATACAGCTTTTAAAGTTAGTGTGGCTCATGGAGCCCCCCGCCCACACCACCTCCATTCTCCACCTACCAGGCTTGGGACCTCTGCCTTGCAGCAGGGTGGGGCTTTTGCCCAGCAGGGAGGGTGGCCTCGGGGCTTCAGCAGGTGCTTCATGTGGGGCAGAAGGCCCAAGCTCTGGCAGGCGTACCCTGGCTCTCGAACTTCTGAAGATTGTCGTGTGCAGCTCAGAGGGTCAGTAAGTTTGGCCACCCCTGGAATAGATGGCAGTATCACAAGTACCACTGCTCAGTAAATGTTGGCGTTTTAGTGATGAATGTCTGGGGAAACAATCATATCTGGCCAAATTCTGACCCTGTCTACACACATGAAACATATACTGAGAACAAATCAAAATACTGCAGAAATGAGTGGATAGGAGAAAGGGTGGGAACAGTGCTATGTGATCCTTTAAGTTGTAAGCACCCGACAGGTTGTGTTTTTTGATTAAAGCCAAAAAAGACTTATCACCAACTCTGGGTCTAAAATCCTAACCCAAGCTGCTGGATTTTCTTTTCAAATGGCAGTTCTCAGCATTCTGATGGATACCCACTTAGCATTTCTCTTTGGGGCCAGTGTTTTGTTTCATGGGAAATGGAATTCAGGCTGAGATAATTACTGTTATTTTCTTAAGACAGCTGAAAATCTTATGGATAACATTTCAATGAATGTCTGCACACTTTCATTTACTGTCCATCTATATTAGGTAAACTAAGCCTGATTGCATTGCTTTGATAGAAATAGTATGCGTCAGTCTAACAGATGTTCTGATTCTTGGATTCAGTATCAATTTCAACTTGCTTGTAATAAAGCAAACAGAGAATGAGTGTTCCTAACTTTAAATAAACACCATTGCTATAAGGGGACAGAAATAATAGTTTTGTTTGCCACCATCAAATCATACCTTGTCAGGAAACCAGCAATTAAGTCTCATTTGTTTTAATCTTAAACAGGAAAAATAGTCTGTTTTACACACATTCCCAGCAACTGATATGTCCTTGCAGTGCAGAAACCTCCAGTAACTAAATTAAATTTCATTGCAGTCTGCAGTCAGAACAACAACAAAAAAAGATAATTTTGTCTTTATGTACATTTCTTAATACAGGATATGTCCAGTAACTGAGAACTGTAAGGTCACCTTTAGTGAAAGAGTAACAGTTCCTGTGTAAACAAAAAAATCCAAACAAATCAGGGAGTAAAAAGGCTACTGTATGTCATTAAGTATTCTTTACAAGTTACAATGTACACACCAATCAATGTTATTCAATGCTGCTAATGGGGACACTGAAAGAGGCTTACTGAACAGGTGTTAAATCTTGATTTAATAAACAGTTTGTATTAGTATCAAATTATATCAAAAGTCTAAAAAAAATCCATGAGAATTGTTATTTTACAAATTGTCTTGTGCTGTAAAAAAAAAACAAGGTCTAAGCTGCACTTTTAAACAAAATATGAAATGTGCATTTTTGCAGCATGGACACAAGTGCTAGAAAAATGTGATAGTCTTAAGTGCTAAAAGGCTCATTCAGCTACTTTCAGATTTCTTTGTCCTCAACAATTTCATACACCTTAGTTATCACATAGATCTCAAAGTGTAACATGTAGCAGGCTTCATCCTGTACTTTTTGTGCAATTAAGACACCAATTGAGTATCAAGCCTGGATTTCAATGGGGGTGGAGGGGTGCGCTGCATAAGGAATATAGTACTAGGATCACTACAGGAGACAGAAATATATAAAACAGTCAATGGAGTTTCTTTATGCAAGTAATAGGAAAAATCAGAGAGCCAGAGTTGCATGGCTGTAACACATAGCAGAAATTGGCCCACTCCTATGCTTTTGAAAATCTACATCTTCCTGAAAGAAGCCATTGTGTAAAGTCTGTGTCTAAAAAGACATACTTAGGATTTAACCCAATTCTCATCTACAAAGGCCATATATTCCCAAAGATACTAAAATGAATATAGCTAAGATAATACTGTTAAAAGGCAATAGACCATTTCACATATTTCTCACAGAACACAGAGACTAAGGAGCCAATAATTAAAGGCAGCAATATTAAAAACTAGTCAAGATGCAACAGGTGGATGCAACATAACATATTAATTGGCACTTACCACAGTAACTCTAGCTGTAATTTGATAAATATGATAACAGACATCTGTGTCAAAATAGGTGGTGCCTTTAACCACTTTTATTTACTTAAACTAGTTAAAATTGGTCTGAAAACTAACTATTTAACAAAGGAAAAGAAATAATATGAAAGGGAGGGCAGAAAAATAATCTAGTCATTTTCAGATTTAGTTAAAAATATTCTTAACTAATAGTTCCCATGCAAAACCTTCTGTTTTGTTGCTCAACCGAAGTGACAGCTTGCAGGGGATGAGGGCAAAGTCCACCACTGCAACAATTATTGGGTACGAAGATCTTTCCTTTTTAAAAAAAAAAATGGAATTGGATACAGTAAGCTAAAAAGTGTGTATACCTATACACACTACATAGGGTATATTTTTATATATACACAGAGTGTGTCAGATACACACCCACACATACCAATTTCACCTTTAGCAGGAGATTAAAAGTCAATAGATAATGAGCCTTGTGCAGCATCCTCTCGTCCTCTCACATAAATTTCACAAGGAATCTCCTCCATCACTCTGTCTTCTATGACCTGCTCAGGGCAGTCATGGGCCTGTTTAAATGTGTAACTACTTTTCTTGAAGGTGCTATTAAATGTTTTCATCGGCTGAGGTTGTGCAAAATCATTGCGGAAAGGAAGTTCCATGGAACTGAGGTTGGTCCTGCTTTGTTTTATACTGGAAGTTTGAGAGCCACAGTGATGGTCATGAATACATCTTGAAGCAGTAGAGGAGCGTCTCATTTTCTGATAGTTCTCCAGTTCTTCTGATAAGTCAGCCAAGTCTGTAGAAATCTCTTTATCCCTTAATGAGAACAGTTCATAATGTGGCGGATCAAATACTTCTTGGAAGCCGGTTTTATTAAAAGCAGTTTTGCAGGCCATAACCTTTTTGCGAGGCTGCTTTACTTGCACCAGAATTGAAATTATGAGAAGAACCAAAACTATCCCTGAAGTAATTCCAATGATGGTTCCATGAGTTTTGGTGATTTGTTCAAACAGTCCAGTTTTTTTCTTCTCTGCAAAAAAGAGAAAGGGTTGGCTTGAGAGTCGGTTTAAAATGTCTAATCAGAAATAATTCAGTAAAATTTGAGGTTGGACTTCATATGCAAAGATTTAAGATAATGAAAAGTGTAAATGACAGAGGAGGTCATATGCTGAGGTCATTCATATGGGTACAAATGTCTATTAATTAGCATTGGCTCCATTAATGGGCACTGCATCCCTGTGAGTGAGAGCAGAATTTGGCCCTGTATGTTTTAAGCATTAGTCCTGACTCAGACAAAACTCACTGATTACAATGGAGTTTCGTCTCATACGGGATCAGCAAGGACTGCAGGACTGGGCCCACTGAACAGCGTGCAATTTCAGGCGAGGACCATGCTCTGCTCTCATAAGTGGGGCTATTTTCCCTGAGGTTCACACAAACATTCAAGAGCAGAATATGGCCCATAGTTTTGCGGGAAAGAGAAGTTACATTAGAACAACCTTAGAAATGTAATGAACTTGTAGATTTGTGGGATTTGCCATATTGAATCAATGCAGTGGTTCATTAAATCCAGTACCCTGCCTTCAGCAGTGACAAACACATGATACTTCAGAGGCTGGTGGGACCCTCCCCTAATCCAACAAACCTATTTAGTTGGGGTGTGGGTTACTTCCTGACCCCTGTGATAATCAGTTTACATTCTGAAAACTAAAATTTGATTAAACAGCATATCATTACTTTAGCTTGCATAGCTACAAATGCTCATACACAAAGGGCCCAATCCTGCTCCCATTGGTGCCCATGGCAAAACTCGTATTGATTTGAATGGAGGAAAAACCAGGCCCCAAAATTATCTTGTCCTTTAAAAAACAACAACAATATAAAAAAATCCAATCATACTATTTATCTTGACTTCACTGGATGGCTTCATGACTGAACTGTACCTGCGTATTGCGTTGCAAGTTATTTAACAGTCCACATCATAAGATCAGTTTAAAAAAAAAAAGTTACTTGATAGCACTTCCTATGAAAGTACACAAGATGGCAGTATTTGATTACAGCAGGTTTCCCACCCTTGGAGACAAATTTCTAGCAATTTTTTGCTCTGGAAAAAGTATTTGTCCTGGATGACTAAAAGAAACATGTATGAATGCAACAGAATATTCATTAGAAAACAGTAAAAATATTTACTGCTTTCTGGGTTTTGGGTTTTGTTGTTGTTGTTGTTTTTGCAATTCTGTTCACATCTGAATCCAAAATATAGTGGGTACTTTAGTTCAGCACACAGTAGTTAAAAATGCTGGGCAAGATGGTATTGCTTTGTTGCTATATATTTAATAAATAAATCTCACATATTGCAGTGGGTTTGTGAAGCATTCTAGGAAAGGTGTATATTTCAGAAAAGCACCTGTAGTTAAGGCAAACCTCTCAGAAAACCATTTCTGATTAGGAATGTGTATAATACTTGCTGTGACATGATACATTTTAGCTTAGTAACTACATTTATATTATTTTCACACTGTAACATAAAGGGGCCTCCTTTGAAAAACAAGGATTTTTCCCTGCAAAAGCAACAAGGTTTAGGAATAGATGGTAGTGGTACAAATCAGGCAAATACAGAAGCATATACTTAGTAAGCCCAATGTTCTGTGTAAAGTTTAAAGTATACTTTGTGAAGGGCATGTAATGTTCAATTATAGGGCAGGTACATTCTTCAACCCTGCTCATAGGCCTCCTGGTTTTAAATTAAAAATTTGGAACATCTCCCTGAGTTTAGTAGAATAGCTGTCTTCATCACATTTGCAGGAAAAGATGTTTTATGACTTTCTTAAATGAAAGGCTAACTGACAATCCTGGATCACCAAGGTTATGCTTTACACTATATTCACCTTTGCAATGATTTTCATCCCAAGGGTATGCACAGTTTTGAATGCCATTGCAGACCAAAGAATTATTGATGCACATGTTGCTATGGCAAAAGTAAGTGCTGCCTGAACATGGAGCTGCAGGAGAGAAGAAAAAACAAGTTAAGAGCTCAGAGTGCACAAAGTCTGTGAAGAAACCTTATATTTCTCAGTATGCATATTCATTCTTTCACTGACTGATCTAAGATTTCACATTACATGAGTTTTCCCCGCATATTCCTTATTAAGTAGCTTAGTATACGCCCATTTGGGGTCGCTTCTGGATGCACAACAGATACTATGAACAAAACAGTACTGATCAAACTGGTTAGCAAAAAGAGCCATACATTGGTTGGCCACCCAATGCACGTGATGGAAAAAGCTTCTATTGTCTTAAATTCCTATCTTATAGCATTATATTGCATTCTGAATTACTTGTTGATTATTTAGATTGCAGTAGTGCCCAAAATATGCCATAGGCTTTCCAAACTCACAGGAAGTCAGTTTGTTCCCTGATAGGGTGACCAGACAGCAAGTGTGAAAAATCCAGACAGTGGGTGGAGGGTAATAGGAGCTTATATAAGAAAAAGACCCCAAAATCAGGACTGTCCCTATTAGGGTTACCATATTTCAGCAAGCAAAAAAGAGGACGGGAGGAGCTCTGCCCTAGCCCTGCCCCCGTCCTGTCCTAGCCCCGCCCCTGCCCCTCCCACTTCCCGCCCCCCTCAGAACCCCCAACCCTCCCCCCTGCTCCTTGTCCCCTGACTGCCCCCCAGGACTCCACCCCCTACCTAAGCCTCCCTGCCTCTTGTCCCCTGACTGCCCCCTCCTGAGACCCTCCCCCCATCCTAACTGGCCCCCTAGGACCCTACCCCCTACCTGTACCCTGACTGCTCCAACCCTTATCCACACCCCCACCCCCAGACACACCCCTGGGACTCCCACGCCCCATCCAACCACTCCACACCCCCTGACAGTTCCCCCCAGAACTCCCGACCCATCTAAACCCCTCTGCTCCCTGTCCCATTGACTGCTCCGATCCCTCTCACCACTCCTGCCCCCTGACAGCCCCCCCCAGAACTCCCAACCCCCCCCTCACTCCTTGTCCCCTGACTGCCCCCTCCTGGGACCCCTGCTCCTAACTGCCCCCCAGGACCCTACCCCCTACCTGTACCCTGACTGCCCAAAACCTTATCCACACCCTCCCTCAGAAAGCCCCCCCCATCTCTTGACTGCCCCATCCAAAACCTCCCTGCCCCTTCTCCGACCCCCTGGCCCCCTTGTTGTTGGCCTTCGCCTAATGTCTCTGTGAACTTGCTCAGGAACAGCCTGAGCCGTTCGTCCCGGCACGCTCGTCCCGGCAGGCTGGCTGGCAGGGGAGGAGGAGCGGGGGAGGAGCTCCAGACTGCCGGAGGCGATCTGCAAATGCAGGGAGGGAGGGAGTGATCTCTGCTGCAAGGGAGAGGAGGAGGGGCTCTCTCTGGCTGTCGGAGCCTCATGTAAGTGGCACCATCCGTCCGGCTGCCCTGTTAGCCGCGCGCGCTCTGCATGGGGGGGAGAAGTCCGGACATTTACAAATTCCCCCCGGACGCTATTTTTAGCTCAAAAATCCAGACATGTCTGGGGGAATCCGGACGAATGGTAACCCTAGTCCCTATAAAATTGGGACATCTGGTCACCCTATTCCCTGAAGAGTATACTTCCTACCTGTACAGAATACCATAGGTGCATCATGCTTTACAGATGAATGAGACATGACAAATTTCTGCTCTGAAACATGAAAAATCAAAGGGAGATGCTGTGTAGGTCTGAGGCAGCTGAAGTTCCTACCCTTCTTCCTGCACTTCCAGACCTAGGCTGTTAAGTGAAGGTCAAATTCCAGTTCCTGCAGACTGGGAGGGAATGAGTTCCCCACTCGAGGTCCCTTTCCTAAGAACTCTCTTCTCAGGAATTCAAATCTTGGCATTTTCAAACAGAACATCCCTGCTGCTACCAGCCATTGAGACAGTCCATATGAAGAGAGATGTCGCTTGGCCTCAAGCCCTGTAGGGCTTTGTAGATTAAATGAACAGAATCCAAAAGCAACTGGGAAGCTAGTACAAAAAAATACATTATATAGCTAAAGTGGAGATTCAGTGGTAATAATAATAAATAGTAGCATTCCGCACTTCTATAGTGCCTTCCCTCTGATGATCTCAAAGTGCTTTATAAACATTTAGAAATGCCTGTCAGGTAGGCAACAGTAGTGTAAACACTGTAACAAACCTGCCACCTGTGACTTGATGGTTATTGCTATACTGTATAGTGGTCACTTGGACCTTCATGGTGAAAGAGGTGAACTCCTGCTCGTGAATGGGCCCTTTTTATTGCAGATAATAGAGGGTCCAAGGGAGACCAGCCTTTAGCTGGCAGCTGTTTGTAAGAAATTTGAAGAAATAAAATAACTATACATTCTCTCTAAAGAGGATTTTAAATTTCTATCATATTTCATGCCCTTGACATTAGAACAGTATCAAAGCATCCATTTTCAGTATATATAGCATATTATTTCTGCTTTAGGACATTGCTTTTGATATTCTACCCAATATACAGTTTGTGTTCCATTTTTCTGTATTGCTCGAAGTCAGTTCCATATCAGCACTGATTTTAATGTAAGGACAGTGGTGTACAGTTCAGAAGTTCTAATTCTGTCCAGGAGAAGGTAGTGGCTTGTCTTGCTCACATGTCCGTTTATTACATATTTCCCAGATAACTCATGCTTGAGCATCTGGGGTTCACAAATGCAGACGTGAATCCAAGGGGTGAGTGACGGAGAGGATGGCAAGTGGGAAAGGGATAGAGTTCTACCATGTCTTCCCCTCAGTTAAACCCCTGGGCCCTAATTGCTTCAGTTGGAGTTTTGCCTGCAGAATTAATGGAGGTTTTAAGCCTATATTTCTTAACCCTCTAAATTTGCCTTCCTTAAAACTAATGTCTTTGTACTGCTGCTGCTCCATTTCTTACTGTGCTGAATTCCACAAGCTCATGTGCACTGCTTCTGAGCTTTATTTTCATGTTATCAATTGGTTCCTCTATATTGGAAAGAAATAGATCCATAGAGGATCCTGTTTGTAGTCTCAACTCTTTGAATCAAAGCTTTTGTCATATGTAATTTAGGAACTTCTTAGAAGATGCATGTTACCCAATTTTTATCTTAGTAATTTCAATACTTCTAAATATCATTGATTGTTTTACACACCTTCCTTGACTGGGTGTTGCAAAAATTTTAATACTTGGAAAGTGCTTTGAAGAACAGTGCTTTATAGTATTATTAATTCATGGGAAGTTGTGGAGAAGAGGCACTGTATGAATTAACAATGAGAAGCTTAAGGCAGTAGAGGAGGAAGGTAATATTTGAGGCATTGCCTTTTCAAAGCAACTTCCATTTATCCATTTAATTTCTTTTTACTATTGAGTTTGAATGTATAGTGATTTTGAGCTAGATATGCAAAAGAGCTGAGCACCCAACAGTTAAGCATCCAAATAAGTGGCCAAATTTTCCAGAAAGCTCTGTTCCCGTTTAGGTGCATAAATAAGGGCCAATTTGTTCTCAATGGGAGATGCTGGATCCTGAGCTCTTTTGAAAATCTGGCCCTTCATTTATTTTAAGTGCCAATAGTGAAGAATAAGGTCCCAAAGTTTTTGCCTGCTCAAACTCTGGCTGCTTCTTTAACTACAGTAGAACCTCAGAGTTATGAGCACCAGAGTTATGAACTGACCAATCAACCACACACCTCATTTGGAACTGGAAGTATGCAATCAGGCAGCAGCAGAGACCCTCCCCGCCCCCCCGAAAAGCCAGTACAGTACTGTGTTAAAACATAAGCTACTGAAAAAAATATAAAGGGAAAGTTTAAAAAAAGATTTGACAAGGTAAGGAAACGGTTTCCATGCTTGTTTCATTTAAACTAAGATGGTTAAAAGCAGCACTTTACTTCTGCAAAGTTAAGTTTCAAAGCTGTCTTAAGTCACTGTAAACTTTTGAAAGAACAACCTCCATTCCCAAGGGGTTTGTAACTCTGAGGTTCTACTGTACTTAACTAGTTGCTCCTTTATTGGAAAGAGAACCTGTTCTCATGCTGGTGTCCAAGTCACAACCTTACATGCCCTTCATCTGGAATGACAGAGGATAAAACTCATGCAGCTATAGTACTTATGAATATGAAACTGGATCAGCTACTGTTCTGGTTGGAAACATGGAGGTTAGACTGGATAGCACCAAGCACTGAATAGCGCAAACAGAAAAAGACCTTAAGTGATTCAGACTGAGAAATGGGTGCGTATCCAGCATTTCAAGTAGCATATATAAAGAGAAAAAAATCTGCCACTTAGAGTGGAAATGTTGGAGATCCAGATCACTATTAAGCTTCTTGGACTGAGACCACATGTGGATGGAAAAACTGACTAGATTTTTTTTAAATTTAGAAGAGAGATAAAATTGATAGCCTACTCCTGCAAGATGTAATTTCTGGAACACCAAAGAAACAGAGTAGTTGTTGGATAGAACTGAGTGCTTTTTGAGGGAAGAATAACTATGGGATATAGCATCAGACCAGGAATTTGATGAAAACTGAACTTTTTTTGGTAATACTTTCTCTCAGCCATGTCATTTTGAGGTTCACTGTAAGGTATGAAATTTGACATATACCTGGATGATGAATTTTAAACAAACATTCTTTCCTTTTTCCATCCCTAGATTTTTTTTAAAAGCATTTTGGTTTTGAAATATGTACATTACGAAGAACAGAGTTTGATTCCTGGCAAAAGAAACTAAACTCTTTATTCTTCCAAGGAAGATCAGTTGAATACCATGTAGTTTACTGCAAATGGAGAAGGGGGGGGGGGGGAAAAGAGTCTTTTGAATGAGAATTTAAAAACTGAGGTGGTGTGGACATTGAAGACCTTGGCGTTTTCCTCAACAGTAGAGAGCTGCCCTAATGTACTTGGCCAAAATTTCTGGAGACTCTGCTAATGCTATTGGGCAACTAAGAGTCTGCTTTATCCCCCCAAGTCCTGGTCATCCTGTAAATGAAATTGATGTTTCATGACATGTTCAGTTTTTAAGTAGCTATGAATCAACTAGGAGCCCTAGGTCTAGCTTTCTAGTTCTCAAACTTTGTATTGGTGACCCCTTTCACACAGCAAGCCTCTGAGTGCAACCCCCCACCCTTATACATTAAAAACACTTATTTAAATATTTAGCACTATTATAAATGCTGGAGGTGAAGCCGGGCTTGGGGTGTAGTCTGACAGCCCCACTTCAGCGACATCCCATGTAATAACCTCACAACCCCCTGAGGGGTCATGACTCAGTTTGAGAACCCATGGTCTAGCTGTAATACACCATCATCATAACAAAACCTGGCTCTTACATAGCATTTTTTATCTGAAGATCTTAAAGGGCTTTACAAAGGAGGTTAGTATCATTATCTCCATGTACACGGAGTGTTAATACTTGGTACAATGGTACATTGATTCTTGTGTCAGAATGTTGTCTACCGTAGATAACGAGCATAACTAAATGCTATTCAGTGTTCATCTGTCTTCAGGTAGTTTAACTGTGCTTTACTAAGAGAGGATGTCGTCTCTCTGTATAGTTGCTTGTGCGCTGAATATTCTAATGAAAATGCCTTCTGTTCCTTTCACAAACTTAAGCCCAGATTGTGCTATTTAGTGACTGGGGTGGTATACAGCCATCCCACCTCTTGGGGAACTAAAAGAATTATGCCCCCGAAATCACAGTCTCTCCCTTAGCTACCTGATGTTTAGGGGAGTTTTTCTGCACCCACCCAGCTTCGTGGACTGGTACGGAGAAGGAGCAAGGCCTTGACTTCTCTCTGTTGCCTCTTCCATTCCAAAAGGAGAAGGTTTGTAGTCTCACATCTGCCTGGATGGAACACATGGGCTGCACTCCCCCCCGCCCCATATTTGGAAACTTGTCAAGGAGGGGGCAGGGATTAGAAGGCTCCTTGCAACCTCTCTTTGCTGCACAAGGGGCAAGGACCAACTGGCCCCATCAATATACAGTATTCTCTCCTTCTAATAGCCAAGTATTATACGTGATACTGCTAATGCCACCTATTCAGGTTGCTCAACATTTCCCATTATAGGACTCTTTTCAGTAGCATGTAACTGTGCAAAACCCAACCATCTGAGCTGAAATTTTCCATGCTGGGTGTCTGCCTCAAGCTGAATTTTTTGAAATGTCAGCCAAAATGGTTCAGCCGTTTCCAAGAAGATGACTAAGTAAAAAATATAATTTGTCTGTTAAATTATTGAGGTTTTTTTCCTTTGAAATGCTCCAGCATTCAAATGCTTTGGAACAGGGTCCTGAAGTTTTTTGGTGGTGGCCTTGTGTCAGGGATGTGACTTTTGCAATCCCTGGGAAAATCTGGCCAACTGATTAGTTTTTGAAAAACAAAAAAAGAACAAACCCACTTCCTACATGCTCAGTAGAGCCGTAGATTGTTAGCAGCTGAAGTTTCTAACTGTTCTGTCCCTACTGAGCATGCTCCCAGCTCCTAGTGGCTGATTGGACTGCATATGCACCATCCCCACAAGAATGACTGAGGATGCTTCAGTCCAAGGCTACAGGGGTAAAGCTAGACTTTCCTGGTAATCGCTGCTCCAGGCTTGGAAGCAGCCAGGCACTGGAACTGAGAGCAGAGAGCCATAAGAATACTCCTACTCAAAACTACATTGAAGAATGTTATTCAGGTTGCAAAAGCAAAACACTCAAAAGTTAGGAAATGCCAGATTTAAGGTTTCCTGGACACAATACAGTCTTTCACTAAATGATCACCTACTCTTTTCCCCCACAGGACCCCTGCTCTGGGGTTGAATCAGGGTTGTGTTGTAAAAGCTTTTTTTCTGTAGGACCCTCTTTCTCATTTGTTCAAGAAGTTGGAAGGTATGTAGTGAATGAGAGGGAATTGCTGGAAAAGAAAGGAGGGTGTCATGGTTAAGGCAACTGAATGCCACTCTGGTGGACTGTGATTTGATCCCTGCCTCTGTCACACAAAGTTCCTATGTGATGTTGTACATGTCATGTAAGCCAGAATTGTTCACAGGGGGGTCACGGATTAAGAATTCCTCATTTGCTGGATGTCCCACTTGGGACCCTGGGGCCTGATTTACAGAAGTGGTGCTCATTCACAACTGCACCTGAAGTCAATGGGAGCTGTACCTGAATACAAAGTGCTTAGTACTCTGGTCCTAGGCATTTCACATTAGGCACCCAGACTTAGTGGATACTTTTGACCTTAATCTCTTAGTACCTCAGCTCCCAATCTGTAAAATGTGAATCATGGTATATCTTCACTTCACAGAGGTGTTATGAAGATCAATATTTGAAGTACTCAGACACTAGAGTGGTGAGCACTTTGGAAGAGTCCATGAGGAAATAAACTACAGTAATAAGGCTTAGGGCCACACATTGAAATATGATCATTAAGTGAGCACCATCCATTCAGTGCCCTGAATAACTCAGGGCACCTGTGGAAAAAAAATAGTATGTAATCACTTAAGATCATAACACATATGCACAACAAGGCTAAATTAAGGCAACCTTAATTCTGGCATTTCCTTATTTTTGAGTGCTTGACTTTGCAAACTTAATAAGGTTCTTTTAATATAGGTAGTTGTGTTCATATATTGTATCGGGGGAAAAACCAAAACACATTCTATTATCTCATCCCCTTTAGCTGAGTTATGCTATTTCAGTCACATCTGCAGTCTGCAATGGGTATGCGTGAACTGAATATGTCATGCAGAATTAGTTCATTTATGTAAACCTCTTCAGAAATATTGATTGTTTTCAGGGATGGATTCATACAATTACAAATCAGTAACAAAGTAGAAGAGAAAAAAGTGCTCAATGATCTGAAAAAAGAATAAGCACATAATTTCACTATTCTGAGCACTGAAGTTTGCTTATAACAAGGATATTTTAATATACACCTCTACCCCCATATAACGCTGTCCTCGGGAGCCAAAAAAAAATCTTACTGCGTTATAGGTGAAACCGCGTTGTATCCGAATTAGTGTTATGTCGGGGTAAAGGTGTACATGAAATGCTCTGTTTCATTGGCTTTTTTTTAAAATCAACTCATTATCTTTCTCCTTTTCCTTAGGTATCAAACCGGGAGATAGGCAAGAACAACTGTACATATCTTTACAGACTTGCTTTTGGCAATGATTTTTTGATTAGTTAGACTCCTTTCTTTGAAAAAGCAGATATCTTTATACCTGTTCATCACTTCAGCTTGTTGGAGAAACAAGAATGGAAAAAAAAAATCAATATTTATAATATTAACTGATCGTTTGACCCGTCGAAACGAATCTTCTAAATTCAAAGCTAGAGCCTAGCCTCACCAGAACAACCATTATTATTCATCATTGTAGCTGAGGAAGTGAACTGAAGAAAGCAAAACAGCTTTTGTAATTTTGGTTAGCGACCAGTACCTAAAAGTGGTAGTTGCAGAAAAGGAACGTTGAATATCTGTAGTGGTTTCTTAATGTCATATCCATAAAGTAGCAATATCATATTCCTCTTAAAAATCACCATCACAACAGAAGGATTATTTCATAGCAAGTACATTTTTATCTGAGTATATCTTGAACTCTGTTTTATGAAACAACAATAAAATACACTATAAAAGAGATAATTTGGACTTTAAAAAAAGTCCAACCCTGCAAGGTGTTGAGTAGTATCACTTCCAGGATGAGGCAAAGAAACAGCAGCATTGCCAATTAGTTTTGCTCTTTTTACAACCAAACCTATACAATATCTATTATTCAGGTCACATTCATTGGAAACTTAACATTAAGAAAAGCGCAAGAATGATTGTACTAGAGTCAGATGGCAGGTATGCAATAAGCAAACTCTGCGCTAGGTTTCCTATACTGCTCTTCCAACATACCTCATGCCTGCTCTCCAGTTCCAAGTTCTGGCTTCTCTTGTAGTGAGCCTGACAACTGTTTCAAATTATCTGGTGTGATATGGATGTGTGTCCACATGGGAACAGATTGAGGCTATGAAACTCAGCCAGATTAGGAGTAAAGTATGCAGAATAAGTATGCAGGGTAGTATATTAACCTACTATTAAATGTAGTCCCACCTAAAACATCCTTTTAAAACACCTTAAATCATAAGCCTTGCGAGCATCATCATTAAATCTTTTATATGCAATCCATACGGAATCTCAGAACAGCATTCACAGTCCTGGTCTTAACCTATGGAGTCCTTAACAGATTGGGACCTAACTCACTCAAAGGCTGCCTCCCCATCCAAGAGAACTTTGCTTCACAGGCAACACAGCAGGGGGAATCTAGATTTAAATTAACAGATGCTGGGGAAGAGCAGGACCCTGGCTATGGAACGCCTTGCAAGAAAAGGCTTAGTGTCTGAGACTGGCTATTACTTGGTTCAAATGTAAGACAGGCCTTTATGAGAGAATCTTCCCCCAGGAACAGTACCCATGAACAATAATAAAGTGAGTACTGTGTTTCCCTCGGTGTGAATTGAGAATCAACATTTTTTGTTATGCCTGGTGCTCATATAACACAAAGCTGATGCTTTTTCTTAAATACATTCAGCGCTTGGCTACGAAGAAGATAACTGAGGATGTACTTACGATCAACAAATGAAGTGAACAGCATTCTGAATCTGCTGAGTCTGCTACCCTCATCTGCCCACATCCGTACCACTCCTGTTCCAGTCTGCAGCATCACATCGTTTGCTACTGTGCTGCAAAACTTTGCCTTCAGGTTTTCAATGGAACTGCTTCCATCATATACAGCTACAAAGTTTCTCTTGCATTCGTTTGAGTGCTCCATTTGGTAGTCCAGGAATCTCAAATAAATCTGTTTAAAACAAAACCCCACAACCTCTAAGAAAAGTAAAACAGAATGCCTTAGTAATAAAACAGGACAGAGTTTCTCTCTTAGACCTCCCAGTGGACCCGGATTACAGTATTCTGTCGTCCTTATATAGGCATGGAACTCCCAGTTCACAAACTCTTGTGTTGTATGCTTACAGTTTCATAACCAGTGATTCCTTCACAAAATGACATTATGGATTATTATTTGCAATTACTTTTATCCTAAGTATCAATAAATGACAAGAACTTTCCAATGAAAATTGACTAACTTGTTCTCTCCCTAAGCTTACAAGAAAAGCAAAGCTCGTAATACAAAATGGTGCAGGCTGAAGAGAGCTGCTCTTAAGCACATTCTAGAACAGATGTAAGGAATATACAGGAAGAATGCAAGGATTTATTTTTCAGAATTTTGGGAAAAAGCTTTTTCCTGTAGCAGGTTTCTGAACTTTAGAAAGATGGATTTCAAAAAAACAACCAGAGAAATCTATTTGAGTCTTAAAGTCAAAAATAAGGAAACCAAAGTCCTTTAACTCTGCATGGAGGCTATTAAATGAATCAGTCACAGAAGGCGCAAACAACCTAAATAGAAGCAGGAATGTAAAAAACAAACAGAATTAAAGGGTAAGATTCAAGAGGTTATGTGAGTCAAACTGGTATCCCTCAGAGGCTGGAAATCTAGCTCAAACAAAGACAAGACTGAGGACCATATATTACAGCAGACCATACATAATAAGGAATTTAGGAAGACTAAGGTGGAATTTGAAGTGCAAATAGACAAATTTAAACTATTTGCCTTCAGATGCATCTGCAGCAGACACCTGTGAGACCTTGTAGATTTGCTGAACTTGCAAGGAATAAAGGGAACAACTAAGGAGATTTCTGGGCATGAGCTAACTTCTAATTGATGCAGGGTTAGAAATAAGCTGCTCATATGGGCAAGCTATTCCAGAACTGCCCACTCGAGGTTGTCACCGGCTACTGTGACAAATTACTAGACTCAGATCAATGCTTTGATCTGGTAGAACAATTCTTATTTTTCCTGAAATGAATGTGACATGATTTTGTAAGTAA
Source organism: Emys orbicularis (assembly GCF_028017835.1). NCBI lineage: Eukaryota > Metazoa > Chordata > Testudines > Emydidae > Emys > Emys orbicularis. The sequence continues at coordinate 25,255,463 of NC_088696.1, forward strand.
AAAAAAAAAAAGGGGGGGGGGAAATCTGGTTTATATTTTTATACAAATGTTTTAAATTTTCACATCAGAATGACAATACTGGAAGGTGGGGGGGAATTTTCAAAAGAACTTAAGGGACTAGTAAGAGTCAGTGGGACTTGTGCTCCTTAGTTATTTAGAGCTTTTAAAAACTTCATCCTTATACCATACTAAGCACTTATCTGCACAGAGACCTAGTGAGCAGCAAACCAGGGTATGAATGTACAGGACACTAGCTTGCCATGCACTAAGTTGTTGTGTAGACCCTGCCACTGGGCACTAAAAGTTCTGTAGCATGCTTTCACATACTGCTGTTTGTTTGAAACAGCAGTATGTCAAAACAAAGTGCACTACGAAACTTTTAGGGTGTGTCTACACTACAATAAAGCACCAGCGGCTGGCCTGTGTCTGCTGACTTGGGTTTGGAGCTATAAAATTGCAATGCAGATGTCCAGGCTTGGGCTGCAGCCTGGGCTCTGGGTCTCTGCTGTCTTCGCTGCAATTTTCTAGCCCTACAACCTGAGTCAGCTGACACCGGCCAGCTGCAGATGTCTTATTGCAGTGCACTAGGGTATGTCTACACAGTAGCAAGGCCCACAGGCAACTTAATGGGTGGCAGGGTAGTCCATATTCCCCCTAGCACCGTTAGTACTCCCAAGCCATTGCACTTCCTAATGTTCTCCACAGGCAAGATGCTGATACTATGCCCCTTACGCACCATACTTGAAAGCCAGTCCCATATTATTTTTTCCCCTTCAGCTGAGAAAATACTTCCTCTAGTAGTGGATATAAAACTTTTTCACTGTAACCTGCGTCAGTCTGTGATTATTGCAAATTGTAAAGTACCATTTAGGTGAGTGTTTTTTGTCTCTCCTCACTGTCCCCCATTATTACAGCAGCAGTAGCTTTTGTTGACTTCATATTCCCCTGAAGTCAGAGAGAGCTGCAGGTGCTCAGCATTTAGCCTGAAATATAGAACTCTCCTAACTATTGCTTAATTGGATTTTTATTCCTGCTGTGGAACTATAATGGAAAGAATAAAACATTAATATTCAATCTAGCACTCATAGTGCACGCTTACTCTATGCTGTGTACACAAATCAAGGGCACAATTTTTCCAAAAAGTTTCTGCTCAGTAAAAGATGCATCTGGTTTCTATGCCTACTGAAAAGAATTTTTAGGATTTCTGCTGCCCACAAAGAAGGTAATAGTATCAGAGGCTTCCTCATTAGAATATTAATATATTATAGAACTTTTCTGAATCCCTGAAGGTTATCAGAATTTCAATGATGCACAGGCTTTTTTTTAAGTTTTCAATGACTGTCAATTTTCAGATTTATTTTTATTACAAAAAAATCAAATTTGGGAAATGGAAAACTTTTCTCTTTCTTTCTCATAAAAGGACAAAACACCTGAGGCTGCTCCATACAACCGTTCAATGTCATAATCCTGTCAAAACCAGAACTCAGGAGACCAACTTTAGCATGACAGTTTAAAAATAAGTGTAAACCTCAAATCATTTAGGAAGATAATCTAATCTCAAGAGCCACTCAAGTACAGAACTCGCTTTAAGCAACATTCAATAATATTTATTAAAATAATTTAGGCATGGAGTACTTCAAATAGAAAACAAGAGAGAAAAAATGATTTTTGCAAATCATTTCTAGAAAGACAATTTCTATAACTCACTCTAGGATAGAGCTCTTGGGAGTTATGAGTTACTTCCTCAAAACATGTAATAAAGTTATTTTATTCTGCTGTAGTTACCTTACTCTTTTGTCCCCTATTATTCTCATGGTTTAGGTAGTTATTTTTGGTACTATTTGGGAAGCTGGAGAACCAGAGCTGTTGGAAAGTTTTCTGTCTAAACTGATTTTTCAACTAAATTAAAGTGTCTGCTTTCTGTGGAAAATTGAGGTTTTGCTAAAGGTTTCAGCCAAAAAAAAAGTTTGTTGAAATACCAAGTCAATTTTTTTTGTTGGGGGGGGGGGGGGGGGAGACCGTACCCATTTTCTGATCAGCTCTACTGAAGAATATTTACTTCTTCCCTACTTTTTTTTTCGTGCATCATGCTATTTTTATCCTATCATACGTAGACATGCAGCATAAACAGCCATTACTTACCCTGTAGGAACTGTAGTTCTTCAAGATGTAGTCAGTGTAGATCCCACAGTAGGTGTGCTTGAGATGGGATTCTTTAGAAGTGAGGATGGAGGGAGAGTCATGGGATCCACACTGCCTACATTATCTCGAAGAACCATAGTTACTGTAGGGTAAGTAACTGTTCTTTCTTCTTAGAGTATGTGAGAGCTTGGACCCCACTGTAAGTGACTAGTAAGCAGTATCCCCATTCCCCTCGGGATGGAGTTCCTGTTGCATCTATTGAACAGTAAATTGTGTACTACTCTCCTGAACTTGGCATCTGACCTAGCAGCTAAATCCCAGCTCTAACATTTCACAAAGGTCAGTGGTTTACTCCACATCACTGCTTTGCAGATAAATTTCTGATACTGATACATTTCTGAAGCAGGAGGAGTGAGCCCTGATGTTTGGTGGGTGAGGTACACCAACTGTGTAACAGTGAGATTCAAAATAGTTAATTCGGTGAAAGTCATTTTGATGAGATTACCTTGGCTATAGCCAGAAAGACAGATAGGACAACAGTCTGACTGCTTCATTACATTGACAGGACTAAAGCAAAGTCCTGGATACATCTAGCGCGTGGAGTGTGGTTTTGGGAAGAGAGGTAGGCTGGTTGATTTGGTTTGAATGAATTAGTAGCACTATTTCTCTCTGAAATATTGCAGCCTGAAGCTCACTTACTCTGCTGGCTGAAGCAATAGCCACAAGGAAGACAGACAGTCTTCTGAGTGAGGTGATGAGAGGAGCACTCTGTGGGCTCAAAATGACCCTCATGGACTGATCTAGCAGCTGTAGCTTGAGCCAAGTGTGCCTGCATTTATAAGCTCTGGAAGAAAAGGTGGATCACCTCTATGCAAAAGAGACATCGACCTTGACGGAGATCAGTCAGTCGTAGGATCCAGGGTTTGAAGTCCACCATGGTGCAACGCACTTTGCCCCACTGCACAGGAGGATTAGCATTTTTATTTATATAAATCTCCTTCCATGTTTGGAAAGTGTGAAGGTAAGATTTCTTCTTTAGAGAATTGCAGCTTGGACACTTCTGTCTCGCTGCCATGTTGACTTCGAGAGCTGAGGGAGGGTCACAGCCACTCCACTCTTTATGCCCTCTTATGGGAGGACAAGGAGGCACAGGGGATGTGCTCGACCCTGACTGCCAAGGCTATTGAAAGAATCCAGTCTTGTGTGCATTAGGCACAAATACACCTACACTGACACATACTCCAAGAAGAATCTCAGAAACACAGTTACTTGGTCAATGCATAAGATGGTAAAACTTCAGTGACAGACTCATATGTAGTAATCTATATTTTGCTCACGTATCAGGTAACAGACATTACCTAAGACTACCCTTTGTCTGCAGCTAACTGTACTCATTAAACTTGAGGCCAAGTTGCAGGCCATTTAAACATGTGGCCCATAAAATTATCAAAGTGCCTAAACATTATAAATTTCAGGTCAGGGAAAAATAGCTGCATCACCAGGGACCTGCAGTTAGATACTTGTTTCTAAAATAAATGTATCTTAATTTCCTCAACTGCCAATAGCTAATTAATTTAAATGAAAGTGAGACATTTTGTAAATAATTACTAATGACCATTCCCTATTACTAATGGGCTAGAAGCCCATTATATATTGAATGATACAAATGGACTTGCCTTAGCATTTGGAGTAGCCTTAATTGTCCATATGCAGTCAATTGCTTGTCCAGGTTTTGTTTTCTCTTCTTGTTCTACTTGACTGGAACGTACTATTCCATCAGCTCCTGAAAGCTCAAATTGGCAGTCTGGAAAGAACATACAACTCGCTGTCAAATGCAAGATGAGATTGATTAAAAATTTCATGTACAAATAAATTGGTATTGTAATACTAGACCTGGGATGGGATTTAAAATACCTCCTAGGTAAGTGAAGTCTGGATCTGCAACAGAAGAAATCACAAATCATTGGGACTGGCAGTTGAGTCACTTCAAGGTTTAACACAATCTAGAGACAATCTATTTCCTAACACACCACAAAATACGAAGTGCTAGAACAGATATTGAATCAATGGGAGAGAGGTGATCCTTTTGTTACCCTGATGCTTGATTCCATGATAAGTGACTGTACCTCACTAAGATGGTTGAATATTTGTAATATAATGGAGGTGGTTACCACCACACTAGAATTTCCTTTCAGTTTTTTATTCCCACCTAATCCTGCAACCTGATCTGCACTGATGGTTCCCTGCACCTGTGCTGGCTTGCACTAAAATCAACAGAACTCCACAAGGGCACAGAGATCAACCAGTGCACATCAGATTGCAGGATCAAGGGGTATATAAGTAGCTCTGTACTGCATCAGGTGGAAGAGGTTTACTAGTGCAATTTGATGCAGCAAGATCAGAGTTTTGGAATTAGTAGAGTACTCATGAACATTACAATAAAGGGTAAACAAGCAACAAGGACCAAGATTTTCCCTTGGATACACACATGCCTCCCATTGATGTCACTGATAGCCACAGACATGCATCTAAAGGCATAATTTAGCTCTAGTTTTCTCTTGAACGGTGTTCTATCGTACATGTCTGGAAATGGTACTGCTAATGAGTTCAGAGCAGATTTTTCTGAAGAGGTCCACAGCAGAGGAGCAACAGAAAGCTCCAGCATTTGGTCCAAAGTGAGCATGCAGCCATTGCATGCGCAAGCACTCACATTTTCATGAGCAGTTTAGTATTTTTCCCCACACACAACTCAACAAGTGAGCCTTGCAAGTTACATGTGCATGTGTTACACAGGCAAAACCTGATTTTTTGTACACCAGTGTTCCAATACACAAACACCAATGGCTGCATGTCCATTTTGGACCAAATCCTAGTCCCACTGAGCTCAAGGCGCAGAATTTGTGTGGGCCTTTATCTATAAAAGGGATTTACAGTTAAACAAAAAAAATGCATAAATCCTGATTGACTTAAATACTCAAGACAGTTCAGAAAATTGCATCCTTAGCCCACTCCCATTGAGCTATATAGTCTGGCACACATGTTCACTGTACGGAAACCTCTGCAAGTCAGAGTTTCAACCTCCTTTCTGAATTTGCTCTTCCTTTTGAATTTAAGTCAAGTACTTAGTGTCATTTAAGTGTTCTGTGAGGCTTAATTTCTTTTTCTGATTTTTGTTCATTGTCACTGGTACTTAAAAATATTTAAACATCTTGTGAAAATGTAAAAGAATGACGACAAAATATAATGGTTCTTCCACAGTCAGTACAGTCCACCACAAAAATAAATGTATGCGTGGCAGATTTAGAATACAAGCCCGAGCCTTGCTAGCACTAAGCTAACTTGGTTTTGAGAATGACATATTGGTTAAATTGCTTTGGAATGTAGCTTGGCGCACACATCCATATAACCCCTGCGGGAACATTTTAGCACATCCCACATGGTTCCCAAAGGGTTAGTGACCCATGCGAATCGGAACAGCATGAGAAACCAAATCCATAGCAGAGTGAAAACAGTTCTGTTAAAACACTTGTACTAATGTACAATATTTTCCTATGATTCTGGAGATGAAGGGCATGTCTGGGAAAGAGAGGGAACATAAAGCAGTTATACCTGTGTATACAACATTTATAGTAATAGCTGACATTTATATATTGCTTTTGGTCCCAAAGGATTCTAAAGTGTTTATAACTATATATGTGCAGTATCTAAAATACAGCCACCTGGAGCAGAACATTCTGCACAAGGACATTGGATCAAATCCTCTCTCACCAAAAGTGCCATAGGAACTTTGAATATCCACACAGAGCAGACATAACCTCAGTTTTTTTTTTTTTTTAAATGAGCTTGCAACCAAAATATTCCTCCCCTGCTTCATAACTTGCTCAGTGTTCAATCTGCCTCAGCGTCACAAAGAGCTGAGTCAACACTCTTAGGATTTGAAACCATGGTTCCAGAGAATCTAGGTATTTCAAAAGCTGATGCTTAAGCCCATTAAGCCATTTCCTCCAGCTTTGCATGCTTGAGATTATACCCTAGTTGATACATTTAGAACCAGATTCTGTTTGCCTCTAGTCAGGGGCACACAGCTCAGAATCAAAGAGGGTGTAGGGAAAATGCATTGGCACAGGGAGACGGCAGAATCCATATCCTTGAGCTCCTTGAGTGCAAGCTGCACTGATCCTATCACTTTACATACGTAGGGAAGGGGAGGGGACTATGGCCCACTGCACACAGATTGAGCTACTGGTCTGATGCCTGCAGAGGGAATATATGCTACACATTAAAGGAGGCAACAAGTAGGAACATGCTTCTCCTAGCACCTTCAGAGATGGTCTGTCTGCCTCATTACAGCTGCTGAGGCAGCCCTTCCATGCGATATCCTCCCTGCTATTCCCGCCCCATGTAAATGTTGGCTTAGAAGCCTAGCTTTTGACTAATACGATGCATATTGGAGAAAGCAACCCAGTTTAAATACAAGCCTTGCTACCCTCTTTTAAGCCATCTTAAATGTCTTTATCGTGTTCAGTTTCTTAAACTACGTTTGTGAGGCTGTTCTCAAGACTGGGTTAGCTTTATGCTAGTATGGAAAGTGATTGTGTGGTAAATAAAACTCTTACCATTCTTAGAGTTGTTAGTATAGGCTCTGTACAAGCTGTGAATCAGCAATTATGCTCTGTTGTTTCCAGGTTCTTACCATGATTTACAATTGCTTGTGTAGACAGGGCTACAGACTAATGCCTTCCTCAGGCATGTTGCCCTCTTTGGAAAAAAATACATATTTACACTATTATACATATATGCTCTTCTTCACAGATTAAGGCGGCTCTGGAAAGGACCACGAATGGACCGACTTAGGCATCCTTATAAATGCGGATTTTTGATCAAATAAATATTAATAACTCGAGTCAATATGAAAATGTGTCAGTCCTTATTATGAAGCTCTGAAATAATCAATAGTGATTTGATGGATGCCAATTTTAATATGTTTAAAGAGTTACCACATATTCTCAGTAACCAGTTTTCAAACAGTAGTAGTTCAGTCAATTTAGTATCGCTTTAAAAAAGAAGACACGAGACAGGCGTAGTCCACATCACAGACTAAAGGACTAAAACCGTCAGGTGCTGTGCAACCACTCTGAGTTGTTGAGCACCCTCCACCCCCAGACTGGCTGTGCTGAGGATTCTTCCGCATTCCTTCAGTGCTATTCTAGCACCAGTGCTAAAAAGGTTGGAATGGTAGTGTAGACTGGCTGCTAACATTTTTGACATCATGTCACGCTAACATAGACAATATGTTGGGGAAATTGCCAGCGGCTAGTTTTCACTAACATTCCTACTACAGCACCCACAGAGCTGTGCTGTTGTAGAACAACTGTGGGAGAATTCCCTAAAATCTTCAGCATTGACCTCTTTACTCTGAAAATTAGGGCCTGTAATTTTCCACCAGTTTAGCTCCCCCAGCTTTAGCAACAGAGGAAGCTGTAGGGTTGACAGTGCTCAGATTTTTTAGCCACCATGTTATCTAACCCTGCTCACAACTATACTAATCATGAAATGCAGCTCCAAATTGCCAGTATAGACACAGCTACTGAGTTCATGGGAGTAGAGGGAACGAACTGTGCCTCTCACAGAACTGAGCCCTAACTGTTTGCAAAATGATATTTTCAAATCTTGAATTTGTACCTTTATATTAGTTTGAAATTCTGTATGAGCAAAACAACAACTAGACAATGTAAGAAGCTTTTTAATAAAGTATCTTTACCTGGTATAAATGAGTATTTTGCTTGAAATCCCTCTCCTTCTAGCTCCTCATCCGAAGTAAACTTTATCCACATAAACCTCCCTGTTGATCTAATTAGTGCAGGACTTTTCAGACCACAGTAACGATCGATGAGAGGGGAAAAACCAAAAGGTCCATCTCGAACTTCAAGGTGATCAAATCGACATTCAAATGAGGGCTCTATGTAATAAGGTTCATCAAAGGTCAACTCAATTCTTTGGCGTGGAGCAGCTACAACACAATAAAAGTTTCAACATGGTATAAGTTAATAGATGTGTAAAACACTGACACTAGGCAGTGAAATAATGAAGCAACAAAACCCGAAAAGTGTAAAACTCAGAGGCATGTGACACTTCTCAAAAGAAGTCTAGTAAGCTTACTGCAGTAACTCAGACACCCTGTATAATTAGAATGCCTTCTGCATAATCAGGTAACCTTTGCATTTTTCAGTAGGCTGTAAGGTTTTTATTAATTTATTTGAATACAAACATCACAAAGACCTCTACCCCCCAAAAAAGCTTAAAATTACCACCTCTAACATAAAATGTTTTTGCATATGTAACAGCCTTAGTATTAAGCTACAAAAATCAAACAAGTCAGTACTTTACAACTAATGGGGAGATAACACAGACAAGGCAGGGAGAGAAAGGGGAAAAAGATGGGGGGGGAGAGAAAGGAGGTCTTGACTGATGGCTGAGTTCTTGGTGTTCATTAGTCAAATGTTTCTAAAAATGAAGTCCAGATTTCTTCAAATTCACTGTTTTTCAAACTCTTCAACTATACGAGTGGAAGGTAACTCTCAATAGGCTTTTCATAACTGAATCTTAACTGAGAGTTTAAATAGCACCTACAATATACACCAAGATGCATATACATATTCATTATTCAAACATGGGTGTCTAAAGTTTGACACCCAGGAACTTGATCTAAACCCCACTGGAGGCAATGGGAGTCTCTGACTTCAGTGGACTTTGAATCAGGCCCTTCATCAGGCATGAAGTGCAAGTACCCAATGTTCTTTTTTGTGCCTTTCTTGTGGCACTCACCTACTCTGTGTATAGTTTGAAAATTCTTTGTTCTAGCAACAACACTGTATGGAATATGGGTGACCATTTATAAAATTATTGATGCCAATATTACAAAGTTGCAATGAATCTTACACCATGTAAGGTATCAGTGGAAAAGTTATTTGCTAAATATGATCATCTTGTTTATATGTATGTATCATCTTTGTATCTTGAGTTATAACTTATTAATATGTGAGATATATTTGAATCTCAAACTTGTGCTATGTTTCTGGGTGACACCCCCAAACAGTTTGGAATCAGCAGTATCCAGCCTGCTTCATGGCTCATCGAGGGCAATCAACTGTGCAATGAGCCCACTGAAAGAAGTGGGGGGGAGGTGGCTACACCTATGAGTCAGCAGGACATGTAAGAACATGCCTGTGGACAGGGGACAAGTTCTTTTCCATACCCACGTGCTGTGAGCTTGTGTTTGGGACAAAGGATGTACAAGCCACATGGCAAAGGACATAAAATGGAGAAGATGCAGCTGTCTTTTTGTCTTCAATCCTGCTTCTCACCTCTGGAGTAACTTCTCTACAAACTGAAACTTTGAAGAAGAGACTGAATGACCCATCCAAGCTTTGGATGTGTTCCAGAGGGACTTCACAAGCCAGCCAACTCACCAATGCTGCTAAAAACCTTATATATGGACTCTGAAGTCATATGTATGTATCTGATTGCTTTCATCATCATTTAACAACTCTCCTCTTTCCTTTCTTTTATAATAAACCTTTAGTTTTAGATAGTAAAGGACTGGCTAGCAGTGTGGTATTTTGGATAAGATCCAAACTAGTAGTGACCTGGCACTGTGGCTGATCCTTTGGGGATCTGAAGAACATTCTGTATAGTAAGTAGAGTTTTAAATAACTTCTCAGTTTACCGGACCTATTTGCTGGCTGGAAGCCAGAGACTGGGATGCAATAAAGGTGGTTGTGTGATTTCCTTTTTTTTTTTTATTAAAGCTTCCTGATCCATCACGCTGGTTATCAAGAGCACAGTGTGACACTGGTTGGTGGTTAACATTGTAGTTAGATTCACCAATTTTGGGAGAATCTACTCTCCTTTTTGCAGCCTGCCCTGGGCATTTTCATTGTGAACTACCCTAGGCACCTCAAGTCACACCAGGTATATACTGTACCAAATTAATCTTTTGGACTTTGACTTGTGGAGTAGAGAAGCATGGAGCTGCTCTAACATCTACCAGCTCGCAGTGACACCTAAGGGACTATATACCATCTGGAAATTGCTAGAGGGCATTGTACTCGGCCATGCCCCCTCCACATCCTTGCACTGGGGGCTGTAGGGAGGGAGGCAGAGGAACCAGCTCCCTGCCTGTTGGGAACTACCTCATGCCAGGGAAATTTCCAGGTAGGAGTGTGTGGCCAGTCTCAGCACATTCCACGTGGCCTGCACAGGGCAAAGGGATCAGAGCATGGCAGAATATCTGCCTCAAAGTATATTCAGTCATAAATAAGACACAAAGGACCATAAATGCATACAAGAGAAAACCAAACACTATATAGCAAGCATACACGGATAAGACACCACTGAAACTGAAAACTCACCACAGGATATTGTAAAGGAGACTTGCAGTGACACCTGAATACTTAGTTTCATCACTGGAGGCCTGAGGACAATCCCACTGAAGTCAGTGTGAGGGTGTGTGGGGGTCCTTCTATGGACTTAACTGGTTTTATATGAATCCCTAGGAGAGGAATGTGTTCAGTGTGGCTAAAGTCCTGCAGTCCTTACTCAGCAAACTCTTACTGCAGTAAATTTTTTTAGTTAATGGGATTTTTTTGCCCGTCACACATAACCTTAATGGTGAGCTCAGCCACGCTGAAGCACCCTACGTTTGCAAATGAACAGGCTACATGACAGTCAGATGCGTGTCTACCTGCTGATACAGGCGAGCATGAGGTCATCTCTGAGGTTCTGTGTGACATGGAGTTGGACGAAGATGGGGATAGATACGATCTTTTTGAAGTGGTGGAGATGGCAGTGTCCCCCTTTTGGAGTGCATTAGTACTGTAAATGATGGGACAGTGGTGAGGAAAGCTGAAGACTTCTTTAAACTTGTTATTTCTATGCTTTCAAGGATTCGGGTGGGACCTGATATATCCCTAACGGTCACTAAATAAGGTTTTTTTTGTGTTAATTCATAAATGTTTAAGTATTCCAGGAATTTGTAGTTACTGTTTTGCAGCCCAAACGTGTCCCCTCCTTACTCAGCCTAACATCTGCAGAAGCGAATCAATATATTACCAATATCGCCCAAGTGACTTTACTTAATATAAACAGAATGGCAGAACAGTTCCACTTCCTACACTGTCAACAGTAAGAATACAATACACCAAAGGAGAAAGAGGATGTTAGTACCTTCTAAAATGTAGATACACTCCTGGTTTGGTGGGTACAAATTAGGATAGTTTGGTGAAGCAAAATGGCCTCCATTGCTTGTCCGAACCCAGTTGTCACACTGGGTAGATGGTACGTGGTTCACTCCAATATTCTGACCACCTTTAAAAAGAAAAATCACACTTGTATACTACAAGTAGAGAGAATTTAACAACAAAAACCATCCACTTGGAACAGTATATCTTAGGGTGTGGCACTAACTGTCAGACGGAAGAGACAGCTGGTGCTACCTGCAGATCCTCTTATCATACTAGCCAGCTGTCCCTATTTAGCAAAGGGATTTTATTTCTGTAAAAAGCACATTATAGTTTAATAGCATGACATATCCTGCCCACTATTTTGGAAATTCAAATCTGCATAGTTACTACTGAGGAGTAGCAGGGAACCTGTGATGCGAGTTAGAATCTTGAGTACGTTGTTCTTTTCAAGTCAGTCATTGTGGCATGCAATACTGCTATACCCCTTTACAGTGCACTAAACTGCTACAGAAAAAAACAACAAAAAAAAACCACTCAACATTACCGCTCAGTTTTCTTCCCCATTCATATGCAAGTTTGACCCATTGAAGTTCAAGGGCAAGGCTTGGCAGGACTGGACACTTGATTTCTCTGTTCACGTTACTGCTGTTGGCCTGATTCAGGAATGCACTCAAGCACATTCACTTGAATTAAGACCTTCATTTATAGTATGTGGTTCATTACAATATTTACAATGTCGAAAATAGTTATTGCTAAACATGGCAGTGTTAATAATAAATTAATAATTACAAGAAGAAGTAATATTGCACTAGTGTCGAGAGGCCCTAGTCTGGAACAGGGATCTGTATAGACAGAGAAAACTATGATCCCTGCCCTGAGGTTAATTGGTTTGATAAATTAAGATACCATACCAGATCACTCCCTGGAGCTATGCAGAGGGGGCCCCTCCAGGCACAGATTTCCCTGCCACCTCTCTACCATCTTAACACTGGATATCCCTTGGTGGAGTTTAAGATCTGCAGGCTTTGAAAGGGGAGTGCAGGACAACTGGGTTTCTGCTAGATTCTCCCATTCTCACAGGGGAAGCAACCATAATGTACTTATGCAACTTTCCCTTATACACTGGAGAACTGGGCTTTTGAGGGATTCCATGGTGAAAGGAGTTCCTAGCAGCCTCTAATGGGTCCCTCCAAAATACACAAGAATCTTGGGAGAATTCTGGAGCCTGAAGGTTGGGACCCTTAGTCTCATCTGCAGAAGAAGTCAAAAGAAATTCTGCAAGTGTCAACTCAAGGAATTCTCTCTCTCCTATGCAGGTTATTCCAACCTAAGGGAGAAACTGGCTTGTAAAGCCATTTGCCTCTTCCCTATCCCCAAATGGGGACTGTCTCCTAACATTCTGGGGGAATGCTGGCATATTAAAAAAATTTGAAAGGCTTGCTGACATACACAGAAAATGGAGGGCTCTCTACTGTTTTGTTCTACCTATAAGGACTGAACTGATCTGGATATGAAAAAGACAGTTGGTTATTTACAGTTAACTATTTTTTATTTGCAATAAGAATTGTATTCATTTGGCAAAATGAAATGCAATAAATAAGGAAAAATATATATAAAAACAGAAGTAAATCTTACAAAGTACTATTAGTGTAAGTGAAATATCCTAACAAGAAAGCATTTCTGATTTACCATATCTACCCAGCTTACTTTATTTAAAATTACAAAAAACCAAATTTCTTTTAAAGAAAATCTTGTCAATACTGTACCTTGTGTCTTCTGTGCCACAGCAATCCCTTCCACTACAAGTATTGTTATTAACAACACTGGTGAGAGAAACAGAACAGGTAAGACATCAATAATGGAAGCAGAAACCAGAGGTCTTTTTCTGCAGCCCTTACTCAGGCAACACCTAAATGAATCCAAATCACCAGTCAAAATACACATACCGGTATATTAAAAGCAAATCAGTTATTTTAATTCCTAGGATACTTAGTGCTTGTGAAAAGTGCTGGATTTACAGTCCTGAAGATAGAGGACTTTTTGACCCAAAGAAGCTACTCAACATTCAGGGCCCTAGGTATGTTCTAGATAGAAGTAGAAATTGAAAGCATCTGGTATTTTCTTTGACAAAATCTTATTTACAAGGAATGCAAAAAAATCCTGCTCCTCCGAATGCAGGAGGAATCAAGAACAAAAGAAGCAGTTTCTTAGCTCACAAACCCCAAGCCTCTGTTGCCAACATCAGACCCAAAGTGCTGTCTAGCTTTCCCAGGGTCACTGTGCATACAGGCTACTGCTTGGCCTTCTTGCCTATCTCTGTTCTGAGTTTGTGTTTTCTCAAACCCTGCCCCTCCACACGCCCGCTATTCACAATGCCCTGTGGCTATGGGCGAGTTTCCGGGCAGACTCTAAGGGCATGTCTACATTGCAAAGAAAAACCTGTAGCACCAACTCTCAGAGCCCAGCTCAATTGAACTGGGCTTTGCTGTTTTTAGCCCCACAGCCATGTAGATATTCCCACTCAGGTTGGCGCTTGGGCTCAGACACCCATCACCCTCAGCAGATTTCAGAGCCCAGGCTTCAGCCTGAGTGGGAACGTCTACATTGCTTTTTTTAGCCCTGCAGCTCATGAGCCCAAGTCAATTGACCCTGGCTCCAAGATTCAGTGCCCCAGTTTTTCTTTGATGTGTACACATAGCCTAATAGGCCTTTTTTCAGATGTGGCCCCCTACCTGTCTCTTACAATTATCTTAAATTAAGTGCTCATTTGCTCATTCACAGTTTGAACAAGGTTTTACACAGTTCATAACAATAGTTACAGCCCAGCTAACAGTAGTTTAGGCTTCTCCATGTGGCTTTGCCAATGTATCTCATTACGAAGCTAGAGAACCACCTTTAGGAGCGAGAGGGTAGCTTAGTTTCTATGTCCATTCAAACCTCACTTCTTGCTGAGACTTCCAATACGGGTATCAGTTGTGGTGGCAGACTGACGAGTCCTTTAGGAATTGGACAAAGCCTATCAAATCGTACATCCTGATTGTGTTACAGAATTGTACTTTTACAAGGAATTATTGTAACTCGCAGCAGTGCCTCAGATACACACTTACTGACCTGTAAAAAGCAACAGAGGGTCCTGTGGCACCTTTAAGACTAAGGGAAGTATTGGGAGCATAAGCTTTCGTGGGTAAGAACCTCACTTCTTCAGATGCAAGTAATGGAAATCTCCAGAGGCAGGTATAAATCAGTATGGAGATAACGAGGTTAGTTCAATCAGGGAGGGTGAGGTGCTCTGCTAGCAGTTGAGGTGTGAACACCAAGGGAGGAGAAACTGCTTCTGTAGTTGGATAGCCATTCAGAGTCTTTGTTTAATCCTGATCTGATGGTGTCAAATTTGCAAATGAACTGGAGCTCAGCAGTTTCTCTTTGGAGTCTGGTCCTGAAGTTTTTTTGCTGTAATATGGCTACCTTTACATCTGCTATTGTGTGGCCAGGGAGATTGAAGTGTTCTCCTACAGGTTTTTGTATATTGCCATTCCTGATATCTGATTTGTGTCCATTTATCCTCTTGCGTAGTGACTGTCCAGTTTGGCCAATGTACATAGCAGAGGGGCATTGCTGGCATATATAACATTGGTGGACATGCAGGTGAATGAGCCGGTGATGTTGTAGCTGATCTGGTTAGGTCCTGTGATGGTGTTGCTGGTGTAGATATGTGGGCAGAGTTGGCATCGAGGTTTGTTGCATGGGTTGGTTCCTGAGTTAGAGTTGTTATGGTGCGGTGCGTGGTTGCTGGTGAGAATATGCTTAAGGTTGGCGGGTTGTCTGTGGGCGAGGACTGGCCTGCCTCCCAAGGTCTGTGAAAGTGAGGGATCATTGTCCAGGATGGGTTGTAGATCACTGACGATGCGTTGGAGAGGTTTAAGCTGAGGACTGTAGGTGATGGCCAGTGGAGTTCTGTTGGTTTCTTTTTGGGGCCTGTCTTGTAGCAGGAGGCTTCTGGGTACACGTCTGGCTCTGTTGATTTGGTTCTTTATTTCCTTGTGTGGGTATCGTAGTTTTGAGAATGCTTGGTGAAGATCTTGTAGGTGTTGGTCTCTGTCTGAGGGGTTGGAGCAGATGCGATTGTACCTCAGTGCTTGGCTGTAGACAATGGATCGTGTGGTGTGTCTGGGGTGGAAGCTGGAGGCATGAAGGTAGGCGTAGCGGTCGGTGGGTTTTCGGTATAGGGTGGTGTTAACGTGGCCATCGCTTATTTGTACAGTGGTGTCTAGGAAGTGGACCTCCCGTGTAGATTGGTCCAGGCTGAGGTTGATGGTGGGGTGGAAGCTGTTGAAATCATGGTGGAATTCTTCCAGGGTCTCCTTCCCATGGGTCCAGATGATTAAGATGTCATCAATGTAGCGTAGGTAGAGAAGGGGCGTGAGTGGACGAGAGCTGAGGAAGCGTTGTTCCAGGTCAGCCATAAAAATGTTGGCATATTGTGGGGCCATGCGGGTGCCCATAGCGGTGCCACTGGTCTGGAGGTATATATTGTCACCCAATTTGAAATAATTGTGCGTGAGGATAAAGTCACAGAGCTCAGCAATAAGTTGTGCTGTGTCATCATCAGCGATACTGTTCCTGACAGCTTGTATTCCATCTGTGTGTGGGATGTTTGTGTAGAGAGCCTCTACATCCATGGTGGCTAGGATGGTGTTTTCTGGGAGGTCACCAATGCATTGTAGTTTTCTCAGGAAATCTGTGGTGTCACGGAGATAGCTGGGAGTGCTGGTGGCGTAGGGTCTGAGTAGGGAGTCCACATATCCAGACAGTCCTTCAGTGAGAGTGCCAATGCCCGAGATGATGGGGCGTCCAGGATTGTGGATCTTGGGTAGTAGATAGAATAACCCCGGTCGGGGCTCTAAGGGTGTGTTGATTTGTTCCTGTGTTAGTGTAGGGAGTGTCCTGAGTAGATGGTGCAGTTTCTTAGTGTATTCCTCAGTGGGATCTGAGGAAAGTGGCCTGTAGAATTTGGTATTGGAGAGTTGTCTGGCCGCCTCCTTCTGGTAGTCAGACCTGTTCATGATGACAACAGCACCTCCTTTATCAGCCTCTTTGATGATAATGTCAGGGTGGTTTCTGAGGCTGTGGATGGCATTGCGTTCTGCACGACTTAGGTTATGAGGCAAGTGATGTTGTTTTTCCACAATTTCTGCCTGTGCACGTCGGCGGAAGCATTCTATGTATAGGTCCAGACTGTCATTTCGACCCTCAGGAGGAGTCCATGTGGAGTTCTTCTTCCTGTGTTGTTGGTGGGAGGGTATCTGTGTATCAGTGCGCTGTTCAGTGTTATCTTGAAAGTATTCTTTGAGTCGGAGGCGGCGAAAGTAGGCTTCCAGATCACCGCAGAACTGTATCATGTTCGTGGGGGTGCTGGGGCAAAAAGAGAGTCCCCAAGATAGGACAGACTCTTCTGCTGGGTTGAGTGTGTAGCTGGATAAATTGACGATATTGCTGGGTGGATAGCAGATGTAAAGGTAGCCATATTACAGCAAAAAAACTTCAGGACCAGACTCCAAAGAGAAACTGCTGAGCTCCAGTTCATTTGCAAATTTGACACCATCAGATCAGGATTAAACAAAGACTGTGAATGGCTATCCAACTACAGAAGCAGTTTCTCCTCCCTTGGTGTTCACACCTCAACTGCTAGCAGAGCACCTCACCCTCCCTGATTGAACTAACCTCGTTATCTCCATACTGATTTATACCTGCCTCTGGAGATTTCCATTACTTGCATCTGAAGAAGTGAGGTTCTTACCCACGAAAGCTTATGCTCCCAATACTTCCCTTAGTCTTAAAGGTGCCACAGGACCCTCTGTTGCTTTTTACAGATTCAGACTAACACGGCTACCCCTCTGATACTTACTGACCTGGTTTATATAAACCTATTTAACATGCCCACATACATTTCTCTCTCTAGTCACTGCAGTACTATTGCATTGCTGATACTAATACCACAGGTCCTTGAACAGGTCTTTATGGGAGCAGCAATCACCTCTGGAGTAGTGCCCTACCAATTTCTTTTTGAAAATGGGAACAGTATACGTTTTTAATGTACAAGAGATATTTTGTAAAATTAAATGGTCTTTGCATTGCATGACATTTTTGTTTCTGAAACAGGAGCCTTACTATTTCAGCATTGCACTTTGTACATCAGAAAACTCCATGTATGGACAATTAAGAGACAGCAGTAGCTCCCAAGAAAGTAATCAGCAATGTACAAGAAATTGCACAGACTGGTAACTGAAGGGACTCGAGCAGCATTGTGTCACTGTGTTTGGAGGACTGATTGCAATGATGCCACTATAAGGGCAGCCATTTCTGTCTAAACTAGCATTACAGTAATGATGCACAATACAGTGGTACAGAATCTTACTCTGGATGGGTGCAATTGCTAGAGCTCCCAACCTTTATGCGCCACTGCAAGCACTCATGTATGCTAATAAGTTGTGTTACTAGTGTGGCAGATGCTTGCACCATCAGCCTTTTCAAGTATAGGCTTGTTCGATGTTCTCTATTTGTATAGCCCCCTCCCACAAATACAACTATCAGATGAGGTCACCTTTGCTCCTCAAATTGCTTGCCTGTGGTCTTTAGGCTTTTCCCATGCATCATGTGAGTTGCAGTATGAGCATCAACAGCACCTATGGAGAAAGGATTCTAATCCAGGCCTCTGACTGAGGCCTGAATGGGGCTTTGGCCTCAGAGTTGGGGGGCGGTCTGGAGCTTAATGATCATTTACCTCACCTGGGACAACTCATAGTGGAATATTCCGAAACATATTCATGGGCCGCAAGAACCTTAAGTAAAACCAAGTATATTAGAAAAAGTGAGGGGAAACTATGCCAACCAATTAAAATGTTTAAAAAAAAAGTAGAATAATCTTTGGGCATGCATACAATAGAAATTTTTGCCATCACAAGTTACATCAGCTTAAAATCGCTGCCGTTAGTATATCACTTGTGCATGTGCATACTTAACTCCTCGTGTCAGCACTGTGCGCACTCACCAGGAGTGCTTGTGTCGATGAACAGTGCAGTGCATGGATACGTATCTAAGCATGCAATTCAGCACACTGTCTTTTGGGAAGTTTTGGCAATGCATGGTGGGGCAGAAACGAGTCACACGGTGACCGGGAGCAAGGGGTCAGTTTCACAGCATGTAACTTTCACCATCCCAAAACGTCATCTATATCTCATGATTTTTCCCTCTTTTTTAAAAATCCCAAACACCTGCATGACCATGCTTGCTGTTGGCCATCTATGATGGAAGCGTAGAGCCTGCACAGCTCTGCGTTAATGTCACGAGCATTGCAAGCACAAGATGCATGATCCTCTAGTATTTGCAGAGCTGCAAGAACAACAGAACTGGGGGGTGGGGGGGGGAACATGACAATTTCATGGAAGACAGATGGCTGTGGGACATAGGGAGAACCAATCAATTCAAAGTTGGCAGTGGTGTTTCTGGAGCAACAGCAGGTGGTAGAGTGCTGCTTCTGGGCCCAAGAAGCAAGCACTGACTGGTGGGATTGCATCATAATACAGGCTTTGAACTTTCCGATGTGTAAAGCCACACTCCTGGATGCATGTGCCAAGCTCACTCCAGCCCTCCCGCACAAGGACATCAGAATGAGAGTGACAGTGGAGAAGCGACTGAAAATCCCACTGTTGAAACTCGCAACACTGGATTGCTACCAGTCAGTGGGAAATCGTTTTGGAGTTGGAAAATCCACATGGGGGTCAGTGTCATGCAAGTGTGCAGGGCCAGAATTCGTCTCCTGATCCATAGGATTGAGATTCTCAGCAACATGCAGGACAGAGTGGATGGCTTTGCAGCAGTGGAGTTCCTGAATTGCAACAGGGCAATAAATGGCACTCATATCCTTATTTTGACACCACACCACCTTGCCACAGAGTGCCATCAACAGGAAGGGCTACTTTTCTATGGTTATGCAAGCGCTGGTGGATCACCAGGGATGCTTCACCAGCATCAATATTGGTCGGTATGGGATGGTGCATGACGCTCACATGTTTAAGAACACAGGACTGCTCAGAAAGCTACCAAGCAAGGACTCGCTTTCCCGACCAGTGGATTACCATTGGCAATGTTGAAATGTTAATAGCAAACCTGGGGGAGCCAGCCTACCCCTCGGTGCCCTGGCTCACGAAGCAGTACCACAGCCACCCTGACAGCATCAAGTAAAGATTTAACTACTGGCTCAGCAAATGCAGAATGACAGTTAAATGCACTTTCAGCAAACTGAAGAAATCCTTACATTGTTTAAGATTGAATCTCAGTGAAAAAAAACATCCCAATGGTTCTAGCTGCCTGCTGTGTCCTGCATAATATCTGTGACGCAAAGGGGAAAAGTGCCACCTGGGTGGAGGTGGAGTGGCTGTCTGCTGAGTTTGAGCAGCCAGATACAAGGGCTACTAGGAGAGCTATATTTGGTTGGGGAGGCTTTGAAAGAGCCCTTTAACAGTGAGTTACAGTAATTCATTGTGGTGGATTGTGCTCTACCTGTCCCTGCGGTTTGATGACTTGTTAGGAATTGTGTGGTTCGTGGTGCATATCTATGAATATAACAGTATCAAGGCATCTATTAATTTTTATTATGTACATTTATATTGTATTTGTTACAGATCCTATAATAATTAATCAGAGGGTGCTTTCAGTACTGCTAGGCATTCTGCAGCATATGTTGGGAATGAATAAAGATTAATTATTTTCCAAACAATACAATTTTATTGAGTAACAAAAACACTGCAAAAATATTCTGTGCAAGTTAAAAGCAAATACATTAAAAAAAACACTTAATAATAAATGTATGGAACAGAGCTAAAGGTGGTGAAGGAACATTCATGTCCATTTTAGACACATACACACAGATCTGTGAGAGCCATGGTTGTGGTATGTGAAGTCAGTATAGTCACAACAAAAAGTAAAACTTAAGATTTAGAACTTCATTCCCTTGCTCCCTAAAGTTTTAAATAAGACATGTTCATCGACACTTCTATGACTATAGGGCAATGGTACTGAATACTGGCACCATTTTCCACAGGCGATAGAGATTTTAGCTGATATCTTACTCGAGGATGACAAAGGCACAGAGAGCACAGCTACTACTGGCTTCCAGAAGGCACTTGGGTCCATACATTGCTAGCCTGTTTACTGCAATGTTGCCCGCCAAACTTATCACCAACTGGCATGGGAAAGCATCCCACTGTGGAGAGAGAATAAGGTAGCCATCCATAGAAGCCTAAGGGAGAGGATTGCAGAGTACCTCCATGAAAGTTTCATCGAGATCTCTCAGGAGGATTCAAGAGACATCCCTGTGTACATAAACAAACAGCTCCGCATGGCTCTCCCCTCTAACTGTAGAGGGGATTGAGAAGCAGATAAAAGCCTCTCTCTCTCTTTGTTGTGCTGCTACCTCTTCTAGTATGAGTAAATTAATGAAAAGTCGATAGCTGTGTCCTGTTAAGTTGGGGGTTCCATCAGTATCATTGTAACAGGAAATACCTTTACATGCTTACCTACATCAGGCTCACCCATGGCTCAACTGCTGGGACTGACTCCTGGCTTGCAGCATACTTGGACCCCCGTTTCATGCACCCCCATCTTCGTGCTCACTGTTCACAGCAGGGGCCTGTGACTCGGGCTCCTCAGAGGTATCCACACACTGAATATGGCATGCAGATCTTTGTAAAAAGTGACAAGTCAGCAGCTCGGCACCATATCTACTTGGTGTCCCTGGCCTTCTGATATGCATGCCACAGTTCCTTCACTTCCATGCGTTGCATCCTTCCCCGTATCCCCTATGCAATTTGCTCGTAGATATCCACATTTCTGTGGCTGGCCCGTAGCCGTGCCGGCACAGCCTCTTCTCCCCACAGGCCCAGGAGATCTAATATCTACTCCAGACCAGAGCACGTCTGGCGCATGTAGCTGGCATGGTCAGCTGGGCAGTTTTGCGCAACAATGGAAGGCTTCTAAGATGTGCTCTCCAAGCTTGGCAATCTGGAAAAGGCATTTCAAAAATTCACAGGGTTTTAAAGGGGGGAGAGGAGGGCTTCCAGTATCCATGACCCCTCGGCAGTAGAGTTCACAACTGTGACCAGAGCAGTCAGAGTCAAGCACTGTGGGACAGCTGCTGGAGGACTGTTAGGGTCAAAGTAGGTAACGCAGAGTCTACCCTTGCGCTACATCAACCTCAGTACATCAACCATGGCTCAATGCCGCTTGAAGAGGTGGTGTTACTGTGTCGCTGTAATGGGGCACTTACATCAGTGGGAGACAAATTTAAGCACAGACATGTGCACAACTAGGTCGACGCAAAGCAGCTTATGTCAAACTACCTTTGTAGCACAGACCAGGCCTCAGTCCTAACCCTGTGTAGTAGCTCAGCCAACCGAGGCATAATCTCGCCATTGAAGAACAGTGAATTGCATTTACTCCGAAGTCTGTCATCTTTCATGAGGCTCTCCCCACCACCTTCCTGTCAGCATACCAGCAGCTCAGTGGCTCACACTGAATCAGCCTTTTCCCCCTTTGTGATTCCCCCCACATTGTTTTCTACACAGCTGCCAGTTATAAGCTTTGAGCTCTTAGACATGGTCAGGGGTGGGCTTGCATTGGCATGTGAGCTAGGGGGTCCTAGATCGTATTCACACAGATACCACTATAATGTTTGCAGAGGTGCATTATCTTGGGCATCACTGTAATCTGTCCCCAAGCCTGATTATAGGTTCTGACTTTATTCAGGGTTATATGCATCTCTGCTCTCCATCTCCTTTCACTTCCCATAATAACTTACATATACAGGTATCTGCCTTTCCTCACAGACAACAGTTTTCTCCCCTGCTGGGCTGGATCGTTACTGTGTAGCCTTTTGTGTCCCAATTGATTTATGAATCTTTCAAACGAGGGTAACATTCCTAGAGGCATCTCTGCCTCCCCTGGATTAGTTCAGACAACAGGACAGACTCGTCCATAGCCTTCAAATCCCCATGTGTACAGTGATACCATATTTTCATTAATACGAATCTATAACAAATATAATTTCCCAACAGACGGTATCCCATCTGTTACAGATGGTAACAGCCCTTGATCACAACTCATCTGCCTTAGACTTGGAAGAGGCATTACAGGGAAGAAAGAGTCTAGAGCCCATTACTGGTCCCCAGAGCCAAGTTTTTCCACTAGTTAATTATTTAAAAAAAATTAAACTCTCTCACAAAAAAAGCTATATTTTTGACATCTTTGTTTTCAGAGTCTAAGTTGTTGATTTAATGATATTTATGATCTCTTGTACAGGACAAATTCCATTCTATTTTCATATTCCTTGGGTCTTTTTTTGATATCTTTTTAAATTGTGAAACTCAAGAACATGTAAATGCTCTACAGAGAGACTAATGATAATGCAGATTTTTGTTCCAGACATATATTTGAACTCTAATCTGTTACAATTTTTCTCCACAAAGCAGCTTGATAACTATTATAAAATTATCTTGATTTTGATATGTTCTCTCCTATATTGTCTTTAGGAACAGGAATGCTAAACTGAACTTGGCTTGTATCTCTGTATTAAGTGTAGTTCCACAATTCCATGTTAATAATGTATCCATGTTGTGCTACTGAATTTATGGTCTCCTCTAAAAGATGCAGCATGTCTGAGCTTCTGCTGGATAAGTTTGCAGCAATCTCAGAGAAATCAATTTACCCCAGTTTTTATAGCTTTGTACTGCTTCCTACAATGCAAAAATTGGACAGAGTTTTTTCACACTGAATGAATCACACATAATTAGAAAAATATAGACTTTTCATAATTTAATTCAGTATTTCAGACAGCCAGTTTCTCTCTTTTTAGGTACAGATATCTACTATGGCTGTCACTTATTATATGCCTTTCCTCCAGCCTTTAAAAAAGAATCAGTGGGTGTCAATGTTTATTTCAGTGGTACTTGCTCAGTGCCTCACTTGCATTCTGAATGAAGACAAAACCAGGCTCTATATTTCAGTGCCACTATCCAGCAATTCCCCTTCTTTAAAGGGTGCTGTTACAGAAACAAACCTCCTGGAGGATTTAAAAAAAATCTGATTGGTTTTCACTACAGTTCATGCTGATTCTATAAATAGTTGACAGCTCTGTGTGCATGTGCGTGTAAGAGAACAGGGCACATATCCTGCAGAACAGCATGAATAAGTAGCAGATAAGTAGGCAATTACAGCAGAAAAGTGGGTTAGACCAGCGGTTTTCAAACTTTTTGAGCTGAGCCCCCTCTCTGAGTTACAATTTTTGGTTGTGTCCCATGCCCCCCGGAACCCATTCAATTCATTCCTTATCCCTCCTTCTTTCTTACTTCCTTCCTCTTTACCCCTATTCCTTTCATCTCTTGCTATCAGGGACTCTCAGTCCTTGCAGATGTTTACAAGGCATCCTTTCACTGTTCCTCCTACCTCTGGTAATAATATGATAAGGGAGAAAGAGCCTCAGAGATGGGACCATATCAGCAGCTGTGAAGACCCAGTTATCTCAGGCAGCAGTTCTCAACTGGGGGTCCACGAGCTGGTTTCAGGGAGTCTGCAAAGCAGGGTCAGTGTTAGACTGGCTGGGGCCCAAGGCAGAAGCCCCTAGCGCTGCCCCCTAACCTGCAGGACAGAAGCCCCAAACCCCCCAACCTCCCTGCACTGTGCCCTGGAGTTTTTATAGCATGTTGGAGGGGCTTCAAAGAAAAACATTGAGAACCCCTGTTTTATGGTATGGCTACCACAGAGGTGGAGAAGCTATGAAGGATAGCTGTCTGGCTGGAAGTGGGGTGAGTCAATGGGTGCACAAGATTTGAAAGAACAAAATCATCCAGGACCTATTTCAACCCTCCATGGTTTGCAATGTCACCTCCAGGAAGCCATATTTTGTGCACCGTTGATGTGTTTTTCTGATAACATAGGAATTATATGTTCCAAAGCCTCTCCATCTTCTGACAGTCTTGTCAGACCTCAAATGCTAATCAAGACTGTGCCAATCAGTACATGGATGGGGGGGTTCCACTAGAGAAAATCCAAGCTGCTGCTGGAAGGGGCATTGGTGCGGTAGGTAGTGCTGAACTAGTCTCCCAGTATGGCATTTAGGGCTCAGAGCCACCATTTGGAGAAGATCTAAAGAGGTCCTGACTACTTGCATTAAAGGTCTCACGGTATCTTCAAAAACAAGGGAGTTAAATTCCAGTTGATCCAAGATAACAGAATTAAGTCATTCCACTGTATCTGACTGAAGTGCCCTGCTTTTATAATGCGACATAGGTTAAAAAGGAAGCAAAGAATCCTGCTATTACCCAGAGTTGCTGTGCACCAGAAAGAGCTGCATTTCAGTGGGAGTGCCAAATGAATTCGCTACAGTGTAGAATCCCCAATTCCACACGGACGCACACTCTGCAAGGGAGTAACTGTCTACAAATACTGGGTATGTGGGGCTAGTGCAGATGATTAGTCTCATGCCACACTAATTCAAGACCACATTGTACAGATCAAGGATTTGGTTTGTTTGTTTGTTTTAAAAAGAGGGTCAAGGTTGGTTGCGGGAGACTTATTAGAAGAAACTGGGGGATGGGAGGCAGCTGCTTTAGGGCATGCTTCCCTGATTACTGACTAAAGTTGGTAGGGTTAAGCTCAGGAAAGTTAATGCTACTTTGAAACAGCATCAGTTCTGTTCCATGATGTGTAAAACCCAAACGAGGCTGCTGGGGAACCAATGGCAGTATCGCTACTGAGCCAGCCACACTTCCAGTGGGGAAGAGATGACTGCAAAGGCACTTCCATTGTGCATGGATCTGGCATTTGCTCCAAATCTCAGTTCCCTGGTGGTGAAAGGCCATAGTGCCTGCTCATTCTACAGCAGGAATCATACTATTACCAAAGTAAGAGATTGCACAAATTCAAAATAAAAGCTCACAGCCCTTTTTTATTTTCCTAGCATCACTACTTTTCCTTTTTTTCCTCTCCCCCCTGACTTTGCATGGAATAATTTAGCCACCATAGCTTTGGGATTCTTCAGCAGAGAAGGCATTATGATATACATTTTTATTCATTATTACTACTCAGTTTTTTAACAGGCCCGTGTTGTGTTATAGGCCTGTGCTGTGTTATCAAAATATTCATCTGAAACAATTTAAAAAATGCATTGTTACGGGGTGGAGGAATGGCTTCTTTTTTGGCACTTTGTTGAATCATTTTAGAGAATGTGTAAGAGATGAACAATAAAATACTCCTTTCTTTATTGAAGTACAGAGAGTTCAAGTCACATTTTTATTTTTATTATACAAAGAGGCCAGATGCTTGTAAGTAACTCAGTTTTGCTCTAAAATAGATTGCAAGAACAAACTGAGTACCAAAGTACTATGCTTAAAGAGATACGAGTGCATTGGGCACTTGATTTGACATATGCCCGTACCTATCTGGCGAGAAACATCCTCCTGATTCTATAGGCACAGTTCCGCACTCCCATCTGCTGCATGGCATATCTCACCTCTGCTCTTTCTGTGTGCTCTGGGGATCTGCACATACAGAGCCAGCAAAGAGCAGAGATAAGAATCTGCCATGTGGCTCTGAGAACAGAATCTTACATCAATGATGTCAATGGGGGATCTGCACATGCAGGGAAATCTGAATATCAATTTTGAGAGCAGACCTGAGAAACAGTATGGAAAAATTCTATTTTTAAAAGGAACACTTGGTCACTTAAAGAATATTATACATATATACAGGTTTCAGAGTAGCAGCCGTGTTAATCTGTATCCGCAAAAAGAACAGGAGTACTTGTGGCACCTTAGAGACTAACAAATTTATTTGAGCATAAGCTTTCATGGGTTTTAGCCCACGAAAGCTTATGCTCAAATAAATTTGTTAGTCTCTAAGGTGCCACAAGTACTCCTGTTCTTTATACATATATAGTGGTAGTCAGGATCCTAGGGATAAGAATGATGCAGACACTGCCTACTTAAGGGTTCACTGTTATCTCCATGCTAGACCTTCTGTGCCAGGAAGTACCAGATATACATATAGCCCAGACACAATAATTGGTGACACACAGGTCATAGATGTTACAGAGAGCCTTGCCAGGAGGTCTGTTACTCTCTGACAGATACAGCAAAAAATAGCACATGCTTGATCCTAATGGAAACCACTTCTCCCCCTTTGGGAGCAAATCCTTTTGCATGTGCATAAATCTAGCTAATTTGTTCTGTGAAACTAACATTAATCCTAGCACGCTGGAACTGCTAAGAGGGCTACCATAGACAAATCAATGGATGTGTGCGCTATCTACATCCAACATTAATTTTAGCTGTTAACGTAGTGGGGACATTTGCTGTACTCTATCCCTTCTCCTCCTCATAGTAGCTCCTAGAAGCCCTAACCACCATCCATCCCCTGGTGCTATGCACTGTACAGATACCCAGTAAAACAGTCCCTACCCTGCAGAGCATACAGTCCAAACAGACAAGAGTCCAGGGGAAGGTAAACAGACACACTGTGGAGTTTGATGAACAGATATCCTAAACAGGGGGTCATCTCTTTTCCTTTCAGAAAGTTGGTCTGCACACAAATGGCCTGCTTCAGGCTGTGTCTAGCTCATGAAATGGACAAGTGGTAACATCTGGGTCAGTAAGAATTCCCACTCCATTGCTGTCTATTACTGGCATTCAGAGATATTTGTTAATGGATCAAAGGAATGTTGAACCACCGTTGCTGTTTAATCAGGCTCTCAAATCTACTGGTCGTGATGAAAATCACAGCAGGTTATCAGTTCTACCGCCTCATGATTACATTGATTCTTGTGGTTTACATAATGCGCAGTTTCCCCATTTTCTTGTGGTCTCACAGAGTATTGCAGACTGTTGAATGAGTAAGTGTCAAGAGCTGGTGGCTAGAGTTTACCCCATGAGCAGAGGCGTAGCGAGCGCCCTCCGTACCCTCCGACCGGAGGGGGCCCCCGCAAGGAAGGGGGCCCCTAAAAGTGGCAAAATAAATACCGCATTCCAGTTTCTGCATTGTAAGGGGCCCCGCCCGGACATATGTTCAGAGGGGGCCACCGTTCGGAGGGGGCCACGTTCTTTGTTGCTACGGCCCTGCCCATGAGTAAGTAGCTCTAGTGGTTTATATTGGTTTTCTATGGTGCACAGCTCTAAGTGGCAGAGGAATGACAGAATATGGTAGTAGTTGAGCAGGTGTGAACCAGGGGAAGATAAGTCTTTGCTGGTTTGTCAGTCACCTCTGCCTAGAGCTAGGGTGGGCAAAATACAGCCCGCAGGCTGGATCTGGCCCATCTAACATTTCTGTCTGGCCCAGCAGGCTCTTTGACTGCCCCCTCGCGATCTCCGGGCCGCTAAAAGTCCCACAGTGCAGCGGGGCACTCAGGCAGGCTGCCTACCCGGCGTGGCTCCACGCTGCTCCCGGAAGTGGCTGGCTGCATGTCTCTGCGTGCCCCTGGCAGGAGGAGGTAGCTCTGCGCGCTGCCCCCACCCCCAGCACCCTCCTCACAGCTCCCATTGGCCGGAAACCAGCCAATGGGAGCTGCAGGGGCAGTGCTTGCAGGGGCTGGCAGTGCACAGAGACCCACTGCCCCTCTCCCCCCTAAGGGGTGTGCAGAGCTGTGCCAGCAGCAACCACTGCCAGGAGTGGCGTGGGGCCCTAGCATGCAGGCAGCCTGCCTGCCTGAGCCCTGTTGCATTGCCGGCCAGGAACCGCCTGTGGTAAGCGCCTCCAGGCCAGAGCCTAAAGCTCGCACCCCCTCCTGCACCCCAACCCCCTGCACCAAACTCCCTCCCAGATCCCACATCCCTCCATTAATATAGCAGCAATGTGTGGCCCATGACGACTGTGACGTTGTGCAGTCTACATGGTTTTATAAAAACATGATAATAAGTGAATATAATGTAACTGGGATAGTTTTATAAAAAATTTGATAAGTGACTATAATGCAAATGGGATATGCTTTGTGCAAAAGGTCTCTTGTAAGGTATCATTACAAAGCTCATAATCTACTGAGTGTGATCATCCTATTTGTAGAAATGTACCACTCTTGTATCTAAAACTAGAAATATAAAATGTAACTCTGAGGGCCTATTGTAATTATGTAAAGTGTGGGCCATTAATGATGGTTTGGAATCTTGATGACTCCCATTGTCTGCAGATGGCTGTTTACCTGTGAGTCTCCCTGTATATGTGTGTGCTGGCAAGTGAGTAATGAAGTCTTGCAGTGACATGTGATCATGTCACCTGAACTGGAATCCATCTTTAACCTGGTGCTTTTCCAGTGGGGGTGGGTGAAAACCCAGAGGGACAAAGGGTTCCCGCCTTATGCAAAAGATATATAAAGGGGTGGAAGAGAACAGAGAAGGAGAGGAGCCATCATGGAGAAACCCCTAGCTAACACCTAAGCTGGAACAAGAGCTGTACCAGGGGAAAGAATTGTGCCCAGGCCTGGAAGGTGTCCAGTCTAAGAAAAACTTACTGAAGCATCTCTGAGGGTGAGATTATCTGTATTTAGTTTGATTAGGCATAGATTTGCGCATTTTATTTTATTTTGCTTGTGACTTACTTTGTTCTGTCTGTTACTACTTGGAACTACTTAAATCCTACTGTCTGTATTTAATAAAATCACTTTTTATTTAGTAACTTACTCAGAGTATGTATTAATACCTGGGGGAGCAAACAACTGTGCATATCTCTCTATCAGTGTTATAGAGGGCGAACAATTTATGAGTTTACTCTGCATAAGCTTTATGCAGGGTAAAACGGATTTATCTGGGTTTAGACCCCATTGGGAGTTGGGCATCTGAGTGCTAAAGACAAGCACACTACTGTACGCTGTTTTTGGGTAAACTTGCAGCTTTGGGACGGGTGATTCAGACCCTGAGTCTTTGTTAGAGCAGACTGGAGTGTCTGGCTCAGCAAAACAGGGTGCTGGAGTCCTGAGCTGGCAGGGAAAACAGAAGCAGGGGTAGTCTTTGCACATTAGGTGGCAGCTCCCAAGGGGGTTTCTGTGATCCAACCCGTCACAACGACTTACCAAAATTCGTGGCGTGGCCCCCCTGTGAAAGTTATGGCCCACCCCTGGCCTAGAGCATGCTAATCAAGTTGTCAGAGCTTTTTTTTAATTTTATTTTGCACTACAAAAGCTGTATATCAAAAGTGAGCTTCATCAGCTTAGAAAGCTGCTAACACCTTTCCAAAATGCCAACTTTGGCAAGAATAAGGCGTGCCAGTGGGATGTTTGAATGCACCCAGAGTTTTGTACAAACGTTGCAGTTACATGTCACTCCAGCTGTTTTCAGGACAATTCCTCTGAAGACTGCTATAGAGGCAAGTGGGAGCTCACTGAAAGCAAGTTAACTGGTTTCAGGGCGTAAATACAGTCTCCTAACCTCCTTTACTCAAAACCAGTGGCAGATCAAGCCGTGCCTGAATGGATAGGCTAATCCACATTTCTAATGGTCACCTTCAGTTTTACTGAAGAGGGCCAGCAAAATTTCTTACTCCCTCCTCCCCCAGAAATACACAAGCAACTGTAGGGTGCCTTGTTGTTTCAGTCAATCCAGGTCCTGTTTACCCTTGACACATCCCTGGGTACATCTACAAGCATATCCTCTGTTGGAAGGAGAAAAACATTCAGCTTCCAAACATGAGCTTCCCTTTGTGAATGCATTTTTGTTCATTGTTTCTTCAAGCTGCCTGTGGCAGCGGGCTGCTGGGAAGGCTGAATGTACATGATGTGCTGCCAAGGGACCCCCCAGAAAATTACTTGTTAAAATTCTGTCATCAAATTAAAGGTATGTTGGGATGGTTTCCTTGCTGTTGACAGAGTTTACCTGCTCTCTGGCTATTGCTAGAAAGGACTTATTCCTGGGATTCCTAAAAATACTTGTAAAGAGCGTGTTTGATTTACCATATAAAGCAGGAATAGAGCAGATTGAACCAAATGACAGGTATTTAAAGACTAACAGTGGCTTGGAGGAAGACATCTTTCTGTTCCCTCCTATTTGTATCCTCAGACTTTTTCTTTACTATCAATTTAGTCAGTATATTTTTCAGGAGGGGAAATACCCCCAACACACTTCCAGCAAAGTCCACATGAATACATTTGTTTGGCAAGTGCTGTTGCCTCACACCTTGTTTGAGAACACAAGTTTGGCTAAATGGAAAAATGAATGATTTTTCCCAGTCTCTAACTCCTGCTCTCCATGAGCAGACACTGGTCCTGGTTCCTGGGTTTTATCATAGATAAAGGAGGGAATTTTGTGATGGGCACTTATTAAAACATTGGTAGCCCCTCTCTGCCACATATCAGAGCAGGGACACTTAATACAGGGTCTGTCCTGTAAGAACCAGGAAATGGAGTGGAACATATAAATTGTCAAATAAATGGGGAAAACCCTTCACAAAAAAATATAGTTGCTTTTTTTGTTTAAATTTTCATTTTTTATTTTTATTTATTTTACCAGTTCCAATTAAGCTAGTCTTCAGATGTTAGGATATGAATAGTTGCTGGTAATACATTGAGACAGGCCACTTACATGGTATTCTATCTAATTCTACAGATGCTTAGAGAGGAGCAAATTGGTGGGAAGTTGCACTCCTCCATGCAGAGCAGCAGCAAGCTCATTTATAAGGCTCCCATCCCCACAGTATTTAGGGCACCATATATAAAAAGAGCATATTTTGTTCCAAGATGACACATGCAATTCAGGGTATGGTTATTTCCTTACATTAGATTATTCTGTAAATAAGATTTTGCAATTTCAGGAACAATTATACAGTTTTCAGTAGTAACTACTCCCAGAAAAGCACTCGATCTTCCACTGCACTGAGCCATGCAATTGTGATAGGTGAATATCAGACAGATGGAATGAGAAGCTGCATTTTTTAATCCTTCTGTAAAGTCTCTTTCCATAAAATAAATTGGGGAAAAGAGAAATAGAAAATCATGGCTTTTTCATTAGTTAAGTGATGATTTTGATTATATATTTCAAAATCTCCCTTAGCATCAATACTAGATCTTTCTCTGTTCTCATTACAATTGTGGGGGCATGGATCAGTGTTCATGTCGCACTCCCAGTCAGTTCCAACCTGGCCCAGGTTGGAAGCGAATAATCCCAACAGTGGACCAAATTCAGTTATGAATCCTGGTCACGTGCCACCTGAGGCACGTTGTGCATATGCTAAGAAGACTACAATTGTGCAACCGAGTCACACACTGAATTTCTATAAATATAAAAATGTTCAACAGTTTTGCTATACGATTTTTAAAGAGTGCCTGTGCAGTTTTAGGGAAATTAGTAAATCAAACAAACGTTTGATTAAGTTAAACTACTTTAAGAGAGAGCAATACCCTTCATATGCTTTTAAGCTTGTAAATGCATTAAATAACAAGAGTGCAAAATGATTACCACCAAGCACATGCAGGGACAAATAAAGCTGCTTTTGCAGCCCAATCCTGTAATTCATTCACATGTGAAACCTCCTGCTGAACTCAAAGGGAGCTGCTTGGTCCTCGGCATTTTTAAGCATTGCTGCGGAGATCATATGTAGTTCCCATTTTTTAAGTTAAAAATAAAGTTTTTGTAGCTTCTTGACTGCCCTCATTCTGAAATTTCCTTCATTTAACTTCATTGGGCCCTTGTAGTTCTTACTTTGGTTTATAATTGGACAAATAACAGCCTCTCTATTTTTAAATATTTTCTCTACTTAACTTCAGCATTATTGGCTCACTGTAGCACCTTTTGAATCTGAAAACAGCAAGGTGGGATTACCAGCCTTAAAGTGGAATAAAGCATTAATCTCTGGCTATGAATAATTAGGTACTAAAAATTATGCCATAATGCAAATGATGGGCTAGGAAGAATGGCAACGTTAATCACACTTATGTGATTTTAAGGTCCATGCTCTTGCAACCTGCCAGAGATGGAAGTTAAATACTGTGCATCTCTGGAAAACTGGGAATGCTGACTTTCAAGGGTTTTTTTTATTTGAGGGTTTTGTCTGCAGGGTGTGTGTGTGTGTGTGGTGGGGAGAGATGCATGGGCTGGACAAGGGAACAAAACCACCCTTTATCTGCTACATTTCAGAGAAAATAAGATGATGCACTAAAACTAAAGATAGATATATTTAGTTACAGGTTCTAAAGGATGAAGGAATCATGACCTTAATTATAAAAAGAGGCCTACGTCTCCCTCCTGAGAAATTCAAAAGAGTTGTAATATGCTATTTTAGAGTTTCCTGCACTTGACCAGCTATGTTCCACGTACGCATGTCAATCAAAATGGCTAGAGCAGAGCATTTGAAGATCTCATTGAGATATGGGGAGGGGAAAGCATGTCACTTTCTCAGGCTAGTAAAGTATATAGGTTCTCAGATAAAAATCCCATTGGGAATTGGAGTCTGGTTACTCACACAGAAGTAACGTGCATCACTAAGAAAACAGGTCAGCATTGGCTGGGCTCCACTTCAGCAAAGCCTGCAGTGGTCAAAACCTTAGCACTGTCCTGCTCCACCATTTCTTCCAATAAATATTGGCTATCACTTGGTGGAGCAAGGTGGGAGCAAATTAATACCAGCTGCCCCAATATACATAAGAATAATCTTCAAATATTTTACTCAGTATTGTGCGTAAGTATTGTGCATTAAAATCAGATTTGGGGGATGATCTAAGTCACAGTCTGCATTTCTGTGAGTGAAGGAAGTCCATACAGTAGCTCTGAGCAATCAGAAGATGATAAAAACTACAAACTGAATGATGGCCCTGATTCTCCCCTCACATTTGCAACCCAAAATACAAAATGTTCTGAAATGTTAGAGAGACTGATCTGCCACAGCAATACACTAAGATCTGATGGAAGATACTAGTAATTAATATATGTTCAAAGCAGGACTCTCCCTCAATTTCAACAGGAAGTTCTCTTGAAACAAACAAACAAAAACAAACAAACAAGATGGCATGATAGCCCAGTACTCTCACCAATGCAAGTAAGTATCTTGCAAGCTTCTAAAATCCCTTACAACATGCAACTTAAAATATTAAAGATTAATTTTAAAAGTGCTCATAATAGTTCACTTTTAAAATTAAAACGATGTGCCTGTTTATAGGAACCTCATTTTTAGATATAATAATCTGGCTATAGAAAACTTTCTTCTGGATAGGACAGAAGACAGCACATGATGGAATCAGAGGCTATTTCTGGAGTCAGGGATGAATGGTGTATTTAGAATTAAGCGCTCACTAACATTTCAACTCTTTATGCAGTTTATATATTTTAACTGAGCATATTCAAGTCACAGACACCAAATAAAAACTCACAAAAGAACCTGAAAAAGGTCTTAAGAAAATCTTATAACACAATCTACTGGAGACTCTGTAGTGTTTATAGAAGATCGTAGACACAGACATTTCTTAGGAGACAGTTTACACCCACACATACACAGTAAGCGCACCTACTCTACACAAGCAGGATTAATTGCACTTGGGGAGTATAATTCAAGAAGCGTTTATGCCAACTGTATTTTATGAATATAGCTGTCTTTCAGAGAGAATTAAAAAAAAGTCATAAAGATTTTAGATTGAACACGCCTTACCTGCCTTTGCGGTCTAGCAACAGCAAAAGAATGTTAATGTAATCATTAAAGAAAATACATTACATTAAGGACAAAACATATTTGCAATAAATATTTACCTAGATGTAGAGGGAAGTAAATGAGAAATAATTTAAATTTAGTTTGCCAAAACAACTCTGTAGTGTAAGAAAATGGACTGCATGTGATATGGATTCATTTTGGGTTTAAAATAGACTTCTTTGCAACTTTCATATCATAGATCATCACTACACAAGAGATACTGCTTTCCACCTGCAGTATCTGCCTTTGTGTTTTATCCTGTTTCAAGCAAGCAAACATTCCTAAACAGAATTTCCTAACAGAATGTTCTATCATTTAAACAAAGAATCAAAGGCTCCCTGATGGTTCAAATCAGCTATTGCTACAAAAGATACAGAATGCTGCAAATTATCTGAGAGGCAAAGTTAACTGTCAGGTCTGGCTTCATATGAAATAAACCTTCCTCCCCACTGCTGAGGTATATAAGTCATGTTATCACAGACAATGAGATGCTCAGATAAGGAGCCTGGTCTTAAACCTTTACCTCTGAACATGGAGGAAAGAAAGCCAAAACAAAGGTGGATCAGGAGGCAGACAGGACTGGGTAGTTTGTGACACTCTCTATTGATTGTGTGTGTGTTATTTTGCTAAAACCAGATCTTGCTCTGCCTAACAAGAATGATAAATACCTGACCAGAGCCATGCAGTGTGTTGGAGTGTTAGCAGAGCAACAGGAGTAGTTTAATGGGAAAAGGAG
This sequence comes from Emys orbicularis, assembly GCF_028017835.1. Taxonomy (NCBI): domain Eukaryota; kingdom Metazoa; phylum Chordata; order Testudines; family Emydidae; genus Emys; species Emys orbicularis. The sequence continues at coordinate 25,290,287 of NC_088696.1, forward strand.
GAATATGGAGTTCTTGATTTTCCTCAGAGCCATACTGTGCATTTCAGTAGCCACCAATACCATAACCCTCCTTCTGGTCATCCCCACACCCACCAAAATACAGGCAGCCAGCATCTGGCAGGGCTTCTGGATGTGTCCAGAGATGGTCCCTTGCCTCCCACTCCCTATCCTGTTCTCATATAGCCACATATTCAGAAGTGGGCACTCCTTTGGGGAGTCCAAGCTCAGACCGTGGGGTCCGATTTTCAGAGCTGTTGAGCACCCACAGCTGCCCACAGCTTCAGCCGGAACTGCAGGCACTCAGCACCCTGAAAAGCCAGGCTCTGGTGTTTCCCTCCGGCCCCGGGCCGGACACCCAACAGGAGCAATAGCCACTGGGCTGGGGGGTGCCCTGAGCGCTCAGCTCTCCGCCCACCTGGGCTCAGGACGAAGCCTCAGCCCAGCTAGTTCCCCCGCCCAAAGAGCAGACAGCTGGACAGGGGATAACCAAACGCCCGGGCACCAACCAGCGCCTGGAGCAGGATCTTGCTCTGGAACAACCGCCCAGAAGGGGCGAGGAGCTGCGCAGCCCCCAGGCCCGGGGAGAGGGCGCGGCCGCCGCGGGGCTCCTACCTTCCAGCACCGAGCAGAGTTTGTCCAGGGCCATCTTCTCTCCCGCGCAGAGCGGGAGCGGCACGTCCCTGCCGCTCCTGGCCCAGGACCGAGCGCCGGGGCGGCAGCGAGTCAGAGGCGAGGCATAGCCACGTCCGCGCAGAGCCGGGGGCGCCCGAGCGGAGCGCCGGGCCCCGCTGCCGTCCGGCGGGGGAGCTGCCCGTGCGGCTGGGCGGGTTCAGGTCTCCCCCCTGGCCATGCCCGGTGACCCGGGCTCAGGGGAGCCGCCCCGCTAGGAGCGAGCTCAGCCAAACCCCTCCGCGCCTGGAGCCTTCGCTTCCGCCGCGCTCAGTCCCATCTAGCGGGGGGCGTGAGGGGGGGTGCCGCGCCCGTCGCCCAGGGTGCCGGCCGGGGCGCGCTGCTCCCCCCGTGGCCGGCCGGCAGCCCGCAGCAGCTCGGCGGCTCCCAGCTCGGCTGCCGCTCACTGAAGCTCATTTAAGATGGATGGGGGGGGTGTTTGCCGGAATGAGCCGCTTGTACGCATGTGCCCTCCCCCCCCGCAGCCTCGCCAGCGGGGCCGCTCCCCTCAGAGCCCGCCCGGGCAGGGGGCGCCCCACGCAGGGCAAGCGAGAGGAAGGCAGCGGGTGCGAGGGGCGGGAACGAAGAGCTAAGAGGACGGCGAGGGGAGACTCCCTGCGGGCCCGTCCCAGCCCCGTGGCGCGCACAGGTGCCGGTAGCCTGCCCCGTTCCCAGGGATTTCCCCTTCCCTGAGGAGGGCCGTGCGGAGCCCGGCAGCGGGCCGTGCCTTAAACACACGGGGAGAGGAGAACGTGCTGTGCCTGCTGGGTCAGGCAGGTCCCCGCCGCCGGGGTGAGGCGGGAGCCCGCTTTCCTCCCCACCCGTTGGCTGGGGTCCCCGCGAAGCCAAGTGCGGTGTCCGTTCAGGGTGGAGCAGGAGCCGCTCCCCGAAGCCCGGTAGCTGCAGAAAAGCCGCGTCAGCTGTTAGGGGAGGCAGCGGGTGGCGGGCTCGGCTGCTCGCCCCGCTCCATTGTGCTGCCTGCAGCGTCGGGGCCGAGAAGAGCCCAGCGCACGCTGCTGCCTGGCGGGGAGTGACAGCTAAAATAGAGCTATTACTTTACACGGAGTTAATAAAAAGGCGCACTTAGCTGGCTGCCTGGCCCTCTCTCGGGTGACCCATCCCAGCGGGCTAGGGAAGGGAAAGGGGAGAAGAATCTCCTTCTCCTCAGACGACAAGGGATGCAGTGCGCTGGAAGGTACTTTCATGGAAGCAGGGAAAGGAAGGGAAATGATTATGGCTCTCAGCTGAGCGGGGAAACCGCGAGTCGTAGAATCAAATCCTGGCCAGCAGAGAGACCTGACCGGTGTCCACAAACTCTGCTTTGTTTAGTGATCGCAATGAACGCGTTTGTCCATTTCAGGCTTGGAGTGCTGAGCATTTTTAAACAAATGATGGAGACATGAAATGGCACGTAGCGTGTCTCCACTCCAGCCACACACACAGCTCGGAGGATGGGCACAGCTGTGAAGGGTTAGATTAGTAACAGGCTGTAAGTACTCTTCATATGCGCGCAAGTGCTTTCTCAGGTGAGCAGCTGGGCGGCACATGTAAATTCATTTAGTCTTTTTTCCTTCTTCAAATGTCACAAGTGAAATGAATTGGGGTGTCTCCGCCTAGTTCATAGTGGACGTTTGCCTTCGTTCCAAAAGTACCCCACTGTTTGGTGTGCTCGACAACCATTTGGTCAGGATCCCCAAGTAGTGGAATAACAGGACTCTATCAGGTCACATATGTGGAGAACCTTGCCTCAGAACAGTTGCTAGTTACTGCAAGTTTTCTTTTGTTTTTATGAGCATATCATATTCTCCCGTTCCACCAGCATGACTGTTAGATTCTCACCTCAGAGGTTTCCCGCTATTGCTACTTGTCCCTGCAAATTTGCTACTATATTTTGTGCCATATCAGACTAAAGGTGATATGTCTATCACGTTTAAGATTAGCATCTGGTCCCGTTTAGACAAAACAAAAATAGCATTATCAATTCCTATAGACTGTTTTGTTCAGTATTTGCATCTTTTTTTTCCAGCAGCAGCCCATGCAGTAGTGTATGGTGTTGCAATTCTAAACTTCAAAGTAGTCAATAGCACCCTACCATTGGTCCCTTCCTGCATTTCACCTGTCCGTGTTCCAGTACTTTATGCAGCAATTTGGAACTGACTTCAGAGCTAATAAATCTAGCAAACTGCTTGTAAATTAGATGGACACTTGCAACTATTGTATTTTACATATATTTTGTACATATTCACTAGATACACAAACATAATAGATTCAAATCGTAAAATGTTCTTTTGTTTTTTTTCTGATGTTTCAGTTGATTTATTAGAAGGTCAGCAGCCCCTGTTATAAAAGGTCAGAGCCTTCCTTTAGCTTTTCAGATAAATGTTTCAATATGTTTTAGTCAACCTCATACTGCCAGTTATAGCTAGTTAAGCAGGAAGGGCTGGAACAGTAAATGAGTGGTAGAAAAGTCAGGAATAATACAGAAGTGCTTACAAAGTGGTGGCAGTGCAGTAGGTGGCACTCTTCCCTCTGATCAGTATCGCTCCCCTGTCCAGCACAGAGGTGAGGGTCACTGTATTACTGGGGGGGCCATCTGATGAGACTTAAAACTATAACCCTGACGGTTTCTGGTCATTAAAGATTCCATAGCAATGTTATGTGAATAGGGTTGTTAAACTTGGTGCACTGACCAAATTTCAAATCACATACTGATACTTTGCTTACTCAAAATTTCCTTGCAATTTCAAAGCGATATATTAATTGCAGTACAGGATAAGCAGTGGTACCAATTGGATGGGTTGGGGGGAATGCTCCCTCTGCACATTTTTTGCACTTGCTCAAAGTTCCATAGGTGGCAGAGCCAAAGGGGCCATAGCCCAACCACTTTAAAGCAGTGGCAACAAATATCTGAATTGGCACCACTGGTCAAAATTGGTGTGCAGTTTTTTCTATTCATTATTTAATAGCTGTTGCATTTCAGCAGTGGGTGAATTGATTCCTACATATCCATCTTATGCACATATTTTATAGTAGTAGTGCGAGACTAAGTTCTACAGTGCAAAGTCACTGTAAAACTGGCCCCTTCTTATTCAGCAGATGTCTTCTCTGCATGTCTGCTGACTTTAGTGACAAAAAGTATTTACCATGTTAACCTTGTAGAATTCACACAGCTACAAGAGAATATGGATTCTATTCCTGTTTGTGCATTAACAATATTTTTATGCAATTTACAACCACAGATCTAAAATCTGACTATCCGATTGAACAGGTCTAAGTGAGCCAGAATTTTGTGGGATTGCATTGATGTAACTTCAGCAATGGGTTGCACTAGGGTGACCAGATGTCCCGATTTTATAGGGACAGTTCCGATTTTGGGGGCTTTTTCTTATATAGGCACCTATTCGCTCCCACCGTCTGTCCTGATTTTTTACACTTGCTATCTGGTCACCCTAGGTTGCACAGATATAACTGAAAGCAAAATTTGGCTTGCAGCATCTTTATTACTGGTGATGATGCACAAGAAGTAAAGAAACCATCTTGATTCTTAATCTGTTTGAGTTTGTACTTAGGAAAACATCTATTTATTTGTCAGCTGTCCTGCAATAGCTAGTGATGAGAAAAAACACAACAAAGATCCCAGGCTTTAAGTAGCCAAACCTAGATCTGTGAAGCACAGACTCTACTGTGGCCAACTCAATGCAAACCTGAACTTGTTTTTGGCACTACAATAATGGATACTATAGGAATATTTAAACTAGACAGAGTAAACTTGATCTAGAAGTCTAAGGCCTGGTCTACACTACGACTTTAATTCGGATTTAGCTGCCTTAATTCGAATTAACGCTTGACCCGTCCACACAACGAATCCATTTAATTCGAATTAAAGGGCTCTTTAATTCGATTTCTGTACTCCTCGACGAGAGGAGTAGCGTCAAAATCGGTATTGTTAATCCGAATTAAGGTTAGTGTGGCCACAATTCGATGTTATTGGCAATTCAATGTTATTGGCTACCCACAATGCAATGCTCTGGAAATCGATGCTACTACGGTAGCTTGGACGCACACCACCGAATTAATGGTGCCTAGTGTGGCCGAATACATTCGAATTTATAAAATCGGTTTCCTAAATTCGAATTAGATAAATTCGGATTAATCCCGTAGTGTAGACATACCCAAAGAGACAAACATGACACCTCCCCCCCCATGATGCCACTTTATAGAATTATTACAGAAGCGTACTTTAGTAGTGAATTTGTTCAACTTCTCATCCTATGATTAAAGGTGATATTCATGTGCAATGTACTACAGCTGGATTCTGCAAACACTATTGGAGTTAGTGGAACTACTCATGTGTGTGAAGTTAAGCATGGGCAGGATCAGAGACTAATGGAACAGTTGCAGCAGCTGCTGAGCTATAATAAAAGGCTGTCTTGCTTTGCGTTATAACTGATTTTGTGCCTCCTCTCTTCCAAATGCCTCTGCCCTAAAATCGCCAGAAGTCCTCGGTTTCAAATTTGGGTGGTGGTGGTGTTCTGCTTTGTTTTTGTTGTAATAGTGTTTGAAACAATGTCAGAGGCATGCTGAGTAGCAGATGGGTGCCTGTTTATGTTATAAATCACCAATATTCTATAGCCAGTGAACAATTTTTGACCACATTTTAAGTGCTTAGGATATTCTGTTTTTTATGCTAGGCACATACAAAAATAGGTGTTAATCAGAGAGTTGGAGAGGAGTTGGGAACTTGTTTAGTGATGCAGAACTATTTTGTTGTCTGGTCTTGTCTGACAGACTGTAAGTGGCTTGTTTGAAAGTTCTTAGTGAGATACAGCCCCCAAATATGAGATGTTGGAAAACACAAGGGCCTCAATCTGCTGTCATACTGTAAACATATTTAATGTCATGTTGAAAAGGTTATTCAGTGCAGAGTGTGGAACATCACAATTTAACCAACTTCCTAAGTGTCTCAGAATGACTCTGGCAATCCTTAGAAAATTTGCCAGGCAGTTGGCTGAGCTGCAGTGCCCCCACATGCATACTCTCTGTCACATAAAGCTTTACAGGATCATTGCTGCTTGCCTGCATACATGTAGCCAGAACTGTGCCTGAGAACAAACAAACATTGAGACTTCAGGACAGGTTGATCTCATTAGCGACCAAGAATCCCTTACTTTCTATTTTACGTTGGTTGAGCCGAGTCCAACCTTCTTTATGGTTAAATGTCGTCTACAGAAAGATATACTTTTCCAGGTCTGAAGGCAATCATTCCCCTCTCCTCAGTAGAATTTCATGCGTCACTGATTACACATGTGCCTTAGGCACAGAATGAGCCCAGCTCCTCCTCGGCCCAGCTTATGAAATTTGGGCAATAATGTAGAAACAAAGATTAGTGTATGGGATCATGTATACTTGGCAACATACTTTTGAGAGATCTACAGGTATTTATAAATCCACGTATAAAACTAATCATTGTGGTTAATATTTTTAAAGTGACACATGAAAATTGTATTAGTCCAGCATCTTCTCTAAATTTATAGCCCCAATGAGAAAAACATGATGTGGAGAAGAATGGAGGATGGCAGTGGTATAGTCAGTGAACCACTATTGTGGCTTTTCCCAATTTAAGATGTCTTGTAGCTGTAGATCTCTTTAAACCATTATTAAAAAAGTCTTTATCCAAAAATAACACCACCTAAAGGGAAAATGGGGCAGCAGGCACATTTAGTTGGGGAGAAATTAACTGTGCAGTTGCATTCTGGGAGATGAGAACAATGAAGACTGATATTTATTTCAACAACCATTCGTCAGCTGGCTAGTTGACTGTTTCTGCATAGGTGAGATTTTACATTGAAGAAGCCTCCAACTAGCATTGTTTACCATGGTTGTGTACCGTGGATGTGTTCTGAAAGTTTATAAACTTTAGAACAAGTTCTCACCACCCAATTACTGTGAAGAGCACTTGGAAATACACGGTCTAATTACAGTTGCAACCTTGATCTTACTGTTAGTGATGGCAATCTTGCTGAAAATTTTTGTTTTTGACACCTGCAGTATGGAAAGCCTAAGTAAGGTAATAAACATCTTATTGTAACTTAATGTTTAACAATAAAGCAGTATTTAATGCTTATGATATGTAATGCTTACAATGTATTGTTCATTATCATTATAGGGAAAGCTGTGTGTTGCAACTAGAATCTGTTGCATAATAAAGCTTCTAGTCTGTTTATAAATAAAATGTTAAAAACATAATCTGAGTATAAACTGATGCAATGTTGGATTATTGAGTGTGCAAAATATCCTGAAACAAAATCTAAGAGAGGCATAAAATTGACTCATTCAACTCATTGAGATGTTCACTAAGAAACTGACCAGTACACGTGGGAGATATCCGATTACTTTATATATACACAAATACACAAGTAGCTGGTACCAGTGAAAGCTTCACAGATTGGTAGAAGTGTATCATGGACGGTTCTCCTCTTATATGAGAGCTCATTTTTAAGTCTCATGACAGTGACAGAATTAAATTATTCTAACCATGATTTACGATGGACATAATCAGTTTAATTTACCAGCCCTGTTTTCCTCTTCTGATCCTCTACTAACAGCTCAATGTTGACAGGTGAATATAGTATCAGAGATTAATGGGTGACAACAGGTTATGGGGCAGTGACCACTCACACAGTGAAACAGACCAACAAGGCTATAATATAAAGATAGCACCAACAATAATATTTGTTTGCACTTAAGCAACAAACATGCTTGATTTAATAAACATTTATTATGAATGCACATTAACAGATTTAAATACACAGAGAATCATGTAAATAAAAACCATTTTAAGAACAAAGGAAAACTGTATTACATAAAACAAAAGCATGATGGTTCTCAGGGAATATGTATTACCATTGCTGCAGTGTAATCTGAATGATGGGAAGCTATTGACATTTTGAATATACAGAACTGAGTTTCTCTTCAGACATAATCATCACTCTCTTCCGACAGAATGTGGGGACAGTAGCATAACATGCTCTCATGTAAGAAGTTTACATCAAGGACTTTATGTGAACCACAGAATACCTCAGCCCTTAATCATCAATGGCCTTTGGGATGGAAACAGGCAGGCCAAACATAGGCATCAACCCCAGTCTCCTTTACAGGTTTTTCTTTAAGCTTCTCCCCAAGAAAATCAAATTCCATTCATAATTTTGATGGCCATTTGTTTTCATAATTAAATTTAAGTATAGTAACATTGATATGCATCAATACTCAAGCAAAATTCTTCTGATCCCATCCATTCTTGGAAGGCATAATTTTTACATATTTTGGATTATGATAATTAATTTCAGTATAAACTTAGATTTTATTTATTTTTTTTAATTTTGAATGCTTCATGCCTAGAACTAATATACATCAACAGTACAGATGTCCAATGATTGGTTATTTGGCTATTAGCTTTGTAGATTTATTTTAGTCATTCAGTAAATAAATTCTCTAACTATTGCATGTAAGTACTAAAACAAAGGAAATAAAGATCTAGACACTTTAGATCAAACACCCCAAGAGTACAGTTATAGTAATTGATGTAAAATGTCTCATCTGAAAATCTGCATTAGGTTCATTTACAGAAATATAATTTATATTGCAGAAATGTATAAATGACAAGACCAATTCAACTGGCACTAAAGGATTCTTCTCACTGAAATACTAACTTTTATTTACATGTGACTTCTTTCCCATCAAATGTTGTACTGGAAGAAGTGGCAGTATGTAAACATTGGAACACATGCAATATGATCCCTTACTAAGAAAAATAAATTGACAGCGTTGTTAAATAAAGGCCAATAACTGCCAGTATATACAAACTGTTTACTGAAAGCTCATATTGAGACATTCAGGTCTGATTTTAGTGCTTTTCAAATAAATACCAAAGAATGCAACATTTACAAATAACACACTAACAATACCCCACCTCCCCCGATCTCCTTTACAAATTGGAATTTCGTATTTTGATTAAGCAAATGAATAGCAGCTTCTTCATAGATCTTAAGGCATGTTACATAGCATCAAAATGGAACCGATGGGCTTCTTGTCGTTTCTCTCTGTCATCTGCTTTCTGAAAAATAAACCATACACTTTACAGAATACAAGAGACAGTATAGCACATACCTTGCATTCTAATAGAAAATTAGTTGTCAAATGCCACAGAATGGCTGTTTTTTCAACTCGGTCATTCAACAGAAGACAAAAAGCTAACTAACTGCCTCAACAATTAATACTTAATAGGTGTCAGTTTATAATAGCAATAATCTGCTCAAAATTGGCTGCTGTCGTTAATGACGAGATGTTTTAGTATTAATCACCCAATGCTTTGGGTTATTCTAATGAATGTTTTTTTCAAGGATTATTGCTTAAGTAGTTAAATGAAAAATGCTTCTTAGTGCGCTTTTATGTCATCTGCATTGTAAAAGAAAATAAATATGATGAATGGTGAATTGGCTCTGAAGCAACCATACATGGTTCCAACTCTGTTGTAATTTAAGAACTAAATTTTCTTAAAATTACTGTTAACAGAACCAAAATTGAAAAAGTTGGCAAAAGGGACAGTAAGATTGTAGCAATTCAACCAATACTACATTAAGAACTGCAGATGAAAAATTGGGGTTCCATTTAGTTTGTGGGCATATACATGTGTATAAACAGTGAACAACTGGGAAGATAAATAAATATATTTCCTTATTTGGGTGCTACACATGCAGATCTGTCAAAACAACAGTGTTACTGACATAGGTGTGTTTGGATAAACAAGGAGAGTATTCAGCTTGTACCTGTATCTCTATGGTCTTTAGTTACATGTAGTAATTTTCCATGTATTTTATTTCCTCTCTCCAGTCCAGAATATCTTGCCTATGAACTTCTTTCCAGAGTTTACTAATGTTGGATGAACTTTATTGGGAACTGAAATTAGCCTCATGTGAGAAATAAACTGTTTGTCTGCAGCTACAGAGTCCTAACAGCATTTCTAACATATACATGAGCAAGCAATGAATCGCTCTGTCAATTTATCTGACTTGCACAATTCTTCTTGCTTGCTACTTGTGGCTAATACTTTTTAATTTTTATTTTATTTTTTAAGAGTGAGTAAAATATTGTTATTGTTTGTCACCATCATGACATAGGCATGTGCCTGAGCTGGTAACCTTTCACAACAATTTTACTAGGTATCTATGCTATATCTACCTCATTTCTATAATGAAAGCTAGGTTGTGGGAAACATGATACCACCTGCTTTGGCTCCATTCCAAAGATTTCCTTGTTAGAAACCACACAAGTGTACAATGGGGCACCCTGTTGGGTTGTGTTCTACTGGATTTTGCTGTTTTAGTCTTCTGTGACGGGCTTACAGTTCTCAGTGTAGTTAAAGCCCTCCCCCTCCCCCCCACACACACTTTAAAAACAATTTCCATTCAGTTGTGTTCTCTCAGGCATTTTGAAAGTGTTAAAGACGCTTTCTGAATGGACAATAATAATACTAATAGTTAACTTTTAAAGTGCTGTCTATGTAAACTGATTAACCATCACATTATTCCTATGTGGTATCATGATCACTATACAGATGGGGAAACCAAATCAGAGTGTCTGAGTGATTTGCTCAAAGGTCACACAGCAGGGCAAAGGGAGGATAAGAACTCAGGAGTTCCAGGATCCTTGCTCATCTGACATCTATCTGAATGTTTAACTGGCCTTTTAGTTCACAAACACTGCCAGGCATACCAAGTCAAAAATGCAGTAATTTTATTTGACAGCTGTAATTATGGTATGCTAGGTAGTAGCACTTATTGGCCTTCCTGGCAGTTGAATATTATTGTGAACTGAGAGTGGTTAAGAAAAATGGGAACACTTTTCTTTTGTGACATGAAAGAACCCTCTCAAAATGCTTCTTCAAATCAATGAATTTCTATATGCTGTAGTGTATTTCAGCTATATTCAACAAAACAGCCAATATGTCCATGATAAAATCACACACAGTCTTAAATGTTAATGTTAGTCAGTGAGGATACAAAATGACAAGGAATGTTTCCTTCTCTCTGAACTACCAGCGGAACTGAAGAAGGGTAAGCTGGGGGTTTACATTTAGTTTTATTTCCAGACTCATATTATTCCTTTAAACTCTGATCAAAGGCTGAGAGTGCAAGATATCCAAGATATTCATCCTGGATATGAACTAGGGTGACCAGGTGTCCCGATTTTCAGAGCTTTGTCTTATATAAGCGCGTATTACCCCCGTCCTGATTTTTCACACTTGCTGTCTGGTCACCCTAATATGAACTGAAAATTTTCCATTTAGTTATGAATTATGGTTTTCCCTGATCAACACTTACCAGTTATTGCCAAATTTCCATTTTTATGACTCAGAATTAAAACTAAATACCAAATATTTGTTTCTAAGGTTTCAATAAATCCTAAATTATCCTAATTTTGTGGATAATAATAAAGTCTGATACCTTTCAGGCATGAGAGGATTATTATAGATTGATTAATTTAGTGAACCCCCCCCAAAACTTTTTGAACTGAAAAACACTATTCAAAACAACACAGCATAGTGCATATATTAAAATATTAGTAAGTTTAAAGTATTGTAAAGATACGTCTAGAAAATCATTTCCACTTAATTAAGCTTACCTTTTCTTGCCAGTGCAATATGCCAATTATTGCTAAGATAAAAACGCAGACACCAATTAGGGCTATAGCTGTGAGCAGCACAATGTTACTTGGGGTCAGGTACAGCTTGGCACTCCAGCTACAGAGAAGAGGAAAAGCAAAGGAAACCTCAGTAACTCTTCATTAGGGAAAAGAGTAGATTCAATAGAGATTATGTTTACAAAAATATAAACGTAGTAAGGTGACCCATGACTTGGTCTTCAAAAGCCAGGGGCTTTTCTGAAAGACCTCCCCATATAATGTTTACCTACAAATATAGGGTTTAATATCATTGCCATTTCCAAGTAATGCCATCTCTAAGCTTAGTTTCTATTGAACTACTCACAAAAGTACTATGGTTAGTCTCAGGGACTGACTTTTTCATTAAGGCACTCCTTAATGTGGCACTCCTTTTGCAGTGGGCATGGAAGGGAGCAAAATAAAATGCACAGGATAAGCCTCCAAAAAACCGTGCCTGAGACTTAGGTGAAGGGAAAAGAGCAGAGAAACAGTCCACCTGGCATGCTGCCTCTTTTGCCAAGAAAGCCCCTTTGCTGCAACACAGTACTGCAGGGGACATGGGGAGCAGTCATTGTACATTTCCATCAGTCATCTGCATATCTATACTGTTCAGAAATTAATGCTGCATTAAGTTCCTCTCTGTGCCTGCATAAGCCTCAGAACCCACTGTGCAGGCATGGCAAGGTCAGCCAATGACAGCTGTGCTTCCAGGGAAAAAGAGAGGCCAGGCAGCATCATGGAGGGTCACCACACTGTAGAGTTGTGCTTCATTTCCTTGTAGATAGAAAAATGGGGGTTCCATAGGGTACGGATGCCTTGCTTCCTGTCTCCTCCACAAAAACCCTGCATTTGGAGGGGAAATGTATAAAAAAGTCTGCCTGACAAACTTTGTGGAGTTTCCTGAGTGCTCTAGGTTTTACTCCATCAGGAAATAATGTGGCCTTAAATCAGGTTATAACAGGGCATTTCTATGAGATACAGAGATAGCAACAATTTCAGTATTTGTGACAAACGTCTTTGCACATCCCATACTATTAGACTGTATTGAGAGACAAAGTGACTTAGTCTCTCTAATCTGTTTTATTCCACTTTTTTGTGCTTGGGTATTCATAACAACTGATTTTAAAACATGTAGTAGATATCTTACGCAGAGTACACTACAGACTATAATAGTGGAAAGATTTTTCACATCAGAATAATTTTTACTGTTGATAATAAAGGAGTTTAGGATCCAGAAACCGTACTCCTGAGCTGTAGCATATTTCTGAGCCATTAAAGACTATGTTCAAAAATATAGTTTTATTGGTTTCATATACATCAGATGTGCCAGTGTGATATGGTGTTTTATGAAAACCAGCCCTATTAATCATAGGGAGTTAATAAACAAGATGTCAATACAGTCACATAAGGCTGTAAGACAACTATAGCCAATCAAATGTCATCTCATTCTTTCCTTGAAGTACAAATTGTTTGATATTGATTTTACTTAAGTATTTCAGCAAAATTAGCTGCAAGTGCCTCATTTGTGGTGATGAGATATAATGTTTTCAACCTGCAAACATAAAAATGTTAGCATTTTAGAGAACTGACATATTAGGCACAACCTACAGAATTTCTGTAAAAACAGATGGATTCACAAGGAACTGCATCCCTCCCTATCCTGCAGCTCTCCAACACCTTCCCTTTAAGGGACAATTTATCAGCCTCCCTGATGCCTTTTTCTGACTTTGTCTATGGGAGGGGTGATCTGGGCTTGCAATGTAAAGTCCATGTCTGCAGTACGCTTAGCTTAAGTAGTTCATTTCCTGCATGTCCAAATATTAACAGAAAACCCTCTGAGGTATAGCTCCTTGCATCCAAAAATCTCAAGGCACTTTACAGCCATTTATTTAGCCTCATGCCTTTTTTACCTACGAACTGAGGCACAGATTTGTTAAGTTTTTGTAACTTTAACTAATACTTGGATCTTTTTAAAATATTTAAGTTATTTTGAAGAAAGATACATTCAAATTTGTCGTATTTTCAAATAGGAATAATCCACCTTTAAAGCTCACATCATTTTAAACATTCAGCTCAAACTTTGTGACCAAATAAGACTCTGCCATTCAGGACTCACTTCCCAGTCCCTGCTTCAAACTCCAGTGGCAAAATCTTGTAACGTACATATTACTGCTTACCTCTTATTACATATGTTTAAAAATACAGCATTTTTTGTTTCTTTTAAATATTATATGATTGTTGCATGTAGTAGTTCTGAGCATATCTTATTTTTTTAAGTGACTTGCTCAAAGGCATATAGTCAGTCAGTGCCAAAACTGGGATTATAATCCAGGCGTCTTGACTCCTCGTCCCCTGCTTTAACCTAGACATACAGTCTCTATGTAACAAATACTGCATTAAGAATCAAAGGCAACTTTTTCTCTCTAATGTTTAGAGAACTGTTGTGTTTTCATTTAAAAGTTTAAAGTTAAGATTCTTCTAACAAGCAGCAATTAAATTTGGATTAAATCAAAATTTATTGACTAATGAGGTCAGTCTCCGTAGTCAATAAATCTTGAAATAGACTGAAAAATGAAATCAACATGTATTTTATTTATAAATAAATTTGGAGAAAATATTCCTTCAGAAACACAAGGAGGGAAATAAAAGTGCCTAAGAGGTTAGTTGTAGCTGAAAGTGGTACACTAGAATCTATAAAAATATCAATGGTAGTGAGAGTGCATAGAAAATTAATTATTGCTAATTTGAAGAACAGTACACTTGCATTACTTGCACAGTACACTTTGTCAATGAGATTTTATTTTTAAACAGGATTCCTAATATGTTTACAGTTTTTGTATTTGGAGATGCGTACATGTATTTTTGGCATGGGTGACTAAGTGCTGGTCACAGCCCCAGTTCAGCAAAGTACTTAAGAATGTGTCAAATTTTAAGCATGTCAATAGATTAATACATTTTAAGGCTGGAAAAGATTATATCAATCATTATCTAATCTGACTTCATGCATAACATAGTCCATAGAATTTCACCCAGTAATTCCTGCATCAATTTCTGTTTGCACTAGAGTGTAATAATCTTTTAGAAAAATATTTAAGTATACAGTAAGGCAGTCTGTTTTTCTAAAGAGTAATGGTCTGTCCCACTGAGAAGTTAGGGGCTTTATGTAGAAATCACTGGGGAAGTTCTATCACCTGTGTTATACAGGCGGTAATGGCCCCGTCTGGCTTTAAATATCTATGAATCCTTCCAGATCTTCTACTACAGGACTACTTGCATGCTTAAACTTAGACAAGTGCTTAAGTACCTTGCCGAACTGAGGTCTATTTGCATAAATTGCTCAATATTCTCCCATTTGGAGTATTAAAATGAGCACCTGTGTAAGTCTACATAGAGAGATGAATTGAGTTGCCCAAAGTCACCATCAGGGCAATGCCAGAGCTGGTATGAAACTCAGCTCTTCTGAGTCCCAGTCCAGTGATCTATTAGGTCCCATTGAATTGAGTAAAGAAGCAAGTCATTTACCTGACTTCTTATTCTGGCACCATTTGTAGGCTAGCCAGTAAGAATCAACCAATGTTAAAATAGCTTCTAAAGCAGTTTATAAAATTAAGGAGAGGGCCAAATAGATCATAGGGTTATTCTTGAAGAAACCCCATGGTCCAGTTACACATTTTATTCAAAAGGGCAAAGTGCCTTTTATATAGTTTATATAATAGATTGGGTTCCCTGACCACTCAATTAAAAATTTAAGTCAGTCAAATCTGCTAATATACAATGAATATTTGGTATCCTACAGATGATAATCTATTGCATAGAAGTATAGATAGAAAGAAAAATGGATCTTTTAATACTTGAAGTACACATAGGCCTAATGCCACTCACCCCATCCAAACACCCAGAACTAAGGGGAGGTTCAGATCCAGAGCTGAACATATGGCTCATGCCTATCTCAGATTTGAACTCTTGGGGTGAGGGGACTTCAACCTATTTTTAATGCTAGGAATGGAGCACATGTAAGGCCAAATTTCCAAAACAGGGTACAACTGGTGGACCTACCCAAGACATGCACACACCCACTGTGGCTTTAAAAAAAAAAAAGTACAACTGTGGGTGTAAACAAACAAATGTGGTAATAGGGTAGCTAGACTGTCAATTCCTGCACCTGCAGTGGGCCTGTTTGTGGTGCACACGTGGGGTTTTGCAAGTGCACAGATTTAACTTTCAAGTCTTATGAGGATGATTACGTATCAGTCAGCACTGTTCTATATTTCACTGCTGATTAATGCAGCTACTCTGGAAGTGAGGGTGACTCCTGAGTAGCAACCTTTCCCTCCAGGATTTGACCCAGTCTGTTCTCAATTCATTGTGCTTAGCTCTGAAATTTTGGCCCTTAAAAATGTTTTGTCTTTAAGAGACAGGGAAGGGAGCTTTTATTATGGAGAAGGATTAGGGAGAAGAGTCTGATGACAAGGGTCAAATTTTGCAGAAAAAGGGGATGTTAAGCTCCACTCACAATTGCAGAATAGCTGGATGTTTCAGCTAAATTGATCATCAGTGAAATAGTAAAGTGTAAACCTATAAATCTTCATTAGGATTCAAAGTTAAAACCCCATTGAGATGAATTAAGCAGGTCTCTCTAAAGTGGTACTGTTCAGTTTGGCTGGCTGCAGACTTGAGAGAACAGACCATTTTGTCCTGATAATTTGTATATTTGAAGAGAATAGAGGATTCATTCCTTAGGCAAGTTCTTCCTATTTTATTATGTTACTGAAGGAAAGAATCAATTCTGTCAATAGAAGAATGGATTAATATCCTTAATGCCTGTTTATCGTTGGAAACGGCTATTCACAGAGAACGAGGATTTACTGGGACTTTTGAGAAAATGTGGAAGTATTGCTTGGGGATTTAAGGAATCTGAAAAGGACTTAAATACAAATAGGGATTGCACCCGTATACTTCTCTAGGATGTAGAAAGAAGAATTGATTTTTTTTTAAAGGGGTTTCTTTCCTGTTTAGGAATATCAGGTGTGTAAAGTCTAGTCTTCCCTTATTCCTTGATGTGTCAGAGCAGCTGCATTGTGTGCACTCCCACCTTAAGTGAAAGCAAAAGTACAGAGGGATGCACTTGAATCTGTATGTTTAAATCTGTAATAAACACTTCTTTTCTCCAAAATGTCAGTCACTGAAGTTATATAAGAAAGTTTTAAACAGCCTGACTAAAAGCCTCTTCCCCTCAACTGCTCATCTTCTCCTCTCTTGACGCATGACATCATTTCACTCATTTTTCCCATCATCAAAACCTGCAGTCATGGGGTGTGACGGGAGCTCAAGAAGACATTCCTAAACTGTCTTTACTCTAGCTATCTCAGATCCCAGAGCAGTTAAGTCCACACAGAATCCTGGTTAATTACTCGTAGGGCTAGTCTGCACTAAAGCACATGCTGGTGCAGCTTCAGTGCTTTGGGACATCAGGTAGCTAGATTAAAGCTAGCTCAGATATGTCAATTTGAGCTGCAATCATGCCCATTAAATGCAATCTAGACATAATCTTAGGAAATGTCTATGTGTAGTGAAAGTTTTCAATATGTATATTTCTCCTGTTTTCACGTAATCTCCAATTTTGGGTTCCGCCTATTGTCATTCTACAGTGTCCGTATCTGCATGTGTTTCCTCTATGAGAAAACTAAACCCAGTAATTTGAAAACAAGAGGATTTAGAGAGATTTCTGTACAGGGGTACTTTTCAAATACATAGGCTAGAACATTAAATCTTAAGGCTGATGTAATTCTTGTGCTTAATCGCTAACGCAACATAGTTTATATAAAAGTGATGTCACGTCTCATCTCTTCTCATATTTGATTCTACAGTAAAGGTATAATGCTTAAATTGTGATATAAGAATAATTTCATTATATATAAAATTGACTTCACTGCAAGATCAAGCAGAAGAGAAAGCAAGAATGTGACTAATAAAGTCTTTATTATGACTAGGGGTCTACCAAATTCACAGCCGTGAAAATCACATCACAGAACGTGAAATCTGGTCTCTGGCTGCCCAGCTCTGAAGGCAGAGTGGAGAACAGCTGTTGCTGGCCGGGTGCCCAGCTCTGAAGGCAGCGCTGTGGCCAGCAGCAGCGGAGAAGTAAGGGTGGCATGATATGGCCACCAGCAGCTGCTGTTCTCCGCTCTTCAATACTGCTGCTGCTGCTGGCTGCATTGCTGCTTGCAGAGCTGGGCACCCGGGCAGCAGCCGCAGATTTCCCGCCGCTAAGCTTCAGGCAGTGCCACAGTCAGCAGCAGCGGAGAAGTAAGGATGCCAATACCGCA
This sequence comes from Emys orbicularis, assembly GCF_028017835.1. Taxonomy (NCBI): domain Eukaryota; kingdom Metazoa; phylum Chordata; order Testudines; family Emydidae; genus Emys; species Emys orbicularis. The sequence goes on from NC_088696.1 coordinate 25,308,001, forward strand.
ACCCCCTAATAGGCTTGCGACCTCTTTTTGGGTCAGGGCCCCAGTCTGAGAAACGCTGTGGAGAAATCACACATTTTTTATGGGTTGGTCACGGTATAAATAGCAAATTTCACGGATGTGTTACACGTCTGCGAAATGTGCTATTTATGCCGTGACCAATCTGCGAAAAATGTGTGATTTCTCCGCGATTTAAGTAGACCCATAATTATGACAGATATATTCAATAACAGCAAAAGTAGCACAGAAAAGTGCTGGCTAAGTCCATATTTTTGGTATAAATGTTTTATTCTAAATTTTAGAATATGAAAGTCCTCCTTCAAGGAACCCTCTGACCCCTAGCTACAGGAAAATACACATATCCATGGCAACACACACCATATGTTGAAAGGCTGAACAGAAACCTTTGTATCTAACTGGACACACTGAATGTATATCTGATGAAACCAAAAAAGTCTATTTTTCCCATGACCATGCTTTCTATTTGGTCAAAAAGAAAGTTGGCAGGTATGTTTTCATTTATAGGAATATACTTAATGGATGCTCACTGTAAATATATAAAATGTTTATGCAAATACCTGTATGTTCAATAATTTAAAGAGAAAATACTAATATTACCATAGTGTGAAATGCACAATATATTTTAAATATGACTGTCTTGATCCGCAGAAAGAAATAAAGCTGCATGCTTATTTACAAGACTCTCTCATACAGATGAGGGAATATGTACACATATTCCACAAAAACATGTATACATATTCTCTCTCCATCCGCTTCCTCCCCCACAATTTAGCAATGGTCACGAATTAACACATCTATAATATACCAAGTATGACACACTGACAATATCCTGTAATAGCCTGAACAAACTTTACGGAATTAAGATAAAGTTTATTGAATTAAGTTAAACCTGACTGAACTAGGGTCAATACTTTGGGGTACATCGTATAAAAAATGCAATTGTGTGTTATTGGGGCATTGTATGTACCTTCTCTACTAGGGAAGGGGGGATGCTAATGTTCTTCCTCCATTATCAACTCTTTGAAGCCACTCACCTGGAGAGATTTGCACATACTAGTTCAAACTGGAATCTCCAGGGACCAGACAAAGCAAGGGTTTTTGGACAAATAGCCTGGTTTTAAATTGGCTCAGGGTCTTCTACCTGACACAGCAAATGGACAGGATCCCTGGTCCATGGAGGGCTCCAATCCTTTGGGGAGGGTTGGAAGGACAGGGCCTCCTGAGGCCTCATAAGATTGAGTGCTTGTTCTGAGATGAAGCTGTGATTAACTCGTAACCACAAGGAATCCCCCTTACATGGGGTTTGAAGGACTGTTCCTGCCAGAATCCATGTTAGGATTGCGGTGAACTCTGGTAAGCTTATTAGCACGCATATAGGTTCTTTTATTGTTTTCAGTGTGGAATGCTTTTTACCTTAAGAATAAAGTAGGCTTGTATAGGAAGTGTTGTATGGTGCTTTATAACTGTAACAATTACATCTATCAGTCTCTGCAGAGAAAGCAGACAGGCATACCTGGGCAGCCTGTCTCTGCTGGGAATGACACAGTGAAGGCAGGGAATGGTGCAGCCTGGAAACAGCATGGTCAGAAGGGAGAGAGAAACGTGTCTCCACCCAAGAGAGATGACAGCTGGAGTGTCTGGAAACTAGAGTGGCTGCTCTTGATGGACAATAGGGGGGGAACACAGTTGCAATTGCCCTGAACGGACACACCAAGTTCTGAATATGCTAATCTGCTCTTCAGATAATCAAATGTAACTAGCTACACATGAAAAGAAAAGACCTTTTCTGTTAGCATTTTTATTAATTATTCTATAATCATTCCACCATCATTCATTCATATTCCATGACACACAATTACAGTTCTGCATCCATAGTATCATTTGCAAAATCTACTTCAAACAATGATATTACCTTCGAGGAACGTTGTGTGGATATGGAATGACTATAAGTTGGGAGTTCGGGATGATAGCTGTCCATTCCTGTTTTCTTATCGACTGAAAAAAGAAATGAAGGTATGTCCACTTCTTACAAATTAATACAAATTTTAAATATACTGAACTTTTCTGATTAATGTTATACAAGGAAAAAAAAAAAGCTCAAAGCATTAATTTTCCAGGAGACAGGAAAGAATAGTGATAATTCTCTAACATTAATATAAAGATTTTTTTATACTGAAAGATCCCAAAGCAATTTACAAACTGAATAAAAACGATATATAAGGATCACTTCATCCACCACTGAAATACCACAATCTCTGAGGTGAAACATGGCAGTGTTTAAAAAGTGCACATTAGCACTGCAGTTTAGAACAGGAAGTGAAGAATACTATATCCAACTGATTCAGTAGGGAAATTTTATATAGGCAGAATTTAATTATCCAAATGTAGTCAGGATACTGGAGTAAACAATCTATTTTTAAAAATAGCATTGTGAGACCTTTCATCACCACAAATGGTCAGGATCATGGTTTTACATTTCCTCTGAAGGAAGGTTCCTCCAGCAGAACAATTCCCCTGGCACCATGCTGGTAAGAGCACAATACCAACTCAGAGGGAAATAGGTGATTCAAAGGTGATAGACATTGTTTTTCTGCCCTACTCTGGAATTCTCTGGTGTTTCCCAGCCAAGTACTGAATCATGTGGGCCTCATCCACCTGGGGAGATCTGATGGGATTACAGTATAAATGAGTGTGGTTGCTGGCATAATCATTGGACTCTTAGAACAAACTGAAATGTTATTAATATAAACCAGCTCTGTATTTCTATGCAAATAGCACACAAATGCATACTTCTGTGTTTTTCTCATGAGTGATATTTTTGTTTTATTGTTTACTTCAGAGGCTAATGAGTGATACTATATGCTGGAGAAAATGAACACAAAGTAGTCTTCAGCAAACCGTTTTCAATACCCATGAAAAATGTTTCTTTATAATTCTGACTTCCGAAACAGAGCAGTCCTAAGAACAACACCCCCCAAAGCTTCATTGGGCAAGGAAAATACCAGAAAAAATAGTTTACCCATGGTAAATCTCAACTTACCTTTTCTCCTAAAGGACGAGGAATGCCAACATATAAGTGATCAAGGAAATTAGCACTGCGTCCCAAACCTAGCACATTGTAAGGCAACTGGAGAGCGAAATGAGCTGACTGGCTAAGTTGTCCAGCTAGAATTTAATTTAAAAAAGAAGCTGTAGTGAATCTACTTCTTAAGACTTTCATCACAATAACACGTTTTGCCTGCAGTAATAATAATGTTTTAAAATTATAAGTAAACAATACAATTATCTGTTCTTAAGTGACAGATCCTGCATTTCCAAATAATCTGTGGGCATTCAACAAGAAGAATAAACTTATTCCACTAACAATTTCAGAACTAGCTACCAAACACATACTGTAGATCAAATTTTCCTCTGATTTAAACCTGAGTTACATTAATTGCAAGCCAGGGCAGAAATTGGCTCCACTGATAGCAGATAATTATAAACAACTGAAAACAAAGAGACGTTTTCTATTAAGTGAAAGCAGGAAAAGGATACACATTTTTCTTAGCTAGCTTTAGATTCATTAACAACATATGATCTCCAGATATATTACTTACTGCATTTTAGCAAAATCTCTTACAATCTTTTCATCTTCTACAGCATATTAACTTGAATCCAGAGTGGATCCTTTGTTTTCTAAAAAGCCCCTTATTAAAGGATTTCTTTCTTGTTGCCATAACAGGAACAAGATAAACATTAAAACCACTTCAGCCCTTCACCAGGATAACAGAAATAATTTCAACCTGGAGGAGGGGGCTGGCCGGTGACAACATGAGGTAAGTTTTCAAAGTGGTGAGAAGTAGTTGTTTTAACAATTTTTTTTTTAAAACAGGAATTTGAGTGTCAAATTCTTGCACTGCTTTGACATGCTCTGATAGGTTATATTTTAAATCAAGAATCTCAAATTAAGCAATAAGACATGACAGGATGTGAATTTTGGGTGCAATAATTCACATCTTGTATGTTAGAGTAGGAGGCTGCAGGCTGAGTTCTGTCTATGCAACTAGGCATGAATTATAATAACATAATTCAATCCCTGCAGTCCTTTCTTAGATAAAAATAAATATACTCCACCACCAAGGGAAGTAATTATTGGCAGGAGGGTAAAACTCGAGAGCAAAGATATCAAGATATTCTGACATGTTTTCTATTTTAATTTTATGGATTCTGAAACACTATTGACTTTATGACCCTCGAGTGTTTAAAGCCATTGAGCACTTTCATTTTATTTTCAGTTTGTATTGGCCTGTCACTCTGTTTAGCACTGGTTTAGCTGCATCCCTTGTTGACATGAGTTGTCAGCAATATGTAATTTTACTAGAGTGGACAAAGCCTTCATTGCTTATCCTCTGATGGGGCAATGCCTTAAACCCTGATCTTGCATCAGGTACTGTTGAACTCAACCTTAAGTTTTAGAATTTTTTTGTTTTGTTATAAAGTTAAACACATGGATACATTTTTGTGGAAATGAAGGCTTAGAAAGGAACCAGACTATCTTTGAAAAGCATGTTTTCAAATAAACAACTAGTTTTGTTTCTGATTTTAGCTCAAAGTACAGCTCAGTTCGCGGGGATGGAGGGGGAAACTGAATCAGAATCTGATTGATTTAAATGAGCTTGGTTTCAATCCAAGGTGTGGAAATTTCACAGGAGCTGTCAGCACCATTAGAACTGCTCCAATTAAAGGCAGAAAGTAAGTTCAGCCCAAGTCAAGATGTTGAAACACAACATAATTTGTATACGAGCCCAAAGAAGTGAGAAGCCAATTTAAGATACCCACGCCACACTTTTTGCATTTGGGGAAACCAGATTTTTGGGGAACTCAGCTGAAGAGCAGCCACTCTTTACAGTTTGCTCCACATAGTGCCAAGATGACATATCTGCTGGATTTACTGCTGCTTACAGCAGCAATGACTTTGACAGTCACTTCTGAGTTTCTATTTTCTAGCTATGTTCGTACGGAAGGTAGAATTCAGCAACAGCATGGTACCTAGCTGACCTCTGCTGCATGAGGGAGAGGGGGCAGAGAAGTGTGGTGTTCTGAGACTCACAGGATGGACCCCCCGTTTCCCTGCAGATACGGAGTCTCTACCAGTTTGGCAGGACATCTCTGGCTCCCTTTGCAAGGCTGAAAACCAAATACCTCCATATATCCAGGGCCTTGCATCATGTATATTTTAATTTGAAGTTTAACTTTTTCCCCCTAGGTAGGGTACCATAGGCCCAGTGACTATTGGCTTGAATTGCCAGCTTGCCTTACAGCTCTTCTGCTTGTAAGGCTTATATTACATTGTACAAGGAAGTAGGACTGATTAAGCCAGGTGATGATTGCCACACATTTAAGATGCTAGGGTGTTATGACCTTTTCTTAGACAGCTGTGTGTTCACGGTTATCATTTCATACTACATGGTTTAAATGTGCAAATGGTGAGTTTAAAAATTATTTTATCTATTATAATGAAACTGCATTTTTGTATTCTTGGTTGGGAATCCCAATTATCAGTCAGGCAGAAATTGCAATTAACTCTACTGTACTAAGGATGAATGAATTATATTATTTATCAAGGATACCACAACACTCAATAGAAACAATATTAAAAATGTTTTTTCCTAAATAAATAAAGTAACCACATATGACATCTTTAATATGACAAATGAATACACAGGCTGAGGAAAAAAAGAAAATGATTATTTTAAATAAACAGATTTTTGGTAAAAGGATTTAATTTCTTTCCAGTCTTAGCTTGTCAGACAGGACTGAAAAATTACGGGCTTTCCCACAAGTAAGTGTGGTGTGGGCAGACAATTAGTCTTTTAAAAAAGAAAACTTCCTTTTTGGATAGAAGATCCCATGATATAAACTGAGGTGACCTGGTTAGTATTGTATTTATCAACCAAACTGGAAAGTCACAGCATAAAGAAGCAAATGAATTACAAAAGTGCATTAAACAGTGAAGATTTTATTATTGGAATACATAATAGCAGCAGTAATGAAAAAATATCAGGGAATCTGCATAAGATGCAATACAAGTGTCAGACTTGCCATTACATACTGATCTCAACTATGTCTGACTCAGGTCGAAGGATGTGAGAACATAAGGGAATGCAGTGACAAATCAATTAAAAACAATAGTAGATCTTTCTGATTTAAAGCATAGTTGTGTTCACAAATCTAAGAATGGGACATTTTTCCAAAACACAAGGCTGGCTAACTCCTTATTTTCAAAGACTTTGGTTTTATCTCAGTATTTTTATACTTGTAAATCCATTGCTTTCAATTAAACAAACTACAGAACAAGCAAAAAATAGAAAAACAGTGACCAGTGTGTATTTGGTAGCAGTGTCTTCTACAGTCCCACATGGTACTTAAATAAGCTATTTATAGTCTGGATTTTTGATTAATGGCATGGCACTGCAACAGTAACACAACTTCAGCATGTGCTTGGTTTGACATTCAGAGTCAGTTCTCTGTTGGGCTGTGAAGGGACAGTACCTCACACTGTTCTCTGGTAACACCTCCAACTGACCAAGGAGCAGCATTGACAGGTGGCAGTGAGAACAGCACCAACCCCTTCTCTGTCAGATGGCAAGGGACCCTTGAGGGGGTGTAAAATGGAAAATAAGGAGATTCGTGGGGCTCTGAGGGCACTTTGAAAGAAATGGCAATCAGTTTCCTCCAAGAATGTCTTTTGATGTGCCACAGAAATATCAAGTATTATTGAGGTATACAATATAACCATAACAACATGCCTATTGTGGAGACCATTTGGGCTTTTCAAAATTTATGTTTTCCTCTTAGGACTAAGATGCTATAGCCTTGGATGTTAGAAGAAAGGTGTTCATTGGGACCATGCACAACTCTCTGCAATACCTACTGTAGGATTAGGATCTTCTTATATTTTGAATAATTTATCTGTAACCTTAGCAAGTCCAAAAACTCAGCAGCGATGTTTCTCAATCCCTTTTTTCAAAGCAGTGACCTTAATCAGTCTATTCCACCAGTGGAAATGGGCATGAATTATTAGCAACTGTAGATAAGACAATAGTGTATATAATACATATGGAAATTCCTAGGAACTAATGTCAATCAATTTTCACTTTTCATTCTGAAAACTACTGATATATGCTTTTGTGGCTGTACCAGTATCTGTATCAGAAATTAACTCCAGTCTACTTTATTCAAGATGCGGAAGTATAGTAACTCCCCAAATGCAGCCTTGAATGGTTTTTTTCCTCCATAAATGTTTACTATTTCAAAGTCCAATGTTGGCACAGCATCCCTATATTTATTCTTTTGGGGCTCAGGTTCTACTATATTTGCTTTCAGTGAGAAAGAGAGGTATTTCTTCTAGTAATGCATTAAGAAGAGGATCTCTCTTGTAGAGTGTGAGAATGCAGAGGGAGAAAACTGTAAAATCCAGAAAGGCTTAACAGCTATCTCAGAAGGATACAGGGGAGGAAAATTTTGAGACTCAGAATGTGGGTAGTATTATTTATCATTTTGGGACTGAGCTTTCATCACACAGATGGGATATCACCAGAACCAAATCTGTCAGATATCTACTTATAAGTTCATATTTGGACATCAGAGGAGAAAACATTTTTTTCAATTAGCAAACAGGCCAAATACTTTACTCAGTCTCTCTCTCTCTGTCTAATTAGAGGGATCTTGCCTTAAAGATGGTATCTTAAGTTTTAGGCATATTAATTCATTGGGGCTGGCAGTTTCTAGTATGATGGTAATATTATTAGTACAAATGCAAGAAATAAGAGTTCAAGGCATGGGATTCTCAACTCTCGCATTTAACTGAGGAAGATCCATTTCTAATTTCTATTAAAAACAGGTATAGTATTGGGTTTTATCCAGTTACTTTCTTGGGAACATTATAGTGATGTAAAATAAGTCATCATGTATTTCCTGAGATTATATTTGATACTGAAGTGTAGTTCTACTTACTGACATCACTGTTTTTAAATGTGAGGGGTAAAGTAAGTGGCTCATCTTGGTTCTTGAAATTTTGTTTGTTAATTTTGCATTTTCGCACCCCCTAAATTATTAATTTCTCTTCCCACTTTCAGGCAGAAGTCCCCTTCTTCCCAGCAGGCTCCTACATAATTATAGGGGTGGGGCCAAAAGCAGCTTCCTGTAGAGACTGCTTCTGATGACTTCTGAGATGCCCAAGAGGGAAGGGAGAAAGGCACACTTTGTGGCTTCCTCCTTCCTCAACCCCTCCAGATAATCTGGTGCGATTTGAGGGAAGGCTCGGGAGAAATACTTTGCCAGAGGTAAGACATCACAGGGGCTTATGTTCCAGGATGGACAGGGGTCTTGGCCTCTCTTGGAGTTTCCCTGGCATATTCCCTGCAGGGGTATTTGCTGCCCTGCAGAAGGAGTAGGGGGAATCAACTCCCTAAATGAGTAGATCTTAGAGGATCCATAAAGGTCAGGTGAATCCTATGGAGGGTGGGTGCCTTTGAACTGTCTCCAAGCTTCCCACAACCCTTTCTTCAAGAGCTGCATTGCCAAGAAGCCCCTTACTGCCCTGCAATTCCTGGAGGAGGAGACCTGTAAAGTAGGAAGCCTGTTAAGTTACTGCTAAGGGTTACAGGAATCATAACAATAGCAGTTAAATTTTCAGATGGAAATGTGATTTTCAAGTTGATGGAGTCCACTGAACTATGGAGTCATTACAGCAGCTCTATGCACAGAAATGCAGTCAATAGCTATTCTGATATTTACAATGCTCTCTGATGGTTATATCTGAACATTTCATTTGTAGATATGCAATTCCCTTTTTCTGGGGTGAGGAAGGAGTAGAGGGTGTTTCTTTTAGTTTGTCTACAAACTTCACTTTACCTCAACTAAATCCTTGTTTGTCTGAGACATATATTAATTTTTGTATTATCTAGTAACAAATCTTATCAGCTGGCTAAACCAAAGCATCCATGGATCAATTGGTTGCATACACTGTGGATAGTTATATGTTGGAACTAAAAGGGAACATGTTGTGATGCTGGGAACTCCAATTATTGTGGGTGTAATGTGTGAGCTGAAGTTGGTCTGGATGTTAATACTGCCTGAAACAGTGAGTTTCTTCAATTTTAATGACTGGGGTGATGGGAAATTCACTTGAACAATCTCAAGTCTAAATAAATGAAGCTTTTTTAGTTTGGGAATACTAAAATGTTGTTTTGAAACTAAGGTCTCTTTTTAAACCTCTGGAGTATCCTTTTCTTTATTACAAGTATTTTAGAGCTGCAATGTTTTTCTATAAAAAGGGGACATTAACATTTATTTTGAGTTAAATACATTGAAGTAGGATAGGAGAAGGTAATTTAACAGTCAGTTTTCTACACACGTTTTTTAAGCCACAGTATTTCTTTAGTGAGGTATGGTTGTGTTGTAGTATTTTATAAGTTCTCTGAAATGAGACATATTTTAAATTATTTTTATTGAATGTCTATAGTCTGCACCACCAGATAATTAAAATATAAAAGCTGAAATATTTAACTGGGATTTATGCTTTCAATCACCTGTTATAAATGTAGGTATGTTAAGTGTATTATTAGGCTAAGGAAACAGTCCACTAAATTACATATAAAAGCAAATATTTATTAAGAAAAATTGTTCACTCTGCTGCTTCTTGTCCAAAGATAACAGAAATTGAAACATTTTACCTAAGTCCAATCAGTCACCAAATTGCTATATTCATAATCACTGGAAAATGTGTTGACATTTACTTTAATTCCCATTTATTGGGAAAAAGGCAGGAAAATACAGAAAATATACTGAGTTGTTCATTTAAAACATTAGGAAGTCTTTATTATGGCTTTTAACAAACGGAACTTCCTAATTATAGCCAAATTTTGCCAATGTTACTCAAAGTTGAGTAGTGTCTTACTCCACAGGTACTCTCACTGCTTTCAGTAGGACTATTCAAGAGGTAAGATACTACTCAACATGAGTAAATGGCAGAATCAGGTCTTAAATACACTGTTAAACAAACCCTATTTGCTTCCTCTTTCCTTTTCTAATCAGCAAACTATCTTGCCTTTCCTATTACTTGTGTCATAAAACAGAAAAGCTTGTAAGACCCAGAACGTACCCTGAATCCTTCCTTCAATCATTCAGGGTTCCAGCTCTGAAGAGGCTGGGAATTCTGTGATCTCTAATAGGATCTTTAAGAGGTTATCACTGAAATAAATCTAAGATCTCACTCACTTTCACTAATGGCTTGTATATTAATAGAAGATGCACTGGTTTAACTTAGATCATTTTAGTTAAATCACTGCAACTTAAGTGTGGACTCTCTTATATCAATTTATAACTGGTTTTATGGGTTTAGTTTGCACCTGTAAATTTAGGGCTTACCTACATATGTAAGCTGCTCTGGTATACCAACCTGTTTTTTTAAACAGGGATATTTAAACCAGCCCAAACCCTTATTTCGGTTTAAGAGTAGCTATTTAGGTTTAAATTAAACCCATTCCAAATGATTTAAGCTAAATCAAAAAAGCCACTGAAAGCAGGGTCAACATTGGAGACCAGCAGTTCAATTATCAGTTTAAATCCACACCTTGTTTTATACTAATGCAACTTTATTTAGACAAACCCTTACTGACACAAGCACACAACGTTGCTATGGTTTAACTAAACCACTGTTAAAAAAAAAAATCACACCTTAAGTTAAACTGGTACAACTCTGCAGGTAGACCAGGCCTGAGGAACAACAGGGAAACTTACCTGGAAAAGAGGTACTGGCATATATGAGTGAGAGAGAGAGAGAGAGAAATTTAAGGTCTCTTGCTGCTTTCTTTTCTAAATTATCTGCCCTTTTTCTTACTCTCCAGCTCCATCCCTTTCCTTCTGTTCTTGTTACTCTATTTTCTTGCTCCTCTGCTTGTCTTTTACTCACTATGTATTCTCTTGCTCTTTTCCTCAGTTCCATCTCCATGTTTTACACACAATCTCTCTCCCCCTTCAAACTCTTTTTTTTTTTTTTTTTTTTTTGCTTCTTACTCCTATTCAATCTCTAGAATTCTCCTCCCCTTTCTTTTGCTTAAATGAGGGTTGGTGCCAGGCTTGCACTATCCACTTCTCTAAAAGCTAACCCGACCTGTTATGGGAATTGTCAGCCTCTAGATAGAATTTTCTGCAGTGCAATATAGCTGTGAAAATGCAGGGTGGCCCCAACCTGCTTTCAATGCACATTTAAGTCACTGTGCAGTGAGATACACTGGACTGGTCTACACTTAGTTTCTAAACAGATTTAGTTAAATTGATACACAATGATTTAGTTATCATTGGAGACCCCTTGTGCTGATACTATTAGTTCAGATAAGAGGGCCCTACATTAATTTATGTTAAATGCATTCCTACGTTCTTGAACTCTGAGGAGTTGGGGAATCTAACACTCAGTTCAGTGTCATCTTCTCACTAGCTAGGAGGTGTTAGCTGAGAAGCCTGAGCATCTTTCACCTCAGGGAGGAAGGATGGTCCAGTGGTTAGGGTGCTACCATCTGACTGGGGAGACCTCAGTTGAAGTCCCTTCTTTGCCACAGGTTTCCTGTTTGATCTGGGGCAGTTACTTAGTCTCTCTGTGCTTCAGTTCCCCATCTAGAACGGGATTAATGCTCTCTCAGGCATGTAGGGAGGATGAATACATTAAAGATAAGGCACTCAGATACAATGATGATTGGTGCCATATAAGTACCTAAAAATCAATTTAGCTTAATTAATTAAAAAAACAATGTAGGCTAAATTGATTTAAGGTAAGTCCATAAAAGGGGTTTTCACTGATACAACTAATCATTCTATAGGGTTTCACAGTATTTTCTTTAAAACCCTATTTAGTTTCATCACTATTAAATTCTACAGGACTTTTCAGAAAGGAAATTGAGATACTGTAATACTAGGATATTTAGCATTTAAAGGAGAACTGTTAAAGGGGGATTTGATTGAGATTTTTAGGATTATGAGGAAACTGGAACTGAGCAGGCCCTCCTTTTTTTACTCTGTTCCATCATACAAAAATGAAATTAATGTCAGTTAAAATTAATAAAAGGAAATACCACACATAATGTATAGTGAGCCTTAAGGTGATTAGAGAATCAGATACTATAGCTGGGTTTTTTAAAATGCTGGATAATTTCATGGCTAATAACATCTGTCTTTATGCATGCCAAAATTAGGGTAATCAAATGTTTTGCTTCAGGGTGTAAATTGATCATTTGCAAAGATCAGGAAGGAATGTTTTCCTCTGCACAAGATTGAGGAAGTGGGTAGGTGCCTTATAATTTAATTTGCTTTCCTCTAAGAGCATCAGACATTAGCCAGTACTGGAACTAGGATACAGGACTTAATGGATTAATGGTCTGATACAGCTTAGCTTGTCCTTATTTTTTTAAGGCGCTGACAACTCTCCTGATTTAAAAAAAATTACTTAAAATAAAAAGTATCTTATACAAGTTCGCAGGTTTCAAATATTTGATGTGTTGCATTTAAATCCTCTGTTGGATTTATATATTAGAGTCATAAAGGATTTGGTAGTCACTTGTTACATTTTATTTGCATATTCTCATTTTTTGTGCTTAGAATTGCAAACTATTTGTTTAAAATGACAAATGTGTGGCTGAGTGATATGGATGCAAGAACTTGGATCAAAGATTAAAAAGTAAATAAATAAAGGGAAATTATTGAAAGCACTGCTCTAGTAAGCTGTTATAGCTTTTTGCAGTTCTGAGTCATTCCTAGTATGTGTTGCTTGTCCAATTAAAATATGCAAGGTTTTAATTAAAAAAAAAATCAGCGTTTAGATCTAAGTATGGCAATACTCCCACAGTATCTTTATATGCATTCCTCTAGCTCCATTTGCCCTATCCTAAACCTAGGCCATTCAGCATTCCAAAAGGTTATGAACATGCCACTCATCCTTCAGGCAGGAAGTTGGGGGCTAGCAATTGCTTTTGAGATAAGACACTACTGCTGCTTCATGAATGAGCAAGCAATATGTAGAAAATGCCTCTTCTGTCCCCAGTACCTTAGAGTGACTTCACCATACTTTTGAGTTTTTGTTCAGCTTCATTACCTAGATCACTAGCACTTCTGCCAAAGATACCAAACTGGCTATTCCTTATTATGTAAATTAGAAGTACTGTGATTATGAAAGCAGTAGGGTGAAATTTCTAGTTGATTTATTAAATTTGCACAATAGTGAAAATTTCCTCTGTTGATTAAAGATGAAGTTTCAGATACAAAAAACACTAACTTACTTGCAGATAGTAAAATAAACAAATAATACAAAATACTCATTTTAACTTTACAATGTTATAGAAAGTAGCCTGAAAAGGTTACTCAGTCTGCAGATCCTTGGGCAAGAAGAACCACTAGTGCAATTAAATTACTCTAAAGTTACAGGCCACCAATAAAAGTGACACAGGTTCATAGACTAGCAAAGAATAGTAAGAGGGCAGAGTATACAAGAAGTAATAAAAATCTTCTGTTACGGTTGTACAATATCATTTGTAAAAAAATTTTTTGTAAATAATCTCCAGTACTAAGTGTGAGCATCATGTATTGTTGATATATCATCTTCTCCCTTGTTATCTGTTTTGAGGGGCCAATTACTTTTTTAAACGAATAGTATCAACAACCTCAAGCATTCAGCAATCTTGAGTCAGGCCCCCCAAAATCAAAAGACCACCTTAAGACATGAGATTATAATAAAGTTTTTTGTTTTTGCTTTAATCTGCTTTTTGATTTTTTTCACCTGGAGGGGGAAGCTGCCAAACCCCAATTTGTGTGTGATAATCTCTGGTTCTTAATTAATCCTTAAATGCACACACAAAAAAGTAGGACTCCCTGCTCACTCTGTTTCACTTAACTTCTTCTATCTACTGAAGTGCCTCACATATGCATCTAGCCTGCTCCACCCCAAATGTACTGTTCCCCACCTACCCTCTTTTGTTCCCCTCTTTCTCCTCAGTCTCATACCCATCACATTCTCCTGCTCTGCCATATCATATTTCCCTGCATCCCCCTCAGTCTGTCTCCTGTTCCCCCTAAACCCATCTCAATCTGCCTCCTGCTCCCCATAGTCCTCTGATTCCTCAGTATCCTGTCTAGTTTCCTAACACACTCCTTTCCCTGTTGCCTCTTCAGTTTCACTGACAGCACCTCTATAGTCACTGTCCCCAGTCTGGCTCTCACATGAAGACTAAAAGGGCACCATTTTCTTTGAGGGCAGTCTATTGCTTCAGTCCCATTGACAATACTGGGAGATGATGGCCATCTTGGGTAAAAACCTACACACAAACATCATTAGGCTCACCATAAAAGAGCAAGCATGCGCAATACTGGAGCTAGGGTTGCCAATTTTGGTTGGACATATTCCTGGACATTTCATCTCATGACAATCTTTGAGTAAAAATTCATCTTTAATTCCTGGAAACTCCAGGACAATCCTGGAGGGTTGGCAACCCTAACTGGACTAATTCTATTACTCAAATAATGGTCTAATCTCTTAAACAGAGCTTTTTAATTCTAATACACCACTACGCGACCTGATACAACACGAATTCGGATATAACGCGGTAAAGCGGTGCTCCGGGGGGGCGGGGCTGCGCACTCCGGTGGATCAAAGCAAGTTCAATATATAAGTTTCACCTATAACGCGGTAAGATTTTTTGGCTCCCGAGGACAGCGTTATATCGAGGTAGAGGTGTATCCTGAACTATAGGATTCCAGTTTAGGTTATTGTTTCAAAAGGCTTGGGAGAGGGAAAATACTTCAAGCAATGCTGCTTCAATTAGTCACCAAAACATAAGATTTTAAGAAATGACTACTGATTTTGGGGTCCTAATCACCCTCTCTGAAAATCAGGTATTTTAAAAACATCTCAACTTGGGCATCCAAAAATTGAGGCACTCAGTCACAAGTTTTTTTTAAAATCTTGACTCTAATATAGAGTGCTAACTCCTCTTCTATACAAACAGCACGAGCACCTCCCCTTTCTATTAAATCTGAAGCTAGATCTTTCTGCTCTGTTCCCACTGTGGGGATGTTTAGTCCCTGGAAGCTTAACGGCCCTTCGCTGTGCCTCATGCTAAGCTGTGATGCCTGACAACTGGTTCCATTTTAAACGAAAAATGAAAAGAATGGTAATTAAAAAGGGACGATAGATTCATTGGTGTTTCTTGCTATTTTGAGGGGTTTTTTTGCTATTGGGGGTTGGATCAGGCTTTCAAATAGCTGTGTAGTCAACTCACACATTCTGCTCTATTGATGTTTCACTAAATAGGCTTACCTAAACTGTGATTGCACAATATCTGTTCTCTCTGTAAACTGTAATTCCATTTATGTAGGTTCAGCTAGGCTAGTTCAAAAATCCAATATCACACCTTATTAGTTCTGTTTAAAAGAACAATAGAAAATGTTGGTTTTAAATATAAATGCAATAGCCTTTCTTATACTAAGTTATACTGATTTCAGTTAAGCAATGATGGATGGTGAGGTGCAGTTACCCTGAAATAATTACATTTCTTACCCAATCAAGTACCATACTTTCATATCTATTATGTCATAATCCATCTTTTTGTTTTAAGTCTATTAATAGACATTCAGATGGACTGAAAACTTAGTATTACACTATCATGTAGCTTTTGAAATAACTACAATTTGAAAGAAAGAGTCACTATATTAAGGAATTGAGAATGAGTTGAATGCATTTTGGTAAATACAATATGTTATGACCATCTAACACAATCTCCTTTTTTAGATGCTATATTTTGCTCCTCATTTACAAAATACTGTATTTGTCAAAGGCTGTGTTACATTTACCAAAATACTAATTGACCAAAGATGTTTGTGTGAAGCAGTTTGTCAATACCACATACCCAAGCATTGCTGAGTTTTAAGAATTATCGTTTTTTTCACTTGTTGACAAGATAGATGGCTTTTCTAGTAGCTATGACCCACTATGTAGAACACAGCATCAGATTGGTAGCCTGTAGGCCCAAACAGACTTCTATAATTCAGATATCACCATTTTGCTTTTACATTCAAGGCAGGACATTCAACCTTGCTTTTTCTACATCTTGGACACATATAAATGAGTAAATATCTCTACTAGGGCTGTCAATCACAGTTAACACCTGCGATTAACTGAAAACACAATTAATGTGTTAATTTACTTAATGTGTTAATCACAGACCTCTGGATCGGGAGGGATGCATCAGCTGCGAGGGACCTGACAGTGTCTGGTCAGGTGCAGTAACCTACACTGCAACTGGAGGGCGGGAAGAGGACAGAGGAAAGTGGCTCTCATCCTGGCTGCGGCAGAGGCAGGGATCCTGACTCCCTCTTCCCCTGTGCTCTACTCCATTGTCCCTGGGCAGCCACTCACTCCCGGGAGCGATCCCCCTCCTCCGCACCATGCCCCATTGTTCCTGGCTGGCCCCTTGCTCCCTGGACTGATCTCCCCCACCTCCCCCCTGCGCTGGGCCCCATTGTCCCTGGCCAGCCACTTGCTCCCAGGACCAACTCCCCCATTTGCGCCATGCCCCACTGCCCTTGGCTAACCACTCACTCCTGGGACCAACTCCCCCACCCGCATCATGCCCCATTGCCCCCGGCCAGTCACTTACTCCTGGGACCAACCCCCCCACTGCACCGTGCCCCTTTGCCCCTGGCCAGCCACTCTCTCCTGTGACCACCCTCCCGCGCCATGCCCCATTGTCCCCAACTAGGCCCTTGCTCCAGGAACTGACCCCTCCCCCCATGCCCCAATGCCCCCAGCCGGCCTTCGCTCTGGGGAGTACCCCATAAAGAACAGGGGCCTGGCAAGCTCAGCCTCCATGCACCAGCCTCTCCCCCCCTGCTGCAAGTGGAGTCCCTAAGGTATAATCCACCCTCCCTTGCAAACGAGGGCTCGCTCAGCTGAAGGAACCCCACGTAGCTCAGTAAAAGAAGTTTAATTGCACTGTTTAACAGTGTGATTAAAACTATGATTAATCGCAATTAATTTTTAAATCACTTGATAGCCCTAATCTCCACAGAACTGCAAATTACTCTCAGAAGAGCACACTGAGGGCATGGCTACACTTGCAGATGTAGAGCGCTTGGAGTTAAACCAGCCTTCGGAGAGCGCAGCAGGGAAAGCGCTGCAGTCTGTCCACACTGACCGCTGCAAGCGCACTGGTGTGGCTACATTAGCAGCACTTGCAGTGGCATTGGGAGCGGTGCATTATGGGCAGCTATCCCACAGAGCACCTCTTCCCATTCTGACGCTGTGGCTTGTGGGAAGGGGGTAGGGGGTGCAGGGCATTCTGGGTGCTGTCCCAACGCCACGTGATGCATCGGTTCGCATCCCAGCAATCCCTGTGCTTCCGCCCACATTTGGCGCCATCTTTCAACATTTTTTGTGCTGTGCGCTTTGTCTTCCCTTTCGGTCTGCGGGAATGGAGCCCGAACTGCTGAGGAATATGCTGACAAGTCTTGCCAGCACGTCACGTTTGGCAGTCGAGTTACTCCTTAAGATCCAAACTGACAGTGAGGACTCCGATGATGATACTGACTCAAGTAACGCATATGACACGAGATTGCTTGTGGCATTCACGGACATGCTCACCACTGTGGAACGCCTCCTTTGGGCTCAGGAAACAAGCACTGAGTGGTGGGATCACATCGTCATGCAAGGCTGGGATGACGAGCAGTGGCTGCAGAACTTTTGGATGAGAAAAGCCACTTTCATGGGACAGTGTGATGAGCTCGCCCCCACCCTGCGGCGCAAGGACACGAGATTGAGAGCTGCCCTGACGGTGGAGAAGCGGGTGGCTATTGCAATCTGGAAGCTGGCAACTCCAGACAGCTACCGATTGGTCGCTGACCAGTTTAGATTGGGAAAGTTGACCGTTGGAATCATGTTGATGCAAGTTTGCAGGGCCATTAATCGCATCCTGTTCAGAAGAGCCGTGACTCTGGGTAACATGCATGACATTGTGGCTGGCTTCGCACAAATGGGTTTCCCTAACTGCGGAGGGGCGACAGATGGGACTCATATTCCAATTCTGGCACCAGCCCACCTAGCCTCCGAGTACATTAATCGGAAGGGATATTTCTCTATGGTTCTCCATGCGCTTGTGGATCACTGTGGGCGTTTCATTGACATTAACGCAGGCTGGTCCGGAAAGGAGCATGACACACGCATCTTTTGGAACACTGGCCTATTCAGGAAGCTGCAAGCTGGGACTTTTTTCCCAGACCAGAAGATCACTGTAGGGGAAGTCGAAATGCCCATTGTGATCCTTGGAGATCCCGTTTACCCTTTAATGACGTGGCTCATGAAACCCTACACAGGGAGCCTTGACAGCAGCAAGGAGAAGTTCAACAACAGGCTGAGCCGATGCAGAATGACTGTGGAGTGCGCTTTTGGCCGTTTAAAGGGCCGCTGGTGCTCTCTGTATGGGAAGCTGGACCTGGCCGATGACAGCATCCCCACGGTTATATCCACGTGCTATGCCCTCCATAACATTTGTGAAGGGAAGGGTGAAAGATTCACTCAGGCATGGAACTCGGAGGTTCAACACCTGGAGGCTGAATTTGAACAGCCAGAGAGCAGGGCTATTAGAGGGGCCCAGCGCGGGGCTGCAAGGATTAGGGATGCCTTGAGGGAGCAATTTGAGGCTGAAAGCCACCAGTAATGTTTGATGCCCTGCACGGGAGTGAAGTGCAGTGGTTCCAATGTTAGTAGGAATCTGTTTGCACTACGCTGACTTGCAGTGACTGTTGCTTTCCTGGGCTAAAGGTATCTTTTACTTTATGCAATAATAAAAAATGTTTTCAAAGCCAAAAAATCCATTTATTGAAAAGAAAATTCATTTATTGAAAAGAAACACAACTGCTTGGGAAACAGAAAGGGCAAGGGGGTGGGGAACGGTACAATCACAGATTTGCGTATGTCCTGTTATCATACTCAGCCTTCCTGTCTGGAGTGCTGTGCAATGAGTGCTGCACTTCAGGATGGCTATACTGCATGGTGATGGGGGTTGAGTGCAGTGGATAAGGGTCGTAGTTTTCAAGTTTGGGTGGTGAAGCTACAGGTGTTGGAGGCAGCTGGTGGTGGTAAGAACCCGGATGTTGGGGAAAGTGGGTTGGAGGTGACATGGGGGCAACAAGGGAAAGAGTTATGGGACAAGGGCTGCAGGGGGGGGCAGGCACGGTAGTGCTCTGCCTCCATGGCTACGAGCACATGGATAGAGTCTGCTTGGTGCTCCATGATGCTTATCAGCCGATCTGTGCTTTGCTGCCGGAGCTCTGCGCTTTTCTGCCTGCGCTCCTCATTCTGCTGGCGGATCCTCCTTTTGCTCTCCCTCCACTCCTGCACTTTTAGATTCTTGTTAAGTGACTGCTGCATTACTTCATGCAGCATGTCTTCTTTGCTTCTATGTGGCCTCTTCCTGATTCTTTGCAGTCTCTCGGCTGGTGATAACACGGACGGCTGAGATCTCAAGGTTGCATCTGTAAAGGTAAAATGCAGCACTTAACAGAGGCAGCATTGTTCACACCAGACAGAGCAATGATTCCCCTGTACTTAAGGAGGGCAAGCACAGTCTACACAATAGCATAATTTGCCTGTCCCAAAGCGAGCGCACATAACCCACGGGAGCCCCAAAATAGTGAGTAAGCACAGGGTTAAGGGGGACTGATTGTTTCATGGCTGTACTGTCCTCTGGGTTTCTGTGCCTTGGGGAGAGCCAACAGCTGCAGGGGGCACCTATACTGAACACTGTCCCCACATTTTCCACAGCAGTTTGTCCTGGAAGATATGTCGCTGCTGAGAGTGACCTGGGAAGCAAGGGAGGGTCTTCTACTACAGTGCGGCTTCTGCCCTGGCCCATATGCAGCTTGCCTGTGTGCAGCAATGGTCCCCCCGCCCCTCACGGCACAGTGGCACGGACATGTTAGCCTGACTGGGACAAGGACCACAGTGGCTCTCCCGAGAAACCTGCGCAAGCGCATTGCCCAATTACCACGATGTGAGAGAGCACATCAATGCCCCATTCCGCATTGCTTACCGGGAACCTCCTCTGGTGTTTGTCCTTCCCCAAGCACCGGCCACCACGACTGGCTACCTTCCTCCTGGCTTAATAACAGCTCCTGGCTGCATGTATCTAGGGATTCCGGGGTGTCTTCCTCCGCCTCAGCACCCTCACTCCCGCTTTGCTCCTCCTCCTCCTACCTTGTTGGACTGGGCTCTAGTCTGAAGTGTCCATGGTGATACTTGGAGTGGAGGTGGGATCGCCCCCAAGTATCGCGTCCAGCTCTTTGTAGAAACGGCAGGTCGCGGGGGCAGCACCGGAGCGGCGGTTTGCCCCCCGTGCTTTGTGGTAGGCATTCTGCAGCTCCTTCACTTTAACCCTGCACTGCAGTGCGTCCCAGTCATGGCCCCTTGCTATCATGTCCCTTGATATCTGCCCAAAGGTATTGTAATTCCTACGGCTGGAGTGCAGCTGGGACTGGACAGCTTCCTCCCCCAAACACTGATGAGGTCCAGCACCTTGCTATTGCTCCATACTGGGGATCGCCTGGCACGTGGAGGCATGGTCACCTAGAAAGATTCGCTGAGAGCACTCCATGCCTGGCTGAGCAAACAGGAAGGGGATTTTCAAAATTCCCAGAGAATTTAAAGGGCGGGTCTGACAGTTGGTCACCTGAGGGCAGGGCAGTAGAGTTCAAACAGATGACCAGAATGGCTAGAATAGGCATTGTGGGACACTTCTGGAGGCCGATCAGAGCACATTAACAGACCAGGGCATCCACACTGGCGCTGAGGCGCTCCAGTGGGGGTGCATCAAACGTTATTCCACTTGCCGAGGTGGATTACCAGGAGCGCTCTAGTCGAGGAGTCAGAGCGCTCTATGTGCCTTGCCAGTGTGGCTGCATCATGAGTTAGAGCGCACTGGGCTGCTTTAATGCACTCTAACTCGCAAGTGTAGCCATGCGGAGTGGAATAATGCAGACGGCTGCAGAACGCCACAGGCAATAGAAATAGGACAAAGCCAGTTCACACAATGATGTCATAATTGCAGCTATAGGGGCCCCTTCCCCACCCCACCCTTATATGTTGAAATCCTAGTGTGTGGTCTACTGCTCCCTTTCCAGGGCTGCATGGTGCACAGCAGTGTTTCTTAAACTTTTCAGGGTGGTGAGCCATTCAAAGTTAAAAAACATAAAATAAAATTCAAGACCCCCCTCACACTGACTATAGAAGTCAGAGGAAAAAAGTATCAATGATAACAATAAGCCTATATCATTGATTTGTGTGTGTTTTTCAACAGGTAGACAAAAAACTTGACTTTGAAGGTTAAGGGTGTGCAGGGAGTGGGGGAGCAAGATTTTCCTTGCTTTAGATTGTAATATAATTTCCAGCCTCCCTGCTTGCCTTTTTTGACCCCTTTGGGAGTTGTGACCCACTGACTGAGGAATACTTGTGTAGAGCATGAGCTGTGTTCTGAGTTCAGAGTTATGCAGTAATGATAACTTCAGCTCTCTGGGGAATCAGGATGTGGCTCCCTTTGTTTCCACCCTGTCTGGAATAAGTCACCGGTTCTCTTCTTGGCCTGCTCTACAGCAAACTCCATCCAACCTCCTTCACAGACCCAAACAATTCTGGAGGCAGTTCCTTTTGCCCACCCTTTTGAGACTGAGTATCCTCACTTAGGCTGGCATAGCAGGACAATTTGAGGCAGGTGAGAGGTGAAGGGGGGAGAACACAAATCAATGTTTGTACATTTTCAACTTACAAATCTAATATTTGCAGTACAGGCGAGTCTCATCTTACGCTGAGGTTACGTTCCGCTGTCAGCGCGTAAAGCGAAAATCGCATATAGTCAAAATTACATTGAGTGTAATGGCGGGCGGAATCGCCCGCACTACAGGTACAGTATTTAAATTGTTATTTTTCTGTTTTGTTGGTTTTTTTTGTTTTTGCCGACCGCGCAAAGCTGAATTCGCACATGTTAAACGCGCATATGATGAGACTCGCCTGTATTGTGAACTCTCATAATATTTGGTGTTTTTCTTAAAGCCACAGCTTTAATTTAAAAAAATTTTTTAGGTCACATGATTGCTGAGAACAACTGCAAAGTATATCCGCTAAAGGCTTATAAACTACAAAACTAAAGAATTTAAATGTATTTATTTTACAATCTTATAACTTTTTGAGGCATGACTTTTATGATTTCTTAGTGTTTAAGGATGGCAGTATTGTATTTGATATCAGAAATTAGAATGAGCTTCCTAATCAAACTATAACACAAGTTCCTCTCTCAATAGAAACACAGCAAAACTCATATTAGGTAACCATCCAAGAGACTAGTAAGAATTGTTTATCTAGTAGAGATGGATATTCAACAAACAAAATTGCACATGGTCCTTTTATTGTAGCTGTATAACTAGAGATAAGAAAGATATCACTTCACTTAGAAACACAGATTAATGAAGAAAAAGCCACCCACAAAATCAGGCATAATATGAAAGTGTGATTCTCTATGTCCTACAATTTAATATTCAGTTATAAATTCAACTTATTCCACCTTACCCTCAGCCCCCTATTACAGACACACACACCATCATATTTAATGTGTTCTAAGGGAATACTGCAGTGTCATCAGGTATCTATTAAAATACGGCATTACATTTCACTGTTGTCTAGTATGAATTGCAATGCAATGCTTGTGTTTAAGTATGTTAGTAAAATGGCTGCAACAAATTTGTATGCAGCTCACAGTCCAACTACAATGATAAACATAAGGACCCAATGCAGCAGTAAAATAATAAGAGGCAAATCCAAGTTGTGCAAGCCCAGGAGGGCCACAGGTGTTGCCTCAGCAACAGGTGAAAGATTAGTTTGCCATGAAAGGTTTAAAAAACTCCAACAAAAACATAAAAACTTGGAGTTGTAAAGGTGTCCAGAAGACAGTGCTGAGGCTGGATAAACGGCAGGGTACTGAAAAGTTACCTATGTGTAAAGGGTAGGGGTGACCTCTTGTGCCCTTTTCTCATTGTCAGTGTGTGTCAGAGGGTCAACAGATAACAGAATTTAATGCTGATCAGTCATCTTTATGTGAATTCTTACCGTGCTTCCTCAGCCAAGTAGTACAGTATGGATGAGGAGAATCTATAGAGAAACTTTCTGCAGGGGTAATTAGGAGCTTGACCAGCGATACAAGGGACTGCCACAGGTAGAGGATGCATGTTACATCTCATCATTCACAGGGCACTCTCTTGGGGATACAGTTATTAATGGTAATATTGGAGTAATCCTCTTTTTTTGTAGTCATGGAAAGTGGATGGACCAATTACCCAAACTTGTAGATTAAGCAGAAGCTTAGACACTGATTCCTTTAGATTATAGGACTACATAAGATCAAAATTGGAAAAACCTATTAGAGCACGGAGTTCATTATTCTCTGTGCAGGGATGATATCTGCAGATATAATGGATTTGCATGGCTCTACCTAAGGTACAGTGCACAACAGAGGGATAACTTAAGAATCTTTGTACAGTTCATGAACGCATTTGTTCTGGTTGATCCATACCTGTTAATTCTTAATTTAAAAAGGACCTGACTTTATTTATGCTGTTTTGGAAACACATGAACATCTGTTTTGGAGAAAATCACTTTAAATAACTCACTGATTATGAAATCAAATGCGTTAAAGAACCATATATCCCTGAAAAGAAGGCCAAAAGGATGAATATTGGGGTTCCTACTTTTTACATCTTGCATTAATGACATGCCAACATTTTAATCAGCAGAAGAACTGTTAAATATGCCGATGACATATATGCAAAAGTATTAGAGAACAGGAATATTTAATAGCAGTACTGGTTCTATCACCTTATCTGTTTTGTCTAATTAAATCACTGAGCAAACATGTATTTAGAAATAAAAATGCAGAGGAAAGAGAGCTATTTCATTCAGCTTAAACATTTTTTGCAACACCAAAGTTGACAATTAAACCTCTCAGCTAGAGGGCAGCTTGTTAAATAATCCTGACAGTTTAAAACAGTGCCTGCCCCCCCAGCAATATAAAAACTAAAAAAAGAAACTTCCATTTCCCCCTCAAAAATAATTTTTTTGTAGAGGTTGTGTGTCATATTAACTAGTTTTAGCATGTCATGTATCAACTGAACCAGACTGTGTGCTCCTTGGGGCAGTAGTCTAGTTTGTTCTACTCTGTAGAACACTGTGAAAACCAATGTATAAATAAGAACGCCTACACATTAGAACTATGACAATTATCAATAAGACGAATGTCACTAATGGTGTAGCATTTGGTTTTTATTTTTAGAAACCTATTATTGCTACTAATTCTAATATGGCTAACAGTGGAAACATGCATCTGTGATCCAACCCAAGCCCTCCAAAAATTGATAACACATTTTTTATGAGGAACATTTCAGATCCACTTTCAAACCTGCTTACTGTGGCGAAAACAAGATATTTGTTGAGTGAGGTGAGCTTTTCACCTTGAAGTTTAATGTTCTGAACCATTATGCTGCTATTGCTCCAAATGTTTCACTCTGGCTCCAATGACAGAAAAGAATAACCATTACTTACCTTGTGGCACAGAAAACCAATTGCTTAAAAAAACCCAAAACACTTACGTCCCCACCCCCTCAAAAAAATCCTGTATCCAGGCAATTTGCAAACTGAGTTTTCTTTGTAATTCTCTAGTAAAACATACTAATTTTCTACCATGTAATTAAAATGTTGATTTTTACTATATAATAGCATTTTTAAAGAATAGGGTTTAAAAGTGTTAATGTGTCAAATAATTCAGCTATCCACTCAATCAATTAACTTTGGTATATAAAAAGAGATTATTACTGAATTTACTGCAATTTTAATTCCAGTGCCTGACAATTTATTGAATGAATGCATTAAATTTAAAAGGCTAAGCAATGTTATCATATGCCACATTCCATCTATGAGTAAAGCAAAGATAAAACAAAATTCTTTGATCTTTTATACTTAATAACATGTTAACTGTTGAAAAGATGTGAGTGGGTGCTGAACATCTGAATCTGTTGCTTAGGTTTAACCTATAAAATGATTGCATGTAGGAGTTCTTTTAGACTACATCCAAAAGTGTTACATGCTTTTTACTGCTAGACAGTCCTTTCACTGAAGATTTCTGTAGAAGACTGGACGCTAATATCCTCATTACAGCAAGCAAAATTATACAAAATCATTACTAAAAAAATCCTCCTCTTTCTATAGCTGGTTAGCTTTACTGAATGCACCTTCTTTTTTTCAGGACAGTCTCAATTTACTTTGTACTCAGCTTCAGCTACAACACACTGACTGATGGCTTGCACCGTTGCTTAGAATTCTATTCTTCAGCTGCAAAACACTGTTAAAATAATGTTAAGCATTTGTTATAAATCCATAAAAGCACGGAAATTCAGAGTTAAGGATAGAAATCCAAGGTAACATTCATCCTTAACCTACTGTATGTAGTCAGTTTAAAATATTTTAAAAAGGAAATTCATTCATTTCTGGAAATAGTTCAAAATGTCTGGCTGAAGTCTCATTTTTTCAAATTTAAGCTGGATTCTGGGCAGATCTTGGGCACAAGGCAAATCTCAGGACTGGGGCGAAAGTTTTAAGTCATTTTTGTGCTTCCCCAGTACGGAACTGGTGAGCCCCAGACTGGTCCATATGCACAGCTTAGAGCAGCCTAAAGACTGCTGTAAATTGTGCTGTGCCAGAGGTTGTACTGGCAACAGCAAATTGCTGGGGTGCGAGGAGGGAAAGTGTTGTAGAAGTTGGTGCTGCCGTTTTCTGTGCCACCCAAGGTGAATCCTCAGATCCACTGTGTTTAAATCTGTTTTCTGCCAGGATGAAATGGTACAAAACTGAGTAAAAGCACTGGAGAACTATGGCCTCTAATTGTAACAGTTTTGCTGCAACTGAATTTCTCTCAAACAGATATGGGTGCAATGGTTTAGGCGCAGGACCAAGACTCAGAACCAGATCATTTTTAATGGCCACTCTGACAACTACTACCCCCCAGTAGCCTTAGGCCAGTCACTTTCCCCCCATTTGTAATTAAACAGAGGCTACTACTATTTACCAATGTTACAGGGGAATTATGAGAATATGATAATGTTAGAAAAGAGTGTGAAAATGAAAACTCCATGCAAGTGCTAGTTATTATTACTCTCACTTTTTACATTATTCATAAAAAATATAGTACTGAAATGAGCTGGGCGAAACCTTGTTATGGGTTGAGTTGAAACCTCATTAAAATTGATGCGAGAATGCACCCTTCATTTAAGATAGTTGTAAAAGACGGCTACGGGGCCACACCTAAAACTAGGCCTATTAAAATCTACCCAGAAACAAGCACCATGTGGGTTGAGGGTTCCACTGGGTATTGTGACCATGTGTGGGTGTGTGAGAAAACAGACAAGAATCTGGGAGGAGGGAAGGGAGTAAAAAGTAAGATGGCCAAGCAGTAGACTGAGCACACTGTGACTGGAAAAAACTAGAGAGAGCACCTTTGGGTCTGGTGTTGGCTAAAGAGGCATGGCGCTGTAGACTAAGAAACTGACTTTGTACATTCATTGTAAATAAACAAGACTGCTTAAAAAAGAAATACAAGACTTGATCAATTTCTGCTTCCAACTGGAACATACCCAGAGCGTCAAACTTTGACTTGCTGCTCAGGTCAAAAAGGGGCACTGTGTGTTTTAGAAAGAACAGCACTAGCCATCACCTACAGCCCCCAACTAAAACCTCTCCAGCGCATCTTCAAGGATCTACAATCTATCCTGAAGGACGACCCCTCACTCTCACAGATCTTGGGAGACAGGCCAGTCCTCACTTACAGACAGCCCCCTAACCTGAAGCAAATACTCACCAGCAACTACACACCACACAACAGAAACACGAACCCAGGAACCAATCCCTGCAACAAACCCCATTGCCAACTCTGTCCGCATATCTATTCAAGGAACACCATCATAGGACCTAGCCAGATCAGCCACACCATTAGGGGTTCATTCACCTGCACATCTACCAATGTGATATATGCCATCATGTGCCAGCAATGCCCCTCTGCCATGTAGATTGGCCAAACCATACAGTCTCTACGCAAAAGAATAAATGGACACAAATCAGACATGAAGAATTGTAACATTCAAAAACCAGTAGGAGAGCACTTCAATCTCCCTGGACACTCAATAACAGACTTATAAGTGGCCATTCTTCAACAAAAAAACTTCAAAAACAAACTTCAACGAGAAACTGCAGAACTGGAATTAATTTGCAAACTCGACACCATCAAATTAGGCCTGAATAAAGACTGGGAGTGGCTGGGTCACTACAAAAAGTAATTTTCCCTCCGTTGATACTCACACCTCCTTGTCAACTGTTGGGAATGGGCCACATCCACCCTGATTGAACTGGCCACATTAGCACTCCATGCATCTGATGAAGTGGGTTATAGCCCACAAAAGCTTATGCCCAAATAAATTTGTTAGTCTCTAAGGTGCCACAAGGACTCCTCGTTGTATTTACTGATACAGACTAATACGGCTACCCCTCTAAAATTAGTTACGTATGTTTCCAGTAGTCTGACACCTCATATCCAAGAAAAGTTTAGAATGGAATTTCAACATCTTATGCTATTTAATGGATAGGGTGTGTATAGAATGAGGGAGGTATTTATATTATTATTTTTCTTTTTGTATGAATGTAGCCTATATAAGAGGTGCCAAATTAACATTCCTGGAGACCTCCAGAAGAGGCATAGCATAGGCTGTAATAATGAAAGTTTCTTCAAACTATCATGCTGATTTGCCTCAACCCTGAGCTGGAGGGATCACTATGGGATGACAGGGTAATTTAGTTACCATGAACCACTCAATCCTCAGCCTCTCTACTAAGGCTACCATTCAGGGTGCCATTTTGTGTATGTGTATATGAGGAGGTCATGTTTCAATTGGAAAATGAACAAGGGAGTTATTTGCTCATGATGACTTGTATCAGCTCTTTTTAGAGCCTACTTAGATAATGAATCATTTTTAGATAGGAACTGTGAAAACTAAGGTCTCCCCTTTTCCCTACAAGGTAATACGAACACCTGCCATATCGTGTGTCTCCATTCATGTTTACCCTGAGAGCTGGGCCTTTTAAACTTCCATCCACACTGGCCACAAGCTGAGATGAATTAAACATTTCATGGTAAACATTTCAAATAGTTTAGTAGCAACTGGACATCTAACTTAATGAATGCCAGTGAATGTGAGGTAGGATCAGATGCTAAAATAGGGAAAGAACAGGTTAAAAATTACTTAGACAAGTTAGATGTCTTCAAGTCACCAGGGCCTGATGAAATACATCCTGGAATACTCAAGGAGCTGACTGAGGAGATATCTGAGCCATTAGTGATTATCTTTGAAAAGTCATGGAAGACGAGAGAGATTCCAGAGGACTGGAAAAGGGCAAATATAGTGCCAATCTATAAGAAGGGGAATAAGGACAACCCAGGGAAATACAGACCAGTGAGCTTAACTTCAGTACCTGAAAAGATAATGGAGCAAATAATTAAGCAATCAATTTTTAGACACCTAGAAGATAATAAGGTGATAAGTAACAGTCAGCAATGATTTGTCAAGAACAAATCGTGTCAAACCAACCTAATAACTTTCTTTGATAGAGTAACAAGTCTTGTGGATGAGGGGTAGTGGTAGATGTGGTATATCTTGACTTTAGTATAGAGAGTACACGGGGAGGGATTTCAAGTGCTTTGGAGGATAGGATTAAAATTCAAAATGATCTGGACAAACTGGAGAAATGGTCTGAAGTAAATAGGATGAAATTCAATAAGGACAAATGCAAAGTACTCCACTTAGGATGTAACAGTCAGTTGCACTCATACAAAATGGGAAATGGCTGCCTAGGAAGGAGTACTGCAGAAAGGGATCTGGGGGTCATAGTGGATCACAAGCTAAATGGGAGTCAACAGTGTAACACTTTTGCAAAAAAGGCAAATATTCTGGAATGTATTAGCAGGAGTACTGTAAGCAAGACACAAGAAGTGATTCTTCCATTCTACTCCATGCTGATTAGGCCTCAACTGGAGTATTGTATGCAGTTCTAGGCACCATATTTCAGGAAAGATGTAGACAAACTGGAGAAAGTCCAGAGAAAAGCAACAAAAATGATTAAAGGTCTAGAAAACATGACCTATGAGGGAAGACTGAAAAAAATTGTGTTTGTTTAGTCTGGAAAAGAAGACAGAGGGACATGATAACAGTTTTCAAGTACATAAAATATTGTTACAAAGAGCAGGGAGAAAAATTGTTCTCCTTAACCTCTGAGGATAGGACAAGAAGCAACTGGCTTAAATTGCAGCAAGGGCGGTTAAAGTTGGACATTAGAAAAAACATCCTGTCGGAGATTAAGGTGGAATAAATTGCCTAAGGAAGTTGTGGAATCTCCATCATTGGAGATTTTTAAGAGCAGGTTACCAAACACCTGTCATGGTCTAGATAATACTTAGTCCTTCCATGAGTGCAGGGGACTGGACTAGAAGTCCTCTCGAGGTCCCTTCCAGTCCTACAATTCTATGATTTTACTTCCTAATATTAAATTTCTATCTATTCCTTTTAACCTAAAAATTGGGCCTCCAGGATGTGGTGAGGAAAGCAAAATCCTTCCCTTCCCTAGACATCCTGTCCATTTGGCCCAGAAGCAAAAATTCCTTCCTGATCCCTAAACAGGTGATCTGTTCAGACCCATAGCGTCCTGAAAATGGAGCCTGGCAATACCTGAAATATAGGACAGGAAGGGCATAGTAACAATAGCATTAAGATAGCTGCTGGACACGCAGGAAGGCTTTAAATACAAAGGAAATTGGGGATGAGTGGTTGGAAAGCCAATTGTCTCATCCGCCACCAGCACACTCCTTATATGTATTCTGAGTCAGGAAGACAAGAAATGTTGAAGTGAGACTAAGCATGTGGGCTCTTCCTTCCTATAGGACCCAGCGGGTTGGCCACCCCCATGCTGGTCTGACTTATGCCCACTGAGACTAGGGGGCCCTGTTTATCCCACCATACATTTGCAGTTGTCTTTGTACTTCACATTGCTATAACTCATCATCTGCAAAGAGCTGCTATACATGGAACATATTTATTTCAGATATTCAAATCACTGTAGTGTATACTGACATTAATGTAATGTGCAGTGCCACTCTCAGATTGGGCTTCAGTTTCAATTGGATATTCTATGCTAAACTAGAATTATTAATTGATTAGCATTGTACACATTGTACTACTTGGAGTTACCAATGTAGATAAGCTTTTCTTAGGAATGCGTGTATTTGTGTGTGTGTGTGTGTGTATATATATTTCCATGCTAAATGACTTTTTTTGTTTCAGTTTTAACCAAAAAGGTTAGTAGCAATTGAACATGTAAAAGTTTCAGCTTAAATGTTTTCAGCAACAATATTTACTATGCATTTAATTGAGAAGTTCACATACAGAGCCATTCCTGACC
Organism: Emys orbicularis; assembly: GCF_028017835.1. Taxonomy (NCBI): domain Eukaryota; kingdom Metazoa; phylum Chordata; order Testudines; family Emydidae; genus Emys; species Emys orbicularis. The sequence goes on from NC_088696.1 coordinate 25,338,635, forward strand.
TGGAAAGGACACAAAACACTTAAATAATGATCAGCCCATTGTTGATTGAAACCATAGTTTCTCTCTTTTAATGAATAAATGATATTTATTCACCCACTGATTGTGGGTGATAGTGAAATACATAATTTGTTACTGCACTGTGTTTCATAAAAAGTATTTCAGATTCTTTTCCAATTAAGGAATGGCTCTACATTTGACCTTCTCTACTATATTAAGCAAGGATAAAGTTGAAAAATTGCACAAGCATATGGACAGTATATTTCTGCTGGGGATAATTTAAGTAGTTTTTAAGATAAGCTTATACAACTATGTTCTCCCCCACACCCAAAATATGTATCATTTAAGTTAGAATAACTTTCCCCCCAAAATTCTACCCCAATATATATATGCACACATTTTAAGATCATTTGTTTCCTGGAAAGTGTTCTCGCCAGGTTCATACCACTACACCTACACTGTCCTCCCTGAATGATTGTCTAAAATAAAGGTTTCAGAGTAGCAGCCGTGTTAGTCTGTATCCGCAAAATAAAGAACATTTCTGAGCATGTACTCTCTTCATCTAAGTGCAATATAACAGAAAGTGTCTACAATCTGCCAGACTCAAGAGATAATATATTTTGACCTTTGCTAGCCAAGCGGTTAGGCAGATATTTCTGACGAGAAAAGTAACTTGCTTCTTGTCCATATAGACACATCTCCTATCAACTCACTTCAGAATAAAGAATAGTAACAAACACAGCAAGGTATTATCCATCATTCCTACTGGCCTTTTTGAAATTGTAGTTGCTAAGGAAAATAATAGTCAAAATTTTGCATGCTAAGAGAAGGATATAGAACCTTACAATGCAATAAGTATTTTTCTTTTCTTTTCTTTTTTTAACCCACATTACTTACAAATAGCTTTTATGGATTAAATTGTGCCTACCTCTGCACAGGTGCATATATATTTGAGGACCCAAGGAGACTCCCTCACTTGCATGAGTGTGGGCTATGCAAAATTCTGGTCTTTGTGTTCCTGCTAAGCAACAGCTGGGGGAGTCTAAGAAATACAGTGGCACCAGACTCAATGCAGGGAGAGGACGATCATCCCTCCCATCACACTCAATAGCAGCAGAACTAGGCTAGCACAGCAGGAGTCTTTGTTGCACCATGTTAAAGGGTATACTGGGACTGCTCAGATCCATACTCCCCAAGTGTTCTCAGAGTCTCTAAGCTTGTCTAGGACACAATGTTTCTGGGAGAATGTGCTTCATACATCATGCAGCCCATCGTGCATCCACCTATGTGAACAACAGTTTGGAACCAGAATCTTGCCATAAAATAAAAACAAAACAAATCGATTAAAATAAAAAAGTTGGGAAATGCAAGCATTAAGATTCCTACAACAACGTCTCTTCAACTACATTGCACTTGTTTAGTAATTTGTATTCCTGTTTTTCTTGTTAAATATGCCAGAGTTTAAGGCCAGAAGGGAATATCAGATCATCTTATATGTCTTAATACATTTTTATTTATTATGTTAATTTACAGACTCGCTTTCAAATTAACCAAGGAGCAGTCCCTGTGCCTGTCATGCCTGAAAGAGAGAATGTGCATTGTGAGGTGAAATAGTAAGATTTTTAGCAAACGCCTACTAAGCATGCACAAATATTTTTTCACTTTATTATTGCCCAACCAATTTGTTTCAAATGGGATTCTAAGATTCTTAATTTTTAAAGCAAAAACATTCACTTAAAACAAATCCTCTTCTTGTAAGCTTAGTCCTAAAATGAGAGCAAAGCAGTGTCAAAAGAAAATGGAAAACCTCATATAACATGGCTTTTACACAACAAATGGAATCTCAGCCAATTCTCTTTACAGAATATACTAGTCACAATTTCTGCTTTTAAGTATGCTATTCTGTGGATCATAAAGTATCTTTTATCAAGGACTATACAAATAGAAACTAAGTGTATTTTTGCAAGCTGGTTGCTCTCTTCTCAGATATGAAAAATCACAATATGAAATAGATACTGCACTAGAATCCATTCTGTAAGTAACTTTTCATGAAGTAAATGTTTATCAGTTTGTCTATAGTCTCCATTTTCTTCACTATTTTTAAAAACAAAGATTCATCCAAAATATTTTTGTATTTTGAACCCATTTAATAGACTATGTACTTGCTAAATGGATAGATAATTTAAAATTCTTCACACAGCTCCTCGAAAGCAATATCCATCCTTTCATATCATTCTACTTGATAGTTTAGTACCATCAACTAGTGCTCACAAATACTACTTTATTGCTTGAGTTGCTTTTTGATTGGCTGTTACATTAAGATTCCAATTGACTATGTCTTCTAAGATAATAAGAATCTGTAGATCAGTAACTCTGTTCAGAGGACCATTTACTGTATTGTACAAGTCAGGCAGATATTTCCTGAAAATATCTTAGAGCAAAGCCTAGTTATAGTTTTATGGCTACATAATAGCGTCAGAAAACAAGGCTGTAGGATGTACACACAGGAACTATATAGCCTCACAAATCTATTAAAGTTGGAGAAACTCATCAAAAACAATATTATGAATTACCATATGTGGTCACCATATCAGCCATCATTCACTTTTAATTCAGTTCTGTTGTTCCTTACCGCTACCACCCAGAAGAGGATTTATCACGATTGGGTAAAGTTTCTCCATCTAGTGAAGGTTTGTGTATATTGCAATACAGCAGTATCAGTAGACACAGGGAAGTACTGATGTCATTGTACAAGGCACTGGTATGACCTTATGTGGACTGTGTACAATTCTAGTCACCCATATTCAAGACTGATTAATTCAAATTGGAACAGGTCCAGAGAAGAGCTACTGGGTTGATCAAGGGAATGGAGAGCTTATCTTATGAGGAGACTAAAAGAACTTAGCTTGTTTAGCCAAGCAAAATGAAGGCTAAGAGGGGATATGATTACCCTCTACAAATATATCAGGGAGAGTGAAGAGCTATTTAAGCTAGAGAAGAATGTTGGCACACGAACAAATGGGCATAAACTGGCCATGATATTGGGCTGGAAATTAGGTTTCCAATCATCAGAGGAGTGAGGTTCTGGAATAGCTTCCCAATGGGAACTGTGGGGGAAAATAACCTAATTCATTTTAAGACAGAGCTTGATAAATTTATGAGTGGGACTGTCTGAAGGTTGTATGAAGTGGTGAAGTATGGGTTTGGTGGCCCTGGGAGCTTTCAGTTCATATTTTATAGTTCCTAAAATCTGATGCTTCAGGACTTCAGCCAGTCATCTATATGGATAAGGAAGGGGATTTCTCTCCCCCCGCCCCCGATGTATTCTGTTTTTGTCTCTTTCTTCTGAAGGATCAGATATAGCCATGGCTGGAGATGGGCCACTGCTATGGGGCGGTAGTGCGAATTTAATTTTTTTCTTGAAAACTCAAAAAAAATTGTCTGAAAAATCAAAATGAAATATTTAGTTTCAGATCAGATTGACTCAAATTGAAATATTTGGGTTTGTTGAACCAAATGAAAATGCAGAAAACCAGTAGAGCCCTTGAGTATCTAAACTCCTGCAGTACTGGGTGGGTTTGAAGAGTGGGGCCTGGTTTCCTTGTTGGTACTGAGGGTATATGCAGCTCTGGTGAGTCCATTCTAGTCTAAGTAGATGGTACTGATGAGGGTGGCTTGGGGGGTGCCAAGGATCTATGAGAGGCATGGTATCTTCCCAGTACCAAGGTCATCTTAGTGGCCAACTTAGATGTAGACGGTATAGAAGTAGTTGTGGGTACTGTCCTCTTAGAGAAGGAATTCTTCAATGCTGTAGTGTCCTGCTTGTGTGGCACCAAAGGATTCAGTATTGTGGCATGCTTGCTGCCCTTTTTCTCTGTTGAGCACGGAGCCCAGGCACAGGATCGGTACCGAGACTGTCTGGAACCTCAGACGTACTCACTGTGGGATGTGAGGTTTCCGCTGCAGTCTTGTTCCACGGGGACCAGTCTTTTTGAGGTGGACTTTTTCTGTGGAGAATGACTCCCTTTGCTAGGGGCTTTGTCCGTGGATTTATTTTGAGTAGACCTAGGTGAATGTGCTGAAGTTGACAGGGCACAGTGTTCACTCAGCGATCAACATCCGGAGGTGTCTTCTGGCCTGGATCTGAGGCCATTTGGAGGGAATGCTGCATCATTAAGAGTCACAGTTTTAGCTCCCAATTTTTTCTTGCCCTGCCCTTAATAGTAGAGCAGATGTAGCACTTTTGTGGGATATGAGACTCTCCCAAGCAGCAGATACATCAGGAATGCCTGTTGTTGACGGGGATGGTCTCCTGGCAAGGGACGCACCACTTGGAGCCTGAAGAGCCTGGCATACCAGGGGAAATAGAATCTAACAGGAGAAGGTTCCCCTCCTGAAAGGGGAAAAAGATTGAGAGAAAGTCCCCCTAAATAAAAGTAAATAAAATAACTAAAGAAGGGTAACTAGGCTAAGTGACTTCAAAAAGTAAGGGACACTAATGCTCCATTTCAGGCTGAAGTGGTTAAGGAGAATCTGAGGGCAGTTCACCTGAGCAGCCCTATATAGCCTTGGAGCAGGGCACAAGGAAGAGTAGGGCACATGGCCAGACTGAATGGGCACTAATACCAAAAATCTCTGATTAAAGGTGCAAAGGGTGTGGGCACACCTGAAGTGGAACACCCATAGGGACAATACTTGAAGAAGAACTAGGAATGTTTTTGCCATCCTTTAATGAAAAAAAGTTTTAATTTATTAAACCAACGTAGGTAAAAAAAATATATTCTGGCTGACAATCTGCATGACAAGTTTGAGTCGGCTGCAATTTTAAATAGTTAAATATTATACCCTAAAAATGGGACATTTATTATAATGCTGTTTAAATATATATATTCTGCCAGGTGTTCCACAGTTATATATACACATTTATAGTATTATCTCACTTGCAATGTTAGATTTGTTAACCTGAGTTTGTGCTGACTGTATTATTAGTCACAAGCAACAGAGTGAGAAAGAGCCATGATTGGATAAACAACTGACCCAAATGAGTATAATTAAATCTAAATAAATATTATGTTGTGGTATATTTGATTTATAGCACACCTCGCCCCCCAAAGGAGATAAAGCTGCTCAGGTTAGTGGTTTTTGCTAATCTTTTTTCCCCCTCATGAAATACACAACTGTTTGCTAAAGAAAGGAGAGTTACTTATCTGCAGTCTTAATTCTCTGAAAATACGAAGTAGTATGGTTATATATTCCTTGGTCGCATGTCCTCTGGCACTTAATGAAGAAGTTGATTCATAGCTCAATAAAGACTTTTTGCCTCAATGCACATCAGGAAGCAAATATACTACACTTCACTGCATAACTGTTAGTTTCTTTTTGACTTGGGTCCTGACCTAACCAATACAGTGACCTAACTTTAATGATGTAATTTAGGGATAATATTTTCAAAAACCTCAGTTAGAAATTAATTCTTCAAAGGAAATGTTATAAATAGGTCCACATTTCTGGAGACTAGAAGGCTAGTCTCACATAGCACAACAGATATACTGGACAACAAAAAGTATTCAATTAACAACTACAGGAAGTGCCTATTAGTAGACTCCAGTCCTTCATCTTTACTTCCACGTTTCTGTGTAACAGATGGAGATACCCACACAACAAAAAGACGAGTAAAACATATGGCCAGATGTAATTACCTTCCAAGCTGTTTTCAGAAAAGATGGAAAAAATAGATTTTTTTGCCAAAGACAACATTCAGATTTTAAGCACACAAGACCAAAAATGTTTGTTGGCAACAAAACACAATGAAAACGCCAATCATTAAAAATATCTCTCTTAACACTATCTTAACAATATATATCTTAATATCCCTAACTTCCATGTCCTATACTTGCTTCTGAGTAATGCAAACACAAAAGACAAGACATCCAGACACTAACTAGACAAGATGGAGTGTGAAATAAAGTAACAGACAATGCAGCATTCAACCTCCTTAAAAACTTATGCTGAGCCAAAATGGCTTTAAAGAAGAGTAAGGGAACTCTATATTTAAGATTTACCAATGTCTTCAAGTGTGACTGATATGAGGTGGACTACAACTCAGAGAGCTTTGACAAGCCTCTCAAGTTTTAAACTTGATAGAGGACAACAATTAGAGATGCAAGTTGTTAGTCAATGAGAAATTATCCCCTTAGGGCACGGTCTGATTTTAATACAGTATGTTAGTGTAAAATTAAATGAAAAAGTGTCTGAACTCATCATGGAGTTTTGAATGCTTGTAGCAGAATATAAGAGCTCTTTTTTAGATTCAGGTCATGAAGCTTGCTTTACAGTGATGAAGATGGGAAATGAAAAACACTGGCAGAATGATTTACTAGTTAAGATGAATTCCTACTGTGTATTAGGAAGGAATTTTGAATTAGCATGAAATATTACTTCATCTCATTAAAAATGTAGGCTAACATTTTCAAATTTAATTTGTCTAAAGTAAGGCACCTAAATCCATATTTAAGCATACAGGAAAACAGAAACTGCCATACTGTATCAAACCAGTGGTCCATCTAGTCCAGGATCCTGTCTAAGACAGTGTTTCAGAGGAAGGTGCAAGAAATCTCACAGTGGACTACTATGGAATAACCTGCCCATAGAAGAAGTTTCTTCCTCTATACCAGGGGTCAGCAACCTTTCAGAAGTGGTGTGCCGAGTCTTCATTTATTCACTCTAATTTAAGGTTTCGTGTGCCAGTAAAACATTTTAACGTTTTAAAAAGGTGTCTTTCTGTAAGTCTATAATATATAACTAAACTATTGTTGTATGTAAAGTAAATAAGATTTTAAAAATGTTTAAGAAGCTTCATTTAAAATTAAATTAAAATGCAGAGCCCCCCGGACCGGTGGCCAGGACCCGGGCACTTTGAGTGCCACTGAAAATCAGCTCGCGTGCCGCCTTTGGCATGTGTGCCATAAGATGCCTACCCCTGCTCTATACATTAGTGGTTGACTTGTACCTTTTAGCATGAAGATTTATATAGATCATAAAAAACTATTTTTAAATTCTATCTATTGAAATGATGGATGTTCTCTTGACCATACTAGTGTCTATGTCCTTTTTAAAATTTTACTAAGCTCTTCGTCACAATGAGGCAATGAGTTCCACAGGTTAATTATGTATTATCATAGAATCATAGGACTGGAAGGGACCTCGAGAAGTCATCTAGTCCAGTCCCCTGCACTCATGGCAGGACTAAGTATTTTCTAGACCAGTGGTTCTCAAACTTTTTTTCCCCACGGACCACTTGAAAATTGCTGAGGGTCTCAGCAGACCTCTTAATGATCTTTCCAAATGTTGTTTGTACCATTAGCTAACTATTGTAAAGTGCTTTGGATAAAAGCGCTATATAAAAAAAAAATCCTTAATAATAAACAACTTTTTTTGTTCTACAAATAAAAGCACACAACTCATATTTTAATATCAGTACTCTTACCTTTCTAATGTGATAGATGTGCCCTCTCTCCCCCCACCGCAGCAGCCCCTGAGCTGGGGCTGGGAAGGAGGGGGGTCTCTCCCCTGCCACAGCAGCCACAGAGCTGAGGGTGGGAAGGAGGACCACCTATCCCTGGCAGCCGCAGCCCTGGAGCTGGGGAAAGTCACCTCTTTGGCCACTGCAGTTCTGCACATCCCAAATTCCCCCCCCCCTTCTTCTCACCCCACTGCCCCCTCCCACCTACCCCCTATTCTCCCCAAGGCCACCACCTCACCTTACATGTGCGTCTTCTCCATGGTCCAGGCACCTAATTAGTGGAGCCACACCTGCGCGGCTCCACTAATTAGGTGGGTGGCCCTTCATTCTCTCATGTGCGGCCACCCAGGCACACACCTTAGAGGGAAACATCCACTGACCACCTGAATGGTGCTCGCGGACCACTAGTGGTCCACGGACCACAGTTTGAGAACCTCTGATCTAGACCATTCCTGAGAGGTGTCTAACCTGGTCTTAAAAATCTCCAATGATGGAGATTCCACAACCTCCCTAGGCAATTTATTCCAGTGCTTAACCACCCTGACAGTTAGGAAATTTTTCCTAATGTCCAACCTAAACCTCACACTGCTTCTTGTCCTATCCTTAGAGGTTAAGAACAACAATTTTTCTCCCTGCTCCTTGTAACAATCTTTTATATACTTGAAAACTGTTATCATGTCCCTCTGTCTTCTCTTTTCCAGACTAAACAAACACAATTTTTTCAATCTTCCCTCATAGGTCATGTTTTCTAGACCTTTAATCATTTTTGTTGCTCTTCTCTGGACTTTCTCCAATTTGTCCACATCTTTCCTGAAGTGTGGCACCCAGAACTGGACACAATACTTCATTTGAGGCCTAATCAGCGTGGAGTAGAGCGGAAGAATTACTTCTTGTGTCTTGCTTACAACGCTCCTGCTAATACCTCCCAGAACGATGTTTGCTTTTTTTTGCAACAGTGTGACACTGTTGACTCATATTTAGCTTATGGTCCACTAGGACTCCCCGGTCCCTTTCTGCAGTACTCCTTCCTAGGCAGTCATTTCCCATTTTGTATGTGTGCAACTGATTGTTCCTTCCTAAATTGAGTACTTTGCATTTGTCCTTATTGAATTTCATCCTATTTACTTCAGACCCTCTCTCCAGTTTGTCCAGATCATTTTGAATTTTAATCCTATCCTCCAAAGCACCTGGAACCCCTCCCAGCTTGGTATCGTCCACAAATTTTATAAGCGTAAGGAAGTACTGTATTTATTTTTATCAGCTTTAAATTTGTCATCTTAGTTTTATATGTCTCCGTCCTCTTATACTCAATTAAAGGGTAAATAGAAGTACCGAATTTACCTTCTTTATAACTTCCCATCATTTGGTTATACCCATATCACATCCTCTCCTCTAAACAGTCCCTATTTTACCCATCTTTTTTCATGCAGATGTTTTTGACACTCATTTCTGGACCCCTTCTATTTCTCTTATATCTTTTCTGAGTTAGGGTAACCAAAACTGAACATAGTATTCCAGGTGAGGGCATACCACTTATTTGTATAATGGCATAATAATACTTGTAGTATTATAACCCATTCCTTATATGTCCTAATATTTTGTTTAATTTCAGCTGCTACACAGTTTTTCCATGATGTGGCCATAATGACACCTGTTTTTTTCTGATTGGTTACAATTAATTTGGAACCTGGTAATGTGACTTAAATGAGAGATACAAGTACATAGCCCCTCAGAAAAATCAGGCCCCTTATTTAGGTGGCTAGATATGGATTTAGATGGTTAACTTTAGGCATCCAATTTTGGAAATTTTACCTTAGCAGACAGTACATGAATCACCAGTACCAAAAAACTCAACGATCCTACAACATGCATTGAACAATACCAAAAAAAAAAAAAAAATAAAAAAAAAAATCTACATTGTGTTGGTTAAATGAATCATCATACATGTAGAAGCTAACCAAAATGATTTTATTTAGTGAGTAGCATGTGCATGGTATTCCACAAAAATAAAGATTCTGACTGAAAGTTTCAAACCCATCGCTACCTCCTGATAAATATGACTACAACATAATGAGTAGGAAACCTGATCTTTTATAGCTTCAGTTCATGAAACTTTTCATGATGCTGTCCCACGCTCAGATTCTGACAGAAAGTGGAAGCTATCCCAACTCTGTTTGCATAGGACAAACGGAAGGAAGTAATTACAATGGTCACAATAAATATGCATGATGAAAACTGAATGGAAAACATACTGTATTTGTGCCTTGTATACTGGAAGAACTGTTCAGGAACAAACAGACCCATTTAATTTTTTAGTAGATTTTTTGTAACCTCCTATATGTTGCTGATGATTATGTGCAGAAAGATCATAATTACATGTATTAAGAAATAAATACTGGTCCTACCTGAACCATTTTTCGGATACCCATTTGCATCTACGGTTGTGTACATGATATAAGGTCCAGGCTGATTCACACCAAAGGGCTGCAATACAAAGATGAAATTAAACATCCAAACTTTGATTCTATTTTTTTCAAGTTTAGGAATTAGCACAGCTAAAATAATAAAATTAAACTAAAGGCGAATTTCTGTGGCTTCATTGTTAAGATCACACCTTAGATGTGGATAACTATTCACTTATTTTACTATATTAGAGTAGAATTCATTTTTAAAATAGGATAATCACTTTGTTATCTATAAGTAATGATACTCCTTTCAGTTAATTTCTAAACATACTTTTCTAAAAGCTTTATTGTAAAAATACTTTTATTATACACGATTAAAAATGATAGTGTGTAAAAGTGTTCACTCTATCAAGTGCTCACTCCATCATAGCACCTTTAGTTGTGGTTGATTTGACTAAATGCAGTCAAATGAAACAATGAATCCAGTCAGTTTCATGTAAAAGCCAAGTTTGGAACATTCTGCATCATTTTCAGATGCTTTTAGTCAATGATGCAGAAAACTGTGTTTCCAGTACTGATGCTGTTTCATCAACTACTGCAAATGTAAAGGGAAGGATTGACTGCAACCTGACAGTTTGATGGAACCGTAGAAACCAGTGACAGAACTTAAATGAGCTGATCATTAGGGTTTAAAGTCACAGACTGTACAAACAATCTTATTAGAATCTATCTTAAATTCTTTCCCCAAAATGAAACCGAACAACTTGACCTTTTTCTTGTAACGGACGTAATTTTGAGCTATTTGGCCATTAGCCAAAATAACATGCTAGCAATCACTATATAAGGGCTTTTCACAGTTTCAGTCTTAAGTATGGTTGCCTTGACAGCAATAACTCATCGGGACTAAAATCATACATATATATTTTACAGAACAAAATCTTATAAATTATTCAAATTATTTGACAATTTGAATACCTTCTCGGTGAGACATATTATGGAGTGGTGATAGCTAATCCATAAGTAAGGCTGCAACTGAATTCTATTGTAATCTGATTTTGTGTAATCCTGACCCCCTAAAATCCACAAACAAAGGAATACAGGCTTCAAAATTGATAGGCCACATCTGGGGCTGAGGTTTAATTTTTTTTTCCAAGTTGGAAGTAAATTCAAGAAGGTATTACTGAATTATGGCATCCCAAGAATTGAGGTATTTACCAGAGTTTAAAAATTCCATTTTTTTCTGCCATTTTGTAGAGAAAAAAAGGAATAAAACTTAGGGCTGGTCTACGCTTGGGGGGGGGGGAAATCGATCTAAGATGCGCAACTTCAGCTACGAGAATAGCATAGCTGAAGTCAACGTATCTTAGATCGACTTACCTCCCGTCCTCACGGCGCGGGATCGACGGCTGCAGCTCCCTCGTCAACTCCGCTTCCGCCTCTCGCCCTGGTGGAGTTCCAGAGTCGACGGGGAGCGCGTTTGGGGATCGATTTATCGCATCTAGACGAGACGCGATAAATCGATCCCCGATAGATCGATTGCTACCCGCCGATCCGGCGGGTATTGAAGACGTACCCTTAGTTTACTGTAGATCTCTGGTTGAACTCCTGAGCAAAGGACTCACGATTAGTTTGATTAAACTCTAATTTTAAAAGATTTTAAATGGTAATATCAGAATGGAACATTGGTTCAGACAAGCTAAAAATAGGTCTGATGACCGCTGGAAAAAGACAGTTACTTATACTGTAACCGTTACTCTCCGAGATGTGGGTGCAGACCTGTAATTCCACTCAGGTGTGCGCACGCTTAGTGCACTGAAACCAGAAGACTTTGCCTAGCAGTACCCATACAGGTGGTGCTCACACCATTTGACCCTAGTCTCTCCCCACGCTATTTAAGGGCAGCGCCACCCTGAATTCTTTCATTCCGAGTGTCAGGAGTAGAGACTGATGTGGAGAGGATGGAAGGTCATGGAATACACGTCTGTACCCACATCTCAAAGAACAAGTTACAATACAGGTACGTAACAGTCTTTTCTTCTTCAAGGGGTTTTAGACGTGTATTCCACTCTGGTGATCCATAAACAGCACTCACAGGAGGTGTAGTTCAGAGTCTACTTAAAGAATGCTTGCAGGACTGCCTTCCTAAAGTTTACATCTGACCTAAATGCAATGGTAATCACATAGTGTCTGATAAAAGTATGTGTAGAAGACCAGGTAGGAGCCCTGAAATTGTTCACTGAAAAATCACTGAGGAATGCTATATATGTAGGTTGGGCCCTCATCGAATGAGCCTGCAATCTATGTGGAGGCATGGTCTGAGCTATTTCATATGCTGATGAAATGTGGGAAGTTATCCACCTGGAGACTGTTTACACAGAGACTGACCCTTCATTTGATCTGCATAGAAGATAAACAGAAGAGGTGATGCCCAAAAAGGCTTAGTTCTGTCTAGGTAAAATGCCAAACATCTTCTTGAATCCAACATGTGAACTCACTGTTCATCTGCACTGCAGTGTGGTTTAGGAAAGAACACCAGTAAATAAATCAATTGGTTAAGATGAAACTGTGAAACCACTTTTTAACAATAATTTTGGATACAGCAGTAGGGCCACTTTCTTTGTCCTTGAAAAACTGGCTCTACAGGGACTCTGGCATTAAGACTTGTAGCTTGCATATGCTCCTTGCATATATTATGGCCACAAGAAAGGGCATCTTTTGGCACAGAAGTGACAGAGAACAGGTTGCCAGGGGCTTGAACTGAGGTCTTACAAGGGCAACCAGGACAGTATTAAGGTCCCACAAGGGAACCAGTTCTTTCTCAGGCAAATGGAGACTAATGATTCTCATGAGAAATCTCACTACCATAGGATTTGAGAAAATTGACCTCCCTTGGATAGGTAGATGAAAGGCTGAGATCATTGCTAAGTGAACCCTCAATGAACTGAGAGACTGGATGACTGAAGGTGTACTAAGTACTCCAAATGTTCTGAATGCAGGCCTGCATCAGCTGAATCCTCTGAGGAAGCGACCAAACTGAAAATTGCTTCCACTTGGACAAAAAAGTCACCCTAGTAGATGGCTTCAGCTGCTAAACCACAACTGTTGAACAGCTTCCAAATATTGTTCCTTCTCCTCAAATAGCCATGCAGCATCTACACCATGAACTGTACAGTGTTCAGTGCTTGATGCAAAACTCAACAGTGGTGCTGAGTCAGTAGGTCAGGATGAAGAGGAAAAAATCTGAGAGGATGAATCAACAGATAGAAGGTTGGAGAACCAACATTGCCTTGGCCAAACTGGGGCAATTGGAATTAGTTTGGCATGATCCAACTTCAGCTTAAGAATGACCTGTGGGATGACTGGAATCAGGAGGAAGGCATATCTCAGAGTCTATCCCCAACTGAGATGGAAGGCATTGGTTAGGGAGCCTGGGCTGAGACTTGCTTGAGAGCAAAATTGATGGCACTTCTTGTCTCTCAATGCAAAGAGGCCGATAATCAGAATGCCCCACTCTGCAAAGATTAAACTCAGCACACTGGATTTCTGAGACCACTAGTGATCCTAGGAGAAATTTCTGTTGAGGTGATCTGCCAATTGTTTCTGGATCCCTGTTAAATGAGCGGCTGTGGGAATTATGCTCTCCTTGATACAGAACTTCCAGAAATTCATTGCCTCTTGACACAGCTGGTGGAGAGCACTCCATGTTGATATTGAGGGAAACTTCTAGTTCCAAACACAAAACCTGAATCTTCATTGTCCCCAAATGCACTCCCCAACCTTTTGAGGAGGCATTGACAGCTGTAGTCCTGGTTGGAGGAAGACAAATAAACGGAACACCTTGGCATACAATGCCCTGAACTGTCCACCACTATAGAGAATGCAGGATTGACTGAGGCACTCTGTTGTGCCCGTCTAATTATTGACAAGTCAGGTGACTGAACAACCTTAACCATGCTTGAAGAGGACGAGGGCATAGTCTTTACATGCAACCATATGGCCTAATACACTTAGGAAGACAGAGTGTAGTTGAGGGTTGAGACTGCAATTAAGGAATTGTTAGAAACTGTTCATTCAGTAGAAATGCTCTCAAACTTGTAGAATCTAGTAGGGTCCCAATGAACTCAATTTTTTGAGTTGATATTAATGTCAACTTCCCTTTGTTCAAGATGAGACCCAGACGATCGAAGAGACGTAATGTGAACTGGACATGAGAGGATTTGCTCCCAGGACTAGCCTCTCACTAACCAATTGTCAAACTATGGGAAGATATTAATTCCTTTCTGAAGTGAGCTATCACCACAACCACGCATTTGGTAAAAACGTGAGACGCTGAGGACAGGCCAAAGGGAAGTACAGCGCACTGATAGCAGTGACCTCCCACGACAAACCTCAGAAACTTTCTGTGGTTTGGGAGAATCATCACATGGAAATAGGCATCCTGAAGATCCAGAGCCGCAAACCAGTCATTTTGATTTAACATGGGAAGGACGGGTGCTAGGGTGACCATACAGAACCTTCCATATCTCCACATCAAGTCCAACCTCTTAGACTTTGTCCTTGGGGGTAGACTTATACCTTCCCTGTTGTGATCTGTCATTCACCATTGTTACCACGAGGAAGTTGAAGCTGGATGGGAATAAAAACACTCGAAGCCCTGCATGGGAACATAATAGCTTTTCTCAGAACTCTTTGCTGTAGTAGGCAGTGAAGCTGGGGTATTGCAGGCTCTAAGAGAGCTTCATTTATTAGGAAGGCCCCCATCAGCTCAGTCCTCCCTGAGCTGATGACCAACAATGTATGTGTGTTCTATTGCACAAACTCAACCTGAATGCCTGAGAAGGTCCTGGTACAACTTGAAATCATCAGGCACAGGTAAAGAAGGTGAGGAAGAGGATGCAGGGCCAGTGGAGGCACTTCTTCCTGTGCAAGGAGATCAGGATGAACTGGCTAAGGAGGGATGGCATCAGACTGTGCCTCCAATGGAGGTGGCTGAGGAAGAGAAACTACAACCAGGACGTAGAGCGGGACCTTGCAGACTGAGGAACATCCCAAAGGTTCCAAGGAAGCCACTGGGAATATGGGAAACGCATTGGTGGCAGTAAGTACTGGGCCAGGAGCCTTTACCTCTTATCTGAAAGTGGACTGTAACATTTTTTTTTAATTAAGTTTGTTTTTACAATAAAAAATAAAAAAAAATCAGAGGAATTAATTATAAAGGAATGTTTTAGCTCAGAACTCCACAATATTCAGTCAAGTTTCCTAAAGTATTAAATACATATGATCTGGTTTGAAGAACAACTGCTTAAAATACATGCATATAGGTATTGAAATTGTTTTTTGGTACTATCTGTAGTACTAGGCAAAGGCACAGACACTTTCTACTATAATGAAAATAATCTGAAGTAAAAATCAATATGACAAACATTTCTAGGGACTTACAATAATTTAAAAAGTGAATGTAAGTCAGAAGGAGAAGTAACGGCAAAGTGCACTTTTTATATCTTTTTCAGCTGTCAATGCAGTTGTGAAGGTAAAGAATACAAATAGCCATTCAAATCATGTGAACCTCAAAGAAAGTCAAAAAGGGATAAATCGGAGGCAAATGTTTCAACTGCAATAGAGCCTTAGGATCAGTCAGGCACATCTATCTAAAAGCAGTTTCATAAATTGGACCTGATATGATTTTCAAATTGATTTCTTAAAAAGCAAGTTCAGGTTTATTTTGAAGCTGTACTCTACAATAGAGCTTATTGTTGCAAATGGGCTGGGGGAGTTCAGTAAACTTCCTTAAACTGTCCTTGCTGAACTAAGACTTCTTCAATGTTTGTCCACATGGGAAGAAAGACATGAGGCCATTGATGTGGTTTAACGAGGCCACAACTTTATTCACTTATACCAGGGGTGGCCAGCCTGAGCCTGAGAAGGAGCCAGAATTTACCAATGTACATTGCCAAAGAGCCACAGTAATATGTCAGCAACCTCCCATCAGCTCCCCCGCCCACAGTGCCTCCTGCCCACCAGCAGCCCTGCCAATCGGCACCCCCCCCCCCGATCAGCTGTTTTATGGCATGCAGGAGGCTCGGAGCGAGGGCACCGCAGGCTGAGGGGAGGGGGTGGGAAGGGGTGGAGTGGGGGCAGGGCCTGTGGCAGAGCCAGGGGTTGAGCAGTGAGCACCCCCCAGCACATTGGAAAGTTGGCACCTGTAGCTCCAGCCCCGAAGTCAGTGCCTATACAAGGAGTCGCATATTAACTTCTGAAGAGCCGCATGTGGCCCCGGAGCTACAGGTTGGCCACCCCTGACTTATACTATCTGGGAGTACCTAGCAACAAATTGTACACTGCAGGAAGGAGGTGGTTGACTCCCTGCTGTTCAAGACGCAGGATCCCCAATCTCCCTTCCTCAGCCCCCTGAAAATAGGTTAGGAAAAGGAAGCGGGTTGGCTTCCTGCTGACAAGATGTAGGCGCCTCAAACCCTCCCCCACCGGCTTTAACCCCTCCATTACTCAAGCTCCCTTAAGAGAGGCTTTCCTTCAAATCCTTTTCCAATCCATTTTATCCAATAACCATATCCCTTCCATACCGAGTACCTGCACTGGACATCTGCCACATGTTTTGTGTGTTAAGTTGCTATGTTATAACCTAACCCCCTTATTCCACCCCACTGGGTCCCAGACCAGCTGTGGGGAAGGAAAAAAAACTCAATCCACTCGGGCCAATTTGGCAGTAAGGGCAAAATTCCTTCCCAGTCTCCCAAGGAAGAGGGGCAACAAGCGTAATAGCCACAGCAGGTAAAAAAGGGAACCCAGTCCTTCTGTCATGTACACAGGTATCTGGGTGCTGTCAGCCCAATCCTGGTAAAGAGTGCCACTACAAGGCTGCCAGGGGTATAAATACCACCCCCATCTTCTAGTCAGTAGGAAAGGTAATGCAGAGATCTTGTCCTAATGTCACCCCAACTGCTTCCTGCCCTTCCTGTCCATCCCTGTAAACTTTCCCCCTTCTCCCCACCTGCTGTAAGGGAGCCTTTAAAGGGGCAATGCCCCTTTTCTTCCTGGACAAAGACCCAATTATATAAAGGTTGCAGTGGGCACATTTATGTAACTATTTTATGCATTAATACGATAGCATTGGTAGCAGATCCATAGTTAAGGTTTAGTTCAGTTTTTCAGACAAAGGGGGATTTACATCCCTTTTGACAGGCATGAAAATTATTGTTGTTAATAACCAAAAAGACATTACACTATATAAGGGTGAATAATTAATTTCCTGCAAAGTTACAAGTGCAATCAAGCAACAGACTAGGAATTCAAAGGAGTTGAAAATTACTTCCTTCTAAAAATTCACAGCCAGTGTTTAATGCTTTCTCAGATTTCTCTAATGTCAAAGCTTTGTCTGAAACTGTACATGCAAACAGTAGCTTAAAAATTATTAGCATTTATTCATTACTATTGTTTTATTTACTCAATAAATTCTACTTGATCAAAAGTTTGTCAAATGCCAATGTGTAAAATTTTAAAATTTGATGCTTAATGTTGTCTTCTGAGGGAGAAAAGAAGGTGTTAAATAATGATAAAGTAATTATAGAAAACTGAAAGGGATTTGTAGATCATTGTATGATGAATGTTAACAAGTGAGTTTGGAGGAGGAATGGGAAAAACTGTTGAATTATCCATCATATTTGCGTACACAGGAAAGGAATTGGAGAAATGGTGTTTAAGAGAGGCAGATGAGAAGGTTTGGTTTTTACTATGTTGAGTGTAAGCTGATGCACTAACATTCAGCAAGAGATCTCTCAGAAAGACAGCTGCAGATGTAAGACTGAACAGAAAGGGAGAAGACAGAGGGAAATTTGGCAGTGATCTACACTTCGGGCTTGTCTTTACTACCGCGCTGCAGTGGCACCTCTGCAGTGCGTCTGATGAAGATGTGCTATGTTGACGGGAGAGCGCTCTCCCGTAGACGTAATTAGTCCTCAATAAGAGGTGGAAGCTCTCCCACCGACATAGTGTGGTGCAGACATGGCTTTAAGTCTATGTAACTTATGTCACTCAGGGGGGTGGTTTTTTCAGACCCCTGAGCGACATAAGTAAGGCCCTACCAAATTCATGGTCCATTTTGGTCAATTTCACAGCCAATTTCACAGCGCAGAAGTAAGGATGGCATCGTATGGTATTGCCACCCTTACTTCTGCACTGCTGCCTGAGGGCCCAGCTCTGCAGTCAGCAACTGCCACTCTCCAGCCGCCCCGCTCTGAAGGCAGCAGCGCAGAAGTAAGGGTGGCATGTTATGGTATTGCCACCCTTACTTCTACACTGCTGCTGGTGGTGCTGCCTTCAAAGGTGGACACCTGGCCAACAGCTGCCATTCTCTGGTCACCCAGCTCTGAAGGCAGAGCAGAAGTAAGGGTGGCAATACCGCAATGCCTCTAAAATAACCCTGCGACTCCCCTGCAACTCCCTTCTGGGTCAGGACCCCTAATTTGAGAAATACTGGTCTCCCCTGTGAAATCTGTATAATATAGGGTACAAACACAAAAAAGACCAGACTTCATGGGGGGAGACCAGATTTCATGGTCCGTGACACGTTTTTCATGGCCGGGAATTTGGACATAAAAGTTACATTGACATAAGCGGCAATGTAGACAAGCCCAGAGACAGTAGCTGAAGTCATGAGAATAAGGCATAGAAGAAGAAGGAGGTGACCAAAACCAGAGGAACACTTAGGAACAGTATGGGTGTGAGGAGAAG
The DNA here is from genome assembly GCF_028017835.1 of Emys orbicularis. Taxonomy (NCBI): domain Eukaryota; kingdom Metazoa; phylum Chordata; order Testudines; family Emydidae; genus Emys; species Emys orbicularis. The sequence continues at coordinate 25,357,307 of NC_088696.1, forward strand.
TAGACACATTAAGGAAAACCTTGACGCACATATGAGAGCTGAAAATATAAGGCGAGTTTCATGTTGATATTATCATAAAAAGTTACTTATACTGTAGCAAACAGCTCCTAATACTTTTTTGTAGGGGAATTATATTTACATTCAGTGTTATTTAAGTGGCTGTGATGGGGTGTCTACCCCACACAAGCTCTGCAGAGGTAAATTAGGCCCATTAACCTTAGGCTGCAGCTGGAAGAAATCTAGGAAGTGGCAGGGCCTAACTGCAGATGAAGTCCAGCTAGGGGGGGAGGAGCTGGGCAGGATCTAAAAGAGAGGAAGTTGGCAGGCTGGGGGAAGAAACCTGCAGTGGCACTCCCTGATACATGGGGGAAGAGCACGAAGCTGCAAGGACAGAGTAGGAAGCAGTCCAGGAAAGGAGTAGTAAGGGCTGGGAGAGTAAAAGCCCAGAGCTGCTTGGCTGAAAGTCCCTGAACTAGAACCTGGTGTATAGGATGGGCCCAGGTTCCCCTACCAGCCACTGGGGGAGTGGCATAGACCATCCAGTGGGCAGCAGACTGCCTGGGACAGTTTACTTCAAAGGATTTGTGATCGCCCAGAAGGGGGAATAACTTTAATGTGACTTAGCCAGAGGGCTAAGCTATGAAGAGGACAGTGCTGCCGCTCCTCGCACATGAGAGGCCATGGAGTAGCTGAGGGGAATGACAGACTGCATAACCACAGGAAGGGGCATCAGACCAGGTGAAAGAGTTAATTCCCCAGATGAGCCACAAGGAGGATACCGCTGAGCTGTGAGTAGAGCAGTCCCCGTAACAGTGGCAGTGAGTAATAAACTTTCCCCAACATCTGTTTATTAATGTTCATTTCTGATGGTATCCCCTCTTTTTTATTCCTTCAGCTGACTTTTTAATATTGTGAGAATGGTTTGTTATTTCATATCACAAAATGTCTCCTAAATAAGTAAATAGATCTAGGTGGAAAGTTGGTTCCATATAAAGCAATTTCTTGACTCCTAAATATACCAGTATAATCAATGTCTTGTCAAAATTAAATTCTTATACATTATATAAACCTGATTTAAAAAAAAAAAAACAATTTTACTTTCTTCAAGCTCCTCTTCAAGAACCACTTGTACTGTGAATATGGAAAACTGCCAACTAATAGCTAGGTGGGTGGCTATTAGTGATTACTGATAGGAATTGTTTATTGTCTTTTGTAAAAAGTCTGCAGATTTGGGTTGTAATCAGTCTTGGGAACCAGATGTACTTGTTAATGTTACTCCTACTCTTCCGCTCCCATTCCCTCAGTCAGTTACATCCACTTGTTGCTCCCTATCTTAAGTTAGACTGTAAATTCTTCCAAGCTGTGGCTGTTTCTTGTATGTTTGTACTGCAATCAGGACAAAGGGGCTCCATTCAGACTGGGCCCTCTAGATATTAATTTCATTAACAATGTAAATAATTATACTTACTGTTATTTTACTAGGACAATCGTTAGAACAGAGGCCACTAAGAACTGTGGAAAAACAGAAACAGGGTTTATAGTTATTATATTGTCAAACAATTTTACAGTAAGCATTACCTCTCTCTGAATCTATTAGTGTACAGCATTAATTCACGCCCCTCTACATAGTGTGACAAAGTTCCTCCTCTATCTTGGTGGGTCCTGCGCTTATTGGCAGATTTTCTTGCCTCAGAGATTCACCATGTGGGTTGGGGAACAGCCCAGAGACCTTCCCCTCTGGAAGAACCCACAGTCCAGGTCAATTGGGAGGTTTGGGGGGAACCCGGGCCCGCCCTCTACTCCGGGTTCCAGCCCAGGGTCCTGTGGACTGCAGCTGTCTATAGTGCCTCCTGTAACAGCTGCATGACAGTTACAACTCCCTGGGCTACTTCCCCATGGCCTCCTCCAAACACCTTCCTTATTCTCACCACAGGACCTTCCTCCTGCTGTCTGATAACGCTTGTGCTACTCAGTCCTCCAGCAGCACACCCTCTCAGCTCCTTGCGCCTCTTGCTCCCAGCTCCTCACACTCACACCACAAACTGAAGTGAGCTCCTTTTAAAACCCAGGTGCCCTGATTAGCCTGCCTTAATTGATTCTAGCAGCTTCTTCTTAATTGGCTCCAGGTGTCCTAATTAGCCTGCCTGCCTTAACTGGTTCTAGCAGGTTCCTGATTACTCTAGTGCAGCCCCTGCTCTGGTCATGCAGGGAACAGAAAACTACTCATCCAGTGACCAGTATATTTGCCCTCTACCAGACTCCTGTACCCCACTGGTCTGGGTCTGTCACAATAGGTATACTTAGCTTGCCTCTCTTGTAAAATAGTTAATGAAGAGAATAAACTGCTGTTGTATAACTTACATTAACATTTAAAAAGACAATTGATCCATTTAAATTATGCCACTTTGCAGAAGGTAATGAGCTAATCACTGCTCTAGCACACTTATTACACTAACCAATCAGGTAGTTCCAAAGATAGATTTGCCACTTAAGAAAAACGCAAACAAATTAAAATGTATGCTAAAAATAGTTGCATTGTATACTTTGCTCATTATTCTTCATTTCAAGTGTATGACTACTCCTACAGTTTACTTACTTTTTTTAAATCAGATTAAAAAAAAGGAATCAGTAAACTTCAAGGTAGTAATAAAACTGTTTATATTTGTGAAAAATTATAATATATCTATCAAATTCCTAACAATCATTTATCCCATCTGTTAGAAATTACTGTTATTGACAAATGTATATAGTTGCACGTAATGCATAATGTATGTGACAGTTCTGATTATGTTTAAATCTTACTAGATTAAATAAGTGTTGTCACTTAAATGCTTAGTTATAATTAACTAAAGGGAGGACATGAAAGCTGTGTGATGCATAATCAGGTGTGTTCTGTCACATCACTTAGTGCAAATAAAAAAAGCACACAATCGATCATTCTGATTGGAGAAGAACAAGATATCTCCTCCTCCTTTGTCCTGTCATTTCTGGTTAGCTCTTTGAATAAGGGATGTTATCTCTCCAAGTTATCTATTCATATAATGGTTCTTCAATATTGAGAGTTTGCACAAAGTACATCCAGCTTTTACTCAAGTGCCTGTTAATGCATTAAAATATAACTTCCTTGTGGCTTCCTGTAACACAAGTGAAAGTCTACTTCTCAGATTTCAAATAGCTGCAGATTTGGGCTCTGCCATTCCAAGGTAGGTCTGTGCATTGGGGAAAAAGAGGGGTGGGGAGGCGAAGTGCAAACTCCAGAATTGAGGACCCTCCAGCGAGAACACCAAACCTACAATGTACAGATAATTGACAGATTTGTGCATCTATGCCATTGAACCTGGGTGATGCTGTTTAAAGTCTCTCCCAGTGTTTAGCTGAGACTTGGAACAGCAAGTATTGACTTCAGAAATAACTAAAAAAAATTCACAGTTGAATCTTTGGCATCATAGAACACTAGAATTTAAAATGAGTGGCAGGAAGTACTGCTGGTCATTTCATTTAGCAGCACACAGATTTGAAACCCCCCCAACAATAACAACCTCCAAATCCACTTATGCTTGATTTTGAGCACTGACCTGATTCATGATGTCAAAATATTTGAACTTCGCTCAAATATGCAACAGGATCACACCGCTAGGATGCTTATGTGTTTAGTCACTACTCTTAATTTGCTTTACTAAGAGAACTTTGCTTACACAATGCTCAGTCCCATCTATAAAAACTCAATTCAATGATTGTTTTATGATGGATTGTAAACTGTTACAAAATGTATGCAACACAGAAATCTAAGTTTTTCCTGAGTCATAGCTATCAATTAGTCTAACTGTAGACCAGAGACAGCAGAATATTGTTTTCTGAACTTTCATTCAGTCTAATACGATGACAAGCTCTTGTTTAAGCCTTCACCAGGGCTTGTGAAAGGGTCCTTGGAATGCAGCCTTATGACGGTCTTCTTCAGTTTGTGCTGCTGGGAGAATCCTTCCCAAACTGGAATTCACAGGGTACATCTACACTACCCACCAGATCGGCGGGTAGTGATCAATCTATCGGGGATCGATTTATCGCGTCTAATGTAGACGTGATAAATCGATCCCCAATCGCTCTGCCGTCGACTCCGGAACTCCACCACGGTGAGAGGCGGAAGCGGAGTCGACGGGGGAGCGGCGGCCATCGATCCCGCGCCGCGAGGACGCGAAGTAAGTCATTCTAAGTGGATACAAGAGCCTCCAGGAACTGTGAATCTGAGTGACAAACGACAGGTACTCTCCCTCAAATCAAGCATCACTATCATTTTTTCTTGTTCTTTCCCTCAGCCGACAAACATAACCATATCCTTCTCTAAACTAAAAAAAACAGGAGTACTTGTGGCACCTTAGAGACTAACAAATTTATTAGAGCATAAGCAGCTTATGCTCTAATAAATTTGTTAGTCTCTAAGGTGCCACAAGTACTCCTGTTCTTTTTGCGGATACAGACTAACACGGCTGCTACTCTGAAACCTTCTCTAAACTGTGATTAACCAGCTAACCCTCTTCCCAGCCCTAGCCATTGCCAGGCACTAGAAAAGACATATCTAAGCTGAATGACAGTCATAAAGCTATATGTCATCTGTATACTGATGGCACTGGCCTCACCTACCACCTCACATAATATACTGAATAGGATAAGATAATTACACTGTTGCCTAATGGTTCACACACACACAAAATAGAAAGGCCTTTCTCTATACTACAGACTAACATTCCAAATTTGTTTTAAAAACTGACACAAAAGAAAATGATTTCTTAGGACTAACACCAAGAACTTATGCCATCTTGATCAAATTATTTTTGGATTACTCTACAGTCTCTGAAATCCATCATTACCTGTTAAAGGTAGAAATATTCCAAATCCAATATCCAAGTGTAGGGGTTTATGCTACTCTTTACACTGTTTTAGACGTTAAGGAAATTAACTATACTAGGGGAAACATAGAACTCTAATTTATGTTTTTGCATACAAGAGAAGAATATTTTCAAATAATTTGTTTTAAAATATGTTTACTGTATTTGTAAACTTTCAGTCCACATATACTCTGGTAATGATTTCAGATCTCAATTTTTTTTTATGTTACCCTGTAAGTAATCTTCTGCAAGCATCATGAATTCTGTTCTTAAGAGACTGAGATCAATCTCCTCATTTTCATGTGTGAAGATCCTGAGTGTGCGCTCTACTTTACTGACCAAATGTACACTGGTACTGTTCACGTAGCATGTGTGCTCAGAAGCAGCAAATGGTATTGATGTATTACTCTAAAACAATGCTATGTTAATAATGATGTTAACTGCCTCACACAAATATGAACCCTGGGCTACTGTTAGTGCTGTCTTCTGGAAAGTGATAACCACTCTCCTAGGATGTCAGAGGACATTCATGAATGTCTATGTATTACTTAAGGCTTAGATGTTGGTGTTACAAGGGGGACACATCGGGGCAAAGTCAGCTGTAGCAAAGGACATCCTAGTGTTTTTAGGAGATGGCCTGAGTACGGGACTCAAGGCTGGAAAGAGAAGTCAGCCACTGCAGAACATTACACTCTAAGAAACCCATGAGAATCTTTCACTGCCATCAGATAACAGATCTTTAAGGACTACCATTCTTGTCAGCTTTGTGGAAATATTTGTGTGTGATGATCTTGATCTGTGTTCTACAAGTTCTAATAAAAAACAACTTTCAGCTTCATGGTTGATATCTCTTCCTCTTCTCTCTGAAAGTATCTTGCCTACTCTCCATCTCCTGATCCAAGGGAGTTTTGAGGCTTGGCATGCTCTCAATGAAACCTCAGTTACACGTTCTAGTTCTGCAACCTATCCAGGCCCCCATCCCCAAGGTCACCACAATCTCTCATAAAATAGAAACTAGTATTGTTGCCCTTCTGGTTGAATCCAAGCATTGTAAGGGAGTAGAAACACATAAGTTAGATGTGAACAATACCTAATAATGAATAAAGATGCATATAGTAGAGGCACTTAAAGCCTCAGGTACAACTTCTCTCATTACTATGCACTCTGTTAGAACAGCAGTGATTTTGTGGGTGGAGAGATCACACATTTTATGAGAAAGTCTGTAAGGCTCCTATAGGGTCTTACATTCACACTTCCTCTAAAACTGTAGAGTTGACATCTTCATCCCTGCTGATGCAGTGTTTGATAGAAAGGTGTTATGGAACAGGTTGCCCGTGTAACCCTTTAGTTCCTTTTGAATTCTACATGGGTCAATGGAATCCTCCTCCCTCCTTCCCTAGGGATGACTTATTACTTTATATTTCACACTGTGAAGGCTGTTTGACATGGAGGGGACTGAGAGGGGGAAAAATTCTCTTATTTGTGAATTCACATTCTAGGATCCTTCCTGTCAGACAGTCTGACCCCTCCTCAGAGGATCGCAATATATCCAGAATTTTCTTATTTTATGACTATTGCCTATTTGTTAAGCAGTTGAAAGGGAACTCCTCCAGGAAATCCCTAAATTTCATTTGAAGACTTTGCTGTGTATGGTTCTAACTGAATAGAGCTTTTTTACTTTTTTCATCTTTAGAAGCTATCATTCTGGAGACTTCTTGCTGAGTGGTGGTCTTAAGCCCATGACATCTGGCTGGCCTCTATTTGCCATGGAGATAGAGAATGCCCCACTGTGAAGACTGTCCGACAGAGGGGCCAAAAATGAAAATTCAGTTTAGACAGAATTTTCCCTATCTTGCTTATGGAGTCTAACTAGCTAATTTTTATAATGAGGAAAGGAGTATGGTCTAGTAGTCAGTATAAGATTACTAGTCAAGAGTTCTGACTAGTTGGCAAGTTACTTAACCTCTGTGCTTCATTTTACCATCTGTTTAAAAAATAATGGAAATAGTACTTGCCTCCCTCACATAGGGGAGTGAGGCTGGATTTAGTAAAGTTTAGAAAACATTTTAGGATCCTTGAATGTAAAGTGTTGTGGAAGAGCAACTATAATAACTTAATTCACTAAATAACCCCTTTCATTTGTTTTTTTCTGTTCTGCTGCTTGCGTGCAGCTAAGTGACTGAAAACTGGATTGCTGTTGGTTAGGAGAGACAGATGATGTTAACTGCCTCACACAAATATGAATCATGGGCTACTGGGAGTTCAAAAGTGTGTGTGTTCCAGTTGCATCTGAATCAGGTCTCAGAACTGACACCTGAAGGTTAATGAGAAGGGGATTATAATCACTGTGGCCTGTTCCGTCACAATCTTTACCACCTTTAGGAGCTGTTGGGGGAAAAGCATAATGAAGACACTTCTGAGATAATTGGACCAAGCCTCTGCTTTTGAGTGTCTCTTTCTCATGTTGCATACCCTTTTTTATGAGGTGGCTCAATCCCAGATGAGGGCACAGTCTGAAGCACCCCACATGGAATGGAAGGGAAAACCTGCCCAGATTTGGGAAACCCCAAAACAAAAGAAGCTTTTGGTGTTGGATGATTTTCCAGAGAATCCCAGCCTTGGTTTTCCAATTCTTAAGAATGGCAACAATGGCCCACTCCTAATGTGTAATCTCTATGCTGGACCCTGGAAAAGCAGCAGCTTCAAACATGACACAAGCTGGAAGGAGGAAGTGCCATATTCCTGCGTTTACAGCCTTAGCAACTGCTATGTCTCTCTGCTTCCCAAAGAGCTTACCAACAAAATATTTCTAAAGATATCAATGTTTAACCTGCAATTCCAGCTTCTTTAGGTGGACCCTTAGTTGTTCTCCAGACATGTCTTTGGAAGTTTGGAATGTACAGCAAATCAGAATCAGGTGAAGCATCAGTTCTAGACAAAATACTAGGGAAATCTAGTTTCAAGTAGATTTTCCATAGGTGGGTTTTTGTTTCTTTTGTGATTTTTGTGCATCAACTCACAATGGATTCACAGTGGAGAACAGACTTCCACAATAAGAACTGCAGTCAATACTCTCAGGGCTGAGGATGACGTATCCAAGTTTCTCTGGAAAACCATCCAAAACCAAAAGCTCCTCTTGTTTTTGGGTTTCACAAGTCACTGATTTTGGCCTGGTGTCAGGGTGGGAAGCTTCCAAGTGCCTGCTCAACTGTCTCAGCACTGACTTCAGCTGTATGATCGTTGGGAGCCAGTTTCTCTACAGCCTCTTCAACTGTCTCAGTGTGGACCATACCCACAGGCCAGCTGGGGGCCCAAATTTGCTGCAGCCTGCTCAACTGTCTCTGCATGGACCTTGCTCATGTGCTGGTGGGAGTCAAGTTTAACTTCAGCTTGATCAATTGTCCTGGTATGGACCTTGCCCACAAGCCAACTGGGAGTTGAGTTCCTGCAGCCTGCTGTCTCTGTCTGCAATTTTTGAGTGGGGGAAAAGGAAGAAACAAGCAATGCTGTCCTTCAAATTCTCCTTAGAAAGTCAAAAGTTTTTGAGTTTAGCAGTTCTGAAAAAACTTTTGAAGCTAATGAAGAAGCAGAAAAATTTAATTAAGAATCTTAAAAGTTCTGTGAAAATTCTGCAATAAAGGAAAAGATGGAGTCTGCTGCGTGTGCCACTTGGAGCAAGAGAATTCTGGAGAGTTCCTTCTAAGGGGCAAGCCTAAGCACAGGCTCAGAGTGAAGATGTGATATGCCATGGACATGGGGAATGCCCCACTGTGAGGACTGTCTGACTTGGAGTGTATTGCAAATATTATTTTAAGATACAGTTGGTCAAAATTTGTGTTTAAAACACTTGATAGTGTCCTTTTAAATGCAGAGAATAGAATTAATTAAAATAGAAAAACAGGATACAAAGGATAAATAACCTGTCAGAGTTCTTTATAATATTTAGAATTCTTCATGTGCAATAGCCCCCTCCATTTTTAAGACTTACCGTATGTACTCGATCATAAGCCGGTTTGTTTATACGCCAACCCCCACAAGATGGATAAGTAAAAATGGAAAATTTTTATGACCCGTTCATAAGCCAACTCTCTATAATTTAGGGGTCAGCAAACTTTGGCTCCCGGGCCATCAGAATAAGCTGCTGGCAGGCTGAGATGGTTTGTTTACCTCGAGTGTCTGCAGGCACGAAGGTAAACCTAAGTAAACAAAGTGTCCTGGCGCACCAGCTGCTTACCTTGACGGGCCAGGACAGCAACTGGTGGGGAAATTTTTTTTTGAGGGGGGGAGAAGCTGGGGGTCAGAGGAGTAACCCCTGTGACCACCCCCCACATGACCCCACCCATAGCCCGGGACCCCCACACTCTCCCCATCCCATCCCTTCCCACCTTATCTGGGGAGGGCCGGGGAGGAGGTCTCTGGCCTAGCTGGAGCTGCTCCAGCAGGCTGGGCAGTGCGGCCACAGCCTGCTCTGGGGGGCGGGTCTGAGCGGCACAGCTGCAGCCTGCCAGCCCCGGAGCTGCAGCTGCTTCAGAGCCTGGGGGGGGAGAGCAGCGTGGCCAGAAGCGGAGAGACTCTGGCCCCGCCTCTTCCCTTCTGGCTCTGCTGGCTGTGCTACCTCTCCTTGCTCCCTCTGTTGCGGGGAGGGGCTGTGTCCCACCTCTCCCTCTCTATACCCGTTCATAAGCCAACCCTCTTCTTTGGTACTTCCCTTTTTTACTAAAAAATTTGGCTTATGAACGAGTATATACGGTACTTTTGATACACTAATACAACTATGCTTTTCTTTTCTCGCATTTTCACACTTAGTATAATAGTTAAAGTATTCACTGCTTTCATGAAGTCCATTTTTATATGATTTTATGGTGATCACTTACCAATAACTTTAACAAAATAAGCATCTGCTTCAAAGTTATTCTTTAATGTGTGGATGGCAAATTCACTGTTGAAATAGCCTTTGCTTAATACAATGATATCCAAGATTCCCTGGGAGGAAAAGATCAAAAGTTTAGAATAAACTAGCAAGCTAAATAACATCTAAATACAGTAAACATAAATCCTCTTAAAGAGAGAAAATATTTCTCAACTTATGTGCTTCGTGAGATTTAAAAGACACCAAACAACTTTGATTTCATATTAAGATTCTAAATTATCTAGATTAAATAATTACATGTAACATAATGGAATCAGTTTTCTTCTCCAACCTCTCATCCCAAGTCAGAGGAGAGGGGCAAATGAGACCATAAAACCCCTTTTACAGTTCAGAACAACTTTTCCCCTTGACATACCCATTCCTCAAAGCCATGTGCACCTTGGACAGCTGAAAATGACTCCCTCTGGAGCCCAATGGTTGTAGAACAGCGAAGGGATGTTCTTCCAAATTCTGTTTGCGTATGAGTAAACTCTGTTCTCAACTTAAGTTGAGGTGTTTTAACTATTTGCATATAAAGTGGTTACTATTAAAAAATACCTGAAATACCTGGAATAACTATAGTATCAGTTGGCAAATGTTGAGTTTTTAAATATCTGCTATATATAAACAAACATGTAACCAAGGATTTTATTTATTTATTTTTTACAGCTGACACAATCAGTGTAGCTTGAAAACATATCTACCTGAAGAATACCTGATTCTAGTAATGTTTTTGTTAAACTAATCTTTGCAAGGACACATCAAAAAATTAAAGAAAAAATAAAACACCCAATTTTGTGTGGGGAATAAATTTAGCTGGTTTACTACCTATGCAACTTTCAAAGCACAGGTGCTGGTCAGATACTCATGAAACTGCGATGTCTATAAGCACCAAATACTATGTCACCATGTCAACTCTACAGCGGACAATTTTACTTTTGAGTTGAGAGGCTGGCTGGGTGAATTACCAGCAGCTGACACTTGACTTGAACAAGGGACGGTGATCTCTGCCTTCTGCTCGAAGCTCTCTAAGGAGTGAAATTGGAGATTAGAATGACTCAAAACCATAACATAGTTTTACCCCAGCGGATCTTTTCTGAAAGGAAGTGTATTGGCTCAGTGACTGCTATGGAGCCAAATTAGCAGATGTCCAAATAATTTTGAAAGAATGGCTTTCAAAGGTAGCAAGGTTAACTCCTCTGAGTATTTGCTTTGGTTTCCCTTCCATGATTTTCTTGCATAATTTGTCGTTTCATTTTTGTATATATTAATGTAACTAAATATCCCCAAGCGAGTTACTTAAAAAGAAAAGGAAGATAAAGATACAAAAATCATTTTCGTCTATGTTTTGGACACAGCAAAGAGTAACAGTTGGGAATCAGACATAACTGCCTTGAGGAGATAAAATGCCCTCCAATTACGTGGACTTATTCAGAACTTGTCAAGAGTTATTTATGAACATAGCTTTTTAAGAAAAATCTAATTTAAAAAACGGTGTCCTATGAAATCATGAATTTAAGACTTACAAGTCAGTTTTGAAGTACTCTATTTTTAGGTACAGTAACAATGGAAGTGTCACTTTAAATGTTTTTAATCAATTACAGACAATTTACACACAGGTGTCTCTGATTGAAGCAGATTTTGTTTTCTAGGGCTTGACTGTGTCTAAGGCTCAACCCTGTGTAAGGTGCATCACCCCAGGAGAAGACCAGGTAAGGAATTTTACAGTTACTTCCATGTTCCCTGTGCACAACTTTTATCTTGGGAGGTCAGGGACAGGAAAAGGAGGAAATAATTTACTAAAGCTCTGAAACTTATTGCACCGCTGACAAGCAGATGGAGGTGGGAGAGAGATCTACACTCTGCCTACTCCCTGGGGAGAGTATCAGGCATAGAGCCCCACCTCTTCCTCCTGTGACTCAATAGAGCCACACAGGGGCAAGGGTTTTACTCCCTCTTACTACTCTATCCACCAAATAAGGGTAAATTACAAATTACCTTGTTTAGGGCAGATTGTGAAGTTTATATCAGAAACCTAGATTTTCAAAAACGAGTTCTCACAAAGCGCAAAAACGTGTACCTTGACTGCATATGCAAATCATGTACTCCATGCACATATGGTCAGTTACGCACCTAACAGGCCATTCCCCAAGTAATTGGGGACACACCTTTTTAAAAATCAGATCTTTTATTACAAGTGACACTGAACATTAGGAATTTAATACCAAAATTTGTATGTGAAACAGCTGGATTTTCATTGCTTTGCAATCAAAATCAAATATGCCTCCTAATTACCTGAAATTGGGCACAGGTCAATACTTGCTAAGTTTGCAAACTGAGCTAAAGTTTCAGGTTTGACCTAAATTTGTGTCAGGTTTTGGATTTTCTTATCTAATTTTGCACTGCTTTAGTCAGCAGACAACATTATGTACAAAGTGCCATGTACTGTGCAATGCGATTGAATCCTTCATTATGTTTAATGGGAATTATATCACTTTTATTAATTCTTAACATAAAACATGGCTGTGCTAAGTAGTTATCAGCTTTACACTCAATGATATTTTAAAGTACTTATTTCAATCTAAATTATTAGGTAAAATGAAAGTATTTTCCAAAACTCAGAGGACAGCAAAAATTGACCATCACCTATAGCCCTTGGAATCCTATCTTACTTCCAAGAAGGTCTGTGGTCTAGGAAAGATGGAATGGGCAGTTATTTAGGGGCCAGATGGAGAATATACCAAAAGATAGCCTGGGGTTAGTTTTGGGACTCAGAGATAATCAGGGCATGGAGATAACTGAAGGTTTAGAAGTCTGACAAGGAAGTAGAATTTAGGGAAGGCCTGGCATTGAGATGGGGATCATGTGTTTTGTATCATTGTATGTTTTATGTAGGGGGTAGTTTAGTATGATGGTTTGGGTGACTGGATTTGGAGCTTCTCAAAGGTAATAGTCAGGGGGAGGAAAGGGGTTGGAGTGCTTCTTGAAATGCACACAGAAGGATTAAAACAAGAGTCACTAGGGGTTGGATAGAGTAATTCTGGTGGTTGTAGTTGCGGTACAATGCTGCAATGAGTTTACTTGCTCTAAGATTTAATATTAATTGGGAAATTCCCTTAATGCAGCAATAAATTATTTTTCAATCAACAAAGTTGTAAATCTTTGGGTATTTTGGTTAATTAGTCATAAAATGAGCAGCCTTTTTTTTCCTCTAGTGATAAGAATAGCAAAGGGCCACTGAACCCCCTTTTTAGTATAAATGTAAAAAAATTATGCCAAAAAGTTAACAAACATGAATCTATACAAGGTATTTGTATTACTTAGTGTATCAATCGGGCAGTTCTTCCATAAATTCTATTGCTTACCCTTCAACTTTAAAGGACTTGTTTTAATTAACTCATTAGCTTTCATTAGCTTTTTAGATTTTCTAGTCAAATATGAAGTAGTAGTACTTTAGAATGAAAGCTCAAATAGGAATGGGCAGATAGCAATTAAAAGCAGAAATACAGTGAAGTGTGCTGAACTCACATCTTCATAAATGTCAAAGAAGGTTGCCACCACAGCATCTTTGATTTGATTTAGATCAGAGAGTTCCCAGTAGACTTTAAACATACGATGTATGCTCCTGCAGCTTGCATTGTTGCATGGGACATTCTCTAATAAAAATGCCTGCTGATTGCTGTAAAAGAAAAAGCCATTAACAGCTTATCCCATATAAAGAAAGTCTGTATATCATATTTCATCTGTAATCTCTCCTACTTAAATATTTATAACTTCATACCTCTTGAAAAGCGACTATAATAAAAAGAAGCTAACAATTGATGAATACTTTAAATCTACACACTACTAACCACCCCTCTGAAAGACAACTTGTTTCACTTTATCCCTGGAGCAGAGGTCATTTGTACTAAAGTGATTTAAGGATTAAAGGGAGAGTGAAGAAGCCTGGTCCTGGAGTAGAAAGTATTGTTGATATTTTCCAAGCCAATTAATAAAAATATTGTAATGCTCGTTAATGTCCAGCCCAACTTGAAGTATTTCCTTTAATAAAAAAATGTAACTGAAATACTACATAAATGAAGAAAATTAGCCTCCACCCTTGTATCAATATATCAATGACTTTATGAATCAAATGATTCTCTTAAGGTTTAGGAACTTTTTGTTCAAATTTAAGGTTACACTAATTTCCTAATCAATACATTTTTCATTACTGTTCTAAAACAATAACTTCTATAAACCAATGGTACAATAACAAACAAGATACAGAAATAAACTGAATTAGACATTTGCTATCCTTCAAAAAGACACATGATACAGTGAGGTTGTGATAAGACAACAAGGAGAACAAAACCTGGGTACTAACTCATTAATATCATCAGTCTACAGACTTAAAAAAATGCATAAACCTTTGCCTTATAAAGTTCCCCCCTGCTTACAAGTTTTCTCCTGAAATTTGGGAGAAAGCAGCAGCTTTCTACAAAATCTAAAAGGCCGATGGTTGTAGTTAAAAAATGTTAAAACAATATCCAAACAAGTTTGTGAATTGGGGGTGGGGGCACAGCTCACTCCATGCTCACAAGATCTTACAAGTTTGCCAGTGTATTAGGTTATTTGCTACATTTGGATATGATATGCTGTGGAGGGAAAAAGACAATGGGTAGACAACTGTACCAATAGAGAGGACTATTTGCCAGGTCTGTTAGTCAAAGATTGATAAATGACAATACTGGTGTTTATATTGCATTATTCATGTCTCTCACACGGTGACTGGCTCCTCTAAGAGTGGGTGGGGTCCAGTGCACATAGATTAATTACCTGCTGCCCAATAGGGCTTAAGAGAAGGCACCTGGGCTTTATAAAAGGGGAGACAGCTGCAGGTTGTTAGCAGATGCTCACAGACATTTCAGGGAGTAAGAAGGTTCCTGCAGGGCCCAGGGTCAGCAAGGGAAAGAGAGGTCTGTGGAGAAGGCCAAACTCCAGGCAAAAGGTGCCGCTAAGAAAGCGGGAAAACAGACCCCCCCCCCCCCCCCCCAGGGAGGAGAAGCTGTCCCCAATTTGGGACTGGGGTGAAAGAAAATAACTTTTAAAGAGAGGACAGACCCTCAGGGAGGAGGGGCTGGGCCAAGCTGAAACAGGAATGAAGACTTCATAAGTTTAAGATGTGGTCTGAAAGACTTTGTGCAGGACTTAATAAACTGGACACCAGAAAGGAATGTTTTGAATATCTGGCCTGTGTGGACTTTTTTAGGAGAACCTGAATTAAGGGCTCAACAAAGCCACACTAGCCAGCTGGGATGCTATAAGGTGCTTGACAATCTGTGATGCACTTCATGAACATTAGCTAATTAATACTTACTATTTACCTCACAGAAGTTTTGGATCTCCATTTTACAGAGCAGTAAACAGCACAGTGTATTGCAGTGACCTAAGAGTGTTCCTCCAATCTCAAGGACTACCATCCACAGTCAATATTTTGAGGTGTGGATTGAGGATTTTCTTTGAAAAGTCACTATTTTCCAGGATTTCAAGCCAGAATTGGAGCCTGGCCACTCAATTGTTATGGCTCTCACTGGCAGCATCATGGAATCCACGGATGACTACCACAGGACATTAACTAGGGATATTTCATGGACTTAAATTTGTCGTGCTTCTGTGTGTATATGAGTGTGAATGTGTGAGAGAGAAGGTTTTTTAGGTTGCCACAACTGGACATTATGGCCTAGAAAAGAATGCACTTGCCAATGAGGGCTTTAAAGGCTGCTGAAGAAGCTTCAAAGTTCCTCTTTCTGTGTACAGTGTATTTTGGGATCAATTCCCCTGGTAGGAATATCATGCCCTTTGCCATGGATGCCACTGCTGCATCACCTTTAGGGAGGATGAAAAGAGAATAATTGAAAGAGGGCATAACACAACCCTGAGAGAGCCCAGATCTTCCTTCCGGGAAGAAAAGGCAAGTCACAAAGATTCCCTGCAAACGTCTCCTTAATGAACAAACACTTCTTGGCTTTCTGCTTGCCTCATTTAGCCTGCTCCACCAAAAGAAAGATGAGAGAGCAAGTACAAAGAAGCCCACTTTGGGGAGGAATGCCAGTGAAACTCTGATCCCTTTTGGGGGAGAGAAGAATGATTTTGGGGGAAAGATTTTGCTAGCTGCTGCCCCCAAAACAGATTTAAATGCTACAATTGCAATGGATAAGATAGAAGTACTGAATTGCTGCTCTGCTTGCAACACCACCAGCAAAGAATCTGGTGGTAAAAAAAAAAAATATATCAAAGGGATGTGGCTAAGACCTACAACTTCCTGGACTAGTCTGAAACCACCTCAAGTATCTACTGGAAGAAATACACAACAAAATGTCTAAGATTGGGGGACAGGCTGAAATCCAGAAATAGTTTGTTTTTGTTTTTGTTTTAAAAAAACAACCATTCTCTTATCTGATAATTTGAGGTGCGCTATTGGTTATGTGAATCCCCTTCTTCATTAATACTTCCTATACAAAACAAATGACTCAGTCCTTTGTTTATTGCTACACTCCACATTTTAATGAAACTTTTATAAAACTATGAGCCTCCTTTAACAATTTTGTTCTTTAAAAATATTGTCAAGAATATTTTTGCATTTATATCTAGTATGAATCATCACCATTTTATTACCTCTGCAATTTTTCTGACATTATACTGTCTAAACCTAATACCACAGCTCATTATCATAAAAATGGTAGCATATTATAATTTCTTTATGTATTATATTAGTACCTCGTCAGGTAAGGCTAATATATGATATGGTGACACAGCTCGAGCATAACATATTGTTTCAATTTATCTTTTTCATCGTCTTTTGATACATTAATTTGTAATAGATGATTGTTACTTTGCAAGAAATTTTACTAAGGGTATGTCTACACTACGAGAGTAGTTCGATTTTACTTAAATCGAATATGTGGAATCGATATTACAAAATCGAACGTGTGTGTCCACACTAAGGACAGTAATTCGACTTTGTGAGTCCACACTAACGGGGAAAGCGTCGACATTGGAAGCGGTGCACTGTGGGCAGCTATGCCACAGTTCCCGCAGTCCCCGCTGCCCATTGGAATTCTGGGTCGAGCCGCCAATGCCTTCTGGGTAAAAAAAATGTGTCGAGGGTGCTTTTGGGTAACTGTCGTCATCCGTCCGTCACTACCGCCCTCCCTCCCTGAAAGCGCCGGCGGGAAATCAGTTCGCGCACTTTTCTGGTCAGTGACAGCGCGGACGCCACAGCACTGCAAGCATGGAGCCCGCTGCGACCATCGCTGCAGTTATGGCCGTTGTCAACACCTCGCAGCTTATCATCCACCTTTCCCAGAGGCAGATGCAGAGAAATCAGGCGAGGAGGCTACGGCAGCGCGGTGAAGACCTGAAGTCTGAGAGTGGCACAGACCTGTCACAAAGCACGGGACCCCGCGCCGAGGACATCACGGTGGCAATGGGTCATGTTGATGTTGTGGAACGGCGATTCTGGGCCAGGGAAACAAGCACGGACTGGTGGGACCGCATAGTGCTGCAGGTCTGGGATGAATCACAGTGGCTGCGAAACTTTCGCATGCGGAAGGGGACTTTCATGGAACTTTGTGAGTTGCTGTCCCCTGCCCTGAAGCGCAATGACACCCGGATGCGAGCAGCCCTGACTGTCCAGAAGCGAGTAGCCATAGCCCTCTGGAAGCTTGCAACGCCAGACAGCTACCGGTCAGTCGCGAACCACTTTGGCGTGGGCAAATCTACCGTGGGGGTTGTTGTCATGCAAGTAGCCAACGCAATCGTTGAGGTACTGCTCTCAAAGGTAGTGACCCTGGGAAACGCGCAGGTCATCATAGATGGCTTCGCCGCGATGGGATTCCCAAACTGCGGTGGGGCTATAGATGGAACTCACATCCCTATCCTGGTACCGGACCACCAGGCCAGCCAGTACATCAACCGAAAGGGCTACTTTTCAATGGTGCTGCAAGCACTGGTGGACCATAGGGGACGTTTTACAAACATCAACGTCGGATGGCCGGGCAAGGTTCATGATGCTCGTGTTTTCAGGAACTCAGGTCTGTTTAGACGGCTGCAGGAAGGTATTTACTTCCCGGACCACAAAGTAACTCTTGGGGATGTGGAGATGCCTATAGTCATCCTCGGGGACCCAGCCTACCCGCTAATGCCCTGGCTCATGAAGCCCTATACTGACGCCCTGGACACTGAAAAAGAACTCTTCAACTACCGGCTGAGCAAGTGCAGAATGGTGGTGGAGTGTGCTTTTGGCCGTCTCAAGGGGAGATGGAGAAGCTTACTGACTCGCTGTGATCTCAGTGAAACCAATATCCCCATTGTTATTGCAGCTTGCTGTGTGCTCCACAATCTCTGTGAGAGCAAGGGGGAGACCTTTATGGCGGGGTGGGAGGTTGAGGCAAATAGCCTGGCTGCTGATTACGCCCAGCCAGACAGCCGGGCGATTAGAAGAGCCCAGCGGGACGCGCTGTGCATCCGGGAGGCTTTGAAAGCTAGGTTCCTGAGTGAGCAGGGTAACCTGTGACTTTTAAGTTTGTGTACAGAGAAGCTGAACCTGCCCCCGTTTCTTTACCCACTAAATGTTCAGTATCCTCTCCAGTTACATACCCCGTTCCCCCCCTTCCAACACACGTTTAAAAATAAAATCACTTGAATTTTGTTAATGAACACCGTTTTCTTTATTACTGTTTTCGCGGGAAAGTGTTGAACCTGGGACGCAGACTGTGGTGGGGAGCGGGTGTAGTGTAGTGATGCAAATGACGCTTCTAAACTCCAGGAATGACAGGCTCCGCAGTGGTGGACTGGTTGTTTCAACGGAGCCTGCCACCCCTCCTGTTCGGGACTCTGTGTGTGTGGGGGCTATGTGACTTTGTGGCAGGGGGAGGACGGTTACAGATCCCCTGCTGCGTGGCTCTGTGATCCAGGATAAGGACCGCTGCATAAGATCTCTAACTGCCCTCCCCCGCCACAAAGTCACAGAGTTCCGTCCCCCCCCCACAGAACATGAAAACCACCTCCCAGACTGACCAGGGTAACTAGTGACTGCAATGTGTGTGTGCCCTGCTGCTGAACCTGCCCCCGCCTCTGTACCCTGGTAAAGGTGACTGTCCTGTCCAATTACCAACCCCCTTCCCCCCCCTTCAGACAGACTCTCCTTTAAAAGAACATGATGGAAACAGTAATTAACAGAAACGTATTTTTTATTAGCAACTACACATGAACCTGGGGGGTGAAATTTGGACGGGGGCTTGGGTGAGGCGGGAAGGAAAGGACTTGTCAAATTTTGGGGAATGAGAGCCTTCTAGTACTAGAGCAGTCTGCAGGGGTGGAGTGAGAGTTTTCACGGACTCTGCCGCCCCTCCTTCTTTGGACTTTGGGTGAGGGGGGTATGGGACTTGGTGGCGGGGGAGGGCGGTTACAGATCGACTGCAGCAGGGCTCTGTCCTCCTGCCTCCGGTCCTGCAGAACATCCACAAGGCGCCGGAGCGTGTCTGTTTGCTCCCTCATTAGTCCAAGCAGCGTTTGAGTCGCCTGCTGGTCTTCCTGCCGCCACCTCTCCTCCCGTTCCATGTGTGATCGGTGCATTTGGGACAAGTTATCCCTCCACTGGGTCTGCTGGGCTGCCTGGGCTCGGGAGCAGCCCATAAGTTCCGAGAACATGTCCTCCCGTGTCCTCTTCTTCCTACGCCTAATCTGCGCTAGCCTCTGGGAGTGTGATGCCAGGCTAGGTCGGGAGACAGTCGCAGCTGTGGGAATGGGAAAAAGGGAGTGAATTCCTCAGAAAGATAAATTTAGTTGTGAACAAAGAACATAGTCTTTCTCTGTGAACAAGACCATGCATAGCACCTATCACATGCGCACTCAGGACAAGGTAGAATTTTCGGCCTTTGCATTCAGTGCCTGGGGTCTTGCAGTGCAGATCAGAGAAGCGGGGCAGGACACCGGAATTTGTGTAGCAGGCCGACATGGTAAGCCGTAGACTTGTGGCTGCTTAAAACTTTAATAGTAGCACTGGCCTCCTTTCACATTAAAAGCAATGCCAGTCCCTGCTGCCAGCAATCCGGCAAGCATGAACTCTGCCCCTGTCCCACCCCCTTGCGGCTGTCCCAGGGAAAGATCCCTGTATGCTGCCCCTCTCCCGCCTCCACCGCATGGCTGTAATCCGCCGGTTACAGTTCTGTAAAGGAACAGGCAAGCAGTCCCAATACTAACATTCCCCTACCTAATTCAAAGCAGGTCACCATGAGCGACATCACTCTGATGAGGATTTCAGAGACGGAAAAAGAAAGGATGCTTCGGGAAAGCCTGCAAAGACCAGGGCCGTATGCCGCCATGCTCTGCAAGGCAATGATCCCCGAGTACTTGCTTGTCTCCTGGCGCGGAAATGTTTGCTACTACGGAGGACCCAATAAGGCCGCTCTCCCCAGGAACCTGATGCAAAGGCTTTCCAATTACCTCCAGGAGAGCTTCGTGGAGATGTCCATGGAGGATTTCAGCTCTATCCCTGGACATATAGACCGGATTTTACTGTAGCTGCACTGGCAGGGACTAAACAGTAGAGCGGCTTGGGCAGAACAATCATGCTAAACCGGACATTGTTAGATTTTTTTCAGTAGTTGCACTGCCAGGGACTGAAAAGTTAAGCGCCTAGGGCAAAGTAATCATGCAAAACCCATTGTTAATATTGTTAATATTCCTGTTCTGTTAAAAATAAATGTTTAGATGTTTTAAACACTTACTGAGTGATCCTTCCTCTGATTCTGTGTCCGGGTTAACGGCTGGGGACGGTTGGTAGGGGATCTCTGTAAGGGTGATGAAGAGATCCTGGCTGTCGGGGAAATCAGCGTTGTAAGCGCTGTCGACTGCCTCGTCCTCCTCATCTCCTTCCTCATCTTCCCCGTCCGCTAACATCTCCGAGGAACCGGCCGTCGACAATATCCCATCCTCAGAGTCCACGGTCAGTGGTGGGGTAGTGGTGGCGGCTGCACCTAGGATGGAATGCAGTGCCTCGTAGAAACGGAATGTCTGGGGCTGGGATCCGGAGCGTCCATTTGCCTCTTTGGTCTTCTGGTAGCCTGGTCTCAGCTCCTTGATTTTCACGCGGCACTGCGTTGCATCCCGGCTGTATCCTCTCTCTACCATGGCTTTAGAGATCTTCTCGTAGATCTTTGCATTCCGTCTTTTCGATCGCAGCTCGGAAAGCACGGACTCATCGCCCCACACAGCGATCATATCCAAGACTTCCCGATCAGTCCATGCTGGGGCCCTCTTTCTATTCTGAGATTGCACGGCCATCTCTGCTGGAGAGCTCTGCATCGTTGCCAGTGCTGCTGAGCTCGCCACGATGTCCAAACAGGAAATGAGATTCAAACAGCCTAGACAGGAAAAGGAATTCAAATTTTCCCGGGGCTTTTCCTGTGTGGCTGGTCAGAGCATCCGAGCTCGGACTGCTGTCCAGAGCGTCAACAGAGTGGTGCACTGTGGGATAGCTCCCGGAGCTATTACCGTCGATTTCCATCCACACCTAGCCTAATTCGACATGGCCATGTCGAATTTAGCGCTACTCCCCTCGTTGGGGAGGAGTACAGAAGTCGAATTTAAGAGACCTCTATGTCGAACTAAATAGCTTCGTGGTGTGGACGGGTGCAGAGTTAATTCGATGTAACGGCGCTAAATTCGACATAAACTCCTAGTGTAGACCAGGCCTAAGAGGCTCTCTCCCAGTTTAGTTTCCAACCACAATATTTTGTTTTATCATTTAATCTAAATGATTAGATACTAATTTTTAAGATAGATGATTTTTCAGATTTGAATTGCATCATATGTTCAAGACTGACTATTTACCCTATATATGATGGAAACCATAGGAAACTTATTTACTACTGTATCCTACATTTTCCTTCCTTGGTTGTCTGAATGCCTCTCTGTTGAAGCACGCAGTCAAGAAATATGGTCCCATGCCAAAAGAATATATCAGAAGCTCATAGTATGGACAAGCAACAATGGAAATTACATTGCAAAAAAAGAAACACTAGGAAAAGATATTAATAATAAAATGGCATTGAGAAAAGCAAGAAAAACTGGAAGGCAGGCAACATTGCAAATAAGCAGACGATGTAAGGAAAAACTTAAATATATGTTGAAAGCTGAGAAGCACACAAATAGAAAAATGTTCAGTAGACGGAGGACAAAAAACACAAATTCACAGATGTTGCGTCTCTCTCATGGATGAGCAGAGACCAGGAACAGTGGTTGTTTACAGGCACAAATCTAGGTTTTGTCTGTACATACTTAGAGGTTGTTTTTTTTAAATCCTGATTAAAAATAAATAAATAAACTAGTACACAAAATTTAAGGATAAACACAGTCCCTTGATTCTTAATATGCAAAAAGCCAACAACAACAAAAAAACCCCAAAGTAATAATAATGAAAGTAGTATTATAACTAACAAAATACGAACAATTGTGAAAAAACCTCAACCGTGATTAGAATTCTCCACCCAATTATTTAAGTAAGGGGTAAAAAAATGTATTAAGAACAGCACTGTCTATTATGGCCATCTAAACATATGTAAACTCTTATAGCAAGTTTGTGACAAGGCCAATTTCCTATTATTTTAATGACACTTGGTGGCTTTACTATCTCAAAACAAACCTCTTGAGTCTGACAAAGGAAGAGAGTCCTTAAATGGCAAAACGATATCCCTGAGAGCGTACAATTCAAGAACAAAACAAAAAAAAGGGGGGGGGGAATGGGGGTAGAAAATGAGCAGACCGTAATATAATGATAAAATGTCAAGTCAATGCAAGTTATGCTAATGTTAAAAAAATAAAATATAGCAATTAAGTTGAAGTACTGATATGCGGCAGAGCAATGTAAGCCCACCAAGCAAAGGAACTCTGATTTAGGACTGCCACATCACCCTTAGCATGCTACACACAACATTAACAAAATATTTAGTTCTCCAGCCAGTGCTGAGTATGCAGATTGGTATAACTAATTTATTTACCACCTGCATAACATTATTCCAAACAATTTATGAAGTATAGTCAAGGGAATGTAATGTTTAGTGTAGTGTGACCTTCCAATAAAAGACTGTATATTGCTGCAAAGCTAGACTTACCAGGGCCAAGTTACAAGAGGCCTGGCTTAAATCAGAATACCTTTCTTTCATGGTTTTGTTTGCGTCCACCTTAAGGTTATTTTAACATACTTTTTGGGAAATAGTAGTAAATATCCACTGCTCAGTTCCTCATGCGCACCTGACCGTGTGTCATTCTATGAACTTTACAATGACTGCCTGTTACCTAAAGGAAATCTGAATGACTAATACCTAGCTCCAAACATTCATGATCATATAGAGTGGCCTCTATCTTTTAGATTTACTCAGTTCTAGGTTGCCCGTCTAGCCTGTATATTAAGGGATATCCCTTGTTTTACCCTACATCTGGCAGCCTGTAGCCAATAATGAGCTACTAAGAAACATTTGATGAAATATGTTTTCAAGTAATGCTGATGCAAAGGATCATACAGGGTGTTGCAAATGTATTATTTTGTTCCACCAAGAGAATACCATGAAGAGAAGTTGCTTAAAAATATGCTCTCTTTTGTATTTTTATCTACTTAGTGGTTGTTTACTTCAAATATGGGTAGTCGTGTTCAATTTCCTAGTTGTGAACTATATGGTTCACTGTTCTTAAACTGCTATTCATGATATATATGTACAATAACATGACGATATACTATTAGCAAGTAAAAATGCCTAGGTTACTACATTTGAACAAAAAAAAGTATCCTTGGAAAATAATTTGTTAGGTTTTATGTTTATAGTTTAATACCCATTTTCCATGCTTTTTGGGATGTTACATGAAAAGTTGTGTTGAAAGTAACTGGTTACCATTAAATTTAATATAGCTTAGAGAAAACTCCTAATTAGGAGGCTGAATGTAGCAAATAATATAGAGATGCATATGCAGTACTTAAAAAAAAAGTTTTGAATATTATTAGAGTCTCTAAAGACAGAGTATAAAGAAATGAATACATTAGAACAACACTGAAGAGATTAACTGTTGTATAGTAACTGGATTTAAATCCTCTTACCTATTTATTATCATTTGAATATTGGAAATTCCAAGATTTTAAATACAATCCTATTCAAAAGAGAGAAGATACATGCATTTGTATTGCCTATAAATTTATATATAGGCAATACAAATGCATGTAGATTGGAATTCTAATCTGCAGATTCTGATTCAAGTATTTAAGTAAATCATCCTTCATAGGCAGAAAAACATATAGCAGCCCACTCTGCATTAAACCTCTTCAAGTATAAGGACTTTTGGGGTTCAAAGGCACATTTGGGAGCAAAAAAATGAATTTATTTATTTAAATATATTCATGCTGTCAATGTTACAAGGCTATTATTCAAAATCAATAGGATGTGGCAGGAGATGAAACAGCATGGTCTTATTTCAGATCTGAAAACACTTGAGGCTATCCATCATTTTTCTTCTTATTTACTTGGAAGGAGAGTGAACCAAAGCCATCCCTGATCATCTCAAAACATATGATCTCTACTCCAATGTTTTGTAGAGAATTGCAAAAAGCCACTTTGAATCAATTTTTCAGAAGGATGCTAAATGCATATAATCAGTTTTATCTTTATTCTTCCATGTCAGAAAGCCATTGTTATAGATCAGCATGGTTTCAGATGAATAAAATGCTGCATGCCCCCTTTAATTCCACTAAGTTACAATATCATAGCAATTAAAAACTAGGCTTCCTGGACTCTATCACAGACTCAAGTCAAAGGTTTAGAAAAAAGCTCTTATCACTTAATCATAGTAATCAATCACTGAAATTAGATGTGTAGTAGTAGTATTAAAGTTGTAGGAAAAATAATTAAATAGCTTGATCCAAATAGACTGTTCTTTAGAAACTAGCTGAGGTTTCCATTTTTGTTTTATTTCACGTAGAGTTTTAAAATTTAATTCTTATGGTCTATGTGAATTCCATGGGTCCTTTGAGCCAGTGTTGCATTTGTTTAAATCTGTCTAAAACAATGAATTAATAACACAGCTAAAAGTAAAATGTGACAGATATACTGGGCCTACAAAAAAAAATCATTTTATCAAGGCTTATTCTATTGGAAAATATTAGGAAGCTGCTTCTGCGATTCTTATGCATACAGTTAAATATGCTGCATTTTTTCTAGTATTGTATTTTTCAGCTCTTAATTTCACGTCTGCTGTCCCCGCTAAATCTCTTTGCTCTTCTAGCCTCTCATTTTTTCCTGAGAAGTCTGACAGAACTCCCCAGCTCTCTGAGTTCCTCTGATCTTTCCTCACAGCATGTCAGCACCTCCATCTGCAATTTTAGTTCCCTAGGTCAGACTGTGCGCCACACAGCTTTGATGGATTCAAGCCTGCAAATAACTTTTGTATGATAAAACCAATATTAATATCTGATATTTGTGATGCTGGATGTAAAAATAATCTATAGGAGATAAATGGGAATTAAAATTAATGTGTTCCACCAGTAATTCATGCAATGAAATGTAAGTCACTTCCATTCTTTTATTCTGAAATATTTTTAAACCATCCGAAGCGTACAGATATTGTATATTCTATAGCTATTGCAAAGCTCAGGAAGCATCCTAAGAATTTCAAAGAGAAATCTAAAATATCTATCATCATTGTCCGAGGGAAAAAAAGTTGAATGTCCAAACCAATTTTACATTCAAGGAACACGGTTACACTGTGTTTGAATTATTTTACAAAACACAAGAGTCATCTTAAACATATATTGAAAATAAACTTAGAATTGATTTTTCATCTACTTTTCTTCAAAAGTTTTATGTAAAAGAAAAATTAAGAAAAGAAAGGTGGGGGACAGTGAGTGCTCACACACCTTTACCCAAGAGTACAGTAGAACCTGGAAAAAGAAAAAAGGGATGGGAAAGCACAAGAATAAGAAAATTAAGAAGCAAAGATTTTACAAATACAGGGTTACTATGTGTCCCTGAAAACTGACTTCCCAAGTCTCTGCAGAATCATCCCATGAAGACTCTACCAGTCCACTAAGCAGATGAAATTGAGAGTACACCAGCTAAATAGCTGATAGAGGATAGCTCAGTGGTTTGAGCTTTGGCCTGCTAAACCCAGGCTTGTGAGTTCAATCCTTAAGGAGGCCACTTAGGGATCTGGGGCAAAATCAGTACTTGGTCCTGCTAGTGAATGCAGGGGGCTGGACTCGAAGACCTTTCAAGGTCCCTTCCAGTTCTCGGAGATAGGATATTTCCATTAATTTATTTTATTTATTTATATGTACACCTCCACCCCGATACAACGCTGTCCTCGGGAGCCAAAAAAATCTTACCACGTTATAGGTGAAACCGCGTTATATTGAACTTGCTTTGATCCACCGGAGTGCGCAGCCCCACCCCCCCAGAGCACTGCTTTACCGCGTTATATCCGAATTCGTGTTATATCGGGGTAGAGGTGTACTTCAGGGACCACGTTGTCACAAGGCTAGCCCCTATGTTGCCCAACCCCAACATCCTGATATGTGGAGGGGATAGGCTTGAGCCAGCCCACCTTGGCATGTAAAATCACATTTCCATGAAGTTGAAAACTTAGTCTCTAAGCAATGATTGAAACTGTGACATTAAAGGCAACGCATCCAAACCACCACCACATGCAAGTGTCTACTGTCCAGATCTGTACAAGTGGTCTAATTTCTTCCCCATCTCTGCAGCAGATGTGAACAACATATTGTGGCAGAGCACATTGCTGAGAGGAGAAATGTGAAGAAAGGTTGATAGAGGAAGAGGGAAGGAAGAAGGCATTGCATAGTAGAGTAATGTGACAGGAAAGGGAGGGCCCTTTTCTTTCTCCCCTCCTCCCAAACAGTTGTGCATACTATCACCATCAAATAAAACTCTCTCTGAGCCCAGCAAGCCACTGGGCACCAATCTTGGTTTCTCAGTTCAAAAATCTAGTCACTATAAAGAAGCAGTAAGCAAAGGACAATAAAAACAGGCTAAAGAAGAAAGAGAAGTCTATGACTCCAACACTGGTAAGGCTTAGCAGCATTATTGATGATCACCAAAAAGTGTACAATGCTACCCTTTTTCCTGTATGTTGGGAAAACAAAGGATCCTTGCAGGTTGATGCAAAGCATCAGAAGGAGTGTATCATATACTTCAGGAGATACGAAGTCTGCAAAAGCCAAATTGATTTATTGAAATCATGAGCATCACCTACAAAGGCCCTGCCATCTTTACAAGCAACTTAAGTCTATTACCTAAGCTACCATAATTCATAGATGATGGCCCAATTCACTCAATTCTAGGATTAATGCTTACTACTGTCTACTGGATACACTGCCATCTAATCTAATGTCCTTAAATATATAAACTAACCATGCATCTGAAATCTGTGTGAAGCTGAATAAAAAATTGGAAGCAATAGTGAAAGTTGTGGAATGAAAGGTTGCTGTGTTGATGATGCTCTAATACCAATTAAACATATAGCTGACATTGGACAAGCATGTGGAAATCCAAATTTCATGTGGAAATGTTTGGGTGCTGGATGTTCCATAAAGGCAAGAAACTTTCCATGTAATAACATATAGCAAAAATGTTAGTTTCTAAACAGGGGATCCCCTTTTTCAGACAGGGTAGCAGGTGTATATTGGCTTCTTGCAAAGAGAAAAACAATAGCAATGGAAACAGTTCAGAGTCACAGTTTGAGTCACAGTTTGAAAAAATCCTGGCTATCTGGGCCTGGGACAAAATGCTGAGCTCAACCTACAGAATTACAGCCACTGTCTTGAATGAAATTAACTTTTGTTTTTCTCCCAGTCTGGCTCTCTAAGTTAGGAAGAACAAAATAATAATATTAAAAGTATCCTCCATGGATAAGGGAGCAGAGACTTCAACGGTGTTTTGCTGCCAAGCTCAGAATCACCCATACGAAGAAAAGTGACTACTTTTGAGACCACAAATAACCTATCTGATGGCTGAGGAAAACAAAAGAACAAAAAAAACCCGTTTGGACTGTTCGGAAACAACAATGAAGATGAGATTTAATCTCAGTAAGTATAGTAATTGTTAACCTTACTACATTATTTGTTTGATCCTCACATTTGATATTCAGTCTACATGATGTAAAAGACTCGCAACCACAATTGGCTGTAATGAATTATTTGTTAAATTAACTTGTTTAAATAGCTTGTTTTTAAAAACATTCCAGTCTAACACCATATTTGCTCACTAAATTTTGCTGTCCTCTGGACGACAGACTAGTAAATGATAAAGCCCCACTGAGATGTTTTTTCTCTCTCGTGCTAAAGTTAGATTTTGATTATATTCAGATATATAAACTGATCAATTAAAGAACAAATTAAAAGAGGCACAAAAACCATTCGCTGTTATTCCCTAGCTTTGGACTTAAAGTGAATCGTTGTATACACAACAACTATCCATTGTACTAATTGCCATGTGCACCAAAGTAATGGTCAAAAAAGGAAAAATGTTAATTGGAGGCTTGGCAGTGAAATATTTAGACAGCTATAAAAGTGATGGGACATTTTAGGACGTTATCATCAGAGACCTCTTTATAGCCTTTTTCTTCCATCTTTGAACATTTCTCACCATAATATTTTGTATGTCACAATGCTTTAGAAAGCTGACCTTTTAAAAAACGATTAAACATTATTTTAATTAAACTTGTTTATCTGACCTGGCAATGAGTTATCCAACTTCTACGTAAATACAAAACAATCAGTTCACCAATTATCACACACAGGGATATTCACTCGAAAGTTTATCTATTCCCAAGTACTGTCTTCCAATCCTTGTGACCAGATTTTAAAGGTTCACTATCAATATTTTTGGTTGTGAGGGGCACAAAAGGTCCATCTAACTAATCTAACTATGGCAAAACAATAAAATAGTTTATACAAGACAATTGTAGGAACTGAGTGGTAGGCCAATGACTTCTTAGAATACTTACTGTTTGAACATTTGGTATCATGAGAGAGCATGTGTGCAGCTCAAATAATCAAAGCTTTCAAGAGAGTTTTGGTAAAGATGTGGCGTGAGTAGGCAAATATAGAAGTTAGAGCTTACAGACAATACTCAAAGAATAATTACTGGTTTGGTTATTTCATCCTGTTTTTAAATTGATTTTTGTTTGAAGCATAGACCACATCTGCATTCTAGCTATTATTGCCTTCCTGAATCTTTTTTCTTCACTTCCTGCATTTTAAATAGGTTGACAACTCTGAAATTATCTTTAATTAAGCAGCTGTGTACAATTATGTCTTAAAAGTCAGAACAATTTGTTTCCCTGAAAAGTAACTTACCGTACTTTCTTAAAATTTTCAGTTAGCACTGAAAATACGGTCTGAATTGATAAAAGGACTAAAACTGTCTTGGCACAACTATAATACCCCATACAAATAAGAATAATACTAGTAGTTTCTCTTGGTTCCTGCAGTTAATGTTTTCCTTTATTTCAGGGTCTTTTTTGATTATGGTGTTTCATGACCTTGTCCTTCATTTGCTTTCTTAAGAGCTGTTCTGATGCGGCAGTTACAGCATCAAAAAGCACACACTATATTTGAAAGAATAATACTACTTATCACCTGGATCGATCGGTCTTCAGCTGTCGTTAAGACTGAGCCGATCACAACACGTCCGCCATTCTTCTCGCACTCTTGCCTTTCTTCTCACGTTCATCCGAAACGTTTAACAATGTCATCTTCCCATCTTCTTGGAGGCCGACCTGGTGGTCTTTTCTGTTCTCGCGGGTACCACTCAGCAATGATTGCAGTCCACCTATTGTCCTTGAGCCATGCTGTGTGGCCCGCCCATCGCATCTTGTTATATCTGCTTTCCATGACAATATCTTTCACACCACTGCATTCTCTGATCATTTCATTTGGGATGGGATCCAGAAGGGAAATTCCCAACATAGCTCATTCCATTGCCCTTTCAGCTACCAACAGCCGCTGCTCTTCTCTCTTCGTCAGTGCCCACATTTCACTGCCATACAGCATGGATGGCAGCACTGTTGAATTGAAGATATTTGTACGTGTGGTCTTGTAGATTTTTCCTTTGAGGACGTCCTTGATGGAATTAAACGCACACCATCCTGCCCGAATCCTTCATAGATTCATAGATTCTAGGACTGGAAGGGACCTCGAGAGGTCATCAAGTCCAGTCCCCTGCCCGCATGGCAGGACCAAATACTGTCTAGACCATCCCTGATAGACATTTGTCTAACCTACTCTTAAATATCTCCAGAGATGGAGATTCCACAACCTCCCTAGGCAATTTATTCCAGTGTTTAACCACCCTGACAGTTAGGAACTTTTTCCTAATGTCCAACCTAGACCACCCTTGCTGCAGTTTAAGCCCATTGCTTCTTGTTCAATCCTTAGAGGCTAAGGTGAACAAGTTTTCTCCCTCCTCCTTATGACACCCTTTTAGATACCTGAAAACTGCTATCATGTCCCCTCTCAGTCTTCTCTTTTCCAAACTAAACAAACCCAATTCTTTCAGCCTTCCTTCATAGGTCATGTTCTCAAGACCTTTAATCATTCTTGTTGCTCTTCTCTGGACCCTTTCCAATTTCTCCACATCTTTCTTGAAATGCGGTGCCCAAAACTGGACACAATACTCCAGCTGAGGCCTAACCAGAGCAGAGTAGAGCGGAAGAATGACTTCTCGTGTCTTGCTCACAACACACCTGTTAATACATCCCAGAATCATGTTTGCTTTTTTTGCAACAGCATCACATCACATCTTCGCGAGAGTTCTCCATTTAGGTCTTGGCACATATTAACATCTTGGCCCAAATATATGTACTGTTCCACTTCTTCGATTTCTTCTCCTGTTACCATTATTTGGACTTTTCGTAAGAAGTCTGATCGCATGTATTTCGTTTTGCAGCGGTTCAGCTTCAGGCCGACCTGACTGCTTTTCTTGTCGAGTCTTTGTAGCATGCTCTGCAGTTGGTTGGTGCTTTCGGCAATTAGTACGATGTTGTCCACGAATCTGAGATGAGATCATCGTTCTCCATTTATGTTGACACCACTCCTCCAGTTGACCTTGTTTATAACCATTTCGAGGCAGGCTGTGAATAGTTTCGGTGAAATCGTATCTCCTTGCTTTATGCCTCTCTCGATTGGGATGCGGAGGAGAGTTTCGAGGAGAGTAATGTCTGTTGTACATCCCGTATTCGCTTCCTTCAACAAACTGATGTACTGTGTGTTAATACCCTGCTCTGTGAGCGCTTTTAATATTGCGTTAAACTCGATGCTATCGAAGGCCTTTTCATAGTCGACGAAAGCAATGCACAGTGGGAGTTTGTATTCCCTCTCTCTTTCTAGGAGCTGGCTAAGGGTAAATATATGGTCGATTGTGCTAACATTTCTTCGAAACCCTGCCTGCTCTCTCGGCTGTTGTTCATCCAGACTCTGCGAGAGTCGGTTCATTATCACCTTTGTAAAGAGCTTGTAGATGTGAGAGAGCAGGCATATAGGGCGGTAGTTCTTAAGATTTTCTCGATCACCCTTCTTGTTCAACAAGATGGTGTTCGACTCCTTCCAGCTTGATGGTATTTTTCCTTCTTCAAGATATCAACTGAATCTTAAAGCGAGGGCCTTCCAAAGTTTTTTGCCCCCTGCAGAAATAATTTCTGACATTATTCCATCTTTGCCTGGAGCTTTTCCCTTCTTCATCTGGTATAGTGTGCTTCAGACTTCGCTTACGATTGCTGGGGGGACGCTTTCTTCTGACTCTTGGAGCGTTGGGAGGGGGACATTGATTCTTGATTTGAACAGTTCTGTATAGAAGTCCTTGCAGACCTCCTCCATCCCTGCTCTATCGATTACTGTCTCTCCGTCCTTGTTCTTCAATGCTGTTACGCTCAATCTATACTGCGTCAAATCCCGCTTGCATGTCTTGAGGCTCTTGCAAAATTCAGCTGTTTTGAGGAGCTTTTCTTTCCGGAAGTTCTCAAAGTCATCCTTCAGTTTTCGCCGTATAAGCTTGCACAGAATGGAGTACTTGAGGTTGTTATCCGAGCTCCTTTTCATATTTCTCCGCTTCTCCAACAAGTTTTTCATTTCATTTGAGATTCTTCCCTTCGCCTTCTTCAGCTTTTCAATTTCAGCTGCTTTTATGCAATGTCTCAGCTTGTCAGCAAAGATGCTATAGTCTTGATCACACTTTTCCATCTGGCTCCAGTCAAACCCAGAAATCGCTTTCTTCAGCTTTGCTTCATCGAATGTCTTCGGACGCTATTTCCTATTTGCCATCTGTAACGCCTTCTTTTTCCACCGCTTCATCGAAAATCAACTTCGCTCTAAGCAGGCGATGGTCACTGCCGGTGTTGAAAGGCTGCACCACAGAGACGTCTTGAACGATGCACCATTTATTGACTAAAATATAGTTGATTTCATTCTTGCTCTTCATGTTTGGCGCGATCCATGTCCACGTCCATCTTCTTGCGGTCTTCTTTTTGTACCAGGTGTTTGCCACGTACAGTTCTTTCGTTTCTGCCATCGCTACCAGTCTTTCTCCTCTTTCATGCCTTTCATCGCTGCCGTATCTCCCTATGAACTTTACACCAGCTTTCCCTCACCTGACCTTGGCATTAAAATCTCCCATCGTGACAGTGTAAGTGGACTTTTGCATGAGGGCTCTTTCGAACTCTCGGTAGAATTCTTCCACTTCTTCATCCTCACTTGCACTTGTGGGAGCGTAGGCCTGGATGACCTTGAGGGTAGCTTTTGACTCCATCTGAAGATGCAAATACGTGATGATATTAGCTGGCATAATACGACTTTCAAAGACCAATCCTTACTGACGATAAATCGGACTCCTCCAACATTTCTAGCACCATCTCTCTTTCCGAGCCTCACAGCGCTTCCATCCTTTCAGTTGTCTTCCAACTCCTTCTTTTGTCGGGTTTCGCATCTTATCCTTTTCTTCTCCTCCATCAGATGGTTTAACGTTTCCTCCCTCGCCAGCGACCTACAATTGTAAGTACACACAGCGAGGGTTGTCCTTTTCCATGTTGGCCCAGCACCTGACATTTTTAGCAGCCTCTCGTCGCTCATTTTCCTCTCTGCCACCGTAGAACGGTTCGATGATGCGCAGGGAACTAAGACCCATTTACTCGTGTTGTTTTAGCCGTTAACTTCCAGCCATCCCACTGGCTAGGCGGACAGGCATGAGTACCTCCTCAAGCTTAGCTAGCCTTCAACCTCTAAGAAGAAGGAGATGCGCTCTTTCTGAGAGAGCAATCCCCCTCCCTGGATTGAATATAGTCTGACACCTTTGTAGCATGGTTGGACCTACCAGGGCATACTCCCCGCTACCATAGCTGTCAGACGGCCAGGGCCATCTTACACATTAAGAACTCAGAGTATAGAGCCAAAGAGCATAGATCAACACATTCAGGATGATTGTGTCCAAGAAGGAAACCCACTAATCAAAGCCTAACACCTTTCTTTAGCAACAGAAATTCCCCACAATTTATACATTGAATAATAAAAAAAAAAAAGCGCTATTAAACCCATCATAGTAGTTGGAAATTTCATTGAGACTTTTCCTATCAAAATATTCCTGGGAAAAGATCTACACAATATATTATAGAATCATAGAATATCAGGGTTGGAAGGGACCTCATGAGGTCATCTAGTCCAACCCCCTGCTCAAAGCAGGACCAAGCCCCAGACAGATTTTTGCCCCAGATCCCTAAATGGCCCCCTTAAGGATTGAACTCACAACCCTGAGTTTAGAAGGCCAATGATCAAACCACTGAGCTACCCCCCCTCCTTCTGATTTACATGTTAACTCAAATTAATGTTAAAGGGACATACACACAACTTAATATACTCCTGCATCTCCTTTAACATCAAGGGTGAACTCTTGATCCCACATATGTCAATGGGATTTTTGCCATTGACTTTAATGAGGCCAGGATTTTACCCAAGATATTTACAGAACTTTTTCCTTGTCAGTATCAGTGTTTACTCACTTCTTGAAAAGCAAACTATAATCCAACAAATCTACTGGACTCTTTGATTTACCACTTTTCATATCAAACTGAATATACTTTGTTTGCGTGGATACATAAAATAGCATTTTATATTTATATAGTATCTTTCTGGCCTAAATGCTTTATAGAACACCACTGAAATGCAGCCACCTCTAACAATACCAGGCTGGAAACAAAAACATAGAGCACTTCAGAGAACAGAGATAGGATGAGAGGTTACCAAAGCTAACTGATAGTGTTGGAAATAGTTCGGTGGTGTCTCTAATATTCATGTAAAACCTGACAGCACCCAGCCTTTTAAGAAGAACCAACCACATACGTGCACTATATAGAATTTAATGTATTTACATCAGACAGATAAAAGGGCTCAATTGATTCTTTCAGACAGTGGTTCCAGAAGCCCTGATTTAGCCAAGCACTTAAGAACATTCTTAAAGTTAGGCACATGCTTAAGTTATTTGGTTAATAAAGATAGACTTTGCTGAATCAGGACCAGGAAGTGGAAGTATTTCAACTCTAATACTTGGACTTCTAAACTACAAATAGAAAAAATATTAAACAATTGTAAAAGGTCAGAACCAGTACTTCTAATGTAGCTTCATCAGATCATGAATTCACATAGCAAAAGACTTGCAATACCCTGCTAGGAGAGGAAACTTAAAAACAAAGCAGTGGGACAAACTGGCAGGTCATATTGATACAGGGTAAACTGAGAAAGTGGGACAAACCTACTGTATAGATTAGAAACTCTCAGGGAATGGAGCTGTTTTATTATGATTGCATATAGTACCTGGAACAACAGAACTATGATCTTAGATGGGTTCTGTAGAAACTACAGTAAAACAATCTTCCACTACAAATGGATGAAAGGCATCATCAAATAACACTATGTATATTATTTTACTGTGAGTTGACAGACGCTAATAGTTTATATATACACCGCAGCACTAAAATAATAGGGTAAAGAGACACACTGGACATTAACAAGAAAGAGTCCATTTGTATGTATTATAGGTCTTCTTTTATTTGCAGAACTACAGCATTTACAGAAGTAGTTACTACACCCAACATGATAACACCCTTAAAAAAAAACATTTTATGCATTCCTCCTACAAAGATTCAATTGATCAAAGATGCAGTATGTAGGAATTTTAACCTGATATATGAAAATCAACTTTGATTTTGTCTGCAGCAAAACAGTGTTTTCAAATTTTTATTTCTTGAAACAACCAGTTGTAAAACAGGATGGATGTAAAAGATAAATACGTCAAGCAACATCAAAAGCATCTTCTTTTCCAAAAACTAGACTATGTAGAAGACTGTGTGTGCGTCTGTGTGGGTCCACGTATGCACACACATTCTTGCATGCACTTTAAAGAGGACAAAAGAAGAGCTCTACTGAGGTATATTTCTTATGTAGCTTGCTGTGCTTGATACTGTGGTTAGGCAACCAGCAAGGTGTGTACTTCTACAGTACAGTGCCTATCATATAAGGATATCAGAAAGCTTTAAAAAACTTTACCCTGACAATCAGACTAGGTAAAACTGACTTGCCTCACATATCTGAGCCTATGAGGCAGGTAATACATATACATCTGGCAAATGGGGAAATTGAGAACCGAATTCATAGAAAGAGTGTGTGGCAGATTTGGCAACAGAATCCAGCTTTCTTAACTTCCAGCCTTGTGTCTTATCCACAGTATCTCCATAATTGATCAAATCTGCCAGTCTATATAATTCTGTCATCCCAGTCACTGTTTGCCATGGAAGTTACCCTGGTTTAAGATGCTTCTAGGGCAAGCAAGCATTTTCACCAATCCTGTTTGCATTAAGAAAACCCTATTCTCCAGCAACCTGGAATGGTCAAAACTCCAGCCTGGACAAGTAAAATTAAATTAATGAATATAGACAATGCCAACTGTTGATCTTATTGTTTTGCACTTCTAAATCTTGGATGCACCAGCCAAGTATTGTATCCAACTGGAAATGCAAATGAAAACTGGCACTCTGCCTCAATTTCTTTGTAAACATTACCGAATAGCAAAAGAAAGTGAGTTGGTCACTTAGCCAGTTCCTTTGCTAAATTCCCCCACTAGCACTGGTGATATATTTATGCCATTTTGGAAAAAATGAGCATAGTTAATTATGTATGTATTGTCTCTAAAGTAATTGTGAACCACAATTGTTATTCATAAGGTGGGAGGTCAAGTTTTCATTTTTGGCCACTGGCTGAAGACACCATTTACTGAATGCAACCAGTATGTTTGAGTACAAATGAGATCAGCAGTTTGTCCTTGGGGAAGTGACAGCTCACCCACACAAACATCCTACATTAATCAAAAAAATAGACCAACCCAATTTGAGGTCCAGACTGTCTTTGGGACAGTGAAATTTAAGAAAATTCTCAGTTCATTTCCCCCCCAAACATTTACAATAGTATCTTTACAATCATAACTTGATTGAAAAATTATTTAGTAAGTCATCATAAAATGCTACATAGTACTTTATGAGAACCACAGAGTAAATACACATCAGCTCCACTGAAAACAATGACAGCTATTTCCATAACATCAATTGTTCTATCCATCTACATCTGAAAACCCCAAACTGTTGGAACTAAAAATACTGAGGGCAGCATTTATTCAAAACATGTCCACAGATTTTCATCTCCCTATTTTCTTTTTCAATACTGTATTTTAAAATAATGGCTACAACTGGAATAATAATTATCTCATGAAAATATGACAGAGACAGGAACAGATCTCTTGACTCTCAGTCTTGGACTTTTTAATTATGAGATCATATTTCTTCAAATAGTATGGGAAAACAATGCAACACACTTTTTAATCTAGCAGGCCTAGCAATTTAAAAGTCAGGGTTCTGCAGAAATTAATTCAGATAATTAGAGCTGATTAGTGTTGATCTATTACTCTTAGTATCACATATGATAATTTAGAATCTTACAAAGTGCGTATGCTAGAAAGAAAAATTGACATCCCCTAAAGATTTGATTCTACACAATATGGGTTATCTCAGATTGGTAACTAAATCACAAATGATCAGCTAACAATTAGAGTAGTGAAAGGCACGCTTCTAAAGATACAACAGCAATTTTGAAATTCCTACATTCTGAACATATGTATTAAAATTAGCAGAACGTTTTAAAAAATGCTTCTGTTGTCTTCAGTATTTGTTATACGTCAGAGAGCAAACACATTATATCATACACATAAACCAAATTTTGATTATTCCTCCTTTAGAAGAGTAGAGTGGAAGAATTACTTCTTGGGTCTTGCTTATAATACTCCTGGTAATACATCCCAGAATGATGCTCTTTCTTTTTTGCCAGGTTTCAGAGTAGCAGCCGTGTTAGTCTGTATCCGCAAAAATAACAGGAGTACTTGTGGCACCTTAGAGACTAACAAATTTATTAGAGCATAAGCTTTCGTGGGCTACAACCCACTTCTTCGGATGCATATAGAGTGAACCATATATTGAGGAGATATATATACACACACATACAGAGAGCATGAACAGGTGGGAGTTGTCTTACCAACTCTGAGAGGCCAATTAAGTAAGAGAAAAAAATCTTTTGAAGTGATAATCAAGATGGCTCAGTACAGACAGTTTGATAAGAAGCAAGTGTGAAAATACTTACAAGGGGAGATAGATTCAATGTTTGTAATGGCTCAGCCACTCCCAATCCCTATTTAGCCCTGAGTTGATTGTGTCTAGTTTGCATATCAATTCCAGCTCAGCAGTCTCTCGTTGGAGTCTGTTTTTGAAGTTTTTCTGTTTTAAGATAGCCACCCGCAGGTCTGTCTTTTTTGCAACAGTATTATATTGATGACTCATATTTAGTTTGTGATCCACTATAACCCTCAGATCCTTTTCTGTAGTGCTCAGTCCTAGGCAGTCATTTCCCATTTTGTATTCATGCAGTGGACTATTTCTTCCCAAGTATAGTATTTTGTATTTATCCTCATTGAATTTCAACCTATTTATTTCAGACCATTTCTCCAGTTTGTCAAGATAATTTTGAGTACTAATCCTGTCTTCCAAAGTGCTTGCAATCCCTCCCAGTTTGGTATCATCCACAAACTTTATAAGTGTACTCTCTATGCCATTATCCATATAATTTATGAAGATATTGAACAGAACTGGACCCAGGACAGATCCCAGTAGGATCACATTCGATGTGCCCTTCCAGCTTGACTGAACAATTGATAACTACAGAGTATGCTTTTCCAACCAGTTGTATACCCAACTTACACTAGGTTCACCTAGGCTACATTTCTCTAGTTTGTTTATGATAAAGTCATGTGAGACAGTATCAAAAGCCTCACTAAAGTCAAGATATATTTACTGCTTCTCCCCTATCCAGAAGGCTCATTACACTGTCAAAGTAGGGTATTAGATTAGTTTAACGTGATTTTTTCTTGACAAATCCCTGTTGACTGTTACTTATCACTTTATTATCTTTGGATGTTTACAAATTCATCGATTGATTATGTGCTCTATTATCTTTCTGGTTACCAAAGTTAAGATGATTGGTCTATAATTCCCTGGATTGTCCTTATTTGCCTTTTCTATAGATAAGTACTATATTAGCCCTTTTCAGGTCCTCTGTGATTCTCTCCTGTCATCCACGGATTCTCAAAAATGCTAATGACTCAGAGATCTCTTCAGCCAGTTTCTTAAGTATTCTGAAGAACTGGTTTACAAAGGCAATAATGCAGAATGCAGGGATGCCTACTCATTTGTCTTAGTTACAAAACTTGAATACGTCATAAAATCATGTCTAGACATCTTGTAATAGCAAACAAAACTGCATTATATGCTGACTTCTGATTGTTTATCTCCTCTCATCTAACTTTCATCTTGGTTCTTATTAATATCATCGACATTCAGTATTATGTCTGACTAAAATGAATTACCAAATATAAGAACTTAATATTTTACCATGCAGTTTCTAGTAATGAAAAAAAGAACAACTTTAGTTTTGTGTAAAGTGGGGCACGAGAGAAAGAAAATATTCTGAGGGAGGTGGGCTGGGTACTGTTGTTCTATCCTATATCATGCAGTGTATGATAATTAACGTAGAAAGTCTTCATTTGCCCACATACCCTATCT
This sequence comes from Emys orbicularis, assembly GCF_028017835.1. Taxonomy (NCBI): domain Eukaryota; kingdom Metazoa; phylum Chordata; order Testudines; family Emydidae; genus Emys; species Emys orbicularis. Next base: position 25,396,340 of record NC_088696.1, read on the forward strand.
TTGCTATGTTCTGAGCATAGTGCATTAATTGATATGTTTTTAACCTAAATTAGGGTACATATGAAAAAGGGTTAGTGACCTAATATAGTTCCAAGACAACATTTATCCGTATCACAGAATCAACATCATTTGACACCACAAATCTGTAATCAGGAGAAGCACAAGACTTGCTCACTAGGATACTGCAGTTGAGACTTATGGTTCATTGACAGGGCAGGTACATGTGGAAGAAGGCTAGAAGTACTATTTAGGCTAGGGCCACATCAGCCAAAGAGCAATTTCAAAATGAGAAAGCAATATGGTTAATTTTCTTAGGCCTGGTCTACACTTGAAAGTTTTACTAGCATAGCTAAGTCAGTTAGGGGTGTGATTTTTTATTGACATTGCTATGCTGGTAAAAACCTTACTGTAGATGCATTTGTGTAGATGTACAGATGCAAATTTATGACAGTGTGGGGAACATTCATACCAATATAACTGTATTCACACTAGAGGTTTTGCTGGTATACCAGTGTAACTATACATACCAGGAAAACCTTCCTAGTGTTAAGAAGGCCTTACTGCTCTTCCATCTTCCTAACTTTTAGTTCTTCCTTTTCTTCAGTCAATCACTTTTCATGTAACTACTTGAATAGAATAGCACAACAAAAACAAAAGCAGAGAGGCTCTGCTACAAATAACTTATCACAAATTATGCCCACTTCACATTGTCTAAAAATAATTCTAATGTAAATTAGGTGAGGGCAGAGCAGGTGGGAAGCAGAATGTAGAGGATGGGATCTCTGCACCACAGCTGCCTCACAGTTTCTTCATGACTCAGAATTAAAGACTTACTAAACCATCCAGGCTGCTCTTCAGGGGAGGGAAGGTACACAAAAACTGAAATTTGGAGCAACCTTCAACATGCTTAATTTAAGGTACTTCCAATTCTTGGTGAAGAGGGGCATATTTGAAAGCCTTCTTCCCTTACTTCCACTAGTAAATTGTCTCTCTTTCACATCTCTTTGCTCCCATTGCCTCTATAGATTTGACATTTTCCCTTTTCCTTTTCTGTGTTCACTCTTACTAGTTTTTCCTCTCTCTCATCCTTTCCTTCTTTCTTCCCCCCACATTCTCCTCCATTCTTTTTTTTTCCTACCACACCAAGATCATGTTTGTTTTTAGTCCCAAGATCCCTCCTATCCTTCTTCCCCATCAAAAGAAAGCTACAAAACGTACTACTTTTAAATTTTTATCTGAAAAATTAAATTAAAGAAGTTAACTATTTACTCTTCACTCCTTTAAAATAGTGTAATTTTCATTTCCTTTGTCCATTTGTGCCATAATAATCGTAACAGTGAAATAAATTACAGACTAGAACTCTACAAGACTTCTAATTGTTTAATGGGTTTGATTTGCATAAATTCCAGTTCTCTGAGATTTGCAGGTTCTTGTGAAACTCTTAAAGGCAAACTAAGACAAATTACACCTTCTTTCCTTAAAACACTTGACTCAATTTTGGGCTTGAGCAAGAGCAACTGAAAGAGGAAGCACTCTAAAAAGACATAGTAAAATGGTGGTGTAGGTAGTGGGCTACTTGTTGTCCCTTGCAGATCATGAAAGTTTTGGGGAATAAACTTAGGGAAGTAACATGTGTAAGAACAACCCCGCTCCCTCTGCAACAGACACCTGATGGTTGAGGGAGGGGAGGATTCTGGGACAGAGTTACTGTTAAGGATTTTCAATACTAGGCAAGACCAGGGTTACTCCTACACTGAAATTCGAAAGTCACAAAACTAATTTTTGACCCTACTTATCCTTGCCCTGTATCTTTGTTCTTACATTCTCTCTGATATGAAGTACATCTCTATTAAAAGATCCAGCAAAGTCTACCTTTAATGACTGCTTAAGTATTGAATTGTTTGTAATAGCATAAGACACTTCCTGCCTCTCAGAAGAAGGAATTTTCTTTTGCTGGTACATTTATTTTTTCATTCATAGAAAGACAGGAATAGCCATACTGGTCAATCTAGTCCAGCATCCCATCTCCAAGCTTCAGAGAAGGATGCAAGAAGCCCTTCCAGTAGACAGATGTGGAGTAATCAGCTGCCAATGGAAGTTTCATTCTAAATCATAATAAAAGTTAGAGATTGGTTTAAGTCCTGAAGCACGAGGTTTTATATCCGTCCCCCCAAAATTTATAAGCATTAACTATAATGTCTCTGGATAGTCTTGTTATCCATATAATTGTCCAATCCCAATTTGAATCCAGCCTAATTCTTGGCCCAGTGACATCCTATAGCTATGATTTCCACAGTTGAATTATGCAAGGTGAAAGCAATGCTTCCTTTATCACTTTTGAATTTGCTGTCAAGCAATTTCATTGACAGATGCCTTGTTCTTATGTTAATAGATAGGGAGATCAGAAGCTCCTGATCTATTTTCTTAATATCCTTCCATTTTTAATACTCTTATTATGTTCCTCTTATTGAACTCCATTCTAACATAAAACAATCCCCTTCCTCCCCCCCCCCACTCTTTCTTGATACAAAAGTTTTCCCATATCCATAGTAATTTTTGTCACCTTCCTCTGAAACCACCCCACCTTCCCCTTTATCTACAAATCCAGAAGATGAACTGCTGGGTAAATTCCCACCAATATCCATGGATATTAATTTTTTTTTAAATCAGGGATGAATTTTGTCTCTTGAGATGTGACACCAAGTTGCCAGAAGGATTAAAAAGGCAATCTTATCTGCATCTTTAAATTAAGAATTTTGAGTACAGAATAAGGGAGGGATAGCTCAGTGGTTTGAGCATTGGCCTGCTAAACCCAGGGTTGTGAGTTCAATCCTTGAGGGGGCCACTTGGGGATCTGGGGCAAAATCAGTACTTGGTCCTGCTAGTGAAGGCAGGGGGCTGGACTTGATGACCTTTCAAGGTCCCTTCCAGTTCTAGGAGATGGGATATCTCCATTAATTATTATTATAATCTCTCTTCCTCACAGGCTATATTATTTACATTCTTACTCATTAATAATTCCTAACTGCAAGTCCTCTGGCTTTGTGGAGGGACACATGTAGAACAAGAGACATTTTTATTTGTAAATTTATTTTTACACAGTGGGGACAGATTAATTTAACAGGAACTCTCTAATGATAACATTATAAATATAGAAGTGATTGGGAACCTGATCAGCTCCCTATTAATGCACCCTATAGCTAGGGCTCCGTGTTTGTCATGGAGGTCATGGAAGTCACGGATTCTGTGACTTTCTGCAACCTCCATGACTTCTGCAGCGGCCAGTGTGGTTGACCCCAGGGCCATCCAAGCAGCTGGCTCCAAGGCCCCGGGGACAGCCACAGAGGCCGCTGCTGGGGCGGCTCCATAGCCAGCTGCTTGGACGGCCCTGCAGCCAGCCACACCAGCTGCTGGCCCAGTGCGGCTAGCCCCGGGGACCACCCAAGCAGCGGCCGGTGCGGCTGGCCCTAGGAGCTGGTGCTGCTGCCCCACCTTCCCTTGAGAAAAAGAAAAAGTCTGTTGAAATAAATTACAGGTGAGATATAACCAACCAGTGACCTAAGTGTATGGACCCAGGTAAGCAGGGAACAAACAAACAAACCCTCCCGTTAAACATGCTTTGGATTTTTTAGGCTATCAGAAGCAAATTAAATTATTTTCAGCAATTCCTGGGATGACTAAATTTTAATCAAATTAATATGTTTTAAAATAATCGAAATATCTACCTTTTTACAGTACCATTTTATAAAAAATATTTGATTTACACTGCTCTCCCCTCAGTTACACTGAAAGTGGTAGTAGATATATGCCTTTGTTGTAACAACAGTTCATAACAGAATGATTTATTTGTCTGGAGATACCAACATCCAGACTTACACATTGTAATACTTTTACTCTATCCTGAGGGAAGAAGTTGTAAACTATGTAAGCAGAGTTCCCAAGTGACCCAACACTTGCACTTGGAGTTTCATTCAGGCGCTAGTGGCTATCCAGAATTTGCTATGGCTTATTGAGACCTATATAATCCATGAAGTGATATGCTAAGAAGAAGAAACTCAATCCACGTTGTGCTGTGTATTCTGGACCACCAGTCTTTTGTTTAGAAGCAATACAGATGCAGCGTCAGGAGTTACAGGCCCTTTATCTCTAGAATGGTTTGATAACAATTAAGCCACCTTTATACAACACAAAATGTGTAAAGTTTATGAGATTAAGTTTTTTAAAATTTAATTTGCTTAACATTTTATTTAAGCTTTGGAAGGCAAAATGCTCATATGCAGAAAGGTCTGCCTGGAACACAATATGTTTTTATTGAGATGTTTTCCCTTTACTCATGTCTTGTCTTTCTACATAGAAAGCCTATGTGAAGAGAGTAGAAGAGACAGTACAGCATCACTGAGCCCTAATGCAGATCTAGACCCTGAGTGTTACAAAATGGGAACTATGGGAGAAAGAGGAAGCAAGATTTTAAATTTAAAGCACCATTTCCTCTTAGGGAGGAGATCTATTCTTGACGGCCTGCTACAAGGTCTAATGCTGGCATGGCACACCATCACCTGTGTTTCGGCCTCCACATGTTGATGCCTAAGCATAATATAGGCTCAAACACTGGATTTATGAATCTGTAGCACAGGGGTCGGCAACCTTTCAGAAGTGCTGCGCCGAGTCTTCATTTATTCACTCTAATTTAAAGGTTAAGCGTGCCAGTCATACAATTTAATGTTTTTAGAAGGTCTCTTTCTATAAGTCTATAATATATAACTAAACTATTGTTGTATGTAAAGTAAATAAGGTTTTAAAAATGTTTAAGAAGCTTCATTTAAAATTAAATGAAAATGCAGAGCCCCCCGGACCGGTGGCCAGAACCCAGGCAGTGTGAGTGCCACTGAAAATCAGCTCGCGTGCCGCCTTTGGCACCCGTGCCATAGGTTGCCTACCCCTGCTGTAGCAGATACAACACTTGAATAGAACTCCCAAACAGAATGATTTTGTATTGACTCAAAATCTTAAAATAGGTGCAATGAAATTTCAAAAACATGGCATTGACACATTTTGGAAGTATGTTCAGAAAAATTAAACAAATGTTTAAAGAACCAATGCTGCATTTTCCATTACAACCATTGACTTTTTAAAAGGTACTCTATGAAAAACAAGCAGTACAAGCCAGTGACAAATTAGGTAACTGCCACACTAAAAGAGATAATTTAATTGGAATTCTTTCTATTACATTTATTTAGGGGTCTAATTCATAGGTGTTCTTCCTTTACAGCCTAACTTTTCTGAGCTATGGGAAGTAAAACATTTCTCTTCAGTACTGCAGGATTGGATAAATATAAAAATTTTAAAAATGCTTTATGTTTAATAATTCTTCCATATTTTACGATTTCATTCACCAAATGACATTTGAAAGAAAAAGGCCTCCTTCTTGTGTGGTACAATGTGGGTAACAGAAAAGTAGCACTGATTGGCAAGACAGGAGTGGGAGCCTGTGAGTTTCCCATTTGTTTCAAAGGGAGACTTGTCAGTGCTTTACATTATAATGGAGTATTTGACGATTCTGTGAGCAACTCTGCCATATTATACAACTGAGCCTTTAAAAAACAGCAGCAACTTGATATTAAATCCTGATTAGAGTATGTAGTCCACTTCACTACACACACATTTGTGGGCTGAGGCCCCTCTGACAGATGGCATGGGATATTACTTGGATCCCAAAAGGAGAGGAAGTGTCAGAATGCTACTATAGGGAATATAAGATTGTTCATAACAGTTGTTTTAAAAGAGGTTTTGGCCTCTGTGTGTGCCACTGTGATACTGAAATGTTGGCATTGTACAATGATTTACTACTGACTCTCACTGCAGGAAACTCATTAGATTAATTAATATTTCTCTTTATATGCAAAATACATCTTTAGAACTAAGAAGGATGAACTATGTGTATACAAGCAATAATATAATGAAGAAAGATATTTAAAACAATAAAACCCTAGTATCTTACAAACCATTTTTCAAGGAATAGTTCATTTATAACTAATATATTTATTCTTAATTTCTGTTAGAGCTGAAAAGTAAAATGCTTAGTATGCAATAATGATTTTATTACATTTAATTATAAATTGTGTATTACAGACTGATTCAATAACCATTTTTCAGGGGAAACAACTGGATGGCAAAATTCCATTCTGGGTAGCAACTTCAAAGAAAAAAGTAATTGCCTCAGGAGATTGATTAAAGACTGAACAGACTTCAATAAATTGCAAATATAAACTGGTTTGGTTGCTAAGGGCCTCTGTCCTTTAAAGAAGCATTTTATATGTTAATAAGTTAAATATGCAGGATTTCATCGATTCACACAGAAAACATGGATTAAAAGTTACTCATTTACATTTAGGCAGGTATAAAGATTTTCATAGAACAATGAATGGTGGTAAAGATTATTTTTGATATCTGAAAGACTTTTTCTCTCAACTATTCAGGGGAAACTGGCATTTTACTAAAAAAAATGTGCATCACTCCCTCATACAATGAGTATTACAGAAAACTAATTTTATTACTTAATATGTGTAAAAACAGGTTACTTACCACTAGCTGAGAGTGGCCTCTGTGCATTCACACTTGTGAGATTATATGCCCTGGTGTCAAGCTGCAGAACTGGTTTAAAACACTCTTGCTTGGGGAGTGCACAAGAGATTTCATATGATGGCGACACTCTCCTCGCGTATATAAGGAAGCGTGCTCCCAACCACCTTGGTTTCTCTTCCCTAACCACGGAGTCCTGATAATTTATACAGAACTCTGAGCAAAGGGGAAGACGGGCAGGTAGCATATATGCACAGATGCTATTCTTGAAGAGGAACAGTTACTGATAAGTACCCTCTGTTCTTTGATGGTCTCTCTGCATTTCTGCTTGTAGGAGATTCGCAAGCAGTGCTCCACCAGGTACACAGCACCACTCTCCCAAACAGGGTGTTGTAGCACAATGCTAAATCCAAGGAGTAATATCTGGTAAACGTGTTCACTGAACTCCAAGTTGCTGCTTTATATCTCTCTGATATAGGAACCAGCATAAGGCATGCCACTGATGCTGTGATGGTTCTCGTGGAGTGGGTCTTCAAGCCATGAGATACTGGTTTCTTAGCTAAGATGTAGCAATGTTCTAAACATTCTTTTAACAGAGTATGAAAGTTTCTGGTAATGTGTTCTCTCACATCTCTCCTCATATACTAAAAAACGATTGATTACTTTTTCTAAAGAGCTTGAGTCTTTTCCAGGCAAAAAGTTTTTTATTAGGTCTTGGGGCCTTAATTGGCTCCAGGTGTTCCAATTATCTTGTAGTAACCTTTCCCTAGTCCACAGGGAATAAGGCCTTGATCATCCTAGGGTTTATATACCTCCCTTCTACCACTCTCCTGCTGCTCTCTGGCCCTAATGTATCACCAGGGAGAGAGAAGATAGGCTTGCCCTTAACATAATTGTGATGAGCAAACATTTTTGACATATAAACCTTTATAAAGGCTAAGTCCTGAGACTTAAAGTGGTACAAGGTACTCTAGGACTGTAGAGACCACAGCTCAAGACAGAGTGAGCCCTTTACCACTTGCCTAGATAATAAATAGTTTATATTTTTGTTTACAATATGTTAGGGTGGACCCCTTCCTGATTTGTAAGAGGAAGGCTTAAACCTTCCAGAGCAGGAACTGTCTATATAAGTGAGCAAATCATCCTTTACGCTGCAAGGTGGAGAGCCTCTGGGTTGGGACGCAGAATCCTTCCTTTCCACTGAGATGAAGTCTGGAGACAAAGGCAGCAAACACACTGATTCACTCGTCAGCTACTAGAGATCTGGATATTGTGCTGACACCGCCATATTGGGGCTATTAGTAAAGTGTTTGCTACATCCAACCTAATCTTCCTTATGACCCTGAGTATGAGGGAATGGGAAGGTATATATAAGATGTTAGCTCTGGTCCAGCAAAAATGCACCTAAGAAAGATAATTGGGTCTTCTTGTGCAGCACACTTGGTATTTGGTGTTTTGTTCCGATATTAAGAGGTCTATTACAGGGTTGGCCCCAACTGTAAAATAGTGCACTGGCTGCTGGTTTCAGGGACCACTTATGTTGCTCCTGACACCACAGCTGAGCAATTCTACTTTCATGTTTTCCTCCCTTGCAAGATGAAGAGTTAATGGGTGGATTTGATTTTGCATGCATCACATTCAAAGTTCTCTTGCCTCCCTGGATAAGAGCTTCTCCCTGCTTGATGATATATTTCATGGTCATAGTATCGTCTGTAAGCACCTATACTAAATGATGCTGCAGAGATAGATGAAAGACAATGAGTCCCCACCACACTGCCTTTAGACCAAGTATGTTGACATGGAGATTGGATTCCTAGGTGTTCTATAGGCTGTGTACTTAGAAGTCTTGGCAAAGGGCTATGACTATCCAGTGTGTAGGGAGTGACCTGTAACCTCGTGCTTCAAAGGTCTCATGTTCAGATGAGCAAAGGGTGTGACATAGGTTGATGAGGCCATCAGGCCTACTAGTCTTAAGAAAAATTGTGTTGTCTGTACCAATTATTTCCTGAAAATTATTGGAAAATCTTTTATTTTGGGTGGGAGACGGGGACAACAAAAACTCTCTCTTTTGGATGAAAAAGCTCTGGCCTGAATCTAGGGCTGCTCCAGTGAAGGTGATTCTTTGTGTGGGATGAAGGGAGGATTTCTGCCAGTTGATTACCAGTCTCAAATACTAGAAGAGGTTCCACATGTATTGGATCACCGAGGTGAGGTCCTGCTGAGAGATGGAGCTTAAGAGCCACTCAACAAGGTAGGGCTAGACAAAGATTCCTTGGCATCTGAGGAGTGCAGTAACCACAAGGAACTTAGTGAAGGATGAGAAAGGCAGCACTTTCTCCTTTCCTTCAGCTTGTGTCTATCTTGTTGGGAGATATGAAGAGTATCTGCACCTAAAATTGATACAACCAGAGAGGTATTGGTACCAGAGGATTGGTATGGCAATGACAACAGTGCCAAATGAGGAGTAGGCACCAAGGGGGTGCTTCTTGAGGTTATCACAAAGGCTATTGAGGAGGCTTTAATAGACAGTGCTGGTTTGATCTTTAGGACTGCTTTTAACTTAGCTGTGTCAGGCTGTGTTAAGTGAGGGATTCGCTCCCAGTAGCGGGCTAAGCAGATGCTGGTCTAAGGCCGGTGCTAAAACACAGCACGGAGGCTGCAGAGGCAGTGTGTCTTGAGTCCTGTGTTAAAAGCTCTTGGCACAGAGGCTGGTCTTAGTACTCCTGACAGGCATGGAGTATCAGGCTATTGGCACTGAGAAGCCAGGTGAGCCTGAAGTTTCTCTCCTTTCTAGTGTGGGGAATGAAGGTTCAGCAAACTGTACACAGGGTTACTGAGTGGGTCTTGCCCTGAAGTCAGAGGCACCGTATGTGGGCATCGGTCTATAGTATGACTGCTGGGCAGGTATACCAACTCTTCAAGCCCTTACAGGGCTGAGTACCCAATATGGTCCAGGTCTCAGGGCCAAAGGTTCATAGATTCATAGACTTTACGGTCAGAAGGGACCATCATGATCATCTAGTCTGACTTCCTGCACATTGCAGATCACAAACCCTCAACCACTCACTCCTGTAATAGACCTCTCACCTCTAGCTGAGTTACTGAAGTCCTCAAATCATAATTTAAAGGCTTCATAATTTAAAGACTACAGAGAATCCACCATTTACTCTAGTTTAAACCTGCAAGTGACACATGCCCCATGCTGCAGAAAGCGAAAAACCCACAGGGTCTCCCCCAATCTGACCTGGGGGAAAATTCCTTCCCGACCCCAAATATAGCAATCAGTTAGACCCTGAGCAAGTGAGCAAGACCCACTAGCCAGAGACCTGGGAAAGAATTCTCTGTAGTAACTCAGATCGCTCTCCATCTGGTGTCCCATCACCAGCCACTGGAGATATTTGCTGCTAGCAGTTGCAGATCATATTGTAGGAAGTCTCATCATACCATCCCCTCCATAAACTTATCAAACTCAGTCTTGAAGCCAGTTAGGATTTTTGCCCCCACTACTCACCAGGGAAGGCTGTTCCAGAACTTCACTCCTCTGATGGTAAGAAACCTTTGTCTAATTTCAAGCCTAAACTTATTGATGGCCAATTTTTATCCATTTGTTCTTGTGTCCACACTGGAGCTTAACTTAAATAACTCCTCTCCCTCCTTGGTATTTATTCCTCTGATGTATTTATAGAGAGCTATCACATCTCCCCTTAACCTTCTTTTGGATGGGCTAAACAAGCCAAGCTCTTTGGGTCTCCTCTCATAAGGTAGGTTTTCCATTCCTCTGACCATCCTAGTAGCCCTTCTCTGCACCTGTTCCAGTCTGAATTCATCCTTCTTAAACATGGGAAACCAGAACTGCACATAGTATTCCAGATGAGGTCTCACCAGTGCCTTCTATAATAGTAATACCACTTACCTGGCTCTAATGGAAATACCTCACCTGATACATCCTAGGACTGCATTAGCCTTTTTTTATGGCCGCATCACGCTGGCAGTTCATAGTCGCCCTGTGATTAACCAATACGCCCAGGTTTTTCTCATCCTCTTTCATTTCTGATACGTCCCCAGCTTATAGCAAAAATTCTTGTTGTTAGTCCCTAAATGCATGACCTTGCACTCTGTACTATTAAATTTCATCCCATTTCTATTACTCCAGTTTTCAAGGTCATCCAGGTCTTCTTGTATGATATTCCGGTCCTCCTCTGCATTGGCAATACCTCCTATCTTTCGGTCATCCACAAATTTCATTAGCACACTCCTATTTTTTGTGCCAAGGTCAGTAATAAAAATGTTAAATAAGATTAGTCCCAAAACTGATTCCTGAAGAACTCCACTAGTAACCCCATTCCAGCCTGCCAGTTGACCTTTCAGTATTGTGGAATGAGGGATGACTATCTACACTAAACTATCAGACACTATTATATTAACAAGAAATCATTAAGCTAGAGAAAGGGAAGTTCCAGCATAAGCACATAAAGGAGAATTCAGTTTATGTTGTGTGGCTGCAGCAAAGAAACTGAGGTATTTGGGAGGGGTGCTCCCTTACATAATCTAGGGTGATGACATCACCCTCATGTGAGATCTCTTGCGCACCACAATGGAGATAGCTTTTCAAGGGCTGCTCAACATTAGGGGTGCCATACCTTACAAGTAGCCTTCAAAGAACAACCTCTGATTAATTATATTTAGGGCTGTTGATTAATTGCAGTTAACTAACATGATTAAAAAAAATTAATTGCGATTAAAAAAATTTATCACGATTAATCACAGTTTTAATCGCACTGTTAAACAATAGAATACCATTTGAAATTTATTAAATATTTTTGATTTTTTTCTACATTATCATGTATATTGTATTCTGTGTTGTAATTGAAATCAAAGTGTATATTATTTTTTATTATAAATATTTGCACTGTAAAAATGATAAACAAAAGAAACAGTATTTTTCAATTCACCTCATACAAATACTATAGTGCAATCTCTTTGTCGTGAAAGTGCAATTTACAATGTAGATTTTTTTTGTTACATAATTGCACTAAAAAACAAAACAATGTACAACCTCAGAGCCTATAAGTCCACTCAGTCCTACTTCTTGTTCAGCCAATCGCTAAGACAAACAAGTTTGTTTACATTTGCATTTCTTGTTATTTACAATGTCACCAGAAAGTCAGAACAGGCATTTGCGTGGCACTTTTGTAGCTGGCATTGCAAGGTATTTACATGTCAGATATGCTAAACATTCGTATGCCCCTTCATGCTTTGGCCACCATTCCAGAGGACTTGCTTCCATGCTGATGACGCTCATTATAAAAATAATGTGTTAATTAAATTTGTGACTGAACTCCTTGGGGGACAACTGTATGTCCCCTGCTCTGTTTTACCTGCATTCTGCCATATATTTCATGGTATAGCAGTCTCGGATGATGACTCAGCACATGATGTTCATTTTAAGAACACTTTAGAATCATAGAATATTAGGGTTGGAAGAGACCTCAGGAGGTCATCTAGTCCAATCCCCTGCTCAAAGCAGGACCAACACCAACTAAATCATCCCAGCCAAGGCTTTGTCAAGCCGGGCTTTAAAAACCTCTAAGGATGGAGATTCCACCACCTCCCTAGGTAACCCATTCCAGTGCTTCACCACCCTCCTAGTGAAATAGTGTTTCCTAATATCCAACCTGAACCTCCCCCACTGCAACTTGAGACCATTGCTCCTTGTTCTGTCATCTGCCACCACTGATGGCAGAGCCTAGCTCCATCCTCTTTGGCACTCCCCTTCAGGTAGTTGAAGGCTGCTATCAAATCCCCCCTCACTCTTCTCTTTTGCAGATTAAATAACCCCAGTTCCCTCAGCCTCTCCGCGTAAGTCACGTGCCCCAGCCCCCTAATCATTTTCGTTACCCTCCGCTGGACTCTCTCCAATTTGTCCACATCCCTTCTGTAGTGGGGGGGACCAAAACTGGATGCAGTGCTACAGGTGTGGCCTCACCAGTGCCGAATAGAGGAATAATCACTTCCCTCGATCTGCTGGCAATGCTCCTACTAATACAGCCCAATATGCCGTTGGCCTTCTTGGCAACGAGGGCACACTGCTGACTCATATCCAGCTTCTCGTCCACTGTAATCCCCAAGTCCTTTTCTGCAGAACTGCTGCTTAGCCAGTTGGTCCCCAGCCTGTAGCGGTGCATGGGATTCTTCCTTCCTAAGTGCAGGACTCTGCACTTGTCCTTGTTGAACCTCATCAGATTTCTTTTGGCCCAATTCTCCAATTTGTCTAGGTCACTCTGGACCCTATCCCTACCCTCCAGCGTATCTACCTCTCCCCACAGTTTAATGTCATCTGCAAACGTGCTCAGGGTGCAATTAATCCCATCATCCAGATCACTGATAAAGATGTTGAACAAAAACGGCCCCAAGACCGACCCCTGGGGCACCCCGCTTGATACCGGCTGCCAATTAGACATCGAGCCATTGATCACTACCCATTGAGCCCGACAATCTAGCCAGCTTTCCATCCACCTTATAGTCCATTCATCCAATCCATACTTTTTTAACTTGCTGGCAAAAATACTGTGGGAGACCGTATCAAAAGCTTTTGCTGAAGTCAAAATATATCACATCCACCGCTTTCCCCATATCCACAGAGCCAATCAGGTTGGTCAGGCATGACTTGCCCTTGGTGAATCCATGTTGACTGTTCCTGATCACCTTCCTCTCCTTCAAGTGCTTCAAAATGGATTCCTTGAGGACCTGCTCCATGATTTTGCCAGGGACTGAAGTGAGGCTGACCGGTCTGTAGTTCCCCGGGTTCCCTTTCTTCCCTTTTTAAAATATGAGCACTATATTTGCCTTTTTCCAATCGTCCAGGACCTCCCCCGATCGCCACGAATTTTCAAAGATAAGGGCCAATGACTCTGCAATCACATCAGCCAACTCCCTCAGCACCCTTGGATGCATTAGATCTGGACCCATGGACTTATGCACATCCAGCTTTTCTAAATAGTCCTTAACCTGTTCTTTCACCACTGAGGGCTGCTCACCTCCTCCCCATACTGTGTTGCCCAGTTCAGCAGTCTGGGAGCTGACCTTGTCTGGGAAGACCGAGGCAAAAAAAGCATCGAGTACTTCAGCTTTTTCCACATCATCTGTCACTATGCTGCCTCCCCCATTCAGTAAGGGTCCCACACTTTCCCTGACCACCTTCTTCTTGTTAACATACCTGTAGAAACCCTTCTTGTTACCCTTCACATCCCCTGCTAGCTGCAACTCCAATTGTGCCTTGGCCTTCCTGATTACACCTCTGTATACTCCTCCCTAGTCATCTGTCCAAATTTCCACTTCTTGTAAGCTTCCTTTCACTGCAGATTTGACAAAAATGCAAAGAAGGTACCAAATGTGAGATTTCTAAAGATAGCTACAGCACTTAATCCAAGGTTTAAGAATCTGAAGTGCCTTCCAAAATCTGAGAGGGATGAGGTGTGGAGCATGCTTTCAGAAGTCTTAAAAGAGCAATACTCTGATGAGGAAACTACACAACCCGAACCACCAAAAAAAAACAAAAAAACCCACCAACCAACCAACCAAAGTCAACCTTCTGCTGGTGGCATCTGACTCAAATAATGAAAATGAACATACGTCGGTGCGCACTGCTTTGGATTGTTATCAAGCAGAACCCATCATCGGCATGGACGCATGTCTCCTGGAATGGTGGTTGAAGCATGAAGGGACATATGAATCTTTAGCGCATCTGGCATGTAAATATCTTGCGACACCGGCTACAAAAGTGCCATGAGAATGCCTATTCTCACTTTCAAGTGACAATGTAAACAAGAAATGGGCAGCATTATCTCCTGCAATGTAAACAAACTTGTTTGTCTGAGCGATTGGCTGAACAAGAAGTAGGACTGAGTGGACTTGCAGGCTCTAAAATTTTACGTTTTATTTTTGAATGCAGTTTTTTTGTACATAATTCTACATTTGTAAGCTCAACTTTCATGATAAAGAGACTGCACTACTTGTATTAGGTTAATTGAAAAAATACTATTTCTTTTGTTTTTTTACAGTGCAAATACTTGTAATCAAAATAAATATAAAGTGAGCACTTCACACTTTGTATTCTGTGTTGTAATTGAAATCAATATATTTGAAAATGCAGAAAACATCCAAAATATTTAAATAAATGATATTCTATTATTGTTTAACAGTGCAATTAATTGCACGATTAATTGTGATTAATTTGTTTAATCGCTTGACACTCCTAACTATATTGCAATACAAAAGAAATATGGTTACTAAGAAGATATAAAAATGTCCATAATAAATAAAAAACAGTTTATTTTTTCCATAGATTTCAGATTCATTTTTATCTTCACTGACAATAAAAAGCCTAATACAGGAGAAAATGTCTTTCCTGCAAGTCTGTTGCCATTGGAGACTGGGTGTCAATACTGCCTTTTCAACAGAGCCTCAGGGGATCTGTGGTAAGGAAATGGGTATTACCTTTCCTCTGCAGGAAAAATATGTTGCTATATTTTAATTAACTTCACTTAGAATCATAGAATCATAGAATATCAGGGTTGGAAGGGACCTCAGGAGGTCATCTAGTCCAACCCCCTGCTCAAAGCAGGACCAATTCCCAACTAAATCATCCCAGCCTGTCAATCCTGACCTTAAAAACCTCTAAGGAAGGAGATTCCACCACCTCCCTAGGTAACCCATTCCATTCAGCACTATTTGAGTCATGGTCTAAGGGCCTGATCCTCTAACCTTTATGCTAAAAATCGGCCTGAGGCAGACACAGAATTTTCCTGGCATGGCATGGAAAATTTACATACAAATGCTTTAAATTCGGCAAAGTTATAAGCAATTGAAAAGTAGAGTTGAACGAAAGTTTTCCAGTGAAACTTTTTTTTTGCCAAAACAATATAGATTTGGGCCTACCAAAAACATTAAGCAAATCCATGCCTAATTCACTGAACTGTTTCAGTAAAATAAATACACTTAACAATTTCCAAAAAAATTGCAATGTGTTCTTGACATTTTTGAAATTAAAAATTTTTAATATGAAATTACTTTTCATTTTGAAATTTACTTCATTATATTTTTAATAAAAGGTAAATCTCAAAAAAGAAATGAAATGTTTCATTTTTGGTGAATCAAAACATTTGGTTTGACCAGAAATTAATTTCCCCCCCGACTTTTGGTAAGGACAGCAAGCAGAAAAATGAAGTATTCACACAGCTATATTTAAAACAAGGACTTAAAATGGAAGTCAGGAAGCCACACTGCCAAATCCACCTATAATTATGATTATAATTGAGTACCCTTTGAAATTACTATTGGTGGGCACTACTTTCGAATATGGTGGACAATAAAATGGGAGGATTTTTTAAATTTGCACGACTTGCAAATACTAGTATCCTACTGGTCCTTACAGCAGGCTGACAGGATACTAAATATAGTTTTACATGATAGACCTTTAATCACATGCATTTTAAAAAATTCCTTTTAATATGGATTAGATTTCATGACTATCTCAGTAATCTGAGTTTATGGAGCTTTTAAAATGTGGATTGTAGGGATTTTTGAAAGTATTACAGGGACTTTGAGATGCTTTTTTCTTTTCTGGTACTATGATAGCACAGAGGACTAAGCAACAGAGTGTGTGTGATATTACAGACACGTTTTAGAAAGTGATGACAGTAGATGTATTGGGAAAGCAGTTTGGGAAGGAAGGATTTTTGTACCACCTGTTTGAAGTGCTTGAAGAGATGGACTGTACGAGGATAATGGAAACTAACACAGTTGTCTGTGTGAATGGAGCATTTGGGGGTCTCTTTCTGGCTGTATACCTGAACCTACTTTATGCTGTAAAGAGCTACTGAGTGTGTGGAATTGATTCTTGCTTCCTGTTTCTCTCTAACCTTTTTGTTGTGTGATAACGCACAGTAATTAGGTAAAATTATGTGTTTTATGTATTAAAACTTACTATTAAATCCTAAAGCACATATATGCAAGAAGTACATATGTATGAAGTACAACATTTACATTAGAACATAAGTGACTGGGCATAATGTCTTCTGGAGTAGTGTGTGCCAGCTCTGGTTTCTTCAGCTGGTGCAGGCTATTAAAATCCAGAGAAATGGGCTCTTCTAAATACTACTATTCTGCATGCTGCTATGGCTGTGTGGGTCATATTGGGACAGCATTATTGTGACAAAAAACTGGAGATACTGAGCAGAGAAGTGTGTGACAACCACAATAAAATGTATTTACAGTTTTTTGCATAAAAATTAAATGGGTCAACAATTGCTTGAGTGTGAAGTAGCTGCCTACAGGGGAGGCGCACACCAACTACCTGAATGGAAAAGGGCTTTGTCAATTTATTATTATCGGTGTCAAAAAAGAAACAGAGAAGATTCAAAATACAGATCTAAGGAGAACCAGAAGGAATATTTTCCAACCAAAGGCCAGTTCATCTCCCAAAATTCCAAGCAGATGAAGATATGAAAGGGAACTGCTGGTTGTTTGAGGAAGCAATCAGTGAAGTTGGCTCAAAGGCCTTCAGAGAGGCTTTCACAGATCTGCACTGAAATCTAACAGTATTGAATAGTGCTGTAGTTTCCCCTTGACAAGAATATGGAGGAAATAGCCAAATGAAGAAATAAATATGAGCAACTTGCCGATACAAGTAATGGAGTCTTAAGAATGTGGAAAGATATTTTGTTACAGCACTAGACTCCCCACAGCCAACACACGTAGGGCTGGGTAAAGGGCAAATAAATTTGTGTGCGACACTCTCCTCCACTCCCCCACTATGGGGACTAAGAGCTATGTGCTGACATCAGAAAAATTAACTTCTCCATCATGGTGCCTGTAGCACTCCTTGGGGAAAGAATAAACGGAGAAATGGGGTTGGGGGGAAGGAAAGAGGAGAGAAGCCATATTTGGGATAAAGAACAAATGGGGAAGAGATTGAAAGGAGAAAGAAAACAAAAAGAGAAAAATGACAAAGTGATTGAGGAACAGAGAAGGGAGTAGAAGAAAATATGGAAATGAAGGGAAGACGGGGAAAATAAGATAGTGAAGATTCACCTTATCTAAATGTAACTGTAAGTGTCTTGGAAAGAAAGGAAAGATGAAAGAAAAGGAAATTACTAGGTTGTGAGATGGATTCAATATACAGAACAAGGACAAAGACATCAAACCTCAGCACTGACAGAAACAAATGGAAGAAAGAAACCAGACTGCTGAACTTTGGAGACTGGAAAATGAGCTGAGCTTTCCACAAGTCATAATGGAGAGTGAACTCCTATTTAAATCACTGTTCAGGTGCTCACTGAGAACTGAGGATCAGGCAGGTGAAGGAGATTCCAATGTGAGCAATTCATCAGATTGAAGCGGTACCAGTTCAAGAAAAACTTGTAGATATTCACAAAAATAAACAAATTCACACTCCCAGAGTTTCCCAGTTCCCAGCTCTGCCCCTGCACCGAATTATTTCCCCCGTTAAACAAAAAATAATTGTATTGCATTTGAGAGCCCCTCTATTAACGTTAATTAAGCTTGGAACATACACAACTATTGGCAATATAACAGATGCCTCTAAATCAACTGCTTCTCCGAAGGTAAAAGATCTCCTGGTGATCTAGAACGCTGAAGCAAGAAGCCCCTTTTCCCCTCTTAACTTCTCTGTGCACTTGTGCATGTTGAGCCACAATCTGGCCCTATGCTATTACGTATTTTACAATTTTCATGCAAAATTTAAACCCTTTAAGAAGGAAAATGCTTAGTAAATATAAAATTAACTATTCATTTTGTAAAGAAGAGTGAGATAATCTAACACTAAAACAATTTCATACACATTATTCTAATCAATGGTGTAATTCTTAAATTGCATGAACTGATATTTCGATGTATGTTTCAATAGTGTTTTTACTTTTAGCTTCATACATACTGTACCTTCCAGAAGTATTCCTTAGTATGGCAAGAGCATCTGGGTAGCCATCCATATTGTAATCTCCAATGTGAAGAGTAATTGGAACTGAGGATTGATTCTTTTTATACGGCACAAAACCCCAGAGTGTGTCCTTATTTCTGAAGTCCTGTAACACTGGTATCCACTGAAAAAGTAACAAATAACTGGAGTTAGAAGTATACGTTTTATTTGCTAAAAGTATTTGATGCTACTAAACAGATTGTCATTTCACATCTATTACTGTTTTGCAGCTCTTTTCACCAAGGAATTCAAAACTCTCTGAACATTCCCGTAAGGGCGGTAATTAATACATAAGGATTACTTTATCTGCCTCTGTAGTGGAACAAGGTAGCTGTTCAGCCTTATGAGGTAGGTGTGTGCCATTCTAGGTGTGTGCGCGCCCACGTGAACAGTCATCGGAGATTTTTTGCCTTAGCGGTATCCATATGTTTGGCTGTGGCGCTCCTTGAGTGATGCACTTATGCATCAGTATATTAGGCGCTGCCGGTCCTACGCCCTCTCAGCTCCTTCTTGCCGGCAACTCAGACAGAGGGGCAGGAGGACGGGTAATGGAATGGACATGAGCAACACATCTCAAAGAACAACAGTTACGAAAAGATAGGTAACCATTTTTTCATCTTCGAGTGCTTGCTCGTGTCGAGTCCATTCTAGGTGACTCACAAGCAGTATCCTTGGAGGTGGGCTCGGAGTTCATGGTCTTGCGGCTTGTAACAACCATCACGGGTGGTAAGAAGGAACTGAGAGGGCGTAGGGCCAGTGGTGCCTAATATACCAACGCATAAGCGCAGCACTCAAGGGTCGCCACAGCCGACCCTAGAGATACCGCTAAGGCAAAACAATTTCTGATGACTCTGCACGTGAGCGCACACAAAGCTAGAATGGAACTGACATGGGCAAGTACTTGAAGAAGAAATATAATTCCACTATCTGGTATGAAGCCAAGTCACCAAGGCTAACAACCATACTCTAGTGAAAAGTTCCATGGGAGCTTTAATGTTCATAAGTCATTTTACCCTTCATTTGAAAGATAGCACTTCCAGCAGAACAAAAGAATACCACCCTAATGGAGCTTTAGCACCACTTCCTGCAGCACACAGGTGTTTCTTAAAGGTCTCTCATCCTGGCTTTCCTAATGTAGTGAGTCATGATGAGGTAAGTGCATAAAAGAGCAGTTGGCTGAAGGCCATAAATTAGATTGTTGCTCTTAAAATATAGGGCCAGAACCTGGTCCCCCACTTTGCCCTTTTACAACATCCCAAAAACTCAAAGGGACTGGTCTCATCAATTGAAAATTTCCCTGGTGTTGGGGAATCACAGGTACTGTAGAGCCTGTACAGTATAGTTGACATCACTTCACTCTTGCAATGCATGCTGTAGAGCAATGGTCTCCAACCTTTTTACGCACAAGATCACTTTTTGAATTTAAGATCAACGCAGGATCTACCCTGCCCCTTCATCTAGGCCCCACACCACTCCCTCCATTCCCCCGCCCCGTCACTCACTCTCCCCCACCCTCACTCACTGTCACCAGGCTGGGGCAGGAGGTTGGGGTGCGGGAAAGGGTGCAGGCTCTGGGCTGGGGCCGAGGGGTTCCGAGTGTGGGAGGGACTCAGAGTTGAGCCTGGGGTAGGGGGTTGGGGTGCAGGAGTGAGGGGTGCAAGCTCTGGGAGGGAGTTTGGGTGCAGGGGTCATATGGTCACACTGCACCTAATCTCATAGAATCCACTGGACATTTCATGAGTTTTACTGTTTGTTGCTTTCATTTGGGGTTTATAGATCCAAAATCATTCAG
Source organism: Emys orbicularis (assembly GCF_028017835.1). NCBI lineage: Eukaryota > Metazoa > Chordata > Testudines > Emydidae > Emys > Emys orbicularis. Next base: position 25,416,706 of record NC_088696.1, read on the forward strand.
GGATTATCACAAGTCAGTGTAACATTCTCAGCTGTGGCTGAGTCTGGGGAAAGGGGTTGAGGTGCAGGAGCAACGGGTGCAAGCTCTGGGAAGGTGTTTGAGTACAGGAGGGGGCTCCAGGCTGGGGCAGTGTATTGGGGTGCAGGAGAGGGTGAGGGGTGTGGGCTCTGGGAGGGATTTTGGTGCAGGAGGGGACTCCGGGCTGGGGCAGGGGATTGGGGTGCAGGAGGGGGTGAGGGGTGTGGGCTCTGGGAGGGAGTTTGGGTGCAGGAGGGGGCTCTGGCCTGGGGCAGGGGTGCAGGAGGGGGTGCGAAGTGCAGACTCTGCCTGCCTGCCCTGACCCCATGCCAATCCCGGAAGCGGCTGGCTGCTGGCATGTCTCTGCGGCCCTTTGGTGAAAGAGAGGCAGCGGGTCTCTGTGCACTGCCTGTGCCCACAAGTGCCGCCCCTGCAGCTCCCATTGGCCGGTTCCTGGCCAATGGGAGCTACGGGGATGGTGCTGGGGGCGGGGGCAGCACGGGAAGCAGCGTGGGGCTGGGGCAGGCAGGCAGCCTGCCTGAGTCCCGCTGCACCGCTGGACTTTTAGCAGCCCAGAGATTGTGATAGACTGGCAGAGGCTCCAGGATCGACGGGTTGGTGACCACTGCTGGAGAGATTGTGCTCAAAGTGTGGCTAAGAGAAGTGTAAAAGGAGTTCTGTTGCATGCCAGTTATTCCTTGATGCTGGAATGGTTCCTTGGGGCTGAAATCAGACAGACACAAATTTCAGCAGTCCTAAAGTTATTCAAATTTGCACTGGAGCCAAAGGAGTTCTAAGACTGGGAGGAAGCATAAAAGGGATAGATGTTTTTGTCTTGCCACCAGCACAACTCAAGAAGGCCCAAGGATTAGACCTATGGTCTGAAATACTGTTTTGTTGTTTTGTTATTGTTTCTGAATAGAAAATGTTTGCATATGCTATTTACTAAATTTGTGCTATCATGAAGATATACAAAACTATTTATGATTGCCTAAAGAAAAGGGTGAAAAAAAAATGGAAATCAATAAGTAGATTTCTCTGTTTTCTTTTTCAAAAATTGGTTAGCTTCCATATACCCATTTGTTTTGATAAATATTTTTTTGGTTATTGTAAGCAGCTAGACTTTTGAAAAGTCTAGGACAATGTATCTGAAAATGAGAAATAGACAGCGTTAATAGACGATGTAATTCTCTTAAAGGAATTACATGTGTACACCAAAGGAATAACAGATTCCCTAACATTAATTTGTCAGACAGAAAATATGCAGGTACTAGGGTGCAAAATAGTATCTTAAAAAACCACTGTTCAAGTCAGAACAATGAAGACTAATACAAATTTTACGTCACATGGCATCATTCACTCATATAACCTTTATGGCAAAAAACCAAGTTTCCATAGCTGTGAAAGACCTATCATATACATTTTCTCATATCTGATGTGATTTTAGAGAAACTAAGCCATTTATACTCATTATAGCATCTCATTGAAAAGAAACTGCTAGGAGGAAATATGAATTATTATTCTGTTTTCAGCCCCACAGGAATATTACTTCATAAACAGTAGCCTTATAAACTGCAGGCTCTGCTTCCACTGGGTTCATATATTCTAAATTACGGAACACAAAAATGTAAAGTACTTTTATACAAGTCAATAAAATTAGCCGATTGTTTTCTTCTGCCAATGATGACACAGCAGATTATTATTACTCTCGTTATTTGCTATTTTAGCAGAAAATGGTCTAAGGGTTTTTGGTGATTATTTTATTACTGTAAGACTGACATGCAGATTGATTGATGTAATGAGGACATTACAATGCTACTGAAAATCTTCTGATTCTATGATTTCTGTTTACAATGTAGGAAAAAAATAGAAAGCCTCAAAAAAGGAATGAGTATGCCTTAAAAACAAAATAAAACGCAAAATATTATGAGACAGATAATAAAAGAGACTTATTTCTTCAATTCCTTTGTTAATTTCCACCATATGGCATCATTGGCACCATATTGTCCTAAAACAATTATACATTCAAACATTTTCAGTCCTGTATTTTATACAATGTATTTACATTTTACATGCTTTAGTTTAATTTATTCTAGGCAATTCATAAAATTTAACTCTCAAACTAAGTGTGCATATTACATATTTTAAAGGAGTAAACAGGACAGTGAGGAGTCTGGTGGCACCTTAAAGACTAACAGATTTACTTGGGCATAAGCTTTCGTGGGTAAAAAAACCCCAATTTCTTCGACTCCGTGCATCTGAAGAAGTGGGTTTTTTACCCACGAAAGCTTATGCCCAATAAATCTGTTAGTCTTTAAGGTGCCAACGGACTCCTCGTTGTTTTTGTGGATACAGACTAACACGGCTACCCCCTGATACTTAACAGGACAGTGGTTTATTCTAAGAAAGAAAATGGATTTACTTATAAGGAATGCTCTGTTTTCCTATTTATGAGCAACTATTAATGGCAAAACATCTATGCTAGATGACAAAACTGAACAGAAAGATTTGAAAATAATAAAAATTCCAACCACATTTTTTTTTTGTCATCCCTGTTTTCATGACCACTTTACATAATTAAAAAATAATACCTAGGGTACAATTTCAAAAGGTGTCTTTGTGACTTTGTAACTTAAGAGTAGAGCTATTGAAACCCAGGATTTCTGTTTTGTGAGAAATCTGAGTTGTTTGTTTGGTTGTTCTGTTTTGGAACTCAACAAAATATTTAAAAATTTTCATGACCTGGAATCCCTTCAAAAATTCATTTTGGAAACACACTGTTTCTGGACCAAAATATGTTCCCTGGGCTCCGGGCCGGTTCCAGCGTTTTTGCCGCCCCAAGCAGCGGGGAGGGCGGGGGGTGGGGTGGGAGGAAGCTGTGATCGGCAGCACTTCAGCGGCAGCTCTACCCCGCCGCCTCATTCTTCGGCGGCAGGTCCTTCCCTCAGAGAGGGACTGAGGGACCCGCCGCCAAAGAGCCGGATGTGCCACCCCTTTCCGTTGGCCGCCCCAAGCACCTGCTTGCTGCGCTGTTGCTTGGAGCCGGCCCCGCCTGGGCTAGGAGCGGCTGACCGAGATTGACATTCTTGTCAGTTTCACCACTGCTATTAGTTACCTAGGCAAACAACACAGGGAGCCAGATGGCCCAGGAGACTTGAAGCCTTGGGGTCTCTGGCCCTGGAAACCCATCTCAGGACCTCTTGGCTCCCAGCTCCATGGTAATAATCCTGAAAGCTCTGAGTGTCCCCCAGGTTTCTAGAGTCCCTGCTTCCAGGCACCATAGAGACAGGCATCTAGGTTCCGAGAGCGAGGTCTCCTAGGGTTTCTGGAATTATCAGGATCCGGTCTGCACAGAAGCCCTAGCATGGGGTTGTGGGTGGGGCTAGTCCAGAACTGCAGGCCCTGGATGCCTGGGTCCATGTCTCTAGGGCAGTTCACATGGCCAGGCTCCCCTGTTGAGCTGCCAGGGAACCAGGAAAGTTTGTTGAACCCGACTGGCTTTTGTAAGAAATTTCAGGTTCAACAAACGCGCATTTTCCAACAGCTCTACTTTGGCACCTAAATCCCATTTCCAAAAGTGACATAGGATCCTAACTCTCCTTGATTTTCAATAAGACTTTGGCTCCTAAGAGCCCAAATCGCTTTTGATAATGGGACTTAGATACAGAATTGGTCACCCCATCTCAAAAATGTTACTGCAGAATTGCAGGGGGTGCAGTGTAAAAATGCACATCTATGATTAAAAGCCATTGTTCAGATGTGTAAATGGTGCAAAACATGAAAATTTAGTCCCAAATATTTTGCTACTTGTGATAAATGTAAAAACTGACATATCCTTTAAAAACTGATTATTTAAATAGGATACCTCAAATATTTCATTCTTTTCTGTATAGTCTATGCTAATGAATATTTTACATTAAAACAACTCATTTATTTAATGGGCATAAGAGATTAAATACTCATTTATGAATTCGGCCTGAATTTTCCAATTTTTCAACCAAAAACTGGTCTTTAAAAAGCACCATTGCTACTACATTGCTCAGTTCAGGCATCATTTTGAGTGGGTGGTATGACACTGGTAACCAAGTGTCACCTCTGGCCAAGGCTGTAGGCATTAGCTAAGAACTGACAGACTCATAGCTGGAAACCAAACCAGCTCCCCTGTATGTTAGTTTTGTACAAAATAGGCATTCGTCTTATAAGAATGTATTTAGTGTTTAGACTGAAATTTTGTAAGTTGCTGCATGCATTAATCTCACTTGTAATGTCTGTATTCCATGCTATACGGAAATACATATGTTTTGCTTTATAACTTTGAAAATGTTTGTTCTGATGTTGTGAATCCAGACACAGGAATTGTTCCCCCCCTCCCCCTGCCCATCCAGGAGGATTAGCATAAAGTAAGTGGGCCATTATAAGACAAAAGCTTTGTTACTTGCCCCATCTACCCATGGAGAAGTACATGCAGAAGGCCTCACCATTTTATCAAAGATATCAATTATATTTTTTTCAAGTATTTTTTCTTTTTCACTAAGAAATAAAGATGTCCATGGTAAATAGTTTTCCTTTCCTTCCCCCTTTAAAGATCTATAGATTGTATTCTATCAAGAACACAACTTCTAACCAATTATTAAAGAAAAAACATTTCTTCCCTTCATTACAAGCTAATGCTGCAGGAAATTTGTTTTGGATTTCTTCTGGGTTGTGTTTCTTATTCCCTACATTAAATATGGTATTCAATTTTATCTCTGCAAATGGAAGCTCAGCATACCTGATCGAGTCCTGGTTTAGATAAGTAGATGGCACTTTTTTCACAAGTTTCATTAGCACAGGCTGGCAGTAAATGCTCAGTTTGCCCATCCCCATCTGCCAAAAAAGAGAAAAAACAACTTTATCAGCTCATTAATATTTGCAAAATCCACTGTTCTTCTAGCAGAACATTAAATTAACTGTGCATATATAACTGCCTGTATAAATCTTGATAAAACATAAAAATTAGACAAGTGTCAAGAAAAATTAGAATTTTTGAAATACTTCATCTTGTCAACGTCATCTCGTTTGACTTTTGTTTGAAGCTGCAAGTGCATTTCTCTTTGTTAAAGAAATTTAATGTTGATCCATTATGCAGAAAAGTTCCAGTTTCAAATCTTAAATGTAAAAATACATTTCAACAGAATGAAAAAAGAGTTATTGACATTGTCCTCATAGTTTGCCTTTGAGAATGGCTAGTTTTTACAGCACTCCATCTTTACAAAGAATGCATTTCATTTTTGAAGTGATTTCTGCTGTGAGTGAAGCACTGGATAGACAGACATGCAAAAGTTTGTGTCTATAGACACCTACATGTCGGGTAAAAAAATAAAACAGTACTCAAGTTACGTCGTTACAACAGATTTTGCTGCTCTTGGCTTCTTGCACAAGGTAAGTCTGAATTCATATAGTTCACAAATCTTCAAGAATGTCACTTTTAGCACATTTGTCCCATACATTTCCAAGCACTCAAAAGTAAAATCATCTCCAATTTACATATTTAAATGAGGATTATATAACTGCCCTATGAAAGTTACCATGAGATCTAGGCTAAATTGAGTGAATAGTTGAGCATGTAAATGTGTGTAGAGAACTCCAGATAGCAATCTTGCAGACTTAGCCCTGGTCTACACTACAGGGTTAGGTCGAATTTAGCCGCGTTAGGTCGATTTTATAATGAATGAGTCTACACAAGCAACCCCGTTCCGTCGACCTAAAGGGCTCTTAAAATTGACTTCTATACTCCTCCCCGGCAAGGGGAGTAGCGCTAAAATCGACCTTGCTGGGTCGAATTTGGGGTAGTGTGGACGCAAATTGACGTTATTGGCCTCCGGGAGCTATCCCAGAGTGCTCCAATGTGACCGCTCTGGACAGCACTTTCAACTCCGATGCACTAGCCAGGTACACAGGAAAAGCCCTGGAAAATTTTGAATTTCATTTCCTGTTTGGTCAGCGTGGCGAGCTCAGCAGCACAGGTGACCATGCAGTCCCCCCAGAATCACAAACGAGCTCCAGCATGTAGCGAACGGGAGACACTGGATCTGATTGCTGTATGGGGAGAAGAATCTGTGCAGGCAGAACTCCGATCAAAAAGAAGAAATGCTTATATATATATATATATATATATATATACATATGCATATATGCATGCCAAAAATCGCACAGGGCATGATGGACAGAAGCTCCAACAAGGACACACAACAGTGCCACATGGAAGTCAAGGAGCTCAGGCAAGCCTACCAAAAGACAAAGGAGGCAAATGGTCACTCTGGGTCAGAGCCCCATACATGCCGCTTCTATGATCAGCTGCCTGGCATTCTAGGGGGGGACCCTACCATTACCCCATCACTGTCCGGGGACACCTGCGAGGGGAGGGTCTCATGCAACACGGAGAAGAATTTTGTGGATGAGGAGAATACACAGCAGGCAAGCGGTGAATCTGTTCTCCCAGGCAGTCAGGACCTTTTCATCACCCTGGAGCCAATACCCTCCCACGGTGGGATCCCCAACCCTGAAGGCGGAGAAGGCCCCTCTGGTGAGTGCACATTTGTAACTACAGTACAGGGTTTAAAAGCAATAGTGCTTAATGTTTGATTTGCCCTGAAGTCTTGGGATGCATTTGCTGCCAGTACAGCTACTGGAAAAGTCTGTTAACGTGTCTGGGGATGGAGCGGTAATCCTCCAGGGACATCTCCATGAAGCTCTCCTGGAGGTACTCTGAAAGCCTTTGCAGAAGGTTTCTGGGGAGGGCTGCCCTATTTCGTCCTCCACGGTAGGACACTTTACCATGCCAAGCCAGTAGCAAGTAGTCTGGAATCATTGCAGCACAAAGCATGGCAGCGAATGGTCCTGGGTTTTGGTCGCATTCAAGCAACATTCGGTCTATATCTTTCTGTGTTAGCCTCAGGAGAGTGATATCATTCATGGTCACCTGGTTGAAATAGGGAAATTTTTGTAAGGGAACAGTAAAAGGACCCCATTCATGCTGGGCTGTTTGCACTTGGCTAAAAGGGATCATCCCTGAGAATAGCCACGCGGCAGGGGGAGGGGTGAAGGGATCGTTCCAAATAGCCACACGGAGGGGTGGGGGAAGGTGTGTGCTGCACATCCACCTGAAAACCGCAGCCCCTCCTTTTAAATGGCAAACACAATCGGCATTGCTTGCTATGGGAAAGGATGGCGCTGCAGTTTGAAAACATTCCCACATGTTATCAAGGCGTTAGAAGCCAAACCTGCGTACCCTTTGGCTTACCCTGGGTGCCTGGAAACCGAATTCTGTTGCCCAGGCATCTGTGATGTGTCACCATACCAGCAGACGCTCAATATAAAAGGCAAAATGTGACCTTGTACCTAAAGCACATGTGCTGTCTGCTGTGAATTGCTTGATTCACTGTGAAAGAGTCTCCCTTTTGTTCTCAGAAATGTATCATCTTAAATTTTACTCTCTCTTTTTATCCCCCCGCAGGTGCAAATGTTTCTATGCTCCCCCTATCATCTCCGTCCCTGAGGTTATCGCAGATTAGAAGGCAAAAAACCCCGCACTCGCGATGACATGTTTTCTGAGCTAATGCAGTCCTCCTGCACTGATAGGGCACAGCTGAATGCATGGAGGCATTCAGTAGCAGAGTCCAGGAAAGCATTAAGTGAGCGCAACGAGAAGAGGCAGGATGCAATGCTGAGGCTAATGGAGGAGCAAACGGACATGCTCAGGCATCTGGTGGAGCTACAGGAAAGCCAACAAGAGCACAGACCGCTGCTGCATCCACTGTACAACCGCCTGCCCTCCTCCCCAAGTTCCATATCCTCCTCACCCAGACGCCCAAGAACACGGGGTGGGGGGAGGCTCCGGGCACCGAGCCACTGCACGCCAGAGGATGACCCAAGCAACAGAAGGCTGTCATTCAAACAGTTTTGATTTGTAGTGTGGCTACAATAAGCAATGTGGCCTTGTCGTTCCCTCCCTCTCCCACCCCACCTGGGATACCTTATCAGTTATCTCCCTTTTTTTTTTTTTAATTAATAAAGAAAGAATGCATGGTTTCAAAACAATAGTGACTTTATTTCCTTTGCCAGCTGTGATCGAAGGGGAGAGGGTGATTGGCTTACAGGGAGTTAAAAATCAACAAAGGGGGCGGGTTTGCATCAAGGAGAAATACACACAACTGTCACACCGTAGCCTGGCCAGTCATGAAACTTGTTTTCAAAGCCTCTCTGATGCGCAGCGCGCCTACGTGTGCTCTTCTAATCGCCCTGGTGTCTGACTGTTCAAAACTGGCAGCCAGGTGATTTGCCTCAACCTCCCACCCCGCCATAAACGTTCCCCCCTTACTCTCACAGATATTATGGAGCACACAGCAAGCAGTAATAACAATGGGAATATTGGTTGCGCTGAGGTCTAACCTAGTCAACAAACAGCACCAACGAGCTTTTAAACGTCCAAAGGCACATTCTACCACCATTCTGCACTTGCTCAGCCTATAGTTGAACTGCTCCTTACTACTGTCCAGGCTGCCTGTGTATGGCTTCATGAGCCATGGGAGCAAGGGGTAAGCAGGGTTTCCAAGGATAACTATTGGCATTTCAACATCCCCAACAGTAATTTTCTGGTCTGGGAAGTAAGTCCCTTCTTGCAGCTGCTCAAACAGCCCGGAGTTCCTAAAGATGCGAGCGTCATTCGCCTTTCCCGGCCATCCCACGTTGATGTCGGTGAAACGTCCCTTGTGATCCACCAGTGCTTTCACCACCATTGAGAAGTACCCCTTGAGGGTTATGTACTGGTTGGCAAGGTGGTCCGGTGCCAAGATAGGGATATGCATTCTATCGCCCCACCAGTTAGGGAAACTCATTGCAGCAAAGCCATCCACTATGACCTGCACATTTCCCAGAGTCACTACCCTTGATAGCAGAACGTCAGTGACTGCACTGGCTACTTGAATCACAGCAGTCCCCACAGTAGATTTGCCCATTCCATATTGATTCCCGACTGACCGGTACCTGTCTGGCGTTGCAAGCTTCCACAGGGCTATCGCCACTTGCTTCTCAACTGTCAGGGCAGCTCTCATCTTGGTATTCCTGTGCTTCAGGGCGGGGGAAAGCAACTCACAGAGTTCCAGGAAAGTGGCCTTAGGCATGCGTAAGTTTTGCAGCCACTGGGAATCATCCCATACCTGCAACACTATGTGGTCCCACCAGTCTGTGCTTGTTTGCCGGGCCCAGAATCGGCATTCCACTGTATCAACCAGCCCCGCCATGACGTCCCAATTGCAGCCCATGCTTTCAGGAACGTCTGTGTCCATGTCCTCATCACAATCGTCCTCGTGCTGCCGTCTCTTAGCCAGGTTCTGCACATACTGCAGTATAATGCATGAGGTGTTTACAATGCTCGCAACAGCAGCGGTGAGCTGAATGGGCTCCATGCTTGCCGTGCTATGGCGTCTGCACGGGTAACCCAGGCAAAAAGGTGCGAAATGATTGTCTGCAGTTGCTTTCAGGGAGAGAGGGAGGGAGGGGAGAGTGACAACATGAACCCAAAACCACCCACAACAATGTTTTTGCCCCATCAGGGATTGGGAGCTTAACCCAGAATTCCAATGGGCAGCAGAGACTGCAGGAACTGTGGGATAGCTTCCCACAGTGCACCGCTCCGTGAGTCGATGCTAACCACGGTAGTGAGGACGCACTCCGCCGACTTAATCCGCTTAGTGGGGACATACATAATTGACTGTATAAAATCGACTTCTATAAAATTGTCCTAATTTCGGAGTGTAGACATACCCTTACAAGATAGAAACATTATAGAGGCATACAGAATACTTCCTGAGACCTGGCAGAATGAGCTGTAAGACCATAGAGCATGAATATCCAACTAACAGAACACATCTCAATGCACAGCCTAATTCACGTAGACAAATGCTTTCTGCTGATCTTCAAAAGATTACTGACTTCCAGATGCCCTAGCCCTATCCAAATAAAAACTTAACGCACATAGGAAAATACACCTCTACCCTGATATAACGCTGTCCTTGGGAGCCAAAAAATCTTACCGCGTTATAGGTGAAACTGCGTTATATCGAACTTGTTTTGATCCGCCGGAGTGCGCAGCTCCGCCCCCCTGGAGCACTGCTTTACCGCGTTATATCCGAATTCATGTTATATCAGGTCACGTTATAACAGGGTAGAGGTGTACCTGTGAAATACTAAATAATTATCTACAAACTGAAGCCTGATAAATCTCACAATGTTAAAACTTTAAAACAGAATCTAGCTATTTCACTGACCATAAATCAGTATTACTGCAGATCTAATTTAACAGGATTGAAAATAACAATTCCAATAGTTTAACTACATCTCTTTTATTTTGCCTTTGCATCTTAAAGATGCATCGATACAAATGGCAGACAATGCTGCAGCCTTTCCATTACGCAATTAAGATTTTTAGCAGGAAAATTACTTTATTTTATTAAGAAAACATTTGATAACAGAATGGCAGTTTGGGGTTGATTTATTTACATTTAAACCGCACCAGCGCCACATTTTAATCATGCATGAAAGGTTTATATTTATGTTTTCAAATAAGTAAATGGAGATCTGCATAGTATACCATTCTAGGAGAAAGCAAAACAGAACAAAAACATTTCACAATGGCTGTTAATGTTAATTTGGATCAATTTTTCCCAAATGCCACTTTTGTATGGGGGAAAAAACCCAAAAAGTAACAACCCAAACACCTAATACTTCACTAAAATACAAAATGTACACATACAAAAAGTCCATCCCAAAACAAAATAAATCCAACTCTCCCACTTCCCCCAAAATCAAATAAAAGGTGTTTTTACATGGACAAGATTAAATATATGTGCAATAATCTATAACTCCACCAGAGAGGTCCTTTGGGGCCATCTGCCTGTCCCAAGTCAGGATAAAGGAGGAGGGTTGGGCGTGGGGCTAGCAACTCCACCCCGTAAAAAATCAACTTGCTACAGAAATGCCAACAATAGAGATAACAGAGACTTTTAGCCTGGAAAAAGAAGGGTCTTCAACTCGAAGACGCATGACGCTGGGTGGTGAAAGTCGTGAGGAAGCCACTAAGCCGATTACCCTTCTTGCAACCAGGAGGATTACCATCGGTACATGGAACGTGAGGACCATGTATGAGTCAAGAAAGACGTCGCAGGTCGCAGCAGAGATGAGGAGCAATAACCTGACCCTACTAGGCATTAGCGAGGCAAGATGGACGCAAGCTGGACAGAGACGACTGTTGACAGGAGAGCTGTTGCTGTATTCCGGACATGAAGAGAGCGACGCACCCCACACACAGGGAGTAGGCTTCATGTTGTCCAAGCAAGCACAGAGAGCACTGATTGGTTGGGAGGCACATGGTTCCAGGATCATCACAGCATCCTTCAGAACTAAAATGAAGAGGATTAAGATGAATGTTGTACAGTGCTATGCTCCAACCAATGACAGTGAAGAGGGGGACAAAGACTATTTTTACAACAGACTTCAGAAAATATTAGAGATTCTCCCAGACAAAGACATTACCATCCTTATGGGAGATTTTAATGCCAAAATTGGACCTGACCACACAGGATATGAACAAGTCATGGGGACCCACGCTCTGGGAGAGATGAGTGAGAATGGAGAGAGATTTGTGGATCTGTGTGCACACTTAACAACCTGGTCATAAGAGGTAGCATCTTTCCTCACAAGCGGATCCACAAGAGTACCTGGGTATCGCCAGCAGGCACGATAGAAAACCAGATCGATCATTTCTGTATTAGCAAGAAGTTCAGAAGATCTTTGCAGGACGTTAGAGTTAGAAGAGGAGCAGACGTAGCGTCCGACCATCACTTAGTGGTGGCCAGATTGAAGCTGAAGAAGAACTGGATAGACGTGTTAGATAGAAGAGCGAAGTACAACATCAGCCTTTTGAAGGATCATAAGATCAAGGAAGATTTTGGACTGACGCTGAAGAATAAGTTTTCAGTACTACAGGATCGGTCTGAGGAAGAGGAAGACAGTGTATCCAACAGATGGCAGAAAGTGAGAGAGACACTTAGGTCAGCATGTCAGGAAGTGCTTGGAATTAAGAAATACCAGCAGAGAGTGGATCACAGCAGAGACCTTGACTAAGATAGAAGATAGAAAGAAGAAGAAGGCAGTAGTTAATAACAGCAGGACTAGAGCAGCAAAGGCTAAAGCGCAAAAAGAGTATGCTGAAGCCCATACAGTAGTGAAGAGGAATATTAGAAAGGATAAGAGAGATTATGTGGATGGACTGGCAGCAGAAGCGGAGCAGGCAGCATACAATGGTAATATGAAACAGCTGTATGACATCACCAAGCGACTGTCTGGAAAGTTCAGCAAGCCAGAGCGTCCCGTCAAAGACAAGCAGGGAAAGTCTATAACAGAAATAGAACAACAGATGAATAGATGGGCGGAGCACTTTGAGGAACTTCTGAATAGAACAGCACCATTAAATCCACCAGACATTGACCCAGCCAACGAAGACCTTCCAATCAATTGTGACAGACCAACCAGAGATGAGATCAGAAAAGCCATCACTATGATGAAGAATAGGATGGACGGCTGGACCTGATGATATTTCAGCAGAGGCCCTGAAAGTAGATCTGAATGTTTCAGTGGAAATGCTGTACCCCCTCTTTGAGAAGATATGGGAAGAAGAAGTGATTCCGGCGGACTGGAAAGAGGGATATCTTATTAAAATCCCCAAGAAAGGAGACCTCAGCAATTGTGCCAACTACAGAGGAATCACACTTCTGTCGGTGCCAGGGAAGGTCTTCAACCGAGTCCTCTTAGAGAGAATGAAGGATGCCGTCGATCCACAGCTACGAGATGAGCAAGCAGGTTTCCGGCAAAATAGATCATGCACGGACCAGATAGCAACGCTCCGCATCATAGTCGAGCAGTCTATGGAGTGGAACTCCTCGTTGTACATCAATTTTGTTGACTATGAGAAAGCATTAGATAGCGTGGATCGAGAGACTCTCTGGAAGCTCCTTCGGCACTATGGCATCCCAGCAAAGGTGGTCAACCTGATTAAGAACTTATATGACGGCACACACTGTAGAGTGATCCATGGAGGGCAGCTTACAAACAGCTTCCAGGTGCGAAACGGAGTCAGACAAGGATGCTTGTTGTCACCATTTTTCTTTCTCCTTGTCATTGATTGGATTATGAAGACATCCACTTATGAGCGTAGGAATGGAATCCAGTGGATGTTGTGGACCCAGCTTGATGACCTGGACTTTGCCGATGACCTTGCACTCTTTTTGCATAGCAAACAGCAGATGCAAGAGAAGACCAACGTAGTGGCAGCCACGTCATCACAGGTTGGCCTCAACATCCACAAGGACAAGACCAAGATCCTCAAGATTAACTCCATCAGTAATGACCCAGTCACACTGAATGGAAGCCCTCTGGAAGAAGTGCAGTCCTTCACCTACCTAGGCAGCATCATCGACCAACAGGGTGGCACGGACGCAGACATCAAAGCAAGGATTGGTAAGGCAAGAGCAGCTTTCTTACAGCTCAAGAACCTCTGGAGCTCTAGAGAGCTGTCTTTGGCAACAAAGATTAGACTGTTCAACTCCAACGTGAAATCAGTCTTATTGTATGGAGCTGAAACCTGGAGGATAACTAAAACAACCACCAGGAAGATCCAGACCTTCATAAATAGTTGCCTTAGAAGGATTCTCCAGATCCGCTGGCCAGACACCATCAGCAACATCTACCTCTTGGAGAGGACCCGTCAACTTCCAGCAGAGGAAGAAATTAGAAGGAGAAGGTGGGGTTGGATAGGACACACACTACGCAAGCAGCCAACCAGCATCACTAGACAGGCATTGCGGTGGAACCCCCAAGGCAAGCGGAAAAGAGGCCGTCCAAGAAACACCTGGCGACGCGACCTTCAGGCTGATAGCATAAAAATGGGCTATACCTGGAACCAGCTAGAGCAAATGGCCCAGGATAAAGGACTCTGGAGATCTGTGGTTGGCGGCCCATACCCCGATTGGGGTGACGGGCATGAGTGAGTGAGTGAGTGCAATAATCTATAGGCCACTCAATGTAAACTTCAGTTTGCTTTCATATCGATTCAAGTCCGTGTAAATTGAACCAACAGTGTGTTCTACATATTCCTTGAATTAAAATAACTAATGAATAAAAGGAAACCAGAAAAATGCTTGTTTTTAACTGTCAGAACATAATTTTTTAATTATTACTAGACACTAGCCAAAACTAGAACCTCAGTTCTTAATCCCTTTTAGTTTTTATGGTTTGGGGGACTAGGAACCATCCGCTGATACATTCTGGTTGTGTGTCAGATTAAAATTTGAAAGTGGTTCCAGTTTGGATATGGTGAAAATTTCATACAATGAGATTTCAATCCAAAACTGAGGAAACCTCAAATTAATCTGAGTTGGAGCCTTAATTCAGTTTGGAGTCCTAACCCTAACCTAAACATTTTCTGGATTTGAAATGCACTACACTCTGGCCCATGTCCTCTTATAATATGGTTGACATTTTAACATGCATGTGAAAGACCAGTCTTAGCCCTTCACAATACCATTGCCCAACCCATGATACAATTTTGACCCTTAGTGTTGAGATTCAAATCATCAATACAGATCAAGTTTTACAGAAAAGAATGGGAACACATGAGTTGTAAATGCATACTTATCTCAACTTTTATAAAAATATATTAGGCAGACCTTATGAAACCCAGGAATAATATGAGAAAAATTCAGAAATAATCACTAGCTTTTATGCATCCCATTTCCGAAAACAAACTTCATGGATGAAAAGATATCTTTATAATAACCTGCCCATCTCTGCAAATAGCAGGCACATTTATTAAATCATCTTATCAATCTGATCTCTACGCACTGTGACTCAAAGTGTGCACTGTCTAGAAAATAATCATTGGGAACACAGCTTTAAACACCTAATGACAGTAGTTCTATGAAAAAAATTACTTGCAGATGAAATTTTCTAATTAATTATAAATATAAACACTTGCCACTTATATGGCTCAAATCTTTTCAATTTATCCTAAAGTTAGACTTGAGGGGAAAATAATCATGTTTGAAGTTAGATTATAAACATTACAGTTACTAAAGGAAAGTTATAATCTACTATAAAAAAAACACAATATTACTGTAGCCTAAACATATCATACTCTAAAACAAAATCACATAGCAAGTGGTTTTCCAAAGAGACCTCCCAGTCACTTTATGAGATTCACTGCTCTGCTGGCATCTAGCATCTCAGTAAATTACACATCTTCATCTAGGTATAGTCCTGTCAGCTGAAGTATAATGGTGACACTAGGATCTGTGTGGTTTCAGCTCTAACAGCAAAGAAATTGCTGCAGCAGATATGTTAATTTCTTTCCCCCTCAAAACTGTAGCAAATGATAATCATCCAGCATTGACATAAACCCTTTCTCAAAAAAATGGAACCCTGTCAGCTTCATCTGGTAACAGCTTCCACTCCTCATGAACATGATGATCTACCCCATATACATTTTATAATACAATTTTATGTAAACAATTATTTCTAATCTAGATAGGAGTTTGTGCAGCAGGCTGTGTAAAATAAACAAAAAATTACAAAGCCATCTACTGTTTTTTATTTGTAACTGATTCCAAACTTAACATTGGCATGTGTCAGCATTTGAAATGAGAATATACTCACTGACTGTATTTTACTGATTATAGTAGAAGAACTAATGTTAAAATGATATACCTCTAACATGTCTCTGATTTGAAATTATTATGTGTATGCATTTAATACTATCCTTAATTACAGTCACTAGAATTTCTGCAGGGTCCTGCCTAATTTCAGTGCATAGGGTGGCTGTTCATAGTGAATCAAACATTTATGTAATATTTACTTTTATCTTCATTGATCAAGATGTTGATTCCCACATCATTCACTGCACATTGTCCAAGCTGTGCACTGAAGATACAAATCCTGCACTGTAAATTTAGAGTAAGTCCTTTGATTTCAATGGATTTACACAATGGTAAATGAAAAGAGAATTTGGTCCAACATGATGCATGGTTCCACAGAAACCCTGCTTTTCTGTAAAGGTATCTTACATGCTTTCCAACCTTTACCCGGAATAAAGCTGGAGACTTGTTGAAATCAGTACATGATCATGTAATTGAAGCCTATATCATAAAGCACAGACACAATGGGCCAGATTAGAGGTTAAGAGGAGCTAGGGTTACCATATCTAACAAATAAAAAAAGAGGACCCTCCACGGGGCCCTGGCCCCGCCCATTTCCCACCCCAGCCCCGCCCCAACTCCGCCCCTTCCCCGCCCCCTCCTCCCTCCCACTCCCAGCCACGTGAAAAGGGCTGCCTGAGTGCTATCGGCTTCACGGTTTGCCGGGCAGCCCCCAGACCCTGCACCCCCGGCCGGCGCTTCCCCAGCGCAGCGGAGCCCGGGAGGGGAAGCGCCCAGCCGGGGGCGCAGGGTCTGGAGGCTGCCTGGCAAACCGTGAAGCCGGTAGCGCTCGGGCTTCGGGCAGCCCCCATGCCTCCGGACCCTGCGCCCCCGGCCGGGCACTTCCCCTCCCGGGCTCCGGCGGCGCAGGGTCCGGAGGCATGGGGGCTGCCCGAAGCCCGTAGCGCTCGGCTCTTAAACAGAGACGAAGAGTCAGGGGAGGAGCAGAGCCGCCGCGGCCAGAGGCTCTGCTCCTCCCCTGACTCTTCGGCTCTGTTTAAGAGCCGAGCTGCCCGAGCGCTACCGGCTTCGGGCAGCCCCCATGCCTCCGGACCCTGCGCCGCCGGAGCCCGGGAGGGGAAGTGCCCGGCCGGGGGCGCAGGGTCCGGAGGCATGGGGGCTGCCCGAAGCCGGTAGCGCTCGGGCGGCTCAGCTCTTAAACAGAGCCGAAGAGTCAGGGGAGGAGCAGAGCAGCCGCGGGAGGGGAAGTGCCCGGCCGGCATTTTTCCCGGACATGTTCAGCTTTTTGGCAATTCCCCCCGGACGGGGGTTTGATTGCCGAAAAGCCGGACATGTCCGGGAAAAAACGGACGTATGGTAACCCTAGAGGAGCACAGTTAGGTCTTCCATAGGAACTTTTGGAGTTGTGATCACATTACTTTTACTTTAACTGGGTACTCAGACCAGTTACACCTCAATCCTACTTTTTTCTCCCTTGATGTCAGAATTCAATTTACTCCTTTCTGAAATACCTGACAGTGATTACTACTCACAACCTACTCCAAATATGTTAGGTGAAGGCAACATTTTTGGCATATGGTGAAAAATTAAAAACAACAACACCCAGGCACTAAATTAACATAGTGCTAAAACACTAAGAGAAGTGTAAGCAGCTAGGCTCTAATCTGAGTGCAACATAACTGTAGCTGGAATCTTAGATACTGCAAAATAGTCTGGCCCTGAACATCTTCTGTTCTCTTTGTCCTTGTGGATATAGATGCTAAAAAAGCCTCCGTTGTGTGCTGTCTCGCTCATATCACAAATAACAAAGTACTCTAACATACCCTTCACTAAGTTCTTTACAGAGAGGTGAGAGAAGAAAAATTCCCCCAAGTACCGAAAGGAAAGCTGGTTGTTCTCCTGGGTGAAAGAAAGACTATGAAAGAGACATTTGGTTCCGAAAGTCATAGGTATGGACAAGTTATTATTTCCATTTAACGGAAGTTATTTTTAATGCATTTTCATATATATATTAGTTCAGATTTGTTTTACTCTCTATATGGTTCATTTTTGTTTTCCTAATCCCTGTCACTTTGTACACTAGTTTCATCCTCCTTCACCTTGATCCTGCCTTTTAAAATTCTAAGAACAGTAATAAAATAAGGAGGTAAAAATCATTTTGCAACGGTGCTCAAAACACCAAAAATATTGGCCTATGGGCAGTCAGGAAGACAACCCACAGTACTGAGTTTTATATTCAGACAAAATAAAGGTTAACTTAAAGTGGCTGTTGATTATCTTAAATCTTTCTTCTAAAGAAGTATACGAGATGTGAATCACAACATCTCAAGCAGATGTAAAGAGCTTTTATGGCTGAGTCAAGGATCTCCAGGCATTACAGAACTCCACAGCTTTCTTGTTTTTAGAAGCAAATCAATTCTACTTCTTTAAAGTCCCTGACTACACCTTTCCAAGGAAACTGTACTAGCATCTTGATAACAAGAACAGCATTTAACCATTGCTCAACTGAGAGCTGCAAACAATACTTCCCTGGGCAGTAAGGACAGGGCCTAACATCCAAGGTCATGCCATAGCTGAAATGGTGAGATTTTAAAGGAACAGAGAGTTAACTGGAACTTAAAAAAATAAGAGAAGCATGCATAAAGAGACTGATGTCGGACACAGATTTCTGCTCAAGTTTATGCTGAATCAGATAGCCTGACCACTGTTGAAACAGATGGCATAAGTCCTGGTTGCATACCATGAAACCATCCAATGTTCTACAGATAGTTGACTGTTGTGACAAAGTGTACCACTATTGTCTTTGCTAGTAATAAAAACATGAGGAAAAGCAAAATGCTGACTGCTGTGCTACTGAATTTTAGTTAAGGGATGTTTTGTTATTGTTAAGCAAGTAATATTGTCAATGGTATCTTCAATGTTGATGAGATCAGACTGTTTAACAAGGAAAAACAGACAAGTCATGCACTGTATCACCATGAGTTTACTGCTTGCAAGAAAGCAAAATAATTCACAATTGTGCCAACATACCTAGCACTGTGGAAAAAATTAGTAATACCAATGTTGTTGTTTTTTTAAGATGATATTTGCACCGTGCCAGCAACTTACACCAAATTGGCAATTGAGGGGAAACAGAGAACATTTTCCAGGAACAGCCACTGATCTGAAACCAAAACTCAAAACACACGGGCAAAAATTATATCCTTTCTGTAGGCAACTAACAAGCTCTTTCAAATGAGTTTGGGGAAAAACAAATTAGGGCCCCTATTTTCTTCTCTGCCTATGCTGGTGGAGTGGACAAAAACATAAGGGATCCCTGCTGAGAGGTGTGAAAGGGAGGATGGAGGGAAATGGCTGCAGCTTTTGCCATGGATGCTGCCTTCCCTTTCTATCGAAGTAGCACCTCCACAGGGATAAGGACATGTGGAGAGGTGGGTAGGAGCAAGCTGCTTTATGTGGCATCTTTCCCTTCCGGAAGATTAGCCAACAAGTTAATTCTGATCCAGGTAGCATTGTTTTGCTGTTATTCCTGCCTTGTGCTGAGCTGCTCCCTAGGAGGGAGTGTTGGCTTCTAGTGAAAGTGGCAGAAGAGTTTGTCTATAGTAATACATCTCCTGCCGGTGCTTTAGGACTGGAAAGGGCTGGCTGCTATTTCAAAAGGAAAGAGGTTTCTGTGGCTCTTGAAGGAGGAAGGAGATGGTTTTAAGGGAATGAAAGTTTTAAGGGAATTTAAGGCATGCAGAAGAGAAAGAGCAACATGAGATTGGGAAGTGGGCACTCTGGAGGAAAGTGAGACACTCATGAGGGATGAATTGGGAATTTCAGGAAGGAATTTAGAGCCCATTTCTCCCCAAAGCTCATCCAATCCACTTTATGATTCTCTTACCCCCACCTCCATGCTGCTCTCGTATTCCCCTCACCACCTGAAGGTGGAGAAAGGAAAAGCTATATGGGGAGGCTGGATGCAGTACAGTGTGTGGAACAGCATGAACCCTCAAGGTGCAGTTTGTCATTCAACCCTATCACAATGAATATTTCCTTAAGTGTTTTAGAATACCGAAAGCAAAACCCCTCCACCCGCTAGTTAAATTATTGTTGTGACTGTAAATATCAATTGATTTAAGGGAAAACCCCTCATGAGAATGTTTGTCAGAAAAATGGTAGAAATTCAAAAAGGTAAGGTTACAGAGAAATATGAAAGTGTACAGTTAAGGTAAGTTAACAACCTTAACACTTCTGCTGCCTACAGAAAAACCAAAGAACAAATATATCCTCAAAACCACACTTCCACATTGCTTTAGTGACTCTGCAACCTGAGTAGTTATCAGCCTGAAGTATCTCTGCACACTGCCATAGCACTGGAACTGAGGAGCACCTGTCTTCATGTTACTAAAACTACTTCTCCTTTCTTCTTTAAGACCACACAGAGTTGCTGGAAAAAGCCAGGCTTTTACATCTTTTCAGTCAGGACAATTCCCCCCGCAAAAAATTAGGTGGACACAAGATGAAAAAGAAATCACACTTATTATATAGAGGTGTAAATACAAAACTAAAGCCACAACTCTAACTCCTTAGACCAGAGGTCTTCAATCTGTGGAGAACGCCCCCCTAGGAGGGCACAGAGTAATGTTTGGGAGGGAGGGGGTGGCTGTAGCCTGGACCAGCCCTCCAGAGGGGGTGGGGAAGGAGTGCCACCCAGCTCCTGGCCCCAGTCCCCACCCCCAGCTGTAGCCCCAGCCCCTTTGTCTGTGCCCCCCCCTCCTGGAGCTGCAGCCCCACCCCCAGCTCTGTGGGGGATGGCGGGGGGCGCGAAGTAAAAAGTTTGGGGACCACTGCCTTAGGCAGATTAAACAAATATAGTGGATTTCAGATTTTCACAGTTATAGGGGTATCAGAACACATCTTAATTAAAAATCCTTCATCAAATTACATTTACCTTTCATGCAAGGTGCAACAGGTATGTTGGGTTAAGGGCAGAGTTAAGGTTATTTGGGTAATCTCAAATGTGCATTTCCATACTTTATAATTTGTTTACATTTAAGTATAATTATCTTTGAATATCCACACTAGTGTTTCTTGTTTTTATCATTTCTCCAAAAACATTCTCTTAGGTGTTTTATTCTTTAAGTAACTTATATTTTTATAACCTTCATTTCACGTTAATTATTGTGGGGGCAGGAAAGAGGGGGATTGCCTGAGAATCATAATATTGCTGTTGGAAAACTGGTTTTAGCATCAGAGGAATCTAACCATTCTCAATTTTCTTTAAAAGTACAGCTAAGCAACTTAAATACAACAATGTCCCCAGCCTAGGCTTTGTCAATGAGGAAAACGTTTCAGAGTTATCATGAACATGAGCCTATACCAGTTAGTAGGAGACCACACAGATCAAGCAGCCCTGGCAGAAGCAAAGAAAACAACAAATGAGAATAATGATGAAGGAGAAATGGAAAGAACCAAGGAGGAGGTTGGTATATGCTGCTCTCAGAAAATCATCAGAATCTTGTCATGTTTGTCTACAGCACAGACTGTGACAACACAGCGTGAGCTACTTTCATTTGGGGAACTACTTAACACTGAGTCAGCCATAGAAACAGTAGCTCTCACAGCCTAAACAAAGCAGAATTACTGATTTATGTGAGCTCAAACATTTAAATTCATTAATCAAATGTCCATGATGAAACAAAATTTTAAATCTCTACTGAAGCGAATAGATCTACTAAATGAATAGTAAGATACTCATTAATCCATGCAAATCAGTTTTTAGTCACTTCATTTAAGAGACACACTTGATTAATCTAAACTCACTGACCATTAACAAAGCCCAATTATACAGAATCTACATGACCATTATTTTCATAAACTTTTCCACAATGGAGCCAAAGCCAGCTTTCTATCCTAATACCACCAAGCAATTATATAATGCTTTTTATCCAAAGAACTGTAAAGCACTTTACAAAAGCAAGGTAAGCATCATTGTACTGATTTGAGAGATGCAGAAACTGGGCCACAGTGATGTGAAATGACTTGCCTAAAGACATACAGTAAGTCCGTAGCAGAGCTGGGAAGAGAATGCCTTAACTCCCAGTTCTGTGCCCTACCCACTCAACCAACTACTCCCTAGTGAATTTGTTTCAGATTAAATAAAAGTAACTAACTTATAAATTTAAGTTATATAAGCATGTAATTGCCTTGTTTACATCTATGAAGAGCACAGACCCGATACAAACTAGAAAACCTAATGGTAAATTGTCAAGATCATCAAACCCACAGAAGTCATTTCAAACGGTCAATCACCTTTATTTAGGAATCCCCTTTATACTCATTTATTGCAACTTAATTGAATTTATCCTTGAACAACAAGTACCAATCAGCTAATAACTTCAATCTTTTGTACTCTGGTGAATTGTGTAAATTTCTCATAATTTTGCTACATTTGTATAGTGTAAAGAGAGGAGAAAAATATGTCCTATTAAACAAAAGAGCCAAAAGTTGCCAAACCTGGTTGCTTAAGGTTGGGCTCCAAAACCCACACTGAGGCATTTAAATAGAAATTGCTTGATTTTTCCAGAGATGCTCCCAAAATGTGAAATCCCAAAACCACTTTTTAACAACAAATTATAAAAGAATCATATCTGACATCCATGATTCATACTAAAGAGAATATGGGTATCTCATGAAAGCCTCTGCTAACATAACAGACAGCAACAACTGAAGAATTAATCATTTTTGCTATAGCAACCACTGCATTGCAATTACCATAGTGACATGGGGAGAATAGAAAAAATAATAATGAAGAGCTCTTACTTATTTGGCTGACAAAGTGCTCCGAAGAAGAGTAGAATTCTCCAGTGCACAGCTCTTCTCACCTTAATCACTTCAGATGCCATTTATAGTAAATTTATGTCTCAAAGCTTTTTCTGATTTTTATTTTTTTTAGAAGGGCAATACAATTTTGTCAATTGTTTTTCTGTCCTTTTGGTCAAGTTAATGTATAAACCATCACCATCATGTACCAGACCAAAGAGCAATTTATTTTAGAGAGTCTGGTTTTCATCAAGTTGAAGCCCCAAGGTCTAGTACATATCTGAGCATGCATTTGCACGTCTGTTTTGCATGAATATCAATAATATTTATTATCTGATTGAGATATTTTAGGAATTTTACCTCAGAAATACTGCTAGAACAGTCTAGGGTCACTGTTTTTAAGGTTAGATGTTAATATCTGTGACAGATGACCGTATTATGGATGCATGGTACAAAGTTTTTTATTAAACACAGGAGTGTCTCTGTTCTCAATACCCACTTATATCAAAATAATTTCTACTTAGCACCCTTTGTCCCAATAGCTCAGTTTAAGCATGGGGAACTTATCCAAGACAAACTGCCTGTGTAATAACCCAACAAAAGCCCCTTTAAAGATTTTTTTTTTTCCAATAGTTAAGGCCATCTATGTGATGGGAAGGGGTAATTTAAAGAAATTATGCCGAATGTCCATACATATTTGGAGACAGGAAATAAAAAATGGTTACTAACCTTCTGTTGTTCTTCGAGATGTGTTGCACATGTTCATTCCTGTATGTGCACGCCGAGAGCACAGTTGCCTGAAATTTTTCCTTCCATGGTACCCGTCGTGGCAGATCAAGTGCTCTCTGCCAGCCCATGCCTATAACATCTGTATAAAGCGCCTAGCCGACCCCAGGCTCCTTCGGTTCCTTCTTTCTGGAAAACTCCGAGGTGAGGGGCAGGAGTGTGGGTCGTGGAATGGACATGTGTAACACATCTCAAAAAACAACAGTTACAGAAGGTTAGTTAGTTTTTTCTTCTCTGAGTGATTATACATGGGCATTCCACTCTAGGTGACTCCCAAGCAGTAGAATAGGTGAAGGGATTGGAGTTCATGGACACACGGACTGCAGAACAGTTCGACCAAATTTTGTATCATCTTTGGAATGCTGAGTAATGGCGTAGTGGGAGGAAAACACGCGCAGCAATGAACAAATTGCTGTTTTACAAATGTCCTGAATAGGGATCTGTGCTAAGAATGCTGCTGAGGATGAATGAGACCTTGTGGAATGAGCAGTCAGGTTAGCTGGTGGCAAAACAGTTCCCTGATCATAACAAGTGCAAATACATGAAATAGTCCAGGACAAAATTGTCTGTGAAAAGACTGGGATGTATTAGCAGGAGTGTTGTAAGCAAGACACAAGAAGTAATTCTTCTGCTCTACTGCACGCTGATTAGGCTTCAACTGGAGTATTTTGTCCAGTTGTGGGCGCCACATTTCAGGAAAGACGTGGCAAATTGGAGGAAAGTCCAGAGAAGAGCAACAAAAATGATTAAAGGTCTAGAAAACATGACCTAGGAGGGAAGATTGAAAAAATTGGGTTTGTTTAGTCTGGAGAAGAGAAGACTGAGAGGGGACACGATAACAGTTTTCAAGTACATAAAAGGTTGTTGAAAGGAGGAGGGAGAAAATTGTTCTTCTTAACCTCTGAGGATAGGACAAGAAGCAATGGGCCTAAATTGCAGCAAGGGTGGTTTAGATTGCACATTAGGAAAAACTTCCTAATTGTCAGAGTGGTTAAGCATTGGAATAAATTGCCTAGGGAGATTGTGGAATCTCCATCATTGGGGATTTTTAAGAGCAGTTGGACAAACCCTTGTCAGGGATGGTCTAGATAATACTTAGTCCTGCCTTGAGTGCAGGGGACTGGACTAGATGACCTGTCGAGGTCCCTTCCAGTTCTATGATTCTAAGTTCAGGTCCCATGTAGGAATGAGATCTCTTAGGCCTGGTCTACACCAGGGGAGAAGGTGGGGGGGAGAAATCAATCTAAGTTACGCAACTTCAGCTACGTGAATACGATGTACTTAAATCTACTCACCGCAGTGTCTTCACTGCAGTGAGTCGACGGCTGACGCTCCCCCGTCGACTTTGCCTCCAGTGGAGTACTGGAGTCAACGGGAGAGCGCTCAGCGGTCGATTTATCGCCCCTAGACTATACACAATAAATCTACCCCCGCTGGATCGATCACTACCCATTGATCCTTCGGGTAATGTAGGCAAGCCCATACTCGAGGGTATAACCTTTCTAGGCCTTTGAGGAATCAGACAGACAAGTTATTTGAAAAAACGGACTGGCTATCCACATGAGGGTGGAAAGCTGATATTGTTGCAAGGTGAACCTTGATAGAGGAGATTGATAAGCCTTGCTGTTTCAGGTGCAATAAATATTCAAGCATGGGTGAGACTCAACGCTGGGATTCCCAAACACAGAACCACTTCCACTTTGAGAGATAGGTAGCCCTGGTGGAGTGCTTTCTACTACCTAATAGGATCTGACAAACTTGTTCTGGGCAAGCCTGCTCTCTGGGATTTAGCCATGGAGCTTCCAGGCCATTAGATGAAGGGAGCTCAGGTTCAGTTGGAGCAGCTGAACGTGGTCCTGGGATATATGGTCTGGATGCAACAGGAGTGGGATTGGAGTAGCCGCTGAGAGGTCTAGCAGAGTGAAGAACCAGTGTTGACAGAGTCATGCTGGTGCTATCAGAATAACCCAGGCCTGGTCCTGCTTGATATTTAGCAGCACTCTGTGTATAAGCAGGATAAGGATAGCAAAGATGTCCCATCCAAGGTAGTAGAAAGGCATCCATAATAGAACCCAGTGCGGCATTGTAGGGAGCAGAACTGGTGACACTTTCTGTTGTACCAGTTTGCAAACAGGTCTATCAGGGGAGTCCCCCACTGCTGGAAAATGTCTTTCGCTATATCCAGGCAAAAGGACCACTCACGGTGACTGGAGAAAGACCCGCTGAGGTGATCTGCCAGTTCATTTTGCGCTCCCAGAAAGTAAGAGACCTCAAGGTTGATTGAGTGGGCTATGCAAAACTCCCATAGCTGCACTGCTCTTTGAAAAGGAGGGAAGAGTGAGCTCATCCTTGCCCATTGAGATAAAACATGGCTGCAGTGTTGTCCGTGAGAAAAAACAAGCTTCTGCCCATAACGTGGAGCAGAAAGGCTCAACAGGAAAGGCAAACCACTCTTAGTTCTCTGATGTTGATGAGGAGTGAAAATTCCACCAGAGACCAAAGGCCTTGAGTTCTGAGGAGCCCCAGTTCAGCTCCCCACCATAGCACTGGCACATCTGAGACCAGGGTCATTGACGGTTGAGGGCGCATAAAGGGAAAGCCCGCATAAACTGTGAGTGGATCCAACAACCAATTTAGAGATACAAGAACCCATGTCCAGATGGTGGCAATTTGGGAGTACAATGTGGCCAGCCACATCTGAAGAGGGCTGAGATGCATCCTTGTGTACTGTACCACATATGTGCACGAAGCCACGTGATCTAAGAGCCACATACAATTTCAGGCTGTTGCAAGTGGATGACCTTTGAGATGTGTTATCAGGGAACTGATTGATTGGAATTGTACCTCTTGGAGGTAGGCCCTGACCCCAATGAACTCTATCCTTTGCATCAGAGCGAGGGTAGACTTTTCTGCATTTATCAGAAAGCCTTGGGCCTTGAATGTCGACTGGATGAGTCAAACATTGGACACTATATGAGCCTGGACTGGCCCTTGACTAACTAGTCCTCTAGATAAAGGTAGACCGGCACCCCTAACCTCCTCAGGAAAGCCACCACACATTTTGTGAACACCCACTTTGCTGCAGAGAGGCCAAATGGGAGGACCGTGAATTGGTAATGTGAGTGATTCACTAATAAGACACCTTCTGTGTTCTTGATATGTCAATACATGAAAAATAGGCATTTCTCAAATTGAGGGCTGTGTACCAATCTCCGGGATCCAGCAATGGGATAATGACCACGCAGAACTTTATTTTCTTGAGATAGTTGTTGAGCTGAGGCAGGTCTAAAATCAGTTTGAGACCTCCCTTGGCTTTTGAGATTAGTCAATAATGGGAGTAGAACCCCTTCCATCTTAAATTCTGTGGAACCTCTTCCACGGCTACCACTTGAAGAAGAGACTGAAACTTCTAGACCAGAAGTTCTTCATGAGTGGGGTCCCTGAGAAGGGATGGGGAGGGAAAGTGGGAAGGAGGGGTAGAAATAAGCTGGAGGGTGTATCCCACTTCCACCGTGCTCAACACCCAACGAGCTGTGGTCATATGTGACCAAGCACTGAGGAAGTAGGACATACAGTTTGCAAATCAAGGAGAAACAGGAATCACAGAAACTGGTATGGCATCCTTGAGTGTCCCATCAAAACACCTGCCTAGAACTCCCTGGATGTCTGGGTGGGGCACGCATTGACGTTGATGTAGAAGAGTGGGTTGATCTACACCTAAACCCTGTTTTTCTTCCTCTGTCAGCAAGTATGTCTGTAACAATACAGACCAAAAGAAAAAAAAAAGATTCTGGTAATTTTTCTTTTGACAAATAGATTCCTTACTAGGCATATTAATACAGAACTTTGAGTAATTCATTTAAATTACAATATAGAACTGTATTTCCTGCACCTGTCAGAAGCAGTGCAAAGGCTTGGGGGATTCAGGGGTAATAGAGGAGCTGAGGGAGAGGGAAGGAGCCTGGGAGTGAACCCGGAGGGTGGGAGGAGGGGTTTTTGGGGGGGGGGGGGAAGGATTGTTAGGGAGTTGGGAACCCTCCCCCATGCAGTCCTTGGCTGACACCAAGCCTCTCCCATTCAGTCAGGCACATCTGCCCCTGTCCCCCCATCCCCATGGGTCTCTACAGCTCCCCTCCACTGTCCCCAGGCTCAACGCTGTCCCCCCCAGTAGCTCCTGAGCCCCAGTCTGTGACCCCCTAGCAGCCCTGTGTGCCCCACTCTGTCCCAATCTGGCTCCGCAGGCAGGCTGTGATGAACTTCTACTCCTGGTGGAATTCTGCAGCACTGGGCATAGAATTTTCTTTCCCCATAGAAAATACATCCTGCCCCAGACGTGCTGCGGTTCCATCTTTTGCCCACAAGAGGCTGCTGTGGCACCAGAACGCTTGGGCAAAATGTATTTTATGCTGGGAAAATATAAAATTCTGCGCGACAGAGGAATTCTGCGCGTCCACTGATACTCAGAATTCCCTGAGTAACACACACCTAGAGTAGAATGCAATCACTAGAAGAGCAACATTAGTTAAAACTACTTTTTGAAAAGAAATGTGTTTTTGTTAAAATGCAGATATCACCAAGGTAAACCACTTTACTGGATCAGACAAGAGGCCAATAAAAGCCCAAGATACTTACGACCCTTGATAAGCCACCAACTCCCTATTTAATATTTCAAGACTGCACACTAATGATCTATGTTCTTATGTGTAGTCCCAGCACTATGATCAAGAAAAATTAAAATTGGAATGAATGTACACAAAAGTTAGTTATTAATAAATACATACAACAACCAGCAAAATTCCAATAAGATAGCTATTCAATTCTAAATCTCAGCAATCAACATTCCATGACTTATTCTCAAGTTCCATCATATCACAAGTACAGATCTAGGGAGTTAATCATTCTGGCAAGCGGTCACCTTGCTAAATAAATATACAGGTTCACTTGGGGAATATAAGAATGTCATTTGCCATGAACAGTAACAATGCTCCAGATTCTATGCATTCAGGTGTACCAATGATTCTTAAGTTGTTAATGTCTGATTTGAGGAAAACTTGTATGGGTGGATCCAACTTAGTATATGGCAGTGATAGTTAAATCCCATGTTCAAGAGCCATAAAACCCCACAATCCATTAAAAAGGGTTGGTAAATCAGCAGGAGCACCATGAAGGAATGTTAACAAGTCTAGTTGGCAATAATACCTAATTCCACAAATAGTGGGGTATTTAAAAGAAGCAGGAAGGGAGGTCAAGAGCTTTACGTTCCTTGTTTGACTCTGGACTGCAGAAAAGCTCTACGCTTTCTTTTTTGAATGCCCATTATTTTTTTGTTTCTTTAAAAACACAATTGAGCTTTGGATGCAGAAAGTCATTTCCCCCCCACCCCCATTTTTATACTGAAGATGAAGTTAGTCTTAATTTACTATTGGGATAAAACCTGATTATATATGTTCTTTTTTCTTGTGAACTGTACCATCACACTAACTAGTGTATTTCACAAATCTGGTAGGTGTAGCTTTATTCTGTTTTACAGATAGTATTGTACCCTGAAATCAAGTAATCCACGTTACTGATTTCCATTTCAGCAAAACAAATTATAAGTGTTAGTGGTAACAAGTTGCCATCTTTGCTATTTGATGATTAAGACAGCAGAAAAGACTGTCTGTTAATGCTCAGTTTTGATTTGGACAGCATATACTACTCCACCATACTTCTAAGGGATTCAAATGATAGTGTGCACCAGGGAACACTTCTCAAATTTCAACCCTATATTAAATAAGCAAAACAACGGTACACTCCAGAACACAATGGTGTGCCCTCTTCCTGATGTGTAAACACATACCCTTCATCTTTTTACATATGTTAGTTGTTTATAAAAAAATATATACTCTAGGCTAAAGCTCTACTTTTTCCATAGTTGCACAGAACTTGCATATGTTTTAGAAATTTAACTCAACCTTCACTCCTTTAAAAAACCAACCAAACAAAACACACAACACCAAAACCACCATTTTGGTTTTATTTGCAACTTTATCCCATCCACATTGAACAAAGAGCTTAGAGGTTTAAGACAGTCTTGAACATGAATATCTGAAGAATTCCTCAATTAAGCAACATGAGATTCTAAGCAGAAACAAAACTGAAAACTTAGGATATTTTACTTTGAAAGAGAGCTACTGTGTATGTACAATAACTATTTCTAATAAGGATTTTTACTACACAGCTTCAATAAGTCACCCTACTGCAGATAAAACTGATAGGATACATGTATAACATTAAAGTATCTAAATTTGTACTTGCACTACAGATATTAATTCCCCAAAAACTCTGTTACATTTAATCAGGTGAATGTATTTCACAATTATTTACTTGTTACACCAGACTTGAACTTTTTCAGCTTCCCATTCTATTTAAATTTTTGTACATAGTTTTAGCCAAATGGAAACAAAAATAAATGTTAGACAAAAAAAAGCACTTAATCCCAAACAAAAACAACAAGAAAATGGGAAGTTTAGAATTAAGTTTATAGTTATAGCCTTCCCTTCAATGACTGTGCCAAGGTATTGCCAGTGTAAAGTTTGCTAGAATATGGAAATCTCTTGCACAAAGATAAAGGTTAAGGTTGGAGTTTTAGCCTTAAGTAGTTTTCTAAACAAATTTTAGAAAAAAAGTGTTTAAAGGTCTAAAATCATTAACTGACTGAGAGACCTTAAACTTACAGGTTAATACATACTTTAAAAAAAATGAAATTTTTGTTTCCAGTTGGCAGAGATATGAGTTCAGAAAGCTCTGTGCATACTGTATATGCAGCTTTTTGGAGAATATATGAGTTCTAGCAATGTAAAGTGCAAAGAAAATTCCCAACATATGGAGGGGGAACAACGCCCCTCTGCCCACCATCTCAGTGGGGGAGTGAGGAAGTTTGACCTGATCAGTAGGAGAATGGTCCACACTTGGGGCCCTGATGGGGGTATGGTGGGGAGCATGTATATTCAATCACACTGCAGCCTTTCCCTCACTGCACTTCTCTTCCTGCCTTAGGGTAGGTCTACACTTACCCGTTAGTTCGGCGGCAAGCAAATCGAACTTCTGGGTTCGACTTATCGCGTCTTGTCTGGACGCGATAAGTCGAACCCGGAAGTGCTCGCCGTCGACTGCGGTACTCCAGCTCGGCGAGAGGAGTACGCGAAGTCGACGGGGGAGCCTGCCTGCCGCGTCTGGACTGAGGTAAGTTCGAACTAAGGTACTTCGAACTTCAGCTACGTTATTCACGTAGCTGAAGTTGCGTACCTTAGTTCGAATTTGGGGGTTAGTGTAGACCTGCCCTTAGAATGCATTTCGGGGGAGGGCGGAGAGCTTTCTCTGCAACCCTAGTAGCCCAGGTTTAGATTTAAGGAATAGAAATGTAATGTTGGAAATTAAAATGGGAATGTCTTAATTCATCTCAGCTTGCAGCCAGTGTCCAATGTGGATAGACGTCTGAAAGGGCCAACTCCTGGGGTAAACATGAATGAAGACATAGGATATGGCTGGTGTTCCTACCAGCTTGTAAGGAGAAGGGTGGACCTTAAGTCTTCGCAACTTGATGTACCCTCATTCCCCATTGTGGGACAAGAGAATTCAGAGGTGGTCTGAGTCCAGTGAGTTAGGTTGAAGGATGTCAACCCTGATTTATTGGTTATATGCAATAAGGCCATTTAATCCCATGCTGGACTCCGTTAAGGTGTCTGGTATTGATGGGAGGGGAGACAAGGAGACTGCACTCACTCCCATTGTTATTCCAATTAAAATTAATTAATAAGTTGTGGCCTCTGCTTTAATATCCATCCCGAGTTTGTGTCTCATTCACCTGCATATCCTGATCAACTACTATTTTGTATTAAACAGTTTTCTGTTCACCTTAGCCTTTATATTTCCTGACTTTGGTTAGTTCATCTACAAGCAATGTTTATTTAATGCCATACTTCTGTATTTGACTAAATACCATATAGCAATACCACTGTCTCTTTGAATCAACAGTTTGAGATGCTCAGTTTTCACATATCTGGAATGTCTCTCCAGTGGTTAAAGTCATATATTATTAAGGACTGTTGTAAATTAAATCCTTCTGGTCAGGTTTTTCTTTGTTATCTTTCAGACATTTTATCTACTCAACTTTTAATTTACTAAAATATTGATTTAGATTAGCCACAGAAAGATCAAAGAGAAGAAAAAAATAATTATGCTTTTAAGAGTTCTGTTTTAGTTTCCAGAGGAAAAACAACAGAACACACATTTCTGAAAGTCAGTTTGCTTTTAGACTCTGTACATTGCAACTTCACTGGTATAATCTTTTCAGAGAACAAAATGTCCAAGGAACCTTAAGCTGTCTCTCTCAAATCAAAAAGGATTTAAACTATTTCTTTCTTTTACAAAACCAAGCAAGAAACTTCTCACTTTTTCTGTCCTCTCAACCTAGCTATATCAAAAGAGCCTAAAACAATATAACATGTTATGTTGTTTCATAATCATGTTCAAATTATCAGAAGCTGAAACTATCCCTGAGCCTTCTCTGGGACTACAGTATGTGAAAAGTAACTTTTCAGTTTGTCTCTACAACAAAGGGAATATGAAAATCTACAAAGCTTTTTGATAGTAATTAGAACCAAATTCTGCATTTACACTGTGGTTTAATATCTAACATCTAAATTTTGATTCTTCACTCAACATGTTAGATAAACATATTTATTATATTTCCTAAAAAATATGCTCACAAAATCAGAATAATTTAAGAATGTTCAAGATCCCAGATATCCTGGTATCTAAGTTAATTTAAATGTCTATCAAATACGACAAAGTTTCTAAAATTATGATGCATCCTTTGGCCATATTAAGTCACTTCTGTTTGCTACAACACATGGTAAGGAGAAATCCTATTGCAGATTGCTCCTTAGGATTTACATCTTTCAAAAGAAAGCTGACATATACTTTGTGCCTATTAATATTCAGGGCATCAATCAAAACCATCTGCTTTTTGGAATGATTAACAGCCATGTACATCAGGGCAATACAAAACTGTGGAAGCATGGATAAAAAGCATTTCGGAATATTTTGAGGTTCTGTTCTTTCTTTCAAACCAAACAATATGCAAATGTTTGTAGATGGCCTAAATTTTAATTAAAACTTTAATTTTTAATGACTTTTGCACAATACATTAAATAAAATTTCTTAGCATAACCTCTAAATATCATTGAACTTATACTTTACTCTGTTATACTATACATGAATCCTGTATTCAGCAGCCATACCACAGACCAGCAAAATTCAGTCACCCAGGAGAGGTGATCTTTAAAGGTCGAACTAAACTGTGCTAAAAATCTTGAGGATTTTTTAAGTATCAGCATAAAACAAGATGAATCTTCTGCCTCTAATATTGGCTCCCTTCTTACTCCCTCAAGAGCATCACTATATTTAAGGCAAAAATTGCTGTACCACACATCAGAGCAACCATATCACAACATCTAAATAAGGGCTCAATCCTACGAATACTCATTAATGAGGGTAAAACTAACTATCACAAGTAGATCCACTAATGTGCAGTAGCGTTTGCAGAATCAGGCCCATAAAACTGCTAGTTACTGCTGTGGGACAAAGCACTATCTAAAGAAATCATCTAGTTCCAGAGAATAACTTGTGTGTTTATCCTATTTAATATGTGCATTACCTGAATCACTGATTAAAAAACTGACGACATTTTAGTGAAAGGGGTCGCAGGTTATTAAAATTTGGGAACCACGGATGTAGTATGTATTTACATGACTATGATGCCTGCAAAGGAACCATTGCAATCTGTTGGGCAAAAGATTAACATGATTACAAAAAAAAAAAAAAATCTAGAAAAATATAACTAATTAATAATAAAAATAAATATGCAAGTGTCAGATAGCTTAGGGGGTAGAAAAAAAGAGGAATCTCACCAAAATCGGCAAACACTGATTGTCCAACAACCTCCATGTCTTCAGGTTTTTGCTTTATGTATGTGGCTTTGGAGAAATTCCCATCCTATCAAATACAATAAACATACACCATACAAAATTACACTAATGAACTGTAAAGAAAGCAATGAAAATTTGAAGTGTAAACTAAAGACAAAATAGCTTTTAAAAAAAGGATTAATAGGTGGAAAACTTGCACTGTTTGGAATACTGGAGCCTGGGCTGCCAAACAAATCTGATGTGCAGACCCTTAGTCCTGCACGGAATCTCACAGAAGTCAACAAGACTCCATGAATGAATAGGAGTATGCACATTGGGATCTGTTTGTAGGAAAAGATTTAGTTACTTCATTGGCATAATCATACGATAAAGGTGTCTAACTATTTAAAACAATGTAATGAAGTAAGACTTACAATTTATTAAATTACTCTATTAATATAGAAATTACCTTCCAGATTATTCTGATTATACTAGTGCTGAGCAGGGCTTGTTTCAACACCATATTATGAATTAAAACCTGATCCTGCAAAGTGCAGAGCCTCTTTCCAGTCCCGCTGAAATAACGGGAGTGGAGGACACTAGGGATAGTGCAGGGTCAGGCCCCAGCTGTTGAACAAAAAATGGTACATTTTTAATTAAATAAAAAAAGATCTGAGGCCCAGTGCTCCAATCACTTTACTGGGAGTTATGCTCACTTGAGTACTTGAAACCTGTAAAATGCAATATATTAATTAATATCTTGAGTCAAAATGCAACAGGTGTGACATCTCAGAAAACAACTGCAAAAACATCATGAAATATTTAACATTTCATCAAATCTGAAATATATATTTTGGAAATTTAGGAATAATAAAATTAAGAGTTCCTCCTATTGATTCAGAGTTTTCTCAGTTGTAATTTATGTTCAAATTTGACCATCACTTATTTGGACCGTTTTTGTGTTTTAGCCTCCTGTGTATTTTTGTTCTATTAATAAATTTAAAAAAAGGTTACTACTAAAAAACCCCAGGGAGTGTTTCATACTTAAACCACACTTTATACATTACTCTCATGTTAACATTCCTTCAGTGTTATATAACAACAAAAGCACCTGTTACATCTAATTAGATGATCAGATCAGAACATTTATGTGCTCTCAATCAATGGCACGCAGTGCTACACAGGGCTGGCTCCAGGCACCAGCAGAGGAAGCACGTGCTTGGGGCGGCACATGCTAAGGGGCGGCATTCCGTCCATTCTTGGGCACAGTCCGGGCGGCTTTTGTTTTGTTTTGTTTTTTTGCTTTGGCAGTTCAGGCGGCGGCACTCCGAGCGGCTTTTTTTTTTTTTTTGCACTTTGGCAGTTCGGGAGGCACTCCAAGTGGCTTTTTTTTTTTCTTTTTGCTTGGGGTGGCAAAAATGGTAGCGCCGGCCCTAGTGCTATATATGCAGTTTCAGTGCAGAACTCATTTATGTCAAATTGTAAACTCTAAAAATATTTATATAAATTTATGATGGAAACTAACAAAACTGAAATGAGACCTAAGAATATGTAAATAGATGCATCTTATGAATTCATATGGAAAATAACACTATAGTGGTATAAGTACTAGCCACTATCATACATTTTCTTCACTAGTGTACCCCTCCATTGCGGTGGCTGACATTGGTTCTTCACCCAATCAAAGCAATATGGTAATGTACATGTATCTCCTGTGATTCAAGTACCTCATCCAAACATCTGTTGGAGAGCTATCTTAAGACATACTCCAAAGTTTTTTGTCCTCTTCTTCTTCCTCCCTCCAACCTCGTTCAATCAGCCCCTCAAATCTACTGTTGTCACCCAAGAACACACTTCCCCTCTTTCCCCTAGAGCTGATGTCAGGTCCTTGGTACCTCCTGGACCCATTCCCTACACACAAGCTGACTCATTGATGGCATGTGGACTTCTGTGAGATTTAAAATATTTTTATGGTATTTTAAGAAGCATATAAAAAGCCCTACCACTTACTATTTTAGGTTGATCTTTATTACACTCACACAATTTATCTGACTGATCTCCCTTTTAATAACAGGTTATTTGTTTGAAAGGTATATCCATAGAACTAGTTTTACAGGAGGGATTAAAACTGAGTCAGATCTCTATTGTTACTTTTCAGATTATTTGTATTTTGAAGATTGTCCATATTTTTCTAACTCATACGCTATTTAGATTTATAGACTTAGCTCCCTAGATGAGGTTTCTTTGGGATAGTTTTCCCTTGACATTTGATTATAGCTAATTTTTTTCTTGGAGTATAATCTGTGGCTCAGAGGACAAATTAATCAATATGGATGCAAAAACAGAGTGATTTCCCCAGAACTGTTAAGCTCATATTGTTATCCATTAACAGCTCCAGTAGAATTATCTGACAGCAGAGCTGACTCTGTAATCCTTTTAACTAATGCTAGTTATCTCATTGCAGTAACGAGGACTAGGCCCTATGTCAAGTGACCAGAAAAGAAAGATAGAGGCCAATACCTCTAAAGCATTTTATGGTAGATCAAAGGAAGAATATACTTTGTTTCAGAGAAAGTTTCAATTCTGAATAATTGTTATCTTTATTCAGAAACATGTATTATGTCTTACAGTCTCTGAAGGATCCAGTATCCAAATTGTTCTTCTTAACTGACTTGAGTAAATTTAGATTTTACATTTGAGTCCCCTATAAATGCTGCATGTGGTTTTTATTTATGTGGTAGTTAGACTGCAGCCATTTGCACTGAGAACATAAAATAAGGCCTTCCAAACACTGAATTCTTATGTCACCTTTGATCCCTTGATGACAGAGACAGAAATGTATTTCAGATTAAAAGGAAGAAAATACTTAGTTCCTGAAACAGTAAAAATTTATGTTTCTGGAATACTCTAATTCTACTCAAAGACACAGATTTGAGTTATTGAATCTAGGTTTTCAGTAGGCCAAAAGTTATATTTTATCCAAAAAAATTTATATTTTAAGCTTAGAAAGAAATGTCTACATACATATGCATGGACTGCACTAATGAAAACATAATTTTAAATTATTTATATTTTTCTTCTTATTATAAATCATTATCTCCAATTCTTCCCAACATCTAGAACAGAAGCCAATCAATATATGTGATAATAATTTAACTACAAATATTTATTTACTGGAGTTTTAATTACATGTAAAATATTCTCACTTTTGAACCATGCAATTGTTTATTCCAACTAAAGACTGTAGTATTTAAAAGAGGTATTATGCATTTTATTCTACTAGCCATTCAACAGTGGATGCTGGTTTTCAGGTAGAGGGGAAGGTGGTTCGTTTTTCTGTAGGTAACTTGTAAATAACATTTTTCTTGTCTAAAACTTTGTAGTCTGTAGCATTCTAAAATCCATAATTAAAACAGAACTAGTCCACAATGCAAATAAGTCAGAACCAATCTTTTACTGAACTGGACAATTCCATCAAAGCATGGAAGTTTGCTTATAAAATAAAAAATGACATTTATTAAATATGTTACATAGCTCTGTATGTAGAGATAGTGAACTGAATTATGAGTATATAAATCCACCTCAGAAGTCTGGTGACACCATAAAACATGAGGGCAAAGCTCAAATGGTTTGTACCGTCACCAGAACATTGATGTGGAATTATAGCTCTCAAAATGGCTTGTCTACACAGTGGGGTTGTACACTCTTTGGGGATGTGATTTCTAAAGTGCAATAATCTGTTGCACATTAATTGGTCAGTGTAGAGCCTACTGGTCCATACTAAGCTTCATTAGTGTACCTTTAACATAGTGCTGTTTCAAGCAGCACTATGATAAACCACACCACCAGACTCTACACAGACCAATCAATGTGCAACATGTTACTATGCTTTAAAAATCACACTCCAGTAGAGCACATTATCCCACCACTCAGACATCATGGTCAAGTTATAACTGATCTCTGCTTCTATTTGTCCCCCTTATAAAACAGAGCTAATACCTACCTTACAGTATTGTTGTAAGGTAGGTATTAGCTCTGTATTACAGCTTAGCTCACTAATTTGGAAAGCACTTTGCACCAACATGTTTTGACATACTTTGAATTTAAGATTTTTATTAACGATGAGCAGGTTTGTTGAAAAAAATTCACTATCAAAATATTAAAACAGGTATCAGACATAAAATAAAGGAATACAGCAGACATGTCTGCACAAGTTATAAGCTACAGTAAATCTACATATTAGAAGTTAGTAATTTTTTTATTTTACTTTTTTAATTAGGGTATGTCTTCACTACCAACGTTAAAGCACTGCCGCAGCAGCACTTTAATGTGGCTGTGTAGTCGCGGCACCAAGGTCTCCCAGCACTGTAAAAAAACCACCCCCATGAGAGGAGTAGCTACCAGCGCTTGGAGCTGGTGCACTGTCTACACTGCCACTTTACAGCACTGAAACTTGCATTGCTCGGGGTGTGTTTTTTCACACCCCTGAGTAAGAAAGTTCCAGCGCTGTAAAGTGGCAGTGTAGACAAGGCCTTAATTAATTGCACTTCATCCATCTTCCCTGAAATAGTTCAGCTAATTTAATACATGCAGTTAATCATTGTATTTTTCTTAATTCTTTTATTCTTGTCTGCCAGATTTCTATAGCTGACATTTGTTTTTCCACCCACAATGACAAATATTTACTGATTGAAGCCACAAAAAGTCCAGACACCCTGGAAGGGGAACAGAAGGCTTAAACCCCAAAATATACAGTTAAATCAACTGATTGTATACTATGTCATTGTACTACACAAATATATTTAGTAAAATCTTTTCTGAAAGCTTGTAATGTTCTGAACTTGATAGTCATTATGAGAGATAAATTCATAACCATGGTCTGTATACATGTATTTGTGTATACAGAAAAC
This sequence comes from Emys orbicularis, assembly GCF_028017835.1. Lineage (NCBI taxonomy): Eukaryota > Metazoa > Chordata > Testudines > Emydidae > Emys > Emys orbicularis. The sequence continues at coordinate 25,454,923 of NC_088696.1, forward strand.
TGTGCTCAAAGTTCATAGCAAGGAAGGGTGGGGAGCAGTCAGTCAAGGAGGGACACCTTCCAAGCCAACTGTTTACATGAAACCAACTTCAAGCACCCATCCACTGTCCAGCCAGGAAAAGACAATGATGGAATATTAGAGTTAATGGGAAGACATTGAGACATCCCTAGAATTTTCCCACTTTGAATTACCATGAGTCACCATGCCACAGAAAAAACAACCCCTCCCCCCCACCAAACAAACAAACAAACAAACAAACAAACGAAAAAAGAAAACCAAAGGAAAGAGCCTTTTAAAAACAGGCTTGGGAGTGAGGTTTGTTATCCACTAAGGGAGGGACAGCCTCTAGGCGGGAAGCTGTCCATGAATGCAGGATCCCCACTATAGCAAGGAAGGAATGCCAAGAAACTTTTCTAGGAAACAGGTAACTTGTATTAGAAAAGGGATTTTATCTACTATGGAAGTGTAAAACCTGAAGTTGGGTCTATGCTTATATTCTGTGTAACCTGCATATGTTTACTTTCCCTTACACTTTCATCTTTAAATCTGTGGTTTTTCTATTGAATAAACTTTTTGTTTGTTTTTATCCCAGGCAGATCTGATGTGTCAACTGTGTGGAGTGTGTGCGCCAAAGCAAACTGATAACAGGGGGACTGGTTTCACACCTTTGGGGGGGTGCCGTACCAGAGAGGAAGAGCTTGAGAACTCAGGAAGACTGATTCGGGGAGACTCGGGACTGGAAGGGTTGTTGGTGTCACCTTGCAAACAGTAATTAGGCTGTGTCAGGGATTTGAATTGCAGCCGCACAGCACCAAGGACCTTGAAGTTATAGGGCAGGGAGTAACAGAACTCGTTACCAGTCTGGGTGTTCTCCAAAATGTCACAGTACCTGTGTTTAATTTCAGGACATTTTCCTAATACTATAGTGATAGGAATTTGCAGTGGTGGTGGAGGTGGTGGTGGTGGTGGTGGTGGGAAACAATATCCCGGATATAGCTCTGGCATCAATACTTTATCACAGTGGTTTTCAAACTGGGGTACGCGTACCCCTGAGGGTATGCAAGCTCTTGTCAGGGGGTACGCAAGGAAAAATCCTGTAATGGCGGACAACACATTTTATTTAGTACAGAGGTTTTCAAATTGTGGGGCATGGAGGAACGTTCGGGGGGGGGGGGGGGTGTGTGGCCAATTTCTAACTTTTTGAGCTGAGCCCCTGCTTTGAGTTACAATTTTTGATTGCACCCCCCTTCCCCGACCCAGACAGGCTGAGTGGCCTGCTGAAGTGAGTCGGAAGTGGAGGTGGTGTTTCCTTCCCAAGCCCCGCTGGGCTGCCCTGAGCCACCTGGTATCACCACTCCCACCTCCAACTGTTCGTCCGTACTCCCCTAAGAGGGTGGCCCCACAATTTAAAAACCTCTCAAAGCTGTTGCTAAATGGAATGCATAAATCTGAGGGGGCATGTGATCCCATGTGCCCTTTCATGTGTCACCTGTATCTTTTCTACAGATAAGGAGGTTCACTGATCAGCAAACAGCGTACACAGAATACATGCATTCTATACCAAAAGCTGCATTCAAATATACTTGAAGTGCATAAAACCATACTTTTATACTTTTCATTAAAGACTTAAAGGGGCACATATTGTTCTTTATATTATTGGTATTTTAGGAAAAACTAATTGTAAGTACTATTAAGTAATGTTAAATATACAGTCTTGATTGACCATTGCAAGTCTCTCCATTTTACCATTCTTCAACATAAAGTGAAGGTAATTATGGTTAGATGAAAAAGGTGCATGTCTTTATTCTCATAATTTTGATGCAAAGCTGTGTTAAAAATTTACTACACAATAAATTTAAGTGATAGTGAATTAATCTCCCTGCCCACACTAATGCACATGTTAAGCAAGGCATCTATAAAAAAGGCATTGTAAGAAAGTTCAATGTAATATATATTGTACTTAAGATTTTATAGATTTCTTACTCAGCTTCTATTACAGCCTTAATTTACAATATAAACTATAAAAGGTGACCTCTGCTTGATTTGGTAGCATGGCTGCAGCACATGTTGCTGTATGGGAAGTTAAGATTTTAGTCTTAACTCAATAATAATCCTGAATCTAGATTCTCATCTATACTAATACCCTTTAATGATGTTCTGGCAGAGTAAAGGAGCTAGAAACAGCCCCCTGAGAGTACTCTGTACAAGGGACCTTCCTGGCATAAGAGGTCTATGATGGCACTATTCCAAGTCTTGGTTGTAGGGTCAGGGCCTGAGTCATGGCTCGAGGGCACTGTATTGCAGCTATTTTATTAAACATGAATGAATAAAATGTAAAGCTACCAAAACAACTTAAGACACCTCCATGCCTTAAAGCTGTACTACAGCAGCAGCATCTCCTTAACCCCGCTGTCCCCACCCAAAAACCTCACACCCCATTATTTCTATGTTTAGATGTTGTCACATCATTCTAGAAGTGTCTATCTTTACCAGATTGATTCCCAATTGATTTTTTCTCCATGTTCCACTCCCTCCAGGCCCAGCAAAATGCCTGAATTGAGTAGCATTTCCACAAGATTTCCATGCCATTTTGTGCACAAAGCAATGGTAATGACATTATCCAATTATATTTTACTTAAATACTGCCTATTCAAACCTTTCATTTTTATCTCATACTACCTAATGGCTTTTTATTAATAGTTACAAGCCAATTTGGATTGAATCATAGCTTTTAATAATATAGAAACATCTTGAAAGCAGATAATCAAAAAATGGACATCCTGCTGAAAAAGATTAATGCCTTTTGTTTGTTTTTCCTTTTTTCACAATACTCAGAGTTGTGCTGTGATATCTACTTGGGAGTTTCCTATCTATAATTAGAGACACGTTCTATAGGGAAAAAAGTGTGTCATCTCACTCACGAAAGTCTTTTATTCCTGCCCTGAAATCTTTTTAGCCACATTTAAATCAAACTAAAAATATCCAAGACTGGAGGCAACAAGGAAAAATTACTCCTTTGAAAATCTTTTTCTTCATAAACCATCATGCTGACAAATTAAATGACAGTAACCTCTTACAACAGCTGACACCACCACAGGAGCCCTGTTAACATGTGCATTAGGGCAGACTGATTGGTTTAATTGGCAGTCATGCTAAAATCCTGCAGAGGAACGGATGCTGAGTGAATCATCTCCTCCAGGGATATTCAGCAGTTTGAATGCAACAGTGCAGCTACGATCTCTTAATGTCAGCTCTGTTTATTCTTGAAATCAGTATCAGGTGACCTCTTTGTTTTATATTTCTTAAAGCTATACATTTTAGCAAAAGATGTTTGTTGTATTTTATTCCTTACCTTATTTACCCATGTTTCAAACTGAATTTTTTGGGAACTTGCTAATGTAGTAAGGAACAGATCTGAAAAAACAAACATAATAGAATTACAAGATTTAATATTTGATTATACATGTACTTTTAATCCTACATATAACATATGTAAATTAGTTTATTTAGTAGTCCAGTGGTTTTCGAATGCATAAATAAATGGATGAAAACAATGTAAAAAAAAAAAAAAAAAAAGAGCCTGTTTTCAGCCCTGGGCCTCTACTTGTACAAGTACAACTGTGTGAAAATACATACTTTTGGTATACTAATGCCTGTGCATGTATACACATACCTAAACAAAAACATAAAATAAAAAAAGATGTACACATAGAAGTGCTACAAAACCACAAGTGTACAAGTGATGAGTTAAAGAGAGCTAGCTATTACAAGAGACTAGTTAGGGAAGAGAGCTAAATAAGTCTCAAAACTGAAGAAAACATCACACAGAACCTTTTATCATTTGCTAAACAATGTTTTTCTAACTTCTCTGGCATCAAATTTAGTTCTCTCGTGATTAGTCAAAAAAAATTAAAAAAAATTTTCATCAGAACATTACTGCTTACAGAAGAATCTATACTTTTGATTGGAGGTATTTTGGGAAGATTTCCAGAGAAGGAAAACGGGAGGAGGGAAGGGGGAAGGGAAGTGGGGAAAGAATTTTGGAAAGAACGACAACGACCTTTTTAAACACAATCACCTTTCAGCAATCTGATGGCCCATTTTCTTATTTTTTCCTTCTTCCATTTATTATTTTAAATTTAAAATGACAAAACTATTTCACTACTTATGTAAAGGAGCTCCATGACTGTGCTCAAGTGTTCTCACTATTCAGGGTAGAATAGAGTTGTTTCTTTGTAAATAGTAAGAACCCTCAAAGTGTTACTGTTAAATTAACGCCTTTCCCGGATATCATCCTGAAGAAGCAGATGGAATGTGTTATATGAAAATTTAAAAGCCACATTAAGGATAAGTGTCCTTTTCTATTAAAGAATCCCTTTTTAAAAAAAACCCTGAAAGCTACAATATTTTACTCTATCTTTCTAGACCCTTAAAAATGTCTATCAAGCATTTAAGACTTATGAATTGATGACCTTCTGAAAATGTGACTCACAAAAAGATAGTCTATGGTTAACTTTTAATAATCAATGGTTCTTACAATTAGAGCTTTAAAAATATTTATTTAAAAATACCAGCAAAGATGACAATCTAATTAAACATCCCAGTTAAACTAAGATGCAGTCTAGCTCCTAAGCCATTCTAGTAGCTTCATTTATTATGTTAGTATAATGATACCATAATGACAATTTTACTCAGTGTATATAAATGGAAGGCCTTAAAATGATAATTTGCCTTATTTGAATTTCAAAGCTGTATTAATCCGTATGCATTTTAAATTGAAATAATCAGGACTGATGCATAAAAATGTGATATGTCACAAGGACTTTTTTCCCCTCTTTTTTTAAATTTACTTATTGTAGCTTAGAAAACAGAATTTCAACTTGGCAACGTTTAACTTTTTGTCTGTGGAAAATCATGGATTTATATGTAGTCACTGATGATTTGATAAATATATTAAAATATTAAGAACCTAGCCACAAAAGCAAGGATAATCACTTATTATAGCCATGGGAAGAGTCCAGTGATTAGTTTAAAAAAAAAAAAAAAAAAAAAAGATTTTTCCTTCACTTCTGCTGTACCTGGCAGTTGCATTGCATATGGGTAGGGCCATGAAATTCATGGCCATGAAAAACGAGTCACGGACCATGAAATCTGGTCTTCCCTCATAAAATCTGGTAATTTGTGTGCTTTCACCCTACACTATACAGATTTCACAGGAGAGACCAGCATTTCACCAACTGGGGGTCCTAACCCAAAAGAGGGTGGGGGGGTGGGCTGGGCTGGGCTCAGCAGCCGCTGCTCTCTGGCTGCCCAGCTCTGCTGGCAGCAGCGTTGCCACCAGCAACAGCGCAGAAGTTAAGGATAGCTGTATTGCAACCCCCCTACAATAACATTGCAATCCCTCCACAACTCTTTTTTGGGTCAGGACCCCTACAATTACAACACCGTGAAATTTCAGATATAAGGTCTGAAATAATGAAATTTACAGTTTTTAAAAATCTGTGACCATTAAATTGACCAAAATGGACTGCGAATTTGGTAGGGCCATACATATGGGGCCCAATCTAACTCCCACTGAAAAGTCAATGAAAGACTTAGGGATTCTCAAAAGTAAGAGCAATTTTAACGTTCAAAACACCAATACCTTCTCCACACTACAATGTTTAAGCACATTTGCAAACAGTAATTGTCAGGGTTGGCTCTAAACATTCTGTGTGTCTCCATACCACATGTAGAATACCTGGTGAGTAACAATGGCAGCTAACAGAGTTTCTTCTTTAGCAGAGACCTTGGCTGGCTGTGACACATGGCTAGAAAGGATTAAACAGCTTGCAGGCTGAATGACCCAAAGCCCATCTTTAAAGTCATGTTAGAAAGGTATGCGAATGATAATTAGGGCCATTCATACTAAATAGGCTAGAACTTTGAAATGCAAACCTATATTGTTAGAAGTAATACTAATTGTGTGTATCTAAGGCTAGGTCTACACTACAGCGGGGGTCCGACCTAAGATACGCAACTTCAGCTACGTGAATACCGTAGCTGAAGTTGCGTATTTTAGGTCGGCTTACCTGGCGGTGAGGACGCGGGAAAGTCGACCGCTGCCGCGCTGCCGCCGACTCCGCTGCCGCCTCTTGCCGAGGTGGATTTCCGGAGTCGACGGCAGAGCGATCAGGGATCGATTTTACCGCGTCTTCACTAGACGCGGTAAGTCGATCCCCGATAGACCGATTGCTACCCGCCGGATCGGCGGGTAGTGAAGACAAAGCCTTAGATGCTACCCGTAAACAGACAGTTCCTGTCTGTCACTATAACTACTGATTCAGAGATCAAAAGGGAATATTAACATTTGGATGAATCTTGGGTAAAATCAGATTCAAAGGCTACGCATAGTGAATTATTCTGAATCTGTAACAAAGTTCTTAGTTCTGGAAGTTCTTGGTCTAAGGTTTGTTTTTATCGTAATAGGCTGACAAAATTTTAACATAATTATAGAGCTCTTTTACATAGGTAATGAAATAGTTTTGCCATTTTTCAGCACAAATCAAAATCAGGTGCCTCTGGTAATCTCATGATTTAACTTCTTGGGATTTCCCCCCCTCTAATATGAAAATATGATACTATACAGAGGCATAAGCCAAATAGTTTCTCTTTTTCCCTAAAGTAGACTAAGTTAATATGGATGGAGTGTGTTTACCAAAATTCCAAGAAATTAAATTAATGCTACTAAGAATTAATGTATACTGTAAATAGCTAATTTAATCTCTTCTCTTTGAAGCTTTTTGAATAAGTATCTGTGTGTCGTTTTTTAATAACAGTCCTTTTTTCAAACAAACCATTCCACTATATGCAGTTATGAGTTCACAAATAGGACATATTTTCAAGTTATGAATTAATAACAGTTGCAATCCTGATGACAGCTATTTTAAAAGACAGTCCATAATATAGTCTATTCTTTAACAACTCCCATGAATGGGGGTTAAACATTGGACTACCCACCACACAGCTCAAATCATCCTATTAGGATATAATTTTTTGAACAAAAACAACAAAAAAACTCTCCCCCCCCCCCATTTCTATATTTTCATGCCGTTAACCCAAGAGAAACCAAACAAAGATGGGTGGCAGGCAGGGATGCTGGAACAATTTGTATAGTGGGGGTGCGGAGAGCCTTTGAACCAAACTGCAAACCCTATAAATGATGGAAAGCACTTCAAAGCAGGGGGTGCTACTCAGGGCTGGCGCAACCCATTAGGTGACCTAGGCGGTCGCCTAGGGTGCTAACATTTGGGGGGCGGCGACTGCGGCGGCCGGATCTTCGGCCGCCCCGGTCGTCATCGGCATTTCGGGGGTGGGACCTTCCGCCGCCTCTGTCGGGGGCGGGACCTTCCGCCGCCTAGGGTGGCAAAAAAGCTGGCGGCGCTCCTGGTGCTACTGTACACCTAGTTCCAAGCACCTATAGTGGCAGGGTGCATCAATACATTAGATTTTACTTCTGGAAATTTGGATTAAACTCTAGTTAAGGTCATAAGCAAAAAAATGATTTTGGAGGCCTCATCCTAATCTTATTACAAGCGCAACACGCAATTTGGAATGACTAATGGTCTTTGATCAGGTGAGGATAAAGTCTGGAAAGGCAAAATGCCAGTAATGAGATATATGGACAAAACGGTGAAGCAAGTTTCCTCATGCATCTGCTTGCCATTAATTTTGGTCCCTGTCAATACCTGTAAGCCCTCCTTTTCACATAAATACCATTATTTAAAATTTAATGAATCTTCCTGGCTAAAGCTTTGCCTTCAGATTGCTGGAATAAGAAAATGTTTTATAATATAATCCATCAAAAAAGGGATGACTCTTGCCTATAGTAGTCTTGGTGAAATGAGGTTTACAGAATTGAAGCTATACGTTAATATGTATGATGCAAGTCTGCCAGTAAAACCTGCAAAGGAAGTGTAGGCATATTATCTACTATTAGAAAGTTAAAAGCCCTAGCCATTAAACAATACTTAAAGGACTAACTGAATGTAATTCTCTTTTGTTAAAAATAACTTTGTTTTGGAGTTGCACCAAATACCAAGTTATTTTTTCCCTCTACATTAGAAAATACATTAAACCAATTAAATCAATATTTTAGGCATGATTCCTTTCATCCTGCAGAGTCTCTCATCCAATGAAGTTAATGGAAGGCCTGCCTATTTTAGTATGGGATCAATCCTTTCGGTCTTCCTTGAGAATTGCTATATAATACTATAGCTTGTCTCACTACTGGTATGAGTTTCACAATACATGCATCAACTAACATCACACATGGCTCATCCTTGTTTTTAAGATTATTTTGCATTAGATTGGGTTTGAACATCAGTTTACTCCCATGTTAGTTTGTATTATTTTCTCTAGTATTTGTAATTTAGAGTGCATGTCTTGTACCTTAATATTTTCTAAATGCTTGTAGTGAGTGGAAATATGTGGTGAAGTAGTTTTTTCTAATATAAAACCAATAAAGACTTAAAAAAAGTTTCATCCTGATGCAGATTAAATTAGTCATGTTATACACTACTCAAAATATAATTTCATAATGGGAACAGAGATGTATATTACTGCTACTGGGAACTACTGTAACACTAGGTGGCAAATTAAAAATAAAAAAGAATCTCATATAAAATTCATGATGATAGGACCAGAATAAAAAATTGCTCTAAAATGAATTAACTACTGAAAAAACTAGAAAGAAAATACAATGGCTGGGATGTCACTTAGCTTAATAATAAAAACAAAACATACATTTCAGCTATCTGGTGTGTGGGAGAAATAAATCTGGGGATTAAATTTGAGACAAACTACAAAAAGCTAATGCAAAGATAATTTAAAATGTCTGAATTGTTTACTATGTTAAATGAAAGTGTGGAGGTGAGTACATTATAAAGTATTTTTTCAGCTACTGCAGTATACTAGGAAGGCTGGTCTTCCATTTTGGAGGTTTCAAAAAAAAAAAAACTGTGGGCAAAATTTTCAAAGGTGACAGCCTAAATTACAAATGCAAGTCATGCATGCCTATATGGCTTGCAGAGATCATGAGTAGCATATGGCCTGGGTAGTACCTAAATAATTTTGATTTATTCAGCACCTTACCAATCAATTCAGTATCATTCAGCAAAAAAAATATCCTTGCCCTTAGGGCCAGCATTACTTCTACCTTTTCTTCCACACCCTCCTTTCCCTATTTTCTCCTTCTTCCTGGTCTTTGAGACTTCTTCATTATCTCTGCATTTCCCTGCATATTGTAACTTTCAGTTTCCCACTCATGCCCTTTTACTGATAAAATGAGCAATGAAATAGTGTGACATGCCAGGGTACAATCCAGACTAATGGGTAGCTCGGTCACCCCACCCTCTAATCTAGGGTGCTCTTTAAAATGGCTTGCTGCTGTAGCCTCCAGTCTAGACTGCTCAAAAACAGGGTACAGCATGCAAGTCACTCCCAGCTATGTCTCTGTCTGTGCTGCTACCAGCCACACCTTGGTTCCTACCATCCTTCATTATACTGCAGGGTGAGCCCAACTCTCTCCCAGTTTTAGGTTTTCCCCCAGAAACGTATGTCCTTTACTGGCCACCCCTCTCCGAGACAGTACAAGTTTAAATAAAGCCCCCCATTTCATCAATAGAAATAATATGAGTACATCTTGTTGCCCCAAATGGAGTTTCCCCGACACTTCAATTTAAACACACTGGATTAGGTAAAATAATACAACAAATTTATTAACCACAAAGAGAGATTTTTTTAGTGAGTACAAGAAATGACGCATAAAAGTCAGAAATGGTTACAAGAAAAATAAAGATAAAATGCAACTGGTTCCTAACTTAAACTATGTGAAATTCAAAGCAAAGTTTTCTCACCAGATCCAAGACCAAGATTTCACACCTGAATCATTGTTTTAGGCTATATGCAAACATGGCGTTGGTTTACACAGAGTTTACTTGTGGAAGGTCCTCTCTGAAAACATGAAGGCTACAATTTTTCTTAAGATCCCAAATTTACCATATGGGCCCCATACAAATGCATCAAATGAGTTGGATTCAGTCCACAGACCAGTGTTTCACAACTCTGGGGTATGCAATTCTGCTGATCACTTTTGTGCACTCTCAAAGAACTAAAACACAACCTGAAGGTCTAAAGCAAGTGAAAAGGAACTACAGCAGTGAAAAGGAATTAATCTCTCTTACACTGTCTGTGCCAACCCCAATAATGAAATTTCATTGTCTGAAACATGAGAATTCAACGGAAGATGATCACTTCGAATGCTAATTTAGATAAAGCAATTTTTGTGTGCTCAGAGTTGCAGCTGTTTCTCTGTTTTTAGATAAAACAAAAAGAGCCAGCTAAGCAAAACTATGCCATCAGTTCAAATAGTCATCTTTAGACCACCTCTAGTGAGGATGCTCCAAATGTGACCTGAACTGGGAGATAGTGACAAAGGCTTTGCATTCAGTACAGCATCAACAATCCCAACTGGATACACAACTTTCATCCATTTCCTCTCTCTCTCTGACCCCTGTATTTTAAGGCTATGGCTACACTAGAGTTTAGGTCGGCAGAATTCATGTTGCTCAGATATTTGAATAAACCACCCCTCGAGCAACGTAAGTTACATGTATATAAGTGCCAGTGTGGACAGCGCTATGTCGGTGGGACAGCTTCTGACGCTTATAGGGGTAGTTTATTATGCCGGTAGGAGAGCTCTTTCCTGTAGGCATAGAGTGTCTTCACCAAATGCGCTGCAGCAGCTGTACATGTAGACATGCCCTTAAAAGTAGTAGCAGGGTCAGCAGGTTCTCTCCCTCCAGGACTCTGATTATTGCACTGAAATCTTGCATGCTTCTGGTTCTTCTTTAGGTACAGAAACTTATGACTGAAGGGGAAACCTAAGATGTATGATTTAATAAAATTTTCGGGCACCATTAAGTTCTCGAATACTGTTGATGATGCCTGCTGGAGGGAAAGAGGAGTGGACAAACACATCAGAATGAACAGCTAACATTTGGGTTTTCGAATTTTCAAGAGCTACTGATATTAGTATATGTTATTCAGATTTGTACATGCATCCCTAGATTTAAACTGTAGAGGTCATGTTTAAAATTGACAATTTTGCCTCATTATTTGCTGGGTCAACTAAACTTCACACCTATTCTGAAATACCTAGCATACTACAAATCCAAAACACTAATTCACTATCAGCTGACGTTTTTAAGGGTGCCTCACTGTATCTTATGTTGGCAGTTTTTCTAAAACACTAGCATTTGAATATGCGGCTTTTAGTCTGAAAAGCACAGAAAATTAAGTATTTGGCACTGGTTAAGATACTCTATTCAAATGCTGATGGGTTTGATGGCAGTTGACATGGTGGGGATATTTATAGTCTAAGATTGGATAATCAACAAATGAAAGCTCATGTATATTAACTATCTGAATTGTACAGAAATGACATTCAACTAGTACACTACATAGAAATGAAATCCTTGATACTCTGAAAACTATCTCAAGCCAGATGCAGGCAGATTTGCTGTAATATATGTTTTCCACATCCTAATCTAATGGCTGGAATTAAGGAAAGTATTACACTCTGAAAAGGAAGCTTACCACTCAAACACATGCAAAGGAGATGGTAAATGGTGAAGCCTATGTTTTACTATTATATTATTGGTTTAACAAGCCGCAATCAATATAAAGCCACAAAACTGATGGAAAAAATTAAATTAAATTCAAAAGGTTGGGAATGAAAGGTGAACAAAATGTTAACAAGTATTGAAAAGTATAGGATTGAACACTGGCATTTTAAACAAACCAATCAACACATTTTTACAGAATAAGACTGTGGTAGTCTCTGCCAACAGAAAAATATGGTCTTGGGTGTTTTTACTCAACATCCTCACTTTTACAAAAAGAAGGCCCAGTTTTTCAATTTAAGTAGGGTAAGATGGCACAGTGGTGAAAATACTGGCAACCAGCCAATAGGCTAGCTGCCAGTATTTTCTCTCTCACCACTGGTAACAATGGTGTGAGAATTTCCAAAAATCTTCAGTCTAAATGCAGCCTACGAGTTCTGCCAGAACACTGAAGTTAACAACCATAATCTTGTATGAAGCAGCATGGGAATTTTTATAAACTAGGCACTTAAATTTTATCTTAAAAATGGCTAAGCATTTTAATATTAGTTTCAAGTTAATAGATACAAGTTGCACAAAGATCACCACAATTTTCACTAATCTTCACAAGTCAATTACTTAAGTAAATTAAAACACCTGAGTACAGCAACTGCCTGGTTTACATTAATGTTGTATTAAAGCACAATATTCAACTGAATAAAGCTTCAATAAATAGCATTAAAAGATATTTGAATTTGTTGGCTTTCAAGATGTTAAAACTACTTTGCGAGCTACCACTTAAAACCTATAATATGGTCAAGGCCCCTAATACTCTGGCTATGTCTACTCTGAGCTGCAGGGCAGATTATGTGGGTGTGAACTGTAGAGCACATCAAAGTGTTGTGCTCTAACTGCTCTGTGTGAACACTGCTAGCACCAGCTAAAAGTTACCTAGTTCATGAGGACTATGTTAACATGAACTTGGTACCTTTTAGTTGGAACCAGGAGCATCCACACAGGGCAGTTAAGAGTGCAACACTTTGATGTACTCTAAAATTCACACCCCCATAGTCCACATTGTAGAGTAGTATAGACAAACCTTCTGTGTCAAGCTGGACCTAAATTCCCTGGCAAGATGTCTTGTTTCTGTTGTATTCTTGTGGCAGCTTCATTTAAAAATCAACCAATCTTTAACAGCAGCAGTCAATTCACAGATACGTCCAACTACCCTCTTCCAGAATAGCTCCCACTCCCTCAAATAGTGGCTAGGCATATTGTAGCTAGAAGTGTCTGCTAAAATGATCAGCCATGAAAGAGTTAAAGGTTGACATTTAAATATGACAATTAAGCTTCAGAGTTAACACCCTCAATGAGATAAAGGGAATAGTTCATACTTCTCCAAAATATCATTTCAAGCTGCCCAACTGAAGGTGGAGGAAGACAGTATTGCAATGATTTATATTCAGTTCACATTTAGGAGGTTTTGCCCCAGTGATAAGAGCTAGAAAGGGTGTTTTGTATTGTTTGAAATTGAAACAGATTCTAGAACACAGCTCTGTAGTCATGTTTGTGGGTGTTGACTTCATGGCGGCAGAAATCTTAAAAATTAAATACATATTTCTCTGGTAATGGTTCTGAGGGTTTCTCAAAGAGTGACCTGGGCAGAGTTTCTGTTAAATTGTGTACTTGTGGTGCTCTTTTCAATTGTTTGTTTGAGTGTTGTGTAGGGTCCATAATTAGAGGTAAATTAAAATCACCAAAAGTTCAAACTTTTGGGGCATATGGAAATAATTTAATACATTTCTTCATTAAAAGTGAGTACCTAAATTGGATTTTTGTTTATTGGCACATACATTCTCAGTCTGGTTCACATTTACTGATGTGTCATTCTAATAAGCAAAAAATTAGATCTACTTCTGATTGTAAGTGTGAAACTCTTACACTAAAGGAATAAATCCCAAATAATTAGTTGTTAGCAACACATAAGTGACTAGATAGTTAACTGCCCTGAAAATGAAGACAGAAAGGGTTCATAATTTTGATCACATACAATCTATAGTACAGCAAGAGGGGAACATGTTACTAGTATACTTGTAGCAAGTTAAGAGTAACAAATGTAACCTTACTGGAAATTTCAATTTGCATGTACATGCATATATTCAATGCATGCACAAGCTTTTGAATTTACTACACGTATAGTAGAAATTAACATATGTTCATCTGCTGGAATGTTAGAATTATGCAAAGTTTAACACAACTAAAGATTGTTCAGAATCCCACATACTTCCCATCAGATCTTATTACTCCTTTCAACTGTCTCACTTACAACATATTAATGTAAGATCCAATGTCACTTTCAGTCAATGTACATTGACACTTGGAAGGGTGCTTCCAGTTGGACAATTCCCACTACCTGTAAAAGGCAGCAGGATTTGTCATGGTCAGTAATCAAGTGCTCTGCAGGGAGGAAGTAAATCCTTTCCCAGCTTCCCTCTGCAATTCCTCAAATAGCAACCTTTTATCTGCATAGAGAACTTTTCTCTTAAATGGGTACATTCATGTCTTCCTTCCATTGTATCTGCAGCATATGTCTTAGTTTAGAACACTATTTGCCTTTCAATTCTCAAAACTGTTATAAATGGCAAAAAAGTGAAATTTCATAGCCTGAAATAGATTTTGAAATTAGGTTTTGGACTGATTAGATGCGTTTTAGAATGAGCATTATTTATTTCAAGTACATTTGTTTTCTTCTGAATGATGTATACATGTGTTTTGCAGAGGTCTTTCTGCATGGCTTGTAAATGTGCAAATTTGATTAATTTAATTTAGACATTACCTGCATACAGATATATAAGTAGGTTAATTTCTTGGTTTCAATAGGCTATTTAATCATTTATTATTTATGTTGTGGAAGTATATCAACACTTGTATCTAGGATCTGCGGCCCACTGTGGTTGGCACTTGACACACAAGTAATAAAGACAGTCCCTGCCCCAAAGAACTTCCAACCTTAATGTCTGATGAGACACAACAGGTGGATAAAAAACAAATATAGTGAAGTGGGGAGGGGAAGAGGAGGAAGATAATGTAACTGTGAAGCTATGATGATTAACGTAATAACCAGTAGGCTCAGCACAATAATTGCCTAACTGTTGTCAAATGTTTTGTAGACATCTTTGCACAGGATAGTTTTAGGATATTTGAAGGACAATGTTGTAGTTTTACAAAAATGTGTCTGTAGGAAAAAAACTGATGAGGGCTGAAGCCTGTGATCAGACAAAATGGACGCGGGTATCAATGACTTGACAATGTTTTAGAGCCAACAGGTACAGTGAAGCTAAAATGTCAACTACGATCAAAATTCCTGTTTATTCAGGTATTTTCCCTTTTGATTATACTTATTTTAGAATTGCATTCACAATACTATGTTAAAAACATTACTAAATAAGATTTCAAAGTCTAACACTCAAAAGTTCAGAAATGCCAAAATTAAGGTTGTCTGTGCAACCTTAATTCAGCCCCAGGAGACAAATGTATTATGATAGAGTCTTTAATTATATGACCACATACTAACTTTTTCATAGGACATCTGAGTCATCCAGTGTCCAGAATGGACCTGATCTGGGGATGAATCAGGGTTGTGTAACGGAGACTACTTCTGTAGGACTCTTGCTTCATTTGTTGCACAAATTGGAAGGTGTGTAGTGAATGAGGCAGAGGACTGGTCTCATGGTTAAGGCAGACTAAGGCTGCTCTGTCTAGAGAATTGGATTTAACCCTGTTTCTGCCACAGAGTTACTATATGAGGCAAGGCAATTCATGTAAACTGTGTTCCTTGTTTTCTGCATGTCCAATTTGAAGCACTGGGGTACCATTTGCAAAAATGATGAGCACAATAGTGCTGTGACCATTTACAGCACTATATAAAGCTGAAGGTGCTTGCTGTCTCAAACTGGGGACCCAAAATTAGTGGTTACTTCTGACCTTAATCTCTGTGTCTCACTTCACATTTGTAAAATAGGATAACAGTCTCCTTGCCCAGCAACTCCTATTCTCACATCTGAACTCCCTATCCCAATCTCAGTCTACCCCCTCTCCCAGCAGTGTCAATGCCTAGCCATTTCCAGTTCCCCCTCCTGGCTCCTAATACAATTTCTCTCTCTGCCTATTCCTGGCTTTCAGTTGCCCACCTCTTGATGCACTCTGCCTGTTTCCCACTGGCTTCCTGCCCAATCTCCCTCCCCAGAATACTTGTGCAGTGGCGTTGGAACATTTTTTACAGTGGGGGTGCTGAAAGCCAGTGGTCCCCACCTCAAACTTTTTACCTCACCCCCCCTTACTCCTGTCCGTGCTTCCTCCACCCCCCAGAGCTGGGGCCAGAAGCAGGGCCGTGGCTGAAAGGGGCGGGGGAAGACGCGGGCAGGGATAAGGGGCCAAGGCTGGTACCCCGCGTGCAGGGCCAGAGCAAAGCCCCTGGTGCAGGGCCGGCGGCAGCCAGGAGCTGAGCTCCTGGGCGCGGGTCCAACGGCAGCTGGGACCCTGCGTGCGGGGCCAGGAAAAGAGTCCCGGGCATGGGTCCAGCAGCAGCTGGGACCCTGTGTGTGGGGCAGGAACAAAGCCCCAGGCGCAGGTCCTGCAGCCAGGACCCCGGGTGCAGGGCCAAGGGCAGAACGCCGGGACCCCCCACAAAAACTGGGGATGCTGCAGCACTCTCCACACCCCTAGTTCCCTCACCTATGAACTTGTGCAGTGTCATTATCCACTCCTTCACAGTCTCTTTGCCCAGCCTGTTCCAGCTCTTCCCCCATACCTTAACTCCTCATCTTATCTTTCTCTCTTTACCTCCTTCAGACCACCCCACTGGTTCTCAGGCTTGGTCTCGCCCCCTCCCTGGCTTCACATCCAGTCAGTCGCTCCCCGACTTCCATCTACTGACTCCATGTGCAGCCAATTTCAGTCTCTCCTCAAAGTTCCAATTTCCCTCTCTTCCCTCCTCAACCTCCAGTCCCAGTGTCCCCCCCAACCCTTGCTTCTTTTCCCAATCTATTTCTCTCACCTGCCGAGCTCTTGCCCTCTGTGCATTCAAATCAGGCAGCTGCCTCCTGCACCACTGCTGAGCCCAGCAACAGGTGGGTGGGGTGGTTTGAGAGGAAAGAAGATAAGAGTCTCTCTGCTCTCAGTTCAGATGCCCAAACAGAGCATGGCTCACAGCAGTACAGGGCTGCACTTGCAGAGAAATCCTGCTGCAACATGCTCAGTGTGGATGAAATTTTCTGGGAATTTAGCTGCAAAATCTACGAAGTCTCTACTGAGCATGTGCAACCTGTTATTTCTCAAAGGCATCTAATTTGGCCAGACGTTTACTTAGACAGTGTAATGGCATGGCACCTACCTCTCACAAGCGCCCCTACTGGGAACTGCAGCTGGTGCCGCGGGCTTCCCCCCCCCCCGCCTTCGGCAGTGCCCCCCACCCCCCAGATTCAATCAGGAGTATTTATGGTAGAAGTCATAGACAGGTCACGGGCCATGATTTTTTGTTTCTTGCCCATGACCTGTCCAGGACTTCTACTAAAAATACCAGTGATTAAATCATAGCCTTAGCTATATACAGCTGAAAACAGGACCTTATAATGGGAAATGTCAGGTAATCTCAATAATAGGCACTGTTACCAGTCCCAGCTACAATATTCTTTTCCAACAGAAAAGACAGGCAGGGAAAAACAAAGGACAAAATTTACTTGTTACTTTCAGTTAGCTTCTAATTATCCTTGTTATTTTTTCCAGTCTTTCTTCTTTGCATGTTATAAAAGCAGAATGCTATTTATAGGTTAAGCTGAGTGTTCATTTCACTAATGATTGACATGACCTTTTTCTTTAATGTCAAAGGGCTTTATATGAGAACTGAAACCTTCAGTATTTCAGGACCTTTACTTTTTTTTTTTTTTTTTAACTGTGTCCAGGATACCAAATAAGCAATGATTTGTTAAATGCTAGGTTTTTAAATTTAAATTGTCTCAGAGATCCTTAACAGATTTTGATGATTTAAAAGCTAGAAGGTTTGACTCCTCTAAGACTGTCCCAAAATACAGGCTTGCAATTATGTGAGTTAGTAAAATATTAAAATTGGCTATGTAACTCTTCTGCATCATAGGATAGTGACAACAGCAGTTTGGGTGAATATTTTGGAACAAATAATTTGTCTGGAAAATTTTGCCTTTCTGAACATACATTTTGCAGCTTTCTTTTATTTGCTATTCAGACCTATATTCTGCATGGTGGATTGATTTAAATCATCAAGTTAAATCATGATCTAACACCAGCAAGCAGGTAACCCGGATTTAAATCTTGTTTTGCATTTTTTACTTTTTAGTTATTTTTCTACGGAAAGATTCATTCTCATTAATTGGCAACCATTAAAACATGTTGATTTACAAGTCAATATAACCTTTACATTAAATTTGTTATTTTGCTGATACTCTACCTATAAACATTTATTCAATCATATAGCTTAAAATACATTCATTTGCCTTCTTAATTTTTACAATATTTTATTGTTTGGAAAATAGTGAAAGCTTTCTTTTAAATCGTTATTTATGTCAAGCTACATTTGGATTGAAATTGGAATTCAATTAAAATGTACATGAGCAGCATTTTAAAATTAGTTTTATTTAACTAATAAAAATATCTTAAAAACTGGATACATATGAAAAAAGTAACTGATTCATTAAGCAAAGGAAGTATTACTTATTATAAGTGAATTTAATGGATTGTTTCTCGTCAGCATTTCCTTCAAGACTTTAGAACTATTAGATCTCATTCTCTCACACCTTATTTTTATTCACAGATTGGAAAACCAGCTTTTCTGCTTTTTCAACTCCCAATTATTTTCTCAACTTTGAAATAACTAGTCACTGAACTAACTAGTTGAATAAACTGAAATGAAGAAAATACTCTCTGCAGCTGCAGACGAGGTTATTGTTGTCAAACGCTGGTTTATCATTTCAACAAACTCTGGTTCCAGGTGCTTAGCCAGTGACTTCCATCAATGCAAGGGTTTGACTTTCCTTAAAACTTCAGCAACAAATGTGTACTGCTTAAATATTAGTATTTTTATTTAATTTAAATGATAAATATATTATAGAAAGTTCAGGCCTTAGCATACCTTGTCATAATTTCAAATTTAGCTTTAAATAGACTTTTTAGAATATATTTAAATTAAAAATCTGATTTTTTTTAAATTAATTTTTAATCCACCCTAATGTGCTGAATAATTTCTGAAAGTAATTTTTGGCCTGTAATTCTTTTGAGAGAGTTTGTTGCAAGCACTTGATATTCAGATTCTAACAGGTCACTTGGCATGTTTTTATGGCCTAAGCAGATTAATATAACTTTTATAATTCAGATTCAATGGCATATACACTTATAAATTTGGAATTTATTTTCCATTAATATTTTGCAATATTTACTTAAAATTAGATGTTTGATCAAGTGTTTCTTCTAGAAACTCATTTGCTCAAGTATTCTTGGAAAGCAAAAGGGATAGACAGGGCCCAAGAAAATTCTTCAATAAATATTTGAAGATTTTTTGTATATGATGTATTCACCTAGCTCTAGAGCCTCGGAGGATGATTTCAGAATACATGAACATTTCGAAGGCTTAAAAATTTAACGACATTACCACAAGTGTAAAGCCAATATCAATGATACTCAGACCTCAGGGGTTCAGGAGCCAAATTAGTGATCAACATTACCCAGAAGAGCCACAGTAGTGTGAATTCATTGTTTCATTTACTATAGTACAATATATTCATATTTAAACAGTATGAAGGGAAATATTTAGTGTATCTATATATATAAAAATTCTCACAGCAAAATGACTGATCAAGTATTATTTTATCAACTACCACTGGTTAATAACATAGTAAAGGCATCCTGATTGGTTAATAATTAAACCACACAGTGTTTTAATATCATGTGCTGCAAAGAGCTGCAGAAGACACATTAAAGAGCCACTTACTCAGACTGAGGATCGAGAGCTGCATCACTGCCCTATATTAAAGTAAAGTCTCTAATAATTATAAACAAATATTTAATTCCTTTACATTTTTAAGAATTTAATGCAGCAAAACTAATATATTAACCCTCAAATACCAATTAAACATTCACATTTTTAAATTAGTTCTCTACAGATATATGTTTCTGATTATGTAAAACAATGGGGACTCATCCTCTGGGATTTTAACAAAATCATGTCAATCCTCACACTGGAAACTCCACTGATTCTTGGAGTAAAGCTAGCAATATTGCAATGAGCAATGGAAGAAGATCCACTCTATATCAGCAGTATAACAACTATGATTAAGAAAGTATGCAAAAGTCACTTCACCACAAACATAGCACAAGTTATCTGCACTGTTCACACAAGTACGAGGCATCTCTGCTCACTTTGGCTAAACAGAAATGTGTCCCTTTGCAAAATCAAACACTGACAAATAAGAGAGCACGACACTGTATGATTTCTAGAGCTGATATAGGGCAATTTGTTCAGCAGAGTGATGTAAGCTTCGTTATGATTGCATCATCCATGACTTCTAGGAATAACATGATGCAATTCATATCACGTATGACGCAATACCAGCTTCAGATTGCATCATTCATTGTTTTGCCTAAAAAGCAAGTACTGTCCAAACCCAGTCATAGATTTATTCATAGATCCAGTCAAAGATGTATTTTAGTCATTTCTGGTTTCAATTGAGATCCCTTCCCTTTATAACTCACTTATCCTCCGCCATTCCCAAGTCAAGGGTCGTATATACTGACCCAATAGCATATACTGAAATGTTTTCAAGCATATCTTGAAAACTAGAGCCAATCAACAATTTTAAGCATCCTTTTTGTTCTCAGTGACCCAGAATTAGTAAAGTTTGACTACATTTATTTCAGAAGCATTTTGGCTGTAGAGCAGTGTTACAGTAGAACCTCAGAGTTACAGATACCTCAGGAATGGAGGTTGTCCATAACTCTGAAATGTTCGTAACTCTGAACAAAGCACAGTTCGGGCTCCAGACCTAGAAGCTGACACTACAGGCCAGGTTTCAGCAGCAGCTGAACTCCCTACTCCTCGCTGGCATGGGTTTGTGAGCTTGTCCCCCTCCCGGCTGTGTGTGTATGTTTGAGAGAGAGAAAAAACAGCACTACCCCACTCCAGGCCGGCGAGGGAGGTAAAAAACAGCATGTCCCCCTCCCAGCCAGGGGTGGGTGTGGGTGTAAAAACAGCATGGCTCCCTCCTGGCGGGTGGGAGGGGTGAAAGTGGCACAGACCCCACTGTTGCTCCTGCTCTGCTGGCTCCATCTGCTTTGAGCTGGCAGTGGCTGTAAGTGGCTGCCGCGCACCAGGGGTGTGGGTGGGTTGGGGACAGGCAACCCAGATGTGCCTACCTTTAAGATGCAGTACAGGTACAGTACAATATTTGCCTTCCCCCCTGCCCCGCTGCTGCCCGATTGGTTACTTCCGGTTTCACATGGTGTCCGGTTGACCGGTCAGTCCGTAACTATTTGAGGTTCCACCGTAGTACTTAATTTGGGAAGTTATAAGCACCTGCAAAAGTCTCCTGTGAGTCCTCTTGTCAACCATACCAATAACTTCTGAACCCCTACTGCAGCATTTATAGAGTGATATAAATGTTATGTTGGTTATTTGTATTAATGTATAGAGTGAATTTACTCATCCATAGTTGAGTTTTTGAGGCAGTTAACCTTAGAGGTTTGGGTTTCTTAGGACAGGAAGCAAACTGACTTTGTTCAAATTTGTTTTTTGGCTGAGTGAAGTTTACTTTAACTCCTGAATTCTGAGATGCCATACTGTCATCACAGGCAAGTGTCTACAATCCATTTTCATACATATTTGGTAATTTAACACCTATTAATTTCCACTTAATTACTGGGATTCCAGTGCACAGGTACTAGTTTGAAGGTATAGCAGGTGCGTATACAAACTTCGGGTGCTAGTTAGGCTTCTTTCTTTGAAAACCTGGCCCCATGTTAGGCTTCTTTCTTTGAAAACCTGGCCCCATGTTTGGGAAAGTAAGATTGCCTATATTTGTTTCAGCAAAAGCTATCAGTATAAGATGAGAGTAAAATGCCTGTATGAAGAAATCCTATTCAGCAGGAGCTGCATAGGTAAATATATTTTACTTTTTTTATAAAGCTACTTTACCATTAGAATTGCAAAAATTGATACAGTGATGCACTGCTGCTGAAAATTCAAGAGGCTTTGGATGCTGTTGCCTATGAGATACATTTTCATTCTGAGAGGTTTAAGAAAAGGAGACAGTCTCTGTATGCCCTCCCCCCAATATTTGCATGCATAACTAATGGTAATGTCTTATTTTATTGCTTTCTTTACCATTTCAGTTACTCTCTCTAGCAATAAATTGACTAGCTGACCAATAGTTCACCTATATATTCTGTGATCTATTCAACAGAAGACTTCTGAAAATCTTGAATTTGAATGCGTTATCTTAATAATCTTGCAGTCAGAGTCTAAACATAAAACAAAAGCATTCTGGGTCAGATGAACATTTTCCCCAAAACAAGAGGATATATGCACTAGGAATATTCAAAACTTCGATACACTGCCATAATTATGCAAAGTAAATGCTGAGTGGAGTGAGACAAATAGGATCTTAAAACAGCTGCAGAAAGAACAAATCAAGATCCCTGCATCATTAGTAGTGATTGCCTGGTTGTAGAAAGCAATATGTTAGTTCAGTGAAGAAAAGGCTTGATGACAAAGCCTTTAACTCTCTGCCATATCCTGATTACAAATAGAATTGGTCTACAAAATTTCATTTTTAACAATATTCAAATGTACCATTGTAGCTAATTCTTAATGGAGAAATAGCTTCCTTTGCATGACCCAAGTTGCTCATGAAAGAACACTGAATAGTTCTGATGCCAAATGGAGCAAGGAAAATAAGTGTACTATGTGTCTCAGGATGAAAGGTCTTTTTAGGAGAGCATCACAATGTTTGTGGATAACACTGGAGGCAAAGGAAATTAAGTCTAGCCAAAGTCTTCTATCAAATAGTTGCACCCTTATACGCTTTCAGCCTTTTCAAGGAATGGGCTGATATAGTATAATGGGTAAGAAATTAGACAATGTTGTGTGGTTTTGTATAGCTGAACACTTGCTTTTGATCATGAATATAATCAACCTGATATCAAGGCATGAAAATAGTGTATTAGGGGGACCCTAGATAATAATTGCTTTGTTATTCATAAAGCTTGGCAAGACTGATATGCATTTCTGGAGCATCTGTTAGATGTTGTCATATAATTATCTTCAAATTCTGTTCCTGAAGGGGCCCAAATCTTTTCTTTCCCTTTATACACTTGCCTGTGAAACTTGAGGCTCACAGACTGTGTATATGCACACCAACTATAGCTCTGTAGCCATGCAGCGTGGGTTTCTGGAGGCACAACTATTGGAAAACAAGACTTACTGTTTTGGTAGGAAATCTTTTTTTAATTGTATAAATATGCCCTGATTCTGTAAGTTTGGACACAGCAAAACTCAGGAAAAACAGTCACACTTGGTCTCTCTTTCAACCTGATTCTGAAATTCTTTGGATCTTACATAATATATAAGAAGAATGTGGTTGATCTGGAAGCACCTAAACATTGCTAATCACTAAAATAGTGATAAAATGATGACTCTAAGGCTACATCTACATTGCACACCACTGGCAGAGGTGCATAGGGTATGATAGCTACATGTTCAGCCCAAGGAGGTAAGGGAAAGAACTGCTGCTGAAAGGGTTCCTGAAGGAAGTAGCTGGGGAAGCTGCCAGAGGAGCTGCTTTGAGCCTAGAAGTACAGGCCCCAAGAAGGAGAGTTATGCAACCCCCTGAACCTGAGGACAGAGACTGTTGGCCAGAGAAACTTTATTTGGAGCCTCTATTCAAGAGACTTTATTTGGACTTAATAAAGTAGAGCCCCAGCAGGGGAATTTCATTTTAAATGTTTGAATGGTGTGGAGTTATCATGGGGCAATGAGAAAAGGGTAAACTATCACAGAATGTTGCAGATTCACTCTTGACCGACAGGCGGTGCTATAGAGCAGGCCAGCCCTTTTTTTACACTGTTGTTAATTCTGGGCTGCATAATAATCATAGATTGCTGTTTTCTAGAGCATGTGTGGATCTGAGAAGGTGACAAACACGAATGCGTATATATAGTTTTACATTATAATTCCTGGTTTTGAATTGTTGTTCATTAGCAACTTTAAGTGGTTTTCACAAATTTGTTTGAATATAGAACCAAAAAAGCGTAGTGGTCATTTAGTCTAGGCTGCAGAACACTCTTAGATTCCTTCTTTAACATGGGTACGCCTCCAGATGAATGCTTTTGAGCAAATTAGAACTTGAGACTTATTTATATATAGTAAATGAATTAATTTTTTTATTAAAGACTGAAATCAAGGAACTTCATCTTATTAGACAGAGACAATGTTTATTTACTGATGAAACTTATTACTTTTGTAAAAATGATTTTTTTGTTTTGTTTTTTCCTATCACCAAGCTGGGGGTGGTGGTAAAGTATACACTTAAATCTAATCTTCCCTTTTTCTGGTGCTCTGTGACATACATATGTTGTAGATTTAGCCCATTGTGCAGCTTGGGAAAGGTAGAAAGGCAATCTAAAGGTCTATATAAAGCCAGATTCTTCTTCGAGTGGTTGTTCACGTCCATTCCACATTAGGTGTACGCGCGCCGCGTGCACGAACGTCGGAAACTTTTCCCCTCAGCGGCTCCCGTTGGGCCCACAGGGTCTCCCTTCCCGCCAGAGCGGCGCCCCGCCCTAGCGTATATATATACCTGCCGGCCCGACCCTCCCTCAGTTCCTTCTTACCGCCCGTGGCGACGTTGGAACAACTCTATCTCTCGTCTGAGAGTGTCCCTTAGCATAGTGATTAGTGATAGTTATCAGTTCGTTAATAGTTCAGTGTTTAAGGTTTAGTGTAAATAGTAGTTGATTAGCCCCTCACAAAGGCCTAAATCGCTTTGTGATAGGGGTTGGGCGACCCCGGCACCGGCCCTGGGCGGCGGGGCATGCCGCACGCCCAAGGCTTCAAGGCTTGTGCCACGTGCCGCAGGCCTATGCCGTTGAGCGACCCGCACGACTTGTGTCTTCGTTGCCTGGGGGAAGCCCATCAAAAGGAGCGCTGTAAGATTTGCAAGACTTTCAAGCCTGGGACCAAGAAAGAGAGAGACTTTCGTCTCAAGCAGCTCCTCATGGAGGCGGCGTTACAGCCCTCCTCTTCCGCGGCGCCGTCGACATCGGTGCGGAGTGCCCCGGCATCGGTCCGCAACCCGACGCCGGCAGGACAGCCTAAGCCTACGGTGCCGCCTCGACGAGAACACACACGGCACCGTTCTTCTTCGCCGCCCAGACCAAAGAGCCAGCCCAAGACCAGGGGACGTTCCCCGCATAAGAAGCCGGCACCGGCGAAGACCGCGAGTGCCGCCAAGACCATTACGGCCCCGGCACAGATCCCGGTACCAGTGGCTCTGGTGCCCAAGGGCCCGTCGAGCCCCGGGATAAGCGCGTCGAGTGAGGAGGAAGGGCTGGAGGAACTGTTGGAACAGCCCTCCACCCCGGACACATTTGAGGCAGCAAAGGACCTCATTGAATTGTCCTCCGAAAGTAACCTCCGCGCTAAAGACATTCCGCCGTGACTGCCATCCAAGGGCAAGCCGGCGATGATGCGCCCGTCACGGTCGCCATCTCGGCACCGAACACGGCGCCGGTCCCGGTCGAGCTCCGCCTCGGTGGACTCCCGGCTTCCCGCCGCGCAACGGGCCGCCAAACAGCCAGGCCCAGACGCGAGCGAGGCACCGTCCCAGCAGCCCGGCTCGAGCAGGCACCGGGACGCGTCGACCTCGAGGTTCCCGAGACCACGCTCTCGCTGCCGTTCCCGGTCCTGGGATGGAGGGTACCGATCCAGATCCAGGTCTACACGGCGCCTCTCGCGGTCCCGCTCCAGAAGGCGCCACTCCCCGACTCCGGAACGGAATCACCACTATGATTAAGAAAGCCTATCACCTTTATTTTGGCTGCAAAATTGGAGATCAGGACAAGACGTGGGCCCCACACATATGCTGCAACACTTGTGCAACAAATCTTCGCCAGTGGTTGAACAGGGAAAGGAAATCTATGCCTTTTGCAGTGCCAATGATTTGGAGAGAGCCAACAGATCATACCAGCAATTGTTACTTCTGCATGGTGCCTCCAGTTGGGAAAGGTGTGTCAAAGAAGAAAAAGTGGACTGTGCATTATCCAAACATTCCATCAGCTATACACCCAGTACCCCACGGAGAAGGGCTGCCGGTTCCTGATGCACCAGAATCATTCTCACTTGAGTCAGACGAGGAAGAGGAAGAGGATGAAACTTCTGGTTCTGAACCATCAATGTCACAGGACCCACATTTTCTCCCATCCTCCTCCTCTGAACCACACCTCATAACACAAGGTGAACTGAATGACCTTGTCAGGGATTTGAAACTACCCAAAAGTAAGGCAGAGCTGTTGAGCTCCAGACTACAGCAGTGGAATCTCCTGGCAGGTGATGTTAGGGTTTCCATGTTCCGTGACCGTCAAAAGGATCTTGTCCCATTCTTCTTCATCGAAGGTGATCTTGTAGCCTGCAACAACATCGATGGTGTGATGGCAGCCCTCAACATCGTTCACGATCCAGATGAGTGGAGACTGTTCATTGATTCATCGAAGACGAGTCTTAAAGCTGTTTTACTGCATAATGGCAATGTTTTGCCATCAATTCCAGTTGGTCATGCAGTCCATATGAAGGAAACCTATGACAACATGAAACAACTTTTGAGGTGCATAAACTGTGACCAACATCAGTGGCAGCTTTGTGGCGATTTGAAGGTTGTTGCTCTCTTGCTTGGTCTGCAG
This sequence comes from Emys orbicularis, assembly GCF_028017835.1. NCBI lineage: Eukaryota > Metazoa > Chordata > Testudines > Emydidae > Emys > Emys orbicularis. Next base: position 25,481,541 of record NC_088696.1, read on the forward strand.
ACTGGATACACAAAGTACTGCTGTTTTCTCTACGAATGGGATAGTCGTGCAAGAGATTCCCACTACATCAAGAAAGATTGGCCACTCCGATAGTCATTGGAGCCTGGGAGGAAAAGTGTTCAGATCCACCACTTGTTGAATCAAGGAAGATTTTGTTACCACCCTTACACATCAAGCTGGGTCTGATGAAGAACTTTGTCAAGGCCATTGACAAAACACAAGCAGCTTTCAAGTACCTCTGTGGAAAATTTCCAAGGTTAAGTGAAGCTAAGATAAAGGAAGGTGTCTTTGTTGGTCCTCAGATTCGTGAACTTCTTCGAGATGATGCATTTGACCATGCACTGCGTGGCAAGGAAAAGACGGCATGGAAAGCCTTCCAGTTAGTGGCAATAAATTTTCTCGGAAACAACAAGGCAGACAACTACAGGTTGTTGGTGGAAAACCTCCTCAAGGCATACAAAAGCCTTGGTTGCAACATGTCACTAAAGATACATTTTTTGCACTCTCATCTAGATTTTTTTCCACCGAACTGCGGAGCAGTGAGCGACGAGCACGGCGAGCGATTTCACCAGGACATTGCAACAATGGAGAAACGCTATCAGGGCAAATGGAGCCCATCAATGCTTGCAGACTCTTGCTGGACAGTGACAAGAGATGCTCCATTTAATGAATACAAGAGACGAGCCAAGAAGCGCCGAGTAGACACTGAATAGGACTAAACTATGTACAGAATAGTTTTTTGCCTTTTGTTTCATAATAAATTTTATTTATATAACCCTTTTGCTGATTTTTAAAGTGTTACATAAACAGGACAGGTGAAATATCATGTAAAGCAACCATAAACACATGAAAAGACCTAGGTTTACAATTTATGATTAAAACTCTACTATCTACACAATATACATAGACATAAAATGTAAAAACTTAACTATCTTGGAAACAGTAGCCAATCAGTTGTTTTAATTGTCATATTTGAATTCAGCACATCAAAATACATAATAAATAGCACATTTTATCTCTGAAGCAGACGACTTCTCAAAAATTGTAGACCAGTGTAATAGGAGTGAAATTTCTCAAGTTCATTCCCAAACTCAAGGTCTGAGTTGGAAAGTTTAGTAAGTCCATATGTACACGACAGAGTTGAGTTAAATTTTGTTGACTATTGTAAGCCGCTTTAACAACATCAGTGGAGAACATCCACACAAATGCTCCTTGTGTCAGCTGAGTGCGTCCACAGTTGTTGCTCTTGCATCGGTAGAGAGAGCATTGCATTGTGGGTAGTTATCCCACTGTGCAACTCTCCACCCTCTGTCACACTCAGCCGCTGGGAGCTCTGGGAATGGATCATTGTGCATCATGGGGATGTGCTTGTCATCCTGTGATGCAGTTCTTTTCATCCCATCATTCCCTGGGCTACCTATTTTGTTTTGCGCCATTCTTCCAACAGCCCTTGTAAACTCTATGCTTGCCATCGCTGCCTAACAGCCTGGTTCCTGAGCTGCTGACCATTCTGGTGATGAGCATTATGAACACAACACGGCTGGTCCTGAAGTATTTCATGAGCTGCGAAACAGTGATGCCTGCCCTGCTGTCTGCCATGGAAACGAATAATTCAAGATTGCTGCTGGCATTCACGGATCAGCTTGCCATAGTGGACCATTGGTACTGGGCGTGGGAGAACTTGGATACGGGAAGATAATCTTCAACACATAATTTGCATTCAGACAGCTGAGCAATATGGTGAGTAGCAAAATGAAATAGAAAATAAGCTCTAGACTGGATTTTTTCAAATCTTGTCTGCCTATCTTCCACAATGCACTGTTATCCTCTCTATTTGTGATAAAAGATGGGCTCTGTTAACTGAGCCTTAAACAGATGACAATGAAAATTATGTCCAGAAACAGAAAACTTACAAAATGTGATCTTTTGTGGGGAAAAGAAATTTATAATAATGTCTACTACAACAAATGAGGTAGTCAATATCACTACTGAATACTTGATTTGACTAGCTTACTCCAGGGTTAAAAAGAAATGTGGAAAATGAGAGAGAACAATTTGGCTGTTGAACAAAGACTGAAGTGGCTTTTAAAAAAGTATCAGATGTGATTAACAAACTTAAAGGATACAGGAGCATCTGCTGGCAAAGAGTTAATGAACCTAGTGATTTTAACAGAATTTCACTACATTTGTTGTGTAGGATAAACTTTAATGACAACATAAATATGTGGAAAGATGATATCAGGTTCCATCAAGAGCCAGTACTACAAAAGCTCTGAAACTACCTACACTGATGTAAAAATAAGTCTTCAAGGAATGCAAATCATGGTTTCAAGAAGATCAAGACCCAGTTCTCAGCTTCCACATTTAGGCTACAGAGAAGAACTGACATGTCAGTTTTCTAGTACAGGGGTAATTATCTTTTCTATGTACCCTGTTAAATTTAGGATAGTAAACACTATATTATATATACACACACATACACATATACAGTGTATTTTCCAGGATACTAGGTCTTCAAAATGCCTCATGCAAAATATGAGTGAAAAAAATTAGCTAGCAGATACCCCTTAGCAGGAGAAGTGTGGTTAACAGTTTATAGTAAACTATTCCTAATCATTTCTCCATTTTAGTTTTCCTGAGTCTTAATCTAGATTTGTGTTGGGTTTGTGTAAGCAGTTCTGATAACATTTACACCTAATATGCTAGTGCTGAAGCAGAATTAAGCATTATTTCATATCACTTTAGCCCCCCAAAACCAAATAAGAAAAGGACTACTTAATTATTTCTATCCTGCTCAAAAACATATTAGATGTTTGACAAAACAGAAAATGCAGGGGGATCTCAAGAAGAATTTACAATCTAAAGCAGTTTATCTCCATGGAACTACTTGCAGTGCATGAAGTTAAGCTCATCCTTCGACATATCCAGGATCACAGCCTAAATTTTTTTGAAGATTGTATTAAAAGACAGTCTGAAATATGTATTAAAACCAGAATTTTGTACTGTGCAGTTTTGTATATGTAACAATGGCTCTTCTACTAAAGTAAAAGTCAAAATTTTTAAGACATTCAAATACTTTTCCGGCTTGGAAAACAATTTAAATTAACCTTGCAATGGGCTTAGCCCTAAATGAAGATAAGAGCATTTAATATTTTTAAAGACATTTTGATTAGAAATAATGAAGTTACATGAATAGTAAAGTTAAAGAAAATACAGCTCATGCACAGGGATGTCCATTTAGTTAAAAATCCCAATCCTTTAAACCAAGACGTGGAGCTCCAAGTACACCCATTTAAATAAAACAACAAACCTGTGTTTATGTTCTTCCAACTATATACACACACGAGAATCTGAATAAATGCAGTTTTTTTAATTTTAACTTAAGTTTGGCTCATAGTGCTCCTCTGAAGGCAATGACTGTCTACTCTATATAGGTTTTTATGCTGCACTCATCATCTTAATATCCAATTGCCTTCTAGTAGTTCGTAAAGCAAGGTGACTACATATCTGTCACAAGTTGTTTGTTCTTTCATCCTGTACCCACTGGGAGAAGCACGTGCAGTGGAGTGTCTTGTTTTGGTAAGCTTTTTTGTTAAATACACACACCTGTTGCTACGTGTTTATAAAAGAGAAGGAAAGGTAAAAGAAATGTGCCTTGCTCTTAGAGCAGTGGTTCTCAAACTTTTGTACTGGTGACCCCTTTCAAATAGCAAGCCTCTGAGTGCAACCCTCCTTACAAATTAAAAACACTTTTTTATATATTTAACACCATTATAAATGCTAAATGCAAAGCGGGGTTTGGGGTAGAGGCTGACAGCTCGCAACCCCCTGAGGGGTCCTGACCCCCAGTTTGAGAACCCCTGTCTTAGAGGGAAAGTGGTGAGGTTTGCAGTGGTACTTAGTTCCCGGGGAAGTTCATTCTAGAGTCTCAAACCACCCTGGAGAAGGTTCTGTGTCCCACATGACAAACGTTACTTTTATTGTTCAGAGTTCCATGGTGCCAGAGGAGCAAAGTTGTTAACCACAGTGTTATAACTTTTGTTGAAAAGTAAGCATCAAGGCTGAAATTCTGATGCACGAGTTCTGTATCTTTTTCAAACTAAATTATATTCCATGAAAGAAAAGAATGAAAAAAATTCTAAAGGATCACTTCATACAACTCAGCAATAATTCAAATATAGCTTGCAAAAGAAAAGATTGGAGATACCTCACTATGTCTAATGTTCAATGGTGCATTTATGGATTTCTGTTTCTAGTAAATGTGAAATAATCCTTAATGAACATAAAAATCTTGTCAATATAACGAGGCATATTGCATTACACCAGATCAGATTACATAACAAGCCTCAATCTTAAACACCAGTTTGTGTCCTAGTAAAGAAGTACCATAATATTTTCCTCTTCTTGTTTTGGTAGTCAGCGCTGTTAAAAATAGTTCGTTAGTTATTTGTTAAGTAAATATTTGAATACTGAAGTACCTGCATGCACAATAAGTACTTTCAACTGTATACAGAGACTGTACTAAACAAACAGTAAAACAGAACTGCATTGTGTGTATACCGATACTATTCAGTAATCAGAGGCTTTCCTTTCCTTAAAGTTTAAAGCATATTAGGAATAAAAAAAAATTGTTGATGAAAAGTTAAAGATGTCATGCAAAACACAATTATATGTGACTTTTAGGAAGTCTCCCCAAGGAAGAAACATGAGAAGTTGAGCACAGGATTATCATCATGTGAGAAAAGGAGATTCAAACTAAGTTAGCAAAAATAAGTATAATAGCCAGTGGTTCCTTACAATGATGCCAATGCTTGCAATTTTGTCTTGAGTCTCACAATATCTGGTGGTGTTCTTAAAGCCCCAGCTCATGAGATCATGACATTACTCAATTTTCATTTTAAAAAAGAAGTTTCCAGCTGTCATGGTTGTGAAGAGAATTTGAAAAAAAAAAAAAAAAAAAAAAAAAAGTTAATCTGAAAGAAATGTGCAGAGAAAACCAATGTTGATTTTTAGAAAAAAATAATTTTGGACATTTGCGGTCATCAATGATGTTCCTGTTCCATACTCCGATACTATATTTCCTTGGATACATAAATGCAGATTGCTATTAATCTTCATCTAGTGTTGAGGAAAAAAAAATCAATAAAACAATAACAGTGTTATGGGGGAAGTTGGTCTTCCAAACGCATTCAGAAACCAACAACAAACATTTAATGTTTTAGGACAAAATATTATTTAAAATCCAGAGTCATAAGAAAAGTTACATTAACTGTGTTGTGGGCACTTTTGTCCCCCCAAATGCACTGAAAAAACTAAAAACAATTCTTTAATACTTTAGGTGAAAAAACTTTAACTAGCAAACTGAAAGAACTAGCAGGAGTCTCATTCAGCGTAAGCCTATAATCAAATTTCACACATCAGCATTAATGCGGAATGGTCAATGTGTACAAATACACTGTGTGCGGCTCTTCTGGTCAGCTGGCCTTGGGCAAGTGTGGTAGCATCTACTGCCAAGTTTGCTATGTGCTCCCACGGTGGCTTGATGGTAGCCTAGGGATGAGAGTGCTGCTTTGACGGACTTGGTGAGATGATGGGTATTTTTCTCTTTATACATATACCTAGGAGTTGTTCTCCTAGATTGACAGGGAACAAGCGCCTTCTTTGTCTTGGTTCGAGTATGGTGCCAAGCAGGATTGTTGCTGACTCAAACAATGAAACAACCATTGGCCACCTATTTATTTTGTACCTGCAGGAGTGCATTCTTTCAAGATGGTCCAAAGTATCAACACCTCTTTTAGTGTCATTATAGTTGTGGTGTTTCTTTTTGTCTCCTTCTACAACCTTGTCATGATGTGTCATCGATAGCATTAATTACCAACTTGCCCTTCTTTGGAACATAGGAAACTAGGGTGAGTGGCCCAGAAAACCCAAACACTGCTGACAATTTTTCTCTGCTGCAATGTGGATGCATCTCACTGGGTATATCTGGTTTGTTTCATCAGATTGTTCCAAAACAGACCAAATTTTCATTGAGATGATCTTTAGCAAGCTGAATACTGGGGAAGAAGTTATTCCCAACTATGTTTCTTCCTGTCTTATACCTGGGCTGAGCATAAGCTCCTCATTGTCTGAAGATGAACTTGATGAACAATCAACGGAAACATGGTCTTTCTTCACAGAGCAACTCTCAACATGATCTGGCATAAAGCCACTTAATTTAATATATTATCATCACGATGACACACTTTCAGAATCGCAAAACATTTTTAAAAAGTCAGAAACAGAATATCATGCCTGTTTATTCGCCAACTTGATTTGCACAACAAAGAAAATCCCTTCAAGAGTCTCCTGAGTCTGCAGTGTTTGGAGCACAATACCTAGGCAGAAACCCCCCTCAAAAGTGTTAAGCAAAGAGAGCCAGCATCAGTCCACTTTGTGTTGAGGATACCTAACAAGCCCAGATTTGAAGGGACCAACCTCCCTGGCGTACCTTCTACCTTAGGGTGACTTTGTGCAGCAACCACTGTCACTGCAAAACGTTATCAATTAACATATACTAACTATTACAATGCAAGATACTCACACTAAAAGTAAACATGTACACAGAACTACTTAAAATCCTGGATAATAGCGGAATTTGTTCAGGATATATTTGTACCCAGTGTTTCTCCAGAATTTTCATCATCAGCGATTACACAAACACAAAAAGTTAAGACTAGTATTTGCATTGTTTCAAATACATTACTTAAAATTTCACCTAGGAACGTTCCTGAGTCATCCTTAAGGATATGAAGCATTGCAGAGATGTGGGCAGTGGCATTTATTTACAACTATATTGTTGTAATTTCTTTGAAAATTTGTGTTTTCTTCAAACTCATTCCCAATACATACTTAGCACCTAGAGAATTTCTATACATAAATGGAAATTTTAAAACAAAAAATATATTTCTACTGAGTTCAAAGTTGTTCAGTCAGATAATACAGAGTTCAAATGCTGAAATACTGAGACGATTACATTAGATGAAATTATTAAAATGTACCAGCATTATAAGTAGGGTTGTTTCAGATACTATCTCCCTAAGAAAGATTAGTGTTATCTTTGTTCTGGGTTGTGTTCATATTTTCTGGATTTATAAAATCCTTATACAGTTAGCCTTTTATGAAGTGCTGTTAGGGATAAAACACATCTTTAGGTCCATGTACTTATATAATAAATCATAATGACTTAACAGTTTCACTATAACCAATGTAGAAGTATTCCATTATAAATTCCTAGTTTGAGGGTTTAATATATTGGTAGTTTGAAAATCGAGTAGGCAAAAACTTGGCACAAAGGTTTTCAGCCTAGAGAGGCTCTCTTTTTTTTAAATCCAACATACTTTTAATCTGTTAAGCTGTTTACAATAATAGAGCTGTCAAAATAGTTTAGCTGAATTCACTGTTTTGGCTACATGTACTGTGAAAGGAAGTATTGAATGGTCTAGGAAGTACCACCTTTAAAAAAAATATATATATATCAGAAAGGACCTCTAAAGCATGTGGGGAAGTAAGAGATGAGGCATTTCAGGGTTTTTACAAAATTAAGAGCAGATAATATACCTTTTGTTTTATTAGTATGTCATTTAATCATTCATATCAAAGCAGCACTCAAAGACCCCCATCAGGATCATGGCTCCATTGTGGAAGGTACTAGACAAACACATAAGAAATGGGGCCATCTACAACAAACTTAAAATTTTAAATCCTGTTGGTTAAAACACTTAACTCTCCCACATGTACTGCAACTAGGGTGACCAGACAAGAAGTGTGAAAAATTGGGACGGGGTGGGGAATAATAGGAGCCTATATAAGAAAAAGCCCCAAATAGCGGCACTGTTCCTATAAAATTGGGACATCTGGTCACCCTAATTGCAACCCAAGACTGAACTTTACATTTGGTAGAGCCCTGCAAATCTGCAGATATCCACTGACCATGTTTGTGGATTGATGCATATCCAAATTTTATATCTAAAACCCTGCAAATCTGTGGATATCCATGGACCATATTTGCGGATCGGATGTGGATACAAATTTTGTATCCATGCAAGGCTCTACCTATAGCCATTCTCACAAGAGGGGAAGGGGGAGGAGGGAGCTAAAGAGCCACACAGCTCAGGACAGGTCTGCTCCCTCCCGCTCTCCTCCTATGAGCAATGCAGACTGGATGTCACCTCTACTCCTCTTCCTCTCCCCCACACTGGCCTTGGAGAGGAGGTGAAGAACCCCAGGAGGAGCAAACATGGGGCTGGGGAGTGGGCCTGAAATGATTGGGGGGGGGGGGACACGGACGGACAGAACTAATTTCTGGGCAGGGGATTGGCAAGAGCTCCTGCAGCAGGGGCCAAAAATCACATTGACTAATGAATTTCGGAGAGTGAGCAACACTAAATTATCTCTCTCACAGACACACACAGACGATGGGTGGTGGAATTAAGGAAATTCAAAAGTCAAACCAAAAAAGTCACAATCTTTAAAACATCATGATTTTTGTGGGGTCTGACTCAATTTTGATATCAAGAGGGTCTCTGATTTGTGATTTTCATCTCTTAAGCTTGGCAATACAGTAGAAGTCAAACTTGTGTTACCACACATGTATATCATGTCTATTATTACACACGAATAATCGCTTAGAGGATTTTTTCTGTTTCATGTTTTACAAAACAAGGCAATTACATGCAAAAACTATGTTAAAAGAACATTAATAAGGTTGCAAAGTACACAAAAGTTAGGAAATGCCAGGATTAAGATTGCCTGTGCAATCGTTTATTTGGCCCCGTTGTGTGTATACATTGTGATACAGTCTTTAATTATATGATCCCAGATGCATCCATTTCTGTGTGGTATCCTAGATTTTTTTTAAAGGATTTTTTTTTCTAGTTTGCATCATACTGTATTGACATCCACACAGGTCATCAGCAGGATTGGAACCTTTAGATCCACCACACAGACCTTTGTCACTTGAACAAACAGAATAGTTGTAGTAGGTTTTCATCCTGTGTGTGGACCAATACTAGAAGGGGATGGGACACTTTGACAGTGGTTACACAGGTATTTGCTGACACCAGAGGAATGGGCAAGGTCATGAATCTTGAGTTCTATTCCTAGCTCTGGAGGAAAATGTGCTCTAGTGGGCACAGATCTCCTCCCTATTGCCTCCAAATGAGACCCCTTCTGCTCTGGTCCCTTCAACCTGTCCCTGTCCATGTCTCCTCTCCCCTGCCTCCTCATCCTAATCCCACTTTCCACTCCTCAGCATTCTCATCCCAGTCTCAGTCTCCTTGCTCAGCAATTCTTAATCTCACTGCTTCAGACCTCCCATCACAGTCTCCACCACTCCCAAATCTGAGTCTCCTTGCCCACCAATTCCCTACCCCCCCCCCCCCCGTCTCTTTGCCCAGTCAGTCCATGTTTTCTCCCAAACTCAACTCTTAAGCAGGTCTGTTTCCATATCCCCCTCACCACCACCACATTAGAGCTTTGTCTACACTACAGACCTTACAGCAGCACCTCTGTACTACTGCAGCGGTGCTGCTGTAACGTCTCCTGTGTAGCTGATCCATGCCTGCAGGAGAGAAGTCTCCTGCCAGCATAATTAAACCTCCCCTAACGAGCAGCAGTAGCTATGCCGGCAGCACTGTCCACACTGGTACTTTTGTCAGTGAAACTTTCGTCGGCCAGGGGTGTGTTTTTTCACATACCTGACCGACAAAAGTGGTAGGGACAAAGCCTGGTTCTCGGTTTCCTTCATCTATCAGTCCCAATCTCCTGCAGCTCTTCATCTGATGACAGTCTCTCCGCACCCCCCCCCCACCCCCCATCTACTGGCTCTCTCTCCCTCTGTCCTGAGCATACCAGATGTGGATAGAATCTTCAGGGAATTTAGCTGCTAGTATCTAACTCCTTACTGAACATGTGTGAATGGCTATTTTTCAAAGGTGTATAACTTGGTCTGATATTGGTGGATTTTCACAGGGATAGCAAAAGACACATCTTTGATACAAAGTCCAGTCCCTTCTTGAAATTTCAAGTCCCCACTCCAAAGCATAGAGGTACTAAAGCTTTTCAGAGAAAAGGTAGACACTTTATATATATATATATATATATATATATATATATATATATATATATATATATATATATATATATATATATATATAAATAAAAAAGCATGGGTAAAACATTTCCCCCTTGCCTCATTCTCAGAAACAGCTAAACTATTTTGGCTGAAGTTTTCCAAAAAAACTCTGCCTGTGGAAGATACCTGGCATTGGAAATTTTAACCCAAACAGTTGAAGTTCGGCAAAGTTATGAATAACTGAAAACAGGAAGTATAGAATGGAAGCATCAGGCAACCTTAATAATAGACAGTGTTTCTAGCACCGCCTAAACTACTATAGCTAGTAGAGGAATTTACATCTTCTATATACCACCACCAAGCACATTAGCTACCTCCCCTCTGTATATGATTTTGAGTGTTGCAAAGAACTAATCCTGCCATTTGACTATTCTAGGCTAGCCTCTGTACTGATATGCACAAACAACAGAGAGAAGCCAAAAAATAAAACCATATACTATACTAAAACCATATATGTAGATTTTAATATACCTTCCTAAAAAATAATCACCTTACAAGTTAACCGTTTATAGGCCTTGCCACTAATGAAACATTCACTGCATAAGATTTATAGAATACATTTAACAAAAATGGTCATTGCTGCAATATAATGCACACTCACCATACTAACTTAATGTATTTAATTCTTCCAGTCTCACACAAAGACCTCTCACGCAAAATTCTTTCAGTCTCACACAAAGACCTGGTCCAACAGTGTCTCAAAACTGCAAACAAAGGTTTGACTGTGAGCTAGAGAAAACTTAGTGCCTGAGACTCAGAATGGAATTGTTTAAATCAACCTGTGGACTCTTTTCCCTTTCCCTTCACACTCAGATTATTAATTGAAATAGACCACCACACTTCCATTTCTTAACTTCTTTTTTCCAAAAGTGTATTTCATGCATTTATGAAAGTTACTTTATGAACAGAATACAGGCATCTACAAAGAGGACCCAGCAATTACAGTACTCATTTGATATGCAGGGAACCAAGGCAAAACTAACTGTGAATGTGAGAATGCGTTTGAACAGGTATAAGTGTACTAGACAATGTACCCATTATGGTCCCTAAAGCTACATTATATGTTTAAACTCATACCACACACTGTATACAATTTGTAAAGCTAAGAGAAGTTATGTATATGTGCATTTGTAAAACACTAAAATTTAAGTTGATTATAAGATTCTCTATTCAGAAATGGAGGAATTATGCAGAAGATAATGTAAATGAGAGTTTCACATGTAATCTCCCATGCATCAGTGGTAAAACACACTCCAATATAGAGATTATAAAATGGAATGGATATAGAGATGTTAATGGAACCCTTGTGCACCAAGTCACCTATAAATCCGGTACCCTAAGCGATGAAAATAAGCATTTTTAATTAAAGCATCAATGTTTCAAGTATCAAGATAAGGGAAAGCCCACAACAGAGGCAGTTAACTACACAAGATTTTACACCTTGTACTTTACAACACACTTGTGGTGTACTGTCATATTCACAAATCACAGATCTTGTTATGTCTATATTAAAAATTAATGTGGGTTCAAGGGTTCCAATGTCATGAGAGATGTGATTACATTAAAGTTTCCCTTTTTTTAAATGCAAAAAAAAATATTATTTTTGTCAAAGATGGTGACAATGAAGGTGGTGGCAAGGAGAACTAACATTTCAGCTATCTGCAGAAATCAAACTAGAGACACAGTTTCTCTTCAACTTCCCATTACAGTGGGCACCTTTAACCAAGTATTCACTGTTACAAGCAGCACCGACAGTACCACTGGAGAATAAGAAATGTGGTTTTAACAGTGGCCACTAAATTATCTAGAGTTAGCTGTAGCTGCAACATTTTGTTAAAACAGAAGGATGGACAAAAGAACGAAAGAAAGGACGAAAGGTGTGCTGGTTGGGAGACATCTTTTCTAGAAGCTTTTACTACCCTTATTCAATTTGGCAGTCATTTTGAAAGAAACAGAGCCATTTAATTTACAGAAGTCAGTGCCTTGCATTCAAAAACCTATAAAGTTTTGTAAAAACACTTCTTTGAATGAACAACACTTCCTGGAATGTCTTTAAAAAAAACCAAACAAACAAACCCAGCAGTGTATTTAAACTTGCTATCAATAATATAATAGTTATAAATAAAATTAAAAGTAAATTACAAGTAATGAATTACTTTAAAAAGATCAACTAATATTAATAAGGCATCCATTAAATTGAATATACTGTAGTCTATTACATTCCTTTTATCATGTAATTGTTCTTTCCTGTCTGACAGCTCAGAAATCTACTGTTTATTATTATTGAATGCAATGGACCTGTTTTTTTAAAAGCAACATTAGTATCTTTATAGCAATTAAATAAAACATTACAATATTTGTGACTCACCTGCAGTGAAGTCTCTATTCAAATCTATAAATGCATGAGAGTGCGGTATGTACATTTTACTCGTATTGTCCAATGCAGGATGCCATGATAAATTCCTGAGAGAAAGAAAACAAAGCTATTCTTATGTGTTTACAATTTAGGACTTGTCAATCTTCCCTCTTTAAAAGATTGTGAAACACACAGTTCTAGCTTTTTGTAGCAAAATTTCACTATTATTCAGTTTTATTATAAGTTTCATAATATACTGAGAAATTCTTGACAATATTTACATAAAATGCTGTCAATACAATGGCTTACTTTGGGTACTTTTAATCTTGTTTCTTGTAATACCTGGCTATTTAAACTAACTTGATTCAGACTAAACAAAGAATTACAAACACCCAAAGGAAATGGAGCATAGTTTCAGAAGTCTTACCATATTTAAAAAAAACAACAAAACTTGTTTTGCTTTCATAACCTGTTTTAATCAAATCATTTTGTGAAGTCTTTACCTTGGTGGCATTTCTAAAGATCAACAAAACCAGAAATAAACATGCTGTCAAAAGCAGTTTGTGCAAAATTTTAGAGAACTGTTTGAGAACAAGGCTAGTGGAAAATAAGTAGTATAAATTGCAGAAAACCACTACTTGCACAGCAGCATTTGTTAGTAGCTTGCACACTTCATTTATTGAACGCTCCAACTTCACTGTGAATCAGCCCTTGCTCTGCAGTGGCCACACAATGGTACACAAATGAAACTGATCCTCCTTCCCTGATCCTCAGTGAAAGGTGCACCATGAGTTGAATGTCTTCTCTTCTACCAACTGGTTATAATAATTCTGTACACTACACAAGACACGCTCCTTATTGAGCAAGTCCCCATATCACTGCCCTCTGAGGAAAGCAAGTATTAGGTCTCTCCCAACTCTACCCCATTTTACAGGCAAAATATAAGTTGCACAAGGTCACTTCTTGCAGAAGCTGTGAAGATAACCTGGTTCTCCAATGGGGAACTCAAGTCTCATTCACTTAGCCATACTAGACAGAATCTGTCACATTAATATGCTTGGTTATGCAGTCTGTAAAATGGGGCCACTTCCGCACAGTTAACCCACTGGTGAAGTTACATAACCCCTACTACTGCTGCCAAATAATGGAGTTAATGTTAATAACAGATATGTGAACAAGCTTAATTCTGTTACTAAGTTAGGCACTCAAAATTAGGAAGTAACTTTAACATTCTTTTAACAGATTTTTCTAGAGTTATGTTACAGTGGATTAAGAGGTTTCAGGAACAAGGGTTACTTTACTTGACTGGCTTTCAACTAATTTTAATCACATGTTTTAAGTTTAATTATTGGAACTATTATTCAAAGAGACTAAGGCAATATTATTCCCCTCCTTTGTTCCATTTCCATCCCTTTCTCTCTCATATGCCTACCTTTACCCTTGCAATCATTTTAAAGAGGATGATTTATTGAGATCCTACAAAAAAAAAAAAAAAAAAATACACAGGGATGACTTTGGCCCAACATATCTGCTTGGAAGAAAGGTCCATTTGTTAAGTTGTTCCAGAATTCTGAAATAAAGTATTTTAAGTTATAGAAAAATGAATGGGTAGGAGCTACTCTAGTTACCTAAGTAATGTGTTATGAAAATAAGTAAAGAAATACTCAGGCTGCAACAAAGTGCATAAACTAAAATTAATGGGAATATAGATCTGGGAAAGCATAAAATAATCCATCACAACAGCCCAGTCTGAAATTCAAGCTGTGCAGTTAGGTGTTTATAAATTACCCAAAGTATGAACCATAAATCACAATAGCATCATATCAAGTCAGAACAAGGTACAGTATCAGAATATTTCTCAGACAATGGAAAAATATCTCCTTCATTTGATACAATAGTTCAAAGGGGAAGAACCAAAACAACTTTGAAATTTTACAAGTTACAAACAGACTGTAATGCAGTTACTATTAGTTAGAAGGGCGTATTCCCTAGGTTCAGTCAGAAGTGGGCAGTAATGGCTTTCTTTGGTAAGGTTCATCTGTTCATGCACATCCAAAGGGAGGGCTTATAAACCCTTTCCTTATAAACCCCTGCCCAGAGTGTAATCCTGTGTCTGGCAGTAACAGCCTTCCCAGTCCTTCCTTTCTAATTAGAGTAGGAGCATGTTTCTGGACCCTGCTGGCCACATTTTTGGGGGCTGAGAAGAACTTTTTCTCCCAACTACCAGATTGGCCAGGGAGATGTGGATTTTTTTCACCTTCCTGTCAGCAGGCCAGAGACCCAGTGGGTAGCTTAGGTAGTAAGGTGGTCATGTTTTTGCAGCTCAACAGATGACCAGTGCATATGTGATTCACTTCACGGATGAACTGGAATTGAAATAAGGATTAGGGGAGGACATTTTCTAAAGATGGTGGTAGAAGAACAGATAGGGGCTCCTAATGGTTGGTACAGCAAGGAGCCAGCCATTCCCACCCACAGCATATCCTCAACCCTTGTCTGAGGGGGACGATGGTGGAATCACAACAGTGTTGCTGGAACTAGGTTAAAGGTCTAGAGACTGCAGGAATGGTAGTAGCCCTGACCAAGGGCTAGTCTACACTGGCAATGCTAAAGTGCAGCCGCGGCAGCGCTTTAACGTGGCTTACGTAGTCACAGCAGAGAGAGCTCTCCCAGCACTCTAAAAAAACCCACCTCCACGAGAGGCATGGCTCCCAATGCTGGTGCAGTTTACACTGGCGCTTTACAGCGCTGTAACTTGCTGCGCTCAGGGGTGTGTTTTTTCACACCCCTTAGCAAGAAAGTTGCAGCGCTGTAAATTGCGTAGACAAGCCCTCAGATGGTGCAGATTACAAGAGGAAGGTATGCACCAGAGTCATTGCTTGATAATTTCCCAGATATGTTAAATTAGTGAAGTTGCAGCCTAGTTAGGTCACATTCCTTGTATGTCTTGTCCTTTTTTCCCCTTCAGTGAATAAATACTACACTTCTAAATAAGTCTGGACACAATCTAGCAATGAGAACTGAGTTGCAAGAAGCAGTGTACACCTAACTCAGATAATGCAATGACCATATTTAAAGTGAATACTGAACACTGGCAGTTTTAGCTTTTAAAGTTCTTCCTCCAATGCTTTCTTTATTGCTACTTTCCACAGGCATGACTCATTTTTTGTTATCTAAGAGTCTATCTTTGAATGAGACACACAGAACCACTGTTGCACTCAAGTGAGTTTCCAAATCATTTCCCAGATCCACCTATCTTCTTCAATCTAGAAAGACTTCATATTTGTAAAGCTACTCTCATGGTAACAGTTACAATTCAGAGCAAAGTTAACCTGCTCTCCTTTGAGATCAGATTAGTGTAATAAAAAGGGAGAAAAACCAAGCCTTGTATACAGAAGTTTTTGATTAAAACATATTGTTCATGTCAATCTTCTGAAAACTAAACTTTTCTACCCATGGATCATACTTCTTTCAAGTGGAAACTACAAAGAAATAATTTAACAGAACTAGAAAAAAAACACGCCTGTGATTATATGAATTGTATTTAATATGGAAATGTCTGAAGATTGTACTGTAGGTGATCATAGAAAACAGCTGCCTTAATTCACTGTGAATAGCTGCTCTTCGCTAAATTTCTGTTCTTTCATGCTGCAATTTGTTTAATTAGGTGGACTTATTTCCGAGCACTTATTAAAATGTCCACATCACCATCCTGGTTCATGTTTTTCAATCAAACACATATCCGCAAATATTTCCAAGCTTTCGAGTTCCAGCATGGCAAGCCTTTCAAAGGCCGGTGTTTGAATAAGAAGTTATTTTTCATATACAGACGTCTTAACTATTACATTTGGTAAAAATCCAACTCAATGTTAATCAGACACTACATGATGGGTGTTAGTAGTGATTCAGTTATTTCAAACATAGCTCTAATTAGGTTTTCCCCAACACCCAATATACAGTAGTTCTCATTGTCTGTAATTGTAAGGATTAAGATCAGCAAATATCAGTATCCAAAGTGTATCTTCCACAGATTTAAGATTTAACTATGAAACTTTGAAACAAACAAAAAAAATCATCCTCTCCAATTAAAAACAGATCTATTTAAATTATATTCCAAAACATTTACTTCTAGAGAACTATAAAACAATTAAGAAATGGAAAACTGTTGACATCTCCATTACAAGCCCAAACATTTTCCATTAAAAACTAAACATTGGTTTTGTAAGGAAATAAAATAAAGCTACATTTTCCAAACATTATCAAACATAGATTATATTCTGACCTATAACATTCAACCTTCTTTTGAACTATTAATATATTTCTTTGTACCAATATTTCTTCACAGAATATTAACTGTGTTGTTCTCCTAGAAAGCTGATAAAATCTTCCAATATAATCAGTGCAAGGTTACACTTACTGTCATGAACATCCTTGGGGGGAATTTGCAGGCTTTGTTCCATAAATCAGATTTAAATAAAAGTCAACTTGATAAAATTCAAGCAGAGATTAATGGTCAAAAACATCTCTCTTAGAAGGGCATGAGAACTTCCAATTATACATGTGAAGGATTTAAAAATAATCAAAATATTGTTTCCAGTCCTATATTGTAATTCTTTGTTTATCGAAAAAGATCTATAAATCTTCAAATAACCTCTAGTAAAGGGAAATGCTCTTATTGAGAATGATATTAAAATGATGCTACTAGCAACGATTACATTTTAAGTAAATGGGTTACAGATTTGCTAAAACCTCTCACTGTCTATCTTTGATAACAACGTATTAGACTAATATCAAGAATAAAAAAATTATTTAATTATACACTGCTTAAGGTCCAGGAAGATGAAAGTTAGAAAAGCTGATGTACTGTTTCTATGGAAACAGGTATAATCTGATTGACTTTTCTAGTTCTAAAGGGCTTCTCTTGACACAACAGCTAAAAAATGCCCCAGGGAAATTCAAAACACTTCACAACAAACCATTTCTTTTAAAGTGATGAGCATCAGTGTTGATTATACACACAAACAAAAAACCCCAACAGCTGTCAGAGACTAACTACATCTGTATTTACTATGCAGCAAATGTCATTGTACATTTTCATATTAATACAAACTACTAAATAGATAATCAGATATTAACTGGAACTTTGTAGTAGTATCTAAAAGTTGCAAAAACAGCACGTTCTGAGACTCAAAACTGCTATTCATTACTTGCGATTTAATTTAAGCAGACATTACTAAAAAACAGAGGTGTGAACAGAAGAGGGGGGCTGTACCAGTGAAATGATGTAATAGTAATGTACAATTGATCTAAGAGCCTGTGTGTCCTAAACGCCTAATGAAATTGACAGGAATTGAAAGAACTCAGTACATCAGAGAATCAGACCTAAAGATGCACATATTAGTACATAGGTGCCTAAAGCTAAGTACTCCCATTACTATTAGTGGAGGCAACCAAGTTTGAATTTTTTTGCTTGGATGTGTCAGCCATTTTTCTTTTAAAAAAGTTTTTGAATTGTTTTCAGAGCTAATATAGCTGTGAAAGAGTGAGATGTGTTCATTTCTACTTTCACGAACCAAGTTGCTATCTATATTCTGATTCTAGACTCTTGTTTAGCAGTTATTTCTTTTCTTCCACTGGTAATGAGTTAGGTGATCTATGTTATCTGTACACGGTAGCAATACAATAGGCAGAGAATACAGCTTGACTTTCCAAATAGGTTAAGACTGGTTGTTCAACAGGTATTCCCCTCAACCTTTGTGCAGGCAATGTGTTAAATTTTCAGTTTTACTGAGTTAAAGTAAGTACACCCAAACTAAATAAACTTTATACATAATCAGGCAGTATCAACTGCACAGTCAGCCAAATTCTCCTTAGAAAATTAAAAGTTTAAATTAAATTGTTGGGTACAAATTAAATATTTCATATTTAAATGTACTAGAATGTTTATACAAATTACTTTCTATCTTCAATGAAGTTCCTCTATCTAGAAACCAGAACACTTTCCACATATAATTTGGTAAAGAATATGAAGTATAGGCCCTACATACCCTACTTAACAGTTGTTCATGGAAGGGTCATGCTAGTAACCCAGACTCCAATTTATGTGCCTGGTAAGTCCCAGTCACAGTAGGTATTACTAGCTGAAGTGATCCTTTTCTTCACCAGGCAGGATATAGAAATTAGCACTTTGGAAGGGTGAACAGTCTGTGAGCTGCTCCTTCAATTTGTGAAGCTCAGAACCAGGATCATGTTTTAAGTATCTGAGAGCATACTGTGCCAAATAGGTTTTTGATCTAAATTCCCAAAGAAAAAGAATACAGTTCTTCACTATTAGTTTTCTTAGCTAACCTCTCATTCTCATTTTCCCTATAGGCATTATATATTTTTTTAAAACTGTCTCTAATATTAGATGGGGATGCATGTTCTTTTACCCTGCTTTTACTGCATTAGCCATGTCTACAACATATTCTAATTACCAAAGAAAGTCCTTTGCTCAGGGTATAACCAGAAATCCCAGCTAAGTTAAAATTTTTATTCCAGTATTCACTAGCAAGTCTTTTACTGAAACCAGCTTTTTATTAAAGAGATTCATATTCTGTTCCACTGCTCTTGAAATTCTAAAATACGAGACACAGAACTATAAGTTTGCAGTTATACAGATATAGGAAAGGGCTTTTATTTTCTCACTGCTGCTCTAATCCTGAGGAAAAATGCATCTCTCTTTCTTGCTAGATCTCTGTTCTTTTAGGATAGGTCTGCACTTGAAGCTTGGGGTTTTTGGTCTAAATTCCCAAAGAAAAAGAATGCAGTTCTTTACTATTAGTTTTCTTGAAGCTTGAAGTATTTGGGGGTATGATTCCCAGCTTGAGATGACATAATTGCAATAGCTCTTATAGAACTAGCACACTAAATATAGAGTGTAGCCTGGGTAACATGGGGGGAGGGGAGGAGGAGAGAAGAGGCTAGTCACCCGGTATATCCCATTCAAGACCCTAGACATATACCCTCTTAGACATAATAGTTTCTCTATGCAGATATATTTTACTTGGTGAACATTAGATACTATAATGATAGGTGCTATAGAAAACCCTAAAAAAAAAATTAAAAGGTTAGAGAACAGTCTTGGGATAATTAAGTCAAGTTGTTGTCCCTGCAAATATATAAGTTTAGGAAAAGAAAGATATAAACCGTATCTGAATAAATATGGAACTGTTAATTCTGATGCATACGTTCTCCCTACATCAAAATACCCACATAACAGTATTTAAAAATGAGTCAAATAAAGCTTTTAAAACAAAAACAAACCCCCCACAAATTTGGAAGTAAATGTTCTCTTGTAAATTGCCTCTTGCTTAAATAAGGCAATTTCAAAAGCTAAAATTCTACAAGGTATTACTGCACGGGAATTAGTACTGCATATTTAAAAGCAAATAAAATAAATAAAAAAATGGAAGAACTTAATATTTTCATATCATGCATTTGATTTTTTTGCTGTAGTGTAGGCGGAAGGTGCAAAAGAGATCCCCAGCCTATTTTAATACACGAGACTGTTCCCACAAGGAACCAACAAGTAAGTGGAAGAGAGGAAATGAAAATAAGACAATTATAGACTTAGTCCAACAGTAATCGCTATAAACAAAAACCAACAGCATTCACTCAGTTAAAATTTGTTCCAAAGGTTTCAGGCAACACAGTATCAGGAACGAATTTCAACTTTAGGCAATATTTTACCATTAATCTCTGAACCAGCCAAGTGTACCTCTGTATATGTCAAAACTATACACACTTTATGCCTCAACCTGAGCACATGAAAAATATTGCACAAATTTTTCATGTCTATTCCCTAATCAATAGTGGACAGCCCACTGGTATCTGCTGACATACTTTTGTATTTACATGAATGGAATCTTGTGGTGTATTAGACCAAATATAAGTTATAGGCTTCAGTGTGTACACAGATGACAGTCTTTTTGTTACATATTTGTACAGCGCCAATTAAAAAGACACTGGCATCTATGTTCTACCATAATAAAAATAAATGCAATTGAATTCATTACCATTGTACACCATAATAGCTGCAAGAAACCACCATGTACTTTCTCATATCAGCCACCATTACCCAAGTTTTAGGTTCTTGAAACCGCCACAGAATTTCTAGTTTATTAAACAGAAGTGCACAGAAATTAGATCCTATGTGCCACAGAGTACACAGAACATTGCTCCTATGATATCAAGAGGAAGAGGGTCAAAACAAGAGCTCTATATCTGTACACCACCCACTCAACATGGAGATTTTATGCACTTACACTGACAGTAGAATTGGGTGTGCGAACAATTGATATAAAAATTCATGTTACATGCTAGTAAATAAGTAAACATTTTAGCTTACCTGCCTATCAGTATCTGAGGCCTATCTGATTCATTTGTGACACCAAAGACATCAGGAATTAAATCACCATTGAAGCTGAAAATGTAAAAACAAGCTGTGTCATCTTATCCTTTATTAACAATTTTCAGTCTGACTATTATAAATCATCCCTCTGTATTTGGGACTCTTAAGAATTGAAGAGCTTGATTCTGTGCATTCTTCTATGAAGATTCAGTTCTAATCTGCACTACAGTAGAACATCAGAGTTATGAACAGAGTTACAAACTGACCGGTCAACCAGACACCTCATTTGGAACCAGAAGTATGCAATCAGGCAGCAAAAGAGGTGGGGAGGAAGCAAATACAGTGCAATATTGTGTTAAACGTAAATTACTAAAAAATAAAGGGAACGTTTAAATCAATACACCTACAATCCCTACCCTAACCAGACTATTAGAATGATTTATTAACTATCTCCCAGCCACCATCCATCTAGCAGATCTCTCCACCTTTCTCCTCAACCCTCCTACCTTAATCTCCTCACAGGTCCTATCAGTTGTGGTAGCCACCCTACTTCTCCTAGGTCAATGCTGACTTCTAAGCTTGCCTACAACACACACGGAAGTAAACAGCCTCAGCAAACATGAAATTTGAGTTCACCGATCACAGAAGGGCTGCTTATTTGAGGTTGCAAATACATACATACTCGATCATAAGCCGGTTCATTTATAAGCTGACCCCCCCAAGATGGATAATAAAAATGGAAATTTTTTATGACCCATTCATAAGCCGACCCTATTTCAGGGGTCGACAAACTTTGGCTCCCAGGCCATCAGGATAAGCTGCTGGCAGGCCAAGACGGTTTGTTTACCTCAAGCATCTGCAGGCACGGAGGTAAACCTAAGTAAACAAAGTGTCCCGGCCTGCCAGCAGCTTACCCTGATGGGCCGGAACAGCAACTGGTGGGGACATTGGGGGGGGGGGGGGCGAACTGGGGTTCAGGGAAGTAACCCCTGTGACCACCTCCCACATGACCCCACCCCTAGCCTGGGGCCCCCACACTCTCCCCATCCCATTGCTTCCCACCTTAGCTGGGGCGGGCCAGGTGAGGATGTTCTGGCCTGGCTGGAGCTGCTCCAGCAGGCTGGGCTGCACGGCCGCAGCCTGCCAGCCCCGGAGCTGGAGCTGCTTTGGAGGTGGGGGGGAGGGGGGGGGAAAACAGCGTGGCCAGAAGCATAGACTCTGGCCCCGCCTCTTCCCTTTTGGTTCTGCTGGCTGTGCTGCCTCTCCTTGCCCCCTTTGTTGGGGGGGGAGGGGCTGTGTCTCACCTCTCCCTCTCTATACCCGTTCATAAGCCAACCCCCTTCTCTGATGCTTCCCTTCTTTACTAAAAAAATTCGGCTTATGAACGAGTATATAGGGTAAGTAGTATGACAGATGCATGGAATATTCAAAGACATTACTGTAGTATCTACTTTATAAATGTTATATGTTTCTGTTTGGTCTAGGGATTATATTCTAGCTCCACTGGGGGAGGTACAGGAGTTTCCTGCAGGAACTAAGATCACTTGGCAGGGACAGGGATAATTAATGTGAATCAGTAGGCCTGTAACAAGTCTAGAGAAATCTCCACCCTGGGGAAAACTGCATAAACTGATCTGATTGAAGACACCTGGGCAAACAGAGAACTGAGAACAGTATAAAGTGACTATCTGACTACATGAAGAGAGATCACTCTCACTGCATCCAAGAACTGACATGAGACTATGACAAGAGATACAGACCTTGTGAGAGAACCTGGAGTACTAAGAAACCTACTAGGGTCCTATGTAGCAGACAAGTATTATCTCGTAAGCATGCATGTAAGCTATTTATTGTTTTCTCTGTAATGCTTTTGTTCTGAATAAATACTTGGTTTTATGAACACTGGCTGGTCACTTGTTAACCCTGTCATTGTCCCTGAGAGACCAGGACTGCAGATACAGAATTAAAGACAGATCTATTGAGGTGATCACGGTAAATTGCAGCCTAAATGCCTGGTCTAGAGGCTGCGAGTCATGAGACTTCACCTTGAGGAAATGCAACAGCCTGCAGCCTGGATGATTTCATGTTGTGTTTTTAGTATTGGGCACATTTCAGACTTAAGATATTTGGTGTTTTAATTTGACATTGTTAAACAAACTAAACACTTAAACATTAAATATTTAACATTTATGTTCCAATTTATTTCTGCAAGTTTTGTTCAAGATAAGATGCCATACATACTTACTCCATAATTAGAGGCTCATCATGAAAAGTTTTATTTAACACAGTCTTACGATTAGAATCTGAAAACAGAAAAAGCATTCACTTGATTAAATTGCACACGTTTTATGACACCCAGCCATCTTTATTATAATATATTCTTTATTAACTTTAGGTCTTCCAAAGCTATTTAGTGATTTTGTTTGTTGGCCAGTGATTTTGTTTGTTGGCCACTGTCAAAAACACAGCCAGCCTTCAGCACAAACAATATAACTGACTGCTTTGAGCTCCATGTAAATTCTAACTGCCAGCACAAAGAAGAAAGGCAATTCAGAGAGAAAGGAAATTCCAACTCTGGAACTTACCCATCCTTAGCCACGTGGTGGCTCAACAAAATTACAAAAATAACCCTTACCACAAAAGTCAATTTCTACCCAGGTTAGTAATCTTATAAATTAATACTAAAATGTAGATTGAAGCATGTGAAAATGTGGTTAATAAGGATAATCTGAACCTGTTGGGACAAAAGCGTATCCAGATATAACATTTGCACAAAATGTACCTGAAAAGTATTCTTTATTCAGGGTGTTGTTTAAGACTGTAGCACAACGTAAATTGGAAGGAGTAATTATCAATGAGGAGACTATGTGGAAGTGTAAACTGGCTGGGTGTCCTGCACTGCTCCCCCCACAGACCCCTCAAACCCCACATCCAACTGTCCCTGGCATATCTCTGTCCATCCCTGCTCAGAGCGGTCAGTTATTGTTTCCTTTCACCCCACACTTCCATTTGCTCCCATCTTCTGTCCCCCACTTCCTGGGTGTGCACCAGTACCCCGCCCTTCCATCTTCCACACCTTCTATCTCGTGTAGGTATATAACGTTTCCACTAACACCATTCTATGCCTCTCATTCTCCAAGCTCTCAAGGTCCCCTGAATCCCCTAAGCCAACTGGCAAGAAGGCCTGCATCTTCCTGTTTGTGCCTCACTTCATGTCAACCCTTCATATTCCTCCCAAATCCTCTGATCATCTCATGTGCTCTCCTGGACATGCTCCAACCCATTCCCCCAGTCTGCTACTTCACAATCCATTCCCCCCACTTCTGACTCAGCCTGGCAGCAACAGTACCTGAAGTCAGAAGTAGCTTGATTTATACTTCACAAATATTTTAATATTGAGTGTTTAAATATTGCTTTTAAGACACTTAAAGACTCTTTAGCCTTCCCGTCCCTCCCCAAACCTTCCCCCTAAATGCTGCTTCTCAGCAAGGTCAACAAAAATCAAATAAACTTGGAATTTCTAAACCAAACCATTTTATTAAATGTCATGAGCCCATAAATGTTAGGATAATGTTGACAAATGAAGGAGAGGTAAATTTTCATAATACTGTATCCTATTTCTTACGCATCTTCCCCAGAGAAACTTTAGCCTAGGATAAAAATAATTATTGTTAAGGATGTGGGGAAGTTGGGAGAGGGTAGAGGCAGCGGGGAAGGGGGGGGAGAGGAGGAGGGGCGAATCTGGTTTATATTTAAAAAAAATAGCTCCAACTTGAACCGTGAATTGGCTATTGCTACTCCATTATAAAGGGACTGATTTTTTTTAATCCTCCTACCCACTGTAGTTCTAGTACAAAATTTTATGTAGATGTGAAACTGCAGATCTGCTATAGATGCTTGATCAGTATTTCTGTTATAAACACAAATAATAGTTATGTTGTCCAGTAAGTTATAACTTAAGTATTTTTTTGTTATTTAACAGCAACACCAACTTACCTAATGTTTGATTGCGTCCCCAGAAAATAATAACCGATAATTCATCAGTGGTGTGATTTTGTGGTTTTGTTGTCAGAAGGACGTCCATTTGTGAATCACCATCATAATCTCCAGGAACCACACTGGTTATGACACCCTGATTTCTACAATTATAAAATTAAACATTTAAATGTGCAAATGGATGTGTGATTAAAATCTGTGGGCCCCTAAAATATTGTACATTCATAGACTAATAATGTATTTTCTTTTTGAAATGGTTAATATTACATTAAATTTTGTAGGATGAAAGTTTTAGCCCTAAGTCTTGGCAGACATTCTCCAACCCTATCTTATACACTCTTCTCACACTCCCCAGTACTTGCAAAACCTTACTAGTTCCATACCATAGCAACTTATCACTGCAGGCCCTTAAAAGCTCTATTTTAGACACAAGGAAACCTTCTAGTTTGATCCCAGTAGCTAGATCATAAAACATGATGTCTAAGCAGTAGGGACCAGAGCTGTAGATTGGGGCTTCAGAAAGCCCTATCTTTTCTCCTTTGCTGTGTCTTATTCCTTCTCCCATATTATCTTTTGTTTTCTGCTGTCGTTCTTTTGGTCCACACACACATTGTTCATTGAGTATCTGGGCTTTGTTTCTAAATGAGAAGTTTGAATGT
The DNA here is from genome assembly GCF_028017835.1 of Emys orbicularis. Classification (NCBI taxonomy): domain Eukaryota; kingdom Metazoa; phylum Chordata; order Testudines; family Emydidae; genus Emys; species Emys orbicularis. The sequence continues at coordinate 25,507,118 of NC_088696.1, forward strand.
CAGTGCACCTGTACTCATGTGTTGGCATGTGCAAATGTGTGCCTATTCTGTGCATGAGTACTCAGTTTGTTCAAACTCATATACAGTTACACACACACATGCACATATGAAAGATGTAAATAAGGATATTCAGTTTTCTGTGCACACAGTAGGTGGGCATTTGTAAAGGAACTGGAAATCAGGCCCATATTCTGCATTAAATAAGTGAAGCTGAGATTGTTCCATCTGTTTTAGGAGGAAAAGCAAAAAAAAAAAAAAAAAGGGAAATGTATCTAACTAAACATAAACCCTATAGATTACAAAATTCTTATTTCCCCACCTTCTCTCAGAGGATGCATAACATCTAGGCAAGTACAAAAAATACCAAATGGCCTTTCATGACATGATTCAGCAAGCTCATCTTTCAAGTTTAAGCTTGAATTCTACGGAGAAACTGAATCATGTAATTAAACAGACAAAAAAACAACCCAGAAAGAATCCTAATCATGCTCCCACTGAATCTTGCTTCCAATTTAGTCAGTCTTAACCAAAATGAATGTTTCCATTATATCATCATTAAGATATTATGTATCAATACTTACATTGACAACTTGACTTTGGGTTTAAAATACGGCTCCTTTTGGTCTGCCAGAAAGATAAGTAATTCATTGCCTGAAAAGGAAGCATATAAATAGCATTAAACTAATGAATAAACCCTATTAGACATTGGTTTTATGAGAATGAACATAATATTTAACAAGGTATGGTTGAGACTGTTTGCACCTCCAAATATAATTGCTCCTCCCAGCTAACGAAAAAGAAATATTCAAAGGTGACTAATGAAGTCTCATTTCCTTCTGCTTCAAAAGAGGTAGAAGGGGAATATTTTTTTCACCAGGGCACTGTGAGCTGCATTTCAAATTGAAGTGAACTTAGCTCCAAAAACCCTGGAAGCAGCTAGATTTTTTCTCTATTTCTGCAGTAGAATTAGAGATGTTGGGTCTGAAAATTGGCTAGATAGAAGTGCTAATTTTGGGTTTTTGCAGTGCTGTTGCACCAGTATACTTTGGGATCTAGATATTCTTGATGCAGTAGGAGCAGCTAGACTTCTTCTCTATTCTGATGATAGAACTTGAAAGCTGGAGTTAAAAAAACAAACACAAAAAACCACCAGTAGGATACAGGTATCGCCAGCTTTTATGTTTAGCTCTGGTGTAAGAGAAAGTTCTTTCTCCTTTAGATATCTTGGGGAGTGGGAATCAAGGTATCACGCAGTCACTCTAGTCTAAAACTAATCTAGGAAATGGACACTCAATAGGGTCCAAAGACAGCATTCTAGAAGGAACACTTGGCTGCCAAAAGTACCCTGAGAATGATTAGAGCTGGCACTGCTTCTGGAGCTCTAATGTTACAGTACCTCCAATGTGTAGCAGCCTGCCCACCAACCCCCTCTTTGTACTGGTCTTCAGATAACTATTAGCAAAAAAAAGCTGTGTTATTTTAGTATTTTGCAAGCCTTGTGTCAATGAAATCTAAAGTTCAAATAATTCAAATAATCCAATTGGAAATAGCAATACTTATTTATTTTAGATGGACATTTTCATATAATGCCAAACCAGAAAAGAGGAACATGTATATGCAATTCTGCTGTGCAAAAGCAACCGTAAGTTAGTCATCCTATGTAAAACCTTAATGTTTACATACATATATCTGAAAAATAATGAGCCAAACATCAAATATCTTCTAATATAATCACACAATTATCAGTATTCCTTTTAACTCTAAAATAAAATTTGTTCACTGCATATTCCAGCTGAGTACTTCCATACAGCCATGTTTAGGACTGGTAACATTTAAACAATCCAACTAAACTTCAAAATTAATTCACACCTTTGCTGCTGCTATTGTATATTGGGGAACAATTTCCTGAAAAGTTGAATGAGCAGAACACAACTCCAGTCATTTTCAGTGTAAATATCTTATAGCTGTGAAGGACAAAAACTTCCATTTTTAACATGGCAGTTTGGCATCTGCAAAAAGCACTGAAAATTGATTAGAAAACTATGTATTTTGCCATTTCTATGTATCCATGATTTCCCAATTTACTTTTTTAGCACGAAAACAAGTCTTTCATCTCAACTTCAGTGGTTTGATTCTGATGTAAATATGCAGTAGTGATTGGATATTGTTACAATTTGGCAGCTGTTATGTGGCCTAAATGAGATTTAACCCCAGCAGGTGGACTTTCCTATCATAAGTTATTATACAATTTGACACCAAGAGTTTGCTTAGACTAGAATCCCAGGGTAGTCTGAAAAGGCTAAATCTGAATGGAAAGTGATTTACCCTACAATCCTCAGAGATGCTTCTTCCCACAATATAATGATATACACCTCTGCCTTGATATAACGCTGTCCTCGGGAGCCAAAAAGCTTACCGCATTATATCGAACTTGCTTTGATCCACCGGAGTGTGCAGCCCCGCTCCCCCCCCCGCCCACGGAGCATTGCTTTACCGTGTTATAGCCGAATTCGTGTTATATCAGGTCGCGTTATATCGGGGATAGAGGTGTATTAGCAAGACCAATAAGTAAGCTTGCACTGCCACAACCCATGTTGCATATTTTCTGTCTTCACAGTTAGATATTTAGTTCATTTCACAATCATTAAGTTTATTTAAAAATAAATTAAAATGATCTTACAGTATTTAATAATATTTTAAAATTCTTAAGCATGTGTGTTCTTTCAAGAAAGATGCTGTAAACGGTTTCAAGCCTCAGAGGAGCAAGACAAAAACGATCACCGCTTGAGATTTCTCCTACACCTTAGGAAAGTCACAGAATCGTAGGACTGAAACGGACCTTGAGAGGTCATCTAGTCCAGTGATATAGACCATCACTGACAGGTGTTTGTCTAACCTGCTTTTAAACAGGGCTTTGGAGCTGTGCTCCGGCTCCGCTCCAGCTCCAGGCAAAAACCTGCAGCTCCACTGCTCCGGAGCTGCTCCGTGCTCCAGCTCCGCTCCAAAGTTCCGCTTAAAAAATCTCCAATGATGGAGATTCCACAACCTCCCTAGGCAATTTATTCCAGTGCTTAACCTCCCTGACAGTTAGGAAGTTTTTCCTACTGTCCAACCTAAACCTCCCTTGCTGCAATTTAAGCCTATTGTTCTTGTCCTACCCTTAGAGGTTAAAGAGAACAATTTTTCTCCCTACTCCTTGTAACAACCTTTTATGTACTTGAAAAATGTTATGTCCCCCCTCAGCCTTCTCTTCTCCAGTCTAAACAAACACAATTTTTTTTCAATCTTCCCTCACAGGTCATGTTTTCTAGATCTTTCATCATTTTTGTTGCTCTTCTCTGGACTTTCTCCAATTTGTCCACATCTTTCCTGAAACGCGGCACCCAGAACTGGACACAATACTCCAGTTGAGGCCTAATCAGTGTGGAGTAGAATGGAAGAATTACTTTTTGTGTCTTGCTTACAACACTCCTGTTAATACATCCCAGAACGATATTTGCTTTTTTTGCAACAGCGTTACACTGTTGACTTATATTTAGCTTGAGATCCACTATGACCCCCCAGATCCCTTTCTGCAGTACTCCTTTTTAGGCAGTCATTTCCCATTTTGTATGTGTGCAACTGATTGTTCCATCCTAAGTGGAGAACTTTGCATTTGTCCTTATTGAATTTCATCCTAGTTACTTCAGACCATTTCTCCAGTTTGTCCAGATCATTTTGAATTTTAATCCTACCCTTCAAAGCACTTGAAACACCACACAGCATGGTATCAGCCACAAACTTTATAAGTATACTCTCTATACCATTATCTAAATCCTTGATGAAGATATTGAACAGAACCAGACTCAGAACTGATCCCTGCAGGACCCCCACTCAATATGCCCTTCAGGCATGACTGTGAACCACTGGTAACTACTCTCTGTGAACTGTTTTGCAACCAATTATGCACCCACTGTAGCTCTATCTAGATTGTATTACCCTAGTTTGTTTCTGAGAAGGTCATGTGAAACCGTATCAAAAGCCTTACTAAAGTCAAGATATACCACATCTACCGCTTCCCCCCTATCCACAAGGCTTGCTACCCTGTCAAAGAAAGCTATTAGATTGGCTTGACAGGATTTGTTCTTGACAAATCCATACGGACGGTTACTTAGCACCTTTCTATCTTCTAGATATTGGCAAATTGCTTAATTATTTGCCCCATTATCTTTCTGGGTACTGAAGTTAAACTGAGTGATCTGTAATTCCCTGTTTTGTCCTTATTGCCCTTTTTATAGATGGGCACTATATTTGCCCACAGAACATGGGCATTGATCCTGCTGCCTCTCGCATGCTAAACAAGCACTCTACCACTTGAGCTAATTCCCCTAGAAGACATAACATTACTTCAATTTTTGTTACAGGCATCTTCAGTACAATGCTGATTGAGGGGTAAGGCTACGACTATTAAAGGACATATTTTAGACTATAATCCACTGATAATACAATATTGTCCCAAAGTCTCCCTCTGACAAAAATGTCAATATTGTTTCACAGAGATGAGAAGCCCTTGGCCGAAGGACTTGTTAACACTCACACCTTATTTTGTGATCATAGATACAATTAGGAATTACTATCAAGACTATTAATATTTAAGAGTTACACCCACTACTTACTCCCTTGTTACGTTATATAAACATAATTGATGGGCCTGCCTATATGGGGTGCACCATTCCTCAGCTAAGGGGCTCGGAGACCACAGAGGTAGGTCCGGTATGAGAAGAGAAGAGACGATCCATGGCATTCAAGCCGTTTCAGTAACCAGTGGACTGCGCCCCATCTCCGCTGCTAAGGGGGCAGCCTCACCCCACCCTACCCCATTGCCCCTAGAGGCTGGGGGCGCTCCAGTCCCCCAGGGGCCCAGCCCCTCCCGCACTTACCGCCCCTCAGCACGAACAGGTCCGTCTGCTTATCCGAGTTAAAGTCCCCGAAGGCCGCCAGGGTCCCGAAGGCCTCGGCCCCGAAGAGCTGGGCGGTGACGTTCTGCAGCCCCCGGCCAGCCCTCAGCAGCCCGAGGAGCAAGCACAGACCAAACAGGTAGCAGCGCCCCATCCTCCAGCACCTCCAACCCACTCGCAGCCTGCCGCGGCCGCCGCCAGCATCACTTACGGCAGCGGGGGGGAGGGGCCGTCACAATCCCCCCTTCACTTCCGGACTGACTGAACGGACGCATTTGCGACAGTGTCGCGGGCGTGTTTACGGCCGGTCAGGGTAACAACAGCGGACGGAGCCGTGCTATCGCCTCGGCCTCTCCCCGGTGGAGCAGGCGCGCGGGGAGGGGAGTAGTAGTGGTGGTTTTTCCGCGCAATGGCGTCGCATCTGGCAGACGTGAGCTGGAGGATGTTGGAGCTGCGAGCCCGGTCTAAGCGCTCAGGTCTGACCCCTTTGCCTGGACGGGGAGGGGGCTGCGGGGATCTGTTTGCTTGCGCCCTCGCTGAGAGAATGGGGCTCGTCTTGTTCTTCTAACCTCTCTCAAACGAGCCCCGCTCTCCCCCCACTCCCCACCTCAGCTGTGGCTGTCACTATTTCTGGCTTGCTTGGCCCCCCGGCAGCTTCGCAGGTCACTCAAAGGGCAGCTGCCACGGTGGAGTTGAAGTCACAAGTGCTGCTGCTGCACGGTTTTCTTTTCATTTTCTTACCTAACGCTGATAAAGTCTGAGAGAAAATTTGAGGCTTGTTCAGGGCTATGGTAACGCGCATTCTCTAGCCCCGTGGTGCACTTCCCCATTAAACTACATCTGTCCTTGCTTTCACAATAACTGACAGAGATGTAGGACCCCCTACCTGTAGCGCAAATTTAGATCCCTTTCTAAAGCCTTAACCTTTTTGTTTCTTTTTTCATCCTCACACCTTGCACAGTAAAAAACAAAAACTGTAACCGATCTCATTCGTTTGGAAATAAATTATTTTGGATTAATTTTAAGGTCATTTAAAAAATCTGCTACTCTGTTGATGCATAACTTTGCTGAGACATTTTAAATTCATGAGTTTAATGAGACATTTAAATTTCAATAAAGTTCAGCTCAGCACATGTAAACGAAACTGGTTTGCTTCACACATCATTGTGTTTGACAAGCTGTTGAACAGTAATGTATTCTGAAACCACTAATATATTCTTGCATCAAAATCATGATCTTTTGTCTAATTTTGCTGAGAACCACAGATTAGACTTAAATTCCATTCCCCTGAGATGAAAATCCTTGGTTTACTTAACAATTTATTGCCATAAACCAGTGGTTCTCAACGTGTGGTCTGTGGGCCACTTGCAGCCCAGTCAGCACAGGGCTGCAGCCCATGTGACTTCCTCAGGGCCATACAGGTAGTATTGGATGCGGCCCACAATGGTACAAGAACCACTGCCATAAACACAAAATAGTTTGTAGTGACTTGTTACACTCTAAAAATTGCTTACCTTAAAGGGAAGCTGTCACTGCAATGTGACCCATAAAGTTAGGTTTTGTAAAAGCTTGTTTGTAGCTCTATATTTCTAGTATCATTCAGATAGTTATTAGAAGAATTCAACTTTTAATGCTGACCACACAGTACTACTTAATTAAACAAAATGTGCAAGACAGTTTTTAACCTAGCATAATTTTACAGTCAATGTTCCTATCTAAAAGGAAAATGCATATTTAACCATATACTTGACTATGAAATAAATGTAACTACTTTTGCTTATTTAAAAGGAAATTAAAAATTGTTTACACAAATTACGTTTTTAAATGGAATGTTCAGTGCAAAACTTAGTGTGACTCAAGTTTACAGTTGCAAGTATGAGACTCACATTTTATAGTATCCCCTAGAAAATAAAATATCATTTAGGCCCCAGTCCTGCAGACACCTACCTGTACATACTCCAATTACACGTTAAAAGTATCAAAGTGAATTTTTGCCAACAAAAACTTATAAGTACCAATGAATTAAATCAATCAATATGATTGATTACAACTGTATTAGTAGGAATGTACTGCAAATAATACAGTAATAGGCCAGTCCTGCAATCTGGCCTGTACAGAGCCTCAGTGACCCCAGCAGGATTTCATACATGTGTAAGAGGGTTGCCTGCACAGATTCGTCTGCAGGATCAGGGCATAGTTGTCAACATCAGTTATGAAAACTAGCTTGTTTTTGTGTGTTTACCCACCAAAATAAGAGACACCAATTCAAATAATTACTATTCTCCGCATTTTAATCATGGTATAGTACTGCAGAAGGAAACCAACCTGTAGTTTATTTATAGCCTAAAGATTACTGGGTTACAATAGCTGTTTAACTGAGTATCACTTGCTTTGTTTTAGCACAAATATTGCATCTTTACTATTAATGGAAGAAGAAATGCTTTTCTTTTGGATCAAGGCATGGGTGGCGGGTATCACAGGCCAGGGGAGGCTGAGCCTCCCCACGGTCAGCCCCCGGGTCCTCTCCTGTTTCCCGACGGTGCTCTCTGGCTCTTCCCCTGTGGCCGGGTCCCAAGTTGGGGCTGGGGCTGGGGCTGGGGCTAGGGCTAGAGGGGGCGGGGGGGGGACCGGCCAAGGCCCAGGGCTCCAGGCAACTGGAGCCGGTGCTCACGTCCCCCAGCGGTGAAGGACAGTGGGGGGGCTGGTGGCCGTGGGGGTGCTCTGGGCTTGGGCGACGGGCAGGTGGGGCCTTGGGCAGAAGGCGGGGGCGAGGGGCTAGCCTCTCCAAGCCGGTAGTTCAGTGCTGCCCATGGATCAAGGATTTATTTAATCCTGGAGAAGAATATGTATGGGCTTTATTCTGCACATATTGATATCAGTGGCAAAACTCCCATTGACTTCAGTGATGCAGGATCAGGTCATAGAAAGGGTAAATATTCAAAGCATTGTTATAAAGTAACCAGGAATTTTACTGCAAAATAAAGTAATATTACTTCTATATACTATTCAGTATGGGAAGATTATGTAAATCTAGGTCCTGTTACTTGGTTAGATATTGTTTATTAAAATTAAGGCACAAGAAAACCAATTTTTAGGGTATAAAAGGGAAAACATAAATAATAAATAACCTTAATTATCCCCTTGATTGTCTAGTGCATCATGTTAATAACTCTGCTAACACTGCTTTCACTAATTTAATGCTAATTGCTTCTAACCCTCACTGGACAGTTTTGAAAATTGCTGTAGTTTAGCCTGAGACGTTTGTGATTAGCTGCATCAGTTTGAAATGGCCAATTTGGACGATGACAGAGCCAGCTCTGCACATACTTTCTCAAGGTTTGGTAAGTGTGTGGTCTTTCCTTTTTTATATTTTTGTGTCTTCCGCTTTGAAAAGTGTGATTGCTTGTTGCTGCTTTCTTGCAATGTTAACATAAAAATGCCATATGTATTTAGTATTTAATTTGTACTTGCAGTTCTTTTATTTATAATTTTTTAAGCAAAATTTAGGCCCAAGGTTTGAGCTTCTTGTGGGGAAAGCCTTCCAAATTTGAAATCTCTTATTTTCAGAAGGAAAAAAAAATCCTTAATTGTGTTGGGGTTTTTGTGTGTGCTTTTGTTGTTTATTATTTATCAATTCTTTTACGGTGACAATCTTAGTTATGAACTTTCCTTTGTAATGACAGTTAAGTCAAAGGTTCTGTTAGAGCATTGTTTAGCTGCTGCTTCTTCTTCTTTTTTTTTTTTTTAGTGTTAAACCACAAATAGCTTTTTTTCCCCCCAAGCATGTCTCATGTAGCTGGTTACAGTCTTAAGGCTTGTCTACGCTTGAAAATAAATTTGGATTAAGGTACAGTGTGAATTTAAAGCACAGTATCTATTCATATGCAACTCCATGTGTGGATACTCTTATTCCAGAATAAGAGTGCCTTTTTCCAGTTTAGCTTAATCTACTAGATATTGTACTAGTAGCACTAATTTTCAGTGGTGACTCTCAGTCGGATTGCATCTGAAAGGCTTTCAGCTGTCCACTGCAAGGATCCCAACGGAAGAGCCACTTAAGCTTCTGTTGTACTTTTCTTTCTCACTCCCTTCTGTGTTAAAGGAGCTGCTTGAGTTCTTGCCTCTGCTGAGAATCTGGGCTTGTCTTCATTACCAGGGAGATCGATGTGGATGTCGATTTAGTGGGTCTAATGAAGACCCGCTAAATCGACAGCAGAGTGCTCTCCATTCGACTCCGGTACTCCAGCTCCCCGAGAAGAGTAAGGTAAGTCGAGCGGAGAGCGTCTCCCTTCGAAGAAACCAGGGTAAATCAACCTTAGCTACGTCAACTCCAGCTACGTTATTCACATAGCTGAAGTAGCATAACTTAGGTCGACTTACCCCGGTAGTGAAGACAAGCCCAGAGTCTTTCTACTTTCTTAATTTTTGTAGCTAGTCAACATTTCCTACTGGTAACTAAACAGATTTGTACTAGTTAAAAGCTGATGTTGTTCTGAAGTCTCAGGTTGAGCAATGGCAGCACAAAATACTGACATTTGAGTATCCAAGATAGTTTCCTGTTTGGTTTGTAGCAATTTCAAGATTTGTTTGGCAAATGCCTATGTTTATGTTAATGGGTTTTGAGAATAAACTCCTGAATTTATACTTTATTGTTCCGTGCTTCTACTGTGTTACATGTCATTAGTTACAACAAATTCTGAAATCCAATGATAAAGTCCAGGTACAGTGGATTACATAAACTGTTTCTTTTATTTCAGAAGATGAAGAAACTTAATAAGATGTATCAAAAGAAATATGTTTGGAGTTGGTTTCTCTGTCTTGTAAAGGGGAGTAATAAAGGTTCTAAAAGGCTTTACACCAGTGAAACAAGGGGTCATTGGCAGAAGTTAGCTTAATTTCTTGAAATAGTACAATGGACATTTATATTTGAACAATATTGTATATTGTAAGTCTTGCAAACTCCAAAAACCTTAATTGCTTCCAAGGGCACTTCTGTTTCTCGTATTTTTACTTGGATGATGCTTAGTTTTTAATGGCATACTTTAAGGAATAGACTGGTAAAATATATTGAATGTTTTCCTCCTTGCCATGGAATTACAAAGACATTATATGCATACACACATATAAAATTCTTTATTACAAAAGGCCATTTAAAAGTTTGGTCCCTTTAAAACAAAATTTGTAGATTTTTTTTTTTTAATTGGTTCCTCTAACTAAACTGTGAAAAGAATTTAAATAACTCAGTTTTTTTTCCTGGTAAAAGATAATTATGAGTTCTCCTGAGTCAGTAATTGCAGTTTATGTTCTCCCAGGTTAGCAGATGAAGTTTGTTTGCAGTTTTGCATGGTAATTTGCCGCTTCTCATTACTGAAATATTTATTTTGGAAATAGTGAAAAGCTAATTCAAATAGCTTTACAAACAAGAATTCTTTGTAGTACTATCTCAGTATTGCCTTTATTGACATATACACCTCTACCCCAATATAATGCTGTCCTCGGGAGCCAAATAATCTTACCGCGTTATAGGTGAAACCGCGTTATATCAAACTTGCTTTGATCCACCAGAGTGTGCAACCCCGCCCCCACGGAGCGCTGCTTTACCGTGTTATATCCGAATTCATGTTATATCGGGTCGCATTATATTGGGGTAGAGGTGTATTTAAAATTACTGCGAAAAGTGGGCTGCTTTTCCTAAAACTTAGCTGAAGCTTGAGAGCAATCAGGGCAAGTAAGGCATTCTAGGATGTTATATCTATCTATTTTAGGGCTTTATGCTGCCTCCCGTCATTGTAGTATCTGAGTGTCTTCCACCTAAACTCAATAGCAGTCCTGAAGTCTGTAGCAGACTTCGTGGGGTCTCTGGCTTTTTTCCCTTTTTGGGGACAAAATTCTGCTTAAGGTCAGCTTTTGATTTTTTGGGAGTAGGGACTTGATTGGGGTTTAGAAATAGAAGAGGGTATTTGTATTGTGTCACTTAATGTGGAAAGGTGTCACTTGACTGGGATGTGGGTGGTCGTGCCTAGTGGTTGATGGAGGAGTCAGGCAGCCAAGAATTGGAGCTGCTGGTCATAAGTGGTATCCTGGGTGAATTCTGTGCCACTGTGTATGCAGAATTCATGTCGGTTGCAGATTTCTTTGCTTCCCCGCAGAAAAATGTCTTTCTGACGGGGAAGCAAAGAGAAGCCACTAGAGGTCACATGTCCCTCCCTAGCAGACAGGCACTTTGTTTCGAGCGCCTGGAACAGCTAGAGGAGCAGTAAATCACTGTGGGGCTGCCGATGCCCTGGCCAGGTCAGATCGTACCAGACTCCCCCATACCCATATCCTGCTGCCAAGCCTCAACCACCCACACCCCTACCCCACTGAGCCTCACCCCTTGCATCCAGAGCAACCCTGCACCCAGACCTCCCCCACCAAGCCCTGCACCAAGACCCCCCCTGCATTCAAACTGCCTGCCCCCACCAATCTCCCCCCAACCCTCCCCACTGAGGGCCCCCCCCCGCATCTAGACCTCCCCTGACCCCCTGCACCCAGACCATCCCCCTCTGAGCCCTGCACCTGGACCTCCCCTGCCTAGCCCCATCCCCCTGCACTGAGACCACCCCCTGCCAAGCCACACACCCCTGTATCTGGATCCCCACCCTTGCACCTAGACCCCGCCAACTGAGCCTCCTGCACTTGAGCCCCCACCCAAATAAGCCCCACCCCTATGCACCTGGACCACCCTGATGAGCCCCACACCTGGACTCTCACTCCACAGAGCATCAACTAGCTGCACCCAGACCCCCACCCCACCAAGTCCCACTCCTCCAGCACTCAACTTCCTTGATGAGTCCCCCACACACAAACTCCCCCTGCTGAGTCCCATCCCCACCGCACCCAGACTTCTCTTACTGAGCCCTAACCACCTTCACCTGGACCCTCCTGCAGAGTCCCATTGCCCTTGCACTCGGATCCCACCCCCCAACAAGCCCCTGTGTATCCAGATCCTCACCACTGAGCCATCCACACCCAGATTGCTCCACATAGAACCCTGTCACCCCACCTCTGGATTTCCCCCCACACTAAGCCCCTCCACATTTGGATCCTGCTGGGCTGAGCCTGACTGCCCACACCTGGTGCGCTTGGTGCGGAGGTGCAGGGTTCTGGGGTGTTTCTGGGACATGCCTAGCCTTTGCACTGTGTCAGGATCGGGTGCAGCTTCACTGCCAAGTCCATACCCAGGGGGTTGCTGGGTACACATTGATCTCCCACCTCCATGCAGTCAGTGGCCTGTGCTCCCCACTGTTATGCTGGAGCCTCCACATTTATTTATTGACACATAAAATTTTGAGAATTTTAAAATATTGTGTGCAGAATTTTTAATTTTTTGGTGCAGTATTCCCTCAGGAGTAAACTGGAGTCAGAGGCCAGATGTGAGAGCTGAGGGTCAGTGCTGAAGTGAGGAGTTGGAGCTGAGAGTCAGAGCCAAAGTCGGAAGTCAGAGCCAAAGTCAAAAGACAGGAACTGGAGCTGTGGGTCAGGCCTGCATTATTTGGGCTGAGGAAAGGCTGGGAAAAAGCAGGCACGAGAGTTATTGCAGTCATGGGCAAATGCTTTGAGCAGCCATCGCCCTATTGCTAGTCTTAAGGGCGGGTCTGCTGATTCCCTCAGTCATTTGGACAATTTGGCATCTCAGTTGGGCCCAGCTGCGCTCATTAGACTGCCTGGGTTTTAAGCTAGCAGGTAAGCAGGCTAGCTGCAGGTCCTTACTCCTGACAAAAGGCTTTCTTGAAGAGGAAGATTTTCAACAGAGTAACTTTGGAAGAATTGCCGGATGGTTGGAAGCATTCTTGATGTACACTAACGCAGGAGCCAAGGTTACTGTTAAAAGCAATAATCCACCTAACCTTAAAGTGGAAAGAAAAGCTGATAGTGATATAACTGATTCCAACTGAAGTAGTTTGGTCCCTATATTAAATAATAGATGTAGTGAAACAACAAAAACAAGATTTAAAAGACTGATGAAAATGTCTTGCCTTAAGCCTTCTGTAAGAGGGTATGGTGAACAAGATAGCTGTTATTTTTTACAGGGTACAATGCTGGTCAACCAAGACTATTTTAGATTATTTGAAAGTGCATCTGGATCTTACCAGCAAAACATATCAAGGAGCTGCCAATGCCTCTACTATTCAAAGAATATGAATAATTGCAGTGTTTGGAGTTCAGTAAAGTTCACAGCGTTTAGCCAGTAACCTAAATCCAGAGTGATTATCTTTGATCAGTTAGGTGCTTCATACTAAAACAGAGGGTGCTTAAATTAGTAAACCTCTCATGTACTTTCATATAGAATGTTTCATTTGAATGATTGGTTTGAATTATGTATCTGAGTTGAAAGGGTTATAATTTTTATCTTCCCAGTCCTAATTATTGCAATATGCTTTTGTTCTTTTCATTTATTAATAATGCCTATATAGCATGTATAATACAGATACATATGCTCATTGAATTTTTGGGGGGATGAGTATGGAGCTAACATAAGAAGTACTCATTCATCACTTAAAATGGATTAAAGCCCTCTTTAATCTCATAGTTTTTGGTTCAATGAACATTTATTGAGAATAAGAGTTTGACTTTTGGATGGAGGTGTGGGGATAGAAGGTTACACTGTGGTGGGACAAATTAGAAAAGGGGTGGCACAGCTAATGGCAGATTAAATTAGGAAAACATGAGAGAGGGCTAGTTAATGGGTAGGAATTATCTATAGCAGTGTTTCCCAAACTTGGACGCTGCTTGTGTAGGGAAAGCTCCTGGCGGGCCATGCCAGTTTGTTTACCTGCCCCATCCGCAGGTCCGGCCGATCGCGGCTCCCACTAGCTGCGGTTCGATGCTCCAGGCTAATGGGAGCCGCTGGAAGTGACGCAGGCCGAGGGACTTACTGGCCGCCGCTTCCCGCAGCTCCTATTGGCTTGGAGCATCGAACCACGGCCAGTGGGAGCTGTGATCGGCCGGACCTGTGGATGCGGCAGGTAAACAAACCGGCCCGGCCGCCAGGGGCTTCCCCTACACAAGGGGCGTCCCAAGTTTGGGAAACACTGATCTATAGTACAGAACTAAATCGTACGAATGGGGGTAGAGAATGAGGGTTGGAATGGAGCTGTGACTAAATGAGTGAAGGTTGTAGAGAAAGTATTGGAAGGAATCAGATTTTTTAAAATCAACAACAAAAACACTTGGAGCCGAAAACAGATGAGGCCTTACCGGGTGCCCCCTATTTCAACACCAAGTTGAATCCATCAGACTGCTATTGACATTATAAAGTCAGGGCAGGTGGATATAGGATGTGTGCAGGTCTAGGAGAGGCTGGAAGAGGAGGGAAAAGTAAAAATGAGAGAACCTACAAAAATAATGGACTCAACAAAACATATGAAAACATTGCCTCAGTCGATTTGTTTGTACGTTTGCATCCTTTCTCCTATGCCCCATCTGGTTTTGTCTACTGAGGTTATTATTTTTACACATTGTTACATGTACATAGTCCCTAACAAGTATATGGGTAATGGATACTGATAAAAAGGTTTATAAAGTGCTTTGAACATAAAAAGGCCTATATATGTGCTAAATAGTATTAATTGCGATTATAAATTACAATACATGTTTGGTCTCAAATTATTACATTTTTCTTGCACTCCTACAACTATTTTTGACATGATATTGTCTTATTTCTCAGTGGCAGCTTTATTCCAGAGCTTAATTTGGCTTTGCCTTTCTGATCTCCTTGTAATGCAGGTTCCATTTCTACCAACTCACCCATGTGGACAAACTCTTGCATCCACATGGATCTAGTTGCAGGAACAGGGCCATGAGATTAAAGAAGGAATCTAATAAACGGAAGGTTTGAAATTAGTATTCTCTGAAATTTTATTTTTTCCCTGAATATTTTAATTTAAATCTATAAAAAGAAGCTTTTTTTTTTCCATTCAGTCTAAAGCCTTGATCTCTCGCCTCTTAGATTATTAAATTAGTAAAGAAAAATTGTAGTTAAATAAAATGAAGAAAATAATCTGTCACAGATAAGAACCATACTTATGAATTAGTATAATTCATTAATTGAATTCTGGACTTGCAGTCTTACAGGGCATGTCACAAATCTACATAATGTGCATGAGTGCTAGATTTTACATTTGAAAATTTGGTTTGCTAAAGTAAGCATAAAACATTTGTAACCAGATTAGGTATGCATCTGAGAAGTGTAATTTTTTCCTGCCAATTGACCTTGTAATGTTCACTCAGTCAATTGCCTGTTTCAGATGCTGGTAATGAAATACTGTAAGTGTTTTAATAAAAAAAACCTGCTGTTGTCAAACCTTACTTTCCCTTGGGAAAAACAGAAGCTGCAAACATTTAACTTTACTTTTGAGAAATTTGAAGTTGAAATTTGGCCCTCTGTATAAGAACATAGTTTATGTATTAACCACTGAGTGGCATGTTAGTAAATGCTTTGATCTAAGTACTTGTATATCTCCCATCACCATAGTGGCTGAATGTCCCACGATCATTAATGGCTTTTTATCATCACAGCATAAGTTTGATGTAACTAGGTATTCTCCATTTTATGTACAGAGAACTGAGGCACAGTGTAGATTAAGTGATTTGCCCAAGATCACACACGAAATCTGTGGCTGAACCAGGAGTTGAAGTCCCAGTCCCATTCCCCAGCCACTACTCCATCCTTCCTACAATATAAGAAGTAAATTAGAACACAGAACTTCTTAATTTTTATTATTTATTATGAATCTTAAAGCATTGCCAGACATTCTCATAATGGAAAAGCTCAGGGTTGAGGTTAGACAGTGACAATAACTTGTTAGAGATGTGGTTACCATTTCTAAAATATAAAAAAAGATAATAAAAAAAAGTGACCTAGGAAATACAGACATTGTTACCGTAAAACATGAACAGTTATTAGTCTTTGTTCTAGTAACATACAGAATTAACAGAATTGTTGAATGCTTAAATTTTTCTTGTATCACAGTGGCTCTCAAACTTTTTTACTGGTGACCCCTTTCACATAGCAAGCCTCTGAGTGCGACCTCCCTTAGAAATGAAAAACACGTTTTTATATATTTAAAAACATTATAAATGCTGGAGGCAAAGCGGGGTGTGGGGTGGAGGTTGACAGCTCGCGACCCCCCCATGTAATCACCGCACGACCCCCAGAAGGGTCCCAACCCCCAGTTTAAGAACCCCTGTTGTATCAGCCCTTGCTCATAAAATTGTCATAGTTCTTGCCATTGTTTTTCCTTTTATCTGCAGAGTTTTATAAATAAAGTGTATTGTGTTGTTTTTAAATCTTCTTCAACAATATATTTCCTAAACTTATTGGTTGAGTTCCTAAGAAGTGTCCTCCTGTTCTAGATTTCAAAAATCTTTTTGGGGTATAATACTAAGAAGAAAGAAATGAAGGCGATGTAATAATAATACTAAGCACCTACATAGCACTCAACATTTATTTCTCACAGTAGCTCAGTAAGGAAAATAAATATCAACATTTTACAGTTAAGGAAAGTGTGGTTGAGATGCTAAAGGACTTGTCAGAGGCCATGGACAAAGCCTCTATCAGAGATGTGACTAGAGCTCAGTCCTCTGTTCAAACAATAACCCATACCAATCATGCCTCAGTATTTTCTCAATTTGTTTATATTATTTTTTATAACTTCGACTGTCTGAAGCAATTCTTACTATAAATATAAATGTCTATATTTTAATTGTTTTAACAAAAAATGTTTTTATACAAAAACTAATTTAAAAAATCAAGTGTAAAGCCTTACTTTAAGTTTCACTTCATGTAGAAAGATCTTTGAGGAGGACAGATGCAAAATGAGGGTATGTAGGTGGTTGCAGACCAGCAAAGCTGATCGGGGCAGACTGTGTGAGCTAAAGAAAAAGTTGTCACAGGGAAAGGATCTTTTTGGACCAAGGACATGACTTCCATTTGAGAGCGGGAACTTCAGTGTATAAAGTAACCAAGAAACAGGCAAAAAGAAACCTGTGCTAGTCACACCCATGGGAAGAGACGACCCGTACCTGCTGATAGTGGGGGGACAGAGTGAGGGCAGCGGCTTCAGCAGATGTTACTGAGCATGCTCAGTACAAGCCAAGCAGCAACTCTGGGGAGGCACGTGACTCTGTGTGCCCCCTCCCACCGCGCCGGCTCTGCCCATTTGTGACTAACGGGAGTTATTTGTTCAGAACGTGTATTCTCAGTACATTTTATGAATTGTTCATCACCCCGGCCGTAAGGAGTGTCCTTGTAAACCAAGACCATCAGCCCATCAGAGGCACAGCTGGTGAGTTTATAATGACTGTGTTCCTGTCTAGTTTGGGGAATGACTGTCTAGTTTGGGGAAGGGGGGAAGACATTTGCTAGAAATACTGCCAGGGACATAAATTATGATCTTAGACAAGTTGTCAGCGCCTCTTCAAATGTGCCTGTTAATTAGTTTACAAGGAGCTGATATTCTCAGAGGAGAAACATGAGGGAAGGAAGGGAGTGGGTCTCTAAAAGTAATTGGCATTTACACAATGCTTTTTATTTATAGATCTTAGAACTATATTGGAAAAAAGTGAAGCACAGACAAGTTAAGGATCTTGTCCAAGGATTTGTAGCAAGTCAGTAGCAAAGCCAGAACTAGAATCCAAATTTCTAATTGTTCCCTCCAGTGTTCCTGTCCAGTGGATCACAACTTCTACTACATTTTTAGAGAAAAACTACATGAACGGTGAACATATAAAAGTCAAACGTTAGCTACCAAATATATTATATTTTGCTCCATAACATTGTGTTGAAAGCCCACTGAGTTTTTAATTGGACAGGTGTTTCATCAAATAGGCTGTTTGGCTTGAAACTGAGCCTTTTATTTTCACACTACTTTGTTTCCAGTCTGGCGGGAGACATCTGTTCAAATGTCGTTTGGGTGGATAATCTGAGAGCAAAAAGTGGGTGATTTTTCTAACTCAAATAGTACAGTGACATATTTTGCAGACCTCTCAAACATCACTACAACTTGGTCAATGAATTAAACATAGATTTCAAAGGAATAGTTAACCATAGTTTCCATAGTACTAAAGAGTGTTATGGATTCATTCTGGTTTCATACACTCCATTCATTTTGCCTTGAATGATCTGCTCTTGTGTGGTAATGTTCTTTGAAATACAGGCAGCAATGCATTTCCTTGTGTCTGGGAATAGTTTATTCTTAAAATAATACAATTTGTTTTTAAAAAAAATCTTGCTTACCCCTCCAAAGGCTTTGGGCAACTAGTGATGATAGTTCTTGAAAAAATATTAAAAATACCCTGCTCATAGCTTTTAAATATTTGAAATACAGACTATACAAAATATAAATGTTGTGAATTGAACATAGGGAGAAAGGTGTCTTATTGTTCCCTGCTTTAATCTTACTTCTTTTAAAGTATGTTATCTCTAAAACGTAATGCATGTATAATAGTACAAAGTTGCTTTACAGATCATAACTCTGGTCCTATTGCAGAGCCAAGTAATTCTCATGTACTGTCAAAAATTGATGCCTTTTGCAGCTGAATTCATGAGGATAGGTTGTCTGATTGTAAAAACAGGCTTTTTCATAGTTTTCCTCCTATATACTGTATCACGATTAAAAATGACAAGTAGCACAAGGAGTTAATGTTTCACTTGTATAGACCCAAGTTCATGGAATCATAGAAGTTAGACATGTAAATGACCTATTAGATCGTCAACTCTAATTCTGTACAAGATCTAATAGTTTTCTACTTTTTCATCAACAGTAGGTTCAAATGGGCCTTGGTCACAGTTGAAAGCACTTCATTTGTTTCATCCTAATCTCTACTAGTGCTAGCATGTATGAATCCAACATATGACTTTACACAGTTGGTATTCTTTATTCAGGAGTGATTTAAGATTGAAATGGTTTGTCAGTTGTATGGCAGGATTGAGTTGCATTGATAATATTTAGTGGAGTAGTTTGCAAAACATCTGTCTGTATCAAGCACTCTCTACTCTTTTCAGATTATCACTTATTTTACTTTCCTGCTTGCCCACTATAGTTTTGGGAAATGAAAATTATACTGGTCTGAGGTCCAGGGCTTTCTGTATTAAATCTTGTATTAGTTCTAGAAAGCAGTGCTAGACTTAAGGAACTGTGACAGATTTAAGATCTGCTATCCTATGAATCATTAAGTTGTTAGTCTATAAGGTGCCATAGGACTCTTTGTTGCTTTTTACAAGTCGAGAAAGTAATGTAGTTCTCAGTTTTTCAGTTGTATACAGCATTTGTTTTTATAAGTTTTTGTGAGATATTGAACTTAAAATCACATCATTCTGATTATCATCTTGTTTCCCTTTATTTCCAATGCCTCTCTGATATGATTTTAACCACTTTGATTTAATCACAGCTAGAATGAGAGATTAATGATTTTTGCCAACATTTTCAAATATGGATCCATAGAGTTAGGCTCCAAAATTCATAGTGTTTTTTTTTGTTTGTTTGTTTTTTTAAATACCTGCAACTGCCATTAACTTCAGGGGGGATTTGTGGATGATCATTGCTTCTGAAAATATGGATTCAGGAGCTAGCTTTGAAAATTTTGGCCTTAGACTGTCAAAAAGCTGGTAGCCTAGGTATTCAAATGTCTTGTAGCTCTGATTGCTCTGAAGAGAATGTCTGCTATAATGTTAGAATTGAAATGAGTTGGGGGGAAAGCAATGTGGTATCAGAATGACATGAATTTTCTCAATCTGCAATGGCTAGAAACACAGAAATTTATATTTCTCTAACTTCCCTTTAGAAGGGCTTTAATACTCATTTTGTGGTTTCTCTCAGTATCAGAAATGGTTTAAGGCGCAATGAACATGTTGGCATTCTCTGTCGTTGCTGCATGTATGGATTTCACCTGCATGTTAATCTTATTTTTGAAAATGTTTGTACATTATCAAAGTATCATAGCTGGCAGCCATAATTTCTTATCTCTGAATGCTACTGTATTTCCATATTAATAAATGACCATTATTAGGGAAATCCATTTCATCAGTACAGTGCTGCTTTATACCGCTTGCCAATTTCTGTGGGAAACTGTCACTATTTTTAGTGATCTTTGGACTTCAGAAATAATGCATTTCAGATGCTGCAACTTTTAAGTATAGATGAGCCATTATCTGAAAGGGCAGGGGGTCAATTTCTTAACATTTTACTCAAAATATGGTTGTATTTAATCTATGTACAGTATATATTGTAATATCCAAAATAACTGAGGATTTCATGGAAGTTGGGATAAAGATCTTGAGAATGTCTTCTCATGAGAGATTTCCAAAATCAAAATGACAACATGCTATGTTTTTATGCCCTGTTTTAAGCCATTTGAAATCCTGCTAGTTACATCAGAAATGGACTTCTGCAAGTCAGTAAGTTAATAATTTAGTTCTATAGATATTACTTCACAGCTTTTTGGAGGAAAACTTAGATTAATGCATCAATGTACTAGATTGAAATTTTGTGTTGGATCCTAATGTACATTGTTGTTCAGTATCGTTTTACGTTAAAGTTCAGTCTTCAAGGGGTAGTGAACATAACATAAGAAAATAGGTATCGAATGTGTATACAATTACAAAGGGTGAACTACAAAACATGCAAACCAAATGTTTGCACTTTTTGATATACAAAGAGAGCTTGCAAGTCTTCTCACACGTGTTCATTTGGTTTTACTTTGTTTTTTTTAAATGTCTTCACTCTCTTTGTTGTGAAACCTTGGTGAAATCTTCAGAGGACTTGTTGATGATGCAAAGCTGTAGTTTGGTAGATGTCTCTTCCCCGTAAATCAGTTTGGAGGGGACCATTAGATTGTCTAATAGTAAACATTCCCTCCCTTCCCTACATTCCCTCTCCTCCCCAGTTTTAGGAGATGGAGAGATGTGAGATCCCTCCTTTAGTCTTCTAGTAAAGAAGGAAGTGAGTGAGTTCCTGATGTTTGATATTTCAAACATAAAATACATGCAGGAATAAGGGCGATATTTGAGGCTATGTTTTACATTAAAAAGGAGCAAAACACAAAAGGCAAAAACAATTTTTGATCTTGTTTCACAGTACGCTTTGAATTTTAAAACTCCGCTGGCACACTAGAGAGCCCTACAGTCACCACAGCCTGTGACTTGCCCCATGAGCAGAGGAACCAAGCTCAGGAATAAGAGCAAGCTTCAGTAATTGGGTCCTCCAGAGACTTTCCATCTGTAGTGCTGCAGGCAGGCTCGCTGAGAAAAGTTGTGGGAAATCACTGAACAACAACACAGACCAAATGGGGGCTTTACTCTCCTGCAACATCCAGTAGGCTCCCCACTTTTTGCTGCTGCAGCTGCCACTTCTAGTATTATCTCAGCTGCTATACCAGTCTGAGACAGAGAGTGAGACCCTGTTACATTCCAAATAGGTAAATAATGCATAAGTGCCTGATTGCAAATGCCAAATTTGTATACACGTGAGGTTTTTCCTGCTATGCTGCACCTGCCCCAAAGTTCACTAGCCATCCACCGCTGGTTATTGTCAACCCTAAGTGTTCGTAAACCATGAGTCAGGGGCCCCACAAATCATGTGATTGGCTTAAAAAAATCATAGAATCATAGAATATCAGGGTTGGAAGGGACCTCAGGAGGTCATCTAGTCCAACCCCCTGCTCAAAGCAGGACCAATTCCCAACTAAATCATCCCAGCCAGGGCTTTGCCAAGCCGGGCCTTAAAAACCTCCAAGGAAGGAGACTCCACCGCCTCCCTAGGTAACGCATTCCAGTGCTTCACCACCCTCCTAGTGAAATAGTGTTTCCTAATATCCAACCTAGACCTCCCCCACTGCAACTTGAGACCATTGCTCCTTGTTCTGTCATCTGCCACCATTGAGAACAGCCGAGTTCCATCCTCTTTGGAACCCCCCTTCAGGTAGTTGAAGGCTGCTATCAAATCCCCCCTCATTCTTCTCTTCTGGAGACTAAACAATCCCAGTTCCCTCAGCCTCTCCTCATAAGTCATGGGCTCCAGACCCCTAATCATTTTTGTTGCCCTCCGCTGGACTCTTTCCAATTTTTCCACGTCCTTCTTGTAGTGTGGGGCCCAAAACTGGACACAGTACTCCAGATGAGGCCTCACCAATGTCGAATAAAGGGGAACGATCACGTCCCTCGATCTGCTGGCAATGCCCCTACTTATACAGCCCAAAATGCCGTTAGCCTTCTTGGCAACAAGAGCACACTGTTGACTCATATCCAGCTTCTCGTCCACTGTGACCCCTAGGTTCTTTTCTGCAGAACTGCTACCTAGCCATTCGGTCCCTAGTCTGTAGCTGTGCACGGGATTCTTCCGTCCTAAGTGCAGGACTCTGCACTTGTCCTTGTTGAACCTCATCAGGTTTCTTTTG
Source organism: Emys orbicularis (assembly GCF_028017835.1). Classification (NCBI taxonomy): domain Eukaryota; kingdom Metazoa; phylum Chordata; order Testudines; family Emydidae; genus Emys; species Emys orbicularis. The sequence continues at coordinate 25,529,491 of NC_088696.1, forward strand.
GCCCAATCCTCTAATTTGTCTAGGTCCCTCTGTATCCGATCCCTACCCTCTAGTGTATCTACCACGCCTCCTAGTTTAGTGTCGTCGGCAAACTTGCTGAGAGTGCAGTCCACACCATCCTCCAGATCATTAATAAAGATATTAAACAAAACCGGCCCCAGGACCAACCCTTGGGGCACTCCGCTTGAAACCGGCTGCCAACTAGACATGGAGCCATTGATCACTACCCGTTGAGCCCGACGATCTAGCCAGCTTTCTATCCACCTTACAGTCCATTCATCCAGCCCATACTTCTTTAACTTGGCAGCAAGAATACTGTGGGAGACCGTATCAAAAGCTTTGCTAAAGTCAAGGAATAACACATCCACTGCTTTCCCCTCATCCAGAGAGCCAGTTATCTCATCATAGAAGGCAATTAGGTTAGTCAGGCACGACTTCCCCTTGGTGAATCCATGCTGACTGTTCCTGATCACTTTCCTCTCCTCTAAGTGTTTCATAATTGATTCCTTGAGGACCTGCTCCATGATTTTTCCAGGGACTGAGGTGAGGCTGACTGGCCTGTAGTTCCCCGGAGCCACCTCCTTCCCTTTTTTAAAGATGGGCACTACATTAGCCTTTTTCCAGTCATCCGGGACCTCCCCCGATCACCATGAGTTTTCAAAAATAATGGCTAATGGCTCTGCAATCTCATCTGCCAACTCCTTTAGCACCCTCGGATGCAGCGCATCCGGCCTCATGGACTTGTGCACGTCCAGTTTTTCTAAATAGTCCCGAACCACTTCTTTCTCCACAGAGGGCTGGTCACCTTCTCTCCAAATTGTGCTGCCCAGTGCAGCAGTCTGGGAGCTGACCTTGTTTGTGAAGACAGAGGCAAAAAAATCATTGAGTACATTAGCTCTTTCCACATCCTCGGTCACTAGGTTGCCTCCCTCATTCAGTAAGGGGCCCACACTTTCCTTGACTTTCTTCTTGTTGCTAACATACCTGAAGAAACCCTTCTTGTTACTCTTAACATGTCTTGCTAGCTGCAACTCCAAGTGTGATTTGGCCTTCCTGATTTCACTCCTGCATGCCTGAGCAATATTTTTATACTCCTCCCTGGTCATTTGTCCAATCTTCCACTTCTTGTAAGCTTCTTTTTTGCGTTTAAGATCAGCAAGGATTTCACTGTTTAGCCAAGCTGGTCGCCTGCCATATTTACTATTCTTTCTACACATCGGGATGGTTTGTTCCTGCAACCGCAATAAGGATTCTTTAAAATACTGCCAGCTCTCTTGGACCCCTTTGCCCTTCATGTTATTCTCCCAGGGGATCCTGCCCATCTGTTCCCTGAGGGAGTCAAAGTCTGCTTTTCTGAAGTCCAGGGTCCGTATTCTGCTGCTCTCCTTTCTTCCTTGTGTCAGGATCCTGAACTCGACCATCTCATGGTCACTGCCTCCCAGGTTCCCATCCACTTTTGCTTCCCCTACTAATTCTTCCCTGTTTGTGAGCAGCAGGTCAAGAAAAGCTCTGCCCCTAGTTGGTTCCTCCAGCACTTGCACCAGGAAATTGTCCCCTACACTTTCCAAAAACTTCCTGGATTGTCTGTGCACCGCTGTATTGCTCTCCCAGCAGATATCAGGGTGATTAAAGTCTCCCATGAGAACCAGGGCCTGCGATCTAGCAACTTCTGCTAGTTGCCAGAAGAAAGCCTCGTCCACCTCATCCCCCTGGTCTTGTGGTCTATAGCAGACTCCGACCACGACATCACCCTTGTTGCTCACACTTCTCAACTTTATCCAGAGACACTCAGGTTTTTCTGCAGTTTCATACCGGAGCTCTGAGCAGTCATACTCCTCTCTTACATACAATGCAACTCCCCCACCTTTTCTGCCCTGCCTGTCCTTCCTGAACAGTTTATATCCATCCATGATAGTACTCCAGTCGTGTGAGTTATCCCACCAAGTCTCTGTTATTCCAATCGCATCATAGTTCCCTGACTGTGCCAGGACTTCCAGTTCTCCCTGCTTGTTTCCCAGGCTTCTTGCATTTGTGTATAGGCACTTAAGATAACTCACTGATCGTCCCTCTTTCTCAGTATGAGACAGGAGTCCTCCCCTCTTGCGCTCTCCTGCTTGTGCTTCGTCCCAGGATCCCATTTCCCCACTTACCTCAGGGCTTTGGTCTCTTTCCCCCCGTGAACCTAGTTTAAAGCCCTCCTCACTAGGTTAGCCAGCCTGCTGGCGAAGATGCTCTTCCCTCTCTTCGTTAGGTGGAGCCCGTCCCTGCCCAGCACTCCTCCTTCTTGGAACACCATCCCATGGTCGAAGAATCCAAAGCCTTCTCTCCGACACCACCTGCGTAGCCATTCGTTGACTTCCACGATTCGACGGTCTCTACCCAGGCCTTTTCCTTGCACAGGGAGGATGGACGAGAACACCACTTGCGTCTCAAACTCCTTTATCCTTCTTCCCAGAGCCACGTAGTCTGCAGTGATCCGCTCAAGGTCATTCTCGGCAGTATCATTGGTGCCCACGTGGAGAAGCAGGAAGGGGTAGCGATCCGAGGGCTTGATGAGTCTCGGCAGTCTCTCCGTCACATCGTGTATTCTAGCTCCTGGCAAGCAGCAGACCTCTCGGTTTTCCCGGTCGGGGCGGCAGATAGATGACTCAGTCCCCCTGAGGAGGGAGTCCCCGACCACCACCACCCTCCTCCTCCTCTTGGGAGTGGTGGTCGTGGAACCCCCATCCCTAGGATAGTGCATCTTTTGCCTTCCAATCGGTGGAGTCTTCTTCTGCTCCCTTCCCTCAGATGGGTCATCTACTCCACTCTCCGCATTAGTACCTGTAGAGAGAACATGGAAACGATTGCTCACCTGTATCTCCATTGCTGGTACATGGACGCTCCTCTTTCTCCTTCTGGAGGTCACATGCTGCCAAACTTCTTCATCATCCGTCTGTCCCTGCTGCGCCTGCTCTGAATTTTCAGAACATTGTGGCCGTAGAAGCATCTCCTGACGTCTGTCCAGGAAATCTTCATTTTCCCTTATGCAACACAGAGTCGATACTCGTTTCTCCAGACCTCGAACCTTCTCTTCCAATATGGAGACCAGCTTGCACTTTGTACAGACAAAATCGCTTCTGTCCTGTGGAAGAAAGACAAACATGGCACAACCTGTGCAGGTTACAACAGCTGATCGCTCACCTTCCATATCACCTTCCTCTTAAGAGCTTCCTCAGCTGTTGCAAGAACTACTCAGTGAAACCTGCAGATGAAAGCCTCAGTGAGCTCTCTCCAGGCAAACTCCCTCTGTTAGCCTCTGCTGTTCGCCGCTCAGCTGGTTCGCTGCTGACTGCCCTTATATACCAGTCAGGCCCACTCAAGGCCCACCTGGAACAAAGCACTCCCAATTCACACTTTTCAAACAAACAAGCAAGCAATCAAGCACACGGTCAAACTGACAAACTGTCCCAGCAACAGACACTCAGATACTCACCAACACAGCCCCCCTAATGCAGCACTTAGCGTACCTCCTCATCAGGAAAATGATTTTTCATTTTTAAATTTGTAGGCTCTTTTATTTACTTTCTAGTTTTTTTATGTTTATGGTTCACATTTTCAAGCTTTTTTTCACAACCATGGGGGCTGGAAACTTCCTTTTTTTTTTTTTTTATATGAAAGTGGAGATTATTACATGATAGCATGTCTCCAGAAGCTGGAGCATTTAAAAAAAATCAAAATATTATGAAACCCATGATGAACACTTATGACCCTGTAAATGGTTGACATGGTGATTATTAACTGGTTCTTTTATAGTAGTTTCCTAAGATATTTGCTGTCCTCTTTTATCACCATTGTATCACTTACTTCTTTGGGGGCTGTATCCTGTTCCTGTGTAAGGCCCAGATCTTGAAAACCTTTATGTATGTGCTTAACTTTGCTGCTATGAGCAAACCTATTGATTTCAATGTTAAATATGTGCATAAGATTTTGCAGGGTTGAGACTTAAATTGATAGCAAAATGTCCATTAACTACAGTGGGTGCAGGATTGAGCCCTTAATTAACAGCAATTTGAAAGTAGTGGGATGGTCCTTTAATTTTTCTTTTCGTATTTTACTGTAATTTTGTATTCTATTTTGTTTGCCAACTATTGTAGAAGTAAATCAAGCTTTCTGTCTATAATGTAAAATTTTAGTCTTAACTGACTTTTTTGCCACTCATATGTAATCAATACACTTGCTAATGTTTACTACTATTGTTTGTTTGTTACCATATTTGAAGCACTTGTGGCATGTATAGGAAGAATGAGTTATTTTGCTTTGGATTCCATTTATACAAACATAGTGGTGGAGGTTCCTAATTTTTCTAGCTTTTCCAATTTTTAAGGGGCAGATTATGGCCTGTCTTGCCTGCCCATGCAGGAAAGTAAAGTGTGGTGTAATGCATCTCCTTATTCCCCTGTGCTGGCTACCTCCTTTTTGGGGTTGGAGGTGAGAGATGAGAAGGAAGTGGCCTCACCCCAAGCAGCTGAATTCATTCCTGCACAGGCAGAAAGGGTATATTTGTGTAGAGAGAGGCAAGTGGCTCTGCCCCGGAGTGTGTAGGGCAGAGCCAACCCACCAGTGGTGTTGTGACCTGACACTTGGGGATGTGGTACCACTCAATTTGGGAGGTGCGCAGAGGAGTGGTGGTTGTTTTGTTGTATGGTACTTGAACGGGCTGCACCAAAGCTGCAACTTTAACAAGCTCTGGTTGTGACTTCTGAACCAAAAAATCACAACTTCATAATCCTTTTCAGATCTGGACTGCAGTCTTGCACTAGCTGGGAATGGTTCAGATAGTCCTGTGCAGCACTGACACTGGCTAATATCCAGCGTGTGTGTTCATTTGTTCAGAAACAAGATTCCAAACTACAGTCTGATACTTTCATCTTCTTTGTCAGTGACACTTCAAGCAACTGTTTTCTATTTTTTTTAATAGGATGCTGTTGCATTGCTCCAACTTCTAGGCTATATTATAAATCTCTTTGCATCATGGTTTCTTAAGGCAATATTGTGCACTACACCATACTTTCTCTTCCATGATGGTAGTTCCAGACATCTCATCTAGGGAGCCAGAGGCCATATCATGTACAAAGACTAGAAACAAATCTTATGAAACAATAGAGGTTGAACTACCAGATTGCAGTGCTTTACAATACTTCATTCTAACACTATGTTAAGTAGTTAAAATATCCAAGAAAAATATGTTAACTAGATATTTCTTAGGAGTTTCAAAACTGGCTGTGAGTTTGCGTGCCATCTTTCTTCTGCAGTTTAACTAGATGTTGGTTTTTGTCAGTTCATCATTCTTTTGCTGAAGAAGATCCAGAACACAAAATTTAAATGCAATCCCCTTCCAGGACTTTTCTTCAGTTGTCACCTACGTATCTTAATGACAGTTGAGCACTATTACGTTATAGAAAGGATATCGGCTGCGTAGAGGCTGAACATTGAATATTACATTATATAATGCAATAGTACTTACAATGTAAAGTGTATAATTTTTCCTTGTCAATAACTAAATGCCTCTAATGTAAATGATCTTGCTAGAATATGACAAAACTAATCATGATGGTTCTAAAATGCCGTGATCCTTTCTAGCTAGCTTGCTTTTTATTGAACTAGAAAATATGTCAGGGCCTTGTTTTGTGCATTTTGAGTTTTAAGGCATATTTTATGTTGTCTATGGCCTTATGTATTTAAAATTGATTTTCACTACTCAGCAAAACTGGTGTGGGAAAGAGAGGGAGTGTTTTTAAAGCAAAAAGCACTTATTTGCCATTATCATCTGTATTCCCTTGTGTATAATACAAATATTTATGTATATCTTTCACAACCTAGCTTCTCCTCCTGCTTGATTTTGCAGTGAGGTTATTATCCTATGTTTTATTATACCAGTTTGTTGCCATGGAATTGATTGTGATAGTGATTAAGCATAGTTTTACTTCAGGATTTCTTCAGCAGAGAGCTCTAGCTGTTCAGGCAAAACATATATAGTACATTCAGATATCTTTAACAGCGAGCAAAATCTGCATAAGACTTTACTCCTGAGGGCATTCTGTGCCAAAAAATAAAAATTCTGCGCACAATGTTTTAAAATTCTGTAAATTTTATTTGTCAAATAAATGTGGAGGCTCCAGCATGGCATTGGGGAGCATAGGCTACTGGCTGCACAGAGGTGGGAGATCACTGTGCAGCTCCCCCCCGGGACACAGACTAAGTGGTGAGTCTGCACCCCTGGCACAGCGTAAAGACCGGGCGTACCCTAGTAACACCCCAGGGCCGTGCCCATCTGTGCGTCTGTGTGAGTTGCACCAGGTGTTGGCAGGCAGGCTCAGCAAGGCAGGATCCAAGTGTGGAGGGGCTTAGTGTGGGGGGATCCAGGTGTAGGTTGAGAGGGTTCTGTGTGGGGCAATCTGGGTGCGGGCAGCTCAGTGGGAGATCCGGGTGCGGGGGGGGATCTGGATGCACAGGGACTTGTTGGGGGGCGGGGGGTTCTGGGTGCAATGGTAATGGGACTCTGCAGGGGGGTCCAGGTGAAGGTGGTTGGGGATCTGAGTGTGGGGGGAATAGAACTCAGCAGGGGGGTCTGGGTGTTGGGGGCTCAGTGGGGGGTCCAGATGCTGGTGGAGTGGGGCTTAGTAGGGTGAGGATCCAGGTGCAGCTGGTTGGCGTTCGGTGGGGTGGGGATCTGAGTGCGGATGACTCGTTGGGGTGGGGCTTGAGGGGGGGGTTTTGAGTGTGGGGGGTGAGGCTCGGTGGGAGGGTCTGGGTATGAGGGGGGTCTGGATGCACGGGGGTTGGATGGATGGGGGAGCAGCTCCCTGTACAGGGATCCCTCCCCCTGCAGCTAAGGAGTGATGGGTGCAGGAAGAAGCGGGAGTGGGGGGACTTTGCAGAGCTTCCTGCAGACGGGGGAGAAATTTGGTGGTGGGTCTGACCTGGCCCTGGATGCCATCAGGGGAAGAGGAAGTCCCGTCCTCCCCATCTCAGCTGGAACTAGAAGCTGAGCCCGTCGCAGGGTAGGAGCCACCAGCCGCGTCTTCCCTAGTCTGGCCTCCTGCCCCACAGTGATTTACCTCTCTGCTGGCTGCCCTGGGCCCCCGAAACATACTGCTGGGTAGGGTCTTGTGGTTTTCTTTTGCTTCCCTATCAGTCATTTTTCTGTGGGGAAGCAAAGAAATCTGTGGGGGACAGAAATTCAACACATGTGCAGTAGTGCAGAATTCCCCCAGGAGTAATAAGAAAACCATTGGAAGTATTTGAAAATGGAATGGATTTTTGTTAGTCCTACAAATATAATTATTTCTCCCATATGATTATTTTTTAAGAGTAAAACTGTTATGTAATCACTTTTATGGATTTTTTATCACTTGTCTCAAACTTTTAATTCTCATGGTTTTCTGTTGTGTATTATCAAAAAGTTGAGTAGTTTTAAATTATTTCTATTGCTAAAATGTCAGACACTTAAATTTAACACTATTCATTGCCTGTAGGACTCTGACACTTTCATGCTTTTCTGTTCCACTCAGTCCTTTTTCTGCATAAACTTTTTATATGTTCCATTCTTAAAATAAAAATGAAATATATTACTTTGTGGATGGTAACTTTGTTTTGTTTCTTTGCTGGCCACAGAGGGTCACAGATTGTCCGGTGAGTATAACTGTTAGAACGCAATCTGATCTTTTGGAATTTGAAAATCCCTGCAATATATATGCTGTGTTAGGTAAAGCTTCTTCAATGGGTTTTAAAATAGATCCTGTACCACTAAAATTATTAGACATATGATTTGTAAGAGGATATTCCAATGGTGAGCACGTGAAAAGTTACATGAACAGCTAAGTTACATTGCACATTCATATGTGTATATATAGCGAGAGAGAGAGAGAGAGAGTCCTTTTTCAAAACTGAAGACTGAATATACCACCTGAAAGAAACCATTGGATTAATCATCTTACTTCAAACTTTTAAAAAATAGAAATAACTTGTGTGTGTATGTGTATATGTTTGTATTTACTAGTAGTAGTATGTAAGTAATATAATTGAATAATACTGTTTTATTTCCACGTTGTAACAAAACCATTCTGTTTCAATTCGCAGCTCTTCCCTTAATTGTGTTTTAGTTGACAGTCTTGCAAGAGTCACACACAGCTGTGCTTGCAAATTCATTAAATTAATACATGTTAACTCCATATTATTTTTAACCTGTGATAGACAACCTAACTACCACTCCAGTTTTTTAGCCTTTATTTAATATCAAGTGATCTTTCAGGGACCATTTTGCGTGTGAACAGGAATAGGAGACAGCTGAGAGATGGGAAGACAGATGAAAGCTCGGAGTGGGGGAGAATAGATGGAGAAAACCAAGACTTGATTCTACTCTGATTTGAAATTATTGGAATTTTGCCATTTCAGTGGAAGCCAAATTTGGCCTGTAATGATAGCACACATGGGTAAACTCATGGTTTTTATGATATTGAAATACAAGTAGAGTTTTATTTATAAATTAAAATTTATATCTATGCAATAGTAAGGTTACCACCTTTGAAATTCAAAAATCTGCTCCCCCACCCCCAACAAGGCAAGCTCACTACTACCCTAACCACAAGGCAACTCCACAAACTCCCCCTTGAACAGCCACTTGTTGTATCCAGATAGGGAACACGTATAGTTAAGATTGATAACATGATTGATAACAAATGGGTCTTTATTTTATCAGCACATTTTGCCAGCCAGTCTTTGTAGTCTGTTTTGTTTAGCCAGTTGTCATTGAATGTGCAATTTCTGATGTGAGCCTTTTTTTTTCCGGGTGTGTAGTAGGATCACTTGTGTCATTGCCCTGATCTTCCATTATTTAATATGCCTCTCACTCTCACGTGACTCAAACTCTCTCTCATGCACACACACACGCAATCCGCTTATGTGTTGGTGGGCAGACAGCTTTTGTATTTTCAACAGTTTTTATCTGTTATTTCTTAAACTGCAGAAGTGGGAACACTGCAGCATCTTTAGCTGAATACACAAACTTTTAACATTGGATATCCCAGTATATTGTGATAATAATGCAAATCTTTAGGCCCATGTTAATTAAAAAAAAAAAAAAAGGCAGATTAAAGTATTTTTCTGGCAACTGGCAAATCCATTTTTAAAAAAACAGTCAGGCTGGTCAGATACCAGAGAGGTGGTAATCCTATGTAATAGCCACAATGTTTGAACAGTTCATTATTTTCTGTGTGGATAACTAACATTTTTTGTAGTATAGAAAAAACTGATGTGTGTATATATCTGTTAGTTGGGTGGGTATAATCAACAGTGTTTAGCCATTAAACTTCCATTCATTCTTTGTGATGTCTAGTGTAGAGTAAGCAAAGATGATGCAAATGAAGATGTTCAAGTCTATCAGTAGAGAGTTGTTTTGTTTCAGGCTATTCTGACCACAGGTTTTATCCTGGAATCCATCTTGGGTGGAACCATATCCCAGCATGTGCAGGAGCTTTGTTCAGACGATGCAAATTATTGTGGCATTATACATTAGCTAACATAATTCACTCTGAAAAATAATTGGTGTCTGGTTTAGGTATTTTCATGGTTCAGGGCTGTCTGCACCTTTGATCTCTCTCTGTGTGTGGGGCAGCACGAAGCCCCTCGCTCTCCAGCGTTCAGTGAAGTGTTCAGTTTAGTAATGGTTAATAGATGTTCACAGATTTCTGAAGTTAGCACATTGGCCATATTTAGAACTGTTCTATGCCCCCTCAGATGACTCCCCCTCTGCATGCCTAGTCAGCCAGTAGATTAGGGTGCAGTCCACGAGGAGGAAAAAACTACTGCCCTCCTTCTTGCCGTTCCAGAAGAGTGTATGAGGCCAGCATAAATTAATTTACTGAGCAGTGGAGAGTGTCCCATTTTTTAACTTATTATTGGGGTGAGATAGAATTCATTGACTCCTTGAGGGTGTCATTAAGTGATTTAAGGTGAAGGAGAAGGGGCAGCATTAATTAGGGCTCAGAATGCAGCCAGCATTAGACCAAAGTGTTTATGCTTAAATTAATCTCCTGAATCCAGTTCAGCAAGGTATTTGGCCATGTGCCCAACTTTAAGCACATGAGTAGCCCATTGAAGTTAATGGGAGTATTCTCTTGCTTAAAGATGAGCATATATGTAAGTGCCTTGCTGAATTAGGGCCTTGTAACATTCCATAGACATAAGGACTTATTTGGTCATGTAGACCTTTCCAGAATTGTTCCCCTCAGTGTGTCCTCCATCTATGTGTTCTTTGATGTTTGCCTTCTAGTAACTGGTCTGAGATTCAAAATTCTGTGTGTGTGTGTGTGTAACTAACTTACCATGCCCTATGTGTTCATCTCAACTGAAATAAATGGAAGTTTAGATAGGCCAACAGTGGCTTCAGTTGTTAGACCCAGCTCAAAATTATGTTTATATTTGAATAGGAATACCAAAATCCTCTTTTAAAACTTATACTGTGACTTCTGCTGGTTAGTTATGAATATGTTTGTAAGATTTCCAATCACTTAAGAATTTGTTTCCATGGTACAGAGTTGCAAAGTTCTATTCTGCCAGAATGTCCCTTTTCAATGGGCAAGAAAATATCAGTAGTTTTTCATTATTGATCATCATGGCAAAGGGCAACAATTATATATGGTGTCTAGGCTGGTAGTTTTAAAGAGTTTTGCTACAGTAATAGTTATCCAAAGCTATGGAGGACAATTACCAGCTCTTCCTTTGACATCTCTTGTTCATTCATTGTCTTGTTAAAATTGCAGGCATTTGAGGTCATAGGTAACCTGGTCAAATAGGTGCTTAAAACTTTTTTCATCCAAAATATTACCCTAATATTTTTAACCAATAGAAAATATGTTTTAAATTAGGGTTCTGCCATTTGATGTGGTTTTTAGCTTCAGGACATTCAGGAGTCTTACCTTTTTCTGTGTGTGTTTTTTGTGGGTGGGGAATGCTAAGTAGAGAAGTGTGTTGAGCATGAACTTGAGAATTAAGATGTTAATATGGTTGTTGGGAAAAGAAAATTTTTTTGCCTTTAGGACACTGATTTCCTTATTGCTTTAGATTTTTCTACATGTACTTAGAGAATTTGTATGTGCCATACTTAAGAAATGTGAATGAATAAATATTAGGGTAGTCAGATGATTAAAACAATTAATCACGATTAAATACGCGATTAAAAAAATTAATCATTAAAAAATAAATTAAATTAATCACACGATTAATCATGCTGTTAAACAATAATAGAATACCATTTATTTACATTTTTATGGATGTTTTCCACATTTTCAAAATATTGATTTCAATTTCAACACAGAATACAAAGTGTACAGTGCTCAGTTTATATTTATTTTTTAATATAAATTTTTGGACTGTAAAAATAAAAGAAATAGTACACCTCTACCCCGATATAACGCTGTCCTCAGGAGCCAAAAAATCTTACCGCATTATAGGTGAAACCGCGTTCTATCGAACTTGCTTTGATCCACCGTGTTCTATCGGGTCGCGTTATATCGGGGTAGAGGTGTATTTTTCAATTCACTTAATACAGGTACTGTAGTGCAATCTCTTTTTCATGAAAGTTGAACTTACTGACGTAGAATTACGCACAAAAAATAACTGCATTCAAAAGTAAAACAATGTAAAACTTTAGAGCCTACAAGTCCACTCAGTCCTACTTCTTGTTCAGCCAATCACTCAGACAAACAAGTTTGTTTACATGTGCAGGAGACAATGCTGCCTGCTTCTTGTTTACAATATCACCTGAAAGTGAGAACAGGAGTTCACATGGCACTGTTTTAGCCAGCGTTGCAAGATATTTATGTGCCAGATGCGCTAAAGATTCATACGACCTTTCGTGTTTCAGCCACCATTCCAGAGGACATGCGTCCATGCTGATGACTGGTTCTACTCTATAACTATCTAAAACAGTGCAGACCGAGGCATGTTCACTTTCATCATCTGAGTCAGATGCCACCAGCAGAAGGTTGATATTCTTTTTTGGTGGTTCGGGTTCTGTAGTTTCCGCATCCAAGTGTTGAAACTTTGAAACTTTCCAGAGCCTCTCTCTGGAGGATTCCCTGCAGGTCTCGATGTCCGTCGACACCCTGCTTGGCCATGCAGATTAGTACACAGGACAATGTCCAGCTCACAGAAAACACTACCTGCCTCCCACTTTTCGATTCCTGACACAAGCCACAGCAACTTACCTGGCGTCACATCTGCTTCCTGCTCCCTGTTGAGCACTTCTGGAGCGGAGAAAAGTTCTTGGCTGCCTGCCCCACCAGGCAACCCCGCTGGGAGCACCACATCCTCTTCTAGCTCGACTTCTTCATCCAGAATTTCCACCTGCGGGTTACCCCCTCTTTCTGCTGCCTGTAAAGTATCCATGGGGCTATCGGTGATGGAGGTGGGGTCACCACCAAGGATAGTGTTCAGTTCCTTATAGAACTGGCAGGTCTTAGGTGCACCTCCGGAGCGATGGTTCGCCTCCCGCGCCTTATGGTACGCCTGCCTCAGCTCTTTTATCTTCGCTCTGCACTGCTGTGTGTCCTGATCATAGCCCTTTTCGCACAAGCCTTGAGAAATTTGCCCATATGTGTCCCGATTCCTACAGGTCACTCGCAGCTGCGACTGAACAGACTCCTCTCCCCATATACTGATCAGATCCAACAACTCAACGGTGGTCCAAGCAGGAGCACGTTTGGTGCGATAGCCAGCCATGCTCACCTGAGAAGCTCCTCTGGGAAGCCAGCAATCAGGAAATGAGATTTAAAATTCCTGGGGCTTGCAAGGGGGAGGGCAGCGGAGTTCAAGCCACTGACCAGAGCAGCATCATGGGAATTGTCAGATACTTTCTGGAGGCCAATAAAATCGAAAATAAACCTGTGGTGTCTACACTGCATGTTTGTCGACAATAAAGGGAGGGGAAAAGACAAAAGTCTCTCACAGGGGTGGAAGTTTTTTGTCTCCAAAACTAGGCGTTTTTCCCCCCGAAAAAATCACATTGCAGTGTGTACGCTATTGCTGTTCTGTTGCCAAAAGCCAGTGTTTGGCGACAAAAATTTGCCAGTGCAGACAAGCCCTAAGACTTGTAGCAATGGAAAAATGAGTTCAGCTATTGTGAATGATTCATTTTTATATCACATTTTCTATTATATTTGTTTAAAATATTACAGAATTGTTTTCAGTTATATCCTAGCAGCAGGTGCATTTGTTCCAGCCACATGATTAATTTGGCAGTCTTTAGTGCTATTCTTCTTTCTTTATTCATAGATTCATAGATTTTTAGGACTGGAAGGGACCTTGAGAGGTCATCGAGTCCAGTCCCCTGCCCTGACCAAATAATGTCTAGACCATCCCTGATAGACATTTATCTAACCTACTCTTAAATATCTCCAGAGATGGAGATTCCACAACCTCCCTAGGCAATTTATTCCAGTGTTTAACCACCCTGACAGTTAGGAACTTGTTCCTAATGTCTAACCTAAACCTCCCTTGCTGCAGTTTAAGCCCATTGCTTCTTGTTCTATCCTTAGAGGCTAAGATGAACAAGTTTTTTCCCTCCTCCTTATGACACCCACTGAGCAACTTGTATAATATGCAAGACTGCACTTCATGCATGTTCACCATGCAAACTACCATTAGGGTTGTTTTTAATTAGAAATAATGAACATTGTATTCATAGTAAATGAACTGCAGCATTTGCTCGTATGTAAAGTACTGACCAGATTTCATCAGTACGTAAATGATAGAATACATTTTTAGTAGTATTCCTGCTTCCCCTGCTCCCTTTTCCCCCTTACCACAATCAAAGTGTTAAGTAAAAGGGAGTGTGTCATTTGTTCTCTTAAGCTCAACTCCTGCAATAGGGAATAGAAATCAATGGGGGAAAGAACCTAATTTCTTTTGATATGTTTGGATATTCTGTAACTCATGGTCAAAAAGCTGGTGGCCTAAACACCAGCTGTCTTTGTTAGTCTATTGAACTAAAGGAGATTGTAATTTTAACTCTGTGTATATTGCAACAAGATATATAATGTAAAGGAAAATAAAGCAGCTAATACTGAGCAGCTTGTATATACAAGAGAATCCTAAGAAACTTCAACTTGCACATAATATCTTTTTCCTTATAAATGTCAGCAGAAAAAATTTCGCATAACTTTTTATTTTTTAAAAATTGACCCAAATTTTAGTCTCTTCAAATCTTGTTTATCATGGTGCACAACATACATAGTCTCTGATTTTAATAAACATTTTAAGTTTTGGATTTTTGTTTTGTAATTTCTAAATCAAGCACTGGTGAAGTAATTCAGAATTGTTTTAAATTTAATAGTTGTGTTTATACATGTGGGCTTTAAGTGTATTTTTTCTAATTAGTGTTCCACTGGTTTTTTTCCTATTTCACAATTGAGTCAAACTTACTACTATACTTGCCATATAGTTGTCCAAATTTTTAGTTTTGTTTTCTTTAAGCATCCTTGACATTTTGTTTTTGGAATGTCTTGACCCCCAACGGTTATGTTCTCTTTTAATTTATTCACGTGTTTACATTTCTATTCTTGTTCACTTTCTCTCCTTAGTACCACAGTGGTGGTAGTGGCGCAGTATATTCAAACTCCATGTTTCTATACAGACCTCAGGACTATATCTTAATATGAATTTTAAGTACGGGCACTTGATAATGCATGGTAATGCAGTGAATAAACAGTAACAATTAAAACCAACCTCCATCGTATTGGTTAGAGAAGAACAAGTTGGTTTCATAGCACAGTGTAGAAGTGCCCCAAGTGACTTTGTACTGAAAGTGCCAGTTCTGCTGTCAGAATATACTAGATATCTGCATTTCAAACTACAGTATCTCCAGCATGGTATTTGTTCAGTACTGAGTCGGAGGGAAGAATGTTGCTTGCTGAATCATCTCTACCACTTCCTGCAGCACCCTGGGGTTTCTTAGTGGTTGAGGTGTTCCCATTTAAGTATTGATCAGACCTGATCCTTCCTTATCTTGTGAGATGTATATGAGGAGTAACATTCTAGGTGGAGTGATTGAAGGTCTTTTCATGTTAAAGTCTTAAAAGTTCTTCCTTTAATTTGTTTAAAGTTTAAACCATTATTTAAAATAAACTAGAAACTAATATGATAGAGTACCCATCATGGTATCTCTTTTCAGGAAAATGGCTGCCAGGCAATTCTGCAAATGGCAATTGTAGCTAAACTTCATTTTATTTATTACTTTTCATGGTAGACAGAGGGAAGCACTCCTCACCATTTGAACTTTCAGATTGTTTGCCCTGGTCATAATGGGTGAACTATACTTCTAAATGCCTCTTTTGCCCTATTCATTACAGGGACCAAAATACTTATTTTTTTCCTGCAACTGTGTTTGTTGGCAAATTACTGATTAAAGTTCTGAAACTAATTAAGAAAGAGAATTATCTAAATTATTGATTAAAAACCTGACTAATTAAGAAACTGAATTGGCTAGTCATGTATTAAAAATAATCTTTTCTATATAGCCATAGTTTATCTGTGTGGGCTGTAAAGACTGAAGAATCTAAATTAGGTTTGTTACCTTGTCCTCATTTTGTATCTCAATTTGTCACTTAAGTATACTGTGCTTCTGAGTAAAATTTTAACAATACAAATCACCTAACATAATAGCTCTAGATATTATCAAATTAAACACTCATCAGTGGTAGTGTATTCTCTGTCATACATCCATGTACAGAAAGGTGTCGCAGAGTCCTGTCATAGGAAAATTGAACACTACTTTCACAAAATGCAGATCCTCTTGTCATTTGGAGATTGGAGATAAGGAAAGCATATATTTCAGTAGTAACAGCTATCGAGTCTTTCCCATAATTTTAAAGAGAAAGATAATGAAACCTAGAATGCTGATTGTAAGAAGGAAAAATTGAATGCTTTTTGAGGAGGGAGGAAAAGAAATACTCCCTAATGGCATACAAAATTAGGTCAACCTCATGCCTGTCAAATGGATATAGATTAAAATATGGTGGTTCCTAGAGGCGCCAGTCAGGATGAGGCGAATTTATTTTCGGACACAACACCTCCAGGTGGTGGTATTGGTGTGTCTTTTTTGGATATCTGAGTAGAGGATACTGCATTTTCTCCAAAGCTGATCCATGTCCCCAGTTTCATAAGTTTATAGTTTTTTAATCTTAGTAAGTCCTGAATTCTTTACTAGATGCAAAACATGCCACATATAGTTCTTACTGGTTATGAGGTTAAAAACGTCATGGATACAGAGAAGCTTCACTGAAGAAGTTTTAACTTTAAAATTAAACTGAAGCAGAAGGAAATTAAATAATCATTTGGCTGTTCATGGTCTTCTGGTTTCTTAAGCATATAGTGCTCCCTACCGTAACAAGAATGCATTAATTCTAGCTCTCTTTTGAAGGAAGGCACCTCAGTGCCTCTGACCTTATGAAGTGGTCACTCCTGAAATAGTTTAATTGTGGTGTAAATGTGCAAAGTTACATTGGTGTGCAATTTCTTTTTAAAATGGTTTTCATTTAATGCTGAGGCTTGTCTTAAATGTATAGGTAAACTAGTTCTGAAGAATACCTATAATGATATATAGGACTCTTGTCCTTTCATGTCCTCTTCTAAATGCCTGGATTTAAATTCTGTAGCACCCAAAGAAATAGAGCTCAAGGCTTTTTCTGAATGGAACTGGGGAGCTCATGTAGTAACAAGTTCAGATTTTCGGTAATTGAATGGTGGCTCTTACCCTGGGGGCATTTAGAAAGTGGTTGTTGTTGGCTAAGAACTGGTGTGAGAGCTTGACTGTGGTTACAGCCTGTGAGCCTGACACTAGTGGGTTTAGTATTGGACAATCATGTAAAATCAACTGGTTTACAGAAGAAGTAAAATTACATTTTGTAAGTGAATTGAAACTGAACAAAGTGTTTTATGTTTGTGTCTTAACATGCTTTTTCTTGCATAAATATTTAAGAGCATTTTTAAACAATATTCCTATGATAATTTATGGAAATAATTTTGATGTTGATTACTGTATTTTTAAATAAGTTTTTGTGATTTCTTTCTTTAGGCTCTGTTTATGAACCACTTAAAAGCATTAACCTTCCAAGGCCAGAGGGAGAGAGTCTGTGGGATAAATTGGATCATTATTACAGTATTGGTAAGTAAAGTAAGGGGAACTCTTTGTAGTAGTCAAAAAATGTTTGCAATGTAACTTGTTAAAATTCCTCAACTGCCATAAAATTCTTATCTGTATAAATGACAGCTGAAAAAAAATCGTATAGTGAATTAGTTTGAATGTCCTGTATACTATTTGAAAACTCATGATCTTTCTCTAACTTTTTTCAAATCAACCTGCTGCTGATCAATTGGCATATTCAATAGGTCATGCTGATTTTTATTGGCTCTACTCTAAAAAATGACTACGTAAAGAGCAACTTCTTATTCAGCAGAATGGCTCCATAGGTGTATCTGTTTGAACATAGAGATAGAAATAAATGTTTCGTATTTACTCATGTTAGTCTTACAGAACCATTGCAGCTATGAGAGAGGGAGCTGGATTCTGTTATTATGCATATTAAGTTAAGAATCATCTCACTGTGTTGATAGCTCACAGGCTAGTCTTTTAGCCTAATGAAGGGGCCAGTATATATCTGTAACTTCTGTCAGTGCAGATCCTGTTACCTTTGTAATGAGTCAGTACATAAAAATTGTGACATTACCGAGGGTATAATCTGGACTGTTGAACAGCTGTATCCTCTCAGTTCTCCAACCTGGGTGCCTTTTACACTATTTTGCTAAGAGAGCAACCACTCCTGGCCTGCTCACACACAGCCTCCAGCATGTATATTACTCCCAGCTTTACTGTATGAGTGCTTTGGCCAGCTACCCTTGAATTACATTGCAAAGCAACACCATCAAATTCCCAGTCCCAGACTTTCCCCCAGAAATGTGCATTTTGTACTGCCCAGCCCTCTAAAGTCCATTATTTTATAAATAGAAAGTGATAAGCACAAATCCTGTTATCTCAAATGGAGTTTCCCAAACACTTCAGTCCGAGCACACTGGTTTAAATAAAACAAGTTTATTAGCTACAGAAAGATTAAGTGATTACAAGTAATGAGGCATAAAAGTCAGAATTGGTTACAAAGAAATAAAAGGTAAAACGCAACTAACGTAACAAGCTAAGCGATTTCAAAACAAAAGTGTCTCTGACCACATATTTTAGCAGTCTTACTGGCTGAATTCCTTTCTGCCAAGATCCCTCCCCAATCCAGTGATGCTTCCTTTCTCCTTGCGATGCCGTGCACAGAGATGAAGGGAGAGATCTTTTGGGGGCATTTGTTCCCTTCCTTATAGTCCTCTTTTTCTTTGAAAATCATCTCCAATTGAGGTTCAGGAGACAGCACATCTGTGGGGAATGGGAACCTCCAGCTGTTTCTTTACCAAAATGTAGATTTCTCACTGTCTTTTGTCTCTGAGGAACTGGTTTGTCCCTGCTTTTCTAAACTTGGAACATGTCTCAGCAATGTCATACAGTAGAATTTTATAACTACATACAATGTTGCCACACACATTTTACCAGGACAATAATGATCAGCAAATTATGAGTTTTCAAATGATACTTCACAAGGCATACTTTACACAACATTTATCATAGTCTTCTAAAAATGATGAATATTGGGATACAGACTGTCACAGAAATATGTAAGTACCATAAAACACACAATGTCATATTTCTCAGATGCTGTCCAATATTCTATAAAAAGAACAAATATTTCTACTATAGGAGTTTCAAAGTTTGGGTTGAAGTTATGTTAAAATAAACAATTAAAACTAGATCACTCATGCATTCTGAGTTCATTTTTGTGTCTTATTTTATTCTCTTGCTCTGAGCCAACAGTGTAAAAATTGGCAGCAAAACTTGCAAATACCTTAAGATTTCATTAAAAATAACTCCTGATTTTTTGGGGGGTGAAATTAGTACTTACTAGCAGAAGTCACAGCCGTAGTCCTGGTTAATATAAAATTTTAAACCATCTACATTAGGATAGGTTATTTCTTATTAGTTGCCTCTAAAGTGTTTGCTGTTTGTTTATTTTTAAAAACTATGTTTATTATTTTTATTTTAAATTGAATCAGCCTATAAGAGAGGAACACTTGAGACACATTTCAGTATAGCATCATATCACTTTTGTTAATTTTCCTTGGTGGTAATTAGTGTTCTTTTGGACTGAATGAAAGTTCAAACTATATACTAAGCGATGGTGAAAATGATGGGCCATTATGAAAGGTTATAATCTTTAAATGGGGGGTGGAAAAGTTTGAAAGAAAGAAAAAGCTGTCAACCAACATTTAAGGACCTTGCATAAAGCTTAACAGAAACTCAATAAGAGTTTAAAGTTATGCATAGGAAACCCTCTTGAGCATTCAGGTTTTTTTTTTTTTTTTTTTTTTTTTATAGATTTTCTATGGCCAAAATAAAACTGCCAAAGTCCCTAGCCATTTCTCTTTGTGCAACTCAAGACTTAAAACACTAAAGCAAACTGTGTAAACAGGGCAGCTGCCACTAAGATGCAACTAAAATTATTAGTACTTCCTACCCTTTTCCTCAACTCAGGGAGGCACTCCCACAAACTCTGAAATTCCAATCTGAAACCCCTTCTGAGGTTGAACCTACATTCACACCACTCTGTTTTTTTGGGACCCTCTTCTCAGGGCAGCATGGGATAGGATACAAAAGGATTTGTACACCATATCACCACAGTGGGCAAAAATAATTCTTTTTATTTAAAAAATGAATTTTCTAATTTAAATTATTTAAATACAAGTTTATTTTTAAAACTAAACTGATTGTCAATTTCCAATTTAATAATGTAGGTTGAGGCCTAATTTTACTATTATCTATTAAAATAAAATAATATTAAACAATACATGTGTTCTGCCAAAGTTTTAAAGAAAGTCATTTGACTGAACTAAACAAACTCTGACTAAGTACCTGGAACTAGAGGTTGTTGAAGTGCTAAAACAGGCTGGGAGGGAGTTTGGGTGGGGGAGGGGGCTCAGGGCTGGGGCAGGGGGTTGGGGTATAGGAGGGGGGAGGGGTGTGGGCTCTGGGAGGGAGTTTGGGGTAGGGTTGGGGTGCAGGAGGAGGTGCGGGGTGTGGACTCCGGCCTGGAGGTGTTTACCTTGGGTGGCTCCCAGTTGGTAGCAGAGAGGGGCTAAGGCAGGCTCCCTGCCTGCCCCGCTCTGCTCCCAGAAGTGGCCGGCCCATCCCTGTGTCCCCTGGGGAGGACAGGGGCCTCCGCACGCTGCCCGTGCTTGCAAGCACTGGATACACAGGGGGAGATACCCCTCCCCACGGGGCCACAGGGACGTGCTGGCTACTTCTGCACTCAAAAACAAAACAATGTACAACTTCAGGGGCCCACAAGACCACTCAGTCCTACTTCTTGTTCAGCTAAAAACAAGTGTGTTTATATTTACAGGCGATAATGCTGCCAGCTTCTTATTAACAAGGTCACCTGAAAGTAAGAACAAGCGTTCGCATGGCACTTTTGTAGCCAGCAATGCAAAGTATTTATGTGCCAGATATGGTAAACATTCATATGCTCCTTCATGCTTCGGCCACCATGCCAGAGGACGTGCTTCCATGCTGATGGCACTCGTTAAAAAAATGTGTTAACTAAATTTGTGACTGAACTCATTGGGGGAGAACTGTATGTCTCCTGCTCTATTTTACCCACGTTCTGCCATATATTTCATGTTATAGGAGTCTCAGATGATGACCCAGCATATGTTCATTTTAAGAACACTTTCACTGCAGATTTCACAAAGGCAAAGAAGGTACCAATGTGAGATTTCTAAAGATAGCTACAGCACTCGACCCAAGATTTAAGAATCTGAAGTGCCTTCAAACATCTGAGAGGGAGGAGGTGTGGAGCATGCTTTCAGAAGTCTTAAAAGAGCAACACTCTGATGAAGAAACTACAGAACCTGAACCACCAAAAAAGAAAATCAACCTTCTGCTGGTGGCATCTGATTCAGATGATGAAAATGAACATGTCGGTGTGCACTGCTTTGGATCGTTATTGAGCAGAACCCATCATCTGCATGGACACGTGTCCTCTGGAATGGTGGTTAAAGCATGAAGGGACATATAAATCTTTAGCGCATCTGGCACTTAAATATCTTGTGGTGCCGACTATAACAGTGCCATACGAACGCCTGTTCTCACTTTCAGGTGATATTGTAAACAAGAAGCGGGCAGCTTTATCTCCTGCAAATGTAAATAAACTTGTTTGTCTGAATTATTGGCTGAACAAGAAGTAGGACTGAGTGGACTTACACGCTTTAAAGTTTTACATTGTTTTATTTTTGACTGCAGTTATTTTTTTGCACATAATTCTATATTCGTAAGTTCAACTTTCATGTTAAAGAGATTGCACTACAATACTTGTATTGGGTGAATTGAAAAATACTATTCCTTTTGTTTTTACAGTGCAAATATTTGTAATAAAAATAAATATAAAGTGAGCACTGTACATTTTGTATTGTGTGCTGTAATTGAAATCAATATATTTGAAAATGTAGAAAACAGCCAAAAATATTTAAATAAATGGTATTCTATTATTGTTTAACAGCGCAATGAATTTTTTAAATCGCTTAACAGCCCTAAATGAAACACTTTTTATTTAGTGACTTTTGTAGCTTCAAATGTTGGTAGGTTTTTTTTGCAAGAAGCTAAAGTTTTACACTTCACACTTATAACTGTGAGACGTAGAAATTTTCCTTTTACTTACTAAGATGTGTTGCTGTAGCTGATTTCTGAGCTCCTTCTTGTATGGTAGTTACTGAGCACTGTTAGGGCTTGTCAACACTGGCAAGTTTCTGCACAGTAAAACAGCTTTTTGCGCTCAAAGTGCAGACTTGAACACACTGCCAAGGCACTTTGTGCGCAGAAACTCCTCAGTTGCAGCGCTGAAAAAAACCCACCTCCACGAGAGTCGTAAGGCTATTTGCATAGAGGCCCCAGCACTCTATTGCCAGTGTAGACACTTCATTGGTTTCTGCGCTGTAATTGGCCTCTGGAGCTGTCCCATAATGCCTCAAATGACCACTCTACTCATTGTTTTGAACTCAGCTGCCCTGGAGACATTCGTCCCTCCCCTTTTAAATCACTGTTTCTGACAGCTGTTCCATGCTGTGCTGATCTGCTCCGAGAGACAAAGCAAACCATTAATGTGGAATGCTTATGCTGTTGAACACAGAGACAGGTGTGTGTGTGTGTGACAGAGAGATTGCTGCTCAGAGCGCCCAGGGAGAGAAGCGGGGGGCTGATGTTGGGGTTTCCCCTCCCCCTACCACTGTCTGAATTTACAAGACAGCATGCTGACACACTGTCCCCCAAAACACACTATCTCCCCACCTCCATGCACGCGCACACACACACTCTTCCCCCCCCCCCCCCCCCCCCCCGGCCACTTCAGTTGAAAAGCAGCTGGCAATGTAGTAGGATGCTCATGGAACAATGGGATTGGAAAACCTGCATCATGTGATGCTGTGCCTGCCCCATGAGGCATTGCAAACCCTTACCAAAGGACCCTGCAGCCAGTTGCACAGTGGGATAGCTACCACAATGCACTGCTGTCTTTGCCATTGTAAGAGCGGCTAATGTGTATGCGCTCCAGTGTCACAAGGAACAGTGTGTATACGCAACAGCAGTTTAATTCCAGCGTTTTAATAAAAGTGGTATAACTTGTGGCGCAGAAACTTGCCAGTGTACTTGCAGAGTTTTTGCGCTGTAAGTTTCATCAGTGATAGGGAACCGGTGAAAGAAAAGCACTGGTTTGTGTACTCACTTAATTCCTCAGGCGTCAGAGAGTGCTTACACTAGCAGCACTTCCATTGCCGATGAGAGCAGCGCTGTAGGGCAGCTATCCCACAGTGCAGCTCTCTTGAGAAGTCTTGTGGGAAGGGGGGGGTGAGCGGAAGGCATTCTGGGTCCCTGCTCAGTGCCCCCTGATGCACTGCTTCATGTCCCAGCAGCCCCATTACTTCCTTGTTTCTTTCGTGGCATTTTTTAAAAACCCCTGCTGTCTGGCTGCTTTCCCCGCCACATCTACAAGCAAAGGGAAGAGGAGTGTCCAACTTCCAGTGGCTTACAGGGGGAGGGGTAGATGTCCGTTTACCTGGTGTCAGAGCAGTGGAGATGCTGGCCAGAGTGGTCACTTTTGGAACTGTGGGTTATTCTCCGGAGGCCAAAAGGTGTTTACAGAGGTAGAATGCGTCTTCACTTTCACAACAGTGCAAAAAGAACAGCGGAAAAACTGTATGCCTCTCGTGAAAGTGGTTTTCTTTTTGCGGTGAATCTTCTGAGTTTCACCGCAAAAAGTCATTAACAAGTGTAGACGCTCCCATGGTTTTAGTGCAAAAAAGGGACATTTTGCGCTTTAAATGGTAAGTGTAGACATAGCCCTAGTGCACAGTGATCAGTGTGTATACAAGAAAAATGCCTTTATAATCCAGAATTGTTTCCATTGGGCAAAGAGGATTTTTTAAACTCTGTCTGTCCTTGAAATCTTTTGGGGGACAAATCAAAATACTGTAGACTTTTATTTAAATTAAATTTAAAAAAAATGCAGTGCCCATGCAAGCAAATTCAGACGATTCGAGTGGCTTGCATTGAGATGCTTCTAATGTAAATAGGCTGTGATATAGCTATAAACTAATTTTTAATTATAGAACTTGCTTTGAATACTGATTTTGAAGAAATATTAGTGTAGGAGAGAATGGTAAAAGCCATGGCATGTATTGGGGGGGGAGGGGAGGATTACCTTATTTTTGGATCTCTGGTTTGTTTTTGTTTTTTCTCTTGTTTTTATTTCCATTGTGTAGTTCTCTTATAGGTTGTCTGTACTTTATTCCCAAGTTTCCCCCCCCCCCCCCAATCTTAATTTAGGCTTGGAGGAAATTGAAATCTTAAAGATTTGTTTTTCTTTGCAGTCAAGTCAACGGTGTTGCTTTATCAAAGTCCAACAACTGGTCTCTTTCCCACAAAAACGTTTGGTGACAACCAGAAGGCAAAGGTGCAAGACAGTCTTTACTGTGCTGCATGTGCTTGGGCATTAGCAGTTGCATACAGGTAAATTGTTATTCTTCTGATTGTAAAGACTGTTAATAATTATCCCATGTTTTGATTTTATGGTGTTGAATACCATAGAAGCATCTAACTGAGAGACATCCTTTATCAAAAATAGTTTTGTAAACCTATGGAAATGAAAAAGGTATAAGAAGCATGGTATAAATGTGCATATTGCCAGTTTAAAAACAGTGTCACTTGACTTTCATAAGTTAGAAAACTGATTTTTTTTTTTAATTATTATTATTATTTTTAGCATAACCTTTTGAGATGTTTTGTCTTCACGTAAGCACCTCTTCTAAATTTTCACTGTCACCAGTGTTCTAAGGCAGTATGATTAAGGCATGTTGTCAAAAATTCTTATGGTAGTGAACAATATTCAAAGTAGTACTACTTCCTGAGTGAGTGGAGCATGTGATGATAAATAAAGATGGCAAGAGGCTTGAGAGTGGTGGCAGCTGGAAGCAATTAGATTGAGTCTAGAAGACAAACTGAGATTTGAGAAGTAACCAGAATGATTCTTGATAGGAAAGAGGCCAAAGAGTATTTTAGTAATCCAACCATAAAGCACCGATTTTGTTAAATGGTGGAGTGTGAATTGGTTTTCCTCCTCTCAAATTAGGGCTTGTTTATATTAGTTTCTTAACTCAGGTAATTGCCAGCAACATTATAGGGGCTAAACTAGACACGCCCCAAATATATGTTTTGGGTTACAGATGTTAGTGGTTATAGGTTTAGTGTAATTGGCAGTCTATTAACCTGAGATACGAAACTCTAGTGTAGACATACGTGAAGGGTAAATCTGCTTAGATGAAAAAGGATGTCTTTTATTGCAGCCCTGTTTTCATAGTTTAAGAAATTATTTTTTAGGACTAGTCTACAGTTTTTACTAGCATAACTATGTCAGTAAGTAGTGTGATTTTTGCCATCATAGTTTTGCTGAAACTCTAGTATAGGCACAGTAATATCAATATAAATTTGCCTTTTACTAGTATAGCTTATTTTGGTTCATAAAACAGAAGGAGCTCTACTAGTAGAAGTACTTTTTATATACCTGTATAAATGTGTCACATTAATGAGTTTTTGCCACCTGAACTATAACAGCACTGCTAAAACGGCAAAACTTTTTAAAATGTAGACAGGCCATTAGGTTAAAGGGCAGAGAGAACCTTTAAGAGAAAACGTTGATATATTGAAAGTGATACGGCATTGAAGTGAAACATGATTTTTTTGCAGTATGAATCTTTTCCCCTACCATTTTTGAAGATAAAATTAAAATGCAGTTCTAATCTGAAAAGTGAGTTTAGGAAATTAGGTAGTAGGGCTCCACGTTTGTCTTGTTGACTCCAGATTAGATTTTATCAATTTAACTTGATTTTTTTTTCTATCAGTCTTATTAATTCAGCCTGGTATCTGGAAGATAAACTGGGTTCTTTCATTCTCAGACATCAACACTGATACATTTTGCAGGCCAAATTTTTGCCTTCAGTTATACCTGTGCACTTCCGCTGTGTGCCTGTTGTTGTATATTTGTAACTAGAGGCAGAATGTGACCCAATAATTGAAACTTAGTTTTGATTATGGATGAGAGAATAAAAACCTCGTTCTTCGAGTAGTGTCCCTATGGGTGCTCCACTGTAGGTGTATGTGCGTCCCTGCGCCTCTAATCGGAGATCTTTGGTAGCAGTGTCCGTTGAGCCTGTGCATGTGCTCTCTCTTCCCCCATGGTCTGCCTCGAGGCTATTTAGCACTGGGCGGGCAAACCCTGCTCACTTCCTTCTCAACCGCCTTTGGCCTGGAACAGTGAACAGTCGTCCCTTCTTTATCTGTGTCATTAGCATAAGTAGTAGTAGTTTTTGTTTATTTGTTCTCCTTAATAATTAGTGTTTCCTTATTTTCTTTCTTAATCCCAAAGGAGTCAAAAAAAAAAAAAAAAAAAAAAAAAGAAGTAAAAACGTTAGTTTCCTGCCCTATCTGGGGGCATCCCCACCCCCCAAGGCATTTAGTAGACTTTAATTTTTTTCTGGATTGTACCAAGAGGATGGCTGCAGATTCCCCTACAGGAGGTGGCAGATACACATCACAAGTTGGTGTATATTCTGCACACCTCATCCAGAATTGCCCTCCCAATTAATGAGGCGATTCTAGATCCTACCAAAGTCATCTGGCAGACACCGACCTCCATCCCACCACCAGCAGCAGAGCTAAAAATAATAAAAATTAAAAAAAAATACTACATCCCTCCCAAAGAGGCAGACTTTGTTTCAACATCCGCAACCCAACTCCATCATAGTGAATGTGGTTAATGCACAAAGCAAGCAATATAATGCCAAGTCAACCCATATGGTCGGGCTTGACAAGATGGCATATTTGTCGTCGACATTACCGTTTAGAGTCATGAATTACCAAACTGTCATGGCCAAATACAATTTTATTAATTATGGAAACTCAGTGCATTTCTAGAACATTTACTGGAGACACAAAAAGAACAGTTTCAGACCATTCTTCAAGAGGGTCAGTTAATAGTAGCCAGACTGGTGCTAAAGACAGCACTGGATGTAGCTGATTAAACCTAAATTATGAGAGTTCTGGAGGCCTCAACAAGTCTCCTGGTGGATGGATTGTTATCTGTTTCAAACTATCAGTTCATGCAGACTCAGTCAAAAATAAAATAAATAAATAAGCTATACAGAAATGTCTACTTTTGATGTATCTTTTTATTGTCACTCCTTTTACCTGACTTTTTGAAATGAGGTTTCGGGCTGAATAACTTTGTAAAATTCCGGTTCCTTAACTTTTATAAGTATAGCTTTATTTCTAAATTTCTGTTTGGAGTATAGCCCAAAAACCTGTGACAATCATAATAATAAAAAATTGTAACCCTTTTTTTCACTCCCATAACATTATGTAAACAGCTTTTTAAATTTCACTTACCAGCAACATCAAGAGTATCTTGTGAGCTCCCTGTTTCACTAACCTATATAAATGGTCTTCACAACACATTGATTGCAGTAACTTTTTTCCCCTAAATTTTTTGCTATGTAACCCTTTGCTGGGGCACTCCTACGAACAAGGGGACATCGGATTTCACAGGGAAGGGCTTATTTCACAGTCCACCTTGCATTTTTCATAGCCGTTAAATTGGTAGGGCCCTAGCTATAATCAATGCCTGAATGAACTCCTTTCCAAATTTTACCCAAATCTTAGGTCTTCTGTTCCTTATCCCCTTCCTTCCCAGCCCCAACTTGTTTGAAGAGTAGCCTAGAAAGTGAGCAACACTTTTAACTGGAGTTAATTTATAGTATGATTTGAAGAATAATGGGAGCCATGTTGCTCCCATCATTATTTATGGGTAAATTCCCTGCAATTCATGCTAATATGGTACTCTTTTAAAACCGTACTTCTCCATGTTTAGTATTCCACATTCTTTTTCGAACAGATAGTGCTGGGCAAGATGGTGTTAGTTCAACTGTAATGTATTTATGAGAAGGGAAGAATGACATGAGAATAATTAAAAATCTAGTCCCTATTAACAGTCAGCATCAAACAGTAAGGAGATAATCATTTTCGCCAGCACGATTCAATTATATTTTTAGTTGAAGAGCTAATTATAATTCATTATAATATAGAGAATTTTTGTTCAAGTGCAGATGATCTATTGTATAGATAAAAAATGTGGGTTAGATTTTACCCTTTCTTAATCTATTATTTATTGGTCAAAATTGTATATCTCTATCTCTTTGGCTTTACTTGAAAGATTGATTTAAAATTGTTTGACTCATCAAAACTACTTTTTTGCCTTTCATAACAGTTCATGTTACAGACATACCTTTGCATATCCCTATTTTTATGACTACTCCCTAATTATTCATGGTGGCTGCAAATGAAAATAAAATATTCTTGACCAGCGTAGCATTACCTTAGGATTTTATTTTAATTAGCAGCTGAAATGGTTGCCCTTAAAATGTTTTATGTTTAATTTCACTCTTATGCTTGAAACATATTATGAAAGGCTAGCAATAAATGTAGTAATTGAGAGCATTAAAATATTAAAAGGGAGCCAGGATTTGAAAAGCGTGGTTGTTGCCCCTATTATCCATTTGTATTGAAGGAATTCCTTACATCTTCCTTTTCATTTAATCTTTTAATTCCTCCCCTTTGTGGATGAAGCAGAAATGTTTGGAAGGATGGAAGAAACAGAGATATTGGAAAGGAAGGATTGAGAGGGGAGTGCTGAATACCTAATGTTTACAGTAGCTGACAGATAAACAAAGGCTGGTGAGAAAAGGGGTGATACAAAATACAAAATAAATCCCATATATCATGCTGTATGTCTCCAGATCTCAGGAAGCAAAGACTTTACATCACTCCAGCAAGATTTGTATCAGAGGGGTAGCCGTGTTAGTCTGTATCCACAAAAACAATGAGGAGTCCGGTGGCACCTTAAAGACTAACAGATTAATTTGGGCATAAGCTTTCGTGGGTAAAAAAACACTTCTTCAGATGCATGGGGTGAAAATTACAGGTACAGGCATAAATATATATTGGCATATGAAGAGAAGGGAGTTACCTTACAAGTGGAGAACCAATGTTGAAGGCCAATTTAGTCAGGGTGGATGTAGTCCACTCCCAATAATTGATGAGGAGGTGTCAATACCGAGAGAAGGAAAATTGCTTTTGTAGTGAGCCAGCCACTCCCAGTCCCTATTCAAGCCCAAATTGATGGTGGTAAATTTGCAAATGAATTTTAGCTCAGCAGTTTCTCTTTGAATTCTGTTTCTGAAGTTTTTTTGTTGAAGGATGGCTACTTTTAAATCTGTTATTGAGTGTCCAGGGAGACTGAAGTGTTCTCCTACTGGCTTTTGTATGTTACCATTCCTGATGTCGGATTTGTGTCCCTTTATCCTTTTATGTAGAGACTGTTTGGTTTGGCCAATGTACATGGCAGAGGAGCATTGCTGGCACCTGATGGCATATATCACATTAGTAGATGTGAAAGTAAATGAGCCTCTGCTGGTGTGGTTGGGTCCTATGATGGTGTCACTAGAGTAGATATGGGGACAGAGATGGCAACAGGGTTTGTTATAGGGATTAGTTCCTGGGTTAGTGTTTCTGTGGTGTGGTGTGTAGTTGCTGGTGAGTATTTGCTTCAGGTTGGGGGGCTGTCTGTATGCGAGGATTGGCCTGCCTCCCAAGGCTTGTGAGAGTGGGGGGTTGGAGAGGTTTTAGCTGGGGGCTGTATGTGACGGCCAGTGGTGTTCTGTTATTTTCCTTGTTGGGCCTGTCCTGTAGTAGGTGATTTCTGGATACTCGTCTCGCTCTGTCAATCTGTTTCCTCACTTCCCCAGGTGGGTATTGTAGTTTTAAGAATGCTTGATAGAGATCTTGTAGGTGTTTG
Source organism: Emys orbicularis (assembly GCF_028017835.1). Lineage (NCBI taxonomy): Eukaryota > Metazoa > Chordata > Testudines > Emydidae > Emys > Emys orbicularis. The sequence continues at coordinate 25,559,073 of NC_088696.1, forward strand.
TCTCTGACTGAGGGATTGGAGCAAAGACGATTGTATCTTAAGGCTCGGCTGTAGACAATGGATCGTGTGATGTATCCTGGATAGAAGCTGGAGGCATGTAGGTAAGTATAGCGGTCAGTAGGTTTCCGATATAGGGTGGTGTTTAGGTGACCATCACTTATTTGCACTGTAGTGTCCAGGAAGTGGATCTCTTGTGTGGACTGAGGTTGATGGTGGGGTGGAAATTGTTGAAATCCAGGTGGAATTCTTCAAGGGCCTCCTTCCTGTGGGTCCATATGATGAAGATGTCATCAATGTAGCGCAAGTAGAGGAGGGGCGCTAGGGGACGAGAGCTGAGGAAGCATTCTAAGTCAGCCATAAAAATGTTGGCATACTGTGGGGCCATGCGTGTACCCATAGCAGTGCCGCTGACTTGAAGGTATAGGTTGTCCCCAAATCTGAAATGGTTGTGGGTGAGGACAAAGTCACAAAACTCAGCCATCAGGTGTGCCGTGGCTACATCAGGGATCCTGTTCCTGACAGCTTGTAGTCATTCGTGTGGAATATTGGTGTAAAGAGCTTATACATACATGGTGGCTAGGATGGTGTTTTCAGGAAGATTACCAATGCATTGTAGTTTCCTCAGGAAGCTGGAGGAAGGCGAGGTGGCAAAAATACTAGTGGTAAATTGTGTTCCCTTAGTGCAATTACATTTCTTCTGTGAGAACAGAGTTCCTTCCAGTCCTTTAATTGCACAACCAGTTTAGTGTGATTGGACATTCTTTGCTCTCAAGAGGCCCAGGGCTAAGTCAAAATAGGTGCTATAAGCCAGAACTCAGTTGCAGTGTGGGGAAGATGGCACAGTTCTTGCATTGATGTTACTGTCCTTGGTTCTCCACAATGTTGTTTACTTACATTTCTTTAGAACATTTTGGGAAAAATAAGAAACAATAAAATTTGGAGTAAAAAAAAAAAAAAAATCAAGGCACTTGAGTTAAGAGCTTTAATAGCACTCTTCACTCACCCACTTCTGTCTTATACTTAGTTTTTAAATAAACGGCCGTTGCAAACTATAAAGTTAAAACAGTTGAAATTTACTCAATGCGTATTTCTGTGGTCTTATTTGTGAGGGGGCTTGCTTGCCTTTTCCTCACTTGAGTTTTGTAAATGAAGATGTGTATTTCACTTTTGGTATATGTATCTGTCTGTTGGTATGTAATGGTACTATTTAAAAAACCTCCAAATGATATGTTTTCAGTCCATGACATGAGTCTTAAAGACACCACTGTGTTTATTGATTGTCACTATGGCAAGCGGAATTACAGCACACCTGCCTAGTACTCACTTCTCTAACAATACACTGCTGCTAATGTGACTCATTCCCCATGGCGGTACTCTCATACTTGCATACAGTGCAATAATCTTTAAACTAGCCACAGTTAAATTAGTGATGGTGATAACTAAGTTTAGTAATTAATCATCAAATATGTAAATACTTACAGATTGCACTGCTTTCCATATTTGTATCAGAGCCCCATTGTACTTGGTGCTCTATAAAATATAGGAAAATACTATCCTTGACCAAAGAAGCTAAAATGTTAGACAGAGAGCAGGGGAAAAGATGCAATACAGGAGCAAAGTGGTTAAGGTAATGCAGACAAATATTAAATCAATTTTCATTAAAAAAAAAGAATTTATTTGTATAATTTTTTGTAATATATTGAATTTAATTGTTTAAACCATTTGAATTCATAGCATAGCCATGTTAAGAGAGAGGTTTCTTGACAAAAGTAGCAACTGGTTGGCAAACCATTAAAATGCACTATTATAACTCTTCAAAAAATGTAACTTTGATTATATCAATGATAAGCATTTTTGCAAAATTAAAAAGAAAAGTTGCAGAACTTAAGTGTCCCAAAGAGTTCAAAAAAGAATATATTTTGCTCTTGTAAAACAGCTGGAAAATTTTTCCTTTTCATTTTATTTTGTTTTGAAAGAGGAAAATAAATCCTACACTGAAAAATTTGCAGGCAAATTTGTAGCCCACAATTCTTGTTGCTAAGGCATACCATAAACTGAAAAATGTGGATTGTATCATGGAAAAACTGACAGGACTCTAAATGTATTAACATTAAGGGGTGTCACTATAATATAGTGTTTATGTAGTTAAATACTTAATTATCAAAAGCACTACTACCTTTAACTTTTTTCCTAATGCATTTGCAGTTTGTTTCATGGGTTATCTCTCTCACTCAGGCGCATTGATGATGACAAGGGAAGGACACATGAGTTGGAACATTCTGCCATAAAATGTATGCGAGGAATTCTCTACTGCTGTATGCGCCAGGCTGATAAGGTAAAAACACTGCAGTGTAGACACAAGCGCTCACTTAATTCTAAAGGATTAATTTAACTATAAGCAGTAACATCTTCCAAATACAGATAAAATTAAAAAGGCAACATAATACTACAGTGCAGTCCAGCTAAGAAAGGACTGCTCTGATTTTCTGGGCCTAGCCATGTGAAAATGTGAAAGGTAAGAAAAACCACCCTGTGTATAAATGATGGAATATATTTCAAAATTACCTTTTTAAAATTACTATTCAAATTTGAGCCTATGACTGGCAGCCATCTAACTAAAATGTTAATAGTTTGTGATATAGTCAGTATAGTGGTCCTATGAAAAACACTCTAAGCAAGCTTCTGGCATGCTTCATTACTAATTTATCAATCATAACAATGAGTAATGTTTTCAGCATTTATGACCTGATATTCAGAACGGCTGAATACCAGCAACTCCCATAGAAATCAGTGGGAAATGAGAGTGCTCAGAACGTTTCAAAATCAGGCCATTGACTTAGTGGTTTTCTGTGGAAGGATGTGGGATTATCGGGAGCTCCTTCCTTTCCTGACCTCAGAAACCTGGAGAAAAGGAGCTTTCAACACTAGATGGTACTTCCTTGCCACTGAATTTCAGATGTTAAGAGCAAGGTACCCTGCTGTTGAAGTGATGCTGGAACTTTCTTGGTCAATTGACCAGGTAGATCATTGAGTATACTGGTCATCACTTCTCTATCTCTTTGTGGCTTAGTTTTACATTGTAATAAGTAGGTACTAGCGGAGCACCATCAACATACTCATCCCATGATCTCCCTGTTAGCAGACCCTGAATATTCTGGGATTATAACTGGGTTTTTTCCCCCATCCATAGTTAAGGTTCCTAGGGAATATCTTGAAATTTCAGAATTTTGTGTAATTACGTTCTCTCACATAATACACTGTTGGTGGTGGGGTTTTGTCTCTGTGTGTGTCTGTGTGCATGTGTATGATGTAGGGGGTAAGGTAGCCAAAGAGAGTGGATGAGTTAAAGGGACTCTGTCAACTTTAAAATAACATTTGTCTGAAAACTTGTATATACTGTTATTCCAAGTAACCTGGAAAATGAGTATAACTGAAAAAGAATAGAGAAAAAAATCCTTTCTTTTCCATTTTGTTTACTTTGGGCATTTGACATTAGTCAATTTCACTGTTTTGTTTGATGGCCTGTTGTTCTTAGTGTCTTGTACTCTAGCATATAATGACATTACTCTCATGTACTGCTTTGTGGGACCTTACATACACTCTGTTCTCTGAGATCTGCGGGAAGGTATTTATCAGTAATACAACAGCAGGGTTGTTGCTTTTTCTGTGTCCTGGGTCAAAGGGATGACCTCTTTTCCTAGCCCCTGCATGGAGTGGGAAGCAGCAGGAACTGAGATGCAGTTTAGTGAGCCCTTTTTTTTTTTTTTTCAATCTCTAGACTCTCTACAATGCTGAGGGAGCAATAGGAGCCTGACAGTGATGAGACACTTTCACTCCCTGGACCTCTACCGAGACCCCAGGTAGCAACTGAAACCTGGGGACAGGGAGACCTTTTTTTTCTCTTTTCAGTTCTCTATATAGGGCTGGGGGATGGGAGCCCTTCATTTCCCAATATGGGGCCTTTGAGCAATGAAAGGCACAACATACTTCTCTACAAGTCCCAGAAAAGAGTGAAGCAGTTGGGAGGCTTCCATGCTGTTGTTGCTTTCTTTGAAGATGAAGTAATAAACAGGAGTGTGAGCAAGGGGGAATTGGGACAGTGGTAATCATGAACATGTTTGATCAGGATCCGCTTGGGCCTGTCCACTGTCCCTTACTTGAACAGACCCTTATAAAGCATTTTTTAAAATGTAAGTAACTTTGAGAAATAAATGTAAGGCATGCTATTTAAAAGATGTTCTGTCTGAAATTTGACTTTATTTTTAAATTGTTCAATGTCAAATTCTTATTAACATTGTCAGGTTAAAATAAAGTACCCATCCTTTCTGTGTAGGTTGATTTGACAAGGTGATGTGAAACTGTTGTAAGAGAGAGAGACTTCATATAGGATTACTTATGAGCAGGTATCCCCAAGAGATTGAGATTTGAACTTTATGAATAGAGTCTTTTTTAAAAAAACAGGAATTTGTGTATCCCTTTTATTTCATGTAACTTCTATTTTGTGTTAATTTCTAAAGAGCTATGTTTGGCCATATATGAGAAGGTGTGGGGATAAAGATGGAAGAGAGATGGATTTTTCTGTAACTGCTTTTAAAGTTATAAAAAACTTAAAGCAGCAGATTTTGTTTTTAAATGCTGCATATTTCTCTCCTTAACATACAGGAGTTTGTTGTGGAGAAAGAATCGGAGGGGGACGTGAATAATAAACAGTAAATAAGCATTGATTTAATGTTACGTACATACTGGCTGTCATTTGTTACCTTGGTTACTATGTGTGGGGCTCTATTCAAGCAATGGAGTAGCAGAAGCAGTGTGAGATGCCATTAGACACATAATTCCAATTGGAATTATCTACAAAATATATACTGTACTTTTACAGTTGAGAGATTTATACTAGGAAAAGCATGAGTATGTATGCCAAAAATGACTACACTTGAAATCAGTATATAATATTGCTTGTGGCTCACTAATTACACTGATTGTCTTCTACTGCGATTGGAAAGGCAAACTATAACCTGAAATATCTCTGTAATATACTGATATACTCACTGCTGTCTACACATATACAAATACATATTAAGTAAATTGTATTATGCTGTCATCCAGCATATGAATTCCATTTCATAGGCTATGTTGCATCTGGAATATGTACTGTGATAAATATGGCTTGTTGATAGAACAAGAAGTGTAAGAATGGTGTTGTGATGCTGTAGAAGGTAGACCTTGTAGAGTCAATAATTGTGTTTATGGCACCAACTATTTATTGTACTGTATTGCTGTACTGCTTGAAGAATTATGGAATGGGATCGTCTATCGGACATTCTGCTTTGGACATGGGAAGGCTCCTCACTTGTCCTTCCCTGAGAGTTTGTTTTTTATTTTTATTTTCCCAGGATGCTCTGTCTTCCTCACAGTTATCTGACAGTCCAAATTAGGTTAGTAGTTTTGTGAAATAATAGTGTGTGTATGTCACAATGAAAAGGGAAGCAAAAGGAAGTTATGTGGCACCACCATAGTTCTTTCTTACTCGTCTGCTGTCCTCCTGTTGCACTTAACAAATCTTTCTCTCTGGCTGGGATTTTTCCAAAGAGCCTGAGCAGCTTAGGTGCCCAACTCTCATTGAATTTTAATGGGAGGTGGGTGCCTGAATCCCTTAAACTGAGATTTTCAAAGCTGTCATGTAAATTTCTTTCTCCTCCTTCTGTCATTCTCATTTTCCCTTCACAGCTTCAATCTAGATTTTTCTTTTCAAGCCCTTTTGTCTGCTCTTCTCTTTACTTCCTTCTGGTTTTCGTTCTGTTTCTTCTCTTGATTCTTAATGTAGATAAGATCAGGAGCTGTACCCATGTTCTAATAAAGATACACATAGCTCCACTGAAGCCAAATGACACTAGCCAAGCTTCTGGCCCATAGTTTATACCCATGCACTCATGTAATGTTTTTAAAAATCTTTTCTATGTTAGTTTGCCATCTCTTTAGTCCCTTCTTTCTTTCACTTTCCATTCTATCTTTTGGTTCCTTTCTTTCTTCTCCAGTCTTATAGCTTTTTACAAACTCCATGGCATTTTAACCACATCATAACTACTTGAAAATATTTTTCTTCTTTACCTTCAGAAAATAAACTAGGTAAGTGGTATTGGGAGTGAAAGATAAGGCACTTTCTGATTTGTTTCCAAAGATGTATATAAGAAGCATTGATGCTTGTGATGCTCCATCATTGGAGATTTTTAAGAGAAGGTTAGACAAACACCTGTCAGGAATGGTCTAGATCAGTAGTCTCCAACTTTTTTACTCCCAAGATCACTTTTTGAATTTAAGGGCAACCCAGGATCTACCCCGCCCCTTCCCTGAGGCCCTGCCCCTTCCCCTCCCCCCCCCCCCCCCGTCGCTCACTCTCCCCCACCCTCACTCACTTTCACCAGGCTGGGGCAGGGTTTTGGGAGGGGGTGCGGGCTCTGGGCTGGGGCCGAGGGGTTTGGAGTTTGGGAGGGGGCTCTGGGCTGAGCCTGGGGCAGGGGGTTGCGGTGCAGGAGGGGGCTCCGGGCTAGGGCACAGTGTTGGGGTGCAGGAGAGGGTGTGGGGTACTGGCTCTGGGAGGGGGGTAGGGTTTGGGCAGGGGGTTGGGGTGCAGGAGGGTGTATGGGGTCAGGGCTGGGGCAGGGGTTGGGGTGCAGGAGGGGATCTGGGGTGCTGGCTCTGGGAGGGGGCTCAAGGCAGGGGCTTGGGGTGCAGGAGCGGGTATGTGGTGCTGGCTCCGGGAGGGTGCTCAGGGCTGGGGGTTGGGGTGAGGCCTCCCGCCAGGCGGCACTTACCTCAGGAATCTCCCAGTCGGCAGCGCAGTGAGGCTAAGGCAGGCTCCCTGCCTGCCCTGGCCCCATGATGCTCCCGGAAGGGGCCAATGCTCCCCTGCGGCCCCTGGGGAGAAGCGGGGGGCACGTGGCTCTGCGTGCTGCCCCTCTCTGCAAGCATCGCCCCTAAAATCCCGTTGGCCACAGTTCCCCATTCCTGGACAATGGGAGCTGTGGGGGCGGTGCTTGCAGGCAGGAGCAGTGCAAGGAGAAACACACATACACCCCTGGGGCCATTGGGGCGTGCTGGCCACTTCCGGGCTCTGCCATGGCTGGAGATCGCGATCGACTAGGAGAGTCCCCAGGATCGACCAGTTGATTGTGATCGACAGGTTGGTGACCATTGGTCTAGATTTTTTTTTTTTGCTTCGGCAGTTCGGGTAAGAGTCCGGGTTGTTTGTTTGGTTTTTTTTGCTTCGGCGTGGCAGGGAGTGCATGCTCAAAAATTTTTTACTGATAGGAGTGCGTGATCAAAAAGTTTGGAGACCACTGGTCTAGATAATACTTAGTTCTGCCATGAGTGCTGGGGACTAGACTAGATGACCTCTTGAGGTCCCTTCCTATGATTCTATGTTTTGGGGATCACCCAAACCAGTAAAGGGTTCTGTCACCGCCTCTCTTGTAAACTTTGGGTGCCTTAATGTTATGCTCAATGGCTCAGAATCCCGACACTGAGAGCCAGTCCATAAGCTTAAAAGTCTCATCCTGCCTTCCACCATCCTAGTTACTCCTTGCAGGGTGATCCCAACAGTTCTTCTAGTCCTGAGTCCCTGCAAATCCATCTACATTGAGTTTTAAATTGCCAGATACTCAAATTTTTCCCCTCCAGTTCATCACCCCGAAGGTGTGAAAACAGCCCCCAGTTATCAGTTCACTTTGGGGGACATACTCCACACTGTTTGCACACCAGAGCCCTAGTTGGGATTTAAATATACAAAAAATGTATTTGATATAAAAATCACAGATTCAAAGATGAAATAGTAAGGAGAAACAAACATATACAGGCTACACAGAAAATAAACATAAAGATGCAACCTCAGGCTTCACATTTCTATATTAGATTAATTCCCTTTTCTAAATATGAGTTACCTATTGCCTCTGAACAGTTTCCCAGTGCACCCTGTGTCATACAGAGGGATCCAGTGTTTAACGGGCAGCTTCCCATTTGGAGGCTGCCCCTCAGTTTCTGGATAAAAAGCCTCAGACACAAGTCTGCTTTTGAAAGGCTTTTTTCTTTCCTGGCATGGTGACTCATGCTTTTACAGAGTGGGGGGAATTCTCTGTTGCCTCAGTGTCTTTCCATTAACTCTAATGGTTCATCATTGTCTTTTCCTGGTTTGGACATTGGATGGGTACTTGAAGCTAAACAACTGCCTTGGGAGGTGCCCTCCCTGTGTGATTGCTTCCTTACCCTGTTGTGAGGTGATGCTGTAATTGCATAGCTACATTTACAGTTTTCTACATATATAGATTGGTAATCATAATCTGTGTGCAGTGGTGAGCTGGAGCCGGTTCATGCGAACCGGTTGTTAAATTTAGAAGCCGGTTTAGAACCGGTTGTTAAAGGTGTGGGCAATTGGGAGAGGGAGGTTTTTCTGTCGTCACACTGGCCTGCGGGCCACATCCGGCCCACCTGTGCTCGCGGCTGGGGAGGTTCCCCCAGCCCCTCCCACTCCTTCCCCCCTCTCGCAGAGCCTCAGCGTGTGGCGCCGCCGGCGCCAGCGCTCTGGACCGCTCCTGGGCAGCTCGGCAGCTCCTGCTGCTTTGAGCGGCATGGTAAGGGTGTGGGGCTGCGATCTCCAGTGGGCCACGCGGCATCCATACATGCTGCCCTGAGCAGCATGGTAAGGGGGCTGGGCCGGGGCTGGGAGGAGGGGTTGGATAAGGGGCAGGCAGCGGTTGGAGGGGGCGGAGGTTCTGGGGGGGCGGCCAGGGGACGGGGAACGGGAGGGGTTGGGTAGGCGTGGGAGTTCCGGGGGTCTGTCGGGGTGATGGTGGATAGAGTCAGGGCAGTCAGGGGACAGGGAGCGGGGAGAGTTGGGTAGGGGGTGGAGTCCTGGGGGGCAGTTAGGGTGGGGGGTGTAGGGAGGCAGTGGTCAGGGGACAAGGAGCGGGGGGGGTTTGATGGGTTGCAGGTTCTGAGGGGGACAGTCAGGGGCAGGATGTGGGTGGGGGTCGGATGGGGGCGGGAGACGGGCTGTTTTGGGAGGCACAGCCTTCCCTACCCGGGCCCCGATACAATTTTACAACCCCGATGTGCAGGGCCGGCTTTAGGGAGTGCGGGGCTGGATTGGAACAGTTTAGACGGATCCCGGCAGGGATTACTAAAACAACCCACGTAATAAAACACGTGGGGCTTGTACTCACCAGGCGGCGCTCTGAGTCTTCGGCGGCACTTCGGCGGCGGGTCCTTCACTTGCTCTGGATCTTCGGCAGCAATGAAGAACGTGCTGCCGAAGACCCGGAGCGAGTGAAGGACCCGCCACCGAAGTGCCACCAAAGACCCGGTAGGGAACCGGTTGTTAAGATTTTGGCAGCTCATCAGTCTCTGTGTGTATATGTATATGTGTGTGTGTGTGTGTGTGTGTGTGTGTGTGTGTGTGTGTATATATATATATATATATATATATATATATATATATATAATAATGACTGTCAAGTTCAGCACATTAAAAGCTTCCATAAAAGAACTTATTTGACATATTTTTATACACAATAGCATTGTATAACATCAGTTGATTCATTTGCTTATTCTTTGGGATTCAGACCCACTGTTCTCCTCTTTGGGTGTCTGAGCCCTGATTATCACAGTGCTGTTGCAGAAAAAGGAGCCATGAAATAAAATTTGATTCTGTGAGTACATTTCAGACCCATGAATTCAGAATGTGTGATATGCTCCGGTATATTTTCCCATAGCTCGCTACAATTTTGATTGCAATAAAATGAGCGCTTTAGCCCTTCAGTTTGTTTAGCCAATAGCTGCTATGATGTACTTTTTAAAAAATGCCAAGTAGAATCTAAGTAAGGATAAACCAGATGCTTAGTATTCTGTATGTAATTTAGACTAGAGAAGTGATTACACAGATCTTTGTTTTTGTCGATCCCAATCAGGATAAGAAATGCTGGATGTTTTCTCTCGTTCTATACTATTTCTAGGGTGTTGCATTTTGTTCCCAGACACCATGCCCCACTAATCTCTAAAGTTTATAGAGCTTGTTTTTTGCTTAAATTTTAAGTTAGTCTTTTTAACAGCTTCAGACCTCAAAACACAGTTATGCAATTTCCTTTGACTATCTTTAATCATTTAGTACTTGCTATTCCCTTTGCATAGTGATTATATTTAAATTCTCATGTTGTGTTCCTGTATGTACTGAAGAAAAATGCAAATATCAAAGCACCAAAATATCAGTTGAAGCTGTTACTTAGTTAACTAGGTGAGATCTGCACACTTTTGATCAGTGTTGAATGAAAAAGATACATTTTGATATAATCCAGGCACCTTAGTCTGAAGCAACCAAAAAAGTATGTATAAGACCTTAGGTGTAAAAAAAGCAGTAAGTTTCATGCTGCTGTGCAAGTAAAGAACTCTGTAAGAATTTGTGTGTGCTTGTGTGTTTTTCACTGACTTGCTTTTTGCAAGAATTTTTTTTTTTAATAATCTATTTTAAGCCTCTTCTGGTGGTAATGCACTGGTGTATCTTGGCTAGTAAAGATTGATTCTTTCAGGTGACATAATTGCTCTTTTTCATCCCTTATGTTAAAAATGCAGGAGGTAATGCTCCCAGGCAAAAAACAAACAAACACATCAGCAATTAAATCTTTATGTACCTTTTTAAAGAAAGAAATTAAGAAAATCCTAGGCATATTGCAAGGAAGGGCAAGCTTGTGTTAAAGTTGTGTTTAAAAAAAAAAAAAAAAAGTGTGAAGCCCCCCAAAATGAAAGTTAATATGGATGCAATAAAACCATACAGTGAAAGCATGTAATAAGATCTTTTACCCAGAGGGGAAAATGTGCATAAAGAAAACCTTTTTCAGTCTGCGGAATAACCGAACAAATGGAATGTAGCAGAAACCATTGTCTGAAGTGTTGTCCTCATAGTCGATATCGTGTGAATGCTTAGCAAGTAGCACTAGAAAGGAGATGGAAATTACTGAATCTCTATGTAGCAATCTACTTGTGTTCACAGTAGAGAAACTCCTTGATTATGAAACCAGAGTATGGAATGAAATTACATGTATAAAGAAGCCATTATTAAACTGAACAATTCTATCATTTGAAGAAAAAAAATTAATATAAACTGGAGTCAAACACTACTTTATTTAGTGCTAATTCACATAAAACTTTATTCAGTGTTAATTCAGTAATAGATTGACACTTGCATGACACCTTAAAATACCTATCATAGATGGTGAACTTGTTTGGGGAGGGGTGTATTTATAATCCGTTTATTTCATTTTTTGAAAATTTGCCTCTAGGTTCAGCAGTTTAAGCAAGACCCCAGACCATCCAAATGCCTTCATTCTGTTTTCAGTGCACATAGTGGAGATGAAGTCTTCTCCCATGTGGAATATGGCCATCTTCAGGTAAAAAAAAACCAACAGTTCTCTTAAATGTGATTGCAGAATTGTGTGCTTTTATATAATATTACTACTGAATCTAATGTTTCTTTATAGTCTGACAAGATTTACAGAATTTTATAAATTGAGATGTCTTCTGTAACTTGTATTGAAAGGATCAAACTGTTTTGAAATCTGACTCCAAGCTGTATATCTTGTGCAGAAGATATCAATGCAACTGTAAAAAAAAAAAAAAAAAAAAAAAAAAAAAAAAAAGGGGGGGGGGGGGGGACGGGACGGACGGGGGGTTTTCTTTTGAGAAAGAAAGTGATTTTTCAATAAATAACCCAGCATAAAAAATAGTTTCTGTATGTACTGTATTATCAATAAATTGAAGGATTGCAATAATCTTATATTGGATACTATTTTTATTAATGTTCCTAGCCACATTTTCCAGAAAGCTGAGAAGTTTTAATTAACTTTTAAAAGATTTAAAAGGCACTGCAAACTGCTGTTTTGTTTGTTTTTAATTTGTTATTCTCTGTTGTCTGTGATGCTCTCTTCTAAGATTGGAAAATATAAATTCTATACTTTTTTTTTGTCCTTTTCCATTTGCCAGATATTGATTTGCCCTCCACTGTATAACTGTGATGTTTCTTATGTAACTGACACCAAATTCATTTCATTTGTGTTCATTAGCATCCTTATTTATAACAGAACACGCTGGCACAGCTCTAAGGACAGTGATGTTGTTCCCGAAACAGCAGAGCTAGAACCAAAGCACAAAATATTGTGTAGTTAATCAACTGTGGTTGTTATACTGGGAATTATTTAATTTCTTGGTGCCAATATGGCCAAATTATTCCCTTCATAAAATATACCCGTTTCGGAGTCAGAAAGCTCTGTTAAAGACAGTTTCCTGCACATCATTTCATGGATGGCGTGTTATGGCCCAATCTGCTGCTGAATGAAACCTGCTGAACGTGCACATGTCTAAAGATCGTGAGAGAAATTACATGGCTCTTGGTAAATCTGAATAAGACTGGGGAAATTGCAGTGGCCCAGTATTTTAAGCGTCTCTTCCTCACAGCAATGCTACTCCTTCTGGACTTGAGCTAATGCAGCTTTTGTAGCTGGTGGCTGCCATGAAAACCACATACACAACAAAATGGGGATGTGGGATATAATCCTGACTAAGGTCAGTGAAATGTGTTGTGACAAAATCCCTGTTAATTTGCAAGGGAACAATGCCATGGAAAGAGAGCAGCCCTCCCACCTACCTCCAGCAAGTCTCTTCCACGGTGTGGCACATCAGCATCATGGAGTGGAAGTGCAGGGGCTTCTGTAAGATTGAGGGGTGGAAAGATGGGAAGGGGCATGTTGCAAAATCACTACGGCCTCTTGGTCCTCATCCTCCTTCCCAGTCCATTATGACTGTGTTTGGTTCCCTTTAAATTATGTTACAACATGGGAGCAATAGATTGCGATAGAACCTTAAAATAGAATACATAAAATAAAATTGATAAAATATTACAGCTACAAAGAGTGTAGTTAATATGATCTGATGTAAATCTTTATAACTTTTGGAAATATCTGGGAAGTGTAAGAGAGAGAGCTGCCAGTCTTTTTCTGAAATAGTTACACTCTAGTTCTGTTATCCAGTTCTGTCGCCCGAGTAAGTGGACTGAAAACAATAGAATCATAAAAGGTTTAGAATTTGGAGGGTATTCTTAAGCATGTTTTTAAAAAAAAAAAAAAAAAAAAATCAAGGAAGGTCATAGTTTGGGTCCAGACTATTTCTCTAAATCCCACACACTGAAGTTAAGGCTTGTATTAATTTCTTAAGCAAGTTACTGATTAATATGAACACTTTATATGTCACTAATTTAGTCTCTGAATCACCAAAATTATATGAATCCTATATTATACAAGACTAGTATGTCATGATATCATTGTTTTTGCTTCATTGATGTTTCTTCTGATATTCTGGTGTAATGGTACTCGTGTGAATGCTAAGGCAGTTGATAACCTAATAGTCTATTAGTGATTGGTAACAGAAGAAAACAACTCATTTTTTCATAAATGTAATTTAATCATATGCTGAACAGTTGATTAAAATTAATGCTTCTCTCCAGGTGGTTGCATTAATGCTTTGTTTTTTTAGGACTTAAATGGTCTATTTTCCAGATATGCAGACTACTGTTTAAGCTACTACTTGCTTCTTCTAGTGCTTCACTTTCCAATAACTTTGTCATTTACATAAATTTGAGATGGCTTGTCACAGGTGATTGTGAAATAATTGACTATGGCTCAAAACCGTATTTCCAAGCAAAAATATTTTAATATCATAATTTTCAAGGAAAGCTTTAAAAACAAATGTTGTAGAAGCAGTTGTTTACAACACTGCTTGCTGCAGTTCTCTTGATCAAGTGTTCCACATCAGTACACTTAGGGCTGGTCCACACTAACCCCCCCAGTTCGAACTAAGATACGCAACTTCAGCTACGTGAATAACGTAGCTGAAGTCGAAGTACCTTAGTTCGATCTACAAGGTACTTACCGCGGGTCCACACGCGGCAGGCAGGCTCCCCCGTCGACTCCACGTACTCCTCTCGCGGAGCAGGAGTACCGGCGTCGACGGCGAGCACTTCCGGGATCGATTTATCGCGTCTAGACAAGACGCGATAAATCAATCCCAGAAGATCGATTGCTTACCGCCGAACCCGGAGGTAAGTATAGACGTACCCTTACATTACATGTGTAATACTACAACGGATGAAATTTCTTAAGAACATAACCATGTCATAGCACAAAAGCTCCCTTTTCTCTATCTAATATCACATTTTTGTTTTGAAATTCAACTGGTCTGCCATGACCCCATAAAAGTAAAGTATACTTTTTTTTTTAATCCTTTTCTTCACTTCAGATAAATGCTGTATCACTGTTCCTCCTCTACCTGGTTGAGATGATATCCTCAGGACTGCAGATTATCTACAATACAGATGAGGTATTAATTGAATTCTGACATTAATCAGTTATGCATGTTGAAGATTTCTCTTGCCTTTTACTTAGTTTATTAACCATAAAATTGAGTGAGTTTCTTCCTGCATTTAGGTAATTGGTCATCTAGAGATGCATCAAAAAGCCACTTATTTTTTAATGATTGCCATATTAAAGATAAGCTGAATATATAACAAATAGGTGGTAAAATGGCACAGCTACACAAGTGCATTTTAACATGATCTGACATAAATTTTAAAACTTTTAGAACTGAATGGGAACCATAAGAACGAGAGATCTACCAGTTTCTTCTGGGATAGTTATTTTATCGTGTTCTGTCTCCCTTTTCAGTGGCTTGAAAACAAGTTAATACTTGGATGTTCTCTTGTTTGCATCGCTTTTTACTCCATTCCCTAACAGATCTTCAAGTTACATGCATAAAAAAATCAAACTATTGTAAACCACAAGTAAAACATCAATTATTATAGTGACATTTTTCCTACTTTGGATATGGGTTAAATAAGAATGTTAGAAACAGCAACTCGAATGCACCAAAAATCAAAAAATCAAAATAAAAAATTCAAAAACCAGGAAATGTAGAGAAGTTTTGTAGTATGTTTAAAGAAAAAAGGATATCTTAGTAAGGCAACATCCCACCCACTTGGCCTTCCTTGCCTGTAAATTGGGAGATTTTGCACAGTATGACGTGGCTGAGTGGAGCTGTAAACAAAAGGTAAAAGTGTTGAATAGGCTTTGATAAGAACATGTCAGGGATAAGATTATCAATTTTGGTTGGACGTATTCCTGGAGGTTTCATCACAACATAATCTTTAATTAAAGATTAATCTTTAATTCCTGGGGACTCCAGGACAATCCTGGAGGCTTGGCAACCCTAGTCAGGGATGACATCACCCACCAGTGAAATTCAGTTCTCTGTGTAACAGAGGTTGAGTAGGAAAAAGTGGGAATCACTCACTCTGATACATGAAGATGGAACTTATTTGGAGTCATTGGTAATATACATGTGGACAGGGCCGGTGCAACCTATTAGGCAACCTAGGCAGTCGCCTAGGGCACTAGGATTTGGGGGGGTGGCATTTTCTTCGGCAGCGACCGCAGCGGACGGATCTTCGGCTGCCCCAGTCGCCGCCGGCATTTAGGCGGAGGGGCGTGTTCAGGGAGGAGGCGGAACAGAGGTGAGCTGGGGTGGGGAGCTGCCGCACGGCTCCCCGGGCAGGGGGGGAGCTGCCACGGGGGGGGCGCCTCAGGGCGGACGGGGGGTGGGGAGCTGCACGGGGGAGATGCTCGGGGAGGGGGGTGAGCTGCCGCGGGGGGATCGCCTCAGGGCGGGGGGGGGTAGGGAGCTGCCGCGGGGGGGGGGGGGGGGAGAGCTGCTGCAGGACTCTGGGAGGGGGGAGGGCGCAAGGTGGAAGTTTCGCCTAGGGCGCGAAACATCCTTGCACCGGCCCTGCATGTGGATGAATTATATTCAGTATTTTTGGTAGAAGTTTAAAACCATTTTATGTAAATAAAAGTATGTTCGTTTTTGAGCTTGAAAGGGACACAAATAGATCACGAGCTGTTAATAGTTTTAGTCTGAGCACAAAGTGCTCTTCCCCAGAGCTCAAGTTTTATTTCATGACTCTCACTTATTTTACATTGGCCTCAAATTAAATCTTTAATCAGTCACTTCTCTTGAGTTACAGCACATTCTTTCCAGAATTCCTGATATAAATCAGCTTGGAGGTGTTTCTGGCTTCCTTCAAATGGATGTGTTAGTATGTGCATCATACAATTATATAATGTCTTTAATCAAACACAGAAGACCCAACTTAGAACTTTAGGAGTATAGTGAGTTGTACTCTTATTAACGTGAACCAGAATTTGCTGCTAGTTGTACACATCACCCTAAACCAAACTTGAAGCAGTAAACCATCTTCATGTATATAAAATTTCAGGCAGTTAATTCTTGTTTGGCCTGTTGGCCATGATGTTTTTTAGTTAGAAGATATTTGCCAAACGTACGCAATCAAAATGTGTAATTTAAAATCTAAATATTTTACTGTTAAACTTCTTCTGGTGTATTAGAAAGTTTATCCCAGATAACCTTGGTAATTTGCGGGGGATAGGATTGGGGAGAATGTACACTATCATCTAGAAATCCCACCTCTCCTCCTTTGTGCTCACCACTACTTATCCAGATACTAGTGAAATGGTTATAAGTAGTATTTGTTTCATACAATAGAATCATAGAATATCAGGGTTGGAAGGGACCTCAGGAGATCATCTAGTCCAACCCGCTGCTCAAAGCAGGGCCAATCCCCAATTAAATCATCCAACAGATTTTTGCCCCATATCGCTAAATGGCCCCCTCAAGGATTGAACTCACAACCCTGGGTTTAGCAGGCCAATGCTCAAACCACTGAGCTATCCCTGTTGGACAGCTTGTGGGTTTATATGGGAAGACAAAATCTTGTCTAAAACTGTGTATTTACTTAGCCTGACATATTACATTGCTTTGCTTGTGTTATCACCTAGTAAAGGTTTGCCTTTATTTATGCAATCTCAAGAACAAGTGATAGTGCATGTGAGACATTCCCATTCTTAAGGTTGGAATGTGGAGGCCACT
This sequence comes from Emys orbicularis, assembly GCF_028017835.1. Lineage (NCBI taxonomy): Eukaryota > Metazoa > Chordata > Testudines > Emydidae > Emys > Emys orbicularis. The sequence goes on from NC_088696.1 coordinate 25,576,107, forward strand.
GTTGTCTGAGTCTATTAATCAGCATTTGCTTAGTGAATATCAATTGAGCACTACTAGTCTGTTTTGTGAGAAAATACAGTTGAAAGGCCTTTTTCTTTCCTCATCATTGTCATAAAGTGGGGAGTGAGGAAAAAAAGGAAAAACTTTAATTTTCTTATTTATTTTGTAGTGCCCAAAACAGGGCTTTTTCCTCCTTTAATTTCTGATTATAAATGTGTGTTTTTCAGCTGTTTTATAATAAATTTCTTCAACATTGCAAAAACAAAAAGTGTATTTTTCTAAGTATTTTCCAAGAATGTTTGCTTCTCTTCACTGATTACCACCTGTTAATTGTGTACTTTTTTCCAATGATGATAAACAGTGGGGTTTAAAAAAACAAACAAACTTTTCTTTGCTTACGGCTGGTGTATGGGCTGCTAAAATCTGCCACTATCATCTCATATTCCAGGAATGAGTAGATCAGATCTCTGAAATGGAAGGTGTCCATGTTAAGTGGGTTCATTGTTTTTTTCGTTTTTCCACAGCACTTACATTCTGGGTAGTTTTTCCTCTCGGCAACCCAAATTAGAAAGATCTGGGACAACATCTGTATATTATGCCTCCAAAGAGCAAGTGTTTGACAGTATTTGTTGCATTTTTAGATTTACTTTTATATCTTCTGGTATCATTTTATAATTGGTTAACACTTTTGCGAATTTCTAATTTGCTTCATGATTTAATGTAAGTGTACCATGGAAATCAGATCTCCTTGGCACAAGAATTAGGTTCTTTGTGCTGCAGACTACATTTAAATGCTAAAATCATATGCAATTGAGTTGCTTGATTACTAAAGTTTTACTAATGTAGCTTACATTATCATACACTATTATGTTAATATCTTGTTTTTGACCCATATGTCAAAAAACTAAATTACACCAGTCAGGGATGTGGCCCATACACTTTTTCCACTGTAATTTATGCTGGTGCTCTCAATTTAGAGTTTGAGACACTTAGACTTTTAAAATACTTATTACTATCTAGCACTTGAGGGTGGTTTATTCTCTGGCACTGTCAAGTGGTAAGTGAAATCGTAGGATTTGTAATTGATATGAAAAGTGGATATAGAACGTTCTAATGGACTAGAAAGCAATCAATCCTATTTGATTTATGTAAGACTTATGTCTAGACATCCATAATTAGAACAGGTTGGCTGTTGTGTTGCCACCAATCAAGTTGTCAAGCAATGTAAGGATGCATTCAGATTAGTCCCTACGTGTTCTTCCAACACTGCTGAACTTCAAAGTAGTTTTTTTTTCATTAATGTGATAGATTAGTAGTAAACTCATATTTATGAGGTTGTATTTACGTACAGACCTACAGCGGCTCAGCTGTGCCACTGAAGCGCTTTAGCGAAGACTCTGGTACATTGAAAGGAAAGCTTCTCCAGTTGGCATAGTCAGGGCCGGCTCCAAGCACCAGCTTGCCAAGCAGGTGCTTGGGGCGGCCACTCCGGAGAGGGGCGGCACGTCCAGCTATTCGGCGGCAATTCGGCGGATGGTCCCTCACTCCCGCGCGGAGCGAAGGGGACCTCCCGACGAATTGCCACCGCAGATCGCGATCGCGGCTTTTTTTTTTTTTTTTTTTTTTTTTTTGCCGCTTGGGGCGGCAAAAACCCTGGAGCCAGCCCTGGACATAGTTAATTCACCTCCCTGAGAGGCAGTAGTTATGTTGACTGGAAAAGCTTTTCCATCGACATAGCGTTGTCTGCACGGGGGCTTAGATCGGTATAACTATGTTGCTCAGGTGTGTGTATTTTTTCACACCCCTGAGCGATGTAGTTATACCAGTATTGGTCTGCAGGGTAGACCTGGCCTATGTATCTTTGGATTTAGGATAAGAACAGAAGGTTACAGACTTCAACAGTATGCCTTACAGAAATGTTTGTTATGATGTAATAGCAATGCAGCCATATACTCGCTCTCTCTGAAAACCTCTTGTTTCCTTAAACTTCTGAACCACTTTCCATTATAAGAGTTTCTCTTCCCATCATCATTTAATTTTTAAAAAAACCTTTTATATGCGCTTGCATTGAATAAACTAGATTGATCTTTCACAGCTGGCAGGTGATGGTTATTCAGCATTTATTTTGGGACAAGCTTAAAACAAACCACAGGTGTGTTTCTTCTCAGGCCCTATTATCAAGCAAATCTTAGCAGTCTTTTGGTTAATCATTTTAGCTACTTAGGAGAAGGGCAAAATAATAAAAGAAAATAAATTAAGAGAAAGAAAAAAATGTAATTGCTTATACAAAAAATTAACAGTCTCGCCTTCATCATTCATTCAAACAGACCACTCATACAAAGGAATTCTCTGTTTGGAAAACAAATAAATAACTATACACTGAATGAACTGAAACACCAGAAATTAGTTATCTAGATACCAAACCCTTCTCTTAAAACATAAAGAGCTTGATGGCTGGCACATTACACTTGGAATTTGTTTTTCTCCCTTCTTGTTCAGGGAAAACAAAGTCTTCACTCATCCTGTTCTGAGATGTTATGCACCTTTATTAGATGCTACCCTGCTCCTTTCATGTTAGAAATATTTATGAGCGCCATATCTAAATCGTAGAATATATTTCTGCTGTTACCATTATTCTTTTTTATGATGCCAGTTTTCTTGAATAAAGAGGAGGAACCTTCAATAAATGAAGGGTCTTCAGAGGACACTGAACTCTCCCCAGGGCAACAGAGAGAACAATAAATGTAGCAGTATCTAAAAACAAATTGGGTACATAACAGGGTGGAATATAATGGGATGCTCGTGAGGCCATCTCATAGTTAAATAACTCACTTGGAAATATTGCTTCTAAATGTTTTGGTACATAATATCTCTGCAGTACCATGTTATACACCAGAAGAAAATGTTTTTGTAAATGTCCACTTTTTATTTAAGTGCAATGTATATAGATAGAGCTGGTAGAAGCCTTTATTATTCATGTTACCTAATACTTTCCACTATAAAAGATTATTATGACCTTTTTTGAGAAGCACTAACTGTTCAGCTGTTTGCAGCAAACCTTTAAAATTGCAAGGTCAAAGCCTTGGGGCTAGAGATGTGCCTTTTGCTTGGCCCATGAAATTTGTTTAGGTTTGGATGAAATGTAAACTGTTAAACTGTAATTTCCTGTCTCTCACTTGTGTTCCTCAGGAAATGTTTGGCATGAGAACATAATTCCATATTCAGTGCAGGGTTTGGATTATGTTCAGTAAATAAAGTAGAGGCCATATATTGAATGATGAAGCTGAAAAGAAATATTGAAATGTCCCACCTTCTCTGAGCAGGAGAGTCAGCAGTCCTGGGGAAAAACCGTGCATAATCATGTGATTAAAGGCTATATCATTATGCATATGCGGGCCGAATTAAGATTACATGGGCAACCTAAATTCTGATATTCTCTGTCTTTTGAGTGCTTGCCTTTTCAACCTAAATAGCCTCTTTTTAACATAGGGTTTGTGGGTGGTGGTGTTTTTGTTGTTGTTTTTTTTGGTACTTAATAATGATGAGGGAGAGACTATATCTAGTTGTTTTGTTTGTACCCATGCGCTTATCTTCATCAGGGCATATTAAAAAAAAAACAAAACAACTGATGACGCAAAGAGATGTGATAATCTGAAATGAGACAAGTTTTAAAAGATGTAAAAGAAGCCAAAATGTTAATGGGAAACCATGTCAAGTGGTGAAACTATGTTAGTGTGCCTATTACAATTACAAACATGTTTGTTTCAGATGGTTTGCTTTACCAAACCGTATTTGCAGGATTTATGAAGATTATGGAATACATTGCTTCTTCTAGTATGCAAATTTATGTCAAGGTTTCTTAAGAGGGATTCACTGAAACCAAATAATGCTGATAATTATAACTTATAAGTTTCCAGTGCTATGCTACCACAGTTAGTCACTGTAACTCTAACCCAAGTGATAAGGTTTCTGAGTAGCTTTGTATAGAATTTCAGAAAGTTGAGTAAAGAGAACTCTCATCAGCATAATAGGAGAGAAAAAATTGACTTCCATCAGTTTCTTTAAGACAGCAATACATATACTGTACTATGCATTGAATCTAGAGCTGGCTAAAAAATGGAAATCCCTGCCTGGAAAAAAGAATGTATTGGGGATGGAGAAAGGATGGCATCTCAAAGTCATCTTCTCTGTCTTAGAGCTTGAAGTTTAGCAGAATGGAGGGTCTCTACTGAGAGAGAACATTCTATCTAACTCCCTGCTTTTTCCTTCTTCCTTTTTCTCTGTGATTGTGTCAGGCTTTATCAGCTGAACCTGTCTCCACTCCAAGGACTACAAGCTATTTTGTTGTTCATGATCTCCATTAGACTACTAACTTTCAGCTCAGTGGAATCAGCTTAAGCACACTCTGTTCTGCGGGCAGCCTGGCCATGCCTGATAGTTAAGATGGCTGCTTCAGCAAGATATTGCTTGACACTGGAAGGAAAAGACAGCAGCATTAGACAGGCTTTGCTAAATGTGCCATCCTGGACTTGCTATGTGTCCACTGTACTACTGATCTTTCTTCTACAATGGCTAATTCCTCAAGCTTCCCCACAGCACTGGTGGCAACCGCACACATCTTTTTCATATCAAGATTCCATAGTCTTCATTCTTCCGTTTCACTCAAAGACCTACATCTCAACTCTTTGAGGCGTCCAGCAGTATTCAGTGTTCTATGAATACGTTGTAGGAACAGAGCCTGATATTTTAGCCATGAATCTCTAGATTCACAAGACTCACCCACAGCCAGACTAAGACTGGCTTGTCTGGCTGGGGTCTGTATGATATTATAAACTCCGTTATCCCCCTCTGCAGCTACCATGGAATGAGGAATGGTTCCTTGTCACTATTGAAGTAGCCTTCCTGCTTGTGAATCTCTACACCCAGGATGATGAAGTTTGGATGCTTTGTCAGTCAAGTGCTGCATTTTTCCATGATAAAGTACTTATCAGGACTCTGCTACAATTCAGCCTGAACATATACTTATCCCTCCACCTAAATTAGATTAATTTCCATCTTTTTGCTATTGTAACTTTAGCGCCCTCGTGGCCAAGATGGAGTCTGCTCTGCAGGCAGCTCTGGCCAAGAGAAAGCGTGCGCAGGAATGCAGCAGGAGAAATCCCTTCCACCCCAGGGGCACCTGTTCCAAACCCCCCAGAGTGAACACACACACCCACAGGAAAAGTACAGTGGATATAACAAGGGAAATATTTATTTACAGAGGGATGAGAGGAGAAAAACAACAAGGGGAAATATAGGGAGAGCAGTAAGACAGGGCTGCATCCAAACCAAGGCCCCACAGGCCCAGTGGTAGCACAGTCTGGAAGGGCAGACACTGAGCAATGTGTCTGCACACAGAGTTCAGAAGTCCTGAGCAAAGTTCCAGTCCAGTGGTGAGTCTTGGGTGCTCCTGGTCGTCTTCAGCGCCAGTGAACTTTCCCCCAACAAACCCCTCCGGTGCCCTCTTCTGCCGCTCTCTGCAAAGCCACACAGAGCGACCACCTCCACACTTAACTAGCTAGCAACCTCCCTCCTTGTCCCCCTCTCCCTGGAGCTCCAGCGCTGCCCCCTGAAGTTTCCCTCCTTTTTTCTTACTCTCCCCCTTCCCCTTAGGAAAAAGATTTAAAGGGCCATGCTCTCTAAACCCCAAAGGGGTTACACTATTTTACAATGGTTTGGCACTATTATTTGGATTTCAGAAAGGCATTTGTATGGCAATTACAGAATGCTATTAATATCGGAGAGAGACTTTTCTGTATCCCATCCTCTTCATTGGATCCAGGGCAGTGTCAGGGATGGAGACAATCTGCAGAGTCATGACATGACCTTTGATTCCATTACCAAGTTCTATATCACTGATATGCATATATTGGCAAATAGTGCATTGTTGAAGACCTCTAGGCTGCCATTTGTAACTTACTTTTCCTTTCTTCTTTTTTAGTTTTTCCCTTTTTCTTTTTCTCTTATTTTTCCTTTGTCTTCTACTGTTACTACTAGCTAATTCTCAATAGCTCACGTTGGTGAATGGGGTAATGTATTAAAGTGCAACTTTTTTTTTTAATCTGTAAATTAACTTTCAAATAGAATACATAATCCTGCAGAGTGGAGGATCCAACTCTTAATAGTAATGTGAATGGTCAATAATGACATTGCAGTTCATATCCTAAAAGCCTGGGATCATTTTCTTGGTTGTACTTTTATCTTCTACCTTGCTGGTGGTAATGTAAAAGAGCTGTCTCTAACATTACTACATGACCTGACAGAAATTATTCCAGATTGGTGGATATTTTTATGCTGTGAGAAGATGAATTTAGTGGTAACATACAAAATTGTCCCATTACAAGCAGGTGTATAAAATGCAGCTTTAAATTCCTTTCCCTAATTAACTTAAATGCAGCTTAACAGTTTCCACTATTAAATAGTGTATTTTGTAGGATACTGAATTTTTAAAGGGGGAAAAAACCTTAATCCCTTATTCACCTGTGAAATGTTGCCCTATTGTTTTCTTCTTATATTTATAGCTCAACCAAAATAAGTACAGAAAATTTCTTTTTTGTTTAAATATTACTCTGCTATTAAATATCTAATAGTTTTCTTTCACCTAAAGCCAAGAGAGCCTTTGTCACAATACAGGACACATTTTTCTGAAAGTCAAGCCTTCTTTTAGGCCATTTTTGAATGTTTCATTTATTTCTCATTTAGAAAGTTAATTTGTGCAGGATGTGTACTGTACATTGAGTGCAGTGAAGTAGTTCATCACTACTTTTTTTTCCTCCTCAGAGATCAATGAATTAGATCTGTTAGTAGATGGAAGGGCTGAAAAGTTTAACAATTTTAGATACAAGTTTAATGGGTTTTGTTTCCTTGTGATTAATAGTAAGGTTAGTCAAACTCACTTAAAATAGAAGTTGTGATCATTTTCTATTTGTTGCATTTTTATTACAAAAAATATGGTAGAACACAATAACTTCCAAAATATTTAAAGTTCCAAGTAAGCATGTAAAGCAAGCCAGAAAAAAAAAAATCTAAAAAACCTAATGGTGCGTGTTGCAATATTTCTGATCAAACTAATTATTTGGTTAAACAGCTTTAAAATGAGGCCAAAGCATTTAATAAAATGCTCAAGTGGTTCACTGAATTAAATAGCTAAATAAATTAAACTTTCCTCTCCATATTCCTCTTGTTCATTTTCTTTCATGTTAAAAAAGCACCAAGAAGATTTCTGGGATTCCCTTCAACCTTGCCCTGAAAGTAGGATTGCAGGGTCTATGTTGTTTCCTTCTTTGATGAGGTTTGATAGGGTTTAAAGTTGTCTAAATTTTAGTGTTCTCTCTGCTTGTTCTTGCTGAGGACTGCATGCTACAGGTTTTGCTGTCATCTTTCATTTCTTGGAGAATGGTACTGAAACAGGGCTGCTGTGGTTAAAGGTGCTGACAGATGCCTGATATTCACCAAGCTGTCATCTTAGGAGATGTTGTATGCAAGTCTCTTTGCAAGGAGAAAATAATTGTTCACAAGACTGCTTATTGTCAGTAGTAGCTAAAAATGATTACATCTGTTTGAGCAATGCCAATTGCAAAAATAATTATATTCGTTCTTCTATCTTGGAATCCATAGCAAAGAAAGCAGCATGTAATTGTTTGGTAGCTAGTTTTCATGCAAATGAATGAACTTGAACACAGGAGCTACATAAAAAGCTGAAATAACAGTGGTGTTATTTTTCACTCATCCAAGCTACATGCATATCCTTTACAATTGCTTGTTCTATACCTGATTGACTTTTGAATATGTCAGGTTACCACGAACAGTTCCTAATTTTTGTATGAGCCTTTTGGCACTGACTTTGTTAGGTCAACACACCTATGAGATGAGTAATTGCTCCATGAACATGTGGATTGACAGCAATACCTTTTTTCTGTTTGGCTGCTTGCTTTTCCTTAGTATTCTAAACACAAGGATGGAAAATGTTCCATAGACTCTTGTAATATTTACATCTTTCACCATTCTTTCATAACCATAATGGCCAGCGGCATATAAGTATGATTAATGACCTTGTATGATTATTCAGTGCTGACAAAGTGCAGTGCTTCTTCATGGAAGATGCTTCCTAATGAGTGTATCTATGTCACCACATTGTAGGCTGCCATAGTTGGGGGCGGGAAGACTTTCAGCCTGAGTAATCTACATGTTACTGTCAAAATGAAAAGAGCATTTTACTTTAAAATTAAGCTTAAATTATTAGTCTGCCCGGGCTATTCTGATACTTTTATGGCACCACTAATCCTTCTCAGATGCTTGCAGACAGAATCTATCCTGAATCACAGTGTGGCTTCAGATCTGAAAGTCTACTACTGACATGATCTTCTCACTGAGACAACTACAAGAGAAATGCAGAGAACAAAAAAAGCCCTCTAGATAGCCTTCATTGATCTCAGAAAGGCTTTTGACTTTGTCAATAGAAGTGAACTATTCAAGCTTCTAGAAAAGATTGGATGGCCCCCCAGGCTCTTAAGAGTGATTCGATCCTTCCAGGAAAACGTGTATGGCACAGTCCAGTACAACGGCTCAATGTCTGAGGCTTTCCAGATTCATAGCGGAGTTAAGCAAGGTTGTATTCTTGCCCTAACTGTGTTTGGGATCATCTTCTCCCTGCTACTGAAACAAGCTTTTGGTTCCTCAACTGGGGAAATCTACTTGCACGCAAGAGCTGATGGAAAGCTGTTCAATCTTGCAAGACTCGGGAGGCCCTTATCCAACACCACCTCTTTTCGAGCTTCTAGAAAAGATTGGATGGCCCCCCAGGCTCTTAAGAGTGATTCGTTCCTTCCAGGAAAACATGTATGGCACAGTCCAGTACAACGGCTCAATGTCTGAGGCTTTCCAGAAAGAAGCTCATCTTCAAAGCCTAATGGACAGTTTTTCCAAAGCCTGCCAAGACTTCAAGCATATTATAAGCCTAAAAAAGACTAACATAATGTGCCCAGGAGTTGAAAAAGCACCCTCCATCAAGATCAACAGCTATGAACTTGAAGCGGTGAATGAGTTCACACACCTGGAGTCCACTATCGCAGTCAACCTTTCACTTGAAACAGAACTCACCATCCGCATTGGAAAAGCCACCACAACAATGTCTAGACTGAAAAAGAGGGTATGGCAAAACAACAAACTGACAGAACACACAAAATCTGTGTGTATCATGGATGTGTTATCAGCACACTTTTGTATGGGAGGGAGACATGGACCTTATACTCTCATCAGGAAAAGAGGCTCAAGAGCTTTCATATGTGTTGCCTTCGTTGAATTTTTTGGAGGGACAGAGTCACCAACACAGAGGTGTTCAAACGGGCCAGTATACAAACATGCTTCAAACAGAGACGCCTCCGCTGGCTTGGGCATGTGTGCCGAATGAATGATGGGTGCATCCCAAAGGACCCCCTCTACGGTAAATTGGCATCTGGAAAAAGACCCAAAGGATGCCCAAAATTGTGTTTCAAGGATGTGTGCAAGCGAGACCTCAAAGAAATGGACATGGATGTGGACAAATGGGAAGCTCACACTCAAGCCCCCAGCCTTTGGAAACAAGAGCTTAACAAAGGTCTCCGGAGTTACGAGATGAAGCAGTCCAGCTTAGCAGAGGAGAAAAAAGCTTGCAGAAGTCAAAGCCCAAAGGATCAAAATATCATCTTTTAAATGTGACAGATGCGGCAGAGATTGTCTCTCTCGAGTGGGTCTCTTCAGCCATGTTCGCGGCTGCCATAAAACCAACTGAGTTAATTCTTTACCTTTCAGGGGTGCATACCCACGGTATCTCAAGTCTGAAGGATGCCTACTACTCCCTGATCATGCATGTGGAATGGTTACTATGTGTCATATTATAGTGAACCTTGTATTTTGCAATAGTCCACTTGGAGATGAATGGTGGTGGCAAAGCTGTTGTTTAAATCTAATTTTTGCATTGTAAATACATCCACAGCTGCTACTATAAGTTAATGCTCATGAAGAGCATTAAACCACTGCTAGAAACTAGGTCTAATATAAATGAATATTCTCTGCAAAAACCGCTAATCCTTTCACCTTGAGTTGTCAAGAGCTGTGTTATCAATAAAGTGGAGTGCTCCAGTTTTGCTGCAACTCTTCAGTTGTACAAACTCTGAGACCGCCCAGCTCTCCAGTTTTTTCTTCCTCCTACTTCTGCAGTTTCTCCTGTAACCCATCTCTGCCTCCTTCCTTTCCATGGTGCTGCAACTCTTTCCCTAAAACTACCCCACTGCTCTAGCTGTAACAATCCAAGCCCTCCTCATTCCTGCTACTAATTTGATTTCCTCCCAGTACTAAAAATGAAGAAAACATCAGTGGTGAAGCGGGTCTGATCGATGCCAGGACATTTCTCAAATATCAAGGTTGGATGTCTTTCTGAAAGATATGCTTCAGGCAAAAACAAGTTATTTAGCTCAATAAAGGGTAACTGGGTGAAATATAATTGCCTGTGGTATATAGGAGGTCAGACTAGATAATATGATCTCTTCAGGCTTTAAATGCTAAGAACTAGGAATTGGAAAATGCAGATTATGTTCCTGGCTCTACAACCGATTTACTGAGTGACTTTGGTCAAATCTACATTTCAGTTCCCCATCGATAAGGCCCTTTGCTATTGGTGTTTACCAATTGTCCCCAAAAAATTCCTATGTTTTTGAAAAAGCCAGTATTTGTGGTTTTACCAATTTTCACTAAATGTTGACTTTTTTGGGACCCCAGAATTTTCACCAGGGGAGTGGATAGGACCACGCTGAAGGACCAGAGGGGTTAGCAGGGGCTCTGTCCAGCAAGTGGGCCTGTACTCATGGGGTGCAACTTTCTACTCCCCTCCTGACCCTGTTCCTTCAGTGCTGCCCTGTCTGTTTCTTCTACACAGTGGGGGAGCAAGATGGGCAGGGAGCCAGGTCACAGCAGCCAAGACTGCCTGACCACTCCAGGGAGTGGCCCTCCTCGCCAAAGGAGAGCACTCTCCTAACCCCAGCATTTCGATGTGGGAGCAGACAGGGCTGAGCTGAAGGTCCAGAGTCTGGAGAGAGCTCCAGTTTCAGTTGCTGGGAACAGACTCCCTGGCCTTCTTGCTCTCCCATTGTGTGATTGCAGTAACCACCAACCAGCAGTTACCCTCCTTTGCACTCTTGCAAGCAGTAGCAGAAGTCTCTGTGCACCCTAGGAGTCTTGACCCTTTGCCAGACAGAGCCCCCTTCTGATCCTGGCCCTTCAGCACAGCCCCAAAGCACAGAGCCCTGTCCACCTCCCCTTCCAGAGCAGAGCAGAGGAAGCAGATAGGGCCATGTGGAAGTCAGCAGGGGACTTCGGTCAGGAAGGTGCCAGTACTCCTGGGGTGCAGCCTTCCACACCCCTCCTGACCGTTTAGCGCATGTCTGCTTCCTCTCTGCGGGAGGGGAGCAAGATGGACAGGAAGCTGGATCCTGGCAGCTGAGACTGCCCAACTGTTGCAGGGAGCAGAAAGCTTTCTCAACTGCCACCTGGTTAATACCCCCTTCTCCCCAGTCCATGAGTTCTGGGCACCCCTCTCTCCTCATCCCCTATGAATAGTGGGCGACATTCCCCCCTGTCCGCCTCCCTTTGTTTTTAATTCTTACCAGTTTTCTCCCATTAAAGTTTTTGAATATAAAATGATAAATTCCAAGGAAATTAAAACAAACAGAACTAAGAAAAAAAGGCCTTACCTATCTATATGTCCTGAATTCACAGTGTTGTTATGAAGAGAAATCCATTGTCTGTAAGTGCTTAGATAATGATTAGTGTAATAGAAAAGCTTTTAAACAATTATTTCTCTCCATCATGTTCATATACAATGCAATAGGGCTCACTGATTTTTCTGCCACTGCTGTGCTAGCTAGAGGCAGGAAAATCAGCCCAGTTACAGTGTATGGGAACATAAAAGAGAGAAATAATTTTGTTTAAATTAAATATATGGAGGCAGCATTTTAGTCAACTACTGAATGGTGAACCAGTGATCAACACCCCAATTTAGAGGAAGGAGAAGATCTGGACATGGAATTAGGACCTATCACTAGAGTAGAAGTAGAGAGGGCAGTCAATCGGTTAAAAAGTGGAAAGGCACTGGGTCTGGACAACATCCCAATGGAAGTCCTTAAGGCAAACTCGAAGAACACTTTAGACATTTTGTTAGGCCTCTTACAGATGATATGGGAAGAAGGAGGGAGGGATAGCTCAGTGGTTTGAGCATTGGCCTGCTAAACTCAGGGTTTTGAGTTCTATCCTTGAGGGAGCCACTTAGGGATCTGGGGCAAAATCAGTACTTGGTCCTGCTAGTGAAGGCAGGGGGCTGGACTTGATGACCTTTCAAGGTCCCTTCCAGTTCTAGGAGATAGGATATCTCCATTAATTAAAAAAAAAAAAAGGAAACGTACCAAGTAAGTGGAAAAGTGGTTATATATTGAGCCTGCCAAAAAAAGAGAGACCTAAGTTAGTGCAAAAGCTGGAGAGGGCATTCGATCGCTGTTTGTCCCAAGTAAAATAATTACACGTTACCCTAGACCAGGGTTTCTCAAACTTCATTGCATTGCGACCCCCTTCTGACAACAAAAAATACTAAAAGACCCCAAAGGGGTGCCGAAGCCTGAGCCCCCCTGCGCTGGGGGGGGGTGCCAAAGCTTGAGGGCTTCAGCCCTGGGTGGTGGGGCTTGGACTTCGGCTTCAGCCCTGGCTGGCAACCCCATTAAAATGGGGTTGTGATCCACTTTGGGGTCCCGACCCATAGTTTGAGAACCGCTACCCTAGACAAACTAAAGAAAGCAGTAAATTTAAGGCTATGATATGAACAGGCAGGGTTCTGATAGGAGAAGTCCTGCATAGATCACATAGCAATAGAATAGCAGTCATCATAGAACTGTTAATTGTATGGCCGTCACCGCTTTACATGAATTTCATAGATTTCCAAAAAGTCTTTGATACAGTGGATAGAACATTCTTATGGAGTCTGCTGTGCCACTATGGAATTCCTCAGAAATTTGTGAATATTATTCAGAGCTTGTATGAAAATACGACATGGCAAGTAATACATAACAGTGAACTGACTCAGGGCTGGTTTACACTGGGAACTTATATCAACGTAGCTACATTCTCAGGGATGTAAAAAATCTGCACTTGAGGGACCCCTTGCTCTGTAACTTGACAATATTGCATAACATTTGTTGATTAGTACTTATTCACAGGGTCAGAATGTCAGGTTTTCATTTCTGGTGTCAGATTTAGGAAAGTAATCATGACTCTCTTCTCATATAAAATAAGTTAGAATTCCAAACTACAGTGCTTCAGATTGTAGGAAGTTGGAATGCAGTCAAGGCTGCTGAGATGTTACAGCTTCTCAGTGTTTTTGTTTTTGTATCTTTGGTGTTATCAGCACTATCAGAGTTCAGCCTGCTAATTTAGCAGACCTCGATGTTACTCATAGAGAAAGACCACAGGCATGATTTGGTGACAAAGGCATTTGTCCAGGTTTGTTCCCTTCAAAGCACAGTCCTATTGACTTGCACAAGTACATTACCACATGAGTGCCCTGTGGCAAGGAGCGGCTCAGTCAGCAGTGGGGGGCTTTGCTGTCCCCTCGACCACCCAAAGGGTTATAGCAAGGCACCCTGACATTTATAGACTAAAACAAATAACTGGGATTAAACAATTTACATGTTTCGTGACATTTGTTTACCTCCTCTTGTTCCTGATATCTCGGACAAAACTTTCCTATTCATTGTTCTGTCAAACCATCTTATCTTGTTCTAGATTGGGGTGTATTTGCACTAGCCTTCTAAAATGTACAGAACAGTGAACTTGTAAGTGTTTACTTTAATACATGTCCTGACTTTGGTTCACAGCCTTTGGTTCAGGCCTCATAATAATGATTTTTCATGTTCAGGAAAGAAGTATTTCAGGAAAGAGTAGCAAAATGGCTAGTTTATGTAGGAATTAAGTGTTGTAGTTTGAGAAATAATCTGTGTTTTGCACTCGATTGTATAACAGTGTTGTAGAATAATTACCCTTTCTTTGGTGCCCATTATGCTTATGATTTTTTTTTTCTTGGACAAGTTTTGTTCATGTACAATATTGATCACATTATTCCAGTGTTGTTAATGTTCTTTCTTTTAAAAATCATTTTGTCTTAATTTTAAAAGCTAGCATTAATATCATTTAGAGAGTTAGTCTTTATATTACAAATGTAACAACCACTATCAAAGTGAAACATGTTGATTTGCAATTACTGTAAATACAAAGTATTTTGGAGTCCAAGATCTTAATATTTTCCTGCAAAACTTTCTAGTCTGTCTAAAGAACTAGGGAACTACTGTATTATATATGTTAGTCAAACCTTCTAAATGTACATTTTATTTAAACGTGTACAGCACTTCAGAAAGAGTATGAGGTTTTACAGCCATGCATTTGCTGTACTTATGTTTGGTTAAGTTTAATATGTCTATATATGTTTAAACACACGTAGGTAAGTGTTCCTAACACAGTATACTGGATAGTGGGCTAAACTTAACTCCTTTCCATGGGTTATCTTTATTGTTAAGATAATACAACATAAACCTCAACCCAAACTTTCTTCTGAGCTTGGCTGTTCTGAGGGTTTCATTTTCTGCCAAACTCCTGTCCCTGCTCCTATTTCCCTCTGTGTTGGGGGGAAGACAAATTGTTTTATGCTCCTGGAATAGTAGGATCCATCTGATCTGACCTCAGGCTGTTATGAGTAGTGATTGCATTGATCTAGAGAGTGCTAGTACTTGATATCAATATGTGAGCAGAAGAGCTTTGCTTTTCCATGCACGATCTCAGAATATGGCACCCTGTTACAATATACTTTATTAGGCAGGTTATAGCTATGAAAGAATACTGTAGGACAAACAGGTAACATAAGTGTTGTTGCAATATTGCCTTACAAACTGAGTATACTAACATTGTGCAAAATGGGTAAAGATGTGACTAGTCCCCTAGTGATTCAGTCCCCAACAAAAGTGTGTTCTCCCTTTTAGATAGTTTCAGACAGCTCAAGTCTGATATTGTTTGCTTGCTGACACATCAAGCCAAAAGAGATGAACACTGCCAAAATTTGTTTGCAAAATGCATTTTGCAGTAGGGATATATTACCGACCACCTAACCAGGATGGTGATAGTGACTGTGAAATGCTCAGGGAGATTAGAGAGGCTATCAAAATAAAAAACTCAATAATAATAATTAGTAATAATGGGGGATTTCAAATATCCCCATCTTGACTGGGTACGTGTTACTTCAGAACGAGAGGCAGAGATAAAGTTTCTTGACACCTTAAATGACTGCTTCTTGGAGCAGCTAGTCCTGGAACCCACGAGAGGAGAGGCAATTCTTGATTTAGTCCTAAATGGTGGACAGGATCTAGTCAAAGAGGTGACTATTGCTGGACCGCTTCGTAATAGTGACCATAATGTAATTAAATTTAACATCCCTGTGGCGGGGAAAAGCCACAGCAGCCCAGCACTGTAGCATTTAATTTCAGAAAGGGGGACTACAGAAAAATGAGGAAGTTAGTTAAACAGAAACTAAAAGGTACAGCGCAAAAAGTGAAATCCCTGCAAGCTGGATGGAAATTTTTTAAAGACACCATAAGGTAGAGACTCAATGTAAATGTATACCCCAAATTAAAAAACAGAGAACCAAAAAAGTGCCACCTTGGCTAAACAACAAAGTAAAAGAAGCAGTGAGAGGCAAAAAGGCATCCTTTAAAGTGTGGAAGTTAGTGAGGAAAATAGAAATGATCATAAACTCTGGCAAATGACGTGTAAAAATATAATTAGGAAGGCCAAAAAAGAATTTGAAGAACAGCTAGCCAAAGTCTCAAAAAGTAATAGCAAAATTTTTTTTTAAGTACATCAGAAGCAGGAAGCCTGCTAAGCAACCATTGGGGCCACTACACAATCGAGATGCTAAAGGAGCACTAAGGACGATAAGGCCATTGTGGAGAAACTAAATGAATTCTTTGCATCGGTCTTCATGGCTGAGGATGTGAGGGAGATTCCCAAATCTGAACCATTCTTTTTAGGTGACAAATCTGAAGAACTGTCCCAGATTGAGGTATCATTAGAGGAGGTTTTGGAACAAATTGATAAACTAAACAGTACTAAGTAACCAGGACAAGATGGTATTCACCCAAGAGTTCTGAAGGAGCTCAAATTTGAAATTGCAGAACTATTAACTGTAGTCTGTAACCTATCATTTAAATCAGCTTCTGTACCAAATGACTGGAGGATAGCTAATGTGACGCCAATTTTTAAAAAGGGATCCAGAGGTGATCCTGGCAATTACAGGCCGGTAAGCCTGACTTCAGTACTGGGTAAACAGGTTGAAACTATAGTAAAAAACAAAATTGTCAGACATAGAGCGAAACATAATTTGTTGGGGAAGAGTCAACATGGTTTTTGTAAAGGGAAATAATGCCTCACCAATCTATTAGAATTCTTTGAGGAGATTCTTTGAGGAGATCAACAAACATGTGGACAAGGGGGATCCAGTGGATCTAGTGTTCTTCAATTTTCAGAAAGACTTTCAGAAGGTCCCTCACCAAAGGCTCTTAAGCAAGGTAAGCTGTCATAGGATAGTTGTAGTTCCCCGGATCCTCCTTCTTCCCTTTTTTAAAGATGGGCACTACATTAGCCTTTTTCCAGTCATCTGGGACCTCCCCCGATCGCCATGAGTTTTCAAAGATGATGGCCAATGGCTCCGCAATCACATCCGCCAACTCCTTTAGCACCCTCGGATGCAGCGCATCCGGCCCCATGGATTTGTGCTAATCCAGTTTTTCTAAATAGTCCCGAACCACTTCTTTCTCCACGGAGGGCTGGTCACCTCCTCCCCATATTGTGCTGCCCAGTGCAGCAGTCTGGGAGCTGACCTTGTTTGTGAAGACAGAGGCAAAAAAAGCATTGAGTACATTAGCTTTTTCCACATCCTCTGTCACAAGGTTGCCTCCCTCATTCAGTAAGGGGCCCACACTTTCCTTGACTTTCTTCTTGTTGCTAACATACCTGAAGAAACCCTTCTTGTTACTCTTAACATCTCTTGCTAGCTGCAACTCCAAGTGCGATTTGGCCTTCCTGATTTCACTCCTGCATGCCTGAGCAATATTTTTATACTCCTCCCTGGTCATTTGTCCAATCTTCCACTTCTTGTAAGCTTGTTTTTTGCGTTTAAGGTCAGCAAGGATTTCACTGTTAAGCCAACCTGGTCGCCTGCCATATTTACTATTCTTTCTACACATCGGGATGGTTTGTTCCTGCATCCGTAATAAGGATTCTTTAAAATACAGCCAGCTCTCCTGGACCCCTTTGCCCTTCATGTTATTCTCCCAGGGGATCCTGCCCATCTGTTCCCTGAGGGAGTCAAAGTCTGCTTTTCTGAGGGGAAGTCGTGCCTGACTAACCTAATTGCCTTCTATGATGAGATAACTGGCTCTGTGGATGAGGGGAAAGCAGTGGATGTGTTATTCCTTGACTTTAGCAAAGCTTTTGATACGGTCTCCCACAGTATTCTTGCCGCCAAGTTAAAGAAGTATGGGCTGGATGAATGGACTGTAAGGTGGATAGAAAGCTGGGTAGATCGTCGGGCTCAACGGGTAGTGATCAATGGCTCCATGTCTAGTAGGCAGCCGGTTTCAAGCGGAGTGCCCCAAGGGTTGGTCCTGGGGCCAGTTTTGTTTAATATCTTTATTAATGATCTGGAGGATGGTGTGGACTGCACTCTCAGCAAGTTTGCCGTTGACACTAAACTAGGAGGCATGGTAGATACGCTGGAGGGTAGGGATCTGATACAGAGGGACCTAGACAAATTAGAGGATTGGGCCAAAAAAAACCTGATGAGGTTCAACAAGGACAAGTGCAGAGTCCTGCACTTAGGACGGAAGAATCCTGTGCACTGCTACAGACTAGGGACCGAATGGCTAGGTAACAGTTCTGCAGAAAAGGACCTAGGGGTCACAGTGGACGAGAAGCTGGATATGAGTCATCAGTGTGCTCTTATTGCCAAGAAGGCTAACGGCATTTTGGGCTGTATAAGTAGGGGCATTGCCAGCAGATCAAGGAATGTGATCATTCCCCTTTATTCGACATTGGTGAGGCCTCATCTGGAGTACTGTGTCCAGTTTTGGGCCCCACACTACAAGAAGGATGTGGAAATATTGGAAAGAGTCCAGGGGAGGGCAACAAAAATGATTAGGGGGTCTGGAGCCCATGACTTATGAGGAGAGGCTGAGGGAACTGGGATTGTTTAGTCTCCAGAAGAGAAGAATGAGGGGGGATTTGATAGCTGCTTTCAACTACCTGAAGGGGGGTTCCAAAGAGGATGGAGCTCGGCTGTTCTCAGTGGTGGCAGATGACAGAACAAGGAGCAATGGTCTCAAGTTGCAGTGGGGGAGGTCTAGGTTGGATATTAGGAAACACTATTTCACTAGGAGGGTGGTGAAGCACTGGAATGCGTTACCTAGGGAGGTGGTGGAATCTCCTTCCTTGGAGGTTTTTAAGGCCCGGCTTGACAAAGCCCTGGCTGGGATGATTTAGTTGGGAATTGGTCCTGCTTTGAGCAGGGGGCTGGACTAGATGACCTCCTGAGGTCCCTTCCAACCCTGATATTCTATGATTATATAACAGGGAAGGTCCTCTTATGGATTGATAACTGGTTAAAAGGTAGGAAACAAAGGGTATAAATAAATAATAGTCAGTTTTCAGGATGGAGAGAGGTAAATAGTGGTGTCCCCCAGGGGTCTGTACAGGGACCAGTCCTATTCAACACATTCATAAATGACCTGGAAAAAGGGGTAAACAGTGAGGTTTCAAAATTTGCAGGTGATACAAAACTACTCAAGATAGTGAAGTCCAAGGCAGACTGCGAAGAGCTACTAAAGGATCTCTCAAAACTCAGTGAATGGGCAACAAAATGGGCAGATGAAATTCAGTGTTGATAAATGCAAAGTAATGCACATTGGAAAACATAATCCCAACTATATATGTAAAATGATGGGGTCTAAATTAGCAGTTACCACTCAAGAAAGAGTTCTTGGAGTCATTGTGGATAGTTCTCTGAAAACATCCACTCAATGTGTAGCGGCAGTCAAAAAAGCGAACAAAAAGTTGGGAATCATTCAGAAGGGGATAGATAAGACAGAAAATATCATATTGCCTCTATATAAATCCATGGTACACCCACATCTTGAATACTGTGTGCAGATGTGGTCGCCCCATATAGTGGGAACCCTTTGTTTAAAAGCTTGGTTCCCTCGCCAGTCAGTGGAAAAGATGGAGTCCAGCACCAGGTGACCTGGTCACATGTTCCTGTAGTGTCACAGCAGCCGTGAGTCGGAGGCTGTCTGCAGTGTTCTCAGGAAGGTTCCCCATGGGAGATAAGCTTCTTCTAAGGCCTATTGTTTTCTCCTAATGGCTAATTAACTGGAATGGGCCCTTCCCACCCAGCCATATAGACTGAGAGTCTTTTGCCTAGTGGGTTATTCAGGTATACACACATTTGTAATACAGATACAGAGTCAATTTTCCTAACTTCAGACAAAAATTATACATGCATACAAATAGGATAATCATATTCAGTAAATCATAACCTTTCCAATGACACTTCACATGACTTATCTTGCATAAAATACATTGATTGTTATAATCATATTATTATTATAATAATAATATCGCTGTGAAGAATATGGGGTGCAGTGTCACAATCATATTCTTCCTCCTCTTCCTCTCTGACACCATGAAGCAATGAAAGAGGCTCCTTATCAGCTGATCTCCTGGTAGAGGGAGGGAAAAGGACAAGTCAGCTACCAAGAAATACACACATGCACATATACTCCTGAGACAAGAAGCCAACAAAGCTGGTAACTGCTCCTCCTTTTCCCATCCAGTGGAGCTAACAACTGCAAAGTTAGATTGCTGGAGATGGAAGTTAGATAGTGGAGAATAGCAGGGCCATTTATGTGTCTGAAACCATGGAACTGTTCAGGAAGAGTTAAGCATGAGCACAATGTTTACTATAGTATCTTTGGGATGAAATGTAAGACATCTCTTCATCCTAGCTTTCCTAGGATCAAAAAACCCTACTCTGTGGAACATGGAGAAGACAGAATTTTTGTTTACCTTTTCAGCTTCATTTAATTTCATAAGGTACTCAGATACCACAGTGGTTAAGGTACAATCAAAACCTAAATAAAGAAAACCCATGATCATGACTTATTGTCCCCCATATCTATGAATAATTTCCTATTTTCTAGTAGATTTTCATAATCTAAGACCAGATTGTAATTGAATAAATGGTGTCATTCTTTTTATTTTCACGGAAGGATGTGCTGCATATATTTATATTGAGCTAACATGACAGAACTTGTTTTACATGTCAGAGCTGTGTTAGAATGAGCAGTTAGGGACAATGCCAGAGTTTCCATGCCCCAAATTTTATTTTAAGCGTTGCTTATAGGGCTTACTTTCTTCTGCTCCCTAACAGTTATTTTTAAAAGTAAAGATGTTAGATTTTTTTTTTTTGGCGCTGATGTTCTAGCACATTATTTTAATACCCAATCATTTGCATTCCTAGCTTCATTAGGGCTTTGTGTAAATTAAGTTACCAGTGTTTTGGGGAGTGTTTTTTAACATATTTAATGAAAATTGGTTTTACAAAGAGGTCCCTTGAAGTTGGGAACACCATACTCCACAAGAAAATAAAACCTAATTGGCAAATATAATTGTGCAGTCTGAAAACCATGCCATTTTCTTTTTAAAAATACAAATAAGAAATTTTGGCATATTTCAGTTTCCCTTGATTTTTTCTTTTCTTTTCCTTATAGGTGTCCTTCATTCAAAACCTGGTGTTTTGTGTGGAAAGAGCATACCGTGTACCTGACTTTGGTGTCTGGGAAAGAGGAAGTAAATACAACAATGGCAGCACAGAACTGCATTCAAGGTAGTTGGCAAAACTCTCAGTTCTTTTTGCTTGTATAAAGGCATATAATGTGAATGCAAAGAATTCAGGAAATGTATCAAAATAGAAATAATTAAAGTAGTATTCCAACTGCTTCCCATTGGCCCGGAGCAGCGAACAGCGCCAGTGGGAACCGTGATCAGCCGGACCTGCGGACGCAGCAGGTAAACAAACCAGCCCGGCCCACCAGGGGCTTTCCCTACACAAGCGGCATCCCAAGTTTGGGAAACACTGGTCTAGAGTGAAATTAGTGCTCATGAAAGATGCCAGATTGAGGCCTTCTGGAGACTGAAGTCTATATCTCATGAGAAATATGAGCACAGTTCTATACCTACATTCCATGTGCAAATAACCAGATACACATGTAAGTAGTTACTTGTGCACCCAAATTGTTGTAATTGCAGCTGTATATGCATTTTTACTAAAATTTACCTGAAGCCTCCTGCTCATGTATGGAGCAGTTATAGCACATGCTATGGCAGGCTAAGCTTCCCATTACCATACCACCCATATCTGGAAGACCAGCTCGCTGAGAGGTAGTTTAGTGCCCATTGCAATGGCGGACTAAAGTACAGGCCAATTTGGGGGCCACTGCAGGAGCACCAGATCCTATGTAGAAGAGGGGGGCCACTGGCACTGGAACTGTTACCTGTTTTGTCCTCCTCCAGAGTTCTTGATTTGCGACTTTTTTTTCTGGCCATCTGATATTGAGGATTTGTCTAAGGCAGCTGTTTATTAAAACTTTGAGTTTAGATATTAAGGGCTTACTGTATGGTGCTGTAATTTGCAGATTTGTTAAGATCAACTTTACAATGGTGTTAAATATTCAAAGGTTAGTTTGGACGGCAAGATTTCTGATTCTCCAGATTAGCTGTAGAGTTACAAAGACATGTCTGGCTTTTGCTATTCTGACTTTGATGTCTCCGTGTGTTCCACCTGTAGTACTTACAGTGCTGCCAAGATGTGTGAAATATTGGACCTCTTCTATGTCAATTCGAGAACCTGTTTGTATTTCTTGTGGCGTGTTGATTCTCATGGTTTTAGGTTTTTTTTGTATTGATTTTCAACCTTACTAATTGTGCATAGGCCTGAAGATCATTTGTTTTGGCTTGCATATATCTATATGGTGAGGAATAGCAAGTTGTCATCCACAAAGTCAAGGTCCTCTAACTTCTGTGTGAAAGTCCATTTGTATGACATTTGGTTGTTCTGTGTCTTTCTCATTAAGCAATCCACTACCAGTAAAAAGATGATGGGTGACATAAGATATGCTTGTCTGATGCCTGGGGTAACCTTGAATGACTTAGTCAGTTTCAGTTGTGTATTACTTGGCATGTCATAGTTTCATAGAAGCTCTTAATGATGTTTACAATTTTCGGAGGGATTCCATAGTGGCATAGCAGCTTCCATAAGACTGTTCTATCCGCTGTTACAAAGACTATTTGAAATCTATACAATTCATATTAAAGTAATGGCTGCCATGACAGTTCTGGTGAGAGGTCCTAATTTGACGTTCACATCTTCTCCTACCTCTGTGTCTGGCCACTGGCTCGCCAATCAGTAGTCCACTTAAGTACTACCTCCATATATTTAATTGTTCTGAGGTCTTATTGTTTTGAACTGGTCAGTTGGTATATGTTTTTTCGTCCTGTCAACTGTATAATGTTGTACAGTTTCTTCATGTCATTTTTTGCTGCAGTGGTCTGTCACATCTGCTGCCATTTTGTCTATAAGTCTTTTTGTTGGAATTATAATTTACGCCAGATATTACCATGACACTAATTTAACCATAAATTCCTTTATTAAATCCAGAGGCCAAATTGTATTTGTACAATTGCTTTAAACTTGCCTAAGAAGTCAAAATAATAAGCAGTTTACTACATCCAAACAATAATAAAACACTTATAAGCATTTGATCAAGATACTTACTAGTGGGCTAAACCCAGGGGTGCTTAAACCCATATTGGTCAGGCAGATATTAGCAATGAACCCTTCACTTTTTTATACCCATTAACAAACTAGTGATGTTATTGCCAATTATCAGACCATAGCTATGTACAGATGAAGCAGTTTCTTATATAGCCAATTCTTTACTGCATCTGGTACCCAATTAACTCTGTTTTATTTCTGTTACTTCAGCCCAAACCTTAAATAAGATAACACTGGTATTTCAGAGTCACTACAAGTTTAACACAACAATTCTTCTTTCTCATTATTTCATTCTTTTTGATTCCATGCTTTGGGCCTTTTGTTCATACTATTATCCCAACTCAATTTAAAACCATAGTGCACCCAAATCTAACATGGGCCTATATTCCTACACTTTCCTATGCTCTTTTTTTGCCTCTTTGTTCTTTACAGTATATTCTTCCTCTAGTCACTGTGTCTGTGATCTTGTTCTTGTTTGATTAATTTCAGTATAACTTTGCATCTTCTTTTTTCTCACATGACCATTTGTTTTGATGTTACTTTCTGAATTCCAGCACTTCTTCACACGTTTTAGTGAAAGTTCCCTTACCTGTTCAATTTGCTTTCCATATTCCATCATCTTCATCTTTAAGCACCTGGTATCTATTTGCTAGCTCAATTCTAAACTCTTATTGTGTTGTCATCTGTTTTAGCTTGGTGATGTTTTAACATGTGCATCTCTATTGTTCAGATCTCTTATTTGTTCTTATTTTTATTCTCAGTTTAGCTACTGCTAGTGCGTGGTCCGTTCCCACATCTTCCTGCTATGCACACCTCCTAGTGGAAGAAGCAATGTTTGTGCTGAAAGACAAATGAAAACTTTTAATTCTTGTATAAGTTATGTAAATTCAGATCTGAAGCTTCTTCTGTTCCTATTTATTACCTAAATTCTTAAAACATTGCAGTATTGATTTTATAAGTTGTCTTGATTTTTTTATATATATTTGTCAGCTAGGATGCACACAACATTTAAACATCTGGACTCTCACCCATCCACTGCCCTCTCTGAGATCATGTATCAGAAAATATAGACTATAACGTCCTAAAGCACAGGCTGTGAAGGTATCATGAAAATCTGAAGGAAATCACTGTGTTTCCACCAGCCCATAAATTCAGAATAATTATTTTCTACATCCCTCCTATTACATCTACCTTGATCATCATCTCTAGAAACAAAAAAGAAACACTTTGGGTACCTCTCATCTATCTCTAGTTTGATTTGAGGCTTCAGAAGTCATTTGGTTTCTAGAGTAATGATATGTTAAATGGCGGGTTGTTGACCTACCTCACTTCAAATGTGTACTTGAATATCAGGTTGAGCTCTTTAATTCCAAGAGCATTTCAAGGATTATACTGCCAGGCATATCTTAACTTTTGTGTGGGCACATCATAGACTACTGGATAATGTAGACCTGGTCTAACTGCTTTATGATGAGAATGTCCGTATACTTATTAGCTGTGATCTTTTTGTTATTCATGTCCTCTCGAAGGAAAACTCTGAAATCCGATACAAGCACTATTTGTGCTCTATTAGCTATAAAGTCAATAGAGCTATGACTTTTTAGATGACAATTGTAATAATTTTCTAGAGAAAATGGGCTTACAAAGGTAGATTAAAAGAAAAGTGACAATGATAGTCTGACACAAATGACATCCATAGTATGTAGGATTTGTCATAATAGATCAGTACACTTATTTTAGTGTGCAGTAATTTTACTTAATTCAGTTGCATGATGTGGAACTCCATGTGTTGTGAATCTCATTGCATTAAAAACTGCTAATTATAGGTATGTCCTTCCTATACTTTGGTGAAGTCTTGTTTACATAAATTACAAAACATACAAAAAACAAGCAAACAAAAATCTACAAGATTACACGGTGTTGCAGTAGTTCTTTTTTTTTTTTTGTGGTGTATGAAGTCTAAAAATGCCAGTCCACACCAGTGCTCACACCAGTGCTCACCCCTACTGTCATTCACCCTCATGAAAAATAAAAAAATAAAAAAAGCCTCCCATTGAAAAATCAGTGCTCCAAGTTATATCCTTCCTTTGTCTCTTCCAGTGTTTTTAGTGTCTCTTTTGTGCTCTCTGTGTAGTTAGGCTGCAAGCTCCTCGAGCCAAGTACCAGAACGTCTTTGTTGTGCTATTTGGGACTGAGTGCATTGTTGTTCCCAAAATGACAATGACATTTGTAGCTTGTTTTTCTAAGCTGAGAAATAGAGCTTTGACTTTTGGTTAATCCATCACAGAAAGCGTGTAAGCTGCTGCCCTCCCCATCTCCCTGCCTGTGCATAGATATCCTTACTCTCTCTAATATCTCTTGGAGGTTTTTTCCCTTTAATTCTTCATGGGAAAGAGCTGAGGTCCAATTTCAGCCACAGATGAGGAAAAGTGGGAGAGAAATGTGCACTTAGGGATCTGTGTGGATGAAAAAAAGAGACTAGGCTACTCCAAAATACCCCATGCGCTGCCTCAATGTACCACTGCTCTGGTAGAGTGGCATAGGAGAATATCAGAAATCATTCAGGAAATGTATATAATGCTACTCAAGGCTGTAGGTGAATTGTTTGTCCATGTCTCTCTCTAATGGCTATGGACTATGAAGCAAGCTCTTAAGCTTCTGTACACTTTTGACACTGAATTCTTGTCACTTAATATCTGAGTGATTATTCCTGCTCATAACTTACACTTTCTTTCAGAATTGGAAGTTATGTCTCGTCATCTTTAATGGATATAGGCCTCTTTCATACAGGATGCTGTCTGATATAAAGTAATTTGAGTGATAACCAAAAAGCCCAGCCTGTGATTCAGAAGATGCAAATATCTTTGAAGTATTTACAAAAGGGTAGCGTTCTATTTTAGATTAGTTTCAAGTTGGTGATAATTAGTTTCTAATTGCCACTGAATGGTGAAAAACTCTTTGGACCAGATCCTCACAGACATAAAGATGCTGCTACGCTGAAGTCAGCTTTGTTGATGCTGTGTTGATTTGCACATTCTGGGGATTGAAGTCTCTATTTCTAACTAAAAGGTTTTGAAGTTAGCACAGAAGTCAGAAATCATTATGAAACAGAAAGATGTCAAACTTTTTAAAATACTTTTATGTAACCCTGGAAAAGATGGGGTTCCTCCATTCACAGTTTCAGGATAACTGCGCCTGTGTACTCTCTCTGTGTTCCACTTCAGGAATGACCAGTCAGATCTCTAGCCGTCACCTGTATCTGAGCATGGACCCATGTCCCACTCCCTTCCAACCACAGGTTTTAAGGCTGCACAGCCCCATGCCATATACTATGACAGGGATCAGCAACCTTTGGCACGCGGCCCATCAGGGAAAGCCTCTGGCGGGCCGGGCCGGTTTGTTTACCTACCGCGTCCGCAGGTTCGGCAGATCGCAGCTCCCACTGGCCGCGGTTTGCCGTCCCAGGCCAATGGGGGCTGCGGGAAGGGTGGCCAGCACATCCCTCGGCCTGTGCCGCTTCCCACCACCCCCATTGGCCTGGAGCGGTGAACCACGTCCAGTGGGAGCTGCGATCAGCCGAAGCTGCAGGTAAACAAACCGGCCTGGCCCGCCAGGGGCTTACTCTGGTGGGCTGCGTGCCAAAGGTCGCCGATCCCTGTACTATGATATGCCCAGCAAGTCAGTCTACTTAGTGGCCCTCACCTATGCTTTGCATTCTCTCTAAGGTCTATGACCAGTGTATGCCAGTAGTTACAGCAGTAGTTTTCAACCCACTGGCCACTTGTGGCCCAATCAGCACACAGCTGCGGCCCGTGTGACATCCTCAGGTCCATACAGGTAGTATATATATATTGTGTGGATGCGGTCCACAGAACACATAGACAGCTGCATATGTGGCCCACAGTGGTAAATAGATTGAGAACCACTGAGCTACAGGTTTCCCCACACATCTTTCTCAGCAAAGTACATTTATTCTTAGGATAAAAACATCACAGAGAAAACATTAAAAATAAAATAAAAGGGCGTATATGTTTACTAAATTTACCAGAAGTTGTCCATCAGTCCTGTGGAGCTCTGGTAGGCCAAAATTATTCCTTTTTCTGAATCAAAAGAAAGACCCTTGAGTCTGTTTATACTCAGCTTTTATATATTCCAAGTTTGTTCTTTGACTATTGGTCTTTGGAAAACCTGTTTTGATTTGAACCAGTCTATGCAGATAACCCCAGGGGCTAGTACCTTTCCAGAGTTTGTTTACGGTCTCAGCAACTTGCCTTACTCACTGTCCCGACCACACACACTTTTTAGTTCCTGAAGAAGCTGTGATATATGCAACTCCATGGAGTTGCATATAATTCCTGGCCCAGAATGATACATAAACCATTCATAAACTTAATACAGTATGGTCCTCAAAAATACCCAATGTGCTTGCAATATCTGTCTCATCTCTATTCTTTTACTCTTGGATATCTCAATAGGGGAATCTCAGGTCTGCTGTATTTCACTGGTTCAAAGGCAAGCGTTGTAACACCTTTTAGAATAGTATGTTTCCTTACCCATGTGTTTGAGCTTCTGAAAAATTAATTTGTCCTGCAACCATTTGCTCAAGATGTTCTCCAAGCATCTGCTGAGTACCTCCACAAAAGTTTCTTTGACATCTACCATATGTACTGTTGATAGGATGTTTCTAGAACACAGCATCTCCATATTCCAGGTCAAAAAGGCACAGGAATCTTGATCTTGTGCTTCTTTGTTGAGCAGATCATATGTTGCTGTCATGTTTGCCCCTATTAAGATTGTTTTGTTGGTCTGGCTGGCTGCCTTTTTAATTTTGTTTAGTGCCTTTTTTAACATATTTTAATCACACACATATATGTGCAATATCTTATGCTATTGGACATTATTTCTGTCACCTTTTGTGATGTTCCTTTTAACCCCGCAACTTGTGGGTTCAGGAAAAAAAGTGCAGGTGTAGGTGAGAATCCTGATATTCTTGGGTTTATCAAAGGATTCAGACCTAATTGAGAACCTGTTACTAAATTTAATGGGAATCAACTGTTTAAGCATTTTTCTTTCAAAGTAAGTAATGTGCATTAGGCTAAATATATGCTAAAATACATTGTCTCTTACTGTTATGTTTAGAGGGAAACAATCCAAGCAAGGGTCCTTGAACTTTTTGTTGTCTAAGATTTTGATTAGTAATTAGCAATAATGTACAAATTTTAGTGCCTGCTTTCCGTTCTTTCATTAAGGTTATGGGATAGATGTTGCAATTTAAAGCTGTAATTAATGACATTTTAGTAACTCAGTTAACTTCCTTGTCATGCCAGTAGCATTAGGGAATACAAATGTTAGTTAAATTAATAAAGACATGGATTTAAGACCAAAAAAAATAAAATAGATCCAGGTCCTGACTACCCCAAATCTCAAGAATGGTTGGATCGGGTTTTGTTTTGAGGCCATCTAGAGATAGGACATCTTTCACAAAGAGAATAGAGTAGACTGGGTTCCTACAACGTGTTCATCTTGTGCTGTTGTACATCCTAAAGGGGAAAAGAAGGAAAAGTTCCTTAGGAGTTATGACCAGAGCTGTATATTTTAAAAGAACATATTTCTTACAATATTAATTCATAGGGTATGTAATGTACAAATGACCCAAGAGAAATGAACATAACATGCCTAATAGCAGAAACTCTATTCTGGTTTTTTTTCCTTGACTCATCCAACAAGAAGTAATTAATGATTAAATCTTCAACTGTCTGAAATTTAATAGCATTCGTAATGTGCATCATCTTATACTGCTTACTGTTTTGAATAGCTTTTCATTATCTTAAGACATATTTGCTATTTCAATTGTTAAAATATATTAGCACTTTTCCTCCTTACTGTAGTATTGCAGGATCTTCCTTATGTATTTGTCATCTGCAAAATATAGCACTTACAGCAGTCACTAGCATACAGTAGGGGAAGGGTCTGATAGACTATTAACATGAAGGAATATTTATTATATGATGGGGAAATGAAAACAGCCTTTTAATTTTAAAACACTAGTATTTTTATTTGCAAGCAGTGTTTGTGCAAGTAGTGAAATCTTCAAAGTACTGAATAAGCAAAGGTAGAAGAATCCTGGTGAGCTACAAGTAATACTGATTGTTTACCCAAGAATATTGAGTGAGCAAGTAAAAGTAATATAAGTTAAAGTTGTTCACTATGGAGGAATCCATATTTTTTTATACTCTCTGTGAGCCCCCTCCCCTTACCTAGACAAAATAAGATAACTTATTCTGCCTAAATGTCGTCGCTCTTTCCCTTCTAGTCAACTATTACCTCTGTTAGTTCTTGCCAGTCAGTTCTTCTTGCCCTCACTCTCCAAAAATGCCTACTCATGTGTATTGAAGGTGTTCCTCTGGAAGAAGAAATAGGGACTTCTCCGTTAACGTGTAATCCAGTTATCAAAGCAATGGATTTATCTTGCGCTCATAGAGCGTATCCGGTTTATTTAGAATATAGCTATAACACCCAAGAAACATGATTTAACTAAGTTGCTATGCCGATTTCAGTTAAACCAGTTGCTCTTTCATAACTGTACTAGCCAAAACTACTAGAATAAAGTTAAAATTTATTTTGAGAGACTTTTGACACTAAGGAAATGGTTAGTATCCATTACACCAGTGAGTTCAGCTTACTACTTCATTGCATTATCTGGGTAACAAAATCATCCGAAGGTTTAAAAACCAAGGGAATTTACCAGTCTTTGATGCCAGCTGCTCCAAGCAGAATTTTTTAGCTAACCTAATCAGCTTTCCCTTGTTGAACCAATTAGAATTAAATCCCACAAGCTTTATTTCTGGCCGTGTTTCTGAAAGGAAAACTGAGGTTTTATAAAGCTATTGGTGATGGTTTAAAAAAAATGATACAGCCTGAAATCAATTTTTTTATGGCATTGCTGGTAATGAAAACAGTCAAACAGAAATAATGTGTGCTAAATATAATACATGCAATTCTGCAACTAGACATGTTTCCCCTTCCATTCTGTTTAAAATATTTTCTGCATAGTTATAAGATGCTCTCCTGACTAGGGTCTGACTTTATTTTTAAATATTTTTATATTGACTATCCATAAATATATGGTGGTATATTTACAAGGAAAAACTTGTCTGTATAAATCCCAGCCAAACTTTTCTAACGAAATGCTTTTGACGCTGTACAAGCAAGGTTCAACATATAGCTTATCCATACTTGTATCTTTTTTGAAAAATTGCACATAATCATATAATATGTTAGCTGTGAGTAATGTAACCATTTTTAAATAACGTCAGTTCAAAGTCAGAAAAAATTGGGCTTATCGTTGACTCTTCTGAACTAGTATTTTTCCCCTTAGCCAAATGTTCCCTTTTAAATTGCTCTAATAAAAAAATCTAATTTTGTCAAAATTATAAAATATAAATTCCTGGCAGTGATTAATTGCAGTTTCTCTACAGAAGGGACTGATGCCAAAATACCTCGAGACAAATTTATTCCTCAAAGTCATGAATTTCTTTGAGTCAAGGTCACTCTCATGGTATCTCTGGGGGGGGGGGGGGAGCAGGGGGCTCTGATATAAGCTAATATCCTAATTTCTTCATATTGCCTTAATTACATAATCCTTATCCCAAACAGAATATGACAAAAAAGTCTTTCCATATAGGTGAAGTTGCATTTTTGTAGAGAAAATTAAATAATTTAGTAATTTAAAGTAATTGACCAGTATTTACACAAGTATTGCTACCAATAAAGAAACTACAATATTACACCAATTAATACTTTTCAGATCCTTCAGACTTTCTCAATATTAGGATATTACATCGCTTAAGGAATTTCCCCACCATCTTGATCTTAACAGTATAACTCAGTGTTTCCCAAACTTGGGACGCCGCTTGTGTAGGGAAAGCCCCTGGTGGGCCGGGCCGGTTTGTTTACCTGCCGTGTCCGCAGGTCCGGCCGATCGCGGCTCCCACTGGCCGCGGTTCGCTGCTCCAGGCCAATGGGAGCTACTGGAAGCGGTGGCCAGTACGTCCCTTGGCCCGCGCCGCTTCCAGCAGCTCTCATTGCCTGGAGCAGCAAACCGCGGCCAGTGGGAGCCGCGATCGGCCGGACGCGGCAGGTAAACAAACCGGCCCGGCCCGCTAGGGGCTTTCCCTACACAAGCGGCGTCCCAAGTTTGGGAAACACTGGTATAACTCAGTATCCTTCGTAGGAGCTCCTTTCTTCAAATGATGTCTCTTGCATAATGGTGGTGACAGCAGCTTCACATGGAGGGCAGACTTTAGTCTGGGTGAGGGTTGATGCTGAGATTCTCAGCAGTAGCAATGAGTTCCTGTGTTAAGAGATTTTTCTCTCTCCTTTCCCTGTATGCCACTTTAGGAAATTATGGGGAAGAGAGTGAGCCTATTATGATCCACCAGTTTTATAGGAAGGTGAGGCTTTTACTACTTCTCTCTCCTGATCTCACCTCCTTGGAGACTTTGTATTCCGGAACATTCTTGGACCCTGCTCCCCATTTATGCCCTGTATCTCATCACTTTCCGCTTCCCTTGATGACCCTTTTTTTTTTTTGCTTCTCACAGGCATGCTTGCACCTTTACAGATGCCAGCCTTTATATCTGGTGCACAGGGCCGGCTCTGGCTTTTTTGCCGCCCCAGGCAAAAAAGCCTCCCACCGCTCCCCCCGCCCCCCCAGGGGAGGGCGGCGAGCCCCGCCGGGGCTCCGCTCTCCCCGGCGGCCAGAGGCAGCGCCGGGGAGAGGGCGGCGAGCCCGGTCGCGGCCCCGCTCTCGCGCCGGAGCGCCGCGCCGCCCCCCTCCAAGTGCCGCCCCCCTCCAGGTGCCGCCCCAAGCACCAGCTTGGTGGGCTGGTGCCTGGAGCCGACCCTGCTGGTGCATCCTGCCTGACTCCTGTGCACAACCGAATCCCACCTTAAAACTCATTTATTTCAGTTTGCTTCTCATCACTGACCTCCTCTTCCCATTCCTTCAATTTAAGCAACTTTTTAAAGCAAACCAACAATATGCATATGTAACGAAAAACCCTATCTCACAATCTCTCTTGTAATTCTCATCCCCTATATCATCTCTCCTATTCCTTGTTCGTCTTCCTTTTTTTTTAATATTAATCAGATGATATGCTTAAAAAGAAGGTACTGTCGTTTTTGTAATTAACTCTGAAACACTATGCACGCTTATGACGTGTAAATATATAAATAAATAAACAAACAAATAAATGATTATGATGTAGAGTTGAGCGGAGCCTTGAAAGTGAAAACAAGCAGGAGGAATTAGATGCTAGAGAAGGCAAGAGGAAACCAGTGAAGTCATTCGAGGGGAGGATATGATTAGAATATCAGCAGGATAATGTCAGCAAATGATCTTGGAGGCACAGGGCCGGTGCAAGGAAGTTTCGCGCCCTAGGCAAAACTTCCACCTTGCTCCCCCCCCCCCCCCCCCCCGCCCTGAGGCGTCCCCCCTGCAACAGCTCTCTCCCCCCCTCCCAGGGAGCCGTGCGGCAACTCCCCACCTCAGCTCATCTCTGCTACGCCCCCTCCCCGAGCACGCCGCCCCTGCTCTAATTCTCCTCCCCTCCCAGGCTTCCGGCGCCAAACAGCTGATTGGCGCTGCAAGCCTGGGAGGCAGGAGAAGTGGAGCGGCGACCACGCGCTCGGGGAGGGGGCGTAGCAGAGATGAGCTGGGGTGGGGAGCCCTGCAGCAGCTCCCCCGCCCTGAGGCACCCCCACGGCAGCTCCCCCCCCCCCCCGGCCCGGGGAGCCATGCGGCAGCTCCCCACCCCAGCTCACCTCTGCTCCGCCTCCTCCCCGAGCACGCCGCCCCTGCTCTAATTCTCCTCCCCTCCCAGGCTTGCAGCGCCAAACAGCTGATTGGCGCTGCAAGCCTGGGAGGCAGGAGAAGTGGAGCGGCGACCACGCGCTCGGGGAGGGGGCGTAGGAACGCTGTAAAAAAAAAAAAAATTGGGAGCACCACTTTTTGGCACCCCCAAATCTTGGCGCCCTAGGCAACCACCTAGTTTGCCTAAATGGTAGCGCCGGCCCTGTGGAGGCAGCATGATAGATTGATTTATGAAGTAGGGATAGGTAAGGAGAAAAGGTGAGAGATAACACTATGATCAAGTTAAAAGATCAAGGATAGTGATGAAAGGCTCACACTGTCATTTTGATTGACATTTTAAACATATACAAGCAGTCACTCATTGAAGAAAATAAGAGGCCTTCATTTTATTAGTCAGGCAGCTATAGTTTGTCTAGTTCACGTACTTTCATTTTGACCACAGATGTGATTTGTAAGCAGTCTGTCTAAAGAGATCTTCCTAGTTTTTGTAGTGTCTGTTTATAGTCTGTAATAAAACTGTCATTAATCTGCTATCTTAATATTTTACTTTTTGAAGCCCCGTGAATTTTAAAAGCTGACGTTTGGGTTTTTTTGTACTAAAGCAAAACCATTTTTCATATATATTAATGTTTTAGCTCATTATTATTTCAATATAGTTGACACAGTTGAAGTTCTGGTATATGTAGTTTAGTTGTATATCATTTAAAACAATATTTCAGTGATGGTGCCTTTTTTGTCATTCCTCTGCTTAAGATGAGGTCTCTGACTCAGCACATTTGTAGCAGTGGATTGCTGTTGGTTTTTGCTTTAAGACTTTCTAATAATTTACATTTTTTTATGGGAGTATTAAGGTATAAAGTGTGATAATGAAAATGAACCTGCTTAGTAAATTTTGAAAAAAATCACATTCATGATACCCTAAGAGTAAAAAAGTCCTTTCTCTCTTTATGATGGTGGTTTTGCTTTTTTTTTAATATTCAGATTTCAGATAAATCTGTCAACTGTCTGTAGATTTGTATTAGCCCAACTTAAACTCTTTAAAAAAAAAAAAAAAAAATGTGTAAGGCCAAAAAATGTGTTAGCTAGAAGAAAATGTTGCTGCTGCTTCTGTGCTGACAAAGTGTTGGTGACCCCTGAAAGTATAATATTATATATTATTAAAATGAAAGAAATTGGAAACTACAAACCATTTGACTTTACAATGGATGGTTTGTGAATAATGCTTTATATATTTTAAAATCAGTTTTGCTAATTTAGAAAGATTTATACATTTTAATTTGGTTTACAATCTGTATTTAGAAAATTGTAGAATTTTGTAAATAGATGGTTTCTTTTTATTTCTTCAAAAATAAAACATCAGTTGTTTACATACAATATTATAAAAATGTCTGAAGTTGATTAGCAATTTGTAATATTTTTATGTGGGTCTTAACTAGTTACTAAGTAATGTTGTAGTGTACTATTACCTGGCTGTTTGATTACTAGAAGGAATAATCGTAGTTTCCCATTCTCTGTTCTGCATGCAACGTCCACAGAGGCAAGAGAGAACACGTAACATTTTTGTGATGATATTTTTACTATGTAGTGGGAAGCATAAACAGTTAAAGGTAGAACCTGGGCAACAAGCTCTGTACTAATTGTTGTATGTGAACAATCATCTATAGATATAGCCATGAAAACATCAAAAAAGTGAACATCGAAAATTAGATTGACACATAATAGCAAAATCTTCTTCTTGTAATGCCAGAACAAGTTCTGCTAGCCGCTTTAGTGACATGAAAGGTCAGTCGATTTAGATGTTACTCTAATGTACACTGCCACCTGATTACCACCTGGTGCTAATGGGAATGGCCTTCATGTATGTTTCAGTGGCCTCTCAGTTATAAGGACAAAACCTGAAAGGATTCCTTTGATATATTTTTTTTTTAATTTAGAAAAGAATTTGGCATATTTTAAGTACAAGTGAGCTTCCAGTAAAGAATGGTTCTAGAACCTAATCAGATTAGCTGATGTGGAAGCTACAACTTCAGGCAGAACATCATAATGAAAATTTCAGTTATTTTTCTTTTAGTAAATATAATTTATGCATGATTTGGGCAAGAACATTTTTGATACTGTGGGAATTCCAGTGAAAGATGCATCTTGTGAAAAATGATCTTTTCTGTTAAGTGGGTGGACATCATTTGTTTAAGAAATGTTTCTTATCTCTTTTCCTGTTAGTGTAGGCCTTTCTCTATGGGACAGATACGGTGACCAAATAGCAACTGTAAAAAAATTGGGACTGAGGTGGGAAGGGTAATAGGTGCTTATATAAGACAAAGCTCCAAATATTGGGATTGTCCCTATAAAATTGGGACATCCGGTCACTCTACAGAGAGAGGATAGTAACATGGAGAAAAAATGTGATAGGAATGTGAGCTGAGTTTTAGGATGATGGGCTAGATTTAGTGTTGTCTTATGGCAGAGGAATTTTTATCCAGAAGGGGCAATCAGTTGCTACCTTCTTTTCATTTCTGGGTAGGCTTTCAGCCAACTAATAAAGGTCCCTGGCCAGAAATTAAGCAGTTTTGCCCAACAGAACTACCAATAGGTGGTTATGATGCAACCATCCTCTTTTGGTGGCAAAAGGTCAGAGGAGATATTTTTGCCTTATTGTAATAGCAGGTGAACAAAGTGTGTGTGTGTGTGTGTGTGTGTGTGTGTGTGTGTGTGTGTGTGTGTGTACTTAAAAAACAAAAACAAAAACAAAACACGCACACAGAGTTTATACATAGAATCATAGGACTAGAACGGACCTCAAGAGGTCATCTAGTCCAGTCCCCTGCACTCGTAGCAGGACTAATTATCTAGACCTTTCCTGATAGGTGTTTGTCTAAACTGTTCTTAAAAATCTCCAATGATGGAGATTCCACAACCTCCCTAGGCAATTTATTCCAGTGCTTAACCGCCCTGACAGTTAGGAAGTGTTTCCTGATGTCCAACGTAAACCTCCTTTGCTGCAATTTAAGCCTCTTCTTGTTCTGTCCTCAGAGATTAAGAAGAACAATTCTTCTCCCTCCTCCTTGTAACAACCTTTTATGTACTTAAAAACTGTTATGTCTTCTCTTTTCCAGACTAAACCAACCCAATTTTTTCAGTGTTCCTTCACAGGTCATGTTTTCTAGACTTTTAATCATTTTTGTTGCTCTTGACTTTCTCCAATTTGTCCACATCTTTCCTGAAATGTGGCGCCCGGAATTGGACACACTACTCCAGTTGAGGCCTAATCAGCTCAGAGTAGAGCGGAAGAATTACTGTACTTCTCGTGTCTTGCTTACAACACTCCTGCTAATACATCCCAGAATTATGTTAGCTTTTTTTGCAACAGTGTTACACTGTTGACTCATATTTAGCTTGTGATCCACTATGACCCCCCCAAATCCTTTTCTGCAGTACTCCTTTCTAGGCAGTATGTGTGCAACTGATTGTTCCTTCCTAAGTAGAATACTTTGCATTTGTCCTTATTGAATTTCATCCTAGTTACTTCAGACCATTTTGAATTATAATCCTATCCTCCAAAGCACTTGCAACCCCTCCCAGCCTGGTGGTGTTTGCAAACTTTATAAGTGTACTCTCTATGCCATTATCAAAGTCATTGATGAAGATATTTGACAGAACCAGACCCAGAACTGATCCCTGTGGGACCCAACTCGTTATGCCCTTCCAGCATGATTGTGAACCACTGATAACTACTCTTTGGGAACGGTTTTCCAACCAGTTATGCACCCACCTTATAGTAGCTCCATCTAGGTTGTATTTCCCTAGTTTGTTTATGAGAAGGTCATGCGAGACACTAACAAAAGCTTTACTAAAGTCAAGTTATACCACATCTACCGCTTTCCCCCTATCCACAAGGCTCGTTACCCTGTCAATAATTAATTTAAATCAGAAAAACATTATTTACTTAGGGCGAAATTGACCTTTTTCTGCACAAAGCCTGAAAAACAAGCTTTGTGCAGTGAACTATGGCATGGCTAATCCAAATGGGCAGGAAATGGGTTCTGCAAATCCAGTAGCCCGTATCCCAGCGTGCCCCAGTAGATCCCTGCATCTTGACCTGTTTAACACTGAAAGAGGTTTCCAGTGTTTTACTGTGGGACATAGATGAGACAGAGATTCTTACATAGGACTTTCATATATAAAATTGATGAGGACTCCCTGATATAAAAATACTCCAGATAATTTATTAAATATAACCCATACTAAGAATAAAACAAATGGGATGGAAATATTTGTCCCTATTTTTCATTAAAAAATGAAATTAGAAATTTTTCTAGCAGCGTTACTCAGCATTATGCTTCTCCCATTGTTCTTTTTCGAAGCTACTGGCTTCTGAGGACTTTTGAAAATCTGGCCACTTCATGTAGGTGCCTAAATGAGACATGAGCTCTTCTGAAAGTCAGGCCCCATGCAACTTGTTTTCACATGTAGTAGGATAACTAAACGCATTACATAAAAGTTTCAGAATAAACAAAAAAATGTGTAAAAAAATAAATAGATAGATAGATAATCATTTATCCAAACATTGTAAAAACATTGATGTGGGAAATCATGGAGATAATTTCAGATAATAAGTTCAAAGCATCGATATAGCTCATTTTGGTTTAATGGATATAGCCTACTACAGAGTGTATCTCAGTATTTATCCACTAGTTGAGTGAATGAGTTGAAGATAATTATAGATGGATGGCGGACATCAGAATTGTGCAGTTTCTTTGATCTAAAACTGATATGTGGTATTTAACTTTTCATCCAAGTTATTTGATCACAGGTTTCTTTTGTCAAGTTTTCGGTCTGAGAGCTGAGTGTACAGAAATTGTGCAGAAAGTAAACCTGCTGTCCTACTAGCAAAGCCTCGAAGCACAGAATGCTAGATGTCCAACAGCAAAATGAAACCAGATGCATTTTTTCCAGGTGGTCACTGACTTTTAAAGACAAATTAAAAACTGAAAAGAAAAATTCTGGAAAATAAATACAACCTATTGCATCATTGTCCATTAGCTTAGGGTTTAAACACACAATTCTAATCAAGAAGAGATCCTACTTCTGAAAGAAACATCAAGTATTGATTTGTTAAATTCCAGGTTTGTAAGCGTAACAAATGTCTGTCTTTTCTCCCCCTCAGCTCTGTTGGGTTAGCAAAAGCAGCCCTAGAAGCAATTAATGGATTCAACCTCTTTGGCAATCAGGTAGTAAAAACATTTGTTTGTTCATTCTATATTTTTAAAAATTAACAGGTTTTTTAATAAATAGTTTTCACCCCCGATCAATGGATGTGTAGAATTCATATAAAACAGTCAGTTCAATCTCAAAACTGGTAAATTAATTTGTTACGTTTTCAGGTACAGAATAACTGAATAAAATCAGATTTGTCCTTACATATAGCAAGTTTTATTTCTCTTTCCAGTTGTGTATGGTTTTTAATATTTTTTTGTTTGTTAACTCTGGTTAAAATTGAAATGTCTACAACTTTTCTACTTCCCTATCACCTTTGATCAAGATTTTAAACAACTCATCTTGTTTATGTGATCTAACTACTGTCATTTGTGTTTTAAATCTCAAGTAGGTTGCACGATCATTTGAATCTTCTCTGTTATCAACCTTGCACATGGTCTATTTATTTTGTTGTTGTTTTTTATTTGGGTTTCTCCCCCCCCCCCCCCCCCCCGCCTTCCAGATACATTGAACTCCATTAAAAAACGTAAGCCTTTCATCATACTTTACCTCTGCCAGACATTCCCATTTTTACATTCTCAAAAATATTGGATATAGGTCTCTTACTATATTATACCCACAAAGGTCTAGACTCGAGTATTCTTCCCAAACTTATGACCCCGAAAAGGTGAGTAATGGAGGAAATGTGTCACTGAGCCATTAAACATGGTCAGTCAATGGGGGAAAAGGGAGTTGTGGCTGTACAAAAATAAAGGAGACGTGGATGGTGCCATACGTGCAGAGATAACTGAATTGCAAGGGCAAAGCACTCTGTCAGAGGATTGTCCATAAGTGACTTTTGGCAAAAAAGTGAGTGCAGCAGCAGAGCTGTGAGTTTAAAATGTTATAGTGGTTTAAACTTGCTTCCACGTTGCATTTTTTCAAGTATTCTTTCAGTTCTCAGGCAGTATTTGTCTTTCTAGAATACCCATATGCCTTCATTTCTGAAAAGAGAATATTAATAGATGTAATGTTTTAGTTTTGCAAATTCCCTTTTACTGTTGAAAATCATCCAAAACTTGATTTTGAAACCATTAATTTTTTCCTCCTTCAGCCACTAAAATAAAACTGCTACTGTTAAACAGTAGTGCATTGAAAGTCTATAATCCTTGAAGGGTTAAATCATTTTATATTGTGACCTTCTGTGCTTGAAGTAGCACTGATCTAATTAAAAGTCAGAGACTGGAGAAATATATCCAAATACGCTGAGAGGAATGTCCCAGCTGTACACTGAATGAAAACATCAAAAACTTAAGGACTGACTGAGCCCCAGGAATCTTATTCAAAAACATTATTCTTGATGGTTTAAAAGGGTGGGTACTTTTTTTTTTTTTTTTTTAAGTACTGGTACTTTTCTCAGAGTGGTAGCCGTGTTAGTCTGTATCAGCAAAAATAACTGCCGCAAGGACTCCTCGTTGTTTTTGCTAGTACTTTTCTGTTGCCTCAAAAGTCAGACACACAGCTGATTTGCAGAGTGGCAATCCTTGCCTATTTCAAAGCTTAAAATCCTACTTTAAGATACAGCAAAAATTGATTCCGATGGTGAATCCAGTGTGGGGGTTGGGGAGGAAATTTATACAGTTACCAAAAAAAAAGACTGTCTTAACTGAAGATCAGGGAGACTTGAGCATTTTTTTGTTAAGTCACCTTTATTTAGACTTGCAAACCCAATGCTGAGTTAATGTACTAACTAAGTGAGCTAGTGGTTATTTATTCATTATTACTACTATTTTCTTATTTGTATTACTGTAGTGCCTGGAAGCCCAAGTCATAGAGTAGGATCCCATTGCTAGGTGCTGTACACAGAACAAAAAGACATTCCCTACCCCAAACAGTTTACAATCTAGAATAGGAGGATACAGACAGATGGAAGTACATGAAAACAATGACAATATTGTCTACATAGACAAGACAGACACTGGGTGGGAGAGGGGATACAACACAGAACCAAGTGAACCATGTGACGATAGCAAACATATTACAGTAAAAGCTGTGATATCTGGCAGTGTACCAACCGATAAGCTCTATAAACCGGCATTTCTAATCTTCATATAAAGTCTGGTTTATAGTCCAGTTGGTGCGGGGCGGGCAGGCTCCCTACGTGGCTCCCTGGAAGCGACGACATGTCTCTGCTGCTCCTGGGTGGAGGAACGGCCTTGAGGGGTTCAGAGAGTGTGTGTGTGGGGGGTGTTGGGGCGCAGGGGGGTGCAGGGCGTGGGCTCTGGAATGGAGTTTGGGTGCAGGGTTGGGGCATGGGGGGTGCAGGCCACGAGTTCTGAGAGGGAGTTTGGGTGCCAGGAGGGTGCGGGGTTGGGGGGCGAGGGGGTGGGGTGCAGGGTGCAGGCTCTGGGAGGGAGTTTAGGTGCAGGATTGGGGTGCGGTGGGTGCAGGGCGCTTGCTCTGGGAGGGAGTTTGGGTGCAAGGGGTGTGCGGGGCTGGAGGTTGAGGTGCGGGGGAGTGCCAGATCCAGGGAGCGCTCACCTCAGGCGGCCCCTCGCAAGTAGTCCTTGCAGCCCCTAGGTGGAAGCGCAGCTAGGCGGCTTTGCGCACACTGCCCCCCCTCCCTCTGGCCTGGAACCATGGCCAATAGGAGCTGCGGGGATGGCGTCTGTGGACAGGGGCAGCGTGCGGAGAGCCACCCAGGCGCGCCTCCGCCTAGGGGCTGCAAGGACTGGTTGCTGCTTGCGGAGAGCTGCCCGAGGTGAGTGCCCCCCGTCTGGCGCACCCAACCCCACCGCACCCAAACTCCCTCCCTCTTAGTTAACCAGAATTTTTCAATTATCAGCATCTCCCATTCCCCCAACCTGCCGGATTAAAAAGCTTTTACTGCAGTTCCATAATTTTGTGGGGTATTGGAGAGATGGGGTTAGTTAGGAGGAAAGAAAAGGGAAGGGGGACAGAGCAGGGCAGGAGAGGGTAGGAGTGGCAGGTGTGGAATAAAGCTGAGCTGAAGGGCCTGAGGAGGGAGGGGGAGAGTTGGAGCAAACAGCCAATTGGCACAGGGCAGAAAAGTGCGAACATTCTGTAGTGTCCCCAGAGTTTGTGTGGGTCTTGCCTGCACAGTTCTGAGTCTGGAGGGCCCCACTTTCTACCCCCCTGTCTCTGCTTTGGCTGTTCCGCTTCCTACTGGCTGGAGTTATAGCACAGATCTAATGTTAGTATGGCAGTGTGTAAACTGGCATGGCCATCCCTCCGCTTCCGCCTTTGAGGTAGGCCACACCTCCTCCCAGTTTGGTCTGCTAGAGTTCAACCAACTCCACCACGTCCCAGCCCAGGGCCCTAACAGCGGCGGAGTGGTCCACCAGTGGGTCTGTGGATCCGCCCGCAATACACTGACCTTGTTTCAGGCCAACTTCCAGCCAGACTGTTGCCTGGTTTCCCTGGGCTGCTTTCTACTTCTCCCCCTTGGGTGTACCTGTGTCCAGGGGTCATCCTCAGTCTCTCCTGGATACACTGCCAAGGGTATCAGTAGCAGCTCCTCAGCGTCGGGCATGGCAGGGCTCTCTGGAAGCTTAGGCTGGTCCCCGGGGCAGCAGTGGTTCTCCTTGGCATCCCTCTCCAGCAGTGGAGAAGAAGCGTCTTATCTCCTTCGGCAGCTCCCTCTCAACTGAGCTGCTGGGCTGGCCTTTTATACTTCTGCTTCCTGTCCCACCCTTCTGCTTCCAGTGTGGGGCGTGGTCCTCCTGGCTCCGCCCCCCAGGTGGCTTACAGCGTTCTCACCGCTTCCGCCTCTGAGGGGGGCCATGCCTCCTTGCTACTTACTGGAAACAGGAGACCAGGATTCCCATTCTAAGTTCTGTTCCTTATTGTCTGTATGATTTTTTTGAGTAAACCCCTTAAATTATTTGATCCTCAGTTTCCCCATCTGTAAAATTGGGGATAGTAATACGTACCTCACAGGCGTATTATGAGGCATAATTAATATTTGTAAAGAATGTTCAGGTCCTTAGTTGAAAGGTGCAATGTAAGTACCAAGTACTATTAATCTTCTTACTGGAAGTACTTTCACTAGACAAAGTTAATATAAAAAAATTAAACTGTGCTTAATGTAGAATTTTCTCTTCTTATTTTACTGACCGACAATATAGTACAAAAATGTAGATTATAGGGAGGAGTATGTGGCAAAACAAAATATTCAGGTTTTGTTTGTTTTTTTAATTTCATACAATCAGTTTCAAAAACCTGCTGCAGATTCCATTCTACACTGTAAGATTTTATAATTCTCTTTTAAGGATGCAAAGTATCACTTTGTAATTATAGGTTTTTGTAAGTACGCAGGCTTCTGGGGCTCAGTCTTCCACCACTAAAATCAAAGCAGGTTTTGCCACTGACATCAGTTGTGCACGGACAGACTCTTAATTTCACCGGTGGTAATTCCCGCTGAAGTGTAACCTTACAAGAAAATCAATGTTTGAAAATATGGAAATTCACAATTACACTACTCAATCTATTTGTAATTCTTCCCTTCTTCCCCCCCGATCTGTCATCTTCCTTAGCAGTCTGAACCTCTCATCCTTCCTTCCTTAGTTCTTTTTCTAGCTGTATAAATTATTTCTGGATCAAAGACATTTTCTAAGATTTTTTTTAAGTTCACAGCTAGT
Organism: Emys orbicularis; assembly: GCF_028017835.1. Classification (NCBI taxonomy): domain Eukaryota; kingdom Metazoa; phylum Chordata; order Testudines; family Emydidae; genus Emys; species Emys orbicularis. The sequence goes on from NC_088696.1 coordinate 25,618,825, forward strand.
GGCTTAGATTTTGGATAGTCACTGTATTTGTGCAGTTTACAGGTGAATATCAGAAATGTTCACTGCAGAATATTGCTTTATAAATGGTATAATCACTGTAAAATGTGCTAGCTCTGTATCACATACATACTTCAATCAGTGGTTAGCAAGTGCAATCATAGGGCCCACTCTTGCATGGTGCTGAACATGCTCAACAACTTGCATCATTGGAGCCTAGTGAGGAGAAGTGAATGATTATTATAAGTGTGCCTTTTATCTAATCAAGAATGTCTAAAGTAGTATTACCCCACCCCAGCAGTGTGTGAATGCCAGAGTTGGCACAACCACTTTGTAACTAAATAAATTATTCTGTTTTTTATTGACTAATAAGATGAAAAAGTTTTTATGGGTGAATAAAGATATCTTATGTTGTTCTTCAAGTGCTGACCTCTATGTGTATTCCTTATGTGGGTACACATGTGCACCATGCACCTGAGTTCTGAGATTTCTAGAAAATAGTATCCATTGTCTGCAAATACGCAGTTGTTCTCCTCATGCTCCAAACCAAGGATATAAGGGGCAGTGCAGATCCTTCTTACTCCTGCATGGCCTGAGTTATAATCCTCTGTGTCCACAGATTTCTCCATGCTTCCTTTCTCTTAACAAACCTGTAAATATATTGTAAATAGTTTTAGTATTTTAGTGTAGTTAAAGTTTTAGTTTTAGCATAGTTAGTATAACTTAGTTTTCTCCCTGCCTCTGGGAGTCTCTCTCCAAGACACAGACTACTCCCAGAGTCACAGGGTTTAAGAACTGCATTTCCTGCCCCCACTCCTTCTCCATGAGCAATGAGAACCAATGCTGCCTCTGTTTTCTGGGAGAGGCACATATCTCAGTTAAGCACAGAATTTGGCGCTTGTTTCTCCCTCAGACCCGTGAGGCTCGTGAGTGTTGGCTGGAAAAACATCTGATGGAGAAGGCTATGAGACCTCTGTTTGATCTGGGTTAGGGAGACCCCCTTGTATGTCAGTCTCAACTGATGAGTACCCCTCCAAGCACATGCTCAGGAACAAAAGTCAGAGCTGCTAAGCTCATAGAGTCATCATCCACGCTTCTCATAACAGTGAGGGGCACTCTCACAATCATAAGGCCATATCTCCTTCCAGAAGAGATCACTCCCTGACTCCCTCCAAGTCAAGTGAATCCTCACAGGTGGATCCTAAGGAATTAGGCTCACTTAAATCCTTTGGCCATGAGGGGAAGGTGCAAAGGAAAAAAGATCCACCAGTACTATTGTTGTGTCTGATTTCTAAGCCGAAGGATTGGCACTTGACGACAACATCTAAGAGTTCACTTGTAGACTCTTTGACAGTACTGGCCCTTCCCTATAAAGAACTACCATCCATGATGACTGTGGATGCACTGGATCCATTGGTCCCAACTACTGGAACGCCCCAGACTCTGGGACAGACCAAAACTTACACCTTGTCAGAGGAGATCTTCACCCTTCCTTAGCCTCAATCTCCTTTTCCTTCCGATCTGACCTTCCTGTGAGACATTGGCACACCAGAGGAGGAAATTACTTCCAGGAGACATGGATGTTCCCCTCCTTAGCCCTTAGGCAGGAGCTTTCACTCATTGGTACTGATGGCTCTACCAGTGGAACAGGAACTGGCATTCTCTTTGGAGGCTCCAGGTGATCCATCACCCCCACATAATGAGGTAAGTCCAGACAGAGACTTGCAAAGATCTGGGGTCTATCCTCCACCCAGATGTGACTACCTAAGGGAACAATGGTACCCAATACAATGGAGTCCCCCTCAACTGACTGATTCCTACTTGGCCCTATTAGGTTCCATGGGATCCTTACAGTAGACATCCTGGATCAATCCACTGTACCTCTTCTGTGCGACACCTACCAGCTCCATCAGAGCATGAGGAAGGGGGGATTGATCTGGATCCACATGTACCTACATGTGTTTTGTCTTCCTCACAAGAGTAGGCAGTTGCCCCATCTCCGCCATCCGTACCCGACAACCCCAGGCAATATCAGGAGCCTCTGCAGAGAATGGCGAATGACCCAGATTCCACTAGAGGGGGTCCAGGATACCCAATATCAGATCCTTGACATTTTATGATCTTTTGGTCCTCCAAGTAGGGTGGTCCTCCTTGTAAATGATGCCATCATGGAACCAGCTAAGATGGTGTATCACACTCCAATCTCCTGCACCCCGACTCCAAAAGGGCTGAGAGAGACATTTGTACAAGCCAAAGGAGCTGAGTTCCTCTTTACACACTCAGGACCCAACTTCCTGGTGGCGCAAGCAGCCACTGAAAGTTTTAGATTATAACATTCTAAGGCTACACTGACAGATAAGGACTCTCAAGAACTTGATCTTCTGGGGAGGGGAAGGTATTTTCCTCTACAAGTCTTCAGTTCCGTATTGCTAAATACCAAGCTTTGTTAGCAAAATTATTTGAGGATTTGGGACTTTAAGGACAAACTTTTCCAAGAGGACAGAGCCCAACAACAGTTAGATTCCTGAAGGATCTAGTTAGGACCTCCCCACCAGTGGTGAGATCTGCACCACAACAGGGCCTGACCTTTGTACTGTCAGTACCTACCAGACCACCATTTTGATGACTGTCCACATGTTCTATGTCTTACCATTCCATGAAGGTCATCTTTTTAGTTACCATCACTTTGACTAGAAGGGTGAGTGAACTGGGAGCTTTCATGACTGACCCGTAATATACTGTCTTTTATGAAAAAGGTTTCACTTTGCCTTCACCCAAAATTTGTCCCTAAAGTCATTTCTAAGTTTCACATCAGTAAATCTATCCATCCACTTACTCGTTTTCTTCCAAAAACCTCATACTTCCAAGGAGGAGAGGAGACTTCACTCTCCAGAAAGCAACAAAGAGTCCTGTGGCACCTTATAGACTAACAGATGTTAGTCTATAAGGTGCCACAGGACTCTTAGTCTGGATCTGTAAAAAGCAACAAACACGGCTACCCCTCTGATACTTCACTCTCTAGATATCAGATGAGCTCTGGTGTTCTACCTGCAAAGGACATGACCAATTAGAAAATCAACAAGACTTTTTGTGAGTCTAGTGGAATGGTTGCGAGGACAAGCATCCGCTTGGAGACTCTCAAAGTGTATCTCTGGCTGCATCATACTTTATTACCAATTAGTAAGTATTCCTCCCTTAGATGGGGTGACATCCTTTTCCAGTAGGGCCCAAGTAACCTCAACAGCATCTTTTAGAGAGGTGTCTATACTGGATATCTGTACTGTGGCTACCTCAAACCATATGTTCATGAAGCGTTAAACATTAGGTCAAGCCTTTTCTGCAAATGCAACTGTTAGAACTGCAGCATTACAAATATCTATACCAACTGCATCGTTGTACCCCCTGTTAATCACCCACACATGGAATAACATTGAGACCTGCACTCGAAGAAGAAATGGAGGTTAGTTACCTGTAACTGGAGTGACTTTGAGATGTGTGGTCCTTATCTGTTTCCACTACATGCCTTCCTTCCCCTCTGCTTCAGATCTTATCTGATTTGCAATAAGAAGAGGAGCTGGAAAGGCATTGGTCCGCATTGCCCCTTATACCTTTGGTTCAGAGCATGAGCAGAACAACTGCACATATGTGGACTAACGGACACTACTTTCTAAAAATCTCTGAACTCAGGTGCATGGGGAGCATGCATGCTCACATGTGGAATACAGATAGGGACCACACGTGTAAAAAAAACCTCCAGTTAAAGGTAAGAAACCTCCATTTTCTGATTTGCATAGGGAATTACTCTGAATATAGTTGAGGTAGTTTGAGTACCATAAATAAATGTTTGTCCTTTCAAATGTTTGGGTTTCTGATAAGTTTAACTCTGAATTTCCTGGGCTTTTAAGGGTTGTATTTTCCCTGACTACAACATTCTTGTAAGGCTTTTTACCCTTAGGCTGTTGGTACGTACTGTCAACCTTAACTTTGCTCCAAAGAAGTTTTTGTCTGGAATTTCCTTCGTTTTTAAAATTGCTCCTGAATGTGAGGTTTGTAAGAGGGGAACCCTATACCTAATATCCCTCTAAGGCCTGCAGGAAGGGAACTCCTGTCAGGCAGAATTTTGGAAGTACAATCTACAGAAGTATGGCTTTGTCTGTGTTAGTCATTAACAGCCAGCAAACGTTCTAATGAGCCTGTTTCCCTCATTCTCTGCAAGATTTCAGAGGCTCATTGATGCCCACAACCCTTCTGTACAATGAATCTTAGGGGCCTCATGCCCATCGCCCATAGGTAAACCTTAGGAGTCTCTTAGCACATTAGTTGGAGGCCTGCACACACACCATGCAAGTCTTGGAAAGCTTGTCAGGGATGCCAACTCATCTCCCAGAGGCCTTAGGTTCATGGGGAATGAGTTAATGTCTGCATGGAGAAGATAGGTTGGGAGTCCAAGTAATTTCCTAAGGATTGTGGGGTTTGGGAAGAGGCTGATAGGCCCTCATCATGACCTCACAAGAGGAGGCAGATGGGGTCTCCTTAAACTATAGCCCCGCACAAGGAGACTTTCTGAGACACACCCACAAGCCTCCGTTCATCCCCCAAAAGCCAAAATACAATCAATAGTCACCTGACAAGTGTAAATAGCTAAAATCAGTTATAGATTGTCAGCCTAAAAAGCAGGAGTGGGTCTTTGTCCCCTACAGAACATTGTAGAGCTTAATGGAATAATTGTCTTCTAAGGGAAGAAGAAATCAAATTTTTTTTTTCTTTGCTAAAAGCAAATGTTTTTTCCAGTGCTAGTTTTGAATGAGTTTGTGTATTTACACAGTTGAATCTCATTTGAATAACGAAGGCCAAATAATGAATGTTTAAATAAACAAAAACCCTTCAAATAAAAACAGCTAAATCTAGAAGCAGTAAAGAGCAAAGAATTTCTTATCAGACATAATGCCATTTCTTAATTGTTGAGGTTAGTGCCTAGATACGATGGTGATGGATGTGTTAGAAGTACTTGGAGATGAAGCAAAAAGCTAGGGGGGGAGGAGTGTGTTTGTTTTTTAACAAGTAGATAAACACATCTTTTTGTTAGAGACTTTTCATACTCTCACAAGATTTGTTTTAATCTTTAAACTTCATCATGTAACGTCATACCCAACAACTGATAACTACACCTCCTTTTATAGAAATCCCCTCTCCATGCACGTGTGCGTGTACATGCAAACTTCCCCATACATTGATTTTTTAAATTATGATATTTATTTTTATTTCCTGAAGCCTTTCACACCATCCACAGCTTAAGTGCAGAATCTTTCTGGAAGGGCTGGGTGGCTTCATGTTTCCAGGCATCCTTCAGTCTGGTGGTGTTAGTATAGTTTCAAGTGCAGGCAGGTTCCTCTCAAGATGCTCAGCAGGGCTTCTCAAAGTGACTGGGAACACAGTTGGAAATGAAATATAGAAGCTGTCTCTTCCTGTGCTTGACTTGATTTAAGAAATATCTGCAAAGATGTTGGTTATTTCCCAGATTAAAAAAAATATATATAAATTTGTTAGTCTCTAAGGTGCCACAAGTACTCCTGTGCTTTTTGCAGATACAAACTAACACGGCTGCTACTCTGAAATATAAAACCAAGACACTGGTGTTCTAAAGAGCATTATCCTGTCTATTATGCAAGTATATGAAGGATTTTCTCCATTTTAAATAATTAGTCTATCATAGCTTTTAGTTTCTAAAAATAAAATTGATGCTTGAGACTGATTTCTCTTTCAGCTAAATGACTAGTTTTGCCAGTACAGCTCTCTATTCAATTCTGTTCAGCTTGGCCTGCATGTAGTTACTAAAGGGACAGTTAGGTTAAAAAAATCACAATTGTATTTTCAGATTCTTTTTTGACCTATTTATCAATATGATGAATTTTTCTTCCGATTTTGCAGTTTGAGTTTATGTTCAGTTTCCTGCTAACAGAGCTCTTCGGGTAGATAGCAAAGTTGTTGCCATCGTGGTTCTCTTGTGCTGCAATTCAAAATGCTATTTCATAGAGAAGATCAGCTGCTAGGATGTGTATTCTGAGATCATAGGCTAGACCTCCAACTGGCTATATACATGGATATAAATTCATGTGTGTACCCATTGAAGTCAATAGAGCTACACTGATTTATACCAGCTTAGGATCTGGACCATGAGGCAAATGTGTTCTGTATTGTTTTAATTAATGGATTACATGAGTGTTTATTAAGGTTGCACCTTTCTGACCACTGCTCACCAAAAGATAGCATGAATAAACCTGCAGCAAGCCTGTTTTCACCAAAAGAAGTGTGACCGGATCCCCCCCTCCCCTTTCCATTTTCCCCCAGTAGGATGCAACAGCACTTTCTTTTGTCAAGAAAAGGTTGACCTTAACAGCCCATCCTTTTCTCCTGCATGGGGAGAGGATCAACAGTAGTGCCTCCTTCCATCAGCCATCCTTTGTGTGTAATGGCTCAGCCATTCCCAGTCTCTATTGAAGCCTAAACTGATGGTATCTAGTTTGCATATTAATTCAAGTTCAGCAGTTTCTCATTGGAGTCTGTTTATGAAGCTTTTCTGTTGCAAGGTTGCCACTTTTAAGTCTGTTACTGAGTGACCTCTCTAGTCTTTTGCTCAAATAAATCTGTTAGTCTCTAAGGTGCCACAAGTACTCCTGTTCTATTTACAAGTTTGCATCCCATTGGTGTTTAAGATACAAACACTGATAAGAGTGTTTCTCGAACCAATTATCTACATTGTTGTGGGGGGGTATTTCTTTTCTTGTTTGTTTTTGATTTTTAGGGAAGGAGGAGAAGAGACAAACATTTTGAAATCTCTTTTTAAAAAAAGAAATTAAATGTGGGAGTTAAAAAACTGGATATTTTCTGTTTAATATTCTCAAAATATTTGTATCAAGAAGCTTTTTCATCTCCCTTATGAAAATGATCCTAGCGATCATGTGTCTGGTATTCATGTAAAGCATGTTATGGTTTTTACTCCCTTTATCCAAGATAGAGAACAACAATGTTTCACTGAGATGATAATATGTAGCAAACCATGTGAAAAAGTTATTTACATGGCTAAACTGTCAGTTTGTATCACAACACTAAGCTAGTACAATGATAAACTAGTATAGTGTTACTACAGCTAATAGTTTTGTATAATAACATAAATCAATTGTCTTTCCCTCCCCTTATCAGAGGGAAAAGATTTTTGAAACATGGCTAGAAAGCAATGTAAAGGAAGAGGACACTGCATATTCTAAAACATCCTCTTTTGCAGAGAACTGCTGCATATTCTAACATTGTTTTGGCAGCCCTCTGCAGAAGGATGACCATGAAATGGCTAACAGCAGGGCCGGCTCCAGGCACCAGCTTACCAAGCAGGTGGGGCCGCCACTTTGGAGAGGGGCGGCACGTCCAGTTGTTCAGCGGCAATTCGGCGGACGGTCCCTCACTCCTGCTCGGAGCGAAGGACCTCCCGCCGAATTGCCGCCACAGATCGCGATCGCGGCTTTTTTTGGTTTTTTTGTTTGGCTGCTTGGGGCAGCCAAAACCCTGGAGCCGGCCCTGGCTAACAGTGCTGGAACTCAAAAATGTTTTAAAATTTACAGTGGATGATAAATAGCTTCTAAAAATCTCTCCTTAGAATGTTGGTAGGATCTGCTGAAATATCTTGTTTGTGTAATACACATTTGTAATTAACAGTCGCAGAAATTTGTAATGTGAGTCTTTAGCATTGACAGCATGTGTGCTAAGAGAGGCCGTCTTGTAACCCTTCATTTACTGAAAAAAGCAGAAAAGTCTTCCAAGGCCTAAACCAGCTGTGAATCCCAGGGGTAGATAAACTGATATTTTTTATGGTTTTTTTTAATCTTGGAAAACATCATTTGACGCAGGTCCTTTTAGCACCTCAAAAAGTATTTGTTTAAATGGAGGTTTTTGAGTTTTAATTACAGCATCTCAGATAATGAAATGTGACACTATAAGCATGAAGGGTGAATCCTGACCTCATTGAATTCAAGGGGAGTTCTGCCATTGACTTCACTGGGGCCAGGGATTTTACCCTAAGGACCCAGACCTACAGTCAGATCCAGGCTGGTGGACCTTTGTACTCAAGCCCAGCCCTAAGTGGCGCATATTGTTTGGCAATAAACTCCTTTCAGACATTTTCATGCATTTGTCAAAAATTGAAAGTTAGTAAAATTATATTTCTAATGTAAATATTGTATTTTACAAGTTAAAATTCAAACGATCGAAATGTGACCATTACATTTATGTATTGGAATACTTGGGACAAGTATAAGGAATGTTTTGCTTTGCGGGCTTTGTTTCAAGTAGAAGAGATTCTGTTATGTCAAAGTGGGTTATTCTCCCTAATTTTTGCTGAGTGTTAAGTTTTGTTTTTTTTGAGAGCCTCTGCCTTAATAAAATGAAGTGAGTGTGATAACTGAAAGACAAAAATATTTGTTTTGTTTTTATAACTCTTATTGAGATGTAATGCGTTGGAAAGATGTTCTCTTTTTGCTTGTCTCATAAGGGAACCGTATGGTCTCTTTAATTTAACCATTAAAACTCCTGCTTTCACCAGTCTCTTTTATCGAATTGCTTTTGTTTAAGAAGTTATGGGAAATGAAATTAATGTTACATCTATGCTGTCTTAATTAAATAGTCCAAATAGTAGTTACTTGGAATGGAGAGCTAAACAGCAAGAACAGAATCTGAGATTACAAAAAATTAGCAATCTCAGATTCTGTTCTTGCTGTTTAATTTCTGCAAATTGCATTTAATTCCTTTATTCATAATATGTTCATTATATTTATTTAAAAATTTACATTTGATTCCTGCTCTGGTGAAAATTATTGGCTTCTGATTCCTAGTTACCTTAAATTGCCTATGTAAAACAAGAGAGCTGATAGCTTTACCAGTATTTGCTGCTCCAGAAATTTGTGTATGTTACCTTCCCCTTGCACCTCAACTTAACTTTCATATTCTATTTATAGGGCTGCTCTTGGTCCGTCATATTCGTGGATCTTGATGCCCATAATCGAAACAGACAAACTCTTTGCTCATTGCTACCCCGAGAATCAAGGTCTCATGTAAGTAGTTTGATGGAATTCAGTTTAACAGAATATAGAAAAAATAAATTGGTAGGAGCATAGTTCTTAGCTTTATTACCATTTTAATATCCTATTTAATAAAGGATATGAACTTGTTGGTTGGGAAGAAATTAGATTCTGCTGTTTAAATGTTACTTCAGAATAGGAGCCATCTCTGCAATAGAATTATCACGGCCAACCTATCTTTAATTTAAGAATAATTAGGGCAAGGTGAAAACAGTGGCCTAAATAATTTAAAACAGAAAGAACTATTGGTCTATGAATAAGCGAGGCCAAGAGAGATGTTTAAAGGGCTTTGACATCTCATGGATAGTGTGCTTGTTTTCATCCACCTTGCACACTGTATAGTGGCTGAAATATCTGCAGTTTTATAAGATTTTTTTGTTTCATAGTAAACCCAAAGCCTGAGGTACTAAACTTCTAACAATTTGAATTTTGGATTTCATCTGTAACAGAAGGTATATGAGTAGGGCCCTACCTTATTCATGGCCATGAAAAATGCATCACGAACCATGAAATCTGGTCTCCCCCCCTTGAAATCTGGTCTTTTGTGTGCTTTTACCCTATAGTGTACAGATTTCATGGGGAGACCAGCATTTCTCAAATTGGGGGGCCTGACCCAAAAGGGAGTTGGGAGTGGGGGGGGGGTACAGTATTGCCACCCTTACTTCTGCGCTGCCTTCAGAACTGGGCAGCTGGAGAGTGGCAGCTGTTGGCCAGGTGCCCAGCTCTGAAGGCAGCGCCCCGCCAACAGCAGCGCAGAAGTAAGGGTGGCAATACCATACCATGCCATCCTTACTTCTCTGCTGCTGCTGCTGGCGGCGGCTGTGCCTTAAGACCTGGGCTCCCGGCCAGCAGCTGCTGCTCTCCAGCTGCCCAGCTCTGAAGACAGTGCTGCTGCGAGCAGCAGTGCAGAAGTAAGGGTAGCAGTACCGCAACCCCCCTACAATAACCTTGCGACCCCCCCACAACTCCTTTTTGGGTCAGGACCCCTCCAATTACAACACCGTGAAATTTCAGATTTAAATGAAATTTATGATTTTTAAAATCTTATGACCGTGAAATTGACCAAAATGGACCGTGAATTTGGTAGGGCCCTTTGAAATTTGCCTTGGATTTGGTAGCTTACACAGGGGATTCCTTGCTATTTGATGATACCTTGTGTAACGCAGTTCACTACTCACCGCTGGTGCGCTGCCTTCTGGCTTATCTGGGGATTAGCTCTCCACTGGTTGGACATCCCCTTCCCCTCCTGTGGTTGCTCAGCCTATTGTCTCAATCTCAACTCCCAGGACTCTTGAGTTGTCTTCTTCTTTAGGACTCAGCTGTTCCCTCTCTGTGACTTTTCCTCTGTTAAAGTACCTCTGGGCAAATTGTGTCTCTGCTGTTCTGGGCAGTGCTCTGTTCTACATCGAAGGCTGTGCCACTTCTCCAATGGCTGGAAGGGGAACCTGGTCCCACTCTCTACTTTAGGTTCCAGCCCAGGGACCCTATGCTCCTCAACTATGGTCTACTCACTCCCAGACCTGTTTATTACTTCCCTGGGCTCTGTCCTACTCCCTCCTTCTATTTTTTGGCACCTCTGGGTTTACCACTTGTCTAAGCTTTCTCTGCTCCCCGTGGCTTCTTCCCCTTTTGCTTCTTGCCAAACCCTATTATCTCCAACACACCTCCCTCCTGTCAAGGATTGACTGCAGGCTACTCCCCCCTTCTGTACTCAGCTTCTTAGCTTTATAGATGCCCTGCCTGTTCCTGCCCAGGTGAGCTTCATTCTTAATAAAGTGTTATTGATCCCTGGCTCCCCTCCAGGTTCAGCTGATGCAGTTATTTCCTCCTTTCCTCCCACCTTAAGACAAGTTCATTTTTATTCTAGCTGAAGAAAACAGATTCCTTACAAAGCTTTTAAGAAATTCTGGTTTAACTGTATTTGCTCCTTAATCTTGCCAGCCTAGGTAATAAAGGTTCATGCTTGGTCTTGAAATTAGATCCCCAAATTATTGTATGTTCACTGGGATAGCTTAAAGGGTGTTCTCCCCTCTCTCCCCCTCCCCCCCTCCCCCCGCAAAATAGAGATCTAGAATATCTTCAGTATATACCCTATGCAGGTTATCAGCTTAAAAGTAGGTCAAATTTTGGGCCAAACAAGTTATCTGTGTATCCTAGTTTTCAACACCTATTTCTCAACAAATATTTTAGCTAATTAACTAAATACACAATTTCTTCTCTATCCTTATGCCTTTTTATTGTTGGGATTTTTAAATCTTCTTGTATTATTTTCCAGGGTAGTTAAGTGAGTACATCAATACTATAAGTACAGAAAAGGTGTTTTATCCAGCACTTCACCAACCGGAAAGCTCTACAAACCGGCATTTCTGATCTTCATTGAAATGCCGGTTTATAATCCGGTTGGCTCAGGGCCGGCAGGGGGTTGGGGCATGGGAGGGGGTGCGGAGCATGGGCTCTGGGAGGGAATTTGGGTGCGGGAGGGGACTCAGAACAGCGGGTCGGGGCGTGGGAGGAGGTGCAGGGTGCCGGATCCAGGGGACACTCACCTTGGGCGACTCCCCACAAGCGGCAATCTGTCCCGTGTGCTCCTAGGCGGAGGCGCGGCAGGCGGTTCCTCACACTTCCCCACCCCGCCCGCAGGTGCCACCCCTGCAGCTCCGATTGGCTGGGAACTGCGGCCAATGGGAGTGTGGGGGTGGCACCTGCAGGCGGAAGCAGTACACAGAGCTGCCCTCCGTCTAGGAGCAGCCAGGACAGGTCGCCGCTCCTGCACCCCAACCCGCTGCCCCGAGCTCCTTTCCGCGCCCAAACCCCCAGCCCCGCACCTCCTCCTGCACCCAAACTCTCTCTCTCTTAGTTAACCACCATTTTTCATTTACTGGCACCACCCATTTCCCCAACATGCTGGATAAAACAGCTTTTACTGTAAATAGTCTTTCTGCTTATATTCTAATTTCATATTGCATTGAATGGGTTAAGCTCTCTTTGATTATGCATGAAATGGTTTATAAGAAATGAAGAGAAATTAATTATTTTTTCTCTAGAACACTGATGCAGCACTTCTACCCTGCATTAGTTATCCTGCATTTGCTGTGGATGATGATGCTTTGTACAGTCAAACACTTGATAAGATTGTTAGAAAACTAAAAGGAAGATATGGGTTCAAACGATTTTTGAGAGATGGTTACAGAACATCACTGGAGGACAGAAATCGGCGTTACTATAAACCAGCAGAAATTAAGGTAATGGCATATATTAATGGAACACACAACATGCTTAGGGTAAAATTCTTCTCTTTGACATGAATGGAGATTTGGAGTTTTAAGTATTTATATTCAGAATAGAATTTGACATATTTTTTGCTGACGTTTGCTGCTGCTTGGTATGGTTTTCAATTAATACAGAGTTCTGATTCTGCTCACTGCTGGCTCCTCCAGATATCCTGTGAGTTTTGTCAACAGCAGAATTTTTACTGAAAAATAGCTGCGTCCATTCTAATTACATGCATTAAAATGGTGCATTCACTATAGTTATATTTATGTCAGCTCTTCTTATATAGTTTTCTCTTTTCAAGGATTTTAACTAGCTTTATAAGAGTGTCTTTCAGGTTGACACTGGTCATACATAATCTGATTTTGGTGTATGTTTTTTTTTTTTTTAATCAAATTCTTAAATGTTAGTTTAGCAATTATTTTTATGGGTCCCACTGGTTTTCCAAAAGTAGACCTATTCTTATTGACACAGCTACATTTGGCCTGCTTGTTGCTCTCCATCTATGATGGATTCTTCTAGGCAACTACCAACTATCAGTGAGTTAATAGCTTCATCGTGTCTATTTTTTTCCCAGTGATATCCCTTAGTGCTGGAAAATCAGGCCTGTGTAATAGGACACAAAATTAGACTTCCAGCAAGAGTCTAGAGAGACCATATTACCAAGCCAAAAAATTTATAAATGTTGTTGTTTTCTCCCTGTAACCCTTTCCCCAGTAGAGGGGGAGGGGGGGAGAACAGGGGATTCTCTCATTTTATATAATATGGAAGCAACCTAGTTGTGCTATACTTAAGGCTGTTAAAGATTTATATCATCTCTCTAGAAATAATGTAATCAAAATGCTTCAATATATCTGTTTTTTATAAGAAGCTGAAAAGGACAGTTTTAAACTAGGTCTGTCAGTACTCAAGATGTCTTTGAAAAACAGAAGCAAAACAATGAGTGGAAATGCTTGTACTGACGCTGAGGGTCTTAACTTTGAATTACTTCTGCCCAGGGCCAGTCAGAGGGAGGGCCAGGAGGGCCATTTGACCTGAGCCTCAAGCTTAAAGGGGGCCTCAAATTTAGACACTTGTTAATTTTTTTGCATTTGGTAAGTTTCGCAACTTGTTTTAATGCACATCCCTATCGGACCAAAATGTGACACACTCTCAGGTTAGAGCTGCAAATTTAAGCAAATAAGAGATGTGATTTGGTAAAAGACATAATTTTTTTTGTTAACTGATATAGATTTTTGTCATATTAAAGAATTTAAAATGTTCATAAATATTAATAAAAATATATCGGTTCTGATGGCACAAGATTAGACCATGTGTGGTCATTTTTTATTTTTATTATAGCTAGGAGCCTCAAAAGCTGGAAGTGGCCTGGGTCTCTCTGGACCTCTGAGAGGGCCTGCGGCTCTGCCCTTTGTGGTCTAATGCTGGCTTTACTTAAACTTTTACTTTTAGGATTTATTTGATGTGGAGTCAGAACATTATATTATTTGTTCTAGATCATATTCTTCTCACATGGTTGCAGTGAAAATGTGAGCTTCCAAGATTGAGAATGTTTCAGTACTTTTCTTTAGGAGGAAACGGAAAACTGGAAAAACTTCTGAGTTATTACATTAGGCAGCATTGTGCAGTCCATTTGATTGAAGATGTGTTGTATGTTTGCATGTGCTGTTCTGAGAGAATGTTAAGTCAGCAGTTTAATCATTGATTTGTCTGATGATAAATGTGCTAACATTTAAATTCAATGAACAGCTGGTTTCACATAACAAATAGGCAAGTTATTTATCACTTAATTTAATTTCACAGTTGGCTACAGTCTGAGTATATTAAAAACAATTTCACTATGTGTTTGAATTTTAATGTCTATCAGTAAAGGTTGTCTGAATTAAGTTTCCATTTTTCCTTCATATACTTTCAGATGTGTCTTAATTAAATAAAAAATCGTCTGCTCAGAATATAACTTAGACTATGTAAGTTTATTACTTGAATATATGCTATAACATGTTAAAAGCACAATAAATCTCCATGAAACAAGAAAAATGATCTGTATTTTAAAATGAAGAGCTAATGTACTAAAAAGAATAATTTGTATTCATTTTTATCCTCTGGTTTAAAAGTATATTTGATTGCATTTCTTTTAAACTAAAATGTTGAATGTCTTTTTTTTCTTTTTAGCTGTTTGATGGGATTGAGTGTGAATTTCCTCTGTTTTTTATTTTCATGATGATTGATGGTAAGTATGGCTTGACACTAGTGTTTGGTAAAGACATTAGAGACTGGTTCTTAGAGTACAAAAATGAAATTATTTTCCTTCCCTGCAAGAGTAAACTGTAATTCAGTGATACAAATGTCTCATTGATAGGTCTGCCTCATGAGTCAAATACAATGAATTACCATATTTCAGATATCTAGGGTGAATTGTTTCTTTTAATAAAATCAAAGATACAAACACTTAAGTTAATAATAATGATGCATGGTTAAGAGAGACAGTACACAATTCTAAAAGTTCAGATCCTGCTTCAGTCTTTAATTAAACCTGTGGGAGCTGCTTAGCCTTTCCTTCCCCAACAGTCACCTCTCTTAATCCATGGGCCCTAAGATGCCTACCATTAATCTTCTTCCTTACTCCTGTCATCCATCATTCTTGCTCTCCTTAGGTTATCAGGGACTCCGCCATCACTTTTGATTCACTGCAGTGCCTGGATGTGTGTTTACTAGAACTTGGTACCTCCCATTTTCTCTCTCTCAATGGACCTGAGGTGCACCAAACTGCAGTGTGTGAAAGAGATGAAAGTGGGGCTTCTAAAGAGCAGTATACAGGCAAGCTGGATTTTGCAGCAAATCTTTAAAAGAATGTGTGTGCTGTGGTAAATGAAACAGAATGCAGGAGAGGAGAAGTAAGCAACTCAGAGATCTCTTGGTGGCAGGAGAATACTAAAGTTAAATTTCTTTACAAGATGCCTGTAAGTTTAGGAGACATGTCAGAAAGGTTATTGGAATTGTTGAAGGTGTGAAGGAGAAGAATGAAGGGAAGGAGGGAAGCAGAAGCTCTCATGGAAGTAGCCAAGGAAGTTTTGGAAAAGAGGGTTGAGTAGAGGGGATTTCAACAGAGAAGATCAGAACCTTCTAAAGATTTTAGTTCAGTTTTGGTACAAGGATGTAGTTCAGGCAAGATTTTTATAATGTCCACTTTTCCATCCTTAGTCATAGAATCATAGAATATCAGGGTTGGAAGGGACCTCAGGAGGTCATCTAATCCAACCCCCTGCTCAAAGCAGGACCAATCCCCAGACAGATTTTTACCCCAGTTCCCCAAATGGCCCCCTCAAGGATTGAATTCACAACCCTGGGTTTAGCAGGCTAATGCTCAAACCACTGAGCTATCCCTCCCTATTAAATAGTTTGAAGTTTGTAATTGCGGTGCTTGCAAAAGGAAGAGTGCAATTCATATACAGCTCCTACGTTTGCTGTCATTCCAGACTTGGACTAAAATTCCTTGTTTCTAAGAAATGCCCTTTATTATCTGAGCAGTAGATAAGATTTTCTATTTTGGGTAGGTAGACTACAGTGTGAGGAGTGCCAAGGATGCCAGTACACAAATGAACATTTCCTTTAGGAATAGACATTTGCAATTTTCACAAGGAAGCCTGCCAAATACGCTGCAGAGAAGGCTCTGATAGGTTCCCCTCACATGGAGCTTTAGAAAAGCAGAAAATGTTTATTGTTCTACTAACTTGGATAGGAATGGTTAAGAGAATGTTGTCTCTCTCACTTCTGTAAGCTGAGGGGAAAACTACAAATTTCATAGCTTTAAAAAATAGTTATAGCCTTTCCCAAAAGAAATCTGATGAGGTTCAACAAGGACAAGTGCAGAGTCCTGCACTTAGGAAGGAAGAATCCCATGCACCGCTACAGGCTGGGGACCGACTGACTAAGCAGCAGTTCTGCAGAAAAGGACCTGGGGATTATAGTGGACGAGAAGCTGGATATGAGTCAGCAGTGTGCCCTTGTTGCCAAGAAGGCCAACGGCATATTGGGCTGTATTAGTAGGAACATTGCCAGCAGATCAAGGGAAGTGATTATTCCCCTCTATTCGGCACTGGTGAGGCCACACCTGGAGTATTGTGTCCAGTTTTGGTTCCCCCACTGCAGAAGGGATGTGGACAAATTGGAAAGAGTCCAACAGAGAGCAACAAAAATGATTAGGGGGCTGAGGCATGTGACTTACGAGGAGAGGCGGAGGGAACTGGGGTTATTTAGTCTGCAGAAGAGAAGTGTGCGGGGGGATTTGATAGCAGCCTTCAACCACCTGAAGGGGGGTTCGAAAGAGGATGGATCTCGGCTGTTCTCAGTGGTGGCAGATGACAGAACAAGGAGCAGTGGTCTCAAGTTGCAGTGGGGGAGGTCTAGGTTGGATATTAAGAAACTCTATTTCACTAGGAGGAGGATGAAGCACTGGAATGGGTTACCTAGGGAGGTGGTGGTAGGGTGACCAGACAGCAAATGTGAAAAATCAGGACGGAGGTGGGGGGTAATAGGAGCCTATATAAGAAAAAGACCCAAAAATCGGGACTGTCCCTATAAAATCAGGACATCTGGTCACCCTAGGTGGTGGAATCTCCATCCTTGGAGGTTTTTAAGGCCCAGCTTGACAAACCCTGGCTGGGATGATTTAGTTGGTGTTAGTCCTGCTTTGAGCAGGGGATTGGACTAGATGACCTCCTGAGGTCTCTTCCAACCCTAATATTCTATGATTCTGATATCTTCATCTCCTTAAATAAAATAAATGTAAATTCAGCTGCCTCTGTGCATGTGTGCATTCAGAGTACTAATATCTGCTGCTTTCTTTTTTGTGATATGTTTGCCATCAAGATTAGGCTTCAAAAACCTCTGCTACAAAAGGCAGTTAGGCTGCTTGGTGTCTTCGCCATAATGCCACTCTAAAAATAAGTTCTCCGTTTGCATGTGGAAAAATTGCTATTTCCAAATTGCTCATTGGTCTGTAATATTAAACTCATGTAGTGATGAAAACAACTATGGGTTAATAATGAAAATAGAATGTCCATGACAGGCCAGAGAAACCTTCATCCAACTGCCACCCAGGAAAATATATACAGTACCTTGTTCACTGGTTGTAAAATAAACAAATGAAGAAAATCAGTGATCAAAGGAAGCAATGAGCTGAAAGCCATGAAGTAAACAAGTGTTTCAAATTTTTGAATCAAATCTTATTACATTATATCCTGATTTAATGGTAGAAGCCATAGTGGGATAAAATATTGGTCAGAATAACCATCACCACGAAAGAAAGTATATGTTTCTCAATGTAGGAGAAAAAACATCTCTGAATCTCCAAATCCCTGTACCTAAAGTTAATACAAAATTTGAAATATGTAGAGAGACTAATAAAACTGGAAAGGGAAAATTAAATTTCAGAAGAAGGAGTGAATTACCCCTATCATGAATGCTGACTGTGTTGGAAGCGGTTTGTCATCACATAACACCCCGTGCCCCCATGTATCTACAGGGGAAATGATTTCAGCAAAGGTACTCTGAGCTTTGTGGAATAGCAAAATATATTCAGTGGTAACAGAGATTCTTGCAATCAGCCGCTGATCATTTAAAAAAAATAAAACCATCATCACAGCAATGAAATTCCTCTATGCCCTTCTAAAAGAAGAATGACACATTTCCCAACAAATATACACATCTACAATAATTAATTTTTGCTTAAAGCATTTTGTTCTGTTATACTATGAGGTAACACAGTTTTTCAAATATTTTATTGATATACATGTCAGCTTTTCTGTTGTCTGTCAAATCACAACTTTCTAATGTTTGAAATTGGGAGGAGTAGGTGAGATTCTGAAAATTATATATTCTGCAATTAGTTTTGCATTTTCTATTAACATTAACAGGAGCTGTCTCTTTAATTTCCCATATATCACACTTATTATTTACCCTTTTCCAGATGTTGTTTGGTATAAATGGCAACTGGATTTTCACATGCAGCTTGTGAGGATTTTTTTTTTACTAACATCTGGTAATAGAAATAATTTGCAAATAAATGCTGTCAAAATATTCCATTTCTTTGTCATGTCAACACAGTGCTCAAAAGTAGGTTGATGAGTGGTCACTGTTATATAGTCTCAATGTGTTTTTGAACATACCTTTTTTCCTTGCACAAACCTTCACCTGCCAGGATTTGCAGTTTTGTTTTCTGTTGCATTTATTTCTCCTTAGCTCTTCTTATATATGCTGTATACATAGCAATATTCCAAAATATATGGAAATATATTTGCTAAGATATTTTCTTGCCCTTTAGTATTACAAAATTGGGTGAAGAGGAAAATAGTGTGTTCAGAGAACCTCTCATCAACATTCTGTTATGAAGGTTGAGTTTAGACTTCATTTCAAACCCCTGGTTTAATTGGAATAGCCAATTTATTGCACATTGTTATGCTTAAAACAGATTGAGAAGAAATTTTAGAGTTTTTAGGAAAATGTAGATTAAGAACTTTATATGTTTAATAAAAATGTATTTGTTTAATTTTTTTCCGAGCATCTTACTATTTTTTTTCAGTTCATGTGTTTTTGGTGGACTACGTTTTCAGGACTCCCAGTGTCACACACAGATATACTTCTTCCAGACTCAGTACAGGGTACTTTCCTTGTGGGGCCTTTCTCAGGAGAAAATTATGTAGCAATTTTAATCTTTTGTGAATGAATCATACAGTGTAGAAGGGGATTGGGCTAGACAAGCCAGTTTCATTATTGGGAAGTGCCGTGTCTGTTTTCTGTTGTTCTCTGTGATTTTTGGAAACTACAGAAATCCTTCACGATAAGGGTATGAGGGGAACCTGATGGCAGAATGGAGGAGCATGTATAAGATGTTATGACAGTTTGAAAATTGCCTGTTACTATTCGTCAAAAGAGAATCAGCTTTAGAGCTCCAGAGTAGCGCAGGTGTATATTAAAGGAGATTAGCACATCCCAAATTCCCTCCACCTTTGCTAGCTGGTAAACCGTCCCCAAACCCCTTCAAGACACAATTTTTCCCCTTCCAGGTCAAGGGTAGTTGATTCCTCCCAACTTTGCGGTTGGTATTAAAGATACTGTGCCTTCATAAAATGTATTAAGGGTTTTTGGATGGGATTTTCAAAGGGTCATTAAAAGATTTAGGCACTTGAATTCTTTTGAAATTCAATGGGAGTTGGGCACCTAATTTTCAGGTATCTGAAAAGTCCACCCTAAAGACCTAGAACTTGTGCAGGAAAGACTGGGTCGCTCAGAGCATGTACATTGGGATATAAAGTCTACTTTAAGAATACTAGCTCTCTAGCTTTACTATTGGGTGGCTGTTAAGAAGCCTATGTGAAATGAGTCTGGTTGCCTTATTCCACTTTTTAGTGGACACGTATTGCATCATTTAAAAAAAAATCGCAGCTGGCACATCCAGCTTCCTTCTTGACAGTCTCAGCAAAGGTGAAGGAATGTGGCCATAGAGACTTTACTACCATCTTGCCCTTAGCCCTCCTCAGTGAGGGAAAGATTTAGCAGACACTGTTACATTGATATAAGTCTTCCCCCCTCTCAGTCCCCCATATAGACATTGTTATTCTGATATAAAAGTGGCTTTTTTTTAGCTTGAACTTCTTCCCAGCTGGTATAAACTAAATTGAAAAAAGGCACTCATACTGAAATGGGTGCCAGCATGTGGGGGTTATACTGATATAACGGTATTGGTTTAAATTCACAACTTAGGTTATACCCAAAAAAACTTTCCTGCATAGACAAGACCTTAAAGTGCTCCCTCCAGGTCACGATTGAGACGTATTAGCAGAGTATCATGAGGACTCTTGCTTTGTCACTGCCTGTGCTATATCCATTCTGCAGATAACTCATTAGGGTCCAGTCATCAGGGGTGTTAGTATAGACCTTTTCATGATCGCTAAATTCACATGTTAAAAAAAGTCCTTTATTAATTGAGATTTTACTTGGTTATTTGTAGGAATTTTTAGAGGAAATCCAGAACAAGTAAAGGAATATCAGGAGCTTCTGGATCCTTTGCTTCAACACTCAGCTGAAGGTACTGTGTGATAGTAGTTTCAAGGAATTGTAGGTTCCTTTGAGTTATCTGAACGTTTAAAAGTATACTTAAGTTTTCTAAATTTTATTGCAAATACTGTAGCAACAGAAGATCAAAGTAATGTGGAGAGACTATATTGTCATGAGAGTAATGCTTCACAGCACTTAATATAATATATAATACAAAATATTATAATTTTATTATAATTTATAATATAAAACCTAACTTATTTCTTCTGTAAAAATACATCTAATCAGAAAAGGAGTTCATTATCTGGGAAAAGAATGGATGATGGTTTAAATGCAAGGTTTACTCAGAAACTTTTTTTTTTTTTTTTTTTTTTGCTGTTTCACTATTTACAAAGATTACGATGATTACACTTGGAAAGTTTAGTTACTAATATTCCCAATATCAGAATATTCCACTCTGAGACAAATATAAGTAACTGCTTTAATTATTCACTGGTTCTCAGCTTCAACAGCAAGAGTGCTTTAAAAATTATTCAGCATTTGAATATGATACACATTCTAGTTTGGATTTAGCATGCTGTGACAATAACAGTATTTTGGAATTATTTTGAATATTCTGTCTTCTAAATCACTTCTACTACAGTTTTAGTGGAACTGCATTCTAGGAAGCTCACAGATGGACTAAATGGGTATCTGTCCACAATGAATAAGGAGACCGCAGATTAAATGAAAATGACAAAAATGGTCTGAATAGAGATCAGGCTTAGAATATATAATCCAAGCCTAAAATTTTGAGTTCCTTAGAATAATATGTTTTGTTAATAATACTCAGATATTCTAGACATCTATGGCATTGTGGATTTTATTGTATTAATTTTTGTCTATTCAAATAGTAATATGCAAGAATTTTCTAGTCTTTATATCATTCCTGGATCTTGCAGTTTTAATTAAACTGAGTCAATTGCTCACAAGAATTTAAGAATTGTCATACTGCATCAGACCACAAAGCAAATCTTGTCACCTCATTGATCATCCTCTTTTCCAGACGATTAATATATTCAGCAACACGATCTTAAGAAAGAATCTTGTGGTGCTGACTGTTAACCTTTGTCATCACCATTTATTTTTAATCTGAACTTTTCTGACTTTGAGCCATTTTCTAGTCCCTGAGAGTACTTCACCTGTCACTCTACTACTACTTAATTTCTGTATTAGCGTCGTGAGATTTTTTATTTTTTTTATTTTTGGGGGGGTGAGGGGGCAGAGAAATTGTCAGTTGCTTGGCTGTTTTGTTGAAATACTCAAAGAAATCTAGAAGATTAGTGAGGCTCTAATTTTTGTTTGCAAAGGCTATGCTGGTTTGTCCAAATAATATTGTAATCATCTTTGAGGGGGCCACTTAGGGATCTGGGGCAAAAATCAGTACTTGGTCCTGCTAGTAAAGGCAGGGGGCTGGACTCCATGACCTTTCAAGGTCCCTTCCAGTTCTAGGAGATGGGATGGGATACCCACTGATTTCTGTTGCATAGCAATTTCTAAACTAAAAAAAATTCACATCTCAAATAAATTGTTGATTCAGCCAGTTTACCTGGTACTGAAATAAGGTCTACTAATCTGTAATTCACAGGAACACACTTGGTACTTCTATGGGTACACCACTTGCTATCCTCCTGTGCTCCAGTATAATAATTGTGCCATTTTGTTTCATGCAATTTCATGCAAGTTAAATTTTACTTAAAGCAAGATTTTGATTCAATATCTAACTTTGCACTGAATTACATGCAAAAACTTGGAATTTACTCATGATTTATTATAAAGCTACTTTTCCTTGAAAAGAATCTGTTTACCTTCATGATATTTTTCACAAAAATGGGTCCAATTTTGAGTTTGTAAAAAAATGCAAAAAGCCTCTTTATTTTCAAGTAATTTTGATTATCTGTGAGTATTTTGCTCATTTCTAGACACATACATTTTTTTGCTATCTATAAATAAATAGACATTCTGCTTTGCCCTGCATAGAATATTAAGAGACAGTACATTTGTTCAGTAAAGAAATCGTGTAAAAATGATGTTCAGGCATAAATAAAGTACAGCCCTCAGTTTGCACAGCCTTGGAAGGATAACACACTGCTGGCAACCTTTCAGTTCAAACAGTGTATATTTTTTTCCATTTTAAATTCACTTCAATTTTATAAGGGAGATAGTTTTATTTATTTACTTAATGTATTTATTTTAAAATTCCACAGGATATCCTGTTGTACCCAAGTATTATTATGTGCCAGCTGACTTTGTTGAATTAGAAAAGAAAAATCCTGGTAGTCAGAAACGATTTCCGAGCAACAGTGGACGTGATGGAAAGCTTTTCTTGTGGGGACAGGCACTGTACATCATTGCAAAACTCCTGGGTAAGATGAAATGGATAAAACTAGATTCAAACCATGTTTATCACACATCTGACTGCTACTAATAAAACATATATTTCTTGTCAACATTTTTTTAAACCAATATACATATCCAGATTTAAGTTTTGGATGGACTCTGAATAGTTATTTTGTGTGTGTGTGT
Organism: Emys orbicularis; assembly: GCF_028017835.1. Taxonomy (NCBI): domain Eukaryota; kingdom Metazoa; phylum Chordata; order Testudines; family Emydidae; genus Emys; species Emys orbicularis. The sequence goes on from NC_088696.1 coordinate 25,641,837, forward strand.
GTGTGTGTGTGTGTGTGTGTGTATGTATGTATGTGTGTGTGTGTATGTATATATATATATATGTATGTGTATATATATATATATATATCAGTCACTACCTCTGCTTTGATAAATATGTGGCATTAAGTTCTGTAACAACCTTCCAAGGACAGTAGTGGGGACAAAAAATCTTAACTGGCTTCAAGACTGAGCTTGATAAGTTTATAGAGGGGATGGTATGATGGGACTGCCTATAATGGCAGTGTACGTGTGTGTTTTCCCATGTTACTTCATGTGTGAAACACCCTGTCAGCTTTTAAAATTTCAAGCTTTCCTCTGATTCCACCCCGTCCCCAAATACACTTCTCTATCTTTCAGCCTCTAACCTTTGCTTTCACACCCCTGCCAGCATTATAACATATCATACTCCACTCTACTACATTAAAATTATATTCTGAACCAAGAACTCCTTTTCGAAACAGGAAATGCCAGATTTAAGGTTTATTGTGCCAATGACTGGCCTAACCTCCAAACTGCTGAGAAGGTTAGGTCACCACTTAGAATTCCATAATGATTAAACTAATTAGTTATTTTCATTGAGATTGAGAAAATTGTCATTGCTGGTAGATCACCTGAAATACAAAGTCAAGGATCCCACGAGAGAATAAAGTTTGGGAATAAAGAAAAAAGAGTGAGAGATATTCATAAGAAAAAAGTTCTATCAACTTTCAAACACTTTTCAATATTGGGCTGTGCATTAGTAGAGATGGCGCTTTTTCACAAAGTAGACCTCTTCATAGAGGGTTGGTCTTGTGGACACATTTCTTCACAGCTTGCCAGTTATGATCCTGTATGCAGCATCCTTCTGACCAGAGCTGAAAAATGTGTGTGACTCCTCCTAGTGAAGCAATAAGCCTGCTAGCCAGGGGGAGACTATACTTGTACCATCACCACCCCTTTCTACCCACCAGGCCATGTTTGCTGCAAATTAAGTGAATAAAGGAGTTGTGTACTGTTTGTTGTGTAGTATATTTAATTGTAATATTAGCAGTCAATCTTGTACTTAATGTTTTAGATGCCGCTTCCTACTAAGATTGGTCAGATAGCTGGAAGAAATAGGTATTGAATATATTTGATGAATTCTAATGGTATTAATGTAATAGGTTTGCTAAATAGTATTTGATCGGCTCTGTAGCTGATGAGTACTAGTAAAATAAATCAAATGAAATATTTGCCAAGTGCTGTTTGACCAGCTCTACTTGCTACATTCCCTTGCTTCTGTTTTACCTTCTTTCCCTTCCTGTTGTTACTTTCCTTTTTCTGTCCTATAATTAATCATGTTGAATCATTTCCTAAGTTATCATTGGTGTCTTTCCTCTTATCTTCTTATTTAACTTTTTCCCAAGTTGTATTCACTACTACTACTATATTTTCTTTGCCTTGTCCTACTTCTTTGCAGCAGAATGAAACTTGCCGGATTTTGCAGGTTTCACTGCTGCCCACAGAGATCTGAAAAAGAGCAGTAAATACTAACAAAATTCTGTTCACATTTTGCTCTGTTGCAACTTAAGGAACCTTTGACCAATAGAGGCATTGGAGCTGTCTGTCTGTAGCCTTAGGAGCTCATCTTGGGTTTAAGCTAGGCTCACATTTGGAGGGTTATCTTTCCAACTATAAGGTCTTGGGGGAAAAAAAGTTTAAATTTTGCACAAGGTGATGTCACTTGCTGGGAAAAATTGTTTACTCAATTAGGTAAGTAGATTTTTCAAGCCCTGCTGACAATTGCAATCGATAACCTAGGATAGTAGATACAATGCATTTATCTGGTTTTAGTACTACAAGTGTTGTCCTTTTTGGGGAAAATATCATCTATTCTTTTTCATTTCTCTCTCTCATCTGTTCTGTGCCTCTCCACATGATGCTTGTATCCTGCTTTGTGGGTCACCAGTGGTCCTTAGGCCACAGGTTAAGAACCTCAGCATATGAAGTAAAGAGGCAGATGGATTTAATAGGGCTTGGAAAATCAGCTTTTATTAATAGAAATAATGTTACCAGCAAAGGAGGTTCTGCTTTGGAGTTCAATGGACCGAAAGCATGCATTTGTGGTGGTGAATGTACACTGAGGTGGATGTTTTAAATCTAATGATGATTATTGGATATTGGAATAAGTCCTTCTAGCTCAACTCTAACAATTGTGCATTCATGTATAAGTGACTTCATGTACAAATGATTTTGACTTTATGTGGGTCTAAAAAGTGCTTTCAGTCATAGGTTGGTTTAAATACAAATGTAAGCTAAATTGAAAGTATCATAGAGCAACACTTTCAGTATGGTTCTTGCTTTCCAAAAACATCAAGCAAAAAGGTCATTGGTTTCAGAATAGTTTAGTTTATGGCTTGAGCATGACTGTAAGTGACTCTATTCAGCATTACAGTTATGAATGTACATGTAGTGGAGCCCACATATTCTCTTATCCTATGCGTTAATAAATCAGTTAGTTTTATTAGTACTTGGATTGTTTATACATATCTTAACCCATTTTAGATTTCTGTATTCAGGAGCATTTTCATTTCAAAATCAGTGTCATTTTCTACTGCTGCTGAAGTTTTTGGTGTTAGCTGATGTAGCCAGCAGATCTGTTTGCTTTTTTTGACCACTATTTAATTTCCTGGTAGTCAAACTGCATAGTGCTTTTCAAGATCCTGTACAAATTATTGGCTCGTTCATGAATAACTTGAGTGTACAATATGACCTATCTGTAGCATATACCTAAGGAAGATTTGTTTCATAGTGTAGACAGCTTCACATTTAAAATGAAATTATAAATGCTTCTTACAGCTTAGCTGAACAAGTGCTACAAATTCCTTAACTATCTACTTTAACTAATTAGAGTACTCCATTTTCTTTCTGTAGAATAAATGCATGTTTCTTCCTATAAAAGACTCTATAATGGAAAATAATATATGCAGAGGGTATGATGATTATGAATGGCATCTTCTGGAGCTGCCATATCACAAGGGAGGTTTAACAGTATTTAGTTATAATTTTGTCCTTTTAGAACCCCAGACACAGGATCACTTTGTGATTAGCTGCTCATTGCTCTGCTTCAAAGCTTAAAACAAAATCTATGATGGTATTAAATGATGGAACTCTAGACAGGAGCTCAAAACTATTCCATAATTTATCTGTGTGCTTTACATTCACTGGTGTCTGTGTCTTAAATATGTTCTTTTTGCAAGCTTCCTTGAAAAAAATGGGTTTATTTGATTTAAGTGTGACTGTAAATGCAGCCGTGTGTTAATTAGATATGATGGGTTTGATGCTTAGCTGTGGCTGGTATTAAGGTCATTTTTATTTTTACATTTTGAGTATTATTTTCTTTTCAGTTCCTAGATCATTTAATGCGAGACAAGTATTCTCAGTTAGGTAGTTGAAGTGACTGGCTAAAACAAACAGACACGCTTGCGCGCGCGCACACACAAATTCTTTCCCAGTGGTCAAACAGAATCACTGTTTCACTAAATACATACGTATCATATCAACATATGAGACACATCAGCAATGAGACACATATACCGTAACATAGTTAAATAGGGAGCCGCAACTTTATTAACCAACGGGGAACCACTCCCCAAACTACCTGGGTAAGGCTGTTCCAGTGCAGATTTCAGTTGGTCACCAGCGGCCCCAGGATCTACAGACTTGAGGGCAGGTATGAGGGCTGTGTCCACTCTACACCTTCAGTCCTGCCCAGTGACCATGGCTAGAAATCAGAATCCCAATCCTTTCTTCTCCTCCAACAAAGGAAGGAGGAGAGATGAGATGAGGGGAGCCACGCAGTGCATGATGCGTGGTGGTACGACGCAATGTCATGCTCAGAGCCCATGCCCAGGCAGCCCATTGGCCTATAAGGACCTTAGATGGGATTCTTTAACCTAACAATCTCAGTGGAACCCACCAAAGTTGTCACAAGTGTAATTTAAACCCCAAAACTGGACCTTCACGCTGCCAGATGGAAGGTGGAAAAACCCACATAGCAGTTTACCAGTTTTGCCACACAAGGGGAATCCCTTCCAGACCCCAAACAAAATTTGATGATGAGTCCAGCTTCTGGTATCACAAGAGGTCTGGCCCCCTATACAAGGGAGCAGAGTTTGAAATGGCTTTTTGCAGCAGCAAGAGCAAGCAGCAGTAGCAACTTGCATCCCCCAGTAGATGAGAACTGATCAGGCAGCTCATCATGATCACCTCTGTCCAATGGCAGCAGGAGCAGATGAGGCAGGCTCCCAGATGCCATGTGAGAGGGCATCCTACAGCACAGGGAAAGGTGGGGAGGTGGAAACGAGAGAGAGAAGCAGGACCCTCTCCCAGACGCACACAGTGTGGCCATCAGAAAGGGAGAAGATGATATTGGGGGAGGGCATGTATAATACTGCCCCAGTGGCTCTTGGATGAGATCTCCCTGGAGGGCGAGGGTGTCCCCATTGCTCCCAGATCCCTCAAAGACACCCCCCAGCTGATGAGGTGAGCACTGATTTCCATTTCCTGTTGACTGCACTGTCCAGAAGCTCACCTGGCTATTGTTCGCTTTTAGCTTTTCAAATCTTTGTTCATAAATCCATACTCAGTAGTGATCAGCAGTGTAATAACATCAGTTGGTTAGTGCATAGTTTAGCTGTTTCTAAGAATCATTAATCTAACTTCATAACCAAATCCAAAATCCAAGTTTAGGACAGACTCTTCCTCTTGTTTCTCAGTTGAGCAGAGGCTATCAGCCCCTGAGTGGGGGGGAAATGGTTCATGCTCTGTTCATTCTTGCTTTAGAAGAAGTTGTGTACTGCTCTCCCCCACCAGAAAATTTGGCTCCTTCCACTTTTACTAAGGAAAGCTAAACAGCAAATTGGCTACTGAAAGTGCTGGTTAGGAGGAGGTATGAGAACAGATATCTCCCGCAAACAAAAATTACTGAGAAAAAGACATTTAAAATTAAATTAAAATACTGATCTTACGCCGCCGGCCCGCTCAGTCCGCTGCCGGCCTGGGGTTCCGTTCACCTAGGCCAGCAGCAGACTGAGTGGGGCCGGCAGCCGGGACCCCGGCTGGCAAGGGGCCGGCTGCCGGGACCCTAGACCGGCAGTGGGCTGAGCGGCTCAGCCCACTGCCGGTCTGGGGTCCTGGCCCTGCCCACATAGAGTGGGTACCTACCTTTTCCCTGGTTCGAGCCCATTCTTTTCCTCTCTGCACTGACCTGAGGGTGGGAGTGCACTGAGCACAGAGCTGGGGGTGAAGGAGCAGGCTGGGGGTTGGGGTGTAGGGTCTGGCCAGGAGCTAGAATGAGGGAGGGGATTCAGGGTTGGGGCAGAAGGTTTGGGTGTGGAGTGCTTATCTGGGCAGCTCCCATTTGGTGCGAGGGGTGCAGGTGGGAATGTGGGGGGGGGCGGTGCAGGAGCTCCCATTTGGTGCTCAGGGTGGAGGTGGGTATGTGTGGGGGTGCAGGAGTCAGGGCAGGGGGTTGGGGGTGTGTGAGGAGGGTGCAGGAGTCAGGACATGGGGTGTGAGGGGGCTGGGTATGTGTGGGGGGTGCAGGGCTCAGGGCAGAGGGTGTGTGTGTGTGTGTGAGGGGATGCAGGGGTCAGGGCAGAGGGCTGGGTGTGTGGGGGGGGTGCAGGGATCAAGGGTTTGGGGGGCATGTGAGGGGGTAGGGCGGGGAGCGGGGTGGGAGTTGGGACTCCTGGGCTCCGGGAAGGGGCTGGTATCTGATGCTCGTGGGAGGAGTACTGGGAGCGAGGACTCTGGATTCATAGAATCATAGAATATCAGGGTTGGAAGGGACCTCAGGAGGTCATCTAGTCCAACCCCCTGCTCAAAGCAGGACCAATTCCCAACTAAATCATCCCAGCCAGGGCTTTGTCAAGCCGGGCCTTAAAAACCTCCAAGGAAGGAGACTCCACCACCTCCCTAGGTAACGCATTCCAGTGCTTCACCACCCTCCTAGTGAAATAGTGTTTCCTAATATCCAACCTAGACCTCCCCCACTGAAACTTGAGACCATTGCTCCTTGTTCTGTCATCTGCCACCATTGAGAACAGCCGAGTTCCATCCTCTTTGGAACCCCCCTTCAGGTAGTTGAAGGCTGCTATCAAATCCCCCCTCATTCTTCTCTTCTGGAGACTAAACAATCCCAGTTCCCTCAGCCTCTCCTCATAAGTCATGCGCTCCAGACCCCTAATCATTTTTGTTGCCCTCCGCTGGACTCTTTCCAATTTTTCCACATCCTTCTTGTAGTGTGGGGCCCAAAACTGGACACAGTACTCCAGATGAGGCCTCACCAATGTCGAATAAAGGGGAACGATCACGTCCCTCGATCTGCTGGCAATGCCCCTACTTATACAGCCCAAAATGCCGTTAGCCTTCTTGGCAACAAGAGCACACTGTTGACTCATATCCAGCTTCTCGTCCACTGTGACCCCTAGGTCCTTTTCTGCAGAACTGCTACCTAGCCATTCGGTCCCTAGTCTGTAGCTGTGCATGGGATTCTTCCGTCCTAAGTGCAGGACTCTGCACTTGTCCTTGTTGAACCTCATCAGGTTTCTTTTGGCCCAATCCTCTAATTTGTCTAGGTCCCTCTGTATCCGATCCCTACCCTCTAGTGTATCTACCACGCCTCCTAGTTTAGTGTCATCGGCAAACTTGCTGAGAGTGCAGTCCACACCGTCCTCCAGATCATTAATAAAGATATTAAACAAAACCGGCCCCAGGACCGACCCTTGAGGCACTCCGCTTGAAACTGGCTGCCAACTAGACATGGAGCCATTGATCACTACCCGTTGAGCCCGACGATCTAGCCAGCTTTCTATCCACCTTATAGTCACTTCATCCAGCCCATACTTGTTTAACTTGCTGACAAGAATACTGTGGAAGACCGTATCAAAAGCTTTGCTAAAGTCAAGGAATAACACATCCACTGCTTTCCCCTCATCCACAGAGCCAGTTATCTCATCATAGAAGGCAAATAGGTTAGTCAGGCACGACTTCCCCTTGGTGAATCCATGCTGACTGTTCCTGATCACTTTCCTCTCCTCTAAGTGTTTCATAATTGATTCCTTGAGGACCTGCTCCATGATTTTTCCAGGGACTGAGGTGAGGCTGACTGGCCTATAGTTCCCCGGATCCTCCTCCTTCCCTTTTTTAAAGATGGGCACTACATTAGCCTTTTTCCAGTCATCCGGGACCTCCCCCGATCGCCATGAGTTTTCAAAAATAGTGGCTAATGGCTCTGCAATCTCATCCGCCAACTCCTTTAGCACCCTCGGATGCAGCGCATCCGGCCCCATGGACTTGTGCACGTCCAGTTTTTCTAAATAGTCCCGAACCACTTCTTTCTCCACAGAGGGCTGGTCACCTTCTCCCCATATTGTGCTGCCCAGTGCAGCAGTCTGGGAGCTGACCTTGTTTGTGAAGACAGGCAAAAAAAATCATTGAGTACATTAGCTTTTTCCACATCCTCGGTCACTAGTTGCCTCCCTCATTCAGTAAGGGGCCCACACTTTCCTTGACTTTCTTCTTGTTGCTAACATACCTGAAGTAACCCTTCTTGTTACTCTTAACATCTCTTGCTAGCTGTAAAAAGATTCCTGGGTTTCCAGCTGGGCTCTAGTTGTTCAAGGGGGTGGCGGGCAGATGGAGACTAGGGCTCCGGACTCCTGGGTTCTGCCCTCAATGCCGGAGGGGAGCGGGGTCTAGTGACCTGGGGTGGGGAAAGAGGCACGACTCAGCTGTTCCCAGGGTCCAGCAGGCAGCAAGCCGTAGCCCCCGGGCTCGGATTCAGGCTGTGGGACACGGCCTGTCCCAGTACAGAGCCGAGCTCATCCCGGCACCGGGGCTCCAACCCCGGGGCAGCCTGCCTGAGTCCAGGGAGCGGGGCCAGCCGTGCTTGGGGCGGGCGGGCGCACGGCACAGCTGGGACCCAGGACCCTTCCCCACTTACAGGCCTTGCGGGCGCTGCAACTCCTGTGGGGCCGGGTCCCTCTTCCTGTCCCCGCCGGCGGGGCCGCTTCTGCAGCCACTCAGACTCCACGGACACCAGGTAGCGGTATGGACACGCTAACCCGGAAACACAACCTCCCGCCAGAAGTGACGGAGGTCAGGAAAGCATGTGCAAATGCCGGTGGGAGGGGCGGAGAAAAAATTATTTGACACACGTTTTCAAAACTATTTTAACTCCATCAGTTGATCACTAACAATTATATGCAAGTGTTCAGTATGAATCATCACTGTTTGATTGGTCAGATGAGTAGCATGATATTGTATGAATGCCAATATTTTTCTGTACAAATACTCTTACCTGAAAACTTATTCCATTTCTTCAACTACTCTACTCATCATTTTGAATCCCACTGACTTGTTGATTTCCTCCCTTCCCCATGATATAATAAAAGGTTCAGCTCCAAAGAGTGATAGCATAATCCCCACTCACCATTAATAAGATGACCCTGCACCCTCTCCCTCCTTTCCTTTTTATTGACATTCAGGTTGGTATTTGGTATCAGTTTTATACACCTATATTGCTAAACATAGTTATTTAGTTAGCACAGTTGGGGGAGAGGGGTGTTTGTGTGGGTTTTTTGCAGGCTTTCCATCATGCTTAGGGCTATGGGTGACTGTCAGTTTTGGGATCAGAAGCGAATTTTTCTTTCAGTGCCAAGCTGGCAGAGTTGAGTGTTTATAGGGGAAATTCACCTTCTCTTGCAGCATCCATTAGCGCCTGATGATTTCCTTGTTACAATGGGTAGGCTATGATGGCTGAACAAGCTATGTATGGCTGTTGGGCTTTTATACCCGCTTTGGTGGATGCTTGCTGTTTTGGTCACAACTTTAATTGTACTAGGAGCTCCTCACAGTATTGGCACATTATGGCTTGTCACTTATCTCAAACATGAGCACCGATCCAGGAACAAATGCAGCTGTAGGATGCTTTGGGGAAATTAAGACATGGGAAGAGATTTTGTTATTGAGAAGGCATTTAAGGCAACATTTGATCAGTTTGCATGAGGAAAGAGTTTGGGAGTTGATTGCCTGTCTTTAGAGACTGTAGTGGTCCTTTCAAAATAGGACCTGAAGCTATTATTTCTATGCTATGTGTCTACATTAATGAAAGTAATACTAATGGATTACATAATATTGGTAATAGAATACATGTTACCTTGAAAGTGCTCAGACTCTTTAATAATGTTTCAATTGTGGTTTACTTTCAGTTGATGGATTAGTAAATCCCAAAGACATTGACCCAGTAGGGCGTTACATACCTCCACAAGATCAGCGGAATGTTAGCATGAGATACTCAAATCAGGTAAGCATATGCTTAATTTAATCTGTTAGATGATGTATGAACAAAAATTAATTTCAAATATTTTAGTTCAAAACAGCATCAATACTATGTCAGAATTCAGGTTATTTTCAAAATTAAATGCATGTATTATGCTTTTTTATTTATTTTAAAATCAATTTCCAGTAAAAATTAATGGATCCTTCTGAGTGATGGATTATTGCTTTTCTTTCAGATTTGTATGTGTGCTCTTTGACAGAAACTGATACTATGTAGTAATATGAAAATGTAAACCTGAGGAAATCTTGCTTTGGGTGAGAAGTACATTGTACGTGAACTCTTCGTATAGTAGTATAACGACTTTGGTAGTATGGACAAGAACTGTGATGATTATGTCACATGCAGTAGCTATTTCTGGATACATGTTATGATATAAGCAAGATGCCCTGACTTAGGAAGCACATTAGACCAAAATTATGTGGCAATCAAAGATGTCCATAGTCTTGCACACTGTAAGAGGTGCACAGGGAGTCCAGGAGAGACCTGCTCTTCTCTCTACCTCCAGATGAATTGTGGTTGTAAGTGTATAAAGGATTTTCTGCATTGAGTTCCTAAGGCCTTGGCTACACTCGGGACTTCCCAGCGCTGCTCTCTCGCAGCGCTGTATGTACTCCACCTCTCCAAGGGGAAGAGCTGCAGCGCTGCAGGCTCTGATTACACTGGCGCTTTACAGCGCTGTACTCGCTGCGCTCGGGGGGGGGGGGCTTTTCACACCCCTGAGCGCAGCAAGTTGCAGCGCTGTACAGCGCCAGTGTAGCCAAGGCCTAAAGACATGCAGGAGTTGGGCTCTCTTTGATGCATGCATCCTCCCCTCTCTGCTATATACCCATTCCTCTGCCAGGCACATGGACCTCCTTAGATCTACAAAAGGTAACCTTACTCTGGAGGACCTTAGGAGCAAAGCTGCTAGTTTCTGAAGCACTCAGTGTGGCAAACTGTAAAATATTCGGCATTTGGTATCTGACAGGGAAGGAGGAGCCAGCTAATTTTTTGCTTTGTTTGTTTGTTTTGCTTTTTTTGTTTTTGTTGTTTTGTTTGGTATCTTTACTTGTTTAAAGATTATTTAAAGCCCTAGCAGCTGTGGTCTGAAATTGACATAATTCATGACTGCTCTTCAGTAGGGGGCAGAAGACTGACAAGAATTATGAATTAAGAATTATGTCAATTTCAGTCTGCAGCTCCATGGCAGCTAACCTGGTGGACTGTCAGGGAGACTCGAACCTCTCCGAGTACTGGCTGTCAAGTTCCAAGGCCTCTGGCACAACCTGGCAGGAAGACAGGCAGGTTTCCAGCAGTAATTTGTCAAAAGTAAACTGATTCTTCAAAAAAATTAAATTTTGATCAATTGGAAAATTCTGATGAAAAATTATTTTTTCAAAAATTTTCCGACCAGCTCTATCTCTGCAATTTGTGTGTAGATGAGTCCTTTATAATGGAGGCAAGAGCCACATGCATGTAAAAAGTGTGAAGCGGGTGATTAAAAGCACATTCTGAACCTTGTACATTCTTGCAGAGAGACTTTTCCTTAATCCAGAGTAACTTTTTTTCTTACTGTGCAGTGTTGTAGAAGAAATTGTGAAATGTTTATCAGATATTGACGTAAACTATTCTGTAGGAACAAAAGCTACTATGTCTTGTGCAAATGAATGAGTATCCTGCTTCCAAAGCATTCCTTTTTTCTTGATTTATCCAAATACTCCCTACAACCACCCAGTATCTTACTATTTCCTGTTGCCTAGGCAATCCCAATGCCTGGGTGCTAGCTGATTATCAGTGAATGAGACTTCCATTGTTCACACTGCGGCACTTACGCTATGTTAATGTGAGATAATGGAAACTCAGAGACTTGATTTTATTCCCAGCTTCAGCTGTTTGTTCATACTTGATGGGGTTCTTACTGCTGCAAAAACTGTGAACTGCTGACAGTATGTATGGAATTTGCTTGTGTGTTTTACCCAGCACCTAAGGGTGCTACCAGAAGTTGCATTGCACAGTCAGTTGTGCAGCACGAAAGTTGGGTTCAGTTAGTTAGCATAAGAATTGCCTCTTGCACTACAGCCATTCTCAGTTTGCGTAAATTCTCCACTACCTTGATCTTCCCTTGTACCCTCTTCTTTCCTCATAATGCCTTGTTCCTTTTCTCCACAATTAAAGAAAATGCATTAAATTATTTCATTCTTTTTTTTTGTTTTGTTATTTCAGAGCATTTGACAACTTAGAGTTACTGAAACAAAATCAACCAACCCAAATTCAGTTTAAAAAAAAAAGAGCAATTTTATTATTATTCCATTTGCAATAAAACAACTTAATCAGACCTAAGTCTTGTTCCACAAAGATTTAGATAGAAGAGACAACTGTAATTGCTATCTATATGAACTTTCTTTGTGTATAGTATCTTGGAAACACGTCTATCAAGAGGCTACTTTATAACTGCAGTTCAAGTGCAATGGTATAAATGCAGGGAACTGCTGAATTGTCTCAGATACAATTTTGTGGTACCTGTGGGTAAATATTAATGTTTCAGTGACGATCACTATAAAATGCTTCTGCAGAGGCTCCCTCTTGAAAATGTTGATTATCTGTGCTGTAGCTCTGGAACCACCTAGAAAACAGTGACTATGTGGTTCATGCTCCTATCCTCTGATGGATACAAACTTTCAGTGAAAGGCTATAGAAAAGGCTGCAGACCCAATTTTTTTTGTTATTTGAAATACCGGTGAAGGACCCCAAAGAATTGGGGAGGGAGGCTAGGATGACCATGGAACTGCAAAGGGGAAATATACTGTGAGAACTACAATTACAGGTGAATAATTTTCTTTTCTCCAATAATTGCCTCTACAGATCCCCACTTCAAGAGATTAGTTAACTGTTATAACCCCCTGGAACAGTGTCCATTTAATTGTCCTTAATTTCACCATGGTAATTTATCTGTCACCACTCTTCATACTCAAATAAGATTCTTCTAGCAAAAGTAAACATTTCCATCTTCAAAAACAAAGGGTTTGATTCTCACTGCACCAAATCCAGCATACTGACCATCACCGGGACTCCGTAGCTTTTCTGAAGTGATCAGATTAGTTTTTACTTGTTGGAGCGTTGTCATATTGTGACAGTCTGGCTAGTTCTCAGGAAAGAGACACTGGATGCCAACTGTCTTAAAAATTGCCACCATGTTTCCAGTCTTCTGTTCTTAGGCAAAATCATTTGAAATGTGACAACATCCATAATCTACCAGCATCTGATCTCTTTTAACATCCTGGACTTCTCACAATCAGTATTAAAATCCATCATGGCACAAAAACATATGTATGTTAATCTGTGTTATTGCTGCTAACTCCAAATAAAGAAATTCAAAGAAAAAACCCAGTGAAAGCAGAAGAGTTTACTAGATAATTAAGATTAATTTCTTATAGCATGTCTTAAAATACTTATTTATTGGTTTATTTTTCCCTTCAGTAATAAAATGACTAAAATCACAAATTAATAAATAAATAAGAGATAAATATTCAATTTTGTTCACATCTTACACTTCAATAGATGCCTTATACAGTATTTTGGAGGTATTTGTATTTAGCCCACATCTACTACCTATGTGTTTGAGCCACATTTAGCCTTTGCTTGGTGAATGATGATAAAGAAATGTGTGGTCAGTGTACTGAAGGAGCTCTTCCTTCCAGTTCGCTAGCGTAACAAAGTTGGTACATAGTTCAGTGCTCTATACTATGTGTCTCACATTTTGAGTCAGAATTCATAGACTACTTTTCTGGTTTCTTTTGCTGAAAAATTTGTTTAAAATACATCATAATACCTGCATAGTAGCTTACATTAAATGTGACACTCTTTTTAAAGGAGCACTAATGTAGTGGAAAATGTCGGCTATCCTTTAGCTAGCAGGATGTACAAATGAAGCCTAATGAGCACAAATTACTCTTATTTGAGGAACTGAAAGCAAAATTTTATTTAATCCTCAAAACACACTTTTCCCTTAGGTCCCAAGAATTAGCACTGTATTGCAGATAAACTCTATTTTAGGATCACTTATTTTAAGTTGTGGCATGAAAATTTAGTCTCTGAAGATTCTTCGTTGTTTAAGACCTACAATATGTTACGTGGTATATAAAAATATGGTCTGGTTAAGTGATTTATAAAGGATTGCTTTGTAAATGGAGTATTATCTAAATGGAAGGCATTAGTTGTCATTATAGCTAAAGCTAAATCACTCATCTTAAATCCTACAAAACCTGTAAGAACAAATCAACAGTCTTGTATGTTACAGAATGCTTGTGGCGCATAATGAGCAATATGGTAAAGATTGTGTTAAAAGTGCTTCAGTACAAAAACACAATAAAATAATTCATTTAGTGTACATAGCAAACCAGTAGTAGTTTGCTCTCCTAATTAATCCCTAAACATTTTATTTTTTTGTATTGCAGCAAAAGGTCTGTTTGTATAACATAATATGAAGTCATCAATATATAATTAGTCCACTACACAAACTAGGATTTTACTTTATGTTCCAAAGTAGAAACAAGAATGACACCACAATCTAAACTGTTCTGGTTTGTGCTAATATTTTCATGTATACCCCATATTTTGCTTTGTAGTGGCATCTGGTCGTTATTTAGTGTTCTCTGTTGGACTTCATTTCCCAATAGAGAACTTAATTTTTTATATATATTCACATGTGTGCACTGTACTTTTTTAATAGATATAATGTAGGTGGTCAATAACTCTCTTCTTAAGTAATTGTTTTTTTTTTTTTTGAAAAAGCTTGTTTGGTCCCCTTTTGTACCTACTGGACCAAATTTTTTGCAACAGAGTTGATTATTATGTTTCATTTGGGGATTTTAGTGAATGAGATGGACCAGATTCTAGTGATAAAAGATGTAATAAGGGCCTGTCATGTCAAGGTTTCCCCTTTGCAGCATATGAAAGCTGATATTTTACTGTTTTGTTTATAACATGCAGCTGTAAAATCAAAACCTGATTACACACCTACTATGAGCAATTCAGTTGCTGATCAAGAGTATGTGCAAAACTTTAATTACTGAGGTTCTCTAACCTGAACAAATACAGTTAGAATATTTTTTTTTAAATTTGGGATGTTGATCTTTTGACTGAAGCTGCCATTACTAATATTCAGAAGAGGGTATTCAAAATGTCACTTCTTGCTTAAATCATTGGTTAATTTTATTTTCAGGATTGTAGATAATTCCCTATAAAGAATCAGCACAGATTACCCTAAAGATAGATAGACAAGGATTTCCAAGATAAACAGAATCTGTATTATGTTCGTTTGTTTATACCATCCTCCCTTTCATAACATTGGAGTGACTTCTCCATTATACTAGCCAGATCTAGAGAGCTGTTGAAACGGTGAACAAACCAAAAATTTTAAGTCTAATTCACCAATGGTATAACTCCATTGACTTTGACCATGTAGGTAGTTGAGAGTTAGGGAATGGCTAGAGGATAAGACAAGGGTGTGTTTGTTTGTTTGTTTTTAATTATGTAAAGCATTTTAGGATATGGCATATCTAATCTGATATGTTAAAAATAAGTATGCATGTTACAGAAATGTTTTTCGGGATTCCATCTTGGTTAGCAGTTAATCCTTGTAGAGAGATGCTCAGAATACTGTGCATTTATTTTCTAATAGCATCTATTATCTTAAAATTTCACAGCAGACATGAGTGGTCTTGGTATGAAGTTTTCTGGATCTGTGGCATATCTTGAATAATTTAATTTAAAAAAATTAAGAGTTTCACTTAACCTTTTAAATGCTAAGTAATAGTTTAAAAGCCATATTCTACCTCAAACAACTGCAAATAGCATTCTTTTGCCTTTGTGGATAATTTTTCCTTCATCGAATAAGTGATACTGTATATATATATATATTTGTCACAGAGCATCTGACTATTGTATTTATGGTGTGATCTATACTCCAAAACCAAATACGCTTAACTCCCTGTATTTCTCTGGTTCTGTCTCTACAGTCAGTGTTAGCTATAGTGCAAGCTTTGCATAAACTTTTATCATAACTAAATATCTTCCTTAAATCTTTTCTTCCTGTTTCTGACTCCAATGGAGGAAGCTGTAATCTTAGGCATGTTCCTGTTTCCTTTTAGCTTTACTATAATTGTTCAAAATATTCAAGGTTATATTAAAAAAACTAAATGTTATGTATTTTTTTAGTTTGAGATGCTTCTGCAAGCTTGCACCAACAAAATTACCAAAAGTTTTGGGCATAAATTGTTTAGCACTATCTAAGTACTGACTATGATATTTTGGGGTGCAATCCAGACCAATAAGGGGCTGTTATCCCTGCCCTGTGAACTTGGGTGCCTCACAGTGCTTTGCTGCTGTAGCTCCCACCTGGACAGCTCACGAACAGCCTTCCAGCCTGTGGATAACACCCTGGGTATCTGTGAATAGCTGCAGCCTGCCAGCCATATATCAGTCACATTCTGGCTTCTACCATCTTGGTTACCACGTGCTACACACTCCCTGTCCTGGATTTTTCCCCAAAATGTGTTTTCTGCACTGTCTAGCCCTCTCCTAAACACTCCAGATATGTTAGGTCTGTTGCCTCTCTAAGGGGATCAATATACAACAGTTTGCTACCCTAAATGGAGTAACCCACACAGTTAACAACACTGGATTAGTTTTGATTAAAGAATATAATAAATTGATTTAACTACAAGGAGATAGGTTTTAAGTGAGTACAAGTCTACGATATTAAAGTCAGAATGGTTACAAGAGAAATGAAGATAAAATGCTTCCTCGTACTCAAACTTAACAAACTATACTTGGTTCAAGGTGAAATTCCTTACCACGTTTCCAGTAACTGTTGACAAAATTCTCAGGCCACGATCTGCTCCCAAAGTCCAAGGGCTGTTTCTTTTGTCATCTTAGGTGAAAGAGAGAGAGAGGGCTAGGTAGAGATAACTTAGGGTGTTTTTGCCCCTCCTTTTTACAGTTATCACCCTTTGATATGTATTTAGAACATAAGAACAGCCATACTGGGTCAGACCAAAGGTCCATCTAGCCCAGTATTCTGGCTTCCGACAGTGGCCAATGCCAGGCGCCCCAGAGGGAATGAACAGAACAGGTAATTATCAAGTGATCCATCCCCTATCTCCCATTCCCAGCTTCTGGCAAACAGAGGCTAGGGCCACCATCCCTGCCCATCCTGGCTAATAGCTATTGATGGACCTATCCTCCATGAATTTATCTAGTTCTTGAACCCTGTTATCATCTTGGCCTTCACAACATCCTCTGGCAAAGAGTTCCACAGCCTGACTCTGTGTTGTGTGAAAAAAATACTTCCTTTTGTTCCTGCTGCCTATTAATTTCATGTGGTGACCCCTAGTTCTTGTGTTATGAAAAGGAGTAAATAACACTTCCTTATTTACTTTCTCCACACCAGTCATGATTTTATAAACCTCAACCATATCCCCCCCTTAGTCGTCTCTTTTTTCCAAGCTGAAAAGTCCCAGTCTTATTAATCTCTCCTCATACGGAAGCCGTTCCATGCCCGTAGTCATTTTTGTTGCCCTTTTCTGAATCTTTTCCAATTCCAATATATCTTTTTTGAGATGGGGCGACCACATCTCCGCACAGTATTCAAGATGTGGGCGTACCATGGATTTATATAGAGGCAATATGATATTTTCTGGCTTATTATCTATCCCTTTCTGAATGATTCCCAGCATTCTGTTAGCTTTTTTGACTGCCACCGCACATTGAGAGATTGTTTTCAGAGAACTATCCACAGTGACTCCAAGATCTCTTTCTTGAGTGGTAACAGCTAATTTAGACCCCATCATTTTATATGTTAAGTTGGGATTATGTTTTGCAATATGCATTACTTTGCATTTATCAACATTGAATTTCATCTGCCCATTTTATTGACCAGTCACTGAGTTTTGAGAGATCCTTTTGTAGCTCTTTGCAGTCTGCCTTGGACTTAACTATCTGCAGATTTTGCCACCTCACTGTTTATTCCTTTTTCCAGATCATGTATGAATATGTTGAATAGGACCCCTGGAGGATACCACTATTTACCTCTTTCCATTCTGAAAACTGACCATTTATTCCAACCCTTTGTTTCCTATCTTTTAACCAGTTACCAATCCATGAGAGAACCTTCCCTCTTATCCCATGACAGCTTACTTTGCTTAAGAGTCTTTGGTGATGGACCCTGTCAAAGGCTTTCTGAAAATCTATATCCACTGGCTCCCCCTTGTCCACATGCTTGTTGTCCCCCCCTCAAAGAATTCTAGTAGCTTGGTGAGGCATGATTTCCCTTTATAAAAACCATGTTGACTCTTCCCCAACAAATTATGTTTCTCTATATGTCTGACAATTTTTTTCTTTACTATAGTTTCAACCAGTTTTCCCAGTACTCAAGTCAGGCTTGCCGGGATCACCTCTGGAGTCCTTTTTAAAAATTGGTGTCACATTAGCTATCCTCCAATCATTTGGTACAGAAGCTGATTTAAATGATAGGTTACAGACTACAGTTAGTAGTTCTGCAATTTCACATTTTTGTTCCTTCAGAACTCTTGGGTGAATACCATCTGGTCCTGGTGACTTATTACTGTTTAGTTTATCAATTTGTCCAAAACCTCCTCTAATGACACCTTTTCCTGAAGGTTATCCCTAGATAAAATTCATTCCTGCTGTGAGGACAGACAAAGAGCACGGTGGTGAAAGAGGTTCCAGGTTGTTGTTTGCTAAGATGCAGATTTGTTTGTTCCTGCCCCCCTTCCTTGCCAAAGAATGGCCTCATGATAGGCGATTGTCCATCAACTTTGATGACACCTGGCTAGAGGCGTCAGCTTGTCCTTTGTCTTTGAGAAACTAGTTTACTGATCTGGTAAACACATTTCAGACCTAATTTCAGCTGATGTTCATATCTTTACATAGTTGCTACATATGTTTCACCATGATATTATTGACCAGCAAGTTATTAGTTTTCAAACGATACCTTACAAGGTATATTTTGTGCAAAGGTTGTTACAATGGTCTGTAGGGTATGAATATAGGGTCACGCTGACATCCACTGTATTCAGCTTTGATTGAATAAGAGTAGTTAATGCTATATAGAGAGAGCGCACTATAATTTTTGGGGACTGGTAAGTGGCTTTATTTCATTAATCTTCTAACTGAATATTCTAACAGTGTTTGCAGTATGAAGTGGCATATTCTAGATCTATAACTTTATATTGTCTTCCAGACCTTAACACACTGAAAGGCAAAGACATTTGCTTTCTGCTTAATATATCGCAGTATGCTAGTTAAATGCACTATATTGAGTTTCTCACAGTATTTTTTTGCAAGTCTTAAGTTTCACACAGCCAGGTCCTCTAAAATAAAAATGACTGAAGCAGCAAGTCACTTAGAAAAAGATTGCATCATCTACCTTTTGATAAAGTACTTCATCAGTTGCAGTAATCCATGAAATCCTGGATACCAGTAAATAGATTAACATGAGAAATGAGGGATCTGCAGTTTATTTTTTAATAAACTCCCTTTTTTGTCCCAGACATTATTTTCTAGAGTTCTGTATTAAAATTTTATAGCTAAAAATTATGTTACCTGTTTCTTTGAGTGTCAAGAATCCAATTATTCAACCAACTTAGATACTCTGTCAGTTGGAAATAGGGAATTCTAGTTAGAACCTGTTTTCTTCCTTCTGTCTGTTAAGTATAAATCTAAACATAGTAACTTGGCATAGAACGCTTATCCAGAGATCTTTCTCCAGGCTTTCATTTCAAATAGTCTCAAAAGCAGTAGTCAAACAACCTCAATCTCTTACGTGATATTCATAGAAATAGAGCAGCAAAGAAACTTCCTAATTCTAATTCTGAGGTAAAGTTTACAGTGGTCTATTACACTATCCTGACAAAGTTATTTTGTCTGTTTTTAATACCTTTACAAACAGTGTTTAGTCAATAGGAACTCCCTGTTGTTGTTGAGGACACTGTTCTGTCATCAAAGTGTTATGTCACTTGAATTTCCAACAGGTCATCCTGGGTCCCATATTGTATATTGTAACACTTATATTGGGGGGGGGGGGGGGGGGGACTGGTTTGTGTGCTTAAAAACCATAGGCTATAGTGCTTCTGCAACCTTTAGTAGAAGTAATTATTCGTGTATTTTTTAGGACAAATACCTCAAGATTTGCCTTTGTGATTACAGCAAATATGACTTGTTTGGAGGAGTCATAAATGCCTGAACTGGTCTTTTTACTTTAAAGACTTACAATGGAAAGAAATTATGGTACATTTTGGATGTAGAAATTTTTAAAAAGTTAACATAATTTTAACTTAATTTTTGCTATGCAAATTCTGCAGTTTTCCTCTACTTTGTTAAACTTAAAATTCCAAGTGAGGGGTTTTTACAGCTGAGCTGTTAGAGAGACCCATCTTGGAAATAACACTGTATTTGCTTCTGTTAGATGCACCATAGCACTTCCCCTTCCCTCATCCTCCTTCCTTTCCCCCCAGAAAACAGAGGGTATGTATATAGAGTACATTGAATACTATCAAGGAAATGAATGAGAGTAATGCAGACATCTTGCATCTTAGCCAGTGAAGCATGTTGCCAGTTAAATCCTGGCCCCAGTCACTGATTTTAGTGAGGTCAGAATTTTATCCAAACTGTTTAATTCAATACTATTTGCATGTCTTTTCTCTTACCAAAATACTGTCATTTATTTTGTTCTGAACGATCTAATTAATCATAACATTAGAAATATTGTCACCGTTTAGAAATGTACATTATATCTTTCATACAACAATACAGTTAGCAACTGTCCAGTCAGAAATACTTTAGATTAAAAATATATTAAAGCTATCAGCATGCATGTTGTGTGAGTGTGATTGTGTGTGCGCGCGCATTTTGTTTTTTGGTTGTTTTTTTATGAAGACTATCAGTTATACAGTCGGTTGTATGATTAATTCTTTACAAGGTCTATGCAGTATATCAAAATAATACTATGATATAGTACGTATAAGGGGAAAATACCAAAAACATCAATAGTATAACCTTGCATTTTTTCTGGGATACATACTGAAGGATTTTTACCATATGTAACAATTTTTAAATAAATCTCATATATGCTTGTATTTTTTCCATTACAAAAATGTAAATGGTGACAAAAGAAGAATTGGTTCCTATCTCCCCAACATGCATCATTCAAAATACCATTGACAGTGCAGCTGCTCACTAAGTTGTGAGATTTATGGCTTTTAGGTCTATGGTGTTCCATTACCCTGTGTACACAGTCAAATTGATTAGCAGGCAGTTGAGAGCAGAGAGAAGCAGCAGTGCAGTGAGTTGATGCCGATCATATCTATGAACTGTTTAAATACTGTTAATATTGTCCTTGTTTCTTGTTGAGATAACAAACTGTTCTTGGTTAACTATGTTAATAAAAGTATTTGTTTGCCCTTATTGATTTTAGGGGCCTCTAGAAAATGATTTGGTGGTCCATGTGGCCCTGATAGCAGAAAGTCAACGGTAAGACATTTAGTTTTATTAAGAATTTTTATTTTAAGGAAGAATTGAATGTGACTAGATCTACAGTCTGGCACAGGTTTTCAAAGAAGCATGAGTGAGAATATTAACTCAGATTTAAATTGACATGATATTCATGTTTTTGCTTCTTCAGTAATTGCTACCAAGACCATTACAAAATCAGACTGTAGTTATGCTGTGATTAAATCCCTGCATTTATTTTGTTTTATAGCCTGCAAGTTTTTCTGAACACATATGGAATCCAGACTCAGACTCCCCAGCAAGTGGAACCTATTCAGATATGGGCTCAACAGGAACTTGTCAAAGTAAGAGATTTTGCATTAATGACTTATCTATGCGGTTCTTCCTCTTTTTTTTTTTTTTTTAATGCAATTCCTTATTTGCTGACAACCAGACTCGTGCCTACTTATGTTGCAATGAATTATCTAGGTTTTTGTTTCATTTTAATTAAACTGTAAGATACTTCAAAGTGTGCATTATTGGTTTATAATGCATGCCTGTTTGAAGCATTTAGCAAATAATTGAAGGCTGTGTTCTATATTTGCACTTAAGTACATCTTTGACCATAACCGAAAATGTAATTTGTGATGATCTGTTATCTGATCTAGGTAGTATCTAATCACCTTCCAAAGAATAATTAAAAAAAAAAGAATACAGTGGATCAGTGGACTTAAGTCAAGGTTGATCTTGACACACAGTGAATCAGAGACAGATACAGAGATGGATTTAAGCAACAGACCATAACTTTATTAATTTAACACTGGGTAGGTGTGTTATATTCCCACCCCATGCTGTCACATAGCAGGCATTTGTTTGGGTGGAGTGTGGGGTTAGAGGGCTCCCAGAATATAACAAATATCTCAGCGAAGATGCTCCTTGGCCAGTGCCTTAGGACAGTTCACCTCTGAATCCTCTTGCCCTCCTCATTTGTGGGAGGGTAAAAGGTGCTAAGGGGGGAGCTCAGTCTGCAAAGTCTTAAAGTCTCCCCTTCTCCTATAGACACAAGGTCCAACAGTGAAATCCTGGGTCTCATTTACCTCAGGGAACTGGCCATTTTAGCCATTATCTGCACTGGAAACTGGCTAATGGAGGTACCAGCAATTAGAATGGTCATGGCCATCCACACTGTCTGGCATCCATATCCAGCTCTTAAAGTCATGAAGACATTGCCAGCCCCTGCATCTGTCTAATGGTGTCCATCATCCTTATAGCTTACGCCCAGTGTATTGGATGTCTCTGTGTGTGATCATTGAGCCCCCTGCCCCCAAAATTATCCTGGTAGTCTTGTGGTTTGGATTCTGATGGGCTCTGTCAACACAGGCTGGCTTGAGAGCTCCCTGCCAAACTTGCTTAGCGAGCATCTCTGACCAAACCAATTTTGTGCATGGTCATTACCACTTAATCAATTCCACATCCCTCTGAATCCTAATTCTCAAATTTAGTCTGGTGCAAGCCTCAAGATCATTTTTACCAAGTTGAATACCTCAGCCATCAGTGAGTGCAGCAGAGCCATAAGCTGATTCCATAACATGGCTGTTCTGCTATATCACTCAAGGCAGACAATTTCAGCCTTGAAGCTCAGTTGTGATCCACCTGCTGACCTCGTTGCCTGCTTGTGGGCCCCATTCACAATTGAGTGCCTGCAGCTCCAGACATCAATCCTCCTCCCAGTGTCTCCTGCAATCACAAACAACCAAGTTAGTTCAGACCCGGGATGTGCCCCAGCAACCTATTGGTAGGGTGAACATATATCCTTAACAATCTGATTTCCAGGGCTTGATTGCCTGAACCTTCTGGAAGTTGAAATCATCTGATCCTGTTGATTTTTGTTGCCCCAAACCTAAGGGAACTCATGCCAGAATTTGCAGGACTGAGATGTAAGTAGGCTAATGCCTTCTTCGTGTCCACAGTAAACTGATACCTGCTCAGATAGCTGCCATCCCAGGATATGAATAGAGCGTCTGGTTCCTGGTCCTGTATGTTTTAAAAGGCTTTGATAGCATTCATGGGTTTACCTGTTGATCGGCATATTCCTTGAGCTCTATTGTGGCCCTCTTTCCTGCCTGATCAGTTTTTGAATACTTCAGTTTCAGTGAAATTGCTCCTGCGTAAATTGCACATCCAGTAGTTCTAATGCACACCTGGAGCTATCGCCTGTTGTCTGCGGCACTAGTTTAGTAAAAGCACCAAAAAAAGGCGATGACAAATGCTGCTTTCAATAGAACTGCTTCCACCCTACAACTGCACACTCTGGGTAAAGCTTCCAATCAGTATGGTTATGGGGAACCTGTCTTCCTCCCTGCAACCATCTTCTCTGGAACATCCTTCCAAAATCTTCTTTAATAAAAATCCCCTACTTGAGTCAGCAAGTCCTGCTAGCCTCCAGCAAAACCTGAGGCCAGCAAGGTGACCCAGTATTATGGATGAAGCCAATCCACGGTGCATTAAAGACCCTACATTTCTTACCACCTGATGTTCAGGGATGGAGCAGATACACTGGAGTCCTTCCCTAACTCAGAATTATATAGATTCCACCAAACTGGCCTTGTACACTCTGACGGGGGTGGGGGTGGAGGGGTAGAGGGAGCAATGAAGTTTGTTTGCCAATTCTAAAGCCGTCAGGAGCCATGTCTTGACAACTGATGAGGCATCACCTGAGGGCCTCAGCTGGTGAATTGTGCAATTTCCTGGAAAATGTCCTCTTGAAATCGAAAGGATGTCAGCAATGCCCTTATCTATGTCATGAACATATACTGCACAGATAAGAATGTTAAATAAAAGGCAGTGCAAAACAAATGTCCTCTAAGGCCTCATTTTCCATGAGAACTTTGCTGACTGCCGATTGATAATTGAGGGTACGATAAATGGTGAATAATCCTGCACCCTCTGTGATGGTTCTCAGTGTATCCAGGAGTGAGAGTCACCTTGTTACTCCCTGACTCTAGTGAGACGGAGTCTTGTTTGTGGTAGCTCCCTACCATCACCAGCCTTTCAGCCGCTCAGTGACTCTCCTCTGGGCTATGTTAGTCCTGTGTTTGCCTTGCAGATTAACAAGAGGTGCACCCCAGATCCCAAGTTCCCTTGTGATATCCAGCCCTTGACACTGGCTACTTACAGAAATCCCAGTTCCTTTGCTGCCAAAGGAGCAGTGTACACCAGTTTACCAGTTTTACCTTAAATCACTGCTCCTGTATAACGCACAGCACCTGTGAGCACTTGCAATAAAACAAAAGAAAGTTTATTTAAGAAAGAATAGAGATGCCACTAGGAACAAGAGAGAGTGAAGGGAACCTGGTTACAATATAAAACAAAATCATAAAACACAAACTAGGGTATACACTTATTAGATTGTATAGGTAACAACTACTAAAGTAGGTTCCCTAACCCCATCCCCACCCCCACCCCACCCCCAAAAGTACAGTCTGTTGCTGAGCTGGTTGGCTTCCCAGGAACAAGGATGCACACTTTCATGAGATACCCCTGCTCGACAAGATGACTCCTCAGTGAATGGATACAGAGTGTCTTTCTTTACCTTCTGATATACTGATTCAGTCTTTCAACTTTACTCGGGGCAAGTCTACACTATAAATTTACAGCTGTATAACTACATTGCTCGGGGTGTGAAATATCCACACTCCTGAGCAACACAGTTACACTGACCTAACACTTGATATTCCATTTTGTGTGAGACAACGACCTGATGACCATGCCTGTGAAGAGTTGCCATATTCCAGGTTGCAATTTTGGTGGACTGTCTGAGATCTCAGATACAATTGGATGCGTTGCCACAATGTACTGCAGACATGCCTGCCGACGTCAGAGGACGCACGTTCCCAGGGGGGTTTTGGCACGAACCTGTCATGTTTGCACTGAGGAGAGACGGCACCAACAAGGCATCTACAGCTGAAAGTAAGGCAGGGGCTTTAACCCTGGTGCTGAATACTTGGTTATTCATGATCAAAAAAAAAGAAGAGCGAACGATTATCCTGGGAAATACCTCGTCCCACTGGGGGATGAGACTGAGGCGCAGTAACGTGAGCCTTTTCCTGGTCTACCAGTATGGGCTTCACGCTGTGCCACCCGAGACGTTGAGTCTTTCTCAGTGACTTCCTTCACCTCGGGTAGCTAGGTGCAGCTTCTGCCCTGCATCTTCGCCGCCTGTGTTAGCCATCATTTTCAGAGTTCACACTGGATCTGTCCACCTCGCATAATGCCCAAGGTGATATTTCGGACAAGCCTTCATCACTGATGGCATAGCTCCAGCTAGCAATCCCCTACTTCAGATGTTACACCCCCTCCACCACAATGAGGTACATGGACTGTCTTGGTATATTGATTGCAGGACTAACAGAAGCAAGGCTGATAGATCACGGACATCACGAGGTGGAAGATTCTTTACTTCTGTATTCTGGTGGCCCCAACCATCTATATGGGGTAGCACTACTACTGCGAGGTGAGGCCAAGTCCTCCCTGACAACCTGGATGCCTGTGTCTCCTCGTTTACTTACTGCATGTCTTAAACATCGGCATGGTTACCTCACTGTCCTAGTAGTCTATGCGCCGATAGAGGAATCTGCCGACTCAGTTAAAGATCATTTCTATGATCAGTTGGAACATCTAGTATGCACAGTCCCTCCACATGATAATCTCATGATCCTGGGTGACCAAAATGCAGTTACTGGCTCCCTGCGAACTGGGTTTGAACAGATCATTGGTCATTATGGTTCAGGTACGCCCAATGATAACTTTCGCTGCTTGCTTACACTCTGTGCCTCCCAGAATCTTTCTGTTCTTGGGTTATGGTTCAAGTGGTGACGCATACACCACATGTAATGGATCTCTCATGATGGCGTCACTCAGAAGGAGTTGGACCACCTAATTACACGTGATAGGCATCTCTTCGCCTTCTGTAGAATATATCGTGGTGCAGAATGCGCGGCGAACACAGATCATCTAGTGGTCGCCCATATAGTGTTGATGCTCCAACGAGCAGGTAAGCCCTCTGTGATGATGAAGAAGTTTGACATCAATGCACTCCATGTGCGAGGTTTAGCCAACACGTTTTGTATTGATGTCAGCAACAGATTCTCGTCTCTAGCTAATCTGCCAAATGATGTGGAGGTTGCCTGGTCCCTGTTCACTTCTGCCCTCAACCCATCTGCTGAGCAGACAATTGGATATAGGCATCCAGCATGCCGACCATGGCTATTGGAGGAGGCCTTCCAGATAATTAAATTGAAGGCTGCAGCCTGCCAGCATGGTGATAAGCGCACTCGTGATCAGTTGAAGCGAAAAATTGAAGCGTGGCACTCCACGATCGCAAGACATATTATAATCAAGTGGTGGATGATGTTGAATTTGGCTTAGCCAGGGGTGACTTGAAGCCAACATTCCGCGCCATTCGCGACCTCAGCGGTCAAGAGGTAGTCACTACGAACGGCATCCTGAATGACAGCCAAGGCCATCCATGTAAATTGGATGATGCCATTCTCTCACGCTGGGTGGAACATTATCACAGTGTCCTGAACCATCCTCCACTGTTCAGAGCTGGATGATCTGGCAGTCACTGCGGTTCAGTATCCAGACATTTATACTGATGCACCAACATTGGATGAAGTGAAGTGTGCCATCTCTACACTGAAAAACGGACGCGCAACCGGTGCTGATGGCATCCCCTCAGAGCTGCTAAAATGTGCTATTGATCCTGTAGCAGAATCACTTCTGGCCATCTTTCATCTGGTGTGGCAAACTGGAACCTTGCTAACTGCCTGAAAGGACGGTATTGTGATCTCACTCTATAAGGGCAAGGGACCGCGCAGTGAACGTAAGAGCTACAGGCCGATCACCTTGCTCTCCATTCCAGGGAAGGTCTTTGCTCATGTTTTGCTGGCACATCTGGAGCCTTTGCTACATCAAATGCGTCATCCCCAACAGTCTCAGGCTTTACGTGGAACAGGTCCACATTAGATGCCATTTTGGCCCTTTGCTTGTTGTCAGAGATACATCGCGAGTTCAGGAAGCCCCTGCATGTAGCATATGTTGATCTTAAGGCTATATTTGATTCAGTAGACTGTGTTGCGTTATAGAAGGCCTTAAAGGGCGTAGGTGTCCCTACCACTCTGCTGGACTTGATTAGAGAGCTGCATAATGGAACCACTGCCCGTGTTCATCTGGGGAACTGGATGTCAGCGCCATTTAAATCAGTATCTGGTGTTAGTCAGGGTTGCATTCTGGCCCCTGCACTCTTTTGTCGGGCAATGGATTTCATAATGCAGCATTCCATCAGGTCCATAGGCATTGATATCGGTGATCTCTCGCTCACAGACCTTGACTATGCTGATGATGTTGTTCTTTTAATACAGAGCCCCGACAGGTTTCATGAGGAGGAGTCAGCTAAGATTGGTCTTCATGTTTTGTTCAAAGACAAAACTGCAAAATTTAGGACCAGGTCCACCTGTGACTCCAATCTCTTTGAACAACGAAACCGTCGAATCAGTTTCCAGCTTTTGCTATCTGGGTTCTATACTTACCAGCTCCTCCAATTCTCACACAGAGGTTCTCCATCGGCATCGCCGCATCTGCCATGGGCCATTTACAACGGATATGGAATCAACATCAGCTTAGTATGACAACTAAGTTCAGGATTTATTCGAGCTGTATCCTTCCCATACTGTTGTACGGCTGCGAAACATGGACGCTACGCCGCGCAGACTGGACAAATCTGGAGGTTTTCCACACAAAATGTCCACGTCGTATACTGAGCATAAAGTAGAATGACTTCATCTGTAATGCAGATGTTTATGGTCATTCGGGTCTACAGACTACTGGGGCCATTGTCCACAGCTGGCTCTTTACGCTTTTCGGACATGTCGCAAGGATGCCACAAGACATTCCAGTGAATGCTGTTCTCCGGGTGGCTTGTAACATCTGGGATAAAATTCCACCAGCCGAGGAGTGGAGGCGGCCCAGAGGCAGACCTCTTTTACATGGGTTCATCAAGTCTGTTCCAATGTTGGACTCTCAATCCGTCAAGTCTTCGCAGTTGTGCAGAAACGGACCAAATGGCGAGCGATCATTAAGGCCAGCTGTCACGCTAAGCGTTGAAGAGAGAGAACCCTTGGTATAGATAGCGTTATGTCAGTGGGAGGGCTTCTCTCATTGACATAGCTACTGTCTCTCATGGAGGTGGATTAACTACACCAATGGGAGAGCTTCTCCCGTCAGCTTAGTAGCATCTTCGCTGAAGCGCTACAGTGGCACAGCTGCACCATTTTAAGTGTAGACTTGCCTTCACAGACGGAGAGACTGTCTGCTACAATGTTCCTTTTTACCTCCCAAGTGGTTTCTGTTTACAGTGTATCTTTGATGGTTTTCCTTTGACTTTTCTGTATTGTTGCAATGGTGGACAATTAAATACATTACATAATCCCACTTGCTTGAATGGGCCATCACTGAGACACGTGACTCCCTGGTGACTTACTTTCACTCGAAGACCATAAGGGAATAATTTTCAATATAGTTACGTTATTCCTTAAATATTATCTATACACACATCTTGCAATGATTATCAGTATTGATAAGTTGCAAGCTTTCAGTAGAGAACTCACATGCTACCCTTCATGGATAAATGCCATGAAAGTGGTATATTAGGTGTTGTGAGTTTATAGGGTTAGGACAGGAATTGCTTGTAAAGAACAGCAAACCCCCTTTGCCCGTTGGCACCAATGGGCCTCTGTGTCACACCCTCCTCTAACTTTTTTTTAGAGACCACCCTCAGGGGAATAGCTGTATGACTGGCATTGGTAAACTCACAAAAACCCCAGGCACTCTTTAAGTAATTGTTTAATGGATTTCAAGTTTTTTGTCCATACATGAAATCTTTCTCCCTCATATATGGGATGTGAAAATCTATTCCAAACATAAATTGCATGTGTTTGGATAATCCCATTAGAGTCCTTACCACCCTCAAATTTAAATGGGGCTGGGGGCATTTCCCAGTACTCCTGCTGCTCCAGGTGAAGTACCATTAATGACCAGTCAGTTCCTGCATATGTTCCCCTGGCTTCAAAACCTGTGTCCCCTATATCCTACTCCGTAAAGAGGGATGCGATGTCTGATAGCCCACCTTTGTCTGCTAAGCACTCCACTGCTACTTGGTGTTGGGGTTCACAGAATACTCTAGTACATCCCACTTTTTGGACATCTGCTTCTACAGTTCAGGGACCTGCTGAGAAATACGTATTCCAATAGTGCTCTTCCTCCCGAGGAGGAACTACCCATGTCAGGCAGGTGCCCTCGCCTTTCACACAGGAGAGGAGCCAGTGAGTCCACTAATATACCAGCCCCTCACAGGGCTGCTTCTCAGCTGCCCTGCTCCTGGGTATATCTGCAGCTGCCTGTGGCATGAAGCCAGAAGCAGTGCTGCTGTTCATCTCCCATGCGCTTCCAACCCTGTAGCTTAGGGGTCCCAGCTGTCTATTTGCGTACTCCTGCAGGGAGGCGCTAACCCAATTACCCTTTGGTTGCCACTTTTCCCCACCTCAGCCTCCATGCCTGAGTCCCATTGTTTCCTGATACAAGGACCTTGCGTCCTGCCCCTCCCCCGACTCTTTGTGGTTCAGAGTGGAGTATTCACTTGCACACCCCAATGGCTGGAGGAATTAATTCCTCCCTTTTGAAACCTGCTGAATGAGGGGCTCTGACTCACCACCTGCTGCCAGAATCCTGGTTCTGGCAGCCTCTGTCCATCAGCAGACCTCTTCTCCCCTGGCTGTGGTGGTTGTTTCTTGCTTCCGCTTCTTGATCCTTCCTATGCCTCAGGAGGTTCCCCCACACCTGTGCACAGCCAACACTCCTTACTCCAGGGGAGGGGTCACTGTCCCCTTCTGCTAGCCTGTAGGTACACAAATTCTGTTCCTTCTTGGGGCCGGGAGGTATCTAAAGCCAGTGATTGGTTCACAAAGCTCAGCAAAGAAGTGACTTCAGCCACAGCTCACTGGAGGAAATG
This sequence comes from Emys orbicularis, assembly GCF_028017835.1. Classification (NCBI taxonomy): domain Eukaryota; kingdom Metazoa; phylum Chordata; order Testudines; family Emydidae; genus Emys; species Emys orbicularis. The sequence continues at coordinate 25,671,755 of NC_088696.1, forward strand.
GTTGGGTCCTCCCGGCTTGGCAGTACTGACCCTGTTACTGGCCCCACCTGGCTTCCCAGACCCCCTGTAGCCCACTGAGGTGGAAGGCACCAGTCTAATTCCTGCTGCTGTGGTTGCTGCAGCCACTGCGCCCTCCCAGCACCCAACTGCTGATGCTACCCCTGGCCGCATGGCTTCCATAGCCCACTACTGCTGTCACCTAGTTCCCTTTTCTCCCCTGGGGGGCAGTCCCAGACTCAGCCGTCTGGCTCCCACAAGCATGGGACAAAGCAGTCATAGAATCAGCTGCAGTAACGTGGCCCCCCCTTGAGTGCTGGAGGCAGGAGTCACAGACTTGGCCACCATGGCTGAGCCCCTGTGAGTGAGCAGAGGGCCAGCAGTCCTGGCCATGGTAAGGTAGCCCCATAGGGTGGGGGAAAGGTGGGGCAGTTCCAGACTGTCCTGCAGTACTGAAATGATCCCTACCCTCATGATTGCTTGTTATCCACACATTGCCTCTTGTCCCCTGTCTCTCCCAGGAGTAGGGAGGCTAGGCTCTCACCTGGATTCTTCAGCACTGCCCACACTGGATGAAGTTATCTGGCAGCAGCTCATGGGCAAGAGGCTTTTGAAAAGCCCAGGAAGAGTTTAAATAGATTGGGGGAAGGGACTGGGGGAGCAGCACAAGCGCCAATCAGCCCAGCCACTGGGAGGATCTGAGCAGGAGGAGGGGCCCACTTCTGCCTCATGAAGCATATGCTCTTGCTCTTGCTTCCCCCCTCCCTTCCAGGCACTTACCAGTCCAGTCAATACCCGTCCTGTTGATGCAGGGGTATGTGAGGGGGTATTTCCTTCCCACACCCCCTGCAACAATCAGAGCTGCAGGATTTTGTCTCTTTTTATTTTTCTTTTGCTTTTCTAATACTGTCTCTTCTCCTATTTTGCTTTTTCATCTTTCTCCCTTCTTGTTTCATTTCCTTTTCCTGCTTCTTCCTCCTCCTTTCATCATATTTGCTGTATTTACTTATATTATAATGTATAAATTATATAACACTTTAAAATGTGTTTTAAATTAATACATTTTATATTATAAAGGACTTTTTTTGTTGTTTTGAACATATTCTGCTTAAAACAATCACAAAAGGTAATTTAAAATCATTTTCCTAATCCCACTATAGCTATCTTTATTTTTCAGATAAGTCGGTTTGATATTTAATATACAGTAACTCCTCACTTAACATCCTCCCGCTTAACGTTGTTTCAAAGTTACGTTGCTGCTCAATTAGGAAACATGCTTGTTTAAAGTTGTGCAATGCTCCCTTATAACATCGTTTGGCTACCTGCTCTGTCCACTGCTTGTAAGATTCTGTGGAAGAGCAGTGACTTTACGAGGGAGTATCGCACAAGTTCCTCTTCTCCGTCTCCTCCCTCTCCCTCCCAGCGCTTCCCGCTATTTGGTGGTGGTTAGGACTTTCTGGGAAGGAGGAGCGGGGAAGCGCTGCATCTCCACTCCTCCCCCTCCCTCCCAGAAAGTCCTAAGCGTGAAGCGCCGGGCGGGAGGGGGAGGAGCGGGGAAGCGCTGTGTCTCCGCTCCTCTTTCCCCCCCCCCCCCAAAAAAGTCCTAAGCGCCGCCAAACAGCTGTTTGGCAGCGCTTAGGCCTTTTGGGGGGGGAGGAGCGGGGATGTGGCATGCTATGGAGAGGAGGTGGAGTAGGGATGGGAAGAGGTGGGCCTGGAGTGGGGCGGGGACAGGAAGAGGCGGGCCTGGAGCATCCCCCGGCAAAGTCAGCGCCTGTTCTTCTCCAGGGAAGCTGCCACTGCTGCTGTGAAGGTGCTTCCTAGCGTCCTTGTCTGCAGCAGGCTGTGCCTGTGTGGGGTAAGCCAGGGGCACTTCCCAACCACAGTACACTGCAGTATTGTACAGTATATAATGTCTTTTGTCTGCCCCCACAAAAATTTCCTTTGAACCTAACGTCCCGCATTTACATGAAATCTTATGGGAAAATTGGATTTGTTTAACATTGTTTCACTTAAAGTTGCATTTTTCAGGAACATAACTACAACGTTAAATGAGGAGTTACTGTAGTTCAAAATACTCAATTACAAAATTGCAAACTAGCCTAGCCTAGCATTTTAAAGCTAAAGACTCTAAAATGTGGGGCTGTGTCCAAAGAAATAGTATATATGAGAAGAAGAGATGAGGAGGAGATATGAAAGTAGAAATGTAAAAAGAGGAAAACGAGTGTAAGGAATGGCAGAAAGGTAACAGAAACAGTTAACAAATAAGAGGAAGATGAGATAGACAGGAGGAATGCTGAGGATGGGGAAATTCAAGCAAGTAGAATAAGAAAACAGATGGTACAAGAGAGCAGTAGAAGACGAGAATAGACTAAGTGGTAGCAAAATCAAAGAATAGAAAAACAGATGGCAGAGGAGTCCACTTTGGCTTTTTGTAAAGGACTCTAGAATCTGGATACCCATTATCACTCCAGGCTTTTATAGAAACCTCTAGTTATCATTATTTCTTTCTGCACTGCATTGAACTAACTGGATAGAGAAGGTTAACTTGAAAAACTTCCATTAGTGAATTGTACAGTACTTGAGATTTCTTGGAGATGAACTAGTGTTCTGGTGTTTTGAGCTAGGGGTGTAGTTGGTAGCTAAAATGTTGGTTAGCTTAAAGGCACATTTCCAAAAATAAAGAAATGAGGCTGAATCTGAATGATGCAGTTTGTGTATTTTTTTTTTAACTGTAATAGGTGAGGAGATCTATTGTTGGAAGATGCAGAGTAGATTGTAGAGCATAGCAGAATCCCCAAAGAAAGATGTGGTATTATAGGATTATTAGAATTCCATTTTTATTAGTAGAGACAATTCTTTTATATGTAAAATATTATAGACTGTTCTAGGGAAGTAGAGCTCCATCTAGTGTTACGTTATAATGTGCTTATTACTTGTCATTCATATGGTCTCTGTACTATGTAAGAATAAGCAGTTTAACATGAATGGCAGTTTTTAATTTGTTATGTACAGACACCATATTAAATTTATTAATATTTTTGACATTGAATGGACTCTCTAATCTTTTCCCACTTGAATATAGTTATTCAGATTGGATAATTGTGATAGGGGACATTTTGTTCATTGCATTGTAGCAGTGTGATTGACAATTCTATATCTCAGTTTACAGCTTTGTAATGAGTGAAAATAGCCTTTGTGCTACATATGCAATTTTTTTTAAATGCTAAAGCCAAACAAGCTGACTCCAAGGTCAATTTACATTGTATCTAATCTGCAGAACATGGACACATAGGTCAGGGAAGTGGATTTTTTTTTCCAAAATAAGGAGGAAAAACTCCCTCCCTTCAGTTTGATAAACAGCTAGAGTCCCATGCCTGTTAGCTACTCTCCCATCAGCTTCAGTTCACTAGAGGTAGGGTAGCCCTCAAAACAGGTTCTATTCCATGACTTTCTTTCCCTATTTTGCATTAACTCTCCTTTCTCCCTTGGTAGTTCTACAGTACTTCATTGGATAGAATTTTATTTTGTTACTTTTTGCAGCAAGTTGACTTTTCTTCTGTAAGGTCATCCTGCTGTAGAACCAGTAACCACAGCTTTCTGCAGTCTATGAGGCTCAAAAAGCAGCAAATGATTTGGACTGGCTAGAGTTGATGTGTTCAATGAGACTTTGTTGTTTTCAAATATTCTAAATAGTGAGATTTCTTCCATTACAGTTAATTTACAGCTGCTGTTGGCTTATCGCTTCTCATCACTGCAGAGTTGGACTGTGTGATTGGCACATGGGTTAACCTAGCCCAGGTGTAAGCAGCCACACTGCAAAACCCTACCCAAGCTACTGTGTCCTCACATATGCTGCACTCCCCCCGCGTGTCTTTAGGACTTCTGGGGGCATATCCCATGGTTCTTTATGCTGCAGTAAGATGAGCCACTCTCATTCTTTCCCAGCCAATTGTGAGGAAATATTTGTCTTTCTGGGGACATTGGGGTGGGGGGAAATTGTGGGAAAGCATAGGAGGACTGTCAGCAGTCGCATGATTTATCCTGCATCCGACTACGCCACTGTGACGGGTTCAGTCACAGAGACCCCCTTGGTACTGTCACGTGACATGCTGGAATTACCTCTGAGCCCGTTTTCCCTGCCAGCTTGGGACTTCAGAACCCTGTCTTGTTGAGCCAGACATGCCAGCCGGCTGCAACACAGACCCAGGGTCTGAACCATGCCCCCAAACCTGCAGACTTTAACCAAAAACTGCTCAGCAAGTCACCCATCTCCAGCACCCAGTTCCCAATGGGATCCAAACCCCAAATAAATCCGTTTTACTCTGTATAAAGCATATACAGGGTAAACTCATAAATTGTCCACTCTCTATAACACTGATAGAGAGATATGCACAGCTGTTTGCTCCCCCAGGTATTAATCACTTACTCTGGGTTAATTAATAAACAAAAGTGATTTTATTAAGTATAAAAAGTAGGATTTAAATGGTTTCAAGTAATAACAGACCAAACAAAATAAGTTACCAAGCAAAATAAAACAAAACACGCAAGTCTAAGCCTAATACATTAAGAAACTGAATACAAGTAAATCTCACCCTTAGAGATGTTCCAATAAGCTTCTTTCACAGACTAGACTCCTTCCTAGTCTGGGCCCAATCCTTTCCCCTGGTACAATCCTTGTTAGTTCCAGCTCAGATGGTAACTAGGGGATTTCTCCATGACTGGCAGCCCCTTTGTTCTGTTCCACCCCCTTTTATAGCTTTGGCACAAGGCGGGAATCCTTTGACCCTCTCTGGGTTCCCACCCCTCCTTCTAAATGGAAAAGCTCTAGGTTTAAGATGGATTCCAGGATCATGTGACATGGTCACATGTCCTGTGAGACTTCATTACCTACTTGCTGGCACCCGCGTATACAGGAAGGCTTACAAGTAAACAGAGCCATTTACAACCAATTATCCTGGTTAATGGGAGCCATCAAGATTTTTAACCACCATTAATGGCCCACACTTTGCATAACTACAATAGGACCTCAGAGTTATATTTCATATTCCTAATTTCAGATACAAGAATGATACATACATACAAATAGGATGATCACACTCAATAGATTATAAGCTTTGTAATGGTACCTTACAAGAGACCTTTTACATAAAGCATATTCCAGTTGCATTATATTCACACTCATAAGCATATTTCCATAAACATATAGAGTGCAACGTCACAGACATAGGAGGACTGTCAGCAGTCACATGATTTATCCTGTGTCCGCAATGCAAAGTGGATGGGTTACCAGCCTGAGTGAAAGGGGAATCCAGGTTCTAGCCCACAGCCCCAGCCACCTGCAGTTTGAAAGCACCACTTAATGCCAGTGTAAGGTTTTTGTGTATGGACTCGAGGAAGGTTACGAGTAACATCCAAGTAAGAACCCAGGCTAATTCTGTGGTGAAGACATACCCTAAGAGATCATAAGTAGGTAGTCATCTTTGTCTAAAACTTCATCTTCATTTATCCCTGGGAGATCTTTCTGCCTGCATTCAGAGAGAATGTGCCCAGAGAAATCTTCCTGATGTCACTTACAAAATTCTAGGAAATTTAGTTCCATTTTAATAATGGTGAGCTTATCATCATGCACACCACAAACACACACACTACAGACAACAAACTTACCCCAAGGGTCACGTAATCTCTCCTCCTTCACCTGGAGAACTCCCTCGCGAAACTCCCCTGTTAGCCACTCCTGTTCGCTAGCTCTCGATCAAACAAAAAGAAGTATTTCTTCACACAATGCACAGTCAACCTGTGGAACTCTTTGCCAGAGGATGTTGTGAAGGCCAAGACTATAACAGGGTTCAAAAAAGAACTAGATAAATTCATGGAGGATAGGTCCATCAATGGCTATTAACCAGGATGGGCAGGGATGGTGTCCCTCGCCTCTGTTTTCCAGAAGCTGGGAATGGGCCTGTTCTGTTCATTCCCTCTGGGGCTCCTGGCATTGGCCGCTGTCGGAAGACAGGATACTGGGCTAGATGGACCTTTGGTCTGATCCAGTATGGCCGTTCTTATGCTAGTAAAGAACATCTTTGAGATGCTTACATAGCTCCTACCTCCACACCATGCTGATATTAGCAACTGTTATCCATCCCTTTGCTTTCAAAAGCAATACATTATTTTAAAAGGAAGGTTGGAGGACGATATAGACAACAGGTACACAGCAGAGATATAATGAAGTTCAATGCTGGTGATCTGCCAGAGGTGATGTGGCTTTCATTATTATTGAATGAAATAATAATGTCAATGAAGAGATTATTAAAAGTTAAGATATAAGTAATCGATATATTTCCTATTTGAATTTAATAAATAATTCACTTTTTGCTGCCTTACTTATCAAAATACTGGGCCAAATTCAGTCCTTGGGCTTCACTTTTAGTCAAGTTTTATCTATTTTTCTCAGTTCTTTTACTGTGATACAGATGTATGCCCAAAAAGCCAATAGGAAGAAGAATTGTAGTGGTTTTATATTTATGCCCTCCTCAAAAAAAAAAAGCTGAGTTCATGTTTCTGGTGGTGTTTAATGCTGGGGGCAAAAACAAGAAGGACCTGAATTTTGTCTGTGTAACTAGATGGCCTTACAGTGTCACAATTATTATTTCTTTCAGGCTTACTTTCATTTGGGGATTAATGACAAACTGGGATTATCTGGAAGACCCGACAGGCCTATTGGATGCCTTGGAACTTCAAAGGTCATTGCAAGAAGTGACTGATTTGATAATTAGCATATACTCCAGACAAATTTTGGATTATTCTGTGAAGACAGAATACTATTTAAATTGTTGAATTTACTAAATGTAATCATCTTTTCTGCATGTAAATCTTATTGTTTATTATAAAATGTTTTTAATATAGTTTGTAAACCCATTAAGGACAAAGCATAAGCTATCTCACTATTAAATTATTTCACGCCTTACCTAAGCAGCTAATTAAAGCAATATTTACTCACCCAAGACAAGCTTGATCATGATGGGGTGAACTGCTGTGATTAAAAAAGATTATGGATTTGCACACTGTGTAAGAGCAAGGATTCTTCAGATTAGATTTTTCAGTTATCCCTTTTGCAGATCCTTATTACTTTGACAATTCTGCAAGACTACATCTGTGTTTTCACTTTTTAAACTCTATTAATGTTAGTTTCATATATTTTAAAGAAATGGGTAATGTTAGCTTTTTCTTCCTACAGATTTATCGAATACTAGGAAAGACTGTTGTTTGCTACCCTATCATTTTTGATCTAAGTGACTTCTACATGTCTCAGGATGTTATGCTGTTGATTGATGACATTAAGGTATTTATCTGTTGTTTATCTTATGCAACCTGATGAAATAAGTCCTATATTAAGAATAAATTGTGCGGTTCTAAAGGTTTGATGAAATTTAGGATTGAAAAGGGGAGGTGAAAAAATATATAGTCTGTATACCTTACTATATAAAGTAGACAAGCAAAGTTATGGTGGGACGAACAATGCAAATATTAGCATTAATATACTGTTAGACCAGTGCAGACCCTAGTGGATGTTCTGTGGTGGCAGAAAGCTAACTCCAGGAGGGGGTGAGAATGCAGTGGCACAACATGCTCGAACCCCTGTTTTCCAGGGGAACTGGCAAGCACAGGCCCCAAAGGTAGACGCATTTGGCTGGGGCAAGGGGCATGGCCAGTTCACTTAAGGGATGCTTTGATTGAAAGCCTCACCTGGTGGGGCTTTTTTGGAGCCCTGGCCACAAATTAAAACTTGCCTTCCTTGGGTGAAACACAGTTAAGGGCAGCAGTGCAGATTAGAGCTATGTGAATAACTGGTTGTTCAGTTTGCAGCAAGGATTGAAACCTGGCTGTGCCCCATCCCAAATCAGTGCCCTAGCCATCAGGCTGTAGGGTCATTCCTCTCTCTCTGGTCTGTTGAATATTTAATTATTTATGCAAAGTGGGACAGCATCAACAGGAGAAATTGAGAGAGACTCATCCTAGAATACCTTATAACCCTAGGGGCAGGGCATTCATCTGCAAGTTCAAATCAGGCAGAGTAGGGATGTGAATCTGGGTCTTCCACTTCCCAGGTGAGTGCTCTAACCATGGGGCTGTCAGGTATCAGACCACCGCCACCCCCTCTTCAGTTTCGAAAATGGCACCTAAGGCCTCTTATGAATCAATCCTGACATTTTTTTGATGAAACTAACCAGTGAATTCATGTCAAATAGATGAATAGTTTCAATTGACCTGAAACTGCATTTTTTGGCAAATATTCTATTTGAAAAAAATGTCACCCAGTTCTAGTGCTAACATCACCTGCCCTATTCCCCCATCCTCACAGTGAAATGACCTGGGCTGCAGCAGCTACTTCTGGTGAATAAAAGGTGCCAATTATCTCCCCTGTGCTTTCACTCACTATTCACATCAGAATCCTATTTATACAGATCAATAGATGTAATCCAATATTTCATTCTGCTCAGACTGGTGACTTCGTTGGTTTGTGCCTCACCTATAGTGAGAGCAGTGTTATAAAGCTGTGGCTATGTAGTCTCTGCAAATTGCTTACATTCTTCAGAAAAAAATAAATACGTAACTGAAAAAATTGATTAATTGTTTGGGATTTGAAATCTGTTGGGTTTATAGCAGTACCCTTTATTTTAGGTTGTTTGTTATAGTTACAATATATTGTACTGTATGTTTCCTGGCATGAATCACATACATTTTTATGTTTACCTAGAATGCATTACAGTTCATTAAGCAATATTGGAAAATGCATGGTCGTCCCCTGTTCCTCGTGCTTATACGTGAGGATAACATAAGGTATGGAATACATGTGAAGATCATTATTTGTAATGTGATTTTTTCCCATTTTTAATATTAATGTGTTTGTTTTTAAAATTATAGGGGAAGCAGATTCAATCCAATATTAGATATGCTGGCAGCCTTTAAAAAAGGAGTTGTTGGAGGAGTGAAGGTTCATGCTGATAGAGTGCAGGTATTTTTTTTTTTTCTTCTTCTAAATGTTGCATTCATACTCTGGCAGTAGTCTGTGTTAGTCCATGAACTGTGAATTATTTCTATAGACATATTTATTCCATCAAAATTCTTTGGTTTCTCCTGTGACTTTTTAATACCTCACTGAGTGTTATAAAATTAAAGATGAGATAAAGTCAAGGGTTCTGCTTTTTTTTTTTAAAGCCCTTTGTTCAGTTTCTGTACACTATAAATCATGCTTTCTCTAAGCAGGAGCACAGGGCTTTGATATTTCCTACAAAGGTCCTTTTAATGTGGCAGGGAATCTATTTTATTTTTTTACTTCCAGCCATCTGTCTTGTGGAATTTATCACAAAAGGGCAAGTCCTTGATATCAAGGGTTAAGGACTCTATTCTGGGCCATATCAACAGCAGGGGAAAGTGTGTGTTTCACATATTAACTAACATTAAAGTTCTAGTCAGTTTTAATACATTAGCTGTTCAAAATAAATTTTAAGGGGGAGACTAGGGTTTACCGCAACCAGCTAACATGTTAAAATTACAAAGAGAACATTCCTAGCTCTGACAATAAAATAAATGCTTTCAATGACCATTTAAATAAAAATTTGTAAATTACAGCAGTCACACCTAGTTCATAAAATCTCTGGCTATCATAAGTTAGAGTTCCTGATGTAAATGTCATTGCCATCCATGCAGAGTGCTGCCTGCAGGCTCCAGGGGGCTTTTGATGTTTATCTGGAATGCCTCCTTTTTATTACTTTGTGTTTTATTAAACTGATATATTGTCACAAGAAACATTTCTCAAACATTATCTACACAGTGTGCTCTTTATTTTACACAATTTTACACAATGTACTATTTCAAAGTTCTCAGCAAACCATTGTTCCCCTCCACATTCAATTCCTTTCCTTGAATATTCTTTACATAATGAATAAGCCTTTTAGAATTGTTGTATCTATTTGACAATCACTGCTGTTTATGTTGTCTTTCTTATTCATGAAGGGTGCAAAAACATTTCAGTAACCTTTTTAACTGGCTTGGCTCTAGGATGGTTTTCATCGAGGTTGTGTTGTGCTGTGTCTTGGTATTCTGTGTGCTCTGGTTTTTCACCATCCAATTCCAATCATGGGCACCAAAAATTAGAGATGAGCATTATTGACCAATGTGACACTAGTAAATAAGGTTACATACTCTGCCCCACACCCCTGAGTATCTCTTCATGATATATTTCTTTTTGAAAACCTACTGAGATTTTTCCAGGAATATATTGTTAAAGCAGCTGTGAAGGTAAGTTATCATTTCCCCAGGATTCAGTATAATATATACTGACTAGGTTAGGTTTATAGTATATTAACTATGAAACAGTGAATGTTTACTTCCTACTCTACTTTTAAATTAAGGATGGGGAAACTGATTTGGGTGAAATAGGAATCATCTTGAATCTATGATTCCTCTTTCAATTCTAAACATTTATTTGAGGTTTTGTAGAGTTTTAGGAAGTCTTATCTCCTTTCCCCCTCCTCACCCAAAATTTGTAGGCACTGCTGATCAACGGAGGAGAATTATTTGTTAGATAGAAAATAGTGTACATGTTCCTTTAGTCTAAAAATTGTCTTACAAACTTATCATACAGTTTGGTCAGCTGATATATTATGCCAAATGTGCAGAAAATACAAGAATTTCCACTACATGAAGTGCAAAAGCTCAATCATATAATTTCCTGTCATATTTTGGAAACTGTGCATTTTTTTTGTCATATTTTGGAAACTGTGCATTTCGTTAAAGAGGAAAAAGTCCTGAAAAAGTGGCTGAGATGGCAAAAAGGTGGTAACGCATTATCTATTAAAACAATATACTGCTTTTTCATAATTTATATTGAGTGTGTACATTTGTATGCACGTGTCTGAACATGTACAGTTAGGCGTTAATATCTTAATTCACAAAAGGGGGTGTACAATATTTGCTTGTGACATGTACATTAAAATGTATTCGTCCTTTCAGACAGCATATAATTAGGTTTGGCAGAATTCAATTTTTATTTTTTTATAATTTTGACAGACAATATCTATTTAATGACAGTGGATGTTGAGATTCAAAAAGTTTAAACTTTATAACCATTAAAACTTAAATTGTCCACATCACATGTCAAAATATACAAAGTAAATATTCTTAAATCAAACTCTAATAGTTCTCAAGCAGCATTTTTCTTTGCCTAACTGTAAATTTCAGTTATTATTGATGGAAATACTTTTTGTCTGTTTGTATGTGTCTAGTAAAATTGACTATTACTTATTAAAAGCCTAATCCTTCCAAGCCTACAAATAATTTGTATGGTTTCCAGAACTGTTCTTAATAATTTTTACTTTCATTGTCTGTAACTGCTTCCATCATCAGCTGTGTTCCGGAGGATTATGTATGTAAGAAAGATGACTGGAGGAAATCAGCAATAAAAACAAACAAACAAAAAGCAAGCAGCTTTTTATTTTCACAATCAACTCTCTCAGTGTAATACTGTGGTATTTTACTATAAATTGTAAAATGGAAACTGAGTTTAAAAGTTCACAGGACACGCATCCATTTTTTCTCTCCTATTGACAACTATCAAAACACAATGCTTTTTAAGAAAATCCTTTTAAAAACTGCTTTATTAGAACAGATTTCCTTTAGAACGACATACATATGAAATTCATATGAATATTAAATGAATTAATTGTAATCAATAAGCATACTAAAATATTACTGACAGAAGCTTAACATTGTTATGAGAGAGACAGAGAGCGAGATAAGGAGAGAGAGAGAGCGTGTAAATATTTGTCTGTAGAAGTGTGTGTGTACGTATGTATATATGTATGGGGACAAGAGAGGAGTACTTCTAGACTAAGGAATGACTAAGAATAAGGAATCCCAATAGATTTGCTGTGCTGGGAGTTGGGTGAAACCTTATTGAAGCTTGTGGGCATAACAGGTGCTCTTCATTCAAGATAAATGTAAAAAGCAATTAAATAACCCAGCTCCAGGAATTATGGCCCTGGGGATTCCCCTCTTTGGGGGAGGTTGACTGGGGGCAAGACCTGCTCCCCAACCCCAGGCAGCTGTGGAGCTCCTGGGGAGGGGAAGCCCCAGAGTCATGATTTCTGGAGCTGGAAGGCTTGGGCCCTGGCTGCCTGGGGTGGGGGCTGACTGGCCACACAGTGGCTGCAGCTGGGCTTGGTACCCCAGGGGGACACTCTGCCATGCATGCCAGCAGCTAAGCCTACTCCCTGCATGTTGCCGGGCTCAGATGTGCTGAGGAGCCACCATCTCCAGCTCCTGCCTCTGCTGTGTATGGCCAAAGGTGGGCCTGGGTCCCCTGCCCTGTCCCCTCTTGGTGCATCTCTGCACACTAATGCATACTATAAGAGGAGAGAATGGCTACTTTACAATAACTGTGGTTCTTCAGGATGATGATGTCAGTATGTTCCCATGACCTGCTCTCTATCCCTGCTTTTTGGATTCCTCAGCAACGTGAGGTACCTGCACACCTACAATGGGAGCCACACTGACTACATCTCAAAGAACCACAATTACTGTAGGGTATGTAACCAGTTTTTCTGTAATTGTAGAAAAAAGGCCTTCCTAAGCTATTTTGGTTTGTGGTGATAACATACTGCACTTGCTACTCATGAACAGGAAAAGGTGCATGAAAACTAAAGAGAAATTGGTATTTTAAAATATAGCAGTTTCTTATAAGTCTAACTCAAATGTTCCTGTTCAGTAGGGGGTAATTTGTTACATTGTTGATCTCAGAATTGGTATGTGCAGTGTACAGACTGATACTGTCTTGCTGAGTGCTTCTTTTTTTTTCCTCCCCAGACATTAATATCTGGAGCAGTTGTTGAACAACTTGACTTTCTAAGAATCAGTGAAACAGAAGAGTAAGGATATGTGGGAGATCTAATTACAGTGTTTTTCACAATTAAAATATCTTCTGAACTGTGGACAATTAAATAATTATTTTTTCAGGCCTCCCGAATTTAAGTGTTTTGAGGAGCTGGAACTTCCAAAACATTCGAAAGTCAAGAGACAGACTAGTACTCCAAATGTTTCTGAACTTGAACAACAACCAGAAGTAAATATTAATGACTGGAAAAACAGGTCGACTTATGAGATTCTTCAGAAACTGAATGTAAGAAAATTGGAGAAATTGTTCTATAGTTTTGTTCTAGTTTTCATCAGATTATATTTTGTTTGTTTTAATTCTACTAGTTAACAGCATGTTCTTCAGATGAACATGGTTAACATTGTCACCCCAGCAGCCACTCTCAACAGTTTTCTTGGCCAGAATCTTTATTTTTTATTAAATGTTTATTGATTTTTTTCATAAAGAAACAGATAATGAAAAGAACAAAAAGGTAAAATGACTTATGGCTAGTATATATTTCCAAATACCACATGCTTCACAGGATCTTTAATAGAATTATACAATAATGCAATTTTACAGCTTGTCAAAGCTGCAAGACCAGACAATACTATGTAGAGATAACATGTTAGAGTGGGGGTAATAAAACAGGAGAAGACGTACATAAATAGGGAGAGGAGGGAAGGAATGGACTAAGGGGAAGGGAAGCAGAGAAGGGCTTAGGTGGAGTGGAGGTCTGGCATTCTTTGAGCACCCATTAACATTTTTTATCTAAATGCATCTGGAAACGGTCAATAATTCATTGAATTCATATAATTGTTCTCTCCAGCTTTTAAATAGAACTAGTAACTTCTGGCCTCTCCTGTACTGATTTTTGCTTCTAGAGTCTTCCTTCATTGTAGCCCTCTCCCCAGATGCCACAGAACCCTTTGAGCTGCCACATTCCGGCTAACAGTTTTCCATACTCCCTTTAATAGAATCCATATCATTTTTTTTCTGGTAACACCTGAAATGTTCTAAAGGGGGAGAGATGATTGTGTCCCATATGAATAAATACCTCATACCTAGACTGCAGCTCCACAAACAAACAAACAAACAAACAAACAAAAAAAACCCTGAATGGTTGAAATCCACTAAGGCTAGGTCTACACTACCCGCCTGAATCGGCGGGTAGAAATCGATCTCTCGGGGATCGAATTATCGCGTCTCGTTGGGACGCGACAATCGATCCCCGAATTGACGCTCTTATTCCACCAGCAGAGGTGGGAGTAAGCGCCGTCGACGGGGAGCCGCGGAGGTCGATTTTGCCGCTGTCCTCACAGCGGGGTAAGTCGGCTCTGATATGTCGAATTCAGCTACGCTATTCGCGTAGCTGAATTTGCGTATCTTAAATCGAAACCCCCCCCCCCCCCCCCCCCCCCCGTAGTGAAGACCTGCCCTTAGACAGACTGATGACCTTTTAGTGACTTTTGACTGTAAGATCAACTATAAGTTTCAATTGGGTATAAGAATCATTCAACCTAGAAACTAACAATGAATGATTATTTCACATTTCAGTATTCTGTCTTAGTGGGAACTTGGAAAACTATCATGTCAATTAGTCATCTGATCACAAGCATTTGTTTTGCCAATGGTAGAGGCCCAGGGCGCCAAGACACGAATGATCTTTTTGAGCCCAGTGGTGCAACTTTATTGAACCTTAATATATGTCCTAAAAAAAGCCATTCTAAAGCAGCAGTGAAAAGAGAGTTACCAAACTCTGTACCAGTGTTGCTGCGCCACTCTTTCCTTCAGAGGAGATAGAAAATGAAGATAGAGATGAGTATATAACTGGGATATCACTAAGGTCCTGATCTGGTAAGGTGCTGAGAGCCCTCCAGTCCCACTGAAAACCTAAAATTGGCTATTTGGTTACTATTATAGGGGGACCAAATGAAGATTTAGAATTTATGGGGAGGGGAGACTTTCTCCTTGAAATGTGTGTTGTATAGTACTGCTAAAACAACTGTCTTCTGGTTCGTGTGGAATTTGTAATAACTGTGATGCCTTTTGCTAGTAATTTAAATCTGAAAGTTGTTCTTTTTTAGGACTGCAATTGCCTAGCAAGTCAAGCAATTCTGTTAAGTATTTTGCTCAAAAGGGAAGGACCGAATTTCATCACCAAGGAAGGTCAGATATCCTTTCATGTGACTAAGACTGAGAATATATTATTGCCCTTATATAAATCCATGGTTCGCCCACATCTCGAATACTGTGTACAGATGTGGTCTCCTCACCTCAAAAAAGATATTCTAGCACTAGAAAAGGTTCAGAAAAGAGCAACTAAAATGATTAAGGGTTTAGAGAGGGTCCCATATGAGGAAAGATTAAAGAGGCTAGGACTCTTCAGTTTGGAAAAGAGAAGACTTAGGGGGGACATGATAGAGGTATATAAAATCATGAGTGATGTTGAGAAAGTGGATAAGGAAAAGTTATTTACTTATTCCCATAATACAAGAACTAGGGGTCACCAAAAGAAATTAATAGGCAGCAGGTTTAAAACAAATAAAAGGAAGTTCTTCTTCACGCAGCGCACAGTCAACTTGTGGAACTCCTTACCTGAGGAGGTTGTGAAGGCTAGGACTATAACAATGTTTAAAAGGGGACTGGATAAATTCATGGTGGCTAAGTCCATAAATGGCTATTAGCCAGGATGGGTAAGAATGGTGTCCCTAGCCTCTGTTCGTCAGAGGATGGAGATGGATGGCAGGAGAGAGATCACTTGATCATTGCCTGTTAGGTTCACTCCCTCTGGGGCACCTGGCATTGGCCACTGTCGGTAGACAGATACTGGGCTAGATGGACCTTTGGTCTGACCCAGTACGGCCTTTCTTATGTTCTTATGTTCTTATGACTATTCTAAATACTAGAGAAGGCAGTTTTCTGTGTAGTTCTAATAAACATGAATCATGGACATGGTTAGAAAAAGTTGTGTAGCTATTTTCTTCTCTATTAAAGCAGTTTTTGCTTTAAATGGAAAATGCACATCAATATACTGTAGAGTGGAATGAGCTGTTAAATCTATTAACTCTTTTAAATTGTTTGCATGCAGCATGTTGTTGTCTATTCATAAGTCTGAGCAAGCAATTTTTGTCAGAAAGGGTTTGATTTTGTATAATAAAATGAAGCTGAAGACAGGTTGTGTGTGCCTGTGCCTCTTAGTCTGAAATGTATCAGCAATGTTATATTGATGGTTTTGTTTTATTTTTCTTATTTTGTGAAATCAGATTTTATTTCAAAATATTATCTATAGAGGTTATTCTGCTTCAGTTTTATATCAAAGTTTTGTATTAAAATGCAGGAGTTAAATACACATAAGACATTACAAAATATAAGCTAATAATAACAACCCAGTAATGCTAACCTAGATAATGCTAGATTGGGACCAGCTCTGCTGCCCTCAGGAAGCAAGTGGATGGGAAGGGGAAAATAAGGGTTGGGGAGTGGGTGGAGCTGTGCTCCAGACAGGCCAGTGATGTGAGCTGTACCCTTTCAAGGGCTGCTGTAAACTGTTCCCCACCCCTCAGCCTACACACACATCCCAGAGAAAGAGGCGATCAGAGGTGGAATTAGGACTCTGCTTCACATTTTCTCCCTTGGATAATCTTAGGGTATTATAGTTTACCCACCACTTCATTTCACAGGGCTTTACCTGAGGATGGTCTAATTCTATGTTAGTGCACATGATGGAGACTTGGCACTTCTAGTATAAATATACCTTACATGCAGCATCGCTGTATAAAACACATCCTGGAAAGTACTAAAAAATACAACATGCTTCATTGTGTTTTGTTTTTTTAACTTTATTTTTATTGTTTTTATATACAATATAAACACAAAACAAAACATATATGAATATATGCACGAGATGGAAATATCATATAAATAACAACATTCAATGTTCGTTATTTATAAAACCTGGAAAAACAAAACAAAAACAAGCAAACAAAAAACCTTAATCCATAGAGATCATGCAGGGCATCAATTACTAACGTGACTAAATAGATAAATAAGTGAGAATATATCTTATGAGCATCAGGGATTAATATATACCAAACTGCAAAAGTATGCAATAGTTTCATGTGTGACAAGACACCCTCATATTTCTTCCAAGTGTTTCTATTAGACAGAATCATTTTTTCCATTAATTGAGTAGTAGAGAGCTCACTAAGCTAGTCAGTGTATGAGGGAGGAATTGCAATTTGCCATTTTCTCAAAATAACTCTTTTGGTCACTAAAATAGTTACTGCAGTCAATTTCTTAATGTTAACTGGTAATACCAACTCATTCAGAACCCCTAAAATACACAAGCTTGGATCAGCAAAGATAGCAACTTTTAAAGTTTTTGAGAGTCCCCTGAATAGGGTGTTCCAGAACACGTGCATTTTTGACAGGTATAAAGGATGTGTGAAAGGTTGATTCATTGTACTGTAAAAACATGTTCCAATGTAATACTAAGATTTTGTGAATTTTGGCCACTGTATCCAGACACATGGTCTACTTCTGAACATCAGGGAGGTGTGCACCCTCCCACCACCCCAAATAGTCTGGAAAATACTTGTTGTGGACTTAGACACTTCAGTAGCTTTCTGTGGTCATTACTTTGAATATATAGTTTCTTGCTCTAATGGAAAATGTTCATAGGAAACCTCCCATATTGAAGATTAGTTGCAGCTAATACAATCACCTCATCTCCCTGATCCTCAACTCATAATGAACCAAGTACCCATCTTGAGACCTCTGGGCTTAATACAATTCCTGCATTGCCTTCTGATCAGATAGTACTAATATGTGCAATCAGAGGCGTCATCCAAGGTGAAGTAGTGGATGGTGATAACCTTATTAACTACTGATCTTGCATTAAACAATACAAATCATTGACTAGAGTCCCTGCCAGCCAATTTCTTACGCTATCCCACACGAGCAGCGAGACTGACGTTAAACACTGAATATGTGTTGTACACAATAAATAAATAAAATATTCCTACCAATAATGGTTTGAAGGACCTATGTCCTTCCAGCTGACATGCCCAGGGCCTTCAGATCTACATATCCACAAGCTATGATCTTGCAGTTCAACTCTCCCATGTACCCTACATTGCCTTTTGAAGGGAGGTTGCTGCTACACTTCGGGGGTACAAATAAGTGCATCCCACCTATGAATTTTTAATCTGATGGATATTTCAAGCCTAAGGAATTAAATGGTAATCAGCACCCACTCTATCTCACCCAGTGGTCCCCAGTGCAACTCTCGGTTCTCAATCCTTTGCCATTGAGGCTAAATTAGTGCACCAGGACCTGTGGAGTTGGGGGACGGTGATACAGGAAACTAGTTCTGAGCAGAGCAATATTGTATAATAATGCATACTTAGCTATTATAACTGCTGCTGCATTGCCAGTCTATTTGTAATAAAGCTGTCAGACTTCATTTTCTGGACATTCTTACCAATGCCCATTTTTGGTCTATTTAAATCTTCAGAGATCCTTCAAGGTAGTCATCAAAAAGAAAATCGTTGCAAAATAAGTCAATAATTCACAATTAGGAAAAGTTATTATATACCCGGCAACAGAAAAGAAACCAACTTGATTTTCTTATGTTACATTTATTTTAGCTGGCTGCTTATGCGAAAATTATAAAATGCTGTAGAACATTTGATTTATTGAGTTTTCTTATGGTCTCCCAACAGGTTTGACTAAAATTAGTCAGAGTTACTTGAGCGGTGTCACAGGACACCGGTGATGACTAGGTGGCAGGTTAAATTTAAACTTTAAAGTTAAACATGTACTTAAGTGCTTTACTGAATCTGGTCCAAAATGAACTAACGTCTCTTCAAACTTATTTTATTGTTGCTGAATAAAAGCCACTACAACTTTTATTTTTTTCATGTGTTTAGGTACTGTTTCTGACCATATTGAAAGAATCTATAGACGAGCTGGCAGCAAAAAGCTCTGGTTTGTATATAATATCTTTGTGTTTCATTTTTGTTTGATAGATAAATACTGTTTTTCAGCCTGTTTACAAAACATAAGGCCAGATTGTTAGGTAATGTAAAGAAGCACAGTTCTGCTGACTTCAGTTCAGCCACACCAGTTTACACCAGCTGACGATCTAGCCTAAATCAATTAACATAAAGAAACAAATGGAAATAAATTTATATGTGATGTAGCTGTTCCTGTCACAAGTATATCACAAAGCAAATGGCTCAGTGATCAGAGCAGTAAATGTTATTCTTCACAAATTGGTCTGTAGCCATCTGAGGGCCTATTAGTATAAACTGTGATTGTTGACATTGTCCCTGAAATCGGGGTGACTGGTGTTACTTTTTCCTATAGAATTGTGTTTAATTATGTCCGTTTAACAAATTGCATGATAAACATAGTCAGATAAAAAGAATTAGAATTAGTAGGGTAATTGACATGGTCGTCTTTTGGGGAGACTGTTACAACAGTATAAAATAATGGCTTTCAGTAGCAAGGTTGGTGGTCAAAAACATTAAATTAATAACAAAAGTAGATAAATTTATGCAGTTTACTGCTTATTGTTCCTGAAGGCATTTGGGTTAATGATGGCTTTACCAAAATAATTTTTAAAGGGTTGGGAAAGTAAAGTATAGTATTTACATGTAGTTTGAGTAATTGCTCTATTTGGACTGAAAGTTGAATAGAAATCTCATTATTTAGTATAGAAAACAAGATTTGAGCCTACGATGAAGCCCACTCTCACCTTGTAAATACTGTTAACCAATAAGGTGTTTTTTGGAAAAGATATTAACTATATAAATATAAGAATTGATTTCAGTTTTTTAGTTTTAGTCTGTTAATAGAATGAAATGGACCTGTATCCACTTATAAACCAAATGTTTTCATTGTTGGTATTTTTAATACTTAGAAAACTGAGGCATGTTGTAAAACTAAAATATGTAAAGTCTTATTTTTCATTTCTCTTTTATGATTGTCATATGGCATACCTAGGTTGATGGTACGCTACAGTGCTGCATTTACTCAGAAATTTGCTTCCTCTATAGCCCCACATATTACTACTTTGCTGGTACATGGGAAACAGGTAAAGTGCACAGAGGTCTTAAATAGTGCTGCTTGAGATTTGTTGGCTTACTTGCATTTTGATAGATCAGCTAGTGCAGTTTTGAAATGCTTTGTTCTTGATTTTCAAAGAGTGCGCAACATTTTTCACAGAAGTCAGTATCAGTTTGGTTGATGGATTTTGTACTAACTTTATTGAATATTGTAACTTGTTCATTAACTCTCTCGATAAATGATTCTTTGCAGCTACAAACCCCATGTCAGAAAAGCTTAAACTTAGCTTAAACTTCAGTTTCCATTTTGTCATGAAATTATGATTTATAAAGTTAATTACTTTTTAATAGTAATAATACCGTGTAATTCTAGTTATTCTTGAAATTTGCAGCCAGTTATAACCCAGCACTTTACATGATTCCCTTCTTTTCATCGCTTACATATAAAATATTGCCTGGAGGCAAAAATTGTCAAAAATGTCATTTAAATATGTGTTGCACATGCGGTACTTACTCTTACAACAAAAATATTTGCCTAATCTTTCAGCATAACTTTCTGAGAAGTTAAATGCTTTATTTCCTTTGCAAAGATTAATACAGTTTGCTTGAAAATTTCTAAATCTTTCCAAAACAAACCAAAACATCTACCAAAGAGAAATTTTTCATTGATTGCAAATTGATGGCAAACAAAAACATTGGTGGCAAACAAAAACAGACATTCTTTGATAGAAGAAATAATTATAACATTCTGTTTTCTTAATATGTTGTGAGAGAAAAGAAAGCCAGCTTATTATTTGCAGTCCATAGTTTAATGAGTTCTAACTGTTCCCAACACAGCCATTATTCTATACTTGCTCTAGTGATTAATAAAAATCCAGGATTTATCCCCAAAAGAAAAACTGTATGAAGTGACATTTCAAAAACAAATATTATATGTATTTTCATAGTTAGCCTTTTGGGACTTATCAAATGTGGTGACAGAATTCAAACACATATTTGAATCCATTAAACTAGCATTTGATATCCAGTGGGATTGCTCTGTTTTCTGCCCTCAGGTCTGTTGTGCGCTTCGCAGCAAGCCTTTTAGGTAAACTAGTGGACAGCCTTGCACCATCTATTACTAATGTTTTAGTTCAGGGCAAACAGGTAAGTCTGCATTTTTCAGAATTGCATTCAGCAATGATAATCAAGAGAAAAAATCTGTATAGGCTCTTTCATTTTGTAGGTCTCAGATACTTTAAAAAGTACAAGACTCAAAAAGCTCATTTATTAAATAACAAAAGAACTGAGTAAAATAAAAATTAGTAAATTTAATGTTCTGCATATACTTGTGCTGTGAGAGCAACATAGAGTAGATAGTTGAGCAGACCAGAACTAGATGGGAAAGGGGAGAGAGAGATGCTGCGATTAAAGTTAAGGGGGAACATATGTTAGAAATTTTAAGGAGGAATTAATATACAAAAGGACATTGAAACAAGTAGTAAAACATTATTTAAAGAAAAAGTTAATATATAGAACCTAATAAGCTAAAAGGGACATTAATACATTTTGTACTATGAGTAGCCAGTCAGTGGGGAACTTTTCACCATTCACATTTTTCTGTCTTTACCTGTCCTAGTCCTAGACCCTAAATTGCACTATTGTTTGCCCTCCTGGCACAAAAAGTGTAAAGTAATTATAGTATGATTATAAAAAATTTCTTTCAATTAGAAAAAAATACATATCAGGCAGTTTCATCATCAAATCATTCCAAACATGAAGGGCTGGTAGCATGCTTCTGGTGCTATGTAGGAAAGTCAATGTGCATGTAGAGTGGTTTGTAGTTGCTTACTTTCACCTTTTTTGATTAACCTGTCCTGGTAAAAACATTTTTAATGTAGATTTTTTTAAAATGTCAGGAAGAGTGTGTTTTTCTCTGTTTCACTTACAGTAGATGAGAAATTTTAAAATTTTACATTTTTAAGCATGTTTTTCTTTTGGCTAACTAGTCCAATATCTTGATTGCATTAGAATTTTAAAATCTAGAACACAATTTTGAAAAAAAAATTAAGAAAACAGTAACAAGAATCTTGATTCTTAATTTTAAGGAAGGCTTGCTAGAAAGCTATGACACGGGAAAGGAAAATACCATCTAGAAAAGTCAAACAGTCAAGGATACATGTTATCCAAACTGTTCCAAAATAAAGTGATGGCCTAGTAAGGTCACCTTCTCTTGGGCCAGTTACTCTTACCAATCAGTTGACACCACGCTATATTTTGCCCCAAATGCAGTTTTAATACTACCAGGGAAAGGTTAGAATATGAAGTCTAACTTATAATTGTCATCTGTTGTTCCTGTTTTTCCCCCTACATTGTTGCTAATATGTTCTTAGGTTACTCTTGGAGCTTTTGGCCATGAAGAAGAAGTTATTTCTAATCCCTTGTCTCCAGGAGTGATTAAGAACATCATCTACAACAAGTGCAATTTACAGGATGAGAGGGAAGCTGTAATTCAACAAGAACTTGTCATTCATATTGGCTGGATCATCTCAAACTCACCTGAACTATTTAGTGGCATGTTAAAAATACGAGTTGGGTCAGTAACATGTCTTTGTTTCTGTTTTTTTTATTATTTATTTGTATTATGGTAGTAACGAGATGCCCCAGCAAAGATCAGGGCCCTGGTGTGCTAGTGATTCATTTAAGCAAATACACTGAAGCTTTTATTTATTTATTATATTTTGCACTAAGTCTTAGTTTATTTTGCACTTAGTTTAATGTAACATGTATTCTGCTATAGTAATATTTCCAGCTAAGTTAGAATGACTAGTTCAGGTAAATATCACATACACGTTCTTATTCAGAGAATATACTTGTCTTTCCAAGTATATTCTCTGAATATACCTAAACCTATACCTAAACTTCAGATCATTCAGCAGAATGTAGTTCTGCTGTACTAGCGCTATTAAAACATTTTTATCACGCAAGTTGTAGTAAGATTCACATTACTCTGCCAAGCTGTATACAGTGTGCAGTATAATGAGTATTACTTTTTTGCAGTGTTACGTGGTGGAGTCACTTCATTAAACCTAAACAGAGTTTTAAAGTGGAGGCTGTTTTCCGCGTTTTTATGATGCTATCTTTTCTTTCTCAAGTAGTTTCTGCTTGACTGCTGATTTACCTTTTTCAGGTTTAATTTATATTTCTGTCGTATAACATCCTCATCTTCTGAATTACTAATTTTGTCCTGAAGCTTCTTAGATTTCATGTGAACTATTTATATTTAATTTATTCTAAAAATAGGTCCCCTGCTGTTTTATTTCTGCTGTTCTATATTCACCGTATACTTTGGATGAGAAATATTACTTTTCTTTAAATGCTATGTCAGTAAAGATAAAAATTTAATTCTAGTATCATGTAAAATTATATTTATGTACAGTAGAGGAGCATCATCGTGAAGAAAAAACTTAGTGGAAAGCTTCAACTTTCTTAGTTCTTCAAGTGATTGCACATGTACATTCCACTCTTAGTATTGGTACATCCAGCACATGACTGTTGGAAACTGTTTGTCTCAATGGTACCTGTTGGGCGACTTGAGCTCATTCTGCTGCCGCATGCCACTGCGTGAAGGTATTAAGGGCAGAGCCACCCCTAGACCTGCTCAGTTCTTTCTTACCGCCTGAAATGGTCATTGGGACTCTTTTATACCAGAACAGTTTTAAATTAATCACTGCTTCGCTTGGGGGCCATATAGGAGGTTCCATGTGGTCTCTTTGGGAAAGAGGTTATACAGATATAGATATATATCAGAGAGAGTGTGTGTGTGTGTGTGTGTGTGTGTGTTAGTTATAGTTGTGGTGTTTAAAAAAAAAAAGACTTCTTGTTTTTCCCGTTTGGTTTTTTTTTTTTTTTTTTTTTCTATTCCTGGTATCGAGGTATACCTCAGTCACCAGGTTTCAAGTCATGTGCTTCTTGCTCCAGGCCTCTGCCAGTGAGCGACCTGCACAATAGCTCCCTGAAGTGCTTTGGGAAAGCACACATGAAGGACTGGTGCTAGATTTGCAGGGAGTTCAAGCCTAGGATGAAGAAGGAAAGGGAGGCTAAGCTGAAACTCCTGCTGACGGAGGCGGCTCTCAGGCTACTGTTAGAGCCATCCTAGTCTTACTCAGTGTCATGTGCTGCAGCTTTAGTGAGAAACACACCTGCAGATATTGGCGAATCCCAGCACTGTTCTCCCTTGCCTGTACCAAGGAAGAAATACAAATCTTCCAGAGAGGAAACAGTCAAGGGAAAGTTTCCATTCTCTAAGTCTGGGAAGAGGTCGAGAAGGAGTCAAGTAGAGGGCACCTGAAACCTAAGCACTCCTCCTCCAAATTGGTGCCACAGTCAGCTCCAGCTCTGCAAGGGGCACTGTTGAGCCCAGTTCTGGAAGTGGCACTGTCAACTTCTTCAGCACCGCAACAAGAGACCATCTCAGTGCCAACTACCCTGGAGGTATTTGTGGTGGCAAGAAACCTGCTCTGCCTCTTGGTTCAAGTGTCTCCTTCCTTATAGGAGTCCAGTCCCTCAGCACTGCTGCCACTTCTGCCAGTGATTCAACCTCTGGTACCACAGTTGCCTGCTTCACACACAGGCAGACCCTTGGTACTGTCCAAGGGAAAGCCGGCTATGATGGAGTCACTCCATCTATCACCAGGTTCTTGGCACCAGTTCCCAGCACTGACTGGATCAGCCCGACCATGGTCAGAGGAAGGGGAATCCTGATGGTCAGACGTGGTGGTGGGATCTTACATATCACAACCCCAAAGCAGGACCTGCCGGTCTCTGCACAGATCCTCTCTTCCCACCTATTACTGTGACCCTTCAATGGGAACTTCCATGGGAATGTGGCCAGGACAGTGGGGCCCTGATCCACATCAGTGGCCATTTTGGAACCCTTGAGGTTTCCCACCAGCTTCCAGATCACGTGTACTCAGTTCCCTCATCTAGAAGGGCTGAGTATATGCACTCAGCAGCTCCGTCCCCAGAGTCCAGCAGCAAGCCCAGTACTGAGTATCAAGAGGAGGTTCCAGCACCAGAGCAATAGTCAGTAGAAGAGGTTCTACCCCCTCCAGTCTTCATTTCCTCTTCATCCTCTCCAGACCAGGCAGTTTCGTCCAGCACAACTTCATTTCCTTCTGATGACTTTAATGTTTATCAGGAGTTGTTAGAGAGAGTGGCTGCAGACTTGGGTATATTAGTTGAAGAGTTCAGGGAGTCCTCACTTTGCCTGGTTGACATTTTATCATTGATGGGTCCCTCAAGGGTAGCTCTGATAATTAATGAGGCAGTACTAGAGCTGATAAGGGCCTTATGGCAGACTTCATCATGCTCTTTGCCTCCGAAAAGGGCAGAAAGTACTATGTACCCTCACAAAAGTTTGAGTACCTTTATACTCACCCACATTTGGGCTCATTAGTCATCGCAGCAGCTAATAAGAGAAAATGACAGGGGCAACAAGCTTCCACCCGCCAATCAAAAGATGCTAAGAGGCTAGACTTATTTGACAGAAGATTTGCAGCTGCATATTGCTAATAAACAGGCCCTGTTGGGATGATACAATTTTAATTTGTGGGGTTCCATGGAAAAGTTCAAGGAGCTGCTCCTGGAGAATCCAAGTGAGGAGTTCTCTTCCCTGGTCAATGAGGGAAGACTGGTCATAAGAACTTCACTGCAGGCGAGGCTGAATGCAGCAGACTCGGCAGCTAGAACCATGGCCCATAGAGGCCATGAGTAGCTCATCCTGACTGCAGTCTTCTGATCTTTCCTATGAAGTCCAGAGTACTATCCAGGACTTGCCATTCAAGCGCCCTTCTCTGTTCTCGGACAAGATGGACAGGAAGCTCCATGGACTTAAGATCTGTACACACCTGCCTCTGTCAGGAAGCACTGTTGGCCACAGTAGACACACCAATATTCCGCTCTTCTTCCTCGGCATGACCTAACCAAAAAAAAAAAAAAAGGTTCAGGAGTTATAGGCGTAGGCCTCCCCCTCCAGCTACTTTGGCTCCGGCTCCAGGCCCCTCAGGGCACCCACATAGTAGGCAGTTTGACTGTGAGGTCTCCATCTCTCCAGCTCTGAACCTCCCTTACCTTTGCAAAACCACATATCCCACTTCCACTGTGCTTGGTCCCAGATTATTCTGGACCAGTGGGTCTTGAGCGCTGTGGAAATGGGATATACTCTCCAGTTTGCTTCCACGCCTGCCTCCCCGTCCCTCTTCCAGAGACCACTCTCACGAGAAACTCCTTATGCAGAAAATTAATCACTCCTTCACTTGGGAGCCATATAGGAGGTTCTGTGTGGTCTCAGGGGGAAACAGTTTTATTCCCAATATTTCCTAATCACAATGTGAAGGGGGGAGGGGAAGAGTGTCTCAGACCAATTTTAGACCTGCATCTTCTCAACAAGTTCTTAAAAAGGATAACATTTCGCATGGTCACCCTAGCTTCTATTATCTCTTCCTTGGATCTCAAGGACTGGTATGCTGCCCTCGACTTAAAGGATGCCTATTTCCATGTGGCAATCAATCAAGTTCACAGGAAGTACCTCCAATTTCTGGTAAGTTGAAATCATTACCATTTCACTCTACTACCTTTCAGTCTGTCAGCAGCTCCCAGGGTCTTTACAAAAGTCATGGTAGTATTAGCTGCATTCCTCCTAAGATTGGGAGTGCAGTGTTACCCCCTACTTAGACAACTGGCTTGTCAATGGCTAGTCCAAATGAGAAGTGCAGAACAGTGTTGCCTGGATTCAGTCAACATTTAATGCTCTGGGACTGTTAAACAACAAAGAAAATTTTTTCTTCTCCCCGGTACAGAGGATCGAGTTTATAGGGGCTGTAATGGCCTCATCTCAAGCCAGGGCCTTTCTTCCACACTCAAGGGTTCCCGGCAATTCAATCAATTGTTACAGATTTGTTATGGATTTAGGCTCGGCTGGTCACTACGGCATAAAACTATTTGAGGCTTCTGAGTGACATGGACCCTTGTACCTATGTGGTTCAACATGCCAGACTGCAATTCAGAATTCTGCGAGCTGGCTGTCATCAGTCTATTCACCAAGCTGCCATCATTTACTCTCAGCAGTAATAGCCTCCCATGTCCTCACCTCCCTAGATTGGTGAACAGATCCAGCCAATGTATGTATAGGTATTCCCTTTGCCCACCCACAGCCGACTCTCATGCTAGTGACAGATGGTTTGGCTCTGGGCTGGGAAGCCCAGTTGGGTTCTCTACAAACACTGCATCTATGGTCCTCAGAGGACTTAGCTTTACACAGCAGTGTCACATAACTGAAAGCTGTCTGACTGGCATGTCAAGCATTTCTATTGCAGATCAGGGGAAGCAGCCTGTTAGTCCTTACAGACAACATGGCAGCAATGTTTTACCTCAACAAGGCTGCTCTTCTCCACTCTGTCAAGAAGCAACTCTACTCTGGGAGATCTGAATTGCCAACTCAATAGCTCTAGAAGCATCTTACCTTCAGGGTGTACAGAATAACTTTGCAGATCAACTGAGTGGATCATTTACAAGTCATCATGAACGGTCTCTTCACTCAGAAATGGCCAGGTACATCTTCCAGCTGTGGGGGTTTCTCCAAGTGGACCTATTGGACGAAGTCCAACAGAATGTGTCAGCAGTTCTGCTCCCTACAGGGTCACAGCACAAGTTCCATAACAGATTCCTTTTTACTGACATGATCACGCAGCTCCTTTGTTTTTCTACCAGTCCCACTCATTCACGGGGTATTGCTAAAGATAAGACAGGACCAGGCCAGAGTCATACCTATAGCTGCAGCATGGGTCCGTCAGCACTGTTTCTCCACTCTTCTGGTGCTTTCAGTGAAGCCTACAATTTCACTTCCACTAGATTCGGTCCTAATCTCCCAGAATCATGGTCGTCTATTCCACCTGAGCCTATAATCCCTTTGCTTAATTGCATGGATGGTCCATGGCTAGACAATAGAGAGCAGGCTTGCTCAAAAGACATTCAAGAGGTCCTGCTAAATAGTAGAAAGGCTTCTACAAGAGCTACTTACTTTGCTAAATGGAGACATTTCTCCATCTGGTCTCAATAGTGTGGGGTATCACCAACCAGTTCTTCAGTTCCAACATATTCCGGACTACTTCTTATATCTGAAACACCAAGATTTGGCAGTTAACTCCATCAAAGTACATCTGGCTGCTATTTTGGCGTCCATCCTTAAATGGACAATTTTTCTATTTTCTCCAATAACATGTCCATAAGGTGCCAAGATTCTGTTCCCCGTGGGATCTAAACTTAGTATTGTCAAAACTTATGGGTCCCCATTTGAACCATTGGCTACCTGACTGCTGCTGCATCTGTCAATGAAGGTGACATTTTTGGTGGCCATTACTTTGGCCAGAAGAGTAGGGGAGTTGGGAGCATTAATGTCAGGTCCTTCATATACAGTATTTTTTAAGGACAAGGTTTACCTGCATCCTCATCTGAATTTCATCCCAAAGGTGCTTTCCTCTTTCCACATCAACCAGCCAATTTCTTAGCCTGTATTCTACCCAAAACCAAATACAACCAACGAGGAAGAGTTTTTGTATACCCTGGACGTCAGAAGACCCTTGGCATTTTACCTGGAGAGAACCAGTCGCTTTCAGAAAACCTCCAAAAGACACAATAAGAGGTCAATCAATCTCTACCCAGAGAATCTTCTTGGATCACATCCTGCATAATTATGTGCTATGACTTGGCTAATGTCACTCTACCTGACACAGACACAGCTTGTTCGACGAGGTCACAATCAGTCTCAGTGGCTTTTCTGGCACAAGTTCCAATTGCAGACATTTGAAGAGCAGCAACCTGGTCCTCAGTCCACACATTTGCCTCCCACTAAGCTGCAGATGAAGATTCCAGATACGATGTTAGAGTGGGATGAGTCATTCTCCAATTTTTATTGAAATAGACTCTGATCCTGCCTCCTGTCTTACAGCTTATGAATCAGAAGGAGTAGAATGCAGGTGTACAATCATTCAAAGAAGCAAAACCAGTTACTAACTTGTTCTGTAACTGTTGTTCTTCAAGATATGTTGCACATGTCTATTCCACAACCCAACTTCCTACCCCTCTTCATCGGAATTACAGCAACAAGGAACTGATGGGGGCTAGGGACAGGTCTGCCATTTATACTATCACGCAGTGGTTCATGACATCAGGGGAACCTCAAGCAGCGCAACAAGTACTGCTGAGGGAAAAAGTTTCCGGTGGCACTGCGCTGGACGAACCGACACCAAGTGTGGAATGAACATGTACATCTCGAAAAACAACAGTTATAGAACAGGTTAGTAACTTTTTTCTAAAATGTATTTTAGAATTGTGTTGCATTATTTTTTCACTCAAGGAATAAACGTTTATGCCCCTCTTCTTACACTACGTGTATTTTCTTTGCATGCTTTCAGTGCAATTTGATGGAATATGCACTCTGCTTTTCAGATGTACATTTACACAATAAAAAAATTACAGTAAAAGCTGTTTTATCTGGCATGTTGGAGGAATGGGGGTGCCGGTTAGTGAAAAATGCTAGTTAACTAAGAGGGAAGGAGTTCGGATGCAGGGATAGGAGTTGGGGCGCAGGAGGGGGAGCGGGGTGTGGACTCTGGGAGGGAGTTTGGGTATGGGAGGGGGCTTGGGGCATGAGAGGGGGGTGGGGTGCTGGATTAGAGGGGTGCTCACCTCAGGCGGGTTCCCGCAAGCAGTGACCTGCCCTGGCTGCCCCTAGGCGGAGGCGCGGTTTGCGGCTTTGCGCACTGTCCCTACTGGCCTTGCGCCAACCGGACTATAAACCGGACTGTCAATGAAGATCAGAAATGCTGGTTTATAGAGCTTTCCGGTTGGTGAAGTGCCAGATAAAACAGCTTTTAATGTATTTTGAACCCTTTTAGGATGTCACACTTTTCACAGTATTTATCAACACCGTAATATCCTCAATAAGCACACAGGAGTCAGAATACAGGTTGCTCTGTTGCAGTGTAACCTGCTATGACCATTTCAGATGCTTTGTGCCATTACAGATTTTTTTAGCAATATGATATGGCACAAACGTACTCATAATATTGAGCGAAGTCATGTTTATGCCTGCATATTGGAGACACTGTTCAAGAGTAATTCTCTATGCAAAAATATTTTATAATTCTGCCAAGGTTAGTAAAGATAATATCATGTATTCCCTTTAGCTGTAGAGAGTTTTTGTAAGGAACTGCCTTTTTGTGTGGGGGGAAGGCGGGAGGAAGAAGAGAAAATGTAAGTTGAAATGGGCTGCTGCTGTTAAAATTTGATACTGCTTCCTTTAAGACAAAACAAGACAGACACACACACACACACAAAAGGACTCAAAAAATACGAAATATAGAAAATGCTACTTATGTCTCTGCTGCTGACTCTCACTTGCAACCTCCATGCTGAAGAAACATGGACCCAGTACATTGTCTTGTGTGCCACTTCGAGACCTGGCAAACTTGTACTAGCATTTTGCTGGTTAGGGCATTGCTCTACAGCATTGTTGCAAAATGTACAGTTGTATTTTCTAGAGAAGTCAAAAAGAGAAAGTGATAGGAAAGAGAAGAAATAAAGTAGGGAAAGGAAAATGGCATATAAAGGAAGGGATGAGATCAGGAACCCAAGTCTCATATTCCAGGTGGTGTTCAGGACTCTTCTGGAGCCAGCAGAAGTGGTTATGTCATCTGGGTTGCTTTGTTTGGCTCAGTCTGGTCAGGACATCTCTCAGGATCAGGACAAGGAAGGCTCTCAAGGGTGTCATGGTAAATCATGTGGTCCCAGGAGATAGTGGGACTGGAAGCCATGATAGTAAAGCTCACTCCTTTTAGTTCACCCGTCTACCATTTTAACACCTGCCTTCCCGAAGTCTCTTTCAAGGGCCCTAAAAAGGGGGTGTTGAGTCTGCCACCGCTTTAATAAGAACAGTGATGAGAAGACTCAAGGGCAACCTTATGCTTCCTTGGTGTGTAAACCCTAGCTCCCAGAGGGAGACAGTAAAGCCCTAACCCCTGTTGGGGTAGAAGCAACTGTCCTCGTACCATTATAGCCAGCAGAGATTGTCTGAGCCATTGAGGGGCAGAGGTCCCAGGGGAGGAGACCCTCTGCCCTTTCCTCCTCCACTGCACACCCATCTTCCATCTACCTCATGAACGTAGGTTTGACAGTGTAGTCTCCAGCCTTGCAGAACCAGTAAATCCTGTTTTCCCTCCAATCCCATTGTGAACTGTTTGATTTTGTTTTTGGAAGCAGAGAATGGGACTGCCTCAGACCAGTGGGTCTTGGAGATTGTGCACAAGGGGTACTCCAGTGTAAATCCATTCCTACAGTTCCCCCCCTTTCCTTTCCCCGTTGGGGACCCCTCTCAAGATATTATTCAGGAAACAAGTAGACTTCCTCCTGCAACTTGGAGCAGTGGAAGATGTGCCCATGAAATTCCAGGGCTGGTGGTTCTAATCCCGTTACTTCCTGGCCCTAAAGAAGAAAGGGGGATGGCACTCCATCCTATATCTTCGACAACTCAGCAAATTCATTTGTCGATTAAAGTTCAGGATGGTGACTTTGGTGTCCATAATTCCAACTCTAGGTCCTCAAGATAGGATGCATTCTTTCATATTGTAATTCACTTGGCCCACAGGAAATACCACCTATTTCTTGTGGGAGTCTCATTACCAGTACAGAGTTCTTCCCTTTAGCCTATCCACAGCCCAGAGGATCATCACCAAGTGTCTAGCAATTGTGGCTGCACATCTGAAAAGGCAAGGAATTCAAATCTGCCCTTACTTGAACTGGCTAGTCTGAGGTTGGTCATCTCAGCAAGTGAACGACTCAATTAGAGTAATCCTCATTCTCTTCACTGCACTGAGCCTCAGAGCAAAATCCATTCTTACCCCCTACTCAGAGCATAGAGTTCATAGTGGCAGTATCTGCCGCATGTCAGATTTCTCACCATTCTAAATCTCATCAACCAGGTTCAGTCTCATCCAAGAACATTGGCCCAAGTCTGCCTGAAACTGTACCTATGTGATGCATTTTACAGACTTCACCTTGCTCCATGCAAAAGTTGCGGAGATCAGTGAATCTACATAGCAGACACTATATACATGCTACATCGGTCAAAATTTTGCAGGAAATCCTCTCCTGGTTAGACTGGTGGAAGGACCCACCACACACCTGCAGAGGAGTGTCATCCTCCTCATTTCTCTCCAGTATGACAAAGGTGATACACACATCCATAATAGGATGGGGAGCTCATCTGGGCCACCTTTGGATCCAGAGCCTCTGGTCCCTCCAAGTGGTGAACCTTCCCATAAACATTCAACTGGCATGCACAGCTTTCCTCCCAGCACTTCTGAGTTGTCACAGGACAGGTACTCACAAACACCACAAGAATACCCTATATCAACAAGCAGGGAAGAGCTCACTTGTTGCTGCTGTGCCATGACGTGATCCACCTTTAGGAGAATGGTACCTCAGACACCACATCATGCCAGTGGCTCTACATCTTCCCCAGAATACCCTATTGGACCATCACAGTCATTAATACTGAAACAACTATGAATGGTCACGCAGGAACTCCATTTTTGTGCAGATGGGAGTACTCGAGCTTAGACCTGTTTGCATCTGACCAGAAAAACAAATGATGAAGTTTCTTCTCCGGAGCAGGAGCCAGTCTTGGT
This sequence comes from Emys orbicularis, assembly GCF_028017835.1. Taxonomy (NCBI): domain Eukaryota; kingdom Metazoa; phylum Chordata; order Testudines; family Emydidae; genus Emys; species Emys orbicularis. The sequence goes on from NC_088696.1 coordinate 25,704,460, forward strand.
TTTCTGTCAGACATCTTTCTGATTCCATGGTCACTGGGATGCATGTATTCCTACCCGTCAATTCCTTTGATACCAGGAATCCTCGGGAAGATCAGACAAAATGCAGACCTAACAATAGCCCCAGCAAGACCCAGGCAGTTTTGGTATTCCAATCTCATGATCCTGTCAGCATGGCTCCCCGATTGTGTTCCTGATACAACCAGATGTTATCACACAATTGGAGGGACAAATCTATACCTGAAGCCAACATCCCTGCATTTCACAGCCTGGATGCTGGCTGACTGACATCCACTGACAAATTCTGCTCTCTAGCAGTTGAAAACAACCTGGCTTGCAGCAGAAATGACTCCACCAGACCTGCCTGTCCTACTAAATGGAAGAGTTTCTCCATCAGGGCATTAGATAATCATCTATCTCCCTTTTAAAGCACTGCTGGCTGACATCATAGAACTGGAAGGGACCTCGAGAGGTCATCTAGTCCAGTCCCCTGCACTTGTAGCAGGACTAATTATCTAGACCATTCTTGATAGGTGTTTGTCTAACCTGCTCTTAAAAATCTCCAACGATGGAGATTCCACAACCTCCCTAGGCAATTTATTCCAGTGCTTAACCACCCTGACAGTTGGGAAGTTTTTCCTAATGTCCAACCTAAACCTCCCTTGCTGCAATTTAAGCCCATTGCTTTTTGTCCTATCCTCAGAGGTTAAGAAAAACAATTTTTCTTCCTCCTCCTTGTAACAACCTTTCACATACTTGAAAACTGTTATGTCCCCTCTCAGTCTTCTCTTTTCCAGACTAAACAAACCCAATTTTTTCAATCTTCCCTCAGAGGTCATGTTTTCTAGACCTTTAATCATTTTTGTTGCTCTTCTCTGGACTCTCTCCAATTGTCCACATCCTTCCTGAAATGTGGCGCCTAGAAGTGGACACAATACTCCAGTTGATGCCTAATCAGAGCGGAGTAGAGCGGAAGAATTACTTCTCATGTCTTGCTTATAACAGTCCTGCTAATACATCCCAGAATGATGTTCGCTTGTTTTGCAACAGTATTACACTGTTGACTCGTATTTATCTTGTGGTCCACTATGACCTCCCAGATGTTCTTTGGCAGACATTCCAGAAGGAATGTAACTGCAAGTGTATGGATAATTTGCAAGGTATCCATGGGCAGTAGCAGTGTTTTCAAGTCAACTTATCTTTAGTCATACTAAAATATTGGTTTTATTAACAGTTCATATTTGGTAGAGTCGCTCATAAGTGCAACAGTTTTTCCCATTGTAAAACATACTTTCTGCAGTGTCTGCTTATTCACATGACTCACCCCAGAATCTTCTTTAAACCAATCCCAGTGTGTCAGTGTTCCTCCCTGTTCCAAGGTTTCATCCTTTAGATTCAATTTTATTTTACTATTATCACCCACTTCAATAAGTAAAATTAACTTTCTCACAGAAATAGTATTCCAGTCTGATGATTATTTGATTTGGTCTCTCATTATTGATTTGTAGTCTGGCTTTCATGTTGAAAAAGATCAAGTTCCTGACAGACCCATTACTGTAAAGACCTCCAATCACCTGCTTTCTACCCAAGCTCTGTCACTCAGGTTTTAGTAGGAGATACTGCTAAAGGTTTATTTTATCAAACATTTTTCATCTCCACATTTTATACTGTCAGAACACCTCACATAAGCAATTACAAACAGAAAATACCTTGTCAGTGAATGAACTCCTATTGATGCCTAAACTGCATCTTTGTATCAGTGAACCAATTCCAAAGGTAATTCTGTATTTTAGTAACAGGACAATGACATTGCTTTGTCCAGGCAAAGAAAATAAATGTAATTGATGCTCTGAACCCATAATCCACTAAAAGCAATTTCTACAGGTTTGCTTCTGACTTTTGATATGAGAGTTGGGGTAATGATAGCTATCTACATGGCTAAATCTACCTTACTATCCATTAATCATCAAATCATATGGCTGTCTGAATCATTATTATCCAAGTGCAGTACACAAACCTTCAAATTACCATGTTTTCATTGATAATACATCTCTTGTAGAACACTGCTTCCTTTCATATGGGTGACACCTGTTTCTGTCTTTCACCACACACTGAGAAATGGGGCACATCTCCCTCATTAACTCAAAATATCAAACCCTTGGTTGCATGGTGATTTTTAAAGATCAGCTTCAAATCTTTATTCAAAAACTTTGTTGAACATCCTAAGTAACCAACAGACATGTATTTGTTAGTCATTTAAAAGTCAATATATTTTTTATAGTTGAAAATCACTTATCCTGCCATACGTCCTGACTTTGAGTCCCTTGCCACACTTGATGACATAACTAGCACAAAAGGGAAGCAGGAAAATGTTCCTGGCTCTGACTTAAGTCTTACTGACATCTATGCTTTCAGGGTGCTACTCAGGACTTGGCAGGAAAGTGAAGGAGGAATGACTTAATATTCTGAACAAAATATCTGAAAGTGCACTTGTATTATTAAAGTCAGTGTTTCCTGTAAGATGAGGCATGCCCAAAGGACTACCCTCGGTGTGGAGGCATGGACATATCTCTCAATTGTTTTTAAAAGTCTCAGAATTCATTTATTTAAAAAGTCTCTAGTTATGGTTGCAGAGAGAACTTTCAGAACATGAAGTGAATGTAACTGATGCAATGCAGCGACATCTGCATGAGTTTGTAGAGTCTGAAACAATAGCTTTGAGGCGTGTATTGTCATTGGAATGGGCTTTAACTTAGGTGCCTATATCATGGCTCATCAAAGCATGTAAGAAAGAAGATGATGTATCCTATTTTGAAGATCTACATCAGCATTTCCCAAACGTGGGGCAGGGGGATGAGGGGCAATAAGAACTATTTGTGGGGAGTGGGCAAGGAAGATGTATACACTAGGACATCTCGACTTTCAGCAAGGGGTGGAGTTGCAGGGTTGGGGCGTGTAAATGGTTTCATTTTGCTGAAGTGGGGACTCAGCATTCAAAGTTTCGTAAACAGTGATTCAGTCTACACGCATACACAGGAACTGTGTGAATAATTTAGGGTTTTAAATGGAGACTACAAAGCTTTTCAATTTGCACTGTGGAATCACTGTTAAAACAGATGCAAACATGAGTTTATTTGTCTTGAGTTTATTTGAATTAATAACTTGTGATTTTGACTACTGTGGGGGGGAGGGGTTTGAGACTGCAAGTTGGGTTTTTTTTAAAGTCCAGTATATCCATCTACTAATCATTTGTTGAAGGTGGTAACACGCAGCTCAGGTACTATGACCCATCTTTGCCCAATGTATGAGTAGGCATTATGTATAGATTTTCAGTCTTGTTCTACTTCTTTTGCACTACTCTGGGGGTGCAAAGGGGAGTGGAAAACAGCTGCAATTTCCAAACTAGTGTTCCCCCCATGTAGGAGGGTCCCCAGCAGGCATATGAGTAGCTCCTATACTACTCCCTCCTTCAGGCCCAGCATAAGGCTTATGACTGGTGTGGGGAATGGGCCTGATCAGGATGCCCTGCACATTTATCAGTCACAAGTTAGCAAGTGATCCCTTGGGAATAATTGTCAGACAGTAGAGTGTACAGCAGCTTATTGCTGGCACAGAACCAGCCAGAGAATTGGGAAATTATAAGTAGTTTCCTTTCCAATTCCCTGAGAGAACTAAAACAATATTTCTCTTTGAATTATTATTAGCATTCCTCTTAAATAAAACAATATAAAGACATACACAAATGGAGCATCAGAGCTACATATCAAAAGGTGGGCACCATTAAAAGTATGTCTTTTTGCTTCACATTTGATTATTGGCTGAAATAAACAACATCTGTCTCAGCCTGACTGAATTTATAAGCATATGAAAAATCAGACTTAATTGTTAGGTTATAAATCTTGTATCTGTCTTTTATATTTTTAGTAACTATAACTTAAATTTCTCTGTAATGAAACCTTGCACCTAGTAGAGAGAAAACCTTTTTTTTTTTTTTTTTTAGAGAGAGAGAGAGAGACATTCCACTAAAGTGCTAAATCTTGGATACTTGTTTTATATATTGTCCTGTTTATGTATGTAGGTATGGATATCAGAACTGGTTGAAGGAGGTTGCTCTTTTGTTACTTTATATGTAAGTCTTGTATATTGTATTCTGAATGGCATTGTTCAAGTTTTTAACCTTTCATAGAAAACACTTTTAAATTAAAATGGTATATGCATGACACAGGAATTTCAGGCATTTCATTTATGCCAGACCCAAACATAGCTTCAGAGTTTCAGTGTAGTCTTGACATTTAGTTTCCTATAGAGAAAGAAAAAGTGTTAGTCATCCAAATTTAATAAAATCTGAGTACCACATTATATAATGATTTTTTAAAAAATAAGTTAATTTCAAAAAGGTTTGAACAATAAACAGTGATGTATCAAAATACATTGTGATGCTCTACTGATGGTGTAAAAGTGCCATTTTACTAATTACACCTCTACCCCGATATAACGCGACCCGATATAACATGAATTTGGATATAAGGTGGTAAAGCAGTGCTCTGGGGGGAGGGCTGCGCACTCCGGTGGATCAAAGCAAGTTTGATATAACGTGGTTTCACCTATAACGCGGTAAGATTTTTTTAGTTCCCGAGGACAGCGTTATATCAAGGTAAAGGTGTAGTTACATACCTGAATACAGGGCCAGCAATGCCTTTTCAAGAACATATCTGAAAGATGTCAGATGTAAATTAAGTTGAGGCTAACTAAACAGTACGCACAAGCTCTTATTTTTTGTTCAGTCTGTAAAGTAGAAGTCAGGTGACTCAGTCCAGATGAGTTCCAGTGAGCAGATAATTTCATTCTAAATGATGCTGTCTTGTAATGGAAACATGCCAGTTTTTATAAGCAGTTTTAATATTCCATTAAACAATCCAAATATAATTTGCTTTTAACATTTTATGCTTTTTATGACAGTTCTTCTAAAAGAGAGAGAAGCTGGGCAAGGCAATATCTTTTACTGGATCAACGTCTGCTAGTGAGAGAGACATGCTTTCAAGCTTACACAGAGATCTTGTCCAGACCTGAGGAAGAGCTCAGTGTAAGCTTGTCTGTCTCACAAGCAGAGGTTGGTCCAGTAAAAGATATTACCTCAGCCATCTTGTCTCTCTAATCTGATGAGACCAACAATGCATACAAGTTCTTCTAAAAGGCAGCTAATATTGATAGCAATGACTGTGTGGTAAAACTGTCACTTTTTTCAGCTGTACCCATGAATACAGTACATTTTAAACACCAACTCTTCCATTTTCCCTTTTTCGAGACTATGGACACCAGCCTTCCCTTTTTTTATGGAGGAGGAGAATATTCAAAATAATTAGGGATTGCAGGCACACCTTAAATAGCGTGTTCAATACCAAATATCATGTGCTACCCTGTCTTTCCTTTAAATAAATAGATATGAGTAATCATAGTTGAAACCAGTGGGACCACCTGTGTGATTAACTGCTGATCGGTGAGAGTTAGGAGGTTATAATCTAGTTATATCTGAACAAAGTGGGCTAGTTCTAGGTTTCCAGATATAACTTTTTAATCTCTTGTCAATTTGTTCTCCTTTACCACTGTGAATTCTCTTCCAAGAAAAGACTGGATAGCCTGTTATTCCTACATTGCCTGTTGATTTTTTTTTTCTCTCTGTTCTGCACCATTTCTTGACTCCTAATCAGGCTCTACTCTGCAAAGCAATGTAGAATATATGTCCAGGTGTAGGAGTCTTGCTGGCATCACAGAAATACTAGATACTCTTATCTGTGAAATTACAAAGTTTTAAGACTTGTGAATGTGTTTATATAAATAGATTGGGTACTGTTAAATAATTTCTTTTGAGGATATGTTGTATTCTAAACAAAGTAATATGTATGAAAGTTTAATACAATGATGAAAGGTGAATCCCTAAGAAATACTTGCTATAAATAGACTTGTGTATTTCATCCTCTCTTTATTCCTTCACTATGGTAACTGAACAGAGACTCTAAGCCCTAGAACCACTTTTATTGAGTGTAATGTTATGGGATGCCTGCCCTAGAAGGCCAGACTTAGTCAAATTTCTTTTAACTTCTGACAGCAAATACCCTTGTGTGCTGAAGGAGCTATGCTTAGTAAGAAAACAGGGTAGCTGAGTAATCCTGCTTCCCAAATTGACCTAGCAATACATTGTCTTTTCATACTCATTATTCAGTTGAAGACTGTAGGACTTAATTGTTTCTGTAAGATGTAAAAGAAACCATTTTCCATCTCCTTTCTAATGGTTTGCAAGTTCTGCTTACCTAAGACTGAATGTTGAACAGAAAAATATTATTGATTCCATAATTATTTTAATCACAACAGCAAATAATTTTAAATATTAATTGACTTTTTTAATATGAGAGGACAGGTAACGATTTTTTCAGTGAAGGTCAGTGATATAAGTGGAAATTCATGGGGCAAGCATATCTTCCATGTAAATGGCACATATACATCAATATTATTTTACAACCCATCTCCTAAAACTGTTTATATAGTACTACTTTAAGTTTGCATCAGACATGTAAAATGCACTGTGGGAATCTGAACAAACTCCATCACAAAGTAAAATTGGTATAATAGCATCTTGTTGACCAAGTTATTGATGCATCTCTTGGCAGCCCAAATTACATAAAAAGGATCTTTCTGGGTTCTGTAGGGGTATTGCATCAGACCATTTTGTTTTAGGAAATTGCACTTTTCTTGTCGTCTAGTAAAAAGTATGCGTTCTGTAATTCAGAACCGTATATAAACACATATAGTTAAACTCAAAAGGAACCACATGATTTTTTTCTCCAGCTGTCTGTCTAGGTAGAGGAGAACTATGTTATTAAAAAGTTCTGTTTCATACATTTTGAAGGGTACGTGTATATGTAATGTCCTATAAATAAATATTTTCCTCCTTATATTTCAGATGGATTATTCATGCTATGAAGTATGAACTAAAAATCCGTGCCGGGGATATGCCACCCATGGATTTATACCAGCTGTCGCCTAGTGAAGTGAAGCAGCTTCTGTTGGATATTCTTCAGCCACAGCAGCAAGGGAGGTAATGAGATCTGAGTTTGTATCTCATGCTGCTATTCATAATAGATCAATTGCATAATCTTTGTGTTTCTGAAATAATCTGTATGCATCTTAAATCACTGGTGTCTGCAATTAATAAAGTTTCAGTCATACATTATGTATAATGCTGTGAGTTTGTCACGGAGGTCATGGAATTCAGGGATTCCATGACTTTCTGGGACCTCCGTGGCAGCTGGCCCAGGGGCCGCCTGAGCAGCTCGGGCAGCCCCTGGACCAGCTGCACCAGCTGCTGCTGGGGCAGTCTTGGGTCACTGCCCCCCATTCCCCAGGAGCAGCAGCAGGAGTTTGGGTGCGTCTGGGAGGGGGTGAGGGCTCTGGGAGGCGCTTACCTCGGGGGGCTCCCCGGAAGCGGCAACATGTCCCTCCATCAGCTCCTAGCTCTGTGCGCTGCCTCTGCCCAAAGGCACTGTCCCCTCATCTCTCATTGGTTGCGGTTCCCAGCCAATGGGAGCTGCGGAGCCGGCGCTTGGGGCGGGGGCAGCACGCGGAGCTAGGAGCTGAGGGAGGGACATGTCGCTGCTTCTGGGGAGCCGGGTAGGGAGCCTGCCAGCCTCACCAACCCCCAGCACCAGCGGTGGTCCAGGGCTGCGTACCGCCGCCCACCATTTCCTCCCCGCAACACCAGCGGGGGTCCTGGGCTGCTTCCCCCCCCCCCCCCCCGCACAAATCTGCTCCCAAGGTTTAGTCAGGGATATATGACTAAAAATACCCGTGACTAAAACATAGCCTTAATTATGTATACAGAGGTAGTGAAGACACACATTGATTTGTTTGTTCTTTTAGCTGTCTTCGATTTTTCTGATTTTCTTGTACGTCTAAAAACCTGTTCTATTGCCCCATAATCCTTGTGTGAAACTTTACAATAAAGTAATATTTGATACTGTAGACGTCTGATGTGTAGGATTTTCCTTACCTAGCCTGACACTAGGAACCAAACAACATCCCAAGACTAGTTACTTAAGGAGTTTTCACCAGTCAGAGCAAGGTTTATCTGCTGCTCGTTGACCTCCTCCTTCTGAGCTGTAATTATTCCTTGTTTAAATCCCCTGTCTCCTCAGCATCCTCAAGCCCAGCCACATTGTCTGACGTACCATCTCCTTCAAGGCTGTAGCCTAGTTTTTATTGGCTGCCAGAGAGAGCATTTTTAGTTGGTGCATCACAAATGAGCAGGATAGAAGCTGAGGGCATTATCTCCATGCTGATCACAAATTGATGTGGGAGACTGAGGTCAGAAATTTCCTCTTACAGGCTGTGTGCTAGTTTAAATTTTTGCAGTAAGACTTACTTACATGGCTCATAATTTCTGTAGTCCTTCTGGGCCAGTGTTCCCTGTCAGTAAAGGAGATAGATACCATACATTCAATTCACAGTTCACCTCCAAAGCATATAAAATACATCCATGTCATTTCCATACCTGTAGCAAGGTAACCATTTTAAATCTACGCTGCCTCCTAAGGCTGGTGTTCGTGTCTGTCCCAACTTACCAAATTGATATATACTGACTGTGCAGTAGCTCCAGGTCCAATTCATATCTTCTCTCTCGCATCCTGCTCGTGATGGTTCTGTTTCTACTCATGCTGGCACTGCACCAGCTCCAGTTTCTTTTCTTCCAGATGCAGCTTTTCCTCCTCTAGACTCTGCTGATTCAGGGAACTCTTAATGGCATCTGGTTGTTTCTTCAGTCACTGTGTACATCATCCTCTACACCTCCCTCTGGGATCCCAGTCCTGCTGGTCAATTCTGGCCTTTGTCTCCCTTGACCTCTGCTGGACTACCAGTGGAACTGAGTGTTCTCCTCAAGTCCTCATCCAGTTCTGAGCGACAATTCCTTTTCTGGTCATCTGTGTACAGCAGGCCAACCAGCTGTGTCTTTTTCAGCTCTTTAGAATTTAGCTTTCTTTCGCTGCACAACTCTTCCAGCTCATCTTTCCTGAGCAATTCACAATTCATTTTTTCTTCTTCTCTCCCTCCCCCCCCCCCCCCTGAAAAAAATATAGGACAATTTTTCTCTTGGTTTTTCCTCTACAATACTTGTTTTTAGTGCTGTTGTTACTTATTGGAGATTCACTATTGGCGTGATCCCACACACACGGCCACCAGTATGTCACAGAGTTAGCCATATCTGTGCCCCCTTGAGTGCACCCCCTCAGGTACTAGGCCTGATGTCTTGCCGGAGTTTCACAATTCTGCTACTCTTGTAGCCCGGGGCCTGGTCTAGTATCTTGTGTATGTACCATTCTTATCCTGCATGTTCTCTCTTCGGGAGTCTGTGATGAGTGGTGTATACAGGGATCGAGAAGGCTGTTCCTGTCACTGTGTACATTGATTCAGACAGCCTTCCAAAAACAAAAGTATTATTTATTTTAGCAGTAGTTAAAAAGCACTTGAAGAAGAAGGATTTTAAAACAACAAACAGTCTACATGCATACCTGTCGTATCATTCCCTGATGGTAACCTCGGCAGACCTGACTTCTTCAGACATCCCCAGCAAAGTGTTGTGTGTCATTCTGGCTCCCCCAAACAACTACCATGTTTCCCTTGAGAGAAGGACTCTTTTAATCCTACCCACAGTCCTTTGCTCTTCTATGTTCATGGGCCTTTTCCTGCCCTGGTCCAATCCAGTTTTGTAGATTGGCTGGAGAGGAGGCAAACATAATCAAAACTAATAATACATAATCCATCTACCTTGTCCATCTGGCCAAGCCAGAGCAATCCACCAGCCAAGCTGTAATGGACTCAGTCTCTGTCTCTTTCTGACTCCTTTGACAGTCCCATGTGAGAGCAGGCAGCCTCCTCCAGAAGCCCATTGTTTATCCCCTGACTGTCACCTCTCTGTCCTTTGTCTTCAGACAGGGACATGCTGAGTTCACCACCCCACCTATCCAAAGCATTGATCATTCAGTCACTGGAGCTTCCATTATGCTTCTGGAACCTCTGTTGATCTGGGTCAGTTTCAGCCAGTTCCTTAATGACTCATTCGTTGTAGCCCAGACAGCAAGGCGACACCCCACCTGATGTCACCTGTGCTGCCCCAACAGCAGACTTAACTCTTTCTCCCTCCTCCCCCACTGGGTAGTACTGCAAAGTACAGAGAGGAACTGAGGCGCACATAGGATTCATACAAATATTGCAGAAAATTCCCATTTTGTGTCACTAGCCATGTTTTCTTAGCAGGCCTACCTGTGTTTGGCACCTGCCAGAAACTCTCTTTTGGGAGTATGACAGTGCAGCAACTCCAGACACCTTCTTGAAAAAAAGTATTATTTATTTACCCATAGGAATATAAAAATCAGAGAGCAAAGGATTAAAACAACAAAAGGCCTACATGCATATTGTCTTACCTAACAATTTAGGTAGGCCTAGTTTACCCAAGTCATTCCAACACCTGGGAACGGAACACTATCTGCTTCCCTCCAGACCTGTCCGTCTGCCACGCTTAACTCAGAGCTGAGGCATTTTAACAGTTCAAAAAGTCTTTTGTTCCCGACTTCCACCTGAAGCTCCAGCATGGCTGGAGGGAGACTTCACAGGGCTTGTTCCCTTAAGTTCTCGTGACTACGATTATCTCTAAAGCCATTGCCTGCCTTCCTGCAGATATGTATAACCAACAAGAATTAAATAAACTCTTTGATCCCAGATAGCTACCAGCATCATAGTAATCTAATAAACAGATTAGTAATTAGATTAGTTAGATTAGTAATCTAATAAACAGTATATATAATATTCATAATAATAATACAGATATCTCTTTCGTTCTTCACAGAGAGTAAAGGTAACCGAAACTGGTGGTTATTCTGTTACTCTGTTCAAACACTCAAAATGTTATACGGTGGGAGTGTATCTTAAATGAGGAGTTTAAGGTTGTAATAAATTTTCTAACAGCCTAATGGGACCAGCTCATTCAATTATAGAAAACTATTAAACACAGCACTAATTAAAATTTAGGTTACCTACACAAATTGGTGTGGTAAATAATTCATAACATTTAGTTTTCTGACTTCTCTGCCGCCAATGTCTGGCACATGCATACAGGTTAGACGTAGTGCTCTCCTAAAAAAGACTTGTTAATTTTTAATAAAACAGCTATATTTTTGAGCTGAGAGATGAAGTATGAAATGAGGCACCTGGTCCACAATTCATTTTCTTCTGCACTCCTTTTTAGTAATATTAAAATAACTGAGGAAAACAGCACTTACCCTAAGAACTTAGTTTGGTTTCTCAGAAAAGCTTTTTCAGTTCAGTACAGAGAGCTTGTACAAACTCCTGCTGCATGGGAAAAGATTTTCTCCTTCAAAGAGAAGACCTCTGAGGACTATACTGCTGCTAGGAAAGAATTTTTTTTTCAGTTAAATAAAAGTATTATAAACTAACTATGAAATATTGCTACCATAGACTGTAATTTTGTAGACTGAATTTACTCATTACAACCATTACCATTATTACCAGTTCTCACAGTCTTGTTGCTAGTCTTGCAATATTTGTCTTTTTTAAAGCCCCAGCTCTGGGGGTCATGTTTCTTTGCAAGAATCTCACCTTTCTTCTTAAAAAACGTACGTTTGTAGTCCTTTATAATTGCAAAGAAAAGTTTGCATCCACTAAAAGCTCAAAAACTGGACGACAAACAATCCAAAATTTATTATCCTTTAAAATCTCATGATTAAGCTGATCTCATAATTTTGAGGGATCTGACTCATGATTTTTCAATGCTCGTGGTTGGCAATACTGTACTACATTAGTCTACTAAACCCTTTTTATTAAATTAACAATAGAATCAACTTCATAAATGTAGGTTTCTTAATTTCTTTAAAATAACAAATGCTGTAAAGCACTGAACATTTGGGATGAAGCACCAACAAAATTTCAGTTTACCAACTTCAATTTATTTTTTTTATTTAAATTACAACATGCAAAAATGTCTCTTCAACTTAGTACATTTTTTGCACTGTTATTTGGAATTGCAGGATTTTAATATGGAAGCTGTACTAGCACCGTAAATTGTACACCTCTACCCCTATATAACGCTGTCCTCAGGAGCCAAAAAATCTTACCATGTTATAGGTGAAACCGCGTTATATTGAACTTGCTTTGATCTGACGGAGTGTGCAGCCCCGCCCCCCCCGGAGCGCTGCTTTACCACATTATATCCGAATTCATGTTATATCGGGTCGCGTTATATCGGGGTAGAGGTGTATTACATACAGTAGAGGGGATAATAAAGGAAATATTTATACTGTAGTAGTACTAGCATGGATCATGGTTTCTTCTTTATGCAAGGTATAAACATTTTGGTGCCATACACATGTGCCTGACAAATTATATCTCAGGTAAATTAAATGGCAAATTTGCTTTCCCTAAACATATATATGTTTTCTTATGTATTATAGATGTTCTGTCAAATTCTTCCCTAGTGCCTAGTAACTCCATTGACTTTGGTGGAGTTACAGCAGAGTTTAATTTGGCCTATGTCCTGTCCTGTGTTCTAGGTTAAATCAATTTAAGTGTTAAATTTTTTAGACCAGTTAATAAGACACCATCCCACATTTAAGTATAACACTCCAGCTTCTAAATCATCTTGCTTTTGTTTTCTTTAGGTTCTATTTTTATTTCCATATGAAATATTTATCAGGAAATGCAACATATACTGTGTGTGCATCATTGATGGATATTTACTGTTGTTGCTTACCCCCTAATGGCTTAATTAATCCACAAAGAAAGCTTTGTTTTGAATCCGAAACAGATTGGTTTTTCAAGCCCTTCAGTCATTTTGTTTTGTCCACAGATGTTGGCTTAACAGACGTCAAATAGATGGTTCTCTGAATCGAACTCCCCATGGTTTCTATGACAGGGTGTGGCAAATCTTGGAGAGAACCCCCAATGGTGTAATAGTAGCAGAAAAATATTTACCACAGGTAAAAAGAAAATATTGAGAGAGTTGCACATTGGTTTTTAAACTACTGAATGCATTGCCATTGTATTTTTCTTCTCTTTTCATGGAATATGTGCTACAGATAACAAAGGATTCCAGGTGTAAAATAACATATTGGACATATGGTGCTGGAAGAAGCTTTGAGTTTACTATTTGCTTGTAACTGCAGTGAAAATATTTTAATATTCTGAAGGGGAAAAAAAATCTCAGACAAGACTCCTAACAGAATGCTGTTATCGTTGACTAGAAATTTGCGTCTCCTTTAATCCAGTGGAACCCAGATTGTTAATGTTGGATAAATAATCCACAACAAATAATCCAACCAGTTCTATTAGAAATTTTTTTTTATTGAAATCAAATGGTTAAAATACATGCAGCGTTTTATTATTTGTATTATTTCTTTTTCAGCAACCAACACTATCTGATATGACTATGTACGAGATGAATTTTTCCCTTCTGGTTGAAGACATGTTGCAAAATATTGACCAGCCTGAATACAGACAGATTATTGTAGAGGTCAGTACCATATGATTAAGAGAAGTTTTCTATACATGACTTGTTTGTAACAATTTTGAGAAAGAGTAACTGAACCCCATAGAGAATTGAATTAACAGGAGTGGTTTAAAATCACAGATAAGCACTTGCAGATCCAAACTACTATGGCAGTTTTTAGGACACTGTCTCCATAGATTTTTGTATTTTATATTAAGCAGTTTCACATTAATGTATTTGGATAACGCATTTCAGGATGTTGGGATCCCCAGACTGCACCAAACAAAGCAAACAGTAGCCATAGAGTTAATAATACTGGGCCAGACTTTCAAACAAAAAGATAATTCCAAAATAGCACTGTATGCCGCCCCCAGCTTAAGCCATGGGATCCTTTCTTCAAAGCCCAACTGTTCTAAACACCAGTTCCACCTGCCAAATGACAACTCCTCCCTCCCATCTCTGTTGGGCAATCCAAAGAGCCACACTTGCCCCACTGAATCAACAGTATTTAACCACCAGCTCTCTCCAGTGCTACAACACATGCTAACAAAACAAAGTGAGGCAATAGAGTCCTGCCATCCTGTTATGCACCTTTCCCCCTAGAACCAGGCCCTGGGCTGTCTGAGCAAACTAGGGGGCAGTTTTCCCTTCAATAGCTGCCTAGTATTTTTTGCCTGCGACTATGAATCTGTCCCTGGATATTCCCTGGCACTTAGGAGTTCCAAACTATTATTTGATCATGCCCAACAACTACTGGTATGTTGAGTACAACATCTCAACCTGCAGCTGAAAGATATGGCCTAGAGTCCCCAAGGACACAAGTGATCAATATGCAATCCACCACCAATTGCTAGTCACACTCTTAAGGCCTGCAAGCCAGTCATGCAAGTCAGTTATTCCCATTTTAAATGCTGTTCCAGCTGCAAGGAATTCAGTATCCTTGGACTTAAATTTGTTGTTTGTTGTTTATATAGATTCCATTGGTAGTACATCTAGATTGTAGTTGTTTAATGTGACTCATATTTACAAATGCTTGCCCTTGCCTACAGCTAAGCCTTTGTTTATTCCCTAGTGTTGGTTATTTGTTCAGATTACTGTAATGATCTTTTGACTGTTCTACCTACTTCATCGATTTCAAACTTATATTTTACATAAAATTCTGCTTTTTCAATATATAGAAATTCAAAAATTACCTGTTTACACTGCCATAATGAAGATGTTTGTTTGTTTGTTTTTTTCCCTATTCTAGTTGTTAATGGTTGTATCTGTTATTTTGGAGAGAAACCCTGAGTTAGAGTTTCAGGATAAAGTGGATTTGGACAAACTGGTGAAAGAAGCATTTCATTATTTCCAGAAAGATGAGACCAGGCTAAAGGGAGTTGAAAAACAAGTGAGTAAAATATTCACTTCATGTAAAATTTACAGTTCTTCTCAATCAAAGACAAAATTTGGTAACAAATTGTAAATGTGTGAGGTTGAAAATAAAACAGACATACAGAACTCCCAAATGGAATCCATGAAATTTAATTCTATTTAAGTACTATGTAATATGACAGGTTTATGGATGGATCTTGTAGTGCCTGTAAAAGTGTCTTCATAGCAACAGAGACGGACATCTTAAATCTCTTTGAACTCAAAGTCCTTGAGGGCTAGACAACCAGCCCACAAAGGTGCTTGAAAGAAAGTGTGTCCTACCTCACTGAATGTTAGAATGATTGTTTAGGTAAAGCTGGAATAACCTGAATATGCTTAGAAAAAGTTGGTGTCTTAAAATGAAATGTTTCCTCTTTGATAGGGGAGCAAGAAGGTAAGCGGTGGTGGTATCTAAATAGATGCAGGATATGATATTTAAAAACAGTCTGAAATTAGGATCCTAAATCCAATCTGAGGCACCTAAATAAGTGCCCAGATATCCAGAAGTGCTGAGTACCCAGTAACTTCAGCTGACCTCAACAAGAACATTTTGGTGGTAACACAAACTCAGTTTTGCATCTAAAGTGTTTACCCATTGTCATTAACATAAAATAAATTAGTGGTTTGAAGCCAGAATGCATTACTTAGTAGACCCAGATGGGAAACTGTTTCTCCACCCATGAAAATTTCCAACATTTCAGAAATGTTCATGTTCCACAGCAGGACCAACCTAAGATCTTTTGGAAACTTTCATGAAAAAAACATGAGACACCCACTCCAGCCTAGCTAATAGCCCAGTAGCTAGGCCATTCACTCAGGATGTGGGAGACCCAGGTTCAAGTCTGTCCACCTCCCACAGCCTGAGTGAGGGCCCTAGCCACGAGGCTGTTAGCTAGGCTGGGGTGGGTGTCTCTCTCAGACCAGAAATATGTTTAAGTAAAAAAGTTCCAGTGTAGATGAATCAGCATTTCCCAATGAGAAATCCTTCTGTCAAAAAATTCCTGACCAGCTCTACTACTTAGTACTTCCCTGTTAATACTTCCCTATTAATAATTCTTCCAGCACAGAAAGCTTCACATGGAGTTAAGGTGCCTTGCATTCATTCCCCAAACATAAACTAAAAATACAAGAAATCCTTAGTTTGGGTTTTTTCACAAACTCTGGCCCTGATTCAGCAAGGTAATTATAATATTCCTAACTACCTTACTAAATCAAGACCTTTAAAAATCACTTCTTCTTTCATGTATAATATCAGACAATATCCTCACAAATAAGGGCTGGCTTACTTTGAAAATTGAGGTTGACATAGCAAGAAAGATCAGGGGTAAAAATCCATACCCTTGAGTGCCATAGTTACACTGACTTAACCTCCAGTGTAGACATAGCCAGGTCAACAGAAGAAGGCTTCTGTCGACCTAGCTGCCATCATTCCGGGTGCTAGTGTTCCTAGAATGATGGAAAGACCCCTTCTGTCGCTGAAGGCTGCGTCTACACTAAGGGATGATGCAGGTGTAGCTACTGCGCTGTAGCTATGCTGCTATAGTCTTTGTAGTGTAAACATGGCCTAAGTATAAGTAAGAAGTCAAATTTTTCATATCATCCCTAACTGAGCTTTTAAAATACCTGGACTCTTTTATGTGATGTGAGTCTAGGAAGAAAATATTTGTTTTTTCTTATAAGGTTAATGGAATAAGTCCCATACTTTAGCTGCATTTTTAAATACAACCTTAGTCATGGAGTTGAAACCAGCCCCACCATAATGTTTGAAGAGAGATTACCTAACTAATATGTTTTGCAAACAATGTGAAGAAACTGACCTGTCATTAGGAAATTAAGAGGGAAATTATGTGACCAGAATATGTAATATGTTCTTTCACAAAACTATGCCCAAATACAGTAGGCGCACTCTAAGATTTCTAAGAAAGTCTTTAAGCAATTGAACACGTATATATTATACCTTTAGATTTTAACATTCCTGTTTGACAACTCATTGAACAATGAGTGTGTTATACAAAAAGACTGACAATGTCAACAATGAGAATTGCACTTTTCACCTATAAAATGGTTTCAATTAATTTACTCTGTACCAATGGTTAATCTTGATTCTTATCAATCAACACTTGGATAGAAAAATACACTTTTTTGTTTTTTTTCTTTTTATAGGATGACATGACTTCATTTTACAACACTCCCCCAATGGGAAAAAGAGGAACATGCAGCTACTTGACTAAAGCTGTGATGAATTTATTGTTGGAAGGGGAAGTGAAGCCATGCAGTGATGATCCCTGTACCATTAGCTAAAGTTCAGAAAGAAATATAGGAACCATTGCTTATTTAGTGTAGTTTTGCATGTAATGTTTAATTCCTATTTTGAAGAGTAGTCATGGGCAGTACTATAAATCTTCACTGTGATCAGCAGAATTGCTTAGGGTAGTAAATGCCACAACTGATTATTTGGCAGTAAAAATAAATGTATTTAATCAAGAAAAAAATCTCAACAGCAATCAGCAATCTTCACCTAAATGTCAAAATAGTGTGCTGACTGAAAATTATGCATGAAGCATGACATACAGTTCATATTAAATGAGCCCAATAATATTTAAATAAAGTTGGCTGGGCCTGTATTTTTGGTTATGTAACTGTTTAAAAACAAATGATACACTTAGTTATTTGTGTAATTTTGAACTAACAGTTTATGCAAGATTTATTACATCTTTCTTCCATTTGTACTGTAATTCATTACAAAATGTTTACTGTAAATGCTGAGTGAAATACAGCCAGAATTTTTAAAAAACAGAGAATACATTTGAACTAATGGTTAGCACACAAAATGGATTGACACTTAACGTAAAAGCTAGAGTGGTTTTGTATTTGGTCACCTTAGTCAAAGTGTAGATAAAATAAAAACAATATTCTGCACAAAATATTTTCTTTACAATTCAATTTAATTGGTTATAATCGTATGAGAATTGTTTAGGGTTTTAATGGCTTAGTTATAACGTGATTACACAGATTGAAGACTGCCAGAAAATGAATACAAAATATGTAGAATTGCTTTTTATATTTTAAATAAATGTCATTGCAGCTAGCCACATGTTCAAAAGTTTGTATGAGATTTATAAATTAACACTGGATACATTAGATAATATGGGATGAAAATTTTTAAAAATGTATTTAATTGAAATTAATGTTAGGAAGATGACTGAAGAGAGACGTTCATTAAATATAAGCATTTGACAAGTTCTTTCCTGTATTGATGGTTTATTTGTCTCCTATGCTTGAAGATTAATATAGAATCTACAGATTCTAAATAACAAAGCTTGAATTATTTTGAAGAAGGTAGTTTCCACGTTCCTTTATAAGAGCTTGCATTTTCTATCAATCCCCTTTGAGTCTGATCCAGATCTCGTGGGAAGGACTCCCATTGGCTTTTATGGATATTGGATGAGGCCCTTTTGAGCATATATCATCAAAACAGATGTTGTGACAGAATAAAATATGTTCAACTGATTGAGATTTGTGTATAGCGTTGGTAATCTAATAAATGGTGGTCCACTACAAGAATGTGTTACAATAAATTGATTTCTTTTCAATCAAGAGGGGCATTTCCTGCAGCAGCAGCAGGGGTTCATCCTCTGGTATGGGAATGCCATGAAGCAGGGTTAGGCCCAAGAGAAGTGGAGACTACGGGTATGGCAGAATCACCTCCTCTGTTGTAAGGAAGGTCTCTGTGCATCCAGCAGTCTGTGGAGTACCCATAGTCACTCCGGAGGTAAAGTACTTTACTAGGTAAAGTAGTTGGAGTTCGCCGATCTGCCTGGTGGTGAGACGGCACTGTTGGAGAAGTTGGGGTCATGCTCGCAGCTGGACGGTCTGACTGTCTCCGTATCAGGATCACCGGCGGTACCAATGGATCCCACATCTTTTTGGCTTTACCCTCCAGCCAGGAGGTCTTTGTCGCTGGTCCCACAAGATCTGCATGCAACAGCTCACCCGACCAGGCGCGGCTCAGGGAGGAAACACTGTGCTTATGAGCAGTTCGCTGTGGGGACCTGCTCTTGTGCCTGTGAGAATGTCTCTTGCTCTCATGATGGGGTTTGTCCTTAGTTGTGGTGGCTCCACACCATGTGGGGTGCTTGGAGGGGCACTTAAGGTGAGCAGCAGCTGCTGCACAGGGGGGTCCCCCTGGCCAGGATCCAAATGCACTTGGGGCCTCATTGCCTCTTCCATCAGGTACCTGGAGAGGCAAAGCTCACAGACCTCTCTGGTTCTGGGCAGGAAGGAGTTAAATAGTGCACTTTGCCCGAGATGTGAGCCTCACCCAAACAATAGAGGCACCGTTAATGCTCATCGCTGATGGAGAAAGGAAAAGGACAGGAGACACAGATCTTGAAGCCCAGGATGCTGGGCATAGTCCCCAGGTGCTGAGGGGTTGAGTCCCGCGACCAGGCAAGTTATATACTACACTAATCTATGCTATTCAAGATAAGTTAACTAACTCTATAAACTACAAACTATCTACAAACATGAAGAGCAACTCTCTTAGTTAGCTAAGGGCGAAGAAGGAACAGGCTTTCTGAATCAGGCCATACAGTGGTAAGAGGCAACTGGAGTGGTGTTGACCTGTATTGCCCCTTATACCCTCGGTCAAGAGCACGAGGAGATGCACTATGCATGTGCGGGTCAATGGACACTGCTTGGAAACCTTTCCAAACTCAGGTGCGTGGCGCACATGCGGAATACAAATTGGGACCATCACTCGAAGAAGAAAAAGAAGATTTTTTCTGTTATGTGCAAACTGTGAATCCTACTGAAGGCCAGTTTCTGATTTAAAAGGTTGTTTCTGAGCCACCAGGACACTGCTGAACAGTGGCATCGTTAGTGACGCCAACTTGTATGGAGGCCTAATGTCAGAAATCACTTATCCAATTCCAGTTTGCAGTTTATTTAGTTTAGAATTTAAATCAAATATTAAGCTTTAAATAGCAAAGTTTTTCTTTTGCTTGTTACACTGCAGAGATGGTATTTTTGCAACTTGTTTGACCAGTTGGCCCCCATTTTGACCGCTTCACTCATGATCCACTCTTTCAACACAATATTGCTAGCTATGATGAGTTTCAAGCTTGCCAATTTTAATCAGAATCTTTCAATTCAAGTGATATTTTTTGCAGATGGCAAGAAATGCTTTTCCTCATGCAAACTCTTTGGATGACATTCTGTGAAAAAAGGGTTCTGTTTTCCCTCATAACCTTCAAACCAACACAGTTCACACATTTTATAAAATTGTAATCAAAATGATTTTTCATCTTCTACAAAGTAAGGATAAGTAACTGGACTATAAAAGGCAAATACCAAAAACCAGCAGAGTCAGCACTCATTTAAGAAGCTCTCTCACATACTGGAAGAACAGTGCCATTAATCTTCTCTAATCCTTCTGAAATAGCAACAGAAAAGGAGTCTGCCACAAATGGCTTCTTGTTTTGGAGTGCTTCACCATACTATAGATAGATTTGTAAGTACTGTGGCAATTGAATTGTGGTTTTAAAGATTGCACCACAGGCAACTGGAGAAGCAACTAAATGGTGAAAAACCTTCTCCTCTATTATATCTTTTCAATGGGAAATGTTTTAGTACTTTATAAAATGAACTGGACTGAAAGCCCCAAAGACTTAAATCCTCTATTTACCCACAAACCAGATAAAGCAATGATCTGCTAGCTCAAACTTTCCTACATGATGGTGTCAGTGTACCTCAACCTTGACATGATGACCACCTCCAGTGAGGAGATACTAGATCTATCACCATTGTCAGTCCTTCCCCCCTCTGCTGAAAATACCAACAAGGCTGCCAATTGTGATGGTGTAATTTGGGATGTGGGCACTAACCAGCAGGAACCAGTTTGAGAATCTGTTACTCCTTATACAGACCAGTGAACAGCTGTTAATTAATAACTAATGACAGGCTAACCTCAAAAGGTTTGGTAGTTTAGGTCAATTGAGACAAGCCTAAAAAATACAGATTAGTCCCTCTATCCTTTCATGAACTACTTTGGTGTGAAAAACAAGTTCTTCTAATTTCAGATGAGTTGGAAACACCCAAAGAACAGATTCTTCTCATGTTCTTTTTGTGTTTCCATTTCCCCTTCCAGACAAAGACATACAAAATAATTTTACCAAAGTTTTTTTTGTTTTGTTTTTAGAGCTTCAAAGGTTTGGATCATTTCAAACTTGAGCTGAAGGTTCAAGTTGGTTCTTATTTTATCCAAATTGCTTTGCTAGTCATAGTAATGAATTTCTTGATCACTAACTCACTGGGTCAGATTAGAAACCATAAATTAGAGATTAAAGGCTCAACATCCATTTTCCAACTCTTGAGCAACTAGTTCCTTCTCAAAGTCCTGTAAAATCTTAAGGCAGTCTCTTGCCCTTTTTTCATGCATGCAACTTCCATTAATATCAATGAGAGTTGCGGGCATAGATTGAGGGCATGATTATTCCCCTCATCTCTAATTACAGGGCATAGTTTTATCCTGTAAGAAATCACAATAAAATGCCTCTCAGTGATTCAGAGCATCTTATGCTGCCAAAGATTTTTCAGGTTGAATTTTTCAGTAAGGCAGCAGCAATCAAAGAAAGATACAAAGGTTCATCTACAGCCCAAGCATCTGAATCAGCTGCATACCACTAACTAGGGTTCTGGAAGAGGAAAGGTGTTCTTATTTAAACTGATGACCATTTAATCTGGTGACCAACTACAGAGTGGCCATTGGTCCCTACCCACTGTAGCCTATAGGATTGTTTGGCTTAAGAAATAAATAGAAGTTAGGTTTTGTGCCTACGTTAGCCTAAGTGCAGAGGAGCATGGGGAAAAATGGTAACTAACCTTCTGTAACTGTTGTTCTTCAAGATGTTCTTCAAGCCCGAGCGGCTCCGGCCAGTCCCGGCTTGGATCCCGCGGTGCCGGTCCCACCCAAGCGGCCCCGGCCAATCGGACCTGGACCCGGCCGAGCGGACCCAGACCCGGACCCGGCCGAGTGCTCCAGGCAGCAGGGAGGGAGTGTTGGAAGAGGGCAGAGGAGTTCGGGGACTTGTGGGGGGGTGGATAGGGGTCGGGGCGGTCAGAGGGCAGGGAACAGGGGGATTGAATGGGGGCAAGGGTCCCGGGGGGCAGTCAGGAAGGAGCAGGGGTTGGATGGGGCGATGGGGGGCAGTCGGGGACAGAGAGAAGGGGTGGTTGGATGGAGCAGGGGTCCCGGGGGGCCATCAGGAATGCGAGGAGGGGTTGGATGGGGCAGCAGGGGGCAGTCAGGGGACAGGGAAGGGGGGTGGATGAGGCAGGAGTCCCGGGGGGGGGCCTCAAGGAATAGGGGGGGTTGGATGGGGCAGGAGTCCGGGAGGGGCACGACCCCCTTGTGGGGTGAGGAGGAGGGAACCTGTTGTTAATATTTTGGCAGCTCATCACTGATGGCTACTACTGAAGCCATGGACCTGGCTGCTGAATCAGTCGCATCCAACACAATTTGCAACGAGGCAATCACCACTGATTTTCCCTCTTCCACCAGTGAGAACTCTTGCTTGGCCTCTTAAGGGAGCAAGTCCTTGAACTTCAGCATGGAGTCCCACATGTTGAAATTATATCTGCCCAGCAGCGCTTGCTGGTTTGCAATCCTGAGCTGTAACCCCTTCAGTAGAATAAACTTTTCTACCAAATAAGTCCAACTTCTTGGAGTCATTTGCTTTAGATATTGCACCCTGATGACCCTGCCTTTCCTTCATTGGCTGCAGATACCACCAAAGATCCCGGGGGGTGGGGGAGTGTACAAGAATTCATAACCCTGGGCAGGAACAAAGTACTTTTACTTATCCCTTTTTGACGTGGGCAGGAGGGATGCGGGGGGTCTGCCACAAGGCTTTAACAGGGTGCATAATGGCCTTATTGAGAGGTAGGGCTACTTTTACTGGGCCTGCAGCGGCTAAAATATTGACCAGGCTGTGGGAGGACTCTCTTACTACCTCCATATGAATGCGCAGATTTAAGGCAACCCTTTTCTACAGACTGTGGTGTGCCTTATAGTAATCCAGGGGAGGTAACACGCCCACTCCTGAAACAGCCTCGTCAGGGGAAGAGACCAGCACTAGCTGAGAACATTCTTCCTCCCTTTCTGCCTTGACGGATTCCCGTTGGGCCGGCTCTTCAACTTCTGTGCTGGGCTTGGTACAGGAGTCTAGATTGGCTGCAGCCCAATAGGGCCTTGGTGCCCTTCGTTCTGAGGCCACCGAATAGGCGAGCCTAGAGTAAGCTCCTGAAACTGGTGGAAACCCTGCCAGGTTCCAAAAGGGCCATGGAACAGGCATAGATCCCCAGTGGTGACCTGACTTCACACTCGATGGTACCCCTGTGCCTGGGTCCATGTAAGGGTAGGAGTGCCTTGGGGAGTGGTGGGAACGACTCCTCAGGCGAGAGGAGAAAGACTCTATCTCTGGCTCAGAGGATGCCGAGGCTCTGTCTAGTGACCACAGAGATGTGGTTCCCACTGGTACTAGAGACCGGTGCCATGGCAAAGATGCCTGCACTGAGGCCACCATAGCCAGTTTTTCTTTCGATGGTACCAAAGGGCCTAATGCCGAACGATGGTCTGAAGCAACAGACTCCATCCTGCCCAACAGCACTGATACCACCGACTTCTGTACCGCCGGAGATACTGGTACCGGAGACTTATTTCAGGAGGCACAGGGCTTGAAGCCCAGTAACCGAGGCATGCCTTGGCACCTGATAACAGATGAAAATTCCGCTAACTCTCATAATTAAAAACTTTCACTAAAACGGAGTAAACTGACTAAAACTATTTACAACTAGCTATGTAGAGAGATATACAGGGAAAACCACTGAGAGAACTTATCAAAGCAAGGATAGCAGTTCCAGTGACCATCACGGGTGGTAAGAAGGAACTGAGGGGGCATGGAGTCAGCGGGGCCCTTTATACCAGTGCTATGAACCCGCAGTGCAAAAGGGCGCTTGAGTCCCTCGACAGGTACCATTGAGGGGAAAATTTCCGGCAACTATGCTGAGGGTGCGCACACCTCTGGAGTCGAATGTACATGTGCAATCACTTGAAGAAACTGAAGTTGCTAGTGTGAGAAAAGTTAAAGATAAGTTGGAGATAGACTGTTATGGTAAAACAAGAGTTCTCAGGACATGACTCACGGTTCTATTACAATTATATTTTTATTGTAAGTGGTTTTTAATGTGTTTTTCATAGAATCATAGAATATCAAGGTTGGAAGGAACCTCAGGAGATCATCTAGTCCAACCCCCTGTTCAAAGAAGGACCAATCCCCAACTAAATCATTTTTTAGAGAATTGTGAATGTTTTATTAAAATGCTATCTGTACTGATAGTATGGGAAGGACATTGGTGCAGTTGTTAATTCAAATAATGTGTATCGTAAAGAGCCAATTAGATGGTGGTGGAAATATAATTATGGTAAAGGGCAGTTTAATGTTAATCATTATAATGGAGTATAAAGGGAGTAGTTTTGCTAAACTGTGGAAGAGCTTCAATTAATATTAAAAGGGTGCTGTTAGGTTTCGGGATTCATAGATTCTAGGACTGGAAGGGACCTCGAGAGGTCATCGAGTCCAGTCCCCTGCCCGCATGGCAGGACCAAATACTGTCTAGACCATCCCTGATAGACATTTATCTAACCTACTCTTAAATATCTCCAGAAATGGAGATTCCACAACTTCCCTAGGCAATTTATTCCAGTGTTTAACCACCCTGACAGTTAGGAACTCTTTCCTAATGTCCAACCTAAACCTCCGTTGCTGCAGTTTAAGCCCCTTGCTTCTTGTTCTATCCTTAGAGGCTAAGGTGAACAAGTTTTCTCCCTCCTCCTTATGACACCCTTTTAGATACTTGAAAACTGCTATCATGTTCCCTCTCAGTCTTCTCTTTTCCAAACTAAACAAACCCAATTCTTTCAGCCTTCCTTCATAGGTCATGTTCTCAAGACCTTTAATCATTCTTGTTGCTCTTCTCTGGACCCTCTCCAATTTCTCCACATCTTTCTTGAAATGCAGTGCCCAGAACTGGACACAATACTCCAGCTGAGGCCTAACCAGAGCAGAGTAGAGCGGAAGAATGACTTCTCGTGTCCTGCTCACAACACACCTGTTAATACATCCCAGAATCACGTTTGCTTTTTTTGCAACAGCATCACACTGTTGACTCATATTTAGCTTGTGGTCCACTATAACTCCTAGATCCCTTTCTGCCGTACTCCTTCCTAGACAGTCTCTTCCCATTCTGTATGTGTGAAACTGATTTTTTCTTCCTAAGTGGAGCACTTTGCATTTGTCTTTGTTAAACTTCATCCTGTTTAACTCAGACCATTTCTCCAATTTGTCCAGATCATTTTGAATTATGACCCTGTCCTCCAAAGCAGTTGCAATCCCTCCCAGTTTGGTATCATCCGCAAACTTAATAAACGTACTTTCTATGCCAATATCTAAGTCGTTAATGAAGATATTGAACAGAGCAGGTCCCAAAACAGACCCCTGCAGAACCCCACTTGTTATGCCATTCCAGCAGGATTGGGAACCATTAACAACAACTCTCTGAGTACGGTTATCCAGCCAGTTATGCACCCACCTTATAGTAGCCCCATCTAAATTGTATTTGCCTAGTTTATCGATAAGAATATCATGCGAAACCGTATCAAATGCCTTACTAAAGTCTAGGTATACCACATCCACAGCTTCTCCCTTATCCACAAGACTCGTTATCCTATCAAAGAAAGCTATCAGATTGGTTTGACACGATTTGTTCTTTACAAATCCATGCTGGCTATTCCCTATCACCTTACCACCTTCCAAGTGTTTGCAGATGATTTCCTTAATTACTTGCTCCATTATCTTCCCTGGCACAGAAGTTAAACTAACTGGTCTGTAGTTTCCTGGGTTGTTTTTATTTCCCTTTTTATAGATGGGCACTATATTTGCCCTTTTCCAGTCTTCTGGAATCTCTCCCGTCTCCCATGATTTTCCAAAGATAATAGCTAGAGGCTCAGATACCTCCTCTATTAGCTCCTTGAGTATTCTAGGGTGCATTTCATCAGGCCCTGGTGACTTGCAGGCATCTAACTTTTCTAAGTGATTTTTAACTTGTTCTTTTTTTATTTTATCTGCTAAACCTACCCCCTTCCCATTAGCATTCACTATGTTAGGCATTCCTTCAGACTTCTCGGTGAAGACCGAAACAAAGAAGTCATTAAGCATCTCTGCCATTTCCAAGTTTCCTGTTACTGTTTCTCCCTCTTCACTGAGCAGTGGGCCTACCCTGTCTTTGGTCTTCCTCTTGTACTAATGTATTGATTATAAAGCTGTACTTCACTGTCAGTGCACTGATCACCCATTGATATATCCTTTCACCTCTGAATGTGAGTATAATACTAGCATTTGTGTAAATAGTAATTACATGTCTGTTTGCTTAACTAATCATATGTTTCCTTTTAACAAAGTTTGGATGCATCATTTAAATTGTTGCCTAGTGGTCCTCTACTAAATAAATGTTCTGTAACCAACCTAGAGGCTCAAACCGGAAAGCTAAGTTGGGTTTTACTGCACCCTTATCTTTAACAAATTAATATTAATTGGGAATATTTCAACATAAAGGTTATACCATTCAGTCTGACCATGCATCCTACACGCTGTAAAAATCAGCCTCTGTTCCCAGTTGATAATTTTCAAGGAATGCTGCAATGGGAAAGATTTGGCTGCTGTCTACCCTAATCCCTTTGAAACCTTTCATTTTTCCTCGCTTAACCTCAGCTGGAAAGCATGGAAAGAAACCTGTTGAAGTCAAGTTTGTTTACTTCTTAGCTTTTGAAATAGTCTATTGATCACTTCTATCAATCAGTAGGGTAGGAGTTGAGTTTCAGGTCTTCTTTTAAAATGGATGACTAGGAACAATTGAGTGTATCGCCTACTAATTCTCTGTGAAAAAAGAAAAACTATCCTGTACCCGCTCTTTTTTTTCCCCTGCAAATTTTCTAAAATGATTGTCTCTCTAAGCAACATCCATTACAGATTTTTTTCCTCAACTCTAGTCATAGAGTTTAAGGCCAGAAGGGACAATCAGATCATCTAGTCTGACCACTTATATATCACAGGCCACTAAATTTCACCCAGTTACCTCTGTATTGAGCCTAGTAACTTGTATTTGAGTAAAGCATATCCTCCAGAAAGCATCCAGTCTTGATTTGAAGACATCAAGAGATGGAGAATTCACCACTTCCCTTGGTAGCTTGTTTCAATGGTTAATCAGCCTCATTATTGTGCACAGAGTGCGTTAACCATCCCTTAAGAAGTTTCGAGTTGAGACCTCTCATGGTTTGTTTGCACAAGTTATAAACAGTATCCCTGTAGAGCAGCTTGCAGCTAATCTGAAGAGTTTTTTGCCAGATAAAGAATAACATGCTTGTTGGCATTTGTTGCACTTTTGCCTAAGAGACAGAATTCCACCTCTCCTAGCAAACAGCATACTGGAGACATCACTCATTCTGTATGTTTTATTCATGTACAGTAGTAATTGGCTCTGAGCATATTCTCTAATAGGTTTCCCAGCCACAGCATTTGATGGTTTGTCACATTTTCAATATCTGACCTTTCAAGGTTTTTTTCCAAGGCTTCAGTACTATAGAAATTTCCCTTCTCTTATTCACTCCTCTAACAGAGGAAGGGAGCTTTCCCAATGGGCCTACATGGGAGAAGGGGACAGAAAATCTCATAAAAGGAAAGAGATTGTAATGTATTAGTTCTGTGTGTGTGTGAAAGAGAGGGTGCATGCAGTGTGAAGTATGCAGAATGTAACTGCCTACCTTTTCTGCAGCACATGGATTGGAAAGGGAGAGAGACTACCTTAAAATTAACCAGGAAAGGTTGAGTCACTGAAGCAGAGGACAACCACAGGAAACTGACCAGAAGAGTGGAGAGGGAAGAGAGGATTTAGGTTAAGGGCTTCAGACATTTGACAAAGTTACTCAGTCATCAGAGATGGGAGTAAGTTTATTCATTTTTATTTTTAGAGGAGGTTGGTTTTTTTTTTTTTACAATAAAGTATTTCTGAGGGCTGAAGGAAAGGAAGGGATCATGGCCCTGGGTGAGGGCAGAACTACAGAGGTAAGTCCTACTCAAGTACTTCCAGGCCTAGGTATTCACAATAAAACTCTACCTCATGTTTTTGCAAGTGAGGAGATTCTTTAATAGCTATAGAGTTCTCCACTGCATTCATTTTCAAATAAATAACTTACAGTTTGTTAATACATAAATAATCCCTACCATGAATCTAATATAAAAAACTGCAATGTTTTCTTTTGAAGGGCTGTCCGCTGTGGAGGGTTTTTTTTGTTTTGTTTTTTGTTTTTAATAGAGCTAATATCTTCCCAGATACTGTAAGTAGTTTGTTTGGTATGACACCTTACTATGTGGGGGATAGGTGAGGTGGGAAAATGCACTCAGACTTTCATATTACGCTCACACACTTTCAGGGCAGATATCTAAGCTTTGTAGGTACCATTTTCATCCTGGCTTTATTTTCCCAGAGTGGGTTGCTACTAAGTATCTACAGACCCTGGAAAGACTTGTAAATTTCTCTCTCCTTTTTCCTTGTATAAATCCTTATTATCCATTAGTCTCCTCCATTCCACTGTAAGCCTACCCTATTCCATCACTTCCTATTTTTATAGTGATTTCTCCTTCCACCTCACCATAGCAGGCCATCCATGATCCTACAATGACTTTAGCACTTGATTAACTTTATGCTCTGAGAACAATCCCATTGACCAGTGAGACTACTCACAATGAGTAAACTTAAGCATGAATGTAAGTCTTGGCAGGACTGGGGCCTTGGCGTCTTCATTTTCTTCAAGATGTTTTTGACCTTGGTTTGCTTATTCTGTCCCTCCATGTGAAAGCAAGTATTCTTTTCCTACTCAATTGTCCTGATTTTAGATTCTTCTCCATTAAACTGTACATAGCATACAACAAATAGCCCTCTTTGAAAATTACTGAAGCAAGAAAGGCCATTCAATACAAAAAACTATTGATGACAGATTGTGTCAGAAACCAAGGGAAAGCAAAAAAAAAAAAAAAAAAAAAAAAAGTTGATGACTTTCAGTTCTTAACTCACTCTACTGTGCATTCCCCCTCCCTCCCCCGCAGACTGATTTAAGACCAGAATAACATGCTTATGTTTAAATGGTTTGTTTTGTTTAATGCACCTACCACTGTGACATTTAGATGCATGACATACATTAATAGCATAATTAAACTACCTACAAAGTACAGCACAAATGCTGCTCATACCCTTTCTGGCACAAATACAATATAAGGAACCCCCCCACCACCACCACCATTATGAGCCAAACATTTGGTTCAACTGGATGTTTAACCAAAAAGACAAGGTAACATTGTCTTCTGAAGGTCAAACTCAAGCTCTGTTCTAACTGCCACTGAAAATGTCCTATTTCCTGCACCCATATGGGCCTGTCAACTTAATTGTCTCATGGGATCGAGTGTACAATGAAAGATGCAACTCCTAAAATAGCCAGTGCCAGACCCTTATAGTGGTACGTATAACTTGAATCGTACCTAGGCATAAATGGTAAGAAGTTCACAAAGTGCAGGCCATTAAAAACTCACCATTTACCAACAATTACCATATCCCATAGTATCTTAGCTATGTTACACAAATGCTAGTGTATATATGACTGTAATCATATCAATCCATTTCACTGAGAAAGCCAGCCACACCACAATCTTCAAGGGCAATCTCACATAATGCCCATTTCAGGCATCCAGGTGTGGGGAGAGGTGTATGACTGAAGTATGCAACAGCATGGAAAACTCAACTAACTGCAATTAAAAAAAAAAATGGCAAAAGCCCTCTCTGCTATGGGGGGGGGGGGGGGGGGAGGGGCATAAGTATGCTGAACTTACAAAAAGTTCCCTGGCACAGAGAGAACAAACAATACTCATAGACAGAACAGACACAATGCAGACAAATTATCCTGCACCTCCTTCATAGACAGAGTGAGTCTCAGCCAATCCATTGTCATCCAAATCCACATCACAGCTAGACATGGGAAATCAAGGAAATTAGATCATCCATAACTGATGTAAAGGAAAAAAACAGCATCAACATATTAATAGCCTACAGTTCAAAATTCCAGTTTTGTCAATCTGTTTCATAATATTCACTTTGCATAATTTTTTCAGTCTAGGATTTAATATATGTATATTAAGGTCTTTCCTTATGCCGAACTTGCGGCCCCTGCCCCAATTCTTCACAAGCCAAACTGTGATGGGGTGTACCGGCCCCGCACTGGTTCAGCAGGAGTTAATCCTACTCTGTGGGCCAAGAAGGCCATGC
Source organism: Emys orbicularis (assembly GCF_028017835.1). Classification (NCBI taxonomy): domain Eukaryota; kingdom Metazoa; phylum Chordata; order Testudines; family Emydidae; genus Emys; species Emys orbicularis. The sequence continues at coordinate 25,734,848 of NC_088696.1, forward strand.
CCCCTTGGTTCTGCTGAGCATGCTTCAGCTGGAACACAGATATAAAAGGGAGCAGCTCAGTGCAGTCGGGGCTGACTGACAAAGGAAACAGAGGTGCGCTGCAGGGTCCTGTGGAAGGACTGCCAGCACTTCAGGACACGAAGGCCAGATTGAGATGACCCATGAACCCCAGGCAGCAGACTCCACAGAGGGAGGAGATGCCATGGGAACCCTGAGATGACAAGTCACGGAGGAACAGGTAAGAAGTACCTAGGGAAACTTAACAGGGAACCGGTCATAGAACCGGGGTTAGCTCAGGATGTTTCAGCAGGATCCCCATGAGTTGGGGCCAGGCCCCCACCACCAGGGCCCTGGGTTGGGACCCGGAGGAGTAGGGAGGGCTCAGGTCCCCCTACCTTGGCCATCCTCCACCCTGAGGCAGCGCCTCCCCTCCTCCAACTACTCTGGCTGCTAGGCCACATAGCCCTGACAAAGAGGACAGCCATATTGACTCTGGTCCTTAGGCCACACTACCCCGACTGAGGGCAGCTATATTGACTCTGGCCTTTAGGCCACACAGCCCTGACCAAAAGGGCAGCTGTATGTATGCTGGGCCTTAGGCCACACGGCCCTGACAGAGAGGGCAGCTTTATGGATGCTGTCCATTACGCCTCATAGCCCTGACCAAGAGGGAAGCTATATGGACACTGGGCCTTATGCCACATGACCCTGACACAGAGGGCAGCTATACTGATTCTGGCCCTTAGGCCACACTGCCCTGACTGAGAGGGCAGCTATATGGATGCTGGCCATTAGGCCACACAGCCCTGACCAAGGACAGCCATATTGACTCTGGCCATTAGGCCACACAGTCCTGACTGGAAGGGCAACCACATTGACTCTGGCTATTCAGCTGCACAGCACAGCATAGCCGGGCCACCTTGTCAACCCCCACACATCAAACCATACTGACCTGAGAGTACAGGCAGTCATTTAAACTCAACCTTGGGGCCAGAACACCCCTTCATCCTGTCTCCAAAGGGTGATAGGGTGTACCAGCCCTACGCCACAACCTCATCTTCCTCTCTGCATTGGCACTAACCACTATGCCAGAACCCCTGATTCTTCCCCATCTTCTGACAGTAGGACCAGCAGTAGGGATAAACTCATGGACTATTTCCCACCACTACTGCCTCACTTTTATTTGGCACCATGACTGTCTGACAGTTTGTCTATTATTTCCCTTCAGTTCCATGGCGCTTCCTTAATAGTATTTATTCAAAAAGATCACCATCCTATTGCCTCTCAGAACATGAATATATAGATGAGAGTTCCTTGATCCAATCAAAATAGCTAATTATGGATTAGATGAATTGGAGAATGCTAACAAAATGTGGACGTTTTACCCTTAGGATGTACATTAGAATCCAAGCCATGTCAGCAATGATAATAAATTGATACTACTTGGCTTTTCAATGGCCTATGTGAAATAAAACCAGTTCCCAGTGGCCAAGTGACTACAGCACACACTGACATAGTCTGCTCAGTTATTAGCAGCCTCAACAGAGAGCTAAAGCAGTGAATAGGCATGGAGACTGAATACCCACTTACCAATAAAAAGAACAGGAGTACTTGTGGCACCTTAGAGACTAACAAATTTATTAGAGCATAAGCTTTCGTGGGCGTATATGCTCTAATAAATTTGTTAGTCTCTAAGGTGCCACAAGTACTCCTGTTCTTTTTGCGGATACAGACTAAACACGGCTGCTACTCTGAAACCTGTCACTTACCAATAGAGTAAGTCACTCCAAGACTGGGCTGAGAGGAATATTGACAGAGCAATGTGGAGAAACTTGCAGCGTCACTCCCTTTGCTGTGCTTGTTCTGTGGATATAGAAGGCTTCAGTCTTCATGGCTTACAGTCTAACATTTTGGAAGCACTAAAATAAACTTTTAAACAATTAGCAAGTGGCTGATTGTGCTAACCAATACATTTGAGAGTCACTGTGCCATTTCTCTATGCTTGTAAGAATGGACTTTATCACAACTTTTTATCACCAAAAACTTGCTTTTTTGAAGTGCATGAAATGCAATAAGCACTGAATATACAGCCTATGAGCACATGTTTCAGGTCAGACTTTCACGATCATTCTGTTGACATTGTAGGAGTCACTTGCTGCTAGCTCATATTATGCCTGGTCATGAAACATGACCGCAAACACTCTGCCCTTTCTCAGGTATTCCAACAAAATGCTCTGCTTTATATTTGACCAATAATCCAGAAACTACATCCTTCCCTTCTTTACTCGGACACCTCAGCATTAAAGAGAGACATCTACATGTATCTTTATTAAGGTTACCTGAATACTTGAACAGAATTGTCTTTGTGTTTTTAGGAAAGAAAAATGCAGTCCTTAATTGATACGCTGTTTCATTTTAGATTCCCAAACTGAGATCATACACCTGATCTTATTGAATCTTTTTTATGACTGCTTATTTCTTCTTCCTGTCATTTTGTGAACAATAGGAGTGGTGGTAGCTTGAGCAAAGAATCTTTTCAAGGTCAGGATGTAGCAGCAATTGAAAGGTCTAGTAGTTATGATCATACAATAAATAAAGTATAACTTCGGGAACCAACATCTTGGCTAAACAGTTTATTTTTATTGTTGCTGTTTTCAATTGCAAGGTTCTGCAGAACTCATGAAGCAGCCTGGCTAACAGAAGGGTTGAGGAAACTGTGTCTCGGTTTTTCAGAATCAGGAACAGGGTCATTCAACTCTGGATTCCATTTTATCTAAACTACCAAATTACAAGACAGCTTGGACACAAGATGTCAATTTGTAACATCACTGGTTGTGGATGGTGTTCAGATATCAGTTATGGGCTTCACTATACATTTTTAGACAGATCAGAGAATGGATATTGTAAATAAATGCAAATTCTAGACCAACTCTCAAATGAAATGAAGTTTTTAAAATTGAAAACTAAAATCCAGCTTTTATAAATATGTAAAACATAAATATAAAATTAATATATATTCAGCAGGCTTTTTACTAGAAATATGCAATTTAACATGGAACTCAATACCAGGTGAATCCACATATTATTTAGCTTCCATGCAATCATTTAATCTGTATCATAGGAATTATTTTATTTGAAAATAATACATTAAATCATAGGTTTTCAAACTGTAGTGGATGAGGTTATCAGGAGAGCATGAGGACCAGACATGCAAAACCCACGAAAAAAGCGCAGAAATTGGGCTTGTTTTTGGCTTAATTGGCTTGTGAGTTGCTTCTTGGCTAGTTTTTGGCTTGTAGATTGGTCCTTATTTGGCTTGTAGCTTGTTGCGTGTTTTTTTTTTTTTTTTTTCCCCCAGCAAGCAGGGGCAAGGGCGGGGCAAGCAGGGGAGAGAGTCAGGGGTGCATAGCGGGTCCACCACAGTCCCAGACTGCATGCCGAGGGGAATCTAGTCACATAAAGTATTGGGATTCTTAGGGATTGGCTTGTTTTGAAATGGGATTAGCCTGATTTTTGGCTTATTGTGAAAGTTGGGGTGTTTATTTACAGCATGAAAGTTGGCAACTGTGTTGAGGACCTGATGTGAAGTAAAACATTCCTTCATTCTTGCTATTTACTCAGGAGCCAGCGGAGGCAGCACTTCACCACAGGCAGGAGCAGTGGCAGCAGATGGTGCACAAGGGGAGGTCCCCAGAAAGAGAGGTTGGAGAACGAGCCTGCCCCTACAGTGCCTGTTACTGCCCCCCGCCATGTGCCCTGGATACTGGGCTGGTGGGAGCAGGGGAGCTGGAACAATCTGTATCTTGGGGGTTCTGGGAGCCATTGACTGTAAACCCTGTATATATGATGGAAACCACTTCAAGCCAGGTGGTATGGCAGCATCCCTAGTTCCAGCACCTATGGCAGGCAGTGACAGGGTGGAGGAAGAAGCTGGAGCCAATGAGTGGAGTTAGCAGGCGCAGTCTGACAGGGATCGCATCCTGCCCATTGGGAGAGAGGGGCTGGCTGGTGCTGCAGGAGGGAACAGCAGGCTAGGAGAGTAAGAGCAAGGGGCTGGGGGGGAGGGGGGAAGAAGGGGTATGCATGGGACATGAATCTCCAAAGATGGGTGAAGAAGAAAATGTTTGGTAACCTCTGCATTAAATAAAACAACTTAAACATATTAAGTGTTGTTCTCCTTTTTCTAAAGCAAATTTCGCTATATAGGTACATACTTAATGTCCATTGCTAGAGAGCCATGCTACATAATGCTATGATCCTGTCAGATTTCACAAGTTAAGCTGGTTTGGGCCAGATCAGAATTATGATAAGAGGAGCTAGTGTGGCTGTTACAGTCCAATTCACCCTGCTATGTGTTCTGGTCTAAATATTGTCCTGGCTCTTACAGCAACTTTTCATGACAGAGTTTATTTATGGTTGAAAGACAAGGCCCTATACAGGGAGTATTCCCTCTCAAACTCACCATCCCTTATTTACCATGCTTTACCTATACTTCAAGACCTGATGCCTTTCTGATCCAACTATTGCATAGTTTAGTCTTATGACACTAGACAGTCTCCTCTTCTGTTGTTCCCAATGCAACGAGGTGTGTCTCACATCTTAATGATGTTAAATGGTTTGTGGCTATCATATAGGTTATTGGACCTGGAGTTACAACTGCTACCCCATTTCTCCAAGTAGAATTTTACTGGCCTTTCCTGCTCTCAGTTTAGTTTTACTTTTTTCATTTAACAGACTCATCATTTGATTTATTTTATTTTACAGTCACAGACCTGAAAATATTATATTTGGGAAGACAGCACATTTAGAAATGTTATTTTCTCCACAAATAAATGAACTGGAATGAAATATCTATCAGACAAGTCTTGAAATCTCCAAACATAAATTATTTAAAACCTACCAGACAGAGTTCTTAGTTTCTAAATTCTTGATACAAGAGGGGAGAGAGGGATTTCTTAAAATAGTTTATCTTTAAATTTACATGTTATCAGACAGACGATCTCATCTAGATTCTTTCCCTCAACCCAACCTGCCAAACAAATGAACCAACTTCTTCACCTGCCTTCTTTCCTGGAAATATCACCAGTATGGTTAATTGAAATCTAATATGTGAATAGTATACATAACAGTAACTCAGCCAATTCAAACATACTGTAGATATTGACGGTCTATAGCAATATGTATTTGACAACTGAGTCATACAGTACAGCATATACAGTAAGGGGTGAGCAAACTATTAAAATACAAAAATCTATCTTTCATACTCTGCTGTAGTTTCATGTGATCATAAAAGACAATACAGTAGTAAGGAGGGGAGGAATAGTACTGTATCTACAAGTCTGATTGCCAAGCACAATTCAAATATATTGTTATTTGTACAGTGATAATGCCATGGGGCCCCGATCAGCCCCTGTGGTAGGCGCAGTACAAACACCTAACAAAATGTGCCTCCCCAAAGAGCTTGCATCTGTGATGTATACATTATTTTAAGTGGGCTTCCTGGTGGCTAGCAGCTCAGAGAGATTGTCCTGTTGCTTATTTATTTTCTACAACTGCATTGTCTGTTTTCTCTCTTGTTAAGCTGAAGTTCACTGATCAGTGAATGTCATAGCATAACTGGCACATTAAGATAAAAAAAAAGACTTTAAGAACCCTCCTCGCCAGAAATAAGGCCTGGATGGTTTTCTTAGCAAATGCTTAGAGAAATCAAAGTACAGATTTGCTTGGGGATTTGTGGGTGATACATTTCAAACCCAACACTTTACATTTAAAAACAACCCTGAGGCTTTAAAATCTGAAATTAAGTGTTCCAAAAGCACACTGGTTGGCCCTGCTTGCAGGCATTTTTAGATTATCAAAAAAGCACCACGGTGCAGCTTGTCCACCATTTGGAATCTACATGGAATTTGCCCAGGCTATAATTCATTACAACCTGGAACCCAGTCCCTAGACCACAAGGTAAAATCGGTTTCAGTTTTTCTTGAGATGGGACAAAGCTTGAATAGACATTTATTAATAATGCAATGTTTCTATTTTTCTTCTAGTTTAAACCCATCATTCTCTGCTATTTTTGAGTCTCCTCTCCCAGGCCTCTATATTCCTCTCATTCACTGGCTTAAAATCCTCTAGGGTGAGTATGTATGTTATGTTATTTAAAAGCTCTTTCTTTCAATTGCTAGAATTTGAGAAGAAGTAGAAGCATCAGAATTAGGCTGAGTAGATATGAAAGGCTACTTTTATGTTCCTCTCCCTATTTCTTTTGCCTTAAGTATATATCCCTGTAGGGTGGTGGACTTGTTAAGGGATATACAACACACACAAAACCACCTTCACCAAACAAGGACACTCCACCAGAGAAGTAGATCACATCATGAAATGGGCCACCCAAATACCCTGAGAACCTGCTTCAATACAGAAATAAAAACCCCCTCCAACTGCACACCCCTAGTTGTCACCTACCACCGCACACTGGAACCCATACCGGGTTATCAAACTACACCCCATACTTGATGGGGACCCTATCCTGAAAGAAATCTCTCCTGAACCCCCTCCTCTGGCCATCAAACAACCCCCCAAGCTCATCATCGGAAGCAAGCTCCCCACAGACCAGAACACACCAACTCAAAGCAGGACACAACCCTGCCAGAACAACAGATAGAAAACTTGCAGACATATCTTCACTGCTACAATGAGCAACATCCCCCACAACACACTTTCCAAGATTGATGGCTCCTACACATGCCTATCGTAACATGGTGTACTTCATCAAGTGCACTAAATGCCCCAAAAGCATGTAGGTGAAACCAAACAATCACTACACTCAGGGCTTAAATCTGCAGAGATTATTTCACGGAGCCCCAAACGCCCCTTCATTCGGGACTCTGGGTTTCAGCTGCAAGGTAGGGGTCTTGGAGCTTTAGGCCTGTGAGGGGAGGGTGCTGAGGCTTGGAGCTTTAGGCCTGTGGGGCACCGTGGGGCTCCTGCCCCATGGAAAGCTCCCAGTCCTCAGGGATTCAGCCCCCTGAGAGGCGCCAGGGCTCCCACGGGTTTGAAAATATTTACAGGAGCTCTGCTCCAGTTGAATTTAAGCCCTGACTATGCTCTCAAATGAACTCACACATGATACAAGACAAAATGATACAAGACAAAAACACCATATCACCTGTGGGTGGGCACTGTTCAGAAAGCAATTATTCTATATATGACCTATCAGTCCTCATCCTCAAAGGAATCCTACACAACACTTTCAAAAGATGAGCCTGGGAGCTTAAATGCATAAATTTGTTAGACACTAAAAATCAATATCTTAATAAAAACACTGGATTTGTGTTTGATTACCACAATCTGTAACCCACTAATCCCCCTTTTTGTTCTATGCCAACAGGGGTTTTAACAGGCCACTTCACCTTGAATAATCCCTTAGAATATGTGCTAACTACTTGTGCTAAACTGTCTGTTTGCTCTTGTATTTATCTGTGACACTCTTAGTATGTTTCCCAGATCTGAAGAAGGGCTCTGTGTAGCTTGAAAGCTTGTTTTTTCTCACCAACAGAAGTTGGTCCAATAAAAGATATTACCTCACCCACCTTGCCTCTCTACTTTTTACAAGTGGTAGATTATTTTGTATGGATGAGAGAACCTAAAAAGTGGATCTGTACAAGCTCATGGAAACCTGCCTCTTTAGCAAACTCCATTACTTCTTTCTTTTAAAAGTTCTCCAGGTGGGGTGTAGAAGAGGCTCTTCGTCTCACCCTATGGATAGACAGAAAGCAGAAGAGTGAAAACCAGGCCTACCGATCTGCTTTACAGTCTATGTGCCCAGTCCAGCAAAGTGGTAGGTGCCTCCTGCCAGGTACTGTGCAATGTCCCCTCTCATTTTCTTTTTTGTGTATGGAAGACATGATTGCCTGAACCCAAGTTTAAAATAAGTCTCTCCCATGCCCTTCCCTCACTCCTTCCTCTGCCCCTTCATTCGTTCATTCCCTCTGCAAAAACTTACTCTCCCACCTCATTCATTCTGTACATCAATTTCATCATCTCTCTCCCTCCGTATCCCACCCACTATTCTTCTCACCATTCCCAAACCCCTTCCTAACTTTTGCCCTGGGGACAGGGGAAGTTGGAGCCTTGGAAGCCATTTTCCTATACTGCCATTCCTGCCCATTTTAACTAGAAAGCAATTCCTTGTGCAGCAGGCAATCTGTTACGTGCAGAAGCATGGCTGAGTAACCTTATGGCTTATGGGGGCCTTTGGTACTGAGTATCCTCTGAATCCATTGTCTTTGTGGGGAGTTGAGGATGCTTAGCACCTCACAAAATTGGGCCTGATCTGATTGCAGAATAGAACAACAACTGATTCATGGGGAGGAGGAAGAAGATAAATCACGAGGGGATGTAGTTGCCTAAAATGGAAGAATCAATACAATTTCACAATATAGCCATATGGGCCACTGAAGACTGAATAAAAGACGGTTACTAACCTTTCCGTAACTATTGTTCTTCTAGATGTGTTGCTTATATCCATTCCAATACAGGTGTGTGCATGCCATGTGCACCGTCGCCGGAAGACTTTTTCCCTTAGTGGTATCTCTCGGGCTGACTTTGGTGCCCCCTGGAGTGGCACATCCATAGGGCAGTATATAGGCGCCTGCCGACCCACCGCATCTTCAGTTCCTTCTTGCTGGCAACTCCAACAGAGGCGTAGGTGGGCGGGTTGTGGAATGGACATGAGCAACACATCTCAAAGAACAACAGTTACAGAAAGGTTAGTAACTGTCTTTTCTTCTGAGTGCTTGCTCATGTCCATTCCAATATAGGTGATTTCCAAGCAATCAGTCAGGTAGTGGGATCGGAGTTTCTGTGAGACATAGATTAAAGGACCGCTGCACCAAAGGCTGCATCACTTCTCGCCTGTTGAATAAGGGCTTAATGCGTGTGGATGGAAGACCAGGTCACTGCCCTGCAGATACCTACAACTAGAACATGAGTGATGAATGCAGCTGATGAGGCCTGCAATCTCATGGAGCATGCTGTTAAGTGTGGGGGAGACACCTTCACCAGATCATAGCACAAGCGGATGCAGGACGTTATCCAGGAAGAGATCCTCTGTGCTAAGACCGGGCTGCCCTTCATCCTTTCTGCAATGGCAACAACTAGCTGGGTGGACTTTCAAAAGTGTTTGGTCCTCTCTATATAAAAGGCCAGAGCATGTCTAATGACAAGAGTGTGAAGCCTCTGTTCCTGTTTTTTTGCATGGGGCTTAGGAAAGAAGACTGGAAGAGAGATGTTATGACTACTGTGGAAATGGGAGACCACTTTCAGAAGGAAGGACGTGTGGACAAAGCTGAACTTTGTCCCAGAAGAAGACCATGTAGAGTGGTTCGGATGTGAGGGCCTGGATCTCTGAAATCCTCCTGGCCAAGGTGATGGCCACCAGAAAGGCAGTTTTTCAGGATAAATATATCAAGGAACACATTGCTAATGGCTCAAACGGCGGCCCTGTCAACCAAGATAGCAACAGGTTGAGATCCCAGGGAGGCAGAGGCTGGCACACCTGCAGATACAGGCGTTCCAAGCCCTTTAAGAACCAAGAGTTAATCAGGTTGGAGAACACCGATCTGCTGTTCAATGGGTGGAATGCCGAGACTGCGGCTAAATGGACTCTGATGGAAGATACTGTACGACTTCCCCCTTCACATGGAGCAGATAGTCCAGGAGAAAGGGGAGTGTGGCCTCCAAGGGAGGGATTCCCTTCTGAAGTGACAAGAGTGAGAACCTCTTGCTAGATAGGCCATTCTGGTTGACTGCTTTCTACTACCCATAAGGACTGCTTGAACTCATGCCAAGCAGTCCAGTTCCATTTTCGCTCAGACCACAAAGATACCAAGCCGTCAGATGCAGGGATTCCAGATTTGGGTGGAGCATGCGGCCGTGGTCCTGGGAGATCAGATCTGGCCACATCAGAAGACCGACTGGAGTATCTATCGAAAGGTCCAGCAAGGTTGTGAACCTGCTGGCACAGCCACACAGGTGCTATGAGAATCATGTGTGCTTTGTCCCTTTTGACTTTGAGGAGCACCGTGTGGATGAGGGGTGTGGGAGGAAAGGCATAAAGGAGCCTGCCCTCCATGGAAGATGGAAGGCATCTGAGAGAGCACCCGGCTGTGCCCTAGATACGAGCAGAATTGGGGGCATTTCCTGTTGCTTCTGGTTGCAAACGTCCCCCTGGGGAAATCCCCACTTCTGGAAAATAGCCTCCAGGACATCCAGCCAGAGAGACCACGTGTGATGACTGGTGAAGGACCTGCTCAGGTAGTCTGCTAGCCCATTCTCTGAGCCCAGGAGATAAGCAGCCTCCAGGTGAATGGAGTGGGCTAAGCAGTAGTCCCAGAGCTTCAATGCTTCACGGCATATGGGAGAGGATTGGGCTTCCCTTGCTTGTTTATATAGAACATTGCCATGGTCTTGTCAGTGAGAACTGACACACATCTGCCTCGGAGCTTGAGGCAGAATGCTTGGCAGGCAAGGCACACTGCCCTCAGTTCCCTGACATTGATATACAGGTGTAACTCCTCTGGCGTCCAGAGACCCTGCGTCCTGAGAGGCCCCAGGTGGGCTTCCCACCCCATATCTGAGGCATCTGTGACAAGTTCTACCGAAGGTGCGGGTCTTGCAAAGGGAACACCGGTACACACTATGCCTTGATCCAGCCACCACTGAAGGGCTTTGAGAGTCGTTGGAGGAAGAGTAACCACTCTGTCCAGCAGGTGATGACCTGGTATGTATACCGATGCCAACCACAGTTTGAGAGCATGGAGTCTGAGACGTGCATGCTGCACAATGTAAGTGCAAGAGGCTGTATGCCCCAGGAGCTTTAGACAGTTCCTTGCTGTAGTGGTGGGGCGTGCTTTCAGGCTTTGTATAAGAGCTGAGTTGGCCCTGAAGTGGTTCTCCAGTAGGGAGGCCCTTGCCCAATTCGCATCAAGAACCACTCCTATGAATTCTATCCTCTGGACAGGCGTGAAGGTGGACTTCTGTACGTTGATCAGGAGTCCCAGGCTCTTGAAAGTGAACAGTATGAAGACCACGTGTTGTTGCACTAATACCTTGGACCAACCTCTTACTAGCCAGTCATCCAAGTAAGGATAGACCTGCACCCCTCTCCTCCTGAGGAAGGTCACCACTACTTATAGGCCGAAGGGTAGAACCGTGAACTGATAGTGGTTCTGGTTTACCACAAACCGAAGTTATCTTCTGTGGCCTCAGAAGATAGCTATATGGAAGTATGTGTCTTTTAGGTCAAGGGTGGCATACCAATCTCCTGGTTCTAGGGAAAGAATAATTGAGACCAGGAAGACCATACGAAACTTCAACATCTTTAAGAACTTGAGGTTTCTGAGGTCTAGGATAGGCCTGAGATCCGCATTGGACTTTGGGATCAGGAAGTAGCGGTAGTAAAACCCCTTGCCTCTTAGCTCCATGGGAACCTTCTCCACTGCTCTTGCCCTTAGGAGTGACTGCATCTCCTGAGCCAGGAGATTTTCATGAGAAGGGTCCCTGAAGAGGGACAGGGAAAGGTGGGAAGGAGGGGAGGAAATAAACTGCCTGGTGTATCCCACTTCTACCGTGCAGAGCACCCATTGGTCAGATGTTGGCCCAAGGCCAGTAAAAGTAGGACAAACAGTCCACAAACATAGGGGTAAGATCCAGGTTCTTGGCTGGTGCACACCCTTGGGCACACCCTTAAAAGTTTTGCTTATTGCCAAACAGTTGTTTCGTGGGCGCAGATGTTGAGGCTGCAGAGGAGTGAGGTGCCTGTCTTTTCCTGAAACCCCTATTTCTCCTCCGCCCAAAGTCTTGCCTCTGGTGAGACTGGTAAAAATGGCCCGATTTATAATGTTTCTGGGATGGGGCCAATGTGTGGAGGCCCAACAATTTCAAGTTTGCCCTTGAAGCTTTTAGATTATGCAGCCAGGCATCTGTTTGTTCAGAAAATAAAGACTGTCCTTCAAACAGGAGGTCCTGAAGTGTCTTCTGGACTTCATGGGGGAGGCCCAATGACTGAAGTTAGGAACTTCTCCTCATTACAACCCTGGTGACCATCGCCCGAGCTGCTGCATCTGCAGCGTCTAGGGCCGCTTGGAGGGACACCTTGGCTATGGCCCTGGCCTCTTCTGCCATGGCCGCAAATTCTGCCCTAGAGTTAGACGGCAGGAGCTCTTTGAATTTCTGGACTGCCAACCAGGAATTAAAATAGTAGCTACTAAATAGAGCCTGGTGATTCACAATCCTTAGCTGGAGGCCCCTGTGGAGTAAATTTTCCTCCCAAGGAGGTCCAGCTTTTTGGCCTCTTTAACTTTCAGTGATGGACCCTGTTGCTCTTGCCTCTCCTGCTCATTGGCAGCAACAACCACTGAGCCCAGTGGAGGATAAGTGTACAGATATTCGTAACCCTTATGGGGGATGAAATGCTTCCTTTCCATCCATTTGGCTGTAGGCTGGAGAGAGGCTGGGGTTGGCCACAATGCCCTTATGTTGTGTAGGATGGCCTCTTTCAGGGGCAGTGCAACTCTTGCTGGCCCTTAAGAAGTCAAAATGTCTACCAAAGCCGGAACTGCAACTGGAGTCTAGGTGAGGTGTGGTGCTGCTGCGGCGAGCGTGGCCTCAGTTCTGAGTTTTCCAATGAGAGGGATGGGAGGCAGTGCCTCGCCATCATTGTGGGCTTGCTCAGGACTTGTGCTTAACTCTTACGGCTGGGCCCTGCAGTGCCTGACTTGTCCCTTGCAGGCCTTAGTTCAGGGAACGTGGTGCCAGGAGGGTTAGGAGGTTCCGCTACGCCTCATACGTCGATGGTGCTGCCAGGGCCGTGTCCTCTTCTTGGGTTACCCTACGTGGAGAGTCCCTTGATACTAGACTCGACAGGTCCCCTCCCGAGGCCAGAATCAATGGAGCCGGTTGAGTTGCACACTCTCTCCATAATCTTTCTTGAGGGGAAATGCCCTCGTTCAGACTTCTTTGTTCGCTTCTTTGGCATCGGTGATGGGGAACGGTTCTGTGTCGTTGACACCGACTTCTTGGGCACCAGAGAAGCATACTGATGTCAAGAGGAGGCCGGTGCTGGGAAGCCCATGCTATGCTGGGTGTCCCAAATGGACGCTGGCGTGCTCCTGGTAGAGGAAGTACTCAGTGCTAGGTCAGGTTGCTGCTCTGAAGCGGGACAGAGTGCCATTTCCATAAGTAGGAATTTCAGACAATTGTCTCACTCTTTTTTGGCTCTTGGTTTGAAGTTTCTACAGATCTAGCACTTATCTTTAGATATGACCCTCTCACAGGCACTTCAAACAGCTCTTGTGGGGGCCACTAACTGGCGTGTTCTTGCAGCATGCTGCATGCCCTGGGGCCCGGGCGGGAAAGCCCCGCAGGGTGGGTGCTTATCAGAAAACTATCTACTAACTACTGCTATACTTATGCTAACTATTTACACTTATCTACAATCTATTTACAGGAAGAAGACCACAACAGGGATTACTTGTTGAGCAAGAGGTAAGAGCGTTCCAGCAACCACCACAGACGGCGGGTCAGCCAGTGCCTATCTTCTGCACTATGGAAGTGCTACTCCAGGGGGCACCACAGTCAGGGCCGGCTCTAGGCACCAGCAAAACAAGCTGGTGCTTGGGGTGGCACATTTTTAGGGGCGGCATGGCCGGCGCCAGAATGCCGCCCCTAAAAATGTGCCGCGGCCGCCCTAGCTCACCTCCGCTGCTGCTGCTTGGGAGGGAGGGTGAGATCCCGAGCAGCCGTTTCGCACGCCGCTGCTCCCCCGCCCTCCCAGACTTGAGAGCCTGGGAGGGAGGGGGAGAAGCGGCGCCCGCGCCGCGGCCACTCGGAGTCTCCCCCTCCCTCCCAGGCTCTCAAACCTGGGAGGGAGAGGGAGATCCCGAGCGGCCGTTTCGCGCGCCGCTGCTCCCCCGCCCTCCCAGACTTGAGAGCCTGGGAGGGAGGGGGAGAAGCGGCGCCCGCGCCGCGGCCACTTGGAGTCTCCCCCTCCCTCCCAGGCTCTCAAACCTGGGAGGGAGGGGGAGACTCCGAGTGGCTGCGGCGCGGGCGCCGCTTCTCCCCCTCCCTCCTAGGCTTGAGAGCCTTGGGGGAGGAGGCAGGGCTGGGGATTTGGGGAAGGGGCGGAGTTGAGGCGGGGCCAGGGGTGGTGGGGGCAGGCGGCCAAAATTGTGTTTGCTTTGGGCGGCCAAAATCCTAGAGCCGGCCCTGACCACAGTCAACCCGACGGACACCACTAAGGGAAAAAAGTCTTCTGGTGATGGTGCATGCTACGCACGCACATCTATACTGGAATGGACATGAGCAAGCACTCGAAGAATAACTGTTGCTAACTGAGTCCAAGCTGGGTGGGTGAAAGGACACATGGGTTCACACTGCTGCAGTTCTTCTGTTATAAACCTTTGCAGTTCTCCAAACTTGGAAGTCCATTCTGATTCATAATTGAAGTAGGATACATTCAAACAGTGGGTAGACAACAAGGGGAACAGTTTAGACTAAAGACGATCAGAAAACTGGATTTTTTTAAGTCCATTTTTGTTGAAATTTTGTTTTGTTAGAAATTGTACAACTAGCTCTAATTTGAGAATAAGAGCTATTCCCTTCTACTATCTGGGTAAAGGAAGTGGGAATCTCAGCCTCTCAGCTATAGCTCCCAAGATAGGTACACATCACATTCCCAGACAAAACTCTCTCACATAGAGGAGGCTATTCAATAGGGGACTTTAATACAGAACCATCACCTTCTAATTCTGGATTACAGTGACACTTAAACGGTGTCATGTTTGCAGACCATCAGACATTTCAAATAGCTCAGTTCTTCAAGCAAATTCAGAAGCCATGAAATTAATACAATTCAAAACTGACTCCAAACATGACATTTTTGCTAAATTTACTTCATTTTAATCTGTTTCCTTGACTTGAATCTTCACTCTCATTCTCCCCCCACTACACACACCCTGTTTGATATAGCATTTCTGCTTCTAAGTAAGGTTACACAAAGTTGTTTTATGTTAAAAAAACAAAAACAAAAAAAGTAGACTGCCAGATTTTTAAAAAGTCCCCTGAAGTGTTTTTCCATTGCTACTGTGTTCACACACTGGGCTGGGTAAAGCAGTAAAGGATCCTTTTCTAGGGGCAGGGAAGCTTCGGAGGCTTGGGATCTGTGACCCTTCTGACATATTATGTCTGACTTTTTTTTTAGTTTCTCATTGGGGGTGTTACAAATTTGACATAATGAGCTCAAGATCCCTGTGGTGATATCATTGCAAATCTGCTTTTGTAACGTATGTATTATACTCTGTACTTTAAAGTACTTCTTTGTTTGTTGTATATTCAGTTTATGTCTAGGGGAATCCTGTGATGCCGGGCAATATTTTGGGGTGTTGCACCGATCTGATTTTAATATCTGAAGCACAACCTACAGTTTTCCGCAGAGAGAACTTTGGTTAAGCTTCCCTTGATGGAAGAAGAGCTGTGTTCACCAAGATTGATGTAATCTAACCCTTTTCTGAATAATATTACTTCTGACCGAATTCAACTCAATTCAGCCCAGGCAGCGCGTTTGTTCCACCATGCCTGGAGTAGCTTCAGAAACGCAAATCACTGCGGGGGAAGGGGGCTGGGCATGCGTGCCTGAGGGGGATATGTTGATCACTGTCAGGGGGCGGAGTTGGCCGACAAGCGAGAGAGACTCTGTCCCTCTCTCTTGATACTGCAGCTCGAGGGCTGCCTAGTAAAATGTAACTTCTTGAGAATTGAAAAAACACTTAATTAAATATTAGTATCATGTTACTGAAAATTTTGGTTTTAAGTTAAAGAAAATAGCTTTTGTAAAAAAAAAAAAAACACCACATTTTGTGAATGTTGCTGTTGATAAGTTAATTGATCTCATACTCTGAAGCAGAAATGTAGCAACCTGTCTGCATAGTAACATTGTTAATTATTCAATTGTTAGTTAACTGTTCCCATTCTCAGTCAGTTCCCCCAGGAACATAAAAACCTGTAAAAGTTTTAAGCCCCTACATTGCCAGAGTGATGTAAAGCCTTATAAATGACAGTAAGGGAATCGGCTAGGAAGATCTATGTGCTTTATCACTTTTTTCCTGTGCCAAAGTGGCACAATGGGGTTAGATTTTTACTTACCCATTTAAAAAAAAAAGACTTTTGAGGGCAAATAAAACATTTACCAAGCAGTCAATAAAATGTCAGGACAATCAGAACCAAGCACTTCCCAAAGTGCCCAGCTAGGTCCAGGAAAATAATTATCAAACTGTATGACTTTCATGTGTGACAGTCTGAGCAATTTAAAATGACATTCTACTTTTTTTTCCTGTTTGGTGTTCTGTAATGTAATTCAAATGAAAATCCAGTATTATAACTGGAATGCAGGGTATTAGTTAACAAGTATTTGTAACTTAGCTTTTATGTGTTTAGGAAATGCTGAATAGTTATTGTGACTTTTTTCTGCATTGTAGTTTAAATCACTTACCAAAACAATTGAAACTGGTGTGATTATATTGCATTATTTTGACAAATAAAATTTGCAGAATTTTGCAGAATTTTTAATTTTTTGGCACAGAATCCCCCCCTCCCCGAGTAGAATAAGGATCATTTCTGTTGTCGTCTTGATTAGTTCTAAGAGAGCAGCTCATTCCTTCAAATAAGGGAAAATGTTTTATTCCAACTGGTAATCCTCACCAGGAGGAGGAAATAAGTATTTCTTCTGGATCAACTTTTAGAACTTGCACTTCCTTACTTTTCCTGTCCATGTACCTGAGCTTAAGGTTTAAAGGACTGATACAAAGCCCATTAAAATCAAAGGAAAGACATCCATTTACTTCAATGGACTCTAAATCAGGCCCTAAATTAGCCCCTGTGCTGAGCACCAGCTCCGCAGATTCCATTGGCCAGGAACTGCGGCCAATGGGAGCTGCGGGGGCAGCACCTGCGGGCAAGGGCAACGCACAGAGCCTCTCTGGTCGCCCCTGCACCTAGGGGCCGCAGGGACATACCAGTCACTTCTGGGAGCTGCCTGAGGTAAGCGCTGCCTGGAGCCTGCACCCCAAGCCCCCTCCCACACCCTAACCCTCTGTCCCATCCCTGAACCCCTTCCCACACCCAAACTCCCTCTCAGAGCCCTCACCCTCTCCTGCACCTCAACCCTCTGCCCCATCCCTAAGCCCCCTCCTGCACCCAAACTCCCTCCCAAAGCCCACCCCCCACACAGACACTCCGAACCCCTCGGCCCCAGCCAGGAGCCCCCTCCTGCACTCCAAACCCCTCATCCCCAGCCCCACACCAGAACCCGCACCCTCGGCTGGAGCTCTCATTCCCTCCCACACCCCAACCCGAGCCCTGAGCCCCCCTCTCACCCCAACCCCCCCTTATCCCTGGCCCCACCTCAGAACTGCACCCCCCCTGCCTGGTGAAAATCAATGAGTGTGATGGTGGGGGAGAGCAAGTGATGGAAGGAGGAGGGATGGAATGAGTGGGGGGCAGGGCCTTGGAGAAGGGGTTGGGCCTCAGTGAAGGGGCAGGGTAGGGGCGCTGCAAGGGTGTTCAGTTTTCTGCAGTCAGAAAGTTGGCAATCCTACTTACACACATGCTTAACTTTACTCCATTTATCTCAATGGAATGACTCATGGTAGTAAACTTAAGGACACTCATAAGTGTTTGAAGGATCAGGGTCTGACTTTCCATCAGCAGTAAAGCAGACTGAAAATCAGAATTTCTGTCTCATGGAAAATTCTGATATTTTGACTTTTTTCATTCCAAATAACAAAATTTTCCATTAAACAAAGTTCAAAAAACTTTTGATTCAGAAATGTTTTGTTTTGACATTTTCAATCAACACAACATTTCAACATTCCCAAAATGAAATTTTATTTTAATTTGTTGAACTGAACTGAAATGTTTCATTTTGAGCCAGTTCCATATTAAACTGTATTTTCCATATTGTGTTGTAGTTCTGGATACATCATGCCTCATTATCTCCTATAGCTGGGATCCCTGCCCAAACTACATCTCATATGATGACTATAGTTACATTACTTCCACAATGCACTATGCCAGTCAGACAGAGGGGCAACTGCATGGTGCATCAGGGGAGATGTAGCCTGGTCAGGAAAACAAAATGTTTTGTGTCAATTTTCTGTTGCAGCAATCAAAAATTTTTGACAAAAATCAAAATTTTCACACGGTAAGATCTGGGTCTTAATGTGGACATAGGGTAGCAACTATTTATACAAACAGACTTATACAATCTGACACTAGGATGGCCTTTGTGGCATGATTAATAATGTTAAAAGTTGTCATTGCTAGAGTCAGCAAGATTTAGAGCACAGTATCTTTGTGTAGTTTTCTAACATTCTGAATTTTTCATATCACTCCAATCAATGAACATAGTTTTCTCAGCATTGTGTTCACGTGTTCTCATGGTGGGAGGGGGGGGGGGTCTATTTCTTGCAAAAGAATTGGGGTAGCATTATTGCTTCATCAATGAAGGAAAACAACTCTGGCAAACAGTGAAACTGAAAGACACACATTAGGTCGTTGCAGATCTCATTCTCCTCCCCTAGACTGGTACATGCAGGCTGCTCTTGTAAGAGTTTGGGCAGCATGGAATCATGTTTTATTCAGGATTATTCTGTTAAATCTTGGCAACAATGAATATGAATACAATTTAGTTGCAGCTGTTCATGGATACCAGGTTGTGAAAGGGAGACAGTGATTGTTTATGCTCCATAGTTGGAGTCTTTAAATTGATAAATGTCTCATGAATAATGCTATGCAGGCAATCCTTAATTATGTCCCCCCTGTATTCTGAACATCTGCTAAGATTGTAATACACACACTAAATTTGCTGAACTAGGTCTGTCTCTTAAAACCTCCTAAGTGTTGTATGTGATCTTTTTGTCTTGCTACCCACCGTAGCTACTCTTATGGGATTTTGAACATGAGGGGGTGAAAATATTTCTCAGGGCGGGCACAATCTAAAGCTCACTGCAAACAATGGAAAGATCCCCATTCATTTAAATGGGCAGGGGATTGAGCCCTTATACACAATTAAGCCCTTTGGGTCAGGGACTAACTTTTACTTTGTGTTTCTCTGGTCGTCCAACATCTTGATGGATGAAAGGAGATGCAACAAAGTTGGTCCATAAGTGGTGCCTAGAAACGGTATGGGAAAAGAGCCCGATGTGCAAGTGGCAAACATTCCCACAGTGGCTATAGATCCACTTATCAGATGGAGGTTGAAGTATACTCTGCTTCCTAACTAGCCTGCGAGCTCAGCCTGGGCTCTCTGATGATTCTCTGAGGTGACTGCATTTGCCTTAGCCCGGCTTCTCCAAACTGAGCAATTGTGGGCAGGATTTTCCCAGTTGTTAGTGGGAATGCTGAACTTCTTGAGACCTTGCTTGACCTTGTCACTGTATCAGAGCTTTGGCATTCCTCTGCCTCACGGGTGGTTCTTAATCTGGCCATAGAGCACAGCCTTCAGCAGGTGATCTTGAGGCATGTGCTCCATGTGTCCCAACCAGCGAAGCCTGCAAATGTCCACCATAGTCCACATAGACTGTAAGCCAGTTCTCTCAAGGAACTCATTATTGGTGATCCATTGGTCCCAAGTAACTCCAAGGATTTTTCTAAGACAGCGGAGGTGAAAAACGTTCAATCGCCGCTCCTGCTTGGTGTAGGTAACCCATCTTTCACCACCGTAAAGGAGGGTACTAAGGACACAAGCCTGATAAACAGACACCTTTGTGTTGAGGGTTAGCAACTTGTTGTTCCAAACACGTGAGGTAAGTTTGCCAAATGTAACAGAAGCTTTGCTGATTCTAGCATCCAGTTCCCTCTCAAGGTTAAATGAGCTGGTAAGAATTGAGCCAAGATAGCAGAAGTGATTGACATTATCTAGAGCTTCATTGCTGACACAGATTTTAAATGGAATGTTGGTACCTTGTGACATGACAACTGTTTTCTTGATACTGATTATCATGCTAAAATTGGGGCATGCCTCAGAGAACTTGTTAATCGTGACCAGCAATTCATCAGGTGAATTCGAGACCAATTTGCAAAAAGCAGATCCTGAATAGTAAGCTGGGTGGCATGCCTTCTGCTCTGTAATTGTCTGATGTTAAACAACCTACCGTCCATCCTCAATTCAATTAGTATGCCAGATTGATCACTTTCAAAGAAAAATAGAGAAGATGCCAAAGCTAGTGGATGCTAAAACGCAGCCTTGCTTCTTACCAGTATCAATACTAAACTTGGATGATGTTTCATTTTTATACTGGGTTGTTGCCTTCATTCCCTCATCAAACTCCTTGAATAAGAACAGCACCTTTTATGGACAACCAATTTTCAACAGGATCTTAGAAGAAGAAGTTACTCACTTTGTGCAGTAACGATGGTTTTTCGAGATGTGTGTCCCTGTGGGTGCTCCACTCTAGGTATCGGTGCGTCCCTGCGCTGGAGATTTCTCGCAGAAGTACTTGGTCGGGGGAAGGATGCGCACAGGAGTCGTCTCGTGCAGCCGTTGGCACCTCCTGTAGCGCGTGCTCCCCTGACAGTCCCCTCCGTTCCTTCTCTACCACAGAGCTCGGCTGTGTGAACTCCGAAGTAGAGGGGAGGAGGGTGGGTAGTAGAGCACCCACAGGGACACACATCTTGAAGAACCATCGTTACTGCAGAAGGTGAGTAATTTCTTCTTCTTCTTCTTCGAGAGGTG
Source organism: Emys orbicularis (assembly GCF_028017835.1). Taxonomy (NCBI): domain Eukaryota; kingdom Metazoa; phylum Chordata; order Testudines; family Emydidae; genus Emys; species Emys orbicularis. Next base: position 25,755,633 of record NC_088696.1, read on the forward strand.
TCCTGTGGGTGCTCCACTCTAGGTGCTTGTACAGCAGTACCCCACCAGAGGTGGTAGGGGTACGGAGTTATGTATAAGTGTGTGATGAGAGCACTGTAAGGTCAATGATAGAGTCTGAGACAAGGCCTTGGGTGATAGCTTAATGCTTTGCAAAAGTGTGCTCCAATGTCCAGGTTGCAGCTCTACAAATATCTATTAAGGGGACATTGATCAAGAATGCAATCGATGTTGCCATGGCTTGCGTTGAGTGAGATCTGATGCTCACAGGGGGTTCTTTGTGATGCAGGGGGTAGCAAGTTTGAATACAGGTAGAGACCCATTTGGAGAGTCTCTGGGTTGATATTGTAGAGCCCTTTGAGCGCTCTGCTGTAGAGACGAATAGTCTTGGTGACTTGCGAAATGGTTTATTTCTGTCCAAGTAGAAGGCTATAGCCTGCCTGACATCTAGCATGTGTAATGTTGCTTCTCGAAAGTCGTTATGAGGCTTGGGATAGAAGGCAGGTAAGTGTATGGTTTGGTTAATATGAAAATTTGTAGCCACTTTGGGCAAGAATTTTGAGTGAGGACGTAACATGATTTTGTCTTTGATAAATACAGTGTATGGTGGTTCAGCCATCAATGCTCCTATTTCGCTGACACGTCTGGCAGACGCGATTGCCACTAGGAATGCTACCTTCATTGACATATGAAGGAGTGAGCAGGTTGCGGTTTGAAGGGTGGTCTTGTGAGACATTTGAGCACAGGATTGAGATCCCATGTGGGTGCAGGTTGGAGTACTTCTGGATACATGTTCTGTATACCTGATAGAAAGCGCCGTGTAATCGGGTGAGCGAATATTGAAGCCCCTTCTATCTGTTTGTGGAGGGCCATAATGGCAGCGAGGTGTACTTTAATAGAGCTTATGGCTAACCGCGTTTCCTTCAGTTCTAGTAGGTAGTCTAGGATCATAGACAGAGGCGCCTTGGTCGCATCCAGCTGTTTTTGCTGACACCAAAGGGAGAATCTTCTCCACTTGTGGCGGTAAGTATTTCTCGTGGTGAGGCGACAGCTATTTAGTAATACCTGTTTTACTTTCGCCGAACAGTTCAATTCCCCATGTTGGAACCAGAGAGGAGCCACGCTTTGAGATGGAGTTTTGCTGGGTCTGGATGGAGTGTCAGGCCCTTGTTCTGGGACAGGAGGTCAATCCGGAAAGGCAGTGGTTGTGGGGCACAGACTGCTAGACATGAGAGGTATGGAAACCAAGTCTGTCTTGGCCAGGTGGGGACAATGAGAATGATGTATGCTTAGAGGTTTCCCTGTGTGGTAATGATGGGTGTACTCTGGAACCTCTTGTGGCTGGGAAAAGGGGACCAGAATAGGGGTTCTGGTATGTGGGCCAAGGACCCCATTGTGGCCATTGCATGGGGTAAGGTGGTAATGGGTAAGGCCAGTGCTGTGCATACCAGGGCTGTGAATTCTTGGAGGGATGAGGCTTAGGCTTCACAGCATTCCATGTAGGTCTCGTCTGTGATGGGGATGAACGTTGAGAGGAGAAGCGGTTGTCCTGAATGTCTCCTTCCTCACCACTATTCATGGAGAGTGGTGCAGGAGATGGAGGATGATACCATGCTATGTAGCTCAGAGAGTGTTCGGTACCAAGCAGTGGTGACTGCGGTGCTGAAGAAACTGCTACGTCAGCAGGACACAGGAGTTGTGCTGGTCCTGCCTTGGGGTTGCGGTTGACCGTTGGAGCGCTGACTGGTGCTGGATTCGGCTTGTTAGTCGGCAGCAAGTCTTGGGTCGGTGCCAGTGGCGGCAGCATTGATCGCAGTGCCGCTGCCTGTGCCGCACTCTGCACCGGGATAGTTGATGCCATGGAGGAGACTTGACATCTCAACTCCACTGCTGCACGTTGGGGCTCAGCAGGGGTCCGCTGAGGGACAGTGCCGGAGGAGCCCGGTGCCTCGTAAGTGCTCACTCTGGATGAGCGGAGCACTGAGGGTAAAGACCTCGCTGGGGAAGCTCTCTTTTTCTGAGAGACCCTTGCTGGAGAGGTCGAGGCTCTCTTCCTGACAGTTTTGGAAGTCGGAGCGTTATCAGAGCTCAGGGATCTCAGTTTATGAGACTCCCCGGAGGACGTCTCTTGCAGAGGTTGGAGGGACTTCTCCAGCAGAAGCATTTTCAAGCAGAGATCCCTGTCACGTCTTGCCTTTGTTGTTAAGTTGGTGCAATGTATGCATTTCTGGGAGATATGAGTTTCTCCCAGACAGCGAATGCAGGATGTGTGGCCGTCAGAAACGGGCATCGGTTCACAGCAGGAGTCACACTTTTTAAGTGAGCCTATTGAGCCTGGCATGACTGCAGTTAAGCCTCTCCCGCCTCTCGAGAGATAAGGGTGGGAGTTAATTGTAATGGTAAACTGTAGAAAATGTTCCCAAATGGGGGGAGTTAAGGAGAGAAAAAGTCGTCTTCTTTCTTCTCTCCCCCCCACCCCCTTTTTTTTGAAGAAAAACTTCTAAGAGGAACAAATGAATCTATGTAACTATGTATAGACTAAGACTAACTAAACATTGTAACTAAATATAGACTAAAAGGAAGTTCTTATGTAACTTGTAACTTCCTCCCCCCCCCGCCCCCAGAAAGTATCAAAGAGAGCACAGCCGCAGAGCTCCGTCTGCAGCCGAGGATGGTTGAGAAGGAACTGAGGGGACAGTAGGGGTAGCGCGCGCTACAGGAGGTGCCAACGGCTGCACGAGATGACTCCTGTGCGCACTCTTTCCCCGACCAAGTACTGCTGCGAGAAATCTCAGGCACAGGGATGCACCGACACCTAGAGTGGAGCACCCACAGGGACGCCACTCAAGGAAGAAATGCCATCCCTGCTAACCGTGTTGAAGGGCATTTGTTGGTGAACGAATGCTAGATAGTGAGTGCCTGTTATTCACAGCTTTTTACTTGGAACAAATGCAATTTGAAGGATGTGTCAGTACTGAAGCATCCAGCTGTGAACCCTTTATTTTTATACAGAGTAATTATCTTTGAATCTTTCAGATCCTGGGGTATGTGGCTTTCTTGTCAATAGGTGCAGAGAACTGCATAGATGTCACTCACAAGCTTCCTCCCCCCCTGCCTTTAGGAGCTCCAGAGGTATCATTGCCTGCTGCTTTCCCAGGCGCAATCTCTTTTTGATATCTTTTTCTACATCTTCAGGAGTTGATGTTTGGTCCAGCTCCTGCATTGTTGGAAGCTGGGGAATGGTAGCTAAGGCAGTATCACAGAAAATGGCATCCTTTGAATAGAATTGTTTGTAATGCTCAGTCCATCGGTCAAGTTGTTCTTCCTGTCAGTCAATATGGTACCAGCTTTCATTTTCAGGTTTGCAGTCTTTTTACAAGGTAGACAAAGTGCCTCTTTAATTCCATTATAGGTACCACAAATATCCCCTTTTTCAAAGGTCATCTGAATCTTTTTGCACAGGTCTTGCTAATATTTCTGGGCACATGCTCTGGTGGCATTCTGAACCACAGCCTTAGCCTCCTTAAACTTGAGCGTTCTGAGCTTGGTTGGTTGTTGAAGTAGAATTAGGCAAGCTTGCTTTTTCTTTTCTATAAGTGAGAGCAGCAGATGTTCAGATGCTGCGAACCAGTCAAGATGTTTTTTCTTTGTTGTTCCAGACATCCTTGGCAGTAGCCAGTGTCTTGTTCTTAAAATTTTCCCACAAGGTGTCAGAATCAAGGGAATCAGGTTGATCATTTTCAAAAACACACTCAAGCACACACTGAAATTTTGCACCAGTTCCAGAGTCCTTCATGTTAGTGATGTTGAGGTGAGATTTGCCATTTGGCTTTGCATAACAGATCTTATGAAGATGTAATTGGAGCTTAGCCCTAACAAGAGCAAGCTCAGTGTCGCAAACAGCGACAATACAATTGATCAAGCATGCAATACATCATGAACATTTCTGTGACGGATCAGGATGAGGTCAAGCTGATGGCAGTGGCATGCAAGGATGCTTCCATGTGACCTTACTGTGGCTGTTGCCAGCAAAAGAGGCATGCAAGTCTATCAGCTCACAAGAGGCACAAAGCTCCAGGACACACTAGCCATTTTTGCTGAGGCTACCTGTACCATGTTGACTAATGATGTATCCCCAATCCTTATTCACACAGGCATTGAAATCACCAAGACCAGTAAGTCTGTTTTTTGCTGGGACATTCTTAATGATTTGTTCCCCTTGAGAATAAAACTCATCTTTTTGCTGTTTTGAAATAATCAAGCGTTGGTCCATAGATGGAGAGAAGAGTCAGGGTTCCAAGTTCGTGTTTACATCCAGCTGCATGATCCTCTCATTGATAGGTACCAGAGGGGTACATGCACTGAGAACATACTTCTTGACAGCAAATCCAACACCATGTATCCTTGGTTCATCGTCAGGTTTCCCAGAGCAATAGAAGTGGTAATTTACTTCATCTAATGATCCAATTTCCAAAAACCTCGTCTCATTGAGGGCTGCAATATCAATTCTCAATTGATGTAGTTCTCCATCAATTATGTCTGTTTTCTGAAGTTCATAGTCTTCCAGTTCAAGTCCAATTAACATAGTGCGATCGTTCCAACAAGCACTGATTAGTTTAGAGCAAGAAAAGAAGAAGGTGGAAGGAAGGTTTTTTAGCCCACCTTTTCTAGGGCCTTCCCCAGATTGGGGCAAGCAGGCCACCACTAAATAGGGCTGCTTGGACATCTGAGCCACTGCTGAATGTCTGGGTCCTTCCCCATCAGAACGAGTGACCATCGAGCACAGACGCTCTACACATATGCCTAGGCAAAACAAAGAAGGAAGGGGTTGCCATGAGCCCTCCACCTTCTCTCTCACCAGAAACTATAGAACTCCAATAGCAAAACAAAGGTCAAGACGATTGTTATAGGCATGCTGCTGCTTCTAACTGAAACACCACTCTGAGTTGAAGAAAGCACCCTATCACGTCTGCAACTACGCTTTTTCTGGATGGGTATGGTCCTAATATGTGAGTACCATTGGCCAACAAAATTCTGGCTCATCCGGTTTTCTGGGGATATTTCCTTCACCCAGGGGTTCCACTACCCCACCTTTAGGTGCTCCTCCACCCAAAGCTATTGGAACTTCCCTAGGGGAGACAGGTTTATTAACTAACTGACACCTGTCATTCGCCATTGCATTGCTGGCTGCACTATCTACGCATCCAACGGCGAATCCCAGGAGAGGGACTGGCCAGACAGCGCACTTTGTGTTTATATTACAGCTAACACAATGGGACCCATATTCTGACTGGAACCTCTGAGCACTACTGCAACATAAAAATAATATAGACCCCAATCCCTGCCATCAGGAATCAGCAAAATATGTCTGTGATGGGAATACAGTACTGTGTGATTTTGATGGATGCATAAGATCAATGAGCTGAAGTATACAGCCCAAATTCTCTGCCGTTGTAAATGGGCACAGTTCCATTGACTTTAATGGACCTATGCCAATTTATACCAGCTGAGAACCTGGGCCAATATGTTTATACTATATTCTTAATTCAAAACTGTGCATGAATGTAAAGATGTATTTTATAGATCTACAAAATGAATTTACACCTGACCTTTGACATAATATATTCTGCCATTGATGTGTGCACCTTTTAACTGAAAAGCTAACTATTGTTAAGTCAAATAACCTGAAAGGAAAGTAGAATTAAAAAGAGTGACTTTTCCCCCCTTTCTTCCTCTAAAGAGCTCAGCGACCCTCACTGGAAACATTTATCTCTAAAATTATTTTAAAAGAATAAAATGTATCTTAACCAGTGAAGCCTACAAGTATAATTTTCCATTATAAATGAATATGCTAAGAAGCTATAACATAAAAGTAATAAAGTTAAATAACCTACCATTAGTAAATGTGATGAAAAATGATAGCACATCTGTCGTACTTTAATGATAAATAGGTGTAAACATTACAGTACTTTAGTATATGATTAGGAAAAATACTTTAATAAGTCCAGTACAATATAAATCAATATACTCAGAGCATTTACCTGGAAGAGTTTTTAACTGATAGTCTACAATAGAAAAAAAGTATTTAAAAAGGGGTAGGGGAGATGCAGCAATCAGATACCTGCAATATAATTAAGTAAATTGCATCTCAGTATTTTATCCAGTCATGTCTGAGCAAATGATCCAAAATCAATCAAGAAAATGATGCTTTGAGTGGATTTTTATACAGTCATGATCTGCAGACTCCTCATTAAATCTATTTCACTTTTCCTAGAAGTGAGATGATCTTAAGTTCCTTTGATGAACCTAAAACTATTAGCATGGGAGAAGAAAATGAAGGGAGCAGAAAGGTGCACCACAGTGGCAGAGCATAGATTGTGAGTAGTGGGATGTTCCAAGATGTTGCTGAAAGCACAGAGGAACTCCTTCTCCTTAACCTGGTGTGGGTAAACTACTTTCCCCTATACTCCCTTCCTGCTTAGTTGCTGCAATGGGAAATGGAGCTCCCTGCGCATCAGCCAAGGAGGAGTGCAATTATCTAACCCAGGGAAAGGAAGGAGAGTTCCCTTGTGCTGTTAGCAGAGGCAGAGGAGTTGCCCTCCCATTCACTCCCCTTTACTTTAACCAATGGTTGAGAGTAGGGAATTGGAAGGGGCTGTTGTATGTTCCCTCCCACTTTTTCTATACCTTTAACCTTTCTAGGCAACATGGTTTGAATGGCAGGAGCAATAAAGCACTAGCTGGTGATTTCCAGCCATGCTTCTTGTTGTTTTTGGATATTAATTATAACTGGAGAATAGATGTAGAAGTACAAGATCACTTTGGTGGGTGAAATGTCTTCCCCATGAAGTAAGAATGAGCTCCTAAAGGGTTTACCAGGGATTCTTTCTTTGCACAGTCTACAAACATTTCTCATTAAACAAAATCTGTCACCAGCAGCCTGGAGGAGCAGCAAGGCAGTGGCTGAGGGCTCCTCTCCACCACCGCCCCACAGGCTGCTTGCCAGTGACAGAGGGCATGGGGTGGAGATGAAAGGAGCCCTCAGCCGGACAGCTGAGAGGAGGAGAGAGGGCGGGGGGGGAGAGGAGAAGCCCAGGGTCTGGGTCATAGGGGAAGGGGCTGGAGAGGAGAGCCAACACTGCGGCCACTGGGCTGCAGCAGAAGTGGAGCGCCGGCCGAGGGGGCCCCTGGTGTGCGTGGGCCCAATGCCATGGTGCCATTATAAATCCGGTACTGGTCATCAGCATGGACGCATGTCTTCTGGAATGGTGGTTGAAGCATGAAGGGACATATGAATCTTTAGCGCATCTGGCATGTAAATATCTTGTGACACCGGCTACAAGAGAACCATGTCAACGCCTGTTCTCACTTCAGGTGATGTAAACAAGAAGCAGGCAGCATTATCTCCTGCAAATAGTAACCAAACTTGTTTGTCTGAGCGATTGGCTGAACAAGAAGTAGAACTGAGTGGAGTTGTAGGCTCTAAAGTTTTACATTGTTTTATTTTTGAATGCAGTTATTTTTTGTACATAAGTCCACCTTTATAAGTTCAACTTTCATGATAAAGAAATTGCACTACAGTACTTGTATTAGGTGAATTGAAAAATACTATTTCTTTGTTTTTACAGTGTAAATATTTGTAATAAAAATAAATATAAAGAGAGCACTGTACACTTTGTATTGTGTGCTGCAACTGAAATCAATATATTTGAAAATGTAGAAAACATCCAAAAATATTTAAATAAATGGTATTCTATTAATGTTTAACAGTGTGATTAATCGCACGATTAATTGTGATTACTTTTTTAAAATCACTTCACAGCCCTAATAGGAATGTTTTTGCAGCCTCACCATAGACACCATTCCGCAATAATCATCTGGCTAGACTATTCTTTTACCAACTAGTAGGAGCCATTAAAAGGTTGGAATGATTTTCTTTGCTATGTTCAATGTACCTGCAAATAGATGTAATGATGTTAGGTAATATAACAGCAGGTTGCCTGTTATAAACAAGAAAATGTGTTTTCATTTTCCTTCTTCTTCTTCTTCTTTTTTTTTTTTTTTGTAATTAAGCCATACCAAAATGCACAGGTATTCAAGCAGATATAACTGGATCTATGCTCGATCTCTTTCTTTCTCTCCCTCTCCTCACTTTTTATTATCAGTAAGTTTGATCTCATTATGACATATTTAAATATCCCCTTAACTGGCATTTATTACTGAGGAGCCATCAAGCTGGGGTGATTTTAACCGGGGAAGTTTTAAGTGTCTCATTGAATCTCATGGCAAAATACTTATTTCCAAAAGGGAGATACTTGAAAAACAGCCTTAAAAGGAATGCAAAATATGGGAGTCTCAATCACAGAGAAGCAACTTTTAGTCAGACACATTATGGCCACTGTGTACAAGCAAAGAGGTATCAATCATTGTTACAATTAAGAGGCAGGGAAGAAATGGGAGAAGAACTGGCAATTGCATCACCTTTTTAATCAAGAGCCCAATTCAACAAGGCACTTAAGCGTGTGTTTAGGTCGTTTCTGTGACCAAAACCAACCATCTATTCACACCCTATGCACTACTGTAATAATCTTTGTACAAAATATGCTTTGTGAGGTATCATTTGGAATCTAGTAACCCGCTGGTCAATAATATTATGGTAAAATATATGTAGTAACATTATACAGGGGGATTTCATAACTACGTATAATTTTCTTAGTATATGTTCAAAACCACACAGCCCTTCCCAGGCAGAAGTATCCTGAATGAAGAAATGTGTTGTGATGCTGGCAGTTCGGGGCCAGCCCATGCGAAGGCTCTGGGCCTTACTGAACACTGACAAATGTATAGCTGGAAACCAGTTTGGTTCACCTGTCTGTTAGTAGTGTTGAAACAGATGTTAAATAGGGCTGTCAAGCAATTAAAAAAATTAATTGCGATTAAGCGCACTGTTAAAGAATAACAGAATACAATTTATTTAAATATTTTTGGATGTTTTCAAATATATTGATTTCAATTACCACACAGAATACAAAGCATTATCAAGTGTGAAATGCTAGTCTACCACAAGAGGTGTTATCTCCTCCCCAACAAAAGAAGGTCTACAGACATCAGACAAGCCATTATGGACAAAAGATTTTGCTGATCACTGTCCCCACACCCCTGAAGAGGGCACATGTGCAAGGCCACATCCCATCACAGCTTGAATGCTGGGGGAAGGGAATAAAAATGCCTGTTAGAGAGAAAGTGATATCTTTATGCTGTCTGGACTCTGAAGGGGAAAGATTCCTAAATATAAGCATAAAATCCCCAACATAAGATCCCCAAGCTGCTTGGCTTGGGTTAGCCCTAAGGGACACAAAAGCCTGCTTATTATAGAAACATCTATTACCTTTTGTACTTAAGGTAAACATACACACATAAATGAGGTACAATCTTATTTAACCTTGTAAATAACTCTCATTTCTTTTTCATAGGTAATAAACCTTTAGTTAGTTTGTTACATGATGGGCTACAACTGTTGTCTTTTGTCTGAGATCTTAAACACAACTGACCTGGGGTAAGTGACTGGTCCTTTGGGACTGGGAGTAACCTGAATATTGTTGTGATTTTGGGCATAAGCGACCATCTATCACAAAGTCCAGCTTGACAGGGTGGCAAGATAGACTGGAATGTTCAAGGGGATTGTCTGTGATTCCGTGGCAAGAGTGCTGTAGTGCGTTAGAAGTTCACACTTGTTACTGGGTTGGTGAAATCTAATTATAGAACATATAACCAGCTTGGGGGTTTTGCCCTGCTTCTTGCCAGTCTGGCCTGAGGTTGGCACTCACGGTCATGAGCCACTCCAGACAGTGTGATATGTGTCTACCTCAGTTTACATATAAGTAGTATACAGGGTTCTCAGTTCAGCAGGGAGAGGAGATGGAAGGAAACAGAGCAAATTTGCATCTCAGCAAACACACATGAGAAGAAAGAACATGGAGTCTCCTTCAGCACCAGACTCCATGTCTCTTTCTTTACTGTTAGAATAAACTTTTGCTTTGAGGGGTAACTCTCAGAAGAATCCACTTCAAAGTTAACTGGACTATACAAGAAAGAGACAGAAAACTCCAAATGCATTCTCTCTTGCTCTCTCACCTAGAATGACAAAGGAACCAGCCCTTTGACTTTGTGGGGGAGATCCTGACCTGAGAATTTGGTTATCCATGTTGCTGGGAACATGTGGTAAGGATTTTACCTTGAACCAAGTGTAGCTTGTTAAGTTTTAGCGACTAGAAAGCATTTTATCTTTATTTCTCCGGTAACCTTTTCTGATTTTAATACCCAATCCTACAATTCACTTAAAACGTCTCTCTTTGTAGTGAAATAAACTTATTTTATTTTTAATCTAAACCAATCCAGTGTTGTGTTTAAACTGAACTGTTTGGTATCTCCAGTCAAAGTAGCAAACTGTTGAATATTGACCCTGTACAGGGGCAATGGACCTTTAATACCTGAACTGTCCAGGAGAGGGCTGGATGGTGCAGAACACATGTTTTTGGGAAAATTCAGGACTGGGAGTATGTTGATGTCACCCTGCAAGTAGTAGCCAAGGCTGGTGGCAGCCAGAGTGTGATTGGAGTGTTGCTGACAGGCTCCTGGGGTCAGAGCTGTTGGACCAGGGCTACAGCTATACACAGACACTCAGGGTCTGACGTGCATGCTGGCAGGCTGTTTGTGAGGAGCCCAGGTTGGGAAGTACAGCAGCAAAGCATTGCGAGGCACTCAAAATTGTGGGGCAGGTGATGACACAATCCCTCACTGGATTGCACCCCAGAATGTGACACTACCCTATTTAGCAAAGCACTTTAGCACATGCTTAAATCCCGGTGAAGGGAAAATGCATAGGCATACAAGTGCTTAAGTGCATTAGTGAATAGGGATGGACTACTCAAACGTGGGCCCAAAGAGGAAGTTCAGTAAAAGACAAATGTTGTTTGCTAATTTGGAAAATACGCCTGTTTGTCCTTGACCCAGTGAGATGAACTGTATGCTCTCGTACATATGCTGCAGGGTATTGAATGTTACACTTTCTGAAGATAAATTGTATTTCTGAAAAATTCAGAAAAGAACAATAACTTAACAACATTCTCAGAAAAGAATCTCTCTATCACACTCTTTTACACAAAAGAGCACTATTACAATAAGGCATTAATGGGCTGCCTTCCATTCTGAAAACTATGATGTGAAAACACAAGAAGGGTGAAAAGAAAAATGGCAGGAGATACAAAGTAATGTCCTTTGGAAAAACATCAAATGCTCCTCAAGGCAAGGACATACAGATATGTAAATAAAGAGAAACAAAATGGCTTCTTAATGATGCACTAAAAAGAGGCATTTAGGGTTCATTATCTCTACATTCATGCCTCCAGATTGCTAGTGCTTGCTTAATGGTTTCCTCTGAGTTATATTCTTAGTGCTATGAACCTCAAGGGGTTAAATACAACTGAAATGAATGGCTACCTGAGCTGTTTTATTCCCACTTCTAGTGAGGCTTTTCACCTTATATATATTATCTTTATTTTCCTATCTTTTCATTGTCCCAACATGAAAGCACATAAAATGTGTAGCTCAACAAGTTGTTAACTGTTTAATTCTGCATGTTTGTCCTCTTCCCCTAGTATTTCTTTTAGGTTATGTCTCCACTAGATTTTTTTTTGGGGGGGGGGAAGGGGAATCGCCCACCTAAGCACTAACAGTTATTAATTATTATTATTTATTTGTATTACCATAGCGCTTAGAAGCCTTAGTCATAAACCAGGACCCCACTGTGCTACACGTTAAATCAGTGGGTGATCTCTGAAAAAAGTCTAATGTAGACAAGGATTAAGTGGGTAGCAGCACCATTTCAAACACAATATAGATGCTCTTGTGTTGGAGTCTGAAAGATAACAGAGACTTATCCTTCATTTTACTGTCATTATGACAAATGACTAGTTTGTCTGTGACCCAATAGCCTTCTGTCTCGACATTCCCCTTCTCTTCAAACTTATGGAGATTTTTATTTTTATTTTATAGAACACTTAATCCTGTTCCCTTTGCTGTCAATACCACAGCTCCTGTTGATGTCAATGGGAGCAGGATCCAGGGTCACCAAAATTTGTTCTAACAAATTTCAAAGGCCAGAACTAAGAAAGGTTTACTTTTTTTGTCAGGCCTGATAAGACTTTAGTAACAAAGCCTCAAACCAGATACCTAGTGTATGTGCCCAATGGCAAAACCATATGTTAATTATGGAAACTATTTGCAATGTTTGGATTCCAGAGACACAGAACACTGGGGATTTGTCAAAACCAGTGATTTTTCACCACTAGGGTCTTATAAAACTAATGAATCTGTTACTTTTATATAGAAAATATTGAAACTTTCTGTTTTCAAAATTGATCAGGTAAAACGTACACAATTCACTCAAGTTTCATGAGACTGAGTTCGCATGAACTGAAAGCTCAGAAGGAATCTGAGTACTGGGATGTTAGCACAATCAACCAAATCTGACAATTACTATATGACTGTTTAAAATTCAAACAGAAATGTGTTTAATTAAAGCACTTGTCACTTAGTCCAACAGATGTAGAAACCTTATTTCTCTGGGATACAGTGCCCAATGTTGATCAACTGCATACAAGCACTGCAGCTGGTGAAAATCTACATACGCTATCTGCCAATGACCTGAAATTTACAGCTACAATTTCTTCTTACTGTAAGCCCCAGAGCTGAAGGCATTAAAGGTAAAGGACCATTCTTCTACTACTGTAGGAGAAAGGAAAAGAAGCTAGCTCTGACAGGCTTACTTTACATATAGTTCTGCCTTAATGCATTTCTGTACAGTGTTTTCCTGTATTGTTTGGAGCTTGTTTGTGTTCTGGTTTTGGAAATTATATTATATGATACATGTAAATATATTTAGGAAAGTGGGGCAAAACTGTGAAAGGTATAGTGTGGAGAAAGTGGTCACCCTGAGCTGACAGGTTGGATGTGTAGTTCAAATTCACAAAGATATGGGAAGCTGTCTGAGAGGGTATATCTATGTAAATATATGGTCACCGTGTTTTTTCCAAATAAGATATTCATGGTTTTGTATTCCCCAGGACTACTGTGTGCTTGCGAGTGTGGAAGAAACACTTGGAAACCGACCAGCGATTCAGATTTTTAAATTCCTAAAACTTGGCAAGGGATAAGATTTTTGGTAGAGGCTCAAGCAATATATTTAATTTATTTTAGAAAGAACCCCCACCCTCAGCCCCCAGACACAGTAGTGAATCCAGACCTAGTTACTGACACGTGGCAGAAGGGTTACATTACTGCTTATAGTTGGTATGGATGTGGAAGACATGAATAATATCTATCCACATGCCTAGACTTCTCCCAGGCCAAGTCACTCACCTTCTCTGTGATGTAGTGGCTTACATAGTGCTTGTTCATCTATAGATCAGCAATCACATTACACAGATAGGTATTATTATTATGGATTGTACAGCCGGTCTAATACTTAGTTTTTGAAATTCTTTGGATTTGATAATATTCACTAGACTAGATCTGCACCAAATTTGGTTTGGATTTATCCTATCTTTAATATTCCCCAAACTGGCAGTGTCAACACAGGTGATGTATTTAATCCTCCTTGTATTCTATGGCTCCAACACAGTACATGTCCTAGGCAGTTCTGTATCAGAGATAGTGAAATGATGGTTTCAGAGTTGTTAAACATTTAGCAAATAGCTTATGAATTGAGTGTTAACAAAAAATAAAAACAAATTGTGAATGAGTAATTATTTTTACTCCCTTGGTGACGCCGCAGAGTGGGAAGGAAAGCATTACATAGCATGTGTAGTTCTCCACATGGCAAAACATTGCTGGTTCTCAGGTTCCTCGATGTATCCTGTATATGAATAATTTCTTGCAACACTTCTGATAACAGTTTTATGAAGAATTGTATGATCTTTTACGCAGACCCTACAGAGTGCGTGTGTGGTGTTAAGATTTTATGTCTTTGGTTGGCAGCAGTTAACACTAGCAACAGAGCAGTCAACATTATTTTGTAGCAGCTACTTTGGATGTTTGTACACTTTCTCCTGTATCTGTGTTCACTTTGCAGCAAGATTTCTGCTGAACAGTTTCACAATTTATAGGCATTTTACATTTATGCATTCATTCTACATTCTGCAGGCAGACAAAGGCAGAGCCATTGCAATTATGGACAAGATTGACTATTAGAAGAAAGCCCCCTGGAGAAACTGAATAGCACTCTACACATTAAATCAAATGAGTAGCTATTAACATCAGTTGTAAACAATTTACACTGTGATGTTGCTGCTGCCTTGCCATATTCCCTTAAGAATCAGATGTGAATTTCAACTTACCTTGTTAATTAATTTAAAAAAATAAGTGTTCTTAAAAACTGCAGCCATAACTAGAATGAAAGGGTATATTAAAAATCCATTTTATGAAAGCATGCCATATAAGCAGTAACCCTTTCATTATATGAAATATGTATAAATGCACAAAACTGAAAATAATCATTACTGATACTTTTAGTTTAAAATAAAATGATCAGCAAGTCTGGATTTAAAAATTAACTACAAACAACAGCCAAATCCTGAGATCTTAATTTAGATTTTACTCAGTCATTTGCTAGGCAACTCAATCTTTGCTTAGACAAAAGTCTCATGACTTCACTCGGAGTCAGCGTAAGGAATGAGTAAAAACAGATTAAGGGCCTTAGGATCCGGCACAAACTTTGGTGAATGATTGTTCATGAACGATTGCTACAAATGTCCAACACTCTATACTGTACGTAGTGTGGCAGAGCTCCTTCTCTGCCTCCGTGGGTTCCGCGCGTCCTCTTAGCGGCTGGGGGGATTCCTCTCTCCCTGGGAATTTCCCCACGCCCCTGGGTTTACTGTCCCCACCTTGTCGGAGCAGGGGTTCCTCCAGGCCTCCCTGGCAGGGGAGGGGAGCCTCTTAGTCTCTGGTAGCTCCTCCAGGCATAGTGTCGGCAGACCAGATACCCAGTTCAGTCTCTTTCCTCTGGCGGGTTCTCTCCCCTCTGGGGCCCAGAAGGGCTGTACGCCCTGTTCATCAGGGTTTCCCCTGCTCTTCACCTCTGTACCTGTGAGGTCTCCCTACTGGCATTTGTCAATGTCTGCACCATCCAGCTCTCCACAGCTCCTATTGCGCGCGCCTATCTGACTGGAGGGGAGGCTTTTAACAGGTTCTTGCAGGCCCTTGATTGGCCCCAGGTGTCCTAATTAACCTGGAGAAACCCCTGTTCAATTACCCGGGGAAAAGGGACCTGGTTATCCTGGGGCTAATATACCTGCCTTCTTCCACTCTCATATCAGTTGGCGGCTCCTTCACGGGGCCGTGAGCACGGGCGTGTACTTGGCGTGGTTTACCCCCGTCCCAGACACCTGCCCCTTCTGCGGCGTGAGGGAGACCCTTGCGCACATATATCTGGAATGTGCCAGGTTGCAGCCCCTATTCCTGCTCCTCTTACATTTTTGGTTGCACTTTTCCCCTCACTTGTTCATCTATGCCAGGGGTCGGCAATGTTCGGCACGCGGCTCGCCAGGGAAAGCACCCTGGCGGGCCGGGCCAGTTTATTTACCTGCTGACACGGCAGGTTCAGCTGACCGCAGCCCCCACTGGCCGCGGTTCGCTGTCCCGGGCCAATGGGGGCGGCGAGAAGCGGCGCGGGCCGAGGGATGTGCTGGCCACGGCTTCCCACCGCCCCCATTGGCCCGACGGCAAACCGCAGCGAGTGGGGGCCGCGATCGGCCGAACCTGCCGCGTCAGCAGGTAAATAAACTGGCCCGGCCAGCTAGGGTGCTTACCCTGGCGAGCCGCATGTCGAACGTTGCCGACCCCTGATCTATGCACTCCCCATCCATGGCCCCACAAAGTCGCAGGACCTCCTTGTCAACCTCCTCCTAGCTCTGGCCAAAATGGCCATCTACAAAACCAGGGAGAGGAGGTTGGCCGACGGGATTTCCTGTGACTGTGGGGCCTATTTTCGCTCCTCCGTCCATTCGCGTATCCGGGCAGAGTTCCTCTGGGCAGCGTCCGCTGGCTCCCTTGACGCCTTCAAGGAGCAGTGGGCGCTGTCCGGGGTTCTCTGCTCAGTGTCCCCATCAGGTTCCCTTCATTTAGCCCTGTGACCTCACTCCTGTCCCTGTTATTTCATTAGTTGTCCCCCACTATTATTTGGTATCACGGACCTGTGGATCCTCCCCTTAGACTGGGGGGAGGTCCTGGATACCAACAGGACCACTCTAATATCGCCATCTTGCCTGACCCTGTCATATATCCCTCCCCCCTGCTCAACACCATGGAGTTGGGCAACTTGGGTCATCAGGCAATGTACCCCTGACAGGCCATCTGTGTTGCCGTGATGGCTTCTAGCCCTGTGTTGTATGCTGAATTGGAACGGTTGGAGGGCAAGAACCGTCTGGTCACCCTTGCATTCTTCTCTTTGTTCCGCTGCATCCACTGGAGGGGTGCATGGTCGGTCATGAGGACAAATCGCCGGCCTAGTAAGTAATAATGCAGAGTTTCCATGGCCCATTTGACTGCAAGGCATTCCCTCTCCACCACTGCATATTTCTGTTCCCTCGGAAGAAGTTTTCTGCTAAGATAAAGGATTGGGTGTTCCTCCTCTCCGACCATCTGTGACAGAACAACCCCCAACCCCACTTCAGATGCGTCCATCTGTAAAATGAATTCTTTGGTAAAGTCCGGGGCTATGAGCACGGGGTTACTGCAGAGAGCTGTCTGTAGGTCTGTGAATGCCTGCTATGCCGTGTTGGTCCACCTCACCATGTCAGGACCCTGAGCCTTTACCAGGTCCATCAGGGGACTTGCCCTGGTGGCAAAGTGTGGGATAAATCCCCAGTAGTACCCCACTATGCCTAGGAACAGCATTTATCATTAAGAGTGCATGGATTCCATTCAACTGGGACCTAGAACGATGGCAGCAAACTCAATGGTCAGGCACCAACTCTGGCTAAAACCCTGGAGAGAAGCTAATTATTTAAACCAAGTTCACCATGCCTCAGTTTCTCACAGGAAGTTTGTTCAGTAGAAAACCTATATTAGATGGTGGCTAACAATACAGAGGAGCAAGCATGTTCAGTATCCTTGCTAGCAGTACCTCTTTTAAATGTAGATGCTCCTTTCATTCTTATCTGCAACAAAAGGTACCAGAGGAGATAGTCATCTTATCTCAACGGCAACCCTGGATTCTATACATAGGGAAGCCCAGACCTTCCAATAGGACTAATCCCTCCTTCCAATCCAAATCCTCACCATTCCTGTCTCCAAAGACCAAAAATAGGTATTGGTGGCAGACTCTTTTGAAGTATTTGTAGTCAATTGACTGCTGGGATTTGGTACTAGAGATAGCACAGCATGGCTGTTTTCTGTAGGCTCCTCCACATTGCTTTTTCATATACTCCCAACCTTGAGAGAGGCTGAGAAACATCACACCATTTGAAAGCTGGCTCTTGAGGATATCCTGGAATGCCTGAAGAAAGAGCATGTCCAAATACAATCGGAGAATATAACATTAGCATATATAAGCAGACAAAGGTGAACAAAAACTCAAGTCTATACTGGATAGAAATACGGATCATTTGGCTTCCATCTGGGTGATCCACATAAATGACAGTGTACACAAAACCAGACTTGCTAAGCCATTGGCAGCTAGACAGCTACGAATAGTCTCTGAACACGTACATTCTCTCACTGGTGCACAGATGGACCTATTTGCATCTAGTTTAAGTTCTACACTTTGAAATTAAAGTTTCTTCCACCACTTGCTGTTAAATTACCCATAAACCTCTATATCAAATATATCTGGTAAAGAATCCCAATCCATTTTTTGAGGGTGTGTGTGATAAATCTTTATTCTAATATAGTTCATTTTTAGAATAAGCCTTTCCTCCCTCAGTTTGCTGGCTCTTTGAAGGCATTTGTTATTAGAGAAGTTTCTTACAGCTGTCACCTGTATTGCTGAGGCCAGGCTCATCAAACAGAGGAGTTGATTTTTTTTGTAAAATTTTAATGAATAAATAGCATTCCCACTCATCAAATGTCTAATTCCTGAGGTTAATGAATAGTGGTAGTGATAATTATACCTGTCTATAATTATAGGAAGCTGCTACTTCATAAATATTGAATTGTGCTGTTATCTACATACAATATGTGCCTGTTTTATTTCCAAAAGAATTTTCTCATCAGGGTAATGATGTATCCCTAATATGCCACCAAATGGCTATAGGTCAAGAACTTTAGCACTCCTGATAGAATCAGTGAGTATTTTGTAAGTTTTTCCTGCGTATGAAGCCAATAGCTGGGGCTCTACCCATGGGCGGCGCGTGAATCGCCAGCTGGGGGAGGCTAGCTCCAGCCCCTTCGGCCCCGCCAGAGCCCAGAGTCCCCCCTTCTACCCATTCCTCCATTGGAGCCCAGAGCCCTGCCCCCCGCCTCCGCTGGAGCCCAGAGGCCTCCCCCCATGGTGGCCACCAGCCCAGTCCCGCGGCTAGCCCCCCAGCTCCAAAGGAGCACCGGGAAGGCGGGAAGTGGCCCCAGCCTGCCCAGCCCCAGAGTACTGGGTAGGTGGGCGGTGGGTGGCCCCAGCACCGGAGCATGGGAGGCACGTGGCCCCAACCCCTGGCCCCCAAGCCCTGGAGTGTTGGGAAGGCAGGCAGCGCGTGGCCCCAACCCCAGCCAGAGCACTGGGGGGCTGGAGCTGGAGGACTGGAGCCATGCGCAGGGAGCAGTCATGGCAGGGGGCAGGGTCACGCCTGGCTGTTTGGGAAGGCAGAGCCTCCCCCAGTCTATGTGACCCGACGCCCATGGCTCTACCATTAAACAGTGTCCTGTGTGGCCCTATGTCCATGCCTGGTTTTATTTTACCCAAGGCTGTACTGTCAATAAATCACTGCATTTAGGCCTTTATGTTACCTCGGAATTTGACATTCCTGCATGTACTCCAGAACTTGACAGTACTGCAGTCAGCCATTTTGTATGTTTAGCCATTGCCAGGTAAAAACCAAATATGACTTAATCTTAGGTCTTTGTGAGACAAGGTCAGACAGCTGCATACTTGCAGTTTGTTAATCAGAATGGGTGGATGGGACAGAAAATTATGGAAGAGAGTGAGTGAATAGCGACCTGGGTTTTAGGTGCCCCTAATATATTTTTGTTTTGGCTAGAAATACCGGAAATGATTTGAGCTAATGAGTAGTTTGTTGAAATTAGGAGAATTGGTGACCCAGCAGAGGTTATTACGCTGATCCACTAGGAGTCACTATAGGTTATGTGGTTTGTGCTTATGTGGACCTATTGCACCATCTGCGGCCAGAGTAAGAGAGCAGAGTGGCAGTGGAAGTGGTGGTTGGAAGACCAGTTTTCCCAACCTATTGCACTGTCTGCGGCCAGAGCAGGAGAGCAGAGTGGCAGCGGAAGTGGTCGTTCGATGACGACGGTTAGCAGTCCTACTGCACCGTCTGCTGAAAACAGTATGGCACCCGCACGGAAAAAAGGCACGAAACAATTGTCTGCCGTTGCTTTCATGGAGGGAGGGGCAACTGACGACATGTACCCAAAACCACCTGCGACAATGTTTTTGCCCCATCAGGCATTGGGAGCTCAACCCAGAATTCCAATGGGCGGCAGAGACTGCGGGAACTGTGGGATAGCTACCCACAGTGCAATGCTCCGAAAGTCAACGCTAGCCTCAGTACTGTGGACGCACTCTGCTAACTTAATGCACTTAGTGGGGGGACACACAACCGACTGTATAAAATCGCTTCCTAAAAAATCTACTTCTATAAATTTGACCTAATTTCGTAGTGTAGACATACCCTTAGAGCTAGCTATAAAAGATTAGGTAACAGTAAATACCCTGGAGTAGTCCGAGGGAGCTTTTCTTAGGACAAGGAGCTGACATCTAAACTCCCCATCAGCTGGACGGAAAATGTCCCTGGAAGCCCAATTGGCGATCATTTGAAACCATTTCAGACTGTAGGTAACTATAGCATGCTTACTTGTATCAATCATTTATTAGACAGAAGCACTGTGTTCCCTGACACCATCTTGAGGGAAACAGTTAAGTTACTATTACTTTGGGTTCTGAAAACCCCCGGATAACACTTAACCATGCTTGCACCTAGATCTAACACTTATAGGAATAACATTACAACATAACAAGGGACATGGCATTATATCAGCAAATTACTGATATGATAGCAAAATAAGCACCCTTTCTATGGGTAAGTCAGTGAGCTTTTTCTTCTATAGAGTTTGGATCTTAGTCTAGAGAAAAACTGGACAGATGGTTAGTACTAGGGCTGTCGATTAATCACAGTTTTAATCGCACTGTTAAACAATAGAATACCAATTGAAATTTATTAAATATTTTGGATGTTTATCTACATTTTCAAATATATTGATTTCAATTACAACACAGAATACAGAGTGTACAGTGCTCACTTTATATTATTTTTTATTACACATATTTGCACTGTAAAAATGATAAACAAAAGAAACCGTATTCCAATTCACTTCATACAAGTACTGTACTCTTTATCATGAAAGTGCAACTTACAAATGTAGATTTTTTTTGTTACATAACTGCACTCAAAAATAAAACACTGCAAAACTTTAGAGCCTACAAGTCCACTCAGTCCTACTTCTCGTTCAGCCAATTGCTAAGACATTTACGGGAGATAATGCTTCCCGCTTCTTATTTACAATGTCACCAGAAAGTCAGAACAGGTATTCGCATGGGACTTTTGTAGCCGGTGTTCCAAGGTATTTATGTGCCAGATATGCTAAACATCTGTATGCCCCTTCATGCTTCGGCCACCATTCCAGAGGACATGCTTCTATGCTGATGACGCTTGTTAAAAAAATGCATTAATTAAATTTGTGACTGAACTCCTTGGGGGAGAATTGTATGTCTCCATCTCTATTTTACCCGCATGCTGCCATATATTTCATGTTATAGTAGTCTCGGATGATGACTCAGCA
Organism: Emys orbicularis; assembly: GCF_028017835.1. Taxonomy (NCBI): domain Eukaryota; kingdom Metazoa; phylum Chordata; order Testudines; family Emydidae; genus Emys; species Emys orbicularis. The sequence goes on from NC_088696.1 coordinate 25,776,699, forward strand.
CGTTGTTCATTTTAAGAACACTTTCACTGCAGATTTGACAAAACACAAAGAAGGTACTAATGTGAGATTTCTAAAGACAGCTACAGCACTCCATCCGAGGTTTAGGAATCTTAAGTGCCTTCCAAAATCTGAGAGGGATGAGGTGTGGAGCATGCTTTCAGAAGTCTTAAAAGAGCAACACTCCGATGCAGAAACTACAGAACCCGAACCACCAAAAGAGAAAATCAAGGTTCTGCTGGTGGCATCTGACTCAGATGATGAAAATGAACACAAGTTGGTCCACTCTGCTTTGGATGGTTATCGAGCAGAACCCGTCATCAGCATGGATGCATGTCCTCTGGAATGGTAGTTGAAGCATGAAGGGACATATGAATCTTTTGTTCATCTGGCACGTAAATATCTTGTGATGCCAGCTACAACAGTGCCATGTGAACACCTGTTCTCACGTTCAGGTGACATGATGAACAAGAAGCGGGCAGCATTATCTCCTGTAAATGTAAACAAACTCGTTTGTCTGAGCGATTGGCTGGACAAGAAATAGGACTGAGTGGACTTGTAGACTCTAAAGTTTTACATTGTTTTATTTTTGAATGCAGTTTTTTTGTACGTAATTCTACATTTGTAAGTTCAACTTTCATGATAAAGAGATTGCACTACAGTACTTGTATTAGGTGAACTGAAAAATACAATTTCTTTTGTTTTTTACAGTGCAAATATGTGTAACCAAAAATAAATCTAAAGTGAGCACTGTACACTTCGTAATCTGTTATAATTGAAATCAATATATTTGCAAATGTGGAAAATATCCAAAATATTTAAATAAATGGTATTCTATTATTGTTTAACAGTGTGATTAATCGCAATTAATTTTTTAATCGTTTGACAGCCCTAGTTAGTACGTTTCTTCTATCTACAAAAAGAAGTGACTGACGGGGATCAGAGCCATCACTAAGGAATGCATTTTCATTTTTAAACTTTAACTAATTATCTCTCTTTTTCCAGCACATATATCTTACAGCAAACATGGAGCAGCCCTTCAACCCACCACATCCACTTGCATTTTGGGATTGCAGTGCAGAGTAACTCATGTAAATGGACAAGGAGACATCTGTTTAACAAGCATGATATAGCAGAGCAGCACTCCCTCTTAGTTTGTCTGAACAACGTATTATTTTGGTAACTTCCACACCACATATAACCATGTCATTGTTGAGGGTAATTAGGTATTATATACTACATAATTAGGTATTATATACTACACAATTGCACAGCTTGTAAAGAACTATTTTCTTTAAATATGTTCAAATAAATGACTATCGTGAGACCTTTAGCAAAAAATTTTTGCAGAGACTAAAATATGTGCTGTTAATTTACTAAATGTATCTTGTTAACAAGAGATATTGGAAAATAAAAACATCTCACAGTATTTTAGTTTTCATTCCTCTTTGAACATATTTCTGAAACTCTCCTGCTATGCAGACACAACTAGCCCAGATTGATCCCTTTTATCATGTTGACTTTATTGTCATTTTGGTAGTGTTGGCCAAGGCACTAAAAGATAATCATTTCATTTTTTCAAAATACAACTTATTGTTGCAAAATGAGTTACACTTTCTTCATAACATAGGCTCTCTAAGCCAATACTGCCAGCTTTGGGGTCTGTTCCACTAACATAACTGAGCACTGAATCAAGCCCTCAGTCACAGGCTGAAGTCACTGGTTTTCAAGTTTCAGAGGGGTAGCCGTGTTAGTCTGAATCTGTAAAAAGCAACAGAGGGTCCTGTGGCACCTTTAAGTCTTCAAGGTGCCACAGGACCCTCTGTTGGTTTTCAAGTTGTAGTCCCAGCTGCATGAATACATCTATAGCCTTTTGTGTGGCAAATAGGGCATTGTTGAAGGATCGTGCCTTGAGCTGGCAGTTGTCTAGATACGGATATATCATAATTCCTAGTTTGTGAAGATGTGTTCATACCACAGACAGGATTTTTGAGAACCCTCTGGATGCAGATGATAGGCTGAATGAAAGTATCTTCTGTTGAAAATGGTCTTGACCCAGGGTGAATCTCATAAATCTCCTGGATCATGATATGAAAATAAGCATCTTGTTGGTTGAGGGCCGAGAACCAGTCTTCCTGGTCCAAAGATGGAATTATTGCTGCTAATATAACCATCTTGAACCATTGTGTCTTTACATATCTGTTGAGTGAACTCCATTCTTTTTTGGCATTAGGAAGTATTTGGAGTAGAAACCTCTTCCCTCAGTGCTGATTGAGAATTGGTTCTGTAGCAGCAAGGTTTAGGAGATTGTTTATTTCCTGACGTACTAGGTGCTCATGAGAAGGCTTTCTGAAGAGGAATGGGAAGGGAGAGCAGATAGGAGGAAGAGAGGTAAAGTGGATTGAATAACCATTGGAGATGATTGTCTGATGTTATCTTTTCCCAGTTTTGTCAAAAAAGAACAAGGCTGTGTCTGAAAGGCTGTAGATGATTCGAGTTTTGCAGCAATTAATGGCGGGAGTGGTAGCTTGGAGCCTTGACCAATGCATCAGAACTGATGTTTTGACATTTATGGTTCTGAAGTGTGGGGCATTATCAGTCTTCGGTTTTGTACCCCTTGTCTCTTCTGCTGGGTTTTATAGTTTCTCTGGGGTGGAGGGAACTGAGCAGGCCAGAATCTTTGTGATGTCTGAGATTTACTGTATGTCTTTTTCTGTGCAGATGAATAGATCCCCAGAAAACAAAACATGGCTCTTGTGTCTTTTAGAGTATGTTCTTTTCACAGTCATTTGGACTTCTCTTGGGAGGCCAGAAAGCTGGAGCCAAGAAGCTCTCCGCATTACCATCTCTGTTGATATGGAGCATGCAGCTGTATCAGCAGTATCTAACATGGTCTGTAATGATGTCTTCACCAGAAGCTGGCCCTCTGCAATGATGGCTTGATACTGCTTTCTCTGATCATTTGGGAGCTGTTCAATAAAGGCGCTGAGTTTCAAACAATTGATGTGATTGTACTTCACCATAAGGGCCTGATAATTAGCAATTCTAAAGTGTAGGGTTGCTAATGAGTATGATTTCCTGCCAAATAAGTCCAGTCTTTTCCAGTTCTTGTCATAGGGTGTTGATTTATCGTGGTGCTGTCTGCCACGTTAATTTACAGCGTCTACCACAAGGGAACTGGGAGATGGATGGGAAAATAGAAAGTCCACGTCTTTAGAGGGCACATAATATTTTTCATCTGCTCTTTTGCATGTGGGCAGTATGGTGGCTGGTGTTTGCCAGGTGGTTTTGGCTGTGTCTAGTATGGCCTCGTTGACAGCGAATGCAATATGAGCTGATGAGGACATATGTAGGATGTCAAGCAGCTTGTGTTGCAACTCCTTCATTTCTTCTAGGGAGATCTGAAGTGTCAAGGGAATCAACGGTATCTGTAGTCTTCTGTGGTCCAATGAGTGGCCAGAAGATGGTGCTGTAGTCTTTTGTGTAGTGGAGATGCTCAGTACCGAAACTCTCCTTGTCTCTGGCGGTTACATTTTAGAGGAGCTACTGCACTCTCTACTGCTCCTTTCCTCTGACAGTACCGATGTCCCTGAACCTGTGCCCTTCAGGTCTTTAGGCTTACTGATGGTACCAGTATCTGAGAAGCCTATAGTTTAATGGGGACCCAGTCGCAGTTCATTCAGTACCGAGTTGAATGATTGTGCAGGGGATCTCTTTTTCCTGGTCAATTATTTAGTCTGGGGACTATTAGCCTTCTTTTCTGAGAGAATTCACCTCTTTGAAGCCACCTGAGTGTGATGTCCCGAGGATTTTGATGGTTGTGTCACCAGGGCCACCCAGAGGATTCAAGGGGCCTGGGGCAAAGCAATTTCGGGGGCCCCTTCCATAAAAAAAAGTTGCAATACTATAGTAACATGTATTTGGAAATGTAAAAAATAACTAGTGAAATACATTCAAAAATTAATGTTTAGTAATTTGAAAATACACAAAATACATTATTTAAAAACATTAAATGCTTTAATGGTATGTATACATTTGCAATTACATAATGGGCTGTCGCTGGGTGATGGTGATGGTTGGTGCCAATGGGCTGTTGCTGCCTGGGGGTGGCGCTACTGTTGCCCAGGGCTGGGTGGGGAGTGCCTGGCTCAGAGGGGCTGGGCTTGGAGCTGGGGGTCAGGGCTGTGGGGGGGATGGGGTTGGGGGGTGTCCGGCTCAGAGGGGCTGGGCTCGGAGCTGGGGGTCAGGGCTGGCGGGGGATCGGGTCGGGGGGTGCCCGGTTCAGAGGGGCTGGGCTCGGAGCTGGGGGTCAGGGCTGGCGGGGGATCGGGTCGGGGGGTGCCCGGTTCAGAGGGGCTGGGCTCGGAGCTGGGGGTCAGGGCTGGGGGGGGATGAGGTCGGGGGGTGCCCGGCTCAGAGGGGCTGGGCTCGGAGCTGGGGGTCGGGGCTGGGGGGGGATGGGGTCGGAGGGTGCCCGGCTCAGAGGGGCTGGGCTCGAAGCTGGGGGTCGGGGGGTGCCCGGCTCAGAGGGGCTTACCATGCCACATACCCCCTCTCCCAGAGACTCAGCAAGCCACGTCCAGGAGCTCCTACTGCTCGGCCGGCTGGAGCTCGCAGCCCCGCCCCCTTACCATGCGGCTCCGAGCAGGAGGATCTCAGGCCCCGCCCAAGCCACGCCGCTGCAGCGCTGTCCAGGGCCGCTCCTGGACGCGGTGCGCTGAGGCGCCGGGGGATGGGGGAAGGCGAAGGCAGAGGCGGGGGGGAACCTCCGACATTCTTGTGGGGGCCCCTGCGGGGCCTGGGGCAAATTGCCCCACTTGCCCCCCCCCCTCCCCCGGGGGCGGCCCTGTGTGTCACAGACTGTTGTTCCGGAGGGGTCCCAAGTTGGAGGCTGGTCTAAGTGAACTTTCCATCATAGAATCATAGAATATCAGGGTTGGAAGGGACCTCAGGAGGTCATCTAGTCCAACCCCTTGCTCAAAGCAGGACCAATCCCCATACAGATTTTTACCCCAGTTCCCTAAATGGCCCCCTCAAGGGTTGAACTCACAACCCTGGGTTTAGCAGGCCAATGCTCAAACCACTGAGCTTCATGAGGAGTCTGAGCTTCAATTCACAGTTTTTTCTTGCTCTTGATTTTAATTTCAGGCAGAAAGTACACTTCTTTAGTATGTGAGACCCTCTGAGACAGTGAATGCAGCATGAATGGCTGTTGCTGACCGGAATAGCTTCTCTGCAGGAAAGACAGCATTTAAATCCAGGGGAGCTGGGCATGTCCCTTTTTGGGTTTTGCTTCCCAAAGGGAAAGAGATGACGAAAATCAACTAAGGACAAGGAGATAACTGTTTTCGAACACTGCCCCTCCCATTTTTTAAGGAAAAAAAGAAAGGGAAAGGGGATAGTATTAATTTAACTAACAGAAACTCTACTAGCTATAGTATCAACTGGAAATAAAGTTCAGAAATAAATTGTCACTTGGACTCTGGTAATATGCCATAGAAGGGCAAAGATGGTTGAGAAGGAACTGAGGGTGGTTCACCCACACAGCGCTAGGTAGCCTCAAGACAGGGAGAGTGCATATGCCGGCCAAATGGACAGTCCTACCTAAAATCTCCAATCTAAGGCGCAGGGATGCAGCTTCCCCTACAGTGGAGCCCCCATAAGGACACTACTTAAATAAGTTGGCTTTTGGATGTCAGCTGCCTCTTTTAATCACTTATGAAATATTACCACTTATTATTATTTCTATAACACTAGCACCAAGAGGCCACAAACAGACTTGTACAACTTTTTGTTAGGCACTATACAGATGCACATTAAGAGACAACATCTACTCCAAAAATTCTGCAATCTAATTTGAAATAAGATGCAACAAATTAGAATGACAAATAAAAGGAGGAAAGGTGGAAGGGAGGACAAGTGTAACAATAACAACCTCACATGGTTACGTAACATAGCTATGGTTCATGACTGCAAATGATTGTAGATGTATTTTTAAATCAATCAATCAGTTATCCCCCAAATCATCCCCAACCAAACCATCACTTGTTGGTTAATAGGAAAATTAGACCAATTTGAAAAAGTTTGGGGCTATATTTTCAGTGGCCTCAACCTGACCTCCAATTTTATTCACTTAAAAATTGATCTGCAGATTTTTAGCATGCCCAAAACAGATCTCTAACTACTCCATTTCTGTGCAAAAATCTGAGATTTTGGGTCCCTAAAATTTTGCATGTGTATTTTGTACATACAAACGTATAGATAACTCTTAAAAGTTTGGCTTGTTCCATCACATTGTTTCACTTAATCTTCATGACATAATATATACAAACTACAAAGGAAGGTTAACTAAGGCCCTATAATCCTCTGAGGAGCTCCCCATGGGCAGATTCCTGTGCCACATAGTGCCCCACTGTTTTTATGTTATATACTGCAGTGTTATACTATTTGTGACTTAAATGAGGTGTTGTTTGGCTAGAGGGGTACCAATGCAGATCTCCTTGTAGAATCTGGTCCTAAGTGTTTTGAGAGTTGTACTTATTTTTAAATATTTAAATATGCAATTCTCTGTCACTGGGTGCATGGTTATAAACCAGATTTTAAATTGAGTTGACCAATGTCAACTAAAACTATATATTTTAAAAAAAACACCTCATGATGACTACTGTAAAGAAAATCCAAAACTCAACCTATTAATAGTCAGGAGAAATTGAATTTTAAAAACTCTCCAACTTGGTTTATTCAGAGCATTGCCTCCAGTGCAACAGTTTGTGAATTTTTATTTCAAAGTTCACAAATGCCTTGCGAGATGAGCTGGAACTTAATTTTTTAATATTAATTCAAAAGATAACATTTTAGTCTGAGTAGAGAACAATAGGTTCATTAGGGTCTATTTATTCTCATTATTGTAACACTGGTGCCATGCTAGTGCTTTTATAAACAACTTAGAATGTGTTGACAGGAGATCAACCTGGGAATGGCAGGCTCAGAAAGAGAAAATATCTCCTCTGTGCAGTGTATGAAATCCTTGGCTTTTGACTGTTATAAATAAGCAATTCATGTTATTTATAACACAACTAAGACATACACTGCACATACTGTAGGACCCAATCCTATAGTGTTTACAGAGGCAAAACTTGAATCTCAGGTCTTGATCCTGCAATGATTTCTTTGCAGGCAGATTCCTGTCCCGGCGCAGAGTCCCACTGAAACATATGGGGCTCTGCATGAGGCACGGATCCGCCCATGAGGAGGTCCTTGCAGGACTGAGGCCTTAATTTGTTTGCCCTTTAAGATAATGAATCTATAGGAAAGAATAAATGTATATGTAAGAGATGAACAATGCCTAAGAATAATTCCTGAATCTGTTCTTCAATTTCTGCTTAATTTTTTGAAAACTGCCTGCATTCAATCAACTGGCAACCCTAAGGTAGCCATCTTACAGCAAAAAAACTTCAGGACCAGACTCCAAAGAGAAACTGCTGAGCTCCAGTTCATTTGCAAATTTGACACCATCAGATCAGGATTAAACAAAGACTGTGAATGGCTATCCAACTACAGAAGCAGTTTCTCCTCCCTTGGTGTTCACACCTCAACTGCTAGCAGAGCACCTCACCCTCCCTGATTGAACTAACCTCGTTATCTCCATACTGATTTATACCTGCCTCTGGAGATTTCCATTACTTGCATCTGAAGAAGTGAGGTTCTTACCCACGAAAGCTTATGCTCCCAATACTTCTGTTAGTCTTAAAGGTGCCACAGGACCCTCTGTTGCTTTTTACAGATTCAGACTAACACGGCTACCCCTCTGATACTTAACCCTTGGTGTGTTTCATTTGTATCTCATATACAGATCTTTAAAGGCAACTAGACTGTATTATTCAGAACTATCCATAGGCACCAACTTTCCCTGGTGGGTGCTCGCATCTCCTCGCCCCTAGCCCCGCTCCGACTCCACCCTTTCCCCGCCCCTGCCCTGGCCCCATTCCAACCCCTTCCCCAAAGTCGCCGCCCCAACTCCACCCCCTCTCTGCCCCATTGGACCCCTTCCCCAAATCCCCGGCCCGGCCCCGCCTCTTCCCCGCGTTCACCCTCCTGCCCCCTCCCTCCTAGCGCTTGCCGCACGAATCAGCTGTTTCGTGGCGCAAGCGCTGGGAGCCAGGAGGGAAAAGCGGGCACGCGGTGCGCCCAGGGGAGGAGGCAGAGGCAGAGCAGAGGCGGAGGTGAGCTGGGATGTGGGGGCGGGGAGCTGCCAGTGGGTACTAAGCACCCACCAATTTTTCCCTGTGGGTGCTCCAGCCCCAGAGCACCCACGGAGTCGGCACCTATGGAACTATCCCTTACTAAAAAAATGTTTAAACCAATTTTATTTTGCAGAAGAGTAGATTCTCAGATAAAGACAACTCCTTATATAAACAGCCTCATCACTGATAAGGAGAAGTTATTCACCTTGTAGTAACTGGAGTTCTCTGAGATGTGTCCCCCTATGGGTGCTCCATTTCAGATGCATATGCACCCTGCTCCTTTGATCGGAAACTTTTGGTAGCAGTGCCTGTTCAGCCTGCGCATGTGCCCTACATATCCTTGTGTCTCATACCAAGGCTATATAGGGCTGCATGTGTAAATTGCCCTCAGTTCCTTCTCTACTGCAAAGTCGCACAGAGAGACCTCTGAAGCACAGGGGAGAAGGACAGGTAGTGGAGCATCCAAAGGGGGACACATCTTGAAGAACTCCAGTTATTGCTCAAGGAAAAAGTGACATATTCTTTTTCTTTCAGTTGTAGCCCTGTGGGTGCTCCACTTCAGGTGACTCCCTAGTAGTAACCCCTTAAAGAGGTGGGAGTTTCAGAAGAAAGAACTGTGTTGCTTACTGCAGCATCTGATCTTGCAGAGAGAACCAAAACATAACGGGTATGCACCAAGGACCATGTTGCAGCTTTGCAGATTTCCCAAACTAGCAGTTCTTCACTAGGGCTACAGACTAAGGGTATGTCTTCACTACCGGCCAGATCGGCGGGCAGCGATCGATCCAGCGAGGATCGATTTATTGTGTCTAGTCTAGATGTGATAAATCGATCCCCGAGCGCTCTCCTGTCGACTCCTGTACTCCAGCTTGGCAAGAGGCACAGGCAGAGTCGACGGGAGAGCGGCAGCAGTCGACTCACCGTAGTGAAGACACCGCGGTAAGTTGATCTAAGTACGTTGACTTCAGCTACGTTATTCACGTAGCTGAAGTTGTGTAACTTAGATCGATTCCCCCCCAGTGTAGACCAGGCCTTAGTGACGTAGAAGTATGTGCAGTCACTCATAGGGGAGGTGGAACCTCAGTGGAACCATAACGGGAAATAATATATCCAGAGATCCATTAAAAAAGGTGGAGATAGAGGCTCCCTCAGACCTACCTGCAATAAAAACAAAGAGACTAAGGATCTTCCTGAATGGCCTAGTTCTGTCCAAGTAAAAGGCTAACGCCCTCTTAACATCAAGCGTATGGAAGGCAGAGTCATGTGTAAACAGATGCTGCTTATGAAAGAAAACTGAAAGGTAAATAGTTTGGTTTATATGAAACTCAAAAGAAACTTTAGGTAAAAATTTTGAATGGGCTCATGATGACACCTTCTCCTTGGAGAACCCAGTAAACGGAGTGCCTGCCATTAGAGCCCTCCTCTCTGCAACCCTGTGAGCAGAAGCAATGGTCACCAAAAAGGTAATCTTCATAGACAGATGTAGCAGTGAGCATGTAGCTTGTGGCTCAAAGGGCTGTTTCATGAGCTGGTTAAGAACAAGGTTGAGATCCCAAAGTGGTGTAAGGGCTCTAATCAGCAGAAGAAGATTCATAAGGTCTTTCAGGAATGTAATTGTGGTTGAATGAGGAAATATCAAGACAAGTGACTCCAGGAAGCTTGTCTCATTACTACTGTGGTGGAAATAGACCTGGCTGCAGTGTCTGCTGCATAAAGTGACACCTGCAGGAATGTCTTTTCCAAGAGCTTACCTTCCTTTATTATGGTGTTAAATTGTTTTAGGTGTTCCTGTGGCAAATGGTCAATAAAAGCATTAAACCTCTCATAGTTCAAGCTGTCATATTTTGACTTCAGTGCCTGGTGATTAGCTATCCTAAACTGTAATGTTGCTGAAGAGTAGCTTTTATGACTAAAAAGGTCCAGATGTTTCTAGTCCTTATTATATAGGTTGGCTTTTTGGGAATGTTGCCTGTCCCTTTCATTGACTGCATCCATGACCAGAGAATTTGATGCTGGTCAAGAAAACAAAAATTCAGAATCCTTGGACTGGACATAGTATTTTTTATCAGCCCACTTGCATGTATGGGAAGCCACTACTGGAGTTTGTCAGATGGTCTTGGCTGGCTCAAGAAAGGCTTCATTAATTGTCAGTGCCACCAATGATGAAGCAGAAGTGTGCAGTATGTCCAGGAGCTTGCAATGGGAATCCTGATTTCTTCCAAGGGAATTTGCAAGGTGTTTGCGACCTGCTTCATCAGGTCCTGGAATTGCCGAAAGTTATCAGCTAATGGTAGTGGTGGGATTATTGCCTCGTTGGGTGATGACCAAGACATATTTGTAAGAAGGGAAACCTCCTTGTTTATTCTTGCCTCTTGCTCCTCAAAGGTCTTCTCTGCTGACTGAGATCAGAGGAGAGGGATAGAGGGTACCAGGGAATGAGGGCTTCTTTGTTCCTTATGGGACTGAATTGGAGTCTTTAAAAATAGTTGGGAGTAAATTGTCTTGGATCCCAATAAGGCCACTAAAGAGGACCATAAGGGGGAGGTATGCGTTGGTCATCCCAAGTGTTAATAGGCGGGGATCCAGTATTCTGCCTTTCTTGCATGTGCATCGGGGAATAACATCTCCTGGAGTAAATTGGAGAACCCTGAATGGAAAGTTCTGAGTCGGGATGCTCCTCCACATATTGTACAGGAGGTGACAACCCCTCTTCATGGATAGTAAAAGTTGGGGAAGAGGTAAGTCTCACAAAAACATGAGCAGTTGATGACCCAGCAGACCTTGGTACCAAGAGGTGTCCAGAGGTCGCAAGGAAGGGAGACTTGGACTCATTCGGGATCATAAGGTCTTTCAGATATCAGAACTCCCAAGGTACCAGCAGCACAAAAGAACTGGTCCAAGCACCAATGGTGTTCCCAATGCCGTTGTCCAAGGCACTGGTGTCAATACCGAGGGGTTCGTGGATTCCATTGAAGTCGCCCCCTTGGTAACAGTAGTCTTTGGTACCGAGCCCTTTATAGCTGAGGTAAAAAGTACATAATTACCACCAATATATTCACGTTGTGTTAAAAGTAGCACATAATGAATTTTGGTTCAGTACTTACAACAGAGCACTGGGATCTAGAAAACTTTGTGCTGGATTTTTAAATGTGTTCACCATTAGCCTCGCTCTAGTTCCCATTGAAGTCAATGGTAAAACTTCCATTGACCTCAACAGGAATAGAGTTAGTCCAATGCTGAACCCTTCTGAAAATCCCATTCTTCGGTATGTCTACACTGCAACTGGAGGTGTAATTTTCTGCTTGGGTACATGTACAGATGCTAGCTTAGCTTTGTTTTCTGGGGCTGCAACTGACTTGCTGTGTGGCCTTGGGTAACTCACTCTCTCTGCACTTTACTGTACCCGTTTCTAAAGCGAGTATCATAATACATTCCGGGGCATCTGGTATAGACGCATGTTTGTTAGATGTAAATCTTCACAAAAATTATTTAAAAGATTTACATTTTTTCCTAAATAAGTCTTAGACGCTATTATATACTAAAACCTGTAGATATGTTGTCTGGGAAACGGTCCTTGAAGCTCTTTGCAGATAGCCACAAATAAAATGTACAAGAGAGAATTCTAACAGCTCTGCAGCTGTGTACTATTACCACTCCAGTTTCCATAGAAACAGACATCGGCTCCGCAAAAAAAAAAGGTAATTGAAAGTTTTAAAACAGTGATTATTTTAAATCGCCCTTTTTCATGGAAATGGTGGCCAGTAGCAGAATTTTTAGAACTCTTTTAAATTTCAGCTGTAGCTGCAGGAACAGCACCTACAAACACAAAGATGCTAAAATTTACAATACATTAATTCTGAATCAAACATTTTTCTTCTTAAGGCTAATGACAACTCATTTGAGGGAAGACAAAATGTTGGTAAAGTATTTTCAACAAAAATGATTGTTTTCTGGGACTGATTTTTTTTTGTAACTCATATTTTTTTAATTAGATATTTTTCAGTGAAAAATTCATAGAAGATTTTTCGCTATTAGGACAACCATAAAAAGATGCTTTGAAAATATGTTCACTATTTTTATGTTCCTGATGTTACACTGTAAGCTTAAGGTACTGTGTTAAACTGGAGCGCTTTATTAAAACTTTTGTCAGGACCAAACACAGTTTGCATAAGCTACACTGCTAGAAAGACCAAACTCTAGTGACTGACAGCTGCTCACTAGAGCTGTGTCCCTCTGACCTCTTCAGTAAAGTTCCAACCCTAAAAGGGATAGGGTGTTGGAAAACATAGCCCAGGCCATAGACCATGCTGACAACATTTATGCATGCACTTAACTTTACTCATGCAAGTTTTCCAATTGACTTCTATGAATCTACTTACATAAGTAAAGTTACTCACAAGACCCTTTGCAGGATCAAGGCCTGCGTTTCAAACACGGTTGCTTAGCAGATAGTGGTCATACGTCATATGACATTGATTCTGGGTTGCTGATTGGATAAGCCTATTCCATATGGCCAGAATGCTCAACTGAAGTAATTTTTACTCATTTTCTCAGAGGGAGTAGCAGCATCACAGAGTAGCATTGTATGTTAATTTCTGCTGCAGTACGGAGAGCTATTTTTTTGCCCACTATGAAGACTACTGAGGGTTTCAGAAGAACAATAGCCCTGCCCAGTAGTCCCCTGAAGACACCAAGTGGTCCATCCACAAAAGATGCGTGGGAGTGAAAGGCAGCCGATCAATGGTCCTTTGCAAGAAAATAACACAAGTTAGTTGTGAAGGGAGGACTGTGTGGAGCCTCCATAGAGTTGGATAAGCATTCAAATATGAACTTTGATGGTTCCCTGTCACCAGGGCTATATGGAGTGTGACTATGTAGGAGCTGGTTTACAACCTGGTTTTACATGTATAAAAGTTTGGCTACAAAGCCTAAGGTTGAGAAGATGGAGGAAAGGAGTCAAGGGCAAATCAGTAGTCTTGTAGGAGGTTAATAGGGAGAAGGAGCAGAAGTGGAACTGGGGAGAGAACGTGGATCACTCTTTCACTGGATCCAAACCTGAAAATAAAAGCTTTCAGACGTGATTCAGTTCTAGGGGTAAGGACTGCTCAGGCTGGGTCTTTACCACACCACCTGAAACTGGCTGGCCTCATCCTTCACTAGTGCCAGTTAACCCATGTAAAAGCGAATTAGTGAGCATCCTCATAAGGAAAGGAAATCAGAGAAAAGAGAGGATGTAATAAATAGCTATGGGAGATGGAGAGGGAAAGGCAAGAGAAATAGAAGCAGATGCATAGCTGGTATAAATTATCATAGCTCAAATATAGTCTATGTATTTATGACAATTAACACCAGCTGAATTTAACCAGGAGCATGTAAAGGAGAATAAAAAGAAAAGATGAGTAAAGAGGAGGAGGGATAAAAGAAATAGGAAAGTGAGGAATCTACAAAATGTGCTACAGAAACTGGCCCAGTAAAGAGCTCCTAAATTCCAAGGCCTTGCTTGTAGCTCAGAGTTATTTTTATAGTACACATATCATGTCTCTCTTCTTCTCTATGATCTATTATATATGTCAACTGATTAAAAATGTGCTTGGTAGAGTTTAAAATGGAATAAGACATTAATGTGGAAGGGAATCAGTGATATGTTACCAGTTGCTCAACATTATAGAACTGTTGTTACAGATAGCCAGGGGATACCAAGAAGCACATGAAGGTCATTTATCTAAAATGGAATCCTAGATTTGTAAATACCAAGTGCTATATTGATTAGGGGATTCACCATCCTCCATACAGGAGTTTTTGAGTTGCATAATATAAAAAGCTATGAGAGGAAAAACAAAAGCCAATCTGGTGGTGATACCTTCTTACAAAATGTGTTTCTTACGAATGTAGTAATAGTGATGATCAGTGACATGTAAGCCAAGCATGCTGGGTTTCCACTACCATCTAAAATGAAATTTATGGAATGTACTGCATTTACTCTATTACAGTGCCTGGATAGTAATACCCAAAGAGCAAGAATCAGTTTAATACATCGTATAAGATCTATTCAATACAGTATTATTTCCAGTGTTGATTCTACACACGGTGCTTATTTTGGATCAGAATAAAAATTACAAACTATATGAGCCAAAAAAAAAAAAATCCTGTTGAATTTAGCATACAGTGTGAAGATAAATCATATCCAGTGTAAAAGTGTGTGTATATGTGTGTGTGTGTGTGTGTGTGTGTGTGTGTATATATATATATATAGTCAGTATTCTGTTCAGTGTAAAAACGAGTGAAGCTACAGTATATGCTGTCAAGTGTTTATGTGCTACCAAGAACAACCCACTCTGATGTCCGAGACCAAGAATTATCATGGATGATGAAGCTTAAAAATGTAACTTGAACTTTAAATATGAACACTTTCACATTGCTTCTACAACATCTGATTCTGGTTGGAACTAGAAGTGCCAAAACCAAGCCACACTTTGGGAAATAATCTCAGCATGTGCAGAGACAGGGATATGCCTAAAGCATTAAATGTTGGTATTTTCATGTGCAAATCTCTGAAGCATATTGTAGGCACCCTATGCCTGAGACTTTAGTTAATCACTTTGTGTGGTGCTCCATATGCTGTAATACTCTCTGAGAAGCTGAATGACCATTACCTATGTAGTCCTTTTGATTATAATTTACCACATCACATACCACTTGTGCTGAACTGTTCATTCATGGTGGTGTTTTTCTATTTATAGCTCCCTTGGTCTTTTGGTTGCATCACATGACAGGGAGGATATTTGGATACTGTTCCTCACTATTAGACTTTTTTGGTCCAAGTCATGTATGGAAGTCCAAGCACTTTAGAACAACGATCTTGCAGCCTGCTTCATGACCATTAACTTCAGTGGGCTTTGGATTTGGCCTTTGGTCAAAATGGTGTTCTAAGAAAATCACTGTTTTATATAGTATCATTTTCAAATACACTATACATTCAAGAACATTATCTTAAGATGCTCCTCAAGTACAAATCAATTTAGATGGCATGGCAGATTGGCAAAGTCGCAGGCCTAGAAGAATAAAATATTAAACAACTGATATCATGGGGTGCACGGGTTATTGCTTGCTTGCCTAAATAAACAATTTAAATGCCCAGTAAACGCATAATGCATAAAATGGATTTATCTCCCAACCAGGGCCAGTATAATCAAAACTGGAGCTCTCTGCAAATCCATTCAGTTGAGCCCTTTCTATACTTAGTGAAAATTGCTATTGTCACATTCTGTTATGTTATGATATTTTATTCTGAATCAGAGATGATAGAAGTCAGTACTGTCACCAAAATACAGTTATATGAAATTCAGCATTTGTGTTTAATTGAATTTTATGTGACAATGTTTTATTTTGTGTAATGCAACCATAATTTCCCACCCACCCAAATTTTGCTTTGTGAAACTTCTGCAAAATGGCTGTTTTCACAGTCAAAACAATTGGAAATAAGTTTTCTGCATATTCTCAAGGCAAATCTGTAATGGGGATGAAAATGAACAGAGGGCCATCGAGCAGGAACTTGGATTCTTTTTCCTATACAATTATGAATATACAGGCAAGGAATGACTTGGATGCACAATTAGAAAAAAAAGTTAATAGAAAGACTGCAGCTGGTGACCTCATCAGCTCTGAATTGAAGGAAATGGCAAAACGGTCTTAGAGGAAGTTCCCTAAATTCCAGGTAGGGACTGTGTAGGATCAGGCACTGAAACTAACCTGCCAAAAACAACATTAAAAGTAGTTTTAAAACCACATAAAAATTATGAAAGTGGCTACCGGATCAAATTGTATATGGCAAATATGAATGGTTATAAGACAATACTATTCTGGTTTTACAGCTTACATTTAATATTAAATGTGGCTAAAATTATTTTTTTTGACAGTCACTGTTTTTGTATTGAAATACACTTAGTCTCTCTTAGGGCAGGTCTACACTACAGTGGGGACCGACGCTCTGAGATCAATCCACCGGTGGTCAGTTTAGCGGGTCTAGTAAAGACCCGCCAATTCGACTGCAGATCGCTCTCCAGTCGACCCCTGTACTCTACCCCCTAAGAGAAGAGTAAGGTAAGTCGACAGGAGATTTTCTCCCATCAACCCATCGCGGTGTAGACCCCGTGGTAACTTGACCTAAGGTACATAGACTCCAGCTACGTTATTCACCAGCTACGTTATTCACGTAGCTGGAGTTGCGTAGCATAGGTTGACTTACCACAGTAGTGTAGACGTAGCCTAAGACAGCAGTGGATAATTGACAGACATAGCCTTTGAGCTGTAATCTAAGTGAACTGAAAAAGACTGCATTCCTGAGCTAGCTTTTAAAATGTTGGCACAGGATCCTCTCCAAGAATAACACATACACTTAAGAATTGTACAACACAGGTGTGGACAAGCAGTATGTACTGGAACAGAGCTGGGGTTATTGTTAAAATATGGGAAGATCAAGCAGTCAGTCAAGACAGAAGAGCTGAGCAATGCAAGGATTGTTTATTTGATTCTTGTTTTTAAAATGACTTCCTTCAGCAATAAAACTAGTATTCAACTCCAGCAATAATTAGGCCCAGTGTCCCAATTCTATCTTAAGGGGGGAAGGGTGGTTGTTGGATTTTTTTTTTTTTAAATGAAAGCAATTTTTGCTTTCCAAAAAGGTAATCAGGTAATGTAGTGGACAGTTCAGCTACTAATTGGGTACATCTTCAAAGTACTGAATCATTGATTTTCCTCTCTTCTCGGCAGAAGCTGTTTTATTTGAGTTGCAGAAAGCCCCTTGCTTTGGAAGCATATAAATGCTCTTTACAATTAAAGTTGGTTAGAAGAATAGTCCAGTTAAAGAAAATAATATTGTGGCAGTAAAGATACTTGATGGACTTTCATAGCCTGGGGATTCCATGCTGCCACATGGCTCTCAGTTGTTTAAGAGCAGATGAGAAGGAAAAGTAAGACTGATTCAAGATACATGTAAAAGAGACAGCCTCCAATGAATAATGATTTTCTACTTTTCTTCTAGGTCATGAGGTGTGCTTAAAGGTGGGGATGGCTGCCAGCCCTATAGATGACCAAATGTTTTCATATTAATCTTTACACTACATTCTCTGTGGTTCTTAGCATGAGACATGTAAAGTTAATAATGGGTTCCAATTCACACTTGCAATGACTACACATTTTCAAAATAATCTGTATGGATTTTAAGTGATTCCACCAATAAGATTAATGAGAGGCATCCAGAACGTTGCCAGGTAAGTTATATGAATGGACTCATTTCTTTTTTCCTTTTTACCATTGACCTATATGGAGCCATTTTTTTTAAGCAAAGTCAGTGCACAGTGGATATGCTTAGGTTTGCTTGAATAAGTTGTTTGCTGAGCTGTTGATTTATCTACCTGTTTTCCTGAAAGTGCCAGGCATTTTAAATATTAAGGAAATTAAAAGAGCTGATATCTAAAATTTGCAAGCTTGCATCGCGGGTTGCCCAATTATTGAAAATCAAGTTGACATTATTGCAAAATTTGGAGGCACAGAACACTTGAAACAGTCTTATTCACTCAGAACAGAAAACAGTGATAACTCAGTAATACACCAGTTGTTGCTAAGGTGGGACAAACTAAATCAGAAAAAAGAAATCAAACCAAAACTGCACACATGCACTCAACCAAACCATTTTTCAGTTTCAGGGGGACAAAGTTACATCAGAAACTTTTCATCTCCCTGACTCAATTATTAAACCACAGTTTATTTCCTTCTTTTCTTCAGACAGCTTTCCAAGAGACTCCCATATATCCTTCCTTCTCTGTAACATTCTAGAGTGCCTCAGCACCCTTCTCTTTACATTGTTCTACTCAGGTCCTCAACATTCTCTATATTCCTGAGGGCATTCTGCACCAAAAAAATTAAAAATTCCACACACACTATTTTAAAATTCTGCAAATTGTATTTGTCAAATAAATGTGGAGACTCCAGCATGGCATTGGGGAGCATAGGCCACGTTACAGAGGTGGGAGATCACTGTGCAGAACCCCCGCCGGGACACGGACTCAGCGGGTGAAGGTGGTTGGGGCTCAGCACGGGGGTGTCTGGGTGTGGGGGGATAGAGCTAGGCAGGGGGTGTCTGGGTGTGGGGGACTCAGTGGGGGGTCCAGATGCTGTGGGGGTGGGGCTCAGTGGGGCGGGGATCCAGGTGGAGCTGGTTGGAGCTTGGTAGGGTGGGGATCTGGGTGCGGGTGGCTCGTCGGGGTGGTCCAGGTGTAGGGGGGGTTCTGGCTGTGGGGGTGAGTGAGGCTCGGTAGGGGGTCTGGATGCACTGGGGTTGGGCAGATAGGGGAGCAGCTCCTTGTACAGTGATCCCTCCTGCTGCAGCTGAGGAGCAATGGGTGCAAGAAGCACGGGGGGAAGTTTGCAGAGCTTCTACAGCCAGAGGAGAAATCTGGGGGTGGGTCTGACAGGGCCCCAGATGCCTTGTAGGGGACGAAGAAGTGCAGTGGTGCAGAATTCCCCCAGGAGTATCTCTATTATCTTCCAACAGACTCCCCAAATCCTCTTCTCTTCAATAGCCATTTTTTTCTCCTCAAAGCATGCAATAAAGCGTTTTCAACTAGCCATCACCTTTTAATAGGCTCCTAGCCCTTTGCCTTTTTGTTCTCCTCTACTATTTGCTATGGAATACTTACTTCACTTTATTTTATGCAGTGTTATAGACATGTTGGCCCCCAGATACTAAAGAAGCAAGGTGTGGGGTGAGGTAATATCTTTTATTGGACCGACAACTGTTGGTGAAAGAGACAAGCTTTTGAGCTTACACATGGCTCTTCAGGTCTGGGATACATTTCTAAGACCTGAAGAAGAGCTCTGTGTAAGCTTGAAAGCTTGTCTCTCACCCACAGCGGACGTCATGTTTAATTAACATGCTGCAGTTCACTGAAGCATACCTAAGAACATACCATAAGAATGGCCATACTGGGTCAGACCAAAGGTCCATCCAGCCCAGTATCCTGTCTAACGACAGTGACCAATACCAGGTGTCCCAGAGGGAGTGAACCTAACAGGTAATGATCAAGTGATCTCTCTCCTGCCATCCATCTCCACCCTCTGACAAACAGAGGCTAGGGACACCATTCCTTACCCATCCTGGCTAATAGCCATTAATGGACTTAACCTCCATGAATTTATCTAGTTCTCTTTTAAACCCTGTTATAGTTCTAGCCTTCACAACCTCCTCAGGCAAGGAGTTCCACAGGTTGACTGTGCGTTGTGTGAAGAAGAACTTCCTTTTATTTGTTTTAAACCTGCTGCCCATTAATTTCATTTGGTGGCCCCTAGTTCTTATATTATGGGAACAAGTAAATAACTTTTCCTTATTCACTTTCTCCTCACCACTCATGATTTTATATACCTCTATCATATCCCCCCTTAGTCTCCTCTTTTCCAAGCTGAAAAGTCCTAGCCTCTTTAATCTCTCCTCATATGGGACCCGTTCCAAACCCCTAATCATTTTAGTTGCCCTTCTCTGAACCTTTTCTTATGCCAGTATATCTTTTTTGTGATGAGGAGACCACATCTGTATGCAGTATTCAAGATGTGGGTGTACCATGGATTTACATACGGGCAATAAGATATTCTCCGTCTTATTCTCTATCCCTTTTTGAATGATTCCTAACATCCTGTTTGCTTTTTTGACTGCCGCTGCACACTGTGTGGACGTCTTCAGAGAATTATCCACGATGACGCCAAGATCTCTTTCCTGATTAGTTGTACCTAAATTAGCCCCCATCGTATTGTATGTATAGTTGGGGTTATTTTTTCCAATGTGCTTTACTTTACATTTATCCACATTAAATTTCATTTGTCATTTTGTTGCCCAATCACTTAGTTTTATGAGATCTTTTTGAAGTTCTTCACAGTCTGCTTTGGTCTTAACTATCTTGAGCAGTTTAGTATTGTCTGCAAACTTTGCCACCTCACTGTTTACCCCTTTCTCCAGATCATTTATGAATAAGTTGAATAGGATTGGTCCTAGGACTGATCCCTGGGGAACACCACTAGTTACCTCTCTCCATTCTGAAAATTTACCATTTATTCCTACCCTTTGTTCCCTGTCTTTTAACCAGTTCTCAATCCATGAAAGGATCTTCCCTCTTATCCCATGACAACTTACTTTACGTAAGAGCCTTTAGTAAGGGACCTTGTCAAAGGCTTTCTGGAAATCTAAGTATACTATGTCCACTGGATCCCCCTTGTCCACATGTTTGTTGACCCCTTCAAACAACTCTAATAGATTAGTAAAACATGATTTCCCTTTACAGAAACCATGTTGACTTGTGCCCAACAATTTACGTTCTTCTATGTGTCTGACAATTTTATTTACTATACTTGTTAGACTGAGTTTAGAATTCAGTGTGCTATGCTGGTCACTATCTCATAGAAAGGATGTTACTGATTTAGCAAAGATGCCATTCACAGAAATAAAAATGGTACCAGAACTGGAGAATCTAAGTTCTAAGGATAGGTTTTTGGAGTTTTTTATTCTCACTAAAAAGAGGAGACTTGAAGGATCAAGCAATAATAAAAAAGGGGAAAGTTCAGCATGAAATCAAGTTTCAAAAAAGTGACTTACTGGTAGACAAGCCATCTTCTATGTCATTCTCAGATATACTACACCCAAAATCTGTACTACTGGGAGATACATTATGTCATTTTGACCACTCAGCTCAGCATCATCATTTATAGAAGTACCAGTTTCCCACAATGTTTCAAAACTAGGAGACAACGTAATGAACAGTAACTAGAGAACATAATCTAAAAATTGATAAATTAGTATTAAATGGAATTTCTGGCAGAATAATAAACAAAAGGCAATAAACATGGAATAAATTGCTAGGGAAGATGATTAAAAAGAATACAAAAGACAACTAGATTTCTTCACCGGAAAGGTGAAAAAGCAGTAAACTAGGATTACGGCAGATACTCTAAAAATGGGCTAGCACTCTGGGCTTTGCCTTTTGCTGACCTAATATTCCTTATGCTTTTATGAATCTTAGATAAGAATGACTCATGTACCAGAAAGAGACTGGATGGAGAAGTACGGGGCAGATTTAGGGCTTATCCATGCTAGAAAGTTTTGTTGCTTTAATTATACCAGTATAGTTTAAAGAGGTCCGGGGGGTGGGGGGGTGGGGAGTGGGGGGGGGGGGGGGACTAGCGAATATGCAGAGAGACAAGTGGGGTGAGGTGATATATTTTATTGGACCAACTTCTGTTTGTGAAGAAACAAGCTTTTGATCTACACAGAGCTCTTTCTCGGGCCTGGGTATTGTGGATGAAGTTATACTGGTATAGCTTAGTCCAGTTCAGGAAGTGGAATGGGCTATGCCAGTATAATGCATTTTTAAACTGGTATAACTGGGTTTTTAACCAATATTTTGCCAGTTCTGTGAAAATTGCTGTTCATTCTTTTCTTGATTTGAGAAAATGTTGAAACTTAATTTTTTTTTTGCAGTTGACGCATCATGTCCGAATGCATCAGTCATGTCCTATTATATAACATAATAGGACTGACATGATCCAATGTTGCATGACAGAACCGACCAGTCGGCTGTGAAATTTGAAAGAATGGTTTTCTCAAAACTGCAGTGACATGAAACATTGTTTTTAAGAGGAAAAAAAAGAGGCTGCTTTGAAAAGCAAAGAAAAGCTATCATATACATAACAAACAAATCGATACCTCGGTTATGTAAATAGAGCAACTCCTATATCAGCGCATTCAGATGTCTTGTATAATTCCTTCCTCTCAAACTAGTTGGCATATTTTTGTTTTACATGTATTTTTAATCATATTTAAAGGCAGAATATGTATGAATACAACAGAATGACAATAGTGTCCACTTTCATCAGAGATTCAAGGCTTAATTATGAGTTCATTTACATTTGTTTTACATTGTTGTAACTCTATTAACTTCAGTGATTTTACCAAAGTGTAAGGATTCTCGATAAGGACCCTAGGGCCAAATTTTTTGAGGGGAGGAGGAGGAGACCCAAGGCCTGCAAGTCTACATTAATATGTGGCATTCCATGGGATTATAGGTCTGGAACTGGTATGAAGACATAGAAATACTCATTTCACGTGAAACTGTAGTATGCATGTATTTGCACATGCAGGTAAGTCTATATACCAGTGGTTCTCAACTTGCGGCCCAATCAGCGAACAGCTGCGGCTCATGTGACATCATTAGGGTCACACAGGTTGTATTGGATGTGACCCACAATGGTAAATAGGTTGAGAACCGTTTTAAACTAGGAGATGGGGGAAAGCCGACTGCTGCAGAGGAGCGTGTGGATCGGACACAGACTTCTCTTAGGGGAGAGTCTGATGATAGAGAATCTCCAGGTTATAGTCAGGAGCAGAGGACTGAAAAGTATAATGTAAGGGCCGGATCAGATGATAAACAGCCACATAAAAAAGAATCTGGCACATCAGAAAAAGGCAGGCTAATAAACAGGGACAAGTTTTTAAAGTGCTTGTACACAAATGCCAGAAGTCTAAATAATAAGATGGGTGAACTAGAGTGCCTTGTGATAAAGGAGGATATAGATATAATAGGCATCACAGAAACCTGGTGGACTGAGAGCAATCAATGGGACACAATCATTCCGGGGTACAAAATATATCGGAAGGACAGAACAGGCCGTGCAGGGGGAGGAGTGGCACTATATGTTAAAGAAAGTGTAGATTCAAATGAAGTAAAAATCTTAAGCGAATCCACAGGTTCCATAGAGTCTCTATGGATAGAAATTTCATGCTCTAGTAAAAATATAACATTAGGGATCTATTATCGACCACCTGACCAGGACAGTAATAGTGATGATGAAATGCTAAGGGAAATTAGAGAGGCTATCAAAATTAAGAACCCAATAATAGTGGGGGATTTCAATTATCCCCATATTGACTGGGAACATTTCACTTCAGGACGAAATGCAGAGATAAAATTTCTCGATACTTTAAATGACTGCTTCATGGAGCAGCTGGTACGGGAACCCACAAGGGGAGAGGCGACTCTAGATTTAATCCTGAGTGGAGCGCAGGAGCTGGTCCAAGAGGTAACTATAGCGGGACCGCTTGGAAATAGTGACCATAATACAATAGCATTCAACATCCCTGTGGTGGGAAGAACACCTCAACTGCCCAACACTGTGGCCTTTAATTTCAAAAGGGGGAACTATACAAAAATGAGGGGGTTAGTTAGACAAAAGTTAAAAGGTTCAGTGACTAAAGTGAAATCCCTGCAAGTTGCGTGGGCCCTTTTTAAAGACACTATAATAGAGGCTCAACTTCAATGTATACCCCAAATTAAGAAAAACAGTAAAAGAACTAAAAAAGAGCCACCGTGGCTTAACAACCATGTAAAAGAAGCAGTGAGAGATAAAAAGACTTCCTTTAAAAAGTGGAAGTCAAATCCTAGTGAGGCAAATAGAAAGGAGCACAAACGCTGCCAACTTAAGTGCAAGAGTGTAATAAGAAAAGCCAAAGAGGAGTTTGAAGAACGGCTAGCCCAAAACTCCAAAGGTAATAACAAAATGTTTTTTAAGTACATCAGAAGCAGGAAGCCTGCTAAACAACCAGTGGGGCCCCTTGACAATGAAAATACAAAAGGAGCGCTTAAAGATGATAAAGTCATTGCGGAGAAACTAAATGGATTCTTTGCTTCAGTCTTCACGGCTGAGGATGTTAGGGAGATTCCCAAACCTGAGCTGGCTTTTGTAGGTGACAAATCTGAGGAACTGTCACAGATTGAAGTATCACTAGAGGAGGTTTTGGAATTAATTGATAAACTCAACATTAACAAGTCACCGGGACCAGATGGCATTCACCCAAGAGTTCTGAAAGAACTCAAATGTGAAGTTGCGGAACTATTAACTAAGGTTTGTAACCTGTCCTTTAAATCGGCTTCGGTACCCAATGACTGGAAGTTAGCTAATGTAACGCCAATATTTAAAAAGGGCTCTAGGGGTGATCCCGGCAATTACAGACCGGTAAGTCTAACGTCGGTACCGGGCAAATTAGTTGAAACAATAGTAAAGAACAAAATTGTCAGACACATAGAAAAACATAAACTCTTGAGCAATAGTCAACATGGTTTCTGTAAAGGGAAATCGTGTCTTACTAATCTATTAGAGTTCTTTGAAGGGGTCAACAAACATGTGGACAAGGGGGATCCGGTGGACATAGTGTACTTAGATTTCCAGAAAGCCTTTGACAAGGTCCCTCACCAAAGGCTCTTATGTAAATTAAGCTGTCATGGGATAAAAGGGAAGGTCCTTTCATGGATTGAGAACTGGTTAAAGGACAGGGAACAAAGGGTAGGAATTAATGGTAAATTCTCAGATTGGAGAGGGGTAACTAGTGGTGTTCCCCAAGGGTCAGTCCTAGGACCTATCCTATTCAATTTATTCATAAATGATCTGGAGAAAGGGGTAAACAGTGAGGTGGCAAAGTTTGCAGATGATACTAAACTACTCAAGATAGTTAAGACCAAAGCAGATTGTGAAGAACTTCAAAAAGATCTCACAAAACTAAGTGATTGGGCAACAAAATGGCAAATGAAATTTAATGTGGATAAATGTAAAGTAATGCACATTGGAAAAAATAACCCCAACTATACATACAACATGATGGGGGCTAATTTAGCTACAACGAGTCAGGAAAAAGATCTTGGCGTCATCGTGGATAGTTCTCTAAAGATGTCCACGCAGTGTGCAGAGGCGGTCAAAAAAGCAAACAGGATGTTAGGAATCATTAAAAAGGGGATAGAGAATAAGACTGAGAATATATTATTGCCCTTATATAAATCCATGGTTCGCCCACATCTCGAATACTGTGTACAGATGTGGTCTCCTCACCTCAAAAAAGATATTCTAGCACTAGAAAAGGTTCAGAAAAGAGCAACTAAAATGATTAAGGGTTTAGAGAGGGTCCCATATGAGGAAAGATTAAAGAGGCTAGGACTCTTCAGTTTGGAAAAGAGAAGACTAAGGGGGGACATGATAGAGGTATATAAAATCATGAGTGATGTTGAGAAAGTGGATAAGGAAAAGTTATTTACTTATTCCCATAATACAAGAACTAGGGGTCACCAAAAGAAATTAATAGGCAGCAGGTTTAAAACAAATAAAAGGAAGTTCTTCTTCACGCAGCGCACAGTCAACTTGTGGAACTCCTTACCTGAGGAGGTTGTGAAGGCTAGGACTATAACAATGTTTAAAAGGGGACTGGATAAATTCATGGTGGCTAAGTCCATAAATGGCTATTAGCCAGGATGGGTAAGAATGGTGTCCCTAGCCTCTGTTCGTCAGAGGATGGAGATGGATGGCAGGAGAGAGATCACTTGATCATTGCCTGTTAGGTTCACTCCCTCTGGGGCACCTGGCATTGGCCACTGTCGGTAGACAGATACTGGGCTAGATGGACCTTTGGTCTGACCCAGTACGGCCTTTCTTATGTTCTTAACCACTGCTATATACAAGGTCAGAGTGACTCAATCTGACAAAGCCTTCTTGGACAATATGGGGAGATTAAAATATTTGTTTTCTGATTCATTCTATACACATCCAATGTGGCTTCTGTGTGACTGTACCTATGGTGGTGGTGGGGGAGTAATAATGTGAAAGTAAATTAGAATATGTAATAGTCACACAAGAAATTCATCCCACTCAGAACATAGGTGCCCATGGGCACAAAACAAACAAACAAACAAAAATTAAGAGCCAAGAGTTAAAAATAAATGAGGCAAAATCCACAGAAAACCAGTAAGAGTTAAAATAGGAAATAAGCAATAGCACACAAAAAAATAAAGTAAGAGATAGTGGCCACTAGTTATTAGGATGAAACAATAATAAGATCATGTTTTGTTTTAAAAAAAAACTTTCTGGTGGGCATGCCATTTTCTACATCACTCTCAGATATACCACCTCAAAAATCTCTACAACTTGAATATACATTATTGTATCATTTATAGAAATATCTGTTTCCTACCATGTTTAGGTTCCCTTCCAAATCTGATCAAACTGCCCATAAAGACATGTATAGGCTAATCCTTCTCCAGCAGTACTGTATATTATCCACACAAAAGGAAACCTGTGTTATTCAAAGAGTTCACAAAAGGTTTTGGGATTGTATTTGAATGCAAAATTGCAATTTACAATATTGACAATTAGAAGACATGCATATGTAGTGCATTTTTGGAGTCGTAATGAGAAAGTACTTTAAAGTGTTAATATTTTTTAATACTTTCAACTTCATGTACATAATTACAATTTTCCGACCCTGCTGTTGACACTCTTGTGCAGTATGGCTCACTGATGTGTCCCAATGTGTTTCATTCACAATAGTCTACAGAGATTAGCTGTCCTTTCATGTTTTTCTTATTCTTAACTTGAACAGTAAAAACCTGTCTAACTCTTAATATCATTGCATCAAAAATAATCTTTGGTCTAATTCACACAAGCTTCCATTGATGCCGATATGCTTGACATAAACATACCTTTTGTGGGGCAATGTTCTCTGAAAGCTGTTTGAACATTTATTAAGGACCCAATTTTTAATGGCTCATTTTGGTATAACACACAGGTACAGTTCTACTTAGCGCAGCATTTCTCAAACTGGGGTCGCCGCTTGTGTAGGCAAAGCCCCTGGCGGGCCGGGCCAAGCCGGTTTGTTTACCTGCCGCGTCCACAGGTCCGGCCGATCGCGGCTCCCACTAGCCGCGGTTCGCTGCTCCAGGCCAATGGGAGCCAATGGGAAGTGGCGTGGGCCGAGGGACTTACTGGGTCCCAGAGCTGGGTCGGGGAGAGCTGTGTGGGCAGCTGTAGGGAGCCTGGGTCCCTCCACCTGCCCTGGGCGGGGGGCCTAGGACACAGGCAGGGGACTGCCTTTGCCTCCACCTCGGGTGGGGGCCCCCCCCACACTTTTGGGAGAGCTCCAGCACCCTTGCCCTGGGCTGGGGCTAGTGGGAGCCAGACTGCAACCAGGGACTCCGGGTGGCTGGAGCTCGTGCTCATGCCACCCACCCACCCGGCGCTCTGGGGCTGGGGGCCATGCTGCCCACCCGCTCACCGACACTCCGGGGTGGGGTCACGCCACCTGCCCGCCCGCCGCACTGGGGGCCACACTCAGCTGCCTGCCCGTCCGGCGCTCTGGGGCTGGGGAGAGGCCTCTGGGCTCTGGCGGGGGGGGGGGGGGGTGTGGCCCCGGGCAGAAGGGGCAGGCCGACCAGGGGCTAGCCTCCCCAAGCCAATGGTTCACCCGCTGCCCAAGACCCTAACAGTCCTCCAGCAGCTTTCCCACAATGCCCCAGTCCTCACAACGATTACTCCGGTCACGATTCTGAACTCCGCTGCCCCAGGGGTCACGCAAACCAGAAGCCCGAGTCCCACTTTAATGCTCCCAGAGTGTTTCTGAATTGTCTTTTCCTGATTGTCCATCTTGGCAAGCACATCTTTGTGAGTATCTGACCATGCTAGCTCTACACATAGAGAGCTACTAGATGTGCTGCTGCCTGAAGCAGGAAAGAAGTCATGGATCTCTTCAGCCTGTTCAGAGAAGAGACTGCACAAACACAGCTAAGGAACAGCCAAAGAAACATAAACATTTACATTCAGACTGCACACAGGATGCTGAAACTGGGACACGACAGGGATGAGCAGCAGTGCTAGGTGAAAGCAAAGGAACTTTGGCAGGCATACCAGAAGGCGAGGGAGGCTAAATCTGGGACCGCCCTAAAGACCTGCTGCTTCTACAACAAACTGCTTGGTGTGGATCCTAAGAGCCTTCTGCCTACAACTGTAGAATTTTCACATCAGCCTGACATGAAGACCCCTACAGCCCATAGTGAGGAAGAGGAAGAGGAGGGGTGATAGGAAAGGGATGCAAACCATCTGGCGAGCCAGGAGCTGTTTGAAACTCTGCCAGAGTCTCGCCAGTCCTACCAGGTGAGCGCAGATGAACCCACTGATGAAGGGGGAGTGAATTTGTGTAAGTGCATGCATATATTTGTGACCATAGGAGCCCTTTAGTTCCAAATGGCAGATGACTCACCATAGTATAACTCACATGAGGACTGACAGACTCACTGACCCGAAAAGTGTCATGTAAGGCAGTGGTTCTCAACCTTTGCAGATTACTGTACCCCTTTCAGTAGTCTTATTTGTCTTGCATACCCCTAAGTTTCACCTCACTTAAGAACTACTCGCTTACAAAATCAGACATAAAAATACAAATGTGTCACAGTACGCTATTACGGAAACATTGCTTACTTTCTCATTTTTACCTTATAATTAGATGTAAGCAGAGTCAGGATGAGCTCTACCCTGACATCTGGTGGTGAATTATGGCGAGTGTGGAAAAGAACTCCAGGGGCTGATCTTGTTTGCATAGGCACACCCACCCGCCTGGCATGAAACAACAGCAACTGAAAGTGGTTACTTTGGCTGGTGTGGGATCCCCAGTTTCTCTGTTATTGGGGCAGGAAGAATAAAGTTTTGTTACCCTGATTCTGTGAATCAAGGCCAGTGGAACTGTTGTATGACAGAAGGACTGAGTGAGTCCTTCACCATTACCTAAGTAGCACTTGCTTGACAAGGTGCATGGGTTACAAAACCCAGTGAATAGAGAGAGGATGGGGATAGGTATTTGTACCTGATGGTATGGGCCCCCTCTGAGGGCTTGAAACACCAATTGCACCACCACCTCTCTCCACTGTTGAATGTCAGAGCTAACTTTGATTCCATTAGGAGTCCAGTTACAGGCTGCTGAGCTGAATTCGCTTTGGGCCAATGGTGCACCAGCACTGGGGCTCCCCTACTCTGAGCTGAAATCACTAAGAGGTGAAATCACAAAAGAGTTAAAGTTATTAAGTGCTGTGTTAACTAGTGGGGGAGCCTGAAGCTATATTGCTAAGCAGCTGGCAGAGCAATTTGTGGGGACGACTGGAGGAGCAGCGAGCGGCGAGGAGCCTTGCAGGGACGGTTGGAGCGGCCCAAGGAATGGCGAGCGGAGCTGTTTGTGGGACGGCTGGAGCGGCTCACAGGTCGGTGAGCGGAGCAGTTTGTGGGACGGCAGAAAGTGGACTTGCTTGTGGTGAAGGCTGCGGCGGAACCCCACGGAGAGACAGCCGGCCGGCCTCGGATCACGTAAGGTGCCCCTTATCACCCTGCGTGCCCCCCTTTTACTCTGGGGCTGCACTGACCAGGGACAGAGACTTTGGGGGTTGTTGGACTTTTGGGACTTTGGGGGTGTTGGACTTTGGGGACTCTGGGTGATTTTTGGGTTGCTGGATTCAAGAACCAAAGGGAAAGGACACAGCCCAATTTGCTGGGGTGGGGTTTTTTTTGCTCATGGTTTGTGTTGTGAATCCTGTTTGTGGTGTTTTTCCAATTTAATGCTGATGTCATTTACCTCATGTTGTTAAACATTTTCTGCTACACTCAGACTCCGTGCTTGCGAGAGGGGAAGTATTGCCTCTTAGAGGCACCCAGGGGGTGGTATGTAATTGTCCCAGGTCACTGGGTGCGGGCTTGAGCCGGTTTTGCATTGCGTTATTGAAACGGAACCACTAGATACAGAACCCGGCCCTTGTTGCTGCCAACTTAGATGGGCAGAAGGGTTACATATAAAATAAATCAACTGGAATATAAATACACTGCTACCTCGATATAACGTGACCCGATATAACACGAATTCGGATATAACGTGGTAAAGCAGTGCTCCGGGGGGGGCGGGGCTGCGCACTCCGGTGGATCAAAGCAAGTTCAATATAACACGGTTTCACCTATAACGCGGTAAGATTTTTTGGCTATATCGAGGTTGAGGTGTATTGCACTTACATTTCAGTGTATAGTATATAAAGCAGTATAAACAGTCATTGTCTGTATGAAATTTTAGTTTGTACTGACTTTGCTAGTGCTTTTTATGTAGACTGTTGTAAAACTAGGCAAATATTTAGATAGTTGATGTGCCTCTTGGAAGACCTCTGTGCACCCCCAGGAGTACACGTACCCCTGGTTGAGAAGAGAAGGTTACTCACCTTGTGCAGTAATGGAGGTTCTTCAAGATGTGTGTCCCTGTGGGTGCTCCACTTTAAGTGTCGTTGCAACCCTGTGCTCATAGCCGGAGATTTATGGTAGCAGTGCCCCAGTTGGGCTGCACATGCACAGTCCCCATCTCGCGCCGCTTCAGGCTGTTAACTGGCGCTGTGTGACCAACCGCCCCCCCCCTTGTTCCTTCTCTACTGCAGAGCCTGTATTTGATAGAACTCTGAAGCACAGGGGAGGAGGAAGGGTAGTGGCGCATCCACAGGGACACACATCTCAAAGAACCTCCATTACTGCACAAGGTGAGTAAATTTCTCCTCTTCTTCGAGTGGTGTCCCTGTGGGTGCTCCACTTTAGGTGACTTCAGAGCAGTGCCCTCTGGTGGAAGGAGGGGGCTTCAAAGTCATAGCAGATGAAAGCTCCGTGTGACCAAAGAGAGCATCGGAAGATGCGTGTTGTTGCAACACATAGTGTTGTGTAAAAGTGTGTGGTGAGGTCCAAATTGCGGTCCTACAGATTTCCGCAATTGGAGAAATGCTATGGAAGTTGAGAGACTCCTAGTAGAATGCGTACGGATCCCTGTAGGGGATTGTCATTCATACTGGTGATAACAGAGTTTGATACAGTCTAATATTAATTTGGCTAGGCGTTGTTTGGAAATGGCGTGCCCTTTGGATCGTTCGGTGATGGACACGAATAATTTTGGAGACTTGTGAAAAGATTTTGTTCTAGCGATATAAAAGGTGAGAGCCCTGCAGATGTCCAAGGAGTGTAGTCTGTATTGTGTACTGTCTGTATGTGGTTTCGGAAAAAATATAGGTAAGTATATAGGTTGGTTAAGGTAAAAGGATGAAGCCACGTTAGGCAAAAACTTAGGATGGGGTCTGAGAGATACTTTATCTTTAAAAAAGATTGTATAGGGTGGGTCTGTCATGAGAGCAGCTAGTTCTCCTACCCGCCTGGCAGATGTAATGGCCATTAAAAACACAACCTTTATAGAGAAGTGTAGTAATGAGCTTGTAGCTATAAGCTTGAAAGGGGGCTCGGTGAGGGCATAGAGGACTAGGTGGAGGTCCCATGGTGGGACGGGTTTTCTCACTTCCGGATAGCAGTTGGAGAGACCCTTTAGGAAGTGGGTCAGTTGCATGGGATGCATGAAAATAGAGAATCCATCAACCATGATGAAATGTCTTGATGACCGACAGGTGTACACTGATGGAACTCATGGAAAGTCTCGTTTGTTTAAGTTCCAGTAGTAGTCTAAAATAACAGATAAGGAGGCTGACACAGGTGCCAGGTGCAGTCTGTTTGCGTTGGCACCATGATTCGAATAGTTTTCACTTATGTCCATATGTGTGTCAGGTAGTTGCCCTACGGCTGTTTAATAATATGTTCGGAACCTCTGTGGAACGGGTCATTTCAGATCCTGAGAGCCATGCAGTAACCAGGCTTGAGATGAAGTTTTTGGGGATGTGGATGAATGATGAGACCTGCATCCTGCAATAGAAGCCAAGGTACACATGGGAACATGCATGGGGGACAGACAGACATGTGAAGAAGGTAAGGGTACCACATTTGTCGCATCCATGTGGAGGCTATTAGGATCACTCTAGATCCATCTTGTTTTATCTTGTGGAGTACATGGGCTAAAAGGGGTTGGGGGAAAAGGCCTACAGGAGCGGGGTGCTCCACTTGAGGAGGAAGGTGTCACCCAGAGAGTGTCGACTGAGTCCTGCTCTGGAGCAGAACTGGGGGCATTTGGAGTTTTGTGTGGTTGCGAAAAGGACTATCGTTGGGAATCCCCACATCTGGAAAATATTTCGGATGACCCGTGTGTTCATCTCCCAGTCGTGGTCTTGATAAAACTTCCTGCTCAGGGCATCTGCTGTATTGTTCTGGCAGCCAGGTAGGTATGAAGCTATAACATGGATATTGTGTTTGATGCACCATTGCCAAAGACACTTGGTTTCCACACATAGGGAGTGTGACCGCACTCCCCCTTGCCTGTTTATGTAGAACATAGTGACTACATCGTCCGTGAGGATTTGTACTGTTTGGTTTTGGATTAGTGGTAGGAAATAAGAACAGGCATTTTGAATCGCTCGTAGTTCCAGCAGATTGATATGAAGCTGGGTCTCCGCTGAAGACCAGTGGGCCGGTATGAAATATGCCTGTAGATGTGCCCCCCCAGCATTGGAGGGATGCGGCCGTGGTGCTGGTGAGCTCTGGTGGATTCTGCAGAAATGGCACGCCCCTGCAGACATTGTCTGAATTGGTCCACCATAGCAGGGAGTCCTTGACTGCACTGGGCATGGTGAGGAGTTTGTTTATGCTGTGCCTGTGGGGAGCATAATTTGTCCATATCCAGACTTGAAGGCACCACATGTGTAGCCTTGCATGTTGGACAATGAAGAGATATGAAAATATGCATCCTGTAGGTCGAGGGCTGAGAACCAGTCCCCCCTCTCCAATGCTGAGATTATGGTGCCTAGTGTGACCATTTTGAATCTTTGTGTTTTTACAAACTTTTTGAGCTGCTGTAGATCGAGAATAGGTCTCCAACCTTCTGTTATTTTCTGCATGAGAAAGTAGTGGGAATAGAACGCCTTCCCTCTGTACTCGATTGGTACGGGTTCCTCTACTCCAAGGGATATGAGATGATTTACCTCTTCCCGGAGTAGATGTTTGTGAGAGGGGTCCCTGAAGAGGGACGGGGAGGGGCGGTGGGTAGGGGGTTTGCAGGTAAGGGGGATGGAGTAACCGGTTTTGATGATTTCTAATACCCATGTGTCCATGGTCATGGACTGGCAGATGGGGTAGAATGGAAGTAGGCGATCTCCAAAAATTTTGCCAGTGGCAGATGGTGCCAGCATTGAGAGAGATGGGATTCTCGAGCCCTTGACCAAGGCTTCAAATCTGTTGTCCAGAGGTTGATGGCTGAGAGGTAGTAGTTGAGGAAGCGGATTGTCTTCACCTCAATGTTTTCTGTTTCCGCCCCTGTTGGTCGTAATACCTATTTCGTTGAGTATACGGACTGGGTCGGAACTGTTGAGTTTGGTAATTGGTCTGCCATCTCTTGTTCCTAGGTGCGTGGATGCCCAGAGACCGCAAGGTGGCCCTTGAGGTCTTCAGGGTATGCAATGACTTGTCCATTTTGTCCATGAAGAGTTTGGCGCCTTCGAACAGTAAGTCTTCTACAGTGGACTGGACTGGCTTTGGGAAACTAGATAACAATTGCTGTTGCTATGGATCTCGCTGTGGAATCAGTGGAGTCAAGGGCAGTTTGTAGTGCTGTTCTGGTGATAAGCTGGCCCTCTGTGATGAGTGCTTTGTACTGATCCTTTTTGTCATCTGGAATAAAGTTTATAAATTCCGAGAGACTTGCGTAATTATTGTGATCGTACTTTGCCAGTAGGGCCTCATAGTTGGCAATTCTCAATTGTAAAGTCGCAGCCGAGTATGCTATGCGGCCAAATACGTCGAGTCGTTTCCAATCTTTATCATATGGGGCATTTCTATAGTATTGTTGCTTACCCAGTTTGTTCACCGCATTGATAACCAGTGAATTCGGCGTTGGATGTGAGAAAAGGAATTCAGTGCCACTGGCTGGCATGTAATACTTATCAGACCTTTTAAAGGTAAGTGGAATCATTGCTGGGGTTTGCCAAAGCAACTTCACGGGGTTCATAATCGCATCATTCATGGGAGGGGCAATTTTGGATAAAGTGGACATGTGTAGTATGTCACTAGCATGTGGCGAGATTCCTGGACCTCTTCCAGAAAGATGTTTAGGGAAGTGGCCACTCTCTTGTAGAGATCCTGAAACTGCCTGAAATCGTCCACTGTAGTGGGAGGAGGCATAATTATGTCATCCGATGAGGAAGATGAAAAATGAATGTCAGCTGGTTCGTCTGGGTCCGAGAATTGCTCCTGTTCTTCGGCCCCTTGTTTGGAGCCGGCAGAAGGTGCCTTTGATGGCAATATGGGTGGTTGAGGTGCACCAGTGGTGGACAGAGTGGTGGGTATTCCCTGCTGTTGTGGATATGGAGCCCATGACTGCCAGAATGGCCATTGTGGTTGGAAGGGCATTGTGGGCATCCAGGGTTGGTCGCAGCAGGGTTGGTTTGTAAAGTTTGCAGGGAAGACCATGAGTCGTGGGGCCTGTGTGGCATGAGTAGCCACAGGAGAAGAAAGCTGTGGTAAGTGTCCTATGTCGTCCTCTCCATCGTCCTCCCCATTAGAGAATTGCGTTGAAAGCTGTAGAGAGCTGGGTTGGCTAAGTACCATGTGTATCGTCGGTGCCAAGGAGAGGAGACTGCAGTACCAATGAGACAGATAATTCTGTGTAACACAGGAACTGCTGTGACATGTCCGGTCTCAGTACCAGTGGGATGGTGGAGCTTGGTACCGTGTGCTGGAGTGGCAGCATTAGTGCTGGGATACTCAGTACCGATGGCTTGCTTGCTGTTGCTGGTGCCGTGGCATGGGGTTTCACTTTCCCCTTAATGCCTGTGGCAGAGCTCGACTGCTTAGGATCTCTGGGTTTCTTAGTACCGTCTGTACCGGAGGGACCTGGTCTGTCGGCCATTGATTAGGCCGGTGCAGTCAGTAGCGGGAGCGTTTGGCCGCTATTGGAGCGCCTTTTCTTGGCCTACCCCAGAATCGGGGATGTAGTGCCCCGTTTCTTTGCTGCCTTCTTGGGGCACTGCTACCATAAATCTCTGGCTACGAGCACAGGGGCGCAACGACATCTAAAGTGGGGCACCCACAGGGACACCACTCAAAGAAGAACCTCTGATGTAAGGTATCACATGTAAACTGGTGACACACTGGTCCCAAAAATCATTGCATGATGTATGGATGGATGTGTACAAAGAGTTGTAGGAGTGTGCTGGAAATATGTTCTTGAACTGTGTTTGGGAGGAAGCACATAAGCCCCAGCTTGCCCTACATAAAGGAATGTGTATTTACATGTCTGACCAGCTTGATCACCAGCAGAGGACAATGAAAATGCATTTACACATAAGGTGAACAAAGCCATCAAGCTAACAAGCAGGGGAGAAGGCTGCTTAACGAAGTATTTTTGAAATAGAGACAATAGACTTTGGGTAATATAAGGGGGGCAAAGAGACATTTCAGTTATCCTTCACTTAGGGGATGAAAGCATACAGCACCCTTTTAGCTTATAAAAGCTGAATCTTGGGTTGGAAGGCAAGAGTTGCTGGAGACTCAATATAAGTGAGAAGCCTGCTTACACAAAGATTGTAACTTGCTGAAATTAAGTTTTAGTGACTAGAAAGAGTATTTTGTTTTGTTTGTAACCATACCTGTCTTCTATTCATACTTCTTAGTATCACATTAAATCTCTGTTCTAGAGAGAGAACACAGGGGATCACAATTCTGGGTACCCCAAGCAGAATGTCACAGCATTATTCCTTCATTTTTTACATTTCCATTGCCACATCTCCCCTCCCTCCCTCCCTCCCTCTGCCCTTCTTTCCCATTTAAAAATAGAGCCCATCCCATCTGCGCATTTAGAGAATAAAGGCACTAATTTTTGATTCCTTGCTTTTCATTTAAAATGTTAGAAAATAAATTCAAAAAAATTTAGAATGGCAGTATGAATTACACATTTCATGTCAAATCAGTGTCCTATGCTAGGTAGGGGGAAAAAAGTTTGAGGCACATCCGCTTTTCCATTCTTCAGCTTGTTGAGCTAAACATGGAGGACCACATGGAATACTTTGTTTACCTGAATAGTGATGTCCTTTCTATCCTCTTGAAACTTTCATGGAGATCCTCTGAAATCCTCTGTCAAACATTTATAGGGATGGTAGCCTTGTTTCTTGGTCTGCAAGAGGAGACTTTCCGATGCCACTCTGCAATGAGTTCCACTGGCGCCAGTGCAATAGACAGGTTTGCAGCACACAGGCCCAGACAGCTTCAGGATGCTTTTAGCAGCTGGTTCTCTGCAGTCTGTCAGGAATGAAATATCAGCAAAAATCATCATTACCTGTGAAAATATTAGCAATATTCACTGCAAATTCCTTATACTTTTACCCAGGGAGACCCACCATCTAAACCTTGCAAATTGCCACTGCCCATCCACCCGCAGAGAGGTACTATAGCAATGTGCTCCAAAGCTAAAGTGAAATTAGCATTTCTTATTAAAGGTATTTGTGCGAATAACATAAGGGAGTTTTGAGACTTATCTTTCCCTTTCCATTGTTACTATAAATCTAATGGCATGTCTGTGTGTTTCAATCAGCTGTGTTTGGCATAGTGCCCTTGAGAGGTGCCCCCGCCACACCTGCCAAACATCTGACCCTGATCAAGTGGAGAAAGAAGTGGACCAGGAAGAATATGTTCAGTGAGACCCACCAGCCCTCTCTAGGTGCTGATTGAGAATACAGGGCTTGTAGGGGCCACGTTTATGACCATGGAGGACCAAGTTTGGAGAGAGCAATTGCTGCAGGAGAGGGAAATGGACTGAAAAGTGAAGTGGGAAGTGCACCAGGGCATCCTGGGTTTGCTCAGGCAACACACCCAGATATTGCAGAGCATTACCAAACTAAATGCCCAAAGACCCCAGATGCAGCCTTTCTAATCTGTGGAAAGCTTCCTGGTTGCTGTCCCCTGTAATCCCCCAACATAGGGGAGCATAGTTTGAACTCTTACTCCTACCACTCCACACCAGGGGAAAATGAGAACCACAACTACACACATCCCGACTTGTGAAAATCACAGGATTAGCCACAGTGCATGATGTGCTTTGTAACGTGACTGAAACATTGTAATATGTTTAATACATAAACTAAATATTTCTTGTTTACTTGCGTTTTATTGGGGTTTTAGCGCTGCAAAAATATTTTTACCTTGTGTATTTGCACTTTAACTTTGTTTCCTGTTTCTTTGTACACAATAAAGTTTTATTTTTGGAAACTCAGAGTTTATTTATTAGTTTACACCAAGCATAACTGTCTCATTACATAATTTATAACAGGAGTTATTTAACATATTTAAGCTCCATACACACAAAAGTTTACTATTCATAAAAGCATCATGTAATACTATTGTGGCTGACAGTTAATACAGTCTTTTAATGCCTCCCTCAGTCATATAGCTTCACGGTTGGCTCTTCTAATAGCTTGAGTCTGGTGGTTCAATTCAGCAGATAGCTGGTCCACCTCACCCTTCCACTCTGGCAGTAACCTTTCCCCCCCCCCCCCGTCTCTTCACAGATATTATGCAGGTTTCAGAGTAGTTTCAGATATTATGCAGTACACAACATATAGCTATAACAATGGGTATGTTTGCCTCACTGAGATCCAATCTAGTCAGTAAATAGAGCCAATGACCCTTTAATCTATCAAATACACATTCAACAGTGATCCTGACTTTGCAGAGTGAGTAGCTGACTCTCTCTTTGGTGCTGTCCATGTAGCCAGTCCACAGCTTTATGAGCCAAAAGAGAAAGGAGTAGGCTGGATCCTCCAGAATCACTACTGGCATTTCAACATCGCCAGTCAGAGAAAAATGTGCCTACTTGGAGCTTTTGGAAAAGTCATATGATCTTAAAGATGGGAGCATCTTGCATGTTCCGTCACCAGCCCACACTGATATCATTGAAGTGTCCTCAGTGATCCAATAGCACTTGCATAATGATGGATAAATATCCCTTTCTGTCTATGTACTCTCTTGCAAGGTCGAGAGATGCCAGAATAGGATTTGCATGCCATCTATCACCCCACCACAGTTCGGGAACCCCATTGCTGAAAATCCATCCACCATTTCCTGTACATAGCAGAGAGTCACAGTCCTGTGCAGCAGGGTAGACTTAGATGACAACTGGTCCACTGTGGATATTCCAACTCCAAAATGATTGCCCAATTACCAATGGCAATCCAATATTGCAAGCTTCCAGACCATTATCGCCACTCACTTCTCCCCTGCCAATGAAGCTCTCATTCTGGTGTCTTTGAGCTGGAGGGCTGGAGCAAGCTCAGAACACAAATTCAGGAATGTGGCCCTTCACAGCCAAAAATTCTGTAGCCACTGCTTGTCATCCCAAACCACCATTATGATGCAATCCCACCAATCAGTACTCATTTTTCAGCCCAGAAGCAGCGATCCACCATGTTCAGCTGTTTCATGAATGCCAGGAGCAATTTGCCCATTTTTTTTGTAGCCCATCATTATGGTTGAACATCTCCTCCTCCTCACCCACCCAGTTGTAGTAATACTAATTGCATATCCCGTATTAGCAAAAGTTGTGACGACAATTGCGCTGACTCTGCAGGATCCGTGCTTCTGCCAGAAAGATAGGCAGAGATTGAAAAGCTGTGCACAGGACTGTGGAAGTTTTTAAAAGGGCACAAAAATTATGGATGGAACAATTATGAGATTGAGAAAGTGGAATTATGGGAACTTCACCCTAGTTCAAATTGCTGGTATCCCCAAAAGCACTGCAAAAATGTCCCATAAGGGACTGTGCCAGATGGTAGTCCAGGGCACACTAGGACACCTACCTTTTCATTGACACAACCACTTGTGGTGAGCACAGCCAGCGCCAACATAAGCAGCCAAGTGTGCGGGTACCTGAGCAATATAAAAAAAGTTGGCAGCTGTACACTGACATAATTTACATCAACCAACTTTGCAGTGTAGACATAGTCTGATGCTGATCTTCTCACACTTCCTTATTTTTACACTTTGGAGTTTCAGTCATGGTGACATAAGGTAAAATTTTAAAAAGTGCCAAAGTTATTTAGGAGCCTAAATCCTATTTTCAAAAGTGACTTAGGAGCCTAACTCCAACTGAGTGACAAGTTTTTAACATGCTTATATACAAATGCTAGACATCTAAATAATAAGATGGATGAACTAGAGTGCCTCGTATTAAATGAGGATATTGATATAATAGGCATCACAGAAACTTGGTGGAATGAGGATAATCAATGAGACACAGTAATACCAGAATACAAAATATATCGAAAGGACAGAACAGGTCGTGCTGGTGGGGGAGTGTCACTATATGTGAAAGAAAGCATAGAATCAAATGAGGTAACAATCTTAAATGAACCAAACTGTACCATAGCATCTCTATGGATAGTAATTCCATGCTCTAATAAGAAGAAGTAGGGATATATTACCGACCATCTGACCAGGATGGTGATAGTGACTGTGAAATGCTCAGGGAGATTAGAGAGGCTATAAAAAAACTCAATAATAATAATAATGGGGGATTTCAACTATCCCCATCTTGACAGGGTACATGTCTCCTCAGAATGGGAGGCAGAAATACAGTTCCATACCCATAATAATCCCACACCTTCCATGACATCTCCACATTTTCATGTCTGTGTGATAGAAGATCCACTCCTTCATTCATGTTATCCAATCTGTCTGGAAATTCTTCCATGAATCAGTGCTGATCTTAAAAGCACCCCCCTTATAAACTTACTCTTTTCCCTTTAGCTTCTTCATTAGGACTCTTGCTCTTCCTGCAATAACATCACTATGTATTTTTTTTTAAACAACCAATTTGTCTACTACTTTGGGGATAGGAAGGAAGAGTGTTTAAGAAATGAGAACTGAGGGTTTGGTTTCGCTCTGAGAAACTGCACTAAAGAACCTTTGAACATGGTGTTTTCAGGAGTAACAAAATCCAAGAAATCATCACTCGGGCCTGGTCTACACTAGTCTGTTATTTCGGAATTAGCCGAAATAACTTTCAAACGTCCAAAAGCACATTCTACCACCATTCTGCACTTGCTCAGCCTATAGTTGAACTGATCCTTACTACCGTCCAGGGTGCCTGTGTACGGCTTCATGAGCCATGGCATTAAGGGGTAGGCTGGGTCCCCGAGGATAACTATAGGCATTTCAGCATCCCCAACAGTAATTTTCTGGTCTGGGAAGTAAGTCCCTTCCTGCAGCTGTTCAAACAGACCAGAGTTCCTGAAGATGCGAGTGTCATGCACCTTTCCCAGCCATCCCACGCTGATGTCAGTGAAACGTCCCTTGTGATCCACCAGTGCTTGCAGCACCATGGAAAAGTACCCCTTGCAGTTTATGTACTGGCTGCCCCGGTGTGCCGGGGCCAAGATAGGGATATGCGTTCCGTCTATCGCCCCGCCGCAGTTAGGGAACCCCAGCGCATTAAAGCCATCCACAATGGTCTGCACATTTCCCAAAATCACTACTCTTGATAGCAGCTGGTCAATGATTGCGTTGGCTACTTGCAGCACAGCAGCCCCTACAGTAGATTTGCCCACTCCAAACTGATTCCCGACTGACCAGTAGCTGTCGGGCGTTGCAAGCTTCCACAGTGCTATGGCCACTCACTTCTCAACTGTGAGGGCTGCTCTAATTTTGGTGTCTTTGCACTTCAGGGCAGGAGATAGCAAGTCACAAAGTTCCATGAAAGTGGCCCTATGCATACGAAAGTTTCTCAGCCACTGGGAATCATCCCAGACCTGCAACACTATGCGGTCCCACCAGTCTGTGCTTGTTTCCCGGGCCCAGAATCGGCGTTCCACGGCATGAACCTGGCCCAATATCACCATGATCTCCCAATTGCCACATGCCGTGCTTCTAGGAACGTCTGTGTCCATGTCCTCATCAGTATAGTAATCGCACTGTCGTCGCTTCCTCGCCCGGTTTTGCAGGTACTGCACATACTGCTGGATAACGTGCGAGGTATTTACAATGGTCAAAACTGCAGCAGAGATCTGAGTGGGCTCTATGATTGCCGCGCTATGGCGCCTGCACGGGTAATCCTGGAAAAAGGGCACGAAACGTAGGAGGCCTGTTCGGTTCACCAGTCTGTGCTTGTTTCCCGGGCCCAGAATCGGCGTTCCACGGCATGAACCTGGCCCAATATCACCATGATCTCCCAATTGCCACATGCCGTGCTTCTAGGAACGTCTGTGTCCATGTCCTCATCAGTATAGTAATCGCACTGTCGTCGCTTCCTCGCCCGGTTTTG
This sequence comes from Emys orbicularis, assembly GCF_028017835.1. Classification (NCBI taxonomy): domain Eukaryota; kingdom Metazoa; phylum Chordata; order Testudines; family Emydidae; genus Emys; species Emys orbicularis. Next base: position 25,818,036 of record NC_088696.1, read on the forward strand.
CAGGTACTGCACATACTGCTGGATAACGTGCGAGGTATTTACAATGGTCAAAACTGCAGCAGAGATCTGAGTGGGCTCTATGATTGCCGCGCTATGGCGCCTGCACGGGTAATCCTGGAAAAAGGGCACGAAACGTAGGAGGCCTGTTCGGTTCAAGATGGCCAATAAATGGCGGTAAATGGTTGTCTTCTGTAGCTTTCACGGAGTTGGGAAGCTCGCTAGAGCTGCAAGAGTGGGAGAGCAGAGTTTGCGGCGGAAGCTGTGCTGCTCGGTTCACAGTAGCCGAAAAAAGGTGGGAAATGGTTAGATAAAAGAGTAGATAGACAGACGAGAGGACATGCGAGGTGGATTCATAGTACCAGGAGATAGGCGGTGCACTGAACTGCACTGTCTGCTGGCAGTATGGCATCTGCCGTAGCTTTCACGGAGGGAAGAGCGAGTGATGGCACACACCCAGAAACACCCGCGAGAATGTTTTTGCCCCATCATGCACTGGGAGCTTAACCCACAATTCCAATGGGCGGCGGGGACTGCGGGAGCTGTGGGACAGCGTCCGACAGTGCAATGCTCTATCATTCGATGCTAGCCTCAGTACTGTGGACGCACTCCGCCGAATTCACGCGCTTTAGTGGGGACACACAACACCGAATGTATAAAATCGCTTCCAAAAATTCGAATAGAATACGTTCGAATTAATTTCGTACTGTAGACGTACTCTCAGTATAGAGGTAGACGCAACAGGCAAAATATCCAAAGAGAGCCTCTGATTCAAATGCTGAAATTGAAATAAGTAGCACTTATCTGTGCCAAAAAGTGCTGCTGGGGGGTTCATTGTCTCCCCATTCCCACCTCTATCTCTGACTTGACCTTAAGAAGAAAACAGTACCTACTGTTCAAAGCATTCTTTTTGGTAAATGCTCTCTCCCTTTCATCCTGTCTTCTCCTATCAGTTTACTTAGTACTCAGTCCCTATCTCACACATACTGTATCCAGAGAAGCTCTAATATGGGACAACATAGCATCATGATATTGTGATGATAGACAGATTATAAATAGGAAACACTATGCTGCAGAAATGTTTAAATGATGTGGGATTAATTCCTTAAGCATGAATAATACTCTCTCTAGACTGATTCATCATTCCTTACTTTCACTCAAATATTTTTTCATTCTTTCATTTAAAAGCACAGGCCCTATATCTGTTTTGTGTTGTAAAGAAGCAAATTTGGGCTTAAAAGGATAGATTCCTATAGTAATAAGGGATTTTTAACAACAAAGCAATAAAAGCACATTGAAAACATGCACATAACTTAGTAATATCATACTAATACTGGAAGACTTCAGCCACTCCATGATTTTTATATTGGTAGCAATCAGAATTTCCCAGCATTTGATTGGCATGACTTTCGAAAGATGCTTTATACATACTGGGTGTCATCCAGTAGCCATTGAAGTCAACGGAGAGACTGACTTCAGTAGGTTTTGCATCAGGCCCATTATTTATTGGGAATGCACTGGGCGAATGGTGGTAACCTCTGGAAGCTTGAATGGAGTTGTTAACTATAATTTGATTCTCTTTAAATATTTTACTGCATCATAGCTTGGTTTTTTTTTAAATATTATAGCTATATTTCTTCTCATTTTTGCAACCCAGTTTTCTGAGCTGCTTGTTTCAGCACTCTGCTACATAAATGAAAATACCAAAGCTCACAATCAAAATAATATTAATAACATGTTTTAGCCTGTAAGAAAATAATTTTTTAAGATTAATTTGAGCTTTATTTTACTGCATCACTCTCATCCTTCACTTTGTAAGGTTCCTAAATCAGGATATTTATTACCAAGTAATAGCCTGCTGTTAAGAATTTTTTTTCTCTGAGCCTAGAGCAATTCTCTGTGTACGTGTGCACAAAGGAAAATTGGACATTTTCTACACAACACAGAAACTACGGATTTTATTTCTAACCCTCAAAAGAATTAAGTGAACAGCAGAGTCCCCCAGAGCTAGCATACCAAATCTCCTCAAAATGCATTTGAGGGGAGAGGTACCTATCTTTAATATTAATAGGCTACTGTTTGGATCTCTGGAAGGATTTTTACAGGCTTGTTCCCTTAAAAAATGTTTGAATCCTTCAAAATAAAATATTATGAAAACAAAATTGTTACTAAGAAGACAGTGCATATTTCTTAATTCTTTAAAATCTAATAATTATCAATGCTCCACATCTTACTATTTTTATTATACCAAACCCCCAAGAAAAGATGTTGCATGAAATATGAGTATGTAGGGTTTGAAACCCAGGGTAAGTTTTGAAAACACCAAGTAGAATATTTGGGGTTGAATGCCTTTGGCAAAACAATGGGTTCCATTAATCTTACATGTGATGTGTATTAAAGGTATTTCATTATTAGTGTTTGCTTCTGAGCTCATCACAGTTCTGGACTGGTACTAAATTTCAAGTTTAGAAATTACTTCTTAAGCAGTACTCTCAAAAGTAATTGTTGCAAAATATAATAAGGCAGAGAAGTATTTTGTATTCTTGCATGAGGGAAAACTCCAAAATGTAGATACATCAGTGTGGAAGGAGGGCAACCCTTTGTAATCTAGAGGCACCTCCTCTAAGGGTAAGAGGCACAAGTGGTTGAACTAACTACCCTATCAGTCAGTGGCATCTCTACTGAGAGTACAAACATGGTTGTCAGTGCCAGTTATGGAGGATCATAGAACTGGACAGACCACCAAATTAATTTCATATAGGCCACCATTTTGCATACCTTGACTGAACCCTGCCCCCACCCTTGGGTAAAATGAAGCCAATCACATCCATCTTTAACTCTACCATGTATTCTTAAAGACCTCCCATCTTCATTTATATAACTTCCAGCTATTCCATTGTTTCCTCCCCAGAGGGGCACATGCCACACTCAGGGAAACTCTAATATAACCCAAGCAATGGATTACCACTTTCAAACAGTACTGATATGGGCTAGTGTGGAGAACATGGGAGATTTCTGCATTATTTTTATGAAAAATTCTGTTTATCAGTTTAATCTTGTGCTGCTTGTTATCTGACCTCAGGGAGTTAATTTCTTCCCAGAGACACTTCTTGGGAGCAGGGAATAGGCCAGTGGTGGCCAAACTGTGGCTCTTTTACCATTGAAGTGCGGTTCGCGGAGCCTCCCATGTCCTGCCCCCATTCTCCATCTACCAGACTGGGGGGGAGCTCTGGACCACTGCCTTACAGCGGGATGGTGGGATAGGGGCTTCTGCCCAACGGGGAAGGGGGTCTCAGGGCTTCTGCCCAGGGCAAAGCCGGGGGGGTGTCTCGGAGCTTCAGCCCTGCAGGACACAACTGCCAGGACTCGGGACTTCAGAAGGAGTGGAGCTGAAGCCCTGACCCTCAGCAGGTGCCTCCTGTGGGGCTGAAGCCCTGAGCCCCGGCAGATGCGCCTCGGCTCTCAAACTTCTGAAGATTGTTGTATGCGGTTCGGAAGGTCAGTAAGTTTGGCCATCCTTGGAATAGGCAATAAATGAACTGGTGTATATGTGCCACTTAGGCTATGTCTACGCTATGAGCTCGAGGTGTGATTCCTTTTCTCACATACACATACTTGCACCAGCTTCCATCAAGCTAGCATGAGCATAAATAGCAGCATAGCCACAGAATCATGGGTAATGGCAGCAGAGGTACAGCTTACCCATGCCGAGTACATACTCACCAGTTTCAGGAGGGTACATATTTGGCACAGCTAAGCTGCATCTCCACTGCCACTACCAGTGCTACTGCAGCTATGCTGCTATTTATACTCATGGTAGCTTGATGACAGCTAGTTGAACTATGTGTACACAAGCAGGGGAATCACACCCCTAGCTTATAGCATACATGTAGCTTTAGACATGTGTGGGCAGGGTGAATGGATTATCAAGACTCTGACATCTGAATATGTCTACCTGGGTGTGATGGGGTGTCCACCCCACACAAGACCGGAAGGGGTAAATTAGGCCAGTTAACCTACAGGCCGTACCTGGAGGAAAGACAGGGAGTACTAAGGCCTAAATGGCTGATGAAGTCCAGCTAGGGGAGGAGCTGGGCCAGATTTATAAAGCCAGGAAGTTGGCAAATGAAAAGGGCTGCAGGGAAGTAGTTTGCAGTCACTTGCTGGGAGTAGGGAGGTGTGTTTGAGGCTGCAGAGAAATAGGTTGCAGTCACTCCCTGGAAGAAGGGAGGTGTGGTTAGGGCTACAGAGGCAGTAGCCTACAGTTACTCCCTGGGAGGAGGGAGTTTGTTTTCGCAAACCCAGAGGAGTAGGGAGAGCCAGAAGCTACAGAAGAGGCTCAGGGAAAGGCAGCAAGGTTCAGGAGGGAATAGACCTTGGCTGCTGACTAGAGGGTCCTTGGGCTGGAACCCAGAGTAGAGGGTGTGCCTGGGTTCCCCTGCCAGCCACTGAGGAAGTGGCACGATAGGGCAGTGAATGGGAAGACTTCTGAAGAAAGACTTTGATTCCCAGGAAGGGGAAACACGCATAATGACCTGGTCATAGGGCCAAGTCATGAAGACTTATACTGAAGAAGATGGTCAAGCCAAGAAAAATCCTTTTGCCAGGAAGGCTGATAACCAAGTAACAGATCATCTGATGGGGGACTATGATTACCAGACACATCTGATCTGGGGGCTCATGACAGAGGCAACATGCATATGATAAAAGGGCAGGAGAAGCTCTAGTCTCTCTCTCTCTGGCCAGTACTCACTGGTATTACTTACAATTCTTCACCACATTCCTGTCCAACTTAGGCTTCTTAAAAGTACTGTAGTTAATTTTTCACTGGTAAAGAATCCTAGATGTGTATTTTTTTTTAAATAAGCATCCTAAACATGTCTTCTTGGACTGTCTCCACTGATAAGGACAAATGCAATTGTCACCACCAGTACTTCCTCTAGTACCCTTTCTGATGAAGATACGTGTGCTCCTTTATGATGCATGACTTTCCTCCCACTCCTCATCTGAAAACAAAGCTCAATAAAGTGATCCTATTCTGAACATAACCTTTCATTTCAGTAGCACTGTTGGCTCTGATGCTTTCAAAAATGTAAAGGTAAAGCTGGATCTATGCCTGGAATATTAACCTTTTCCCCCCTAGTCTTTGTTAAATGTCCCTTCAGTCTCAAGTTGAAGATGTAAACATCAGCAATCCTGCGATCTTTCAAGACATTATTCACCTAGGCATAGTGACTGGTTAAAAAAGAGTGTTGCAGTTCTAATCAGTAAGCTAGTTATTATGGAGTACAAGCTACCCTAGGGGCCTGGTGACACTCACTGACCTTAACAACTTCAATGAGTATATAAAGTTTTTAAATGACTAGGAGATGGACTACTAAGCATGTAGGTTGCTGAAGACTGACACTGCTAATCAGTCCCATGTTAGTTGTGGGGGGAAATGTATAATATTTTTGAGGACAGGGACACTTGATTTGTTTTTCTGTTTTCACATTAAAGAAGTAAAATAAGTTTTCATCCTTGGTTTCACTCAATTCTATTTGCTTTAATGTAATTGTCAGTTCGGATCCACTGATGTTGAAAATTGCCTTTGTCCTGATCAGTAGAGGTAGTCTAAAAAAATAAAAATAAAAATGAGAATTTCAAAAGACATACAGCTTTAATCCAAATAAGCTCAGTTTATCATCTTTAAACTGATACATCTTTTAAATCCTCAGGAAAAGGCAATAATGTATTTTTAGATGTACTGAACTGGTTGTTTATAAAAGAACATATTATATACAAGCCACAGAAGTTTAGGAAGTTTGTTTGTTTGCTTGGAATACTAAATTTGTCCTACAGTACAGAAGATGCCAGAGGCCCAAAACTTTATGGTACCTGTTCAAGCATGGGCCTCTTCCTGTCCACCTGAGATGAGTGGACACGAAACCATATACCTGCCATGGTGACGTAATGTCTCTTCCACTACTATAACTCCTGCAACATTATTATAATTTTTATTGTAGTAGTCCTGGTCATGGACCAAGAACCCAATGTGCTAGGAGCATTAAAAAAAGAGTCAGTTTCTGACTGCCACAAATGACTTTATACTTCAACAGATAAGAGTGAGAAGTTCAGAAGGAGGATAAATATGAATGGCATTTTTTCCATTGTTCCATCTGTCTATTGATTTGCTTGGCTACAAATGTATATGATACTACAGAGGTAAATGTTTTGTGTGTTGCAGTATTGTTTCCTTATCTTGTATCTGACACCACTGTTATTATTCATATGGTTATTTAAACAGCTTGTACTGTGTCAACAGTTCAATTTTATTTTTAATAAAATATAAGCTACTAAGAATGCAATGCTTCCTGTAGGGGGAGCTACTCAAATATCCATATTAAATCAAATCCTACAGGGCTTTAGTAACTCCTGTGATTTGTTTATGGTTGAATTCATATTATGGAAATGAATGTCATTACATTTTTTCCAAGTCATACTGAGTTCCACTTGTAATAAAAAAAAATTTCCTAAGGCTAAATCAGTTACTCTATTAAGGTAGTTCAAGTGGAAAAATAAATTGCTTAGATGTAAGCAAAATAAACTCATTCTTTAGTTGACTTGCAGAAGGTTTGTTGATCCTTGTTTTGCATAAGTATTGTTTAGCAAAATGACTGCCCCATATGCCCATTTTATGTTCAAGAGAATGCCCCCATTTCTCCTTAGGATAGATTCAGTTGCAAACAGTCATGTGAAAAATTCATGCACTGTCAGCTGACCACTAGGTATAACAGCTCTCCTTTTGTTAAAGGATCTCAAACTTTATAGTCTCTTCAATAAATCATGTCAAAAGTTTATTAAAATGGAAAATAAGGATTTCTCCCTGGGCTCTTTTGCCATCACTATTAAATAGTGACAGGTTTCAGAGTGGTAACTTAAATAGTGGTAACTTATTTCTTGCCTTTAATTGTTAACAATTGTTAACAATTGTACATCAAAGATGAAGTGGATGCGGAATGAGCATTGTGCAGAAGGAATCACCATTGTAAATGGGGAAAAAATCGAGGCGGTTGACAAATATATTTACCTGGGTCAGCAGCTGAGCATAGACAACTCATTCGAAGGGGAATGCAGTAGGAGGCGAAAGGCGGGGTGGGCAAGTTTCAACAAAATAAAGACCTCTCTAACGGATGATGAACTGTCCATGAAGAAAAGGAAAGAACTGTTTAACTCCACTGTTCTGCCAGCAATGATATACGTAGCAGAAAGCTGGTCAACGACAAAAGCGGAGGAAGAAAAATTCGCTGTCACCCACAGAGCAATGGAAAGGCGAATGTGTAAGATATCACTCCATGATCATATACCGAATGAGATCAGAAGGTGTACAGAGGTGACCGATGTAGTGCAGGCAATATACGACACAAAGTGAAGATGGGTGGGTCTTGTAGTCCACAGGCAAGACAATAGGTGGACAACCCACATCAGTGACTGGATTCTCAGAGACCACAAGCTACTTCTGGGCAGACTGAAAACGCACTGGGCCGATCCCATGACAAAACTCTTTGGCCAGAAATGGAAAGAATGTGCTCGCAACAAAATGGTGTGGTGTTGACTTGCATTAGTGGAGGGATGAACGAGGACAAGCTGGACAAAGGATAAATTGTTCACAAATATTTTACATGAGTATTTATGAAATCTATGGCCTGAAATAACTCTCTCAGCTTTGACTAATTATTTACATTTAATTTGACTGGAATACATAGGTTTCATTATTTTAAACTGAGAGATGCATCACAGGCTATGTGTGGGAAGATCTTGAAATTAAAACCTGTACCTCCAATTGAAGACTTCCTCTATAGTAATTTAAGGCACAGCAGATATACTGTATTGCAAGATAACTTGGATCTCCCTGGGAAAAAAGTAATGAAGGCTCCTAAACATGGATTGGAGATTCAGAGTTAAGCTGATTCAGAATAAGCATTTTTCATTATCATCCCACCTATTTTGGCACTTTCCACCCTGGAAGGCCAGTGGAACTTTCCATTCCTGAGAGCACTCACAAAAATGTACAGCTCACTGTTTGGAAACCATACAGTTATTTTCTGTGTAACATCGTTCATTCAAGAATTATCAATAAAAGGCTTCATTGTCTGTTTAAAATCTAGGATGTCACACAAAAGTACAGTGGAAAATAAGGAGAGACAAGAATAGCAAACTAGGTAAGAATGAGTCAAGCTGTGGGTAAAAGCTAAGAGCAGGTGGGGAGGGGGCAGAGAGAAAAAATAGCAATTTTCATGAGGGACAATGAAACAAAAGATTAACTCTGCAGCAGGAAAACTATTTATTTCCTTTGGAAGGTTTGTATTGTATCAGTGATTAACAAAGCTGATTTGCTTATGTGTAAACTGATTTAAATCAATGTCCACAAGCCAGATTCTGATATTCTTTCTGACATTAAATAGCACCATGTGCCGCAATTATTGCTATTGAATCAAATAGGACTACTCATGGAGTAAGTGCTACTCATATGAGTAAGGGTACCAGAATCTTTCCCTATACTGGTTGAGGAAATCAACAGATTTGATAGTTCAAATTATCACATCCTCATTTGTATTTTACAGTACCTAGTCCTACTGGACCCGATCATGACTGGGGCCTCTAGACACTATCATAATATAAACACACCTCTACCCCGATATAATGCGACCCGATATAACACGAATTCGGATATAACGCGGTAAAGCATCGCTCCGGGGGGGGGGGGGGCAGGGTTGCGCGCTCCAGCAGATCAAAGCAAGTTCGATATAATGCGGTTTCACCTATAACACGGTACGATTTTTTTGCTCCCGAGGACAGCGTTATATCAGGGTAGAGGTGTATTAAATAAAAAATGCTTGAATGTTCCATTTTATTTACAAATAGAAATATCAAATATAATGCAGCAAAAAGTTGTGAATATGCTTTTAAATTAATCAAAGCTATCCTTCATTTCTGGTAAAACTTGCTAGCTTGACTTTGTGTAAGGAAAAATGGAAATCGCACACACATAACCACTGATAATTGTCCTTAAAAAATATATCAAATATTCTAAAGTAGAGGACTTTTAGTCTTGATTCTCAAGGAATTCAAAAGTTGTGAGGAGTTAATTGAAATGTTAATGCATAGCTACAACTTATCTTTACATACCTAAATACAAGATAATAGCATTTTCAGAAATAGTAATAGCTACAGACTGTGCATAGAGGTTATTTATTTCAGATTTGGGGGACATTGTTTTTTGAATGACTAAAGGTGAATTCTCCTCAAAATGGAAAATAATCTTACTAAAAACTAGGGGTTTTTAAGATTTTGTGGTTTTCCTCTCCCTTTCTTCAGGGATGATGTTGTTAAGCAGCACCTATATTTCAACATGTATTACTAAATCACCAGGCCTGCATTCACATGGCTATGGCTGTTGTACTGTCAAAACTCACAAACCAAGAACTATGAACTAAGGCCTCCATCCTGTAATCTCTAACCTTTACTCAAAGTTAAGGACATGCATAAGTGTTTGCAGTAGTGGGGCTTAAGTTAACCTTTGTGAGCTATAACTATAAGCAATTATTTGTCTGGCAAATCAAACAGGTGAGTTTGCTAATGCTGCTGAAAAAGCATCACAGAGTTCTTCTACAGTTAGGTTGTCTATCATGGTTTCTCTGCCAATTTGAGCCCAGCATTGTTTTTTCCTACTGTTTGATTCACATTCAAAAACAAAAAATAGTTAATCCCAATATTGTTCAAAAATTTTTGGAGCACTCATATATTCCCAAAAAATAACAAAGCAGAACCCTATTAACACAATAATAGTACTCTCTGTGACGCTCTGTACCTTGGGGAACACCCTGCACCCCCATGTTTATCCTTATAATATGATTGTGTGGTATCCAGTGCAAAGTTTGTCATGTTGGGTGTCTTCGGAAGGCTCATGATGCACTGAGCATTGTTGTTATAGTAATGTTATAGGTTGTAATTTCATATATATAGTTATGTGGCTGAAAATGTGTCCTCATGGCTTAAAACAAGCCCCGGCAAAACTCTCCAGGAGCAGAGGGGCAGTTCACACCTCATCAGGGCATGTATGGGACAAACCCAGCCCAACACACAGGAACAAAGGACACTGGCCTAGGCAGCAACAAAGGATCAGTTGGACTCTCGAGTGAGTCACCCCCCTTCCCTTGGTCAGTTTGGGACTACGATGAGGTAATGCTCACCTGACTCTGAAGAGAGAAAGCAAAGCCAAGAGGGAAGAAAGGACATGATAAAAGGGAGAGACGCTTGCCATGCTCTCTCTCTCTCTCTTCCACCTCCATCTACAGACACCACCACTAAGTGACTGAAGTGCTTATCAAAGGGGAGAGCCTGGCTGAAGGGCAACCAGCCAGCTTGTGGTAAGAAGCATCTAAGTTTGTAAGGGCACTGAAAGTGTTAAGGTCAGCTTAGAATGCATTTTGCTTTTATTTCATTTGACCAAATCTGACTTGTTGGGCATTGACTTATAATCACTTAAAATTATCTTTTGTAGTTCATAAATTTGTTTGTTTATTCTACCTGAAGTAGTGCGTTTGGTCTGAAGCGTGTCAAAGACTCCCCTTGGATAACAAGCCTGGTACATATCAATTTCTTTGTTAAATTGACAAACTCATATAAGCTTGCAGCGTCCAGCGGGCATTACTGGACACTGCAAGACAGAGGTTCCTAGGGTTGTTTCTGGGACTGGAGATATTGGCTAGTGTCATTCGGTTGCACAATCCAAGCAGCGGCTGGCCAAAAGTGCTCACTCACGTAACTGGGAGCAGCTTACATGCTAGAGGCTGTGTGTGAACAGCCCAGGAGTGGGGGTCTCACAGCAGAGCAGGATAAGGCTGGCTCCCTGAGTCAAGGATTGGAGTGACCTAGCAGATCACCAGTCCAGATAACACCAGGGGAATGTCACACTCTCCTCTGGACATGAATCTACACCAAATATACCTTCACTTCATAAACTACTATGCATGGATATGAGTCAACAGTGTGCCCTTGCTGCCAAGAAGGCTAATGGCATTTTGGGCTGTATAAGTAGGGGTATTGCCAGCAGATTGAGGGACGTGATCATTCCCCTCTATTTGACATTGGTGAGGCCTCAGCTGGAGTACTGTGTTCAGTTTTGGGTCCCACACTACACGAAGGATGTGGAAAAATTGTAAAGAGTCCAGCAGAGGGCAACAAAAATGATTAGGGGGCTGGAGCACATGACTTATGAGGAGAGGCTGAGGGAACTGGGATTGTTTAGTCTGCAGAAGAGAAGAAGGGGGGGGGGGGGGATTTGATAGCTGCTTTCAACTACCTGAAAGGGGGTTCCAAAGAGGATGGATCTAGACTGTTCTCAGTGGTAGCAGATGACAGAACAAGGAGAAATGGACTCAAGTTGCAGTGGGGGAGGTTTAGGTTGGATATTAGGGAAAACTTTCACTAGGAGGGTGGTGAAGCACTGGAATGGGTTACCTAGGGAGGTGGTGGAATCTCCTTCCTTAGAGGTTTTTAAGGTCAGGCTTGACAAAGCCCTGGCTGGGATGATTTAGTTAGGGATTGGTCCTGCTTTGAGCAGGGGGTTGGACTAGATGACCTCCTGAGGTCCCGTCCAACCCTGATATTCTATGGTTACACAAGGTATCAATCAGGTAAAAGAATGAATAATGAACTCATAAAAGTTATTCAGCCATAGAGCTCTCAAAAAGCCTTGAATAGTCAAGAGTCTTTCTGACATTATATAGTCCTGGGAGGGGCATATTCCAAATGCTGAGAGTGACCATGACAGAGTCATATATATATATATATTTTTTTTTTAAAAGACTGATTGATGGACTCTGGGCATGAAGACCATATGGAAGGAACCATTTTGGAAGTGAGAGAGGGGTTCTGTTTGTTTTTTAAACAAATATTCACTTTTCAAGGCCTGGGGGAGTAGAGGATGGGGGAGGGAAACAGGGTGTTTTTCAAGTTTGTTCCATTGGTTAGTGTTTCTAGAGCATCCTGAGGTGCCTCAGTCTCTTCTGCACATCTTCTGCACAACAGTCAGAAAAACATTCACTGTTTTAATCTTAACTAATCTACTAATAACGTTGAATATAAAAAAATGTAATGCCATGCTTTTGCTTCCATCTGTGACTTTGTCAGTCTAGAACTTGTGGCTTGATTGCGGACACATTTATTATCAGAAACATTTAGCTCACAGAATGACTCTGACAACAACAGAATTTCCTAAGCAGGTGAAGCGCTTGGCTTGTGTGTTTTTAAATAGTTTGGTTGGCGTGTGACTACACAGCAGGAATACTGTTCCCTTTAGCACGACCAAACGCTGGCTGCCAGGCTGAGGCGGCTCGGAGAGCATTTCATGCAAGTGACTTGAGCTAATTTATAAACTTGCACTTACAATCATTCAGCTTACGGTCAACACACCGTGCCCCAAACACGGTGCGGGGGGAAGGGGACACGACGGAACTGCACGAAGCATGGCGAGTTGCGGGCAGGCTAGCTGAGGCGAGCTGGTGGCTGCCCGGGGCAGTTGAAGTGGACGCTGGGTGGGCACCGGGCTGTCGGGGGGAGTCACTAGGTGACAGTTGGTTGCGTGGGGCTGGTGGCTGCAGAGGACAGCGGGGCTGCGTGGGTAAGGTGGCTGTTGGGGGGCACTGGCAGTTAGCGTGCGAGGGGGGGAGGGGTAGTGCGGGTAGGGGAGCGACTGCCCCGTGTTGGCGGGCTTGGGAGAAGCCTGGTACCGCTACGCCCCCTACCTGAGGCGGCTGCAACAGCTACCACCACCACCCTCCGGCCGCTGCCGGCCTCCGCCCGGGGAGCAGCACCAGCGAAGGCGGCGTGAGGCCAGCTGCGTGCTCCGCAGGAGCCACAGCGCCTTCAAGCGGCCAGAAGGCTCACGCACAGCTCAGTCCCGCCCGCAGTTTAGCCCAATGCTGGAGGCCTCCCGGCAGAGCATCGGGCCGGCTGTGAGATGAGTGACGTTTAGCAGCCCCGCCAAAATGGCTTCCAGAGGCTCAAATTCATCTGTCTGCTACATCGGGCCTCAACTCCCGAGTGTCTGAAGTTCTGTGCGCGCGTGTGCGCAGTCAAATGCCTTAATCTGCACCTGCAGCTTTGGCTATTTGCATGAGCAATTTGCCTGTTAGATGCATAATTTGTCCTTTCCATATACACTTGTGATAATTACACAGGCAAATTAGACATACCACTGGATATCGTTTTTACACATGCACAATTTACAGAATCCTCAGCTCATTAATTTCTTAGCAAACTCAGTACTCATTTCTTCCTTTTAATAGCAACAGCACCAGGAAAAAGGTGTGCCAGGCCCACCCAACAAACTGGAAAATCTAGATTCTATAGACTGAGAGGCATAGAAGGTTCTGCAGTTCCAGTTCTCTTCTCCTTCCAGCTAGAAGCAACAGAACAAAGAGAAGGATATTGCCATCATAAAGGAGTAATGCAATGTTTTTAAGGTAATAAAATAACTTCCTTCCACCAATAACACCCCCAATAGGAAGAAAAAGTTTCCAAGATCTGTGTGTAGTAGCCATTGTTATGTAAAGTTGTGGTGCAGGGCTATAAAGACAAAACAATATCCTCCATTTTGGAAGGCTGGGTTCTGGAGAACAGAATGGATGGCAGCTGGCTGTTGTTAACAGCAGGTGTTTATTGGTATATTGTTCATTGACAAACAAAAATCTTAATTAACACAGTTTGTTTCCCCAGTGGTGCTACTTGCCCTTTGAGTACACAGAATTCAGCTGAACTCAAACTCAAAACTAGGAAATGAAGAGTTAAGGTGATACAAGCCTAAATCTCTGAAAAGCAGAACATATGTTAGTGGACATGTCCACCTCCCTGGCAAACAATTTTATTTCTGCCCCCTAGAGATGGCTACAGTGCACCTGTGCCGGTGGTCAAAGACCCCGCAAATGAAATGTCCACAATTCCACCTAAGTGGCTCAGAGGTGCACATTTTCTCTCTGTCTTGGGGAAACCTTCTCTGATTGGCAGCCCAGGGGAAAGCAACCAATCAGGGCTGCTGCAGGAGCAGAGGAAGGGGCACTGATTGCTAGTGGCCATTGCATGGGTATGCAAGAGTGAAGAGTGCAAAGAGCTTTACTTCCCTGTCTTGTGTCCCTGCCCACAGACTAGTCCAAGCTGCAGGCTTAGTGTTTTCCTGAGTGTAGAGAATGTTCTCTACCCCTGCCCCTCAGGACAGGAGGCAGGAAGGAGTAGAAAGAGTTTCATTGGCTTGGGGCTGCTTTGCTCTTCCCCTTCCTCTGCTCCTGTGAGAAGGGGAGGGTTCTTGTGTCTCTCCCCTTCTCTTCATCCCAGCACTAAGGCCATCCTTAGGCATACGAAGCATATGCAGCTGCGTAGGTCACCCGAAAATTTGGGGGCACCACTGGGACAGCTCTCGCACACCCAGCACGCACTGCAGTCTCCTTAGGCAGGGGCCATATTCACAGAGCTGAACATGCTGGCGCAGCACATTCTTCGTGAGGGAGAGGGTATGGGGATCTCTGTGAGGAACAGTGAGGTGGGCCGGGTGGCTCAATATCCTTTGTTGCCTTGTCCCTCCCCCCGGGGCTGCAAATGAAGCTTGATGTGTGTCAGCAACTGGGAGGGGGATTCTTCTGGGGGTCTGTGGGTGGGGGTGGTGGCTATGCCCCAAGTCAGACATAGGGGCATCAGTTTAATAATACTGCATAGGGCCCCATAAATCCTGAGAATGGCCCTGGCCAGCACCCCCTCTCCCTGACCTGTGAGTGGGGAGTGAAGAGCCCCAGGAACTGCAGAAGGAGCAAAGGTGAGATAGGATGAAGAACCAATGTGGGATAGAATTGGGAGCGGCAGAACTGATGTGGGGGCTGAATTGAGGGAGGTGGAGGGGCAGAACAGATATTATATTGCTTTCATGTCTGTAGAAAGTGACAGGACCCCCCACTTCTTTAAGGCCCCTTTTAGCACTAGCTACTGGGTATGGTTCAGGAAGGAGGGGTGCCATTGTAAGTAGACATAAAGAATGGGTAGGACAGTGTATGGTATTTGGCTTGTGTTCCACAGATTTGAATTGCAGCATTTATCCTTATACACTTCTGCTATTATTCACTATGTTAAGTGCAGCTGTATTGAATGATAGATTAGTTGGAGCGTGTTGGCAAAGATGTTACTGTGACTGATGAGTCACCTGTACCATATAAAGTCAAACATTCCCTTATTTCAGTGCTGATTTCTGTATGCTTTTTCAGTAGATGCACACAAAGGTGGCTCTTTGCTATAGGGATTGTCAGTAGTCTGGTGGTATACATAATAGTGGTCTGCAGGGCTTAGTGAAGGGTAAATGAAAGCAATGTCTCAGAAAGAATTCTCAGGGCAAGGGTGAAGGGGTGATACAAACCACCCTCCAACATGCAAAATCTGTGTAGTGAGTTCTGTGTTTGAGTATTGGCCAATTTCTGTCACCTGACCTAACTCCAAATTTGCCATAGTAAATAGAAAGGATTGTAGCTATGTCTATACTACAGCTATGGTGCTGCAGCTGTGCTGCAGTAGTGCCATAGCCTGTGCTTTCCACAGCAACAGAAGGGTTTTTTCCATCACTGCAATGTTCCCTCTCATTTTTTACATCCACATATGGAATGAATTTTGCTATGTGCACCAATATGGAGGTGATGTGTGGGATGGGTCTGAGAGGTTTCGAGTGTGGGAGGGGGCTCAGGTCTGGGGCAGAGGGGGATGAGGGCTCTGGCTGGGGGTGTGGGCTCTGGGGTGGAGCCGGGGATGAGAAGCTTGAGGTGTGGGATGGGGCTCAGGGCCAGGGCAGAGGGTTGGGGTGCAGGCTCTGGGGTGGGGCCGGGATGAGGGATTCAGGGTGTGGGAGGGGGCTCAGGGCTGGGGCAGAGAGTTGGGAAGCGGGGGGTGAGGGGCTCCAGCTGGGGGTGCGGGCTCATGGGTGGAGTCGGGTTGAGGGGTTTGGGGAGCAGGCTGTCCCCGGGCTGCGGCAGGGAGAGAGGACTACCCCCAGCCCTCTTTCGCCGCAGCAGCCCAGGGCCGGGTGAGGTGCCTCTCTCCGCCTGCGCGGCCCTTGATAGCCTGCTGCGCAGCCACGCATCTTAGAGGGAACTTATCATCACTTTAGTTAATTCACTTCTCCAAGAAGCGGTAACTAGGCTTGAGGCGGTAACTAGGCTGATGGGAAGAATTCTTTCATCGTCCATCTGCATCTACGATGGGGGGTTAGGCTGTTTAACTAAGTTGCTCAAGGTTGTGAATTTTTCTGAAATTTTCGCACACCTGAGTAAGGTAGCTAGGTCAAGCTACATTTTAAATGTAGGCAGGCCTCAGACTTTGTGCTACAGTGCTCATGTGTTCTGTAGCATCTGTAAGGATAGTGTGCTAGTACATGTGCTATTGGTGTGTTGGCAGGAGGGGGTGGCATGTACCTTAACTCTATATTTTCTGCTTTTCAGAAGTTTGTGTTCAGATGAACTCACTGTTCTGGAAGTGCATATGGCACCACTGGGCAACTGTAGTTCTGCATTAGTGAATGTCCTAGAGTTTTGTTGTTGTTATATCATTTTGTGGTAGATAGATATCATGTAGGTTTGCAGGTGTAACTGAGGCTAGGTAAAGGATGCTATGTGGTTCCTACGGAACCATGTCCATAGCTGAATCTCTTGATCCCATATCAGCTCTATCAGGAGACAGCGCCTCCTCCTCCCACATCCAAGAGACTGTAGAAGGGGTCCCTCCCCTACTGTCAATAATCAGCCACATGTCAGGACATAGGACAGGTTATGTCTCCCTTACCTACCCCAAACAGCCTGATGCGTTTGTCTTTAAAACTAAAAAAGTCTCCTGTTTCCTATCACTTTCCACTATTCTGGAGTGGACCTTTGCAGGCTTTGTCCTTTCCTAAAGCACAGCAACAACAATACCTTGCCCAGTTGTGTGAATAGCACACTTTTTTTCATGCTCTGGGCATCTGTCCTATTGTCCCCTACCCACCTCCAGATTTTCTCCAAGTTACTATTCAGTAAAAGAATCTTAGAATTTAGTGAAAATGGACAGAAAAGTGAAAAATACAAAAGAAGGAGTCTTGTTTTTGGAGATCAGGCAGTTGTTGAGATTAAAGAAAGAGGATGACTGGTTGGTTTTGAAAATGCCAAAGGTTCAAACAGGGTTAGCCAGTTTGCCAGTTACTTGGATTTTTTTCTTCCAGGTTCACAAAACAGAGCAAACCTTGAATTCAGGCTCAAGTGATTATGAATGAACCTTTCACACATTTATAACCTGTTTTAGAATCTACTGCTGTTTTAACTTTTAAACTTGCGGTGTTTGCACTAATAGTGAACTATAATGGATGTTTTCTGAGCTGCCATATTCTCACAGATAGCTGCCTCCTCTTCCCCTCCCCACTGCCACGGTAAATTAATCCCTGCCTATACCTTTTCAGGCCCTAGTCCAGCAAAGCACTTACGCATATGTTTATAGTTAAGCACTTGAGTATTTTATTGAAATAAACAGGACTGTTTATCTTAAAGTTAAACATGGGTTTTAGAGCTTTGCAGAATTGAAGCTTTAATGAGTCATTTGCTTGACAATTAATTATCACAGAATTTCATACAACTTGTCACTAGGATTATTCTGTCAATTTTTTTTTTTAATGAAATGCCTACAGCAAGTTTTTCTGAGCCAAAATCCAGACTTGCTAAATGGCTCTTTTAATCTCAGCTCATATATACCATATATAACACATTCATTACTGTAGCAAATATAACTGAGTAATTTAGATATCACAATCTGCAAAGCAGACAAGGATAGCAAACTGAGAGGACATATGTCAAGATCATCCAGGGTCATAATCAAACAAAGGGAAAAAAACAACAACATTCAAACCATATTAAAGGTGATTATAATATAGTGTCATTTGCACCAAGAGTAGCCTATCTCTACCTCCCTAATGGTTTTAATAGCATATAAAAGTCTATAATTTAACTTGCTTGAGCATGTTATCGTTCAAAAGCAAGCAAATTATGCAAATAAGAATATTATTAAAATGGTACTAATTTGAGTCTCCTAAGAATACAAAGGTACAGCTCAAATGTTATGTTCTCATTAGTCACACACAGTAGAACATGATGCAAAGTAGGTATTTTCTCTCTTACAAACAAAACAGCTTGAGCAAACAAAAGCTTGCCCATCAATTCACTGGAAAAAAAACTGGTCAGTTTAACAGAGTGGATCCTATTAAAAAAATTAGTGATAAAAAGAAAAAAAAGAGGTTGCTAGTGGAAAGGACACTCTCAGAATCTCTCCACAGTGAAAAACTAAGTGCCTATCAGCTGTCTCATTATTTTACATGAAATATAGAAACCCAAAACTTGCTATAAAGATAGCCTTGCTTTCATAAGTACTCCATCACTCAGTGCAAAACGAATGCAGGCAGACTCTCTGTAGCCTTAAAGAATAGCTAATTTACTTCAAGCCCTAAAATTAACAGCTATGACTATATCATTGCAATAAATAAGTAGGAAACTACAGTGACTATTATGTCTATAGTAAATAAGACTATAGACATCTACTGTAGAAAACTATGAGCTTGAAATGGCACACCGGTATTCCCTTACTCATATCTGAAAAGTGGCTCATTGGTATTCCAGTGGGAATCTTACTTTTGGGGAGGGGTTTTCTTCAGTATTTCTCTATCCTGGATTCTGAGCTAAAAATATTATTTTTTATTTTTGAAGCTGATTGTCTTATGAAATATTTCACTAAAATACTGCTAAATATGACAATGTTAATTTACTGAGAATTGTTGCAGACATTTGGGAGAAGTTTGTGCAGATGTTCAAAAATAAATAGAAAATTATTATTTTAGGAAGAAAAAGTAATGGATTTAGCACATCCCAGAAAAAAATGAAAATCTTTTGTTCGCTAGTTTTGCTTTCTTGGCTTATGCTATTGCACAACAGGTGCTGTGGTGTTATTTCAATATTAATGACTACTTGCCTCACCATTCTTTTTATGTGAATTAATGAGAAAAATACATGGAAAGAGTTACAAGGCCTCTTTAGAATGATGTTCTTTCTTTCTTAAATGTGATTGCAAATGCAGAGGATCTGCTCCAGAGCCCCATGGAACAGCTCCAGAATGGAAGAGGTTCCACAGGCTAGTATAGACTATCAAGTATTTTGCCTTTTCATCCTGTCTTTGAACTAAAGGCACATCCCTCTTGTTTGTTGTCATTCCCAGAAGAATAACTCTCCATAGATACGCTTCTGGGAGTAGCATCACATCATCTGCGGGCCACGTGACATCCTTTGGAGATATAATGCCTTCCATAGAGTTGGCATGCTATACCAGGGCAGGGCCACAGGATATTTCCACTGTGGTTAGTGGGAAAGTTTAGAGCAGGTCCTATTTCCAATAATTAATTTTTAACTCAGTTAATCAACCTCTGGCATCAATCGTATTTATTTAATATAAGTATAGCGTTATATGAGTGCTAAGTATTAATAATAAAGTTGTGACCAGTCTAGGCAAATTACACTGGTGTATGCAGGTCTGCTGTCACATCAAAGGCAGTAATAACCCTTAGCATGTATTCTAACACAAACAATTACATTACGGTGAAGTTAAGGTTGCAGGCACATAGCAGAATGAATGTTGCCCTTTCACAACAAACCTCGGATAACTACCATATCCTTGCATGGTGTCAAGTATCAGGGGGTAGCCGTGTTAGTCTGTATCTACAAAAACAACAAGGAGTCTGGTGGCACTTTAAAGACTAACAGATTTATTTGGGCATAAGATTTATTTGTCCAAATAAATCTGTTAGTCTTTAAAGTGCCACCAGACTCCTTGTTGTTACCATATCCTTAATTATCCTAGTAGAGTTAAGACAGTATTGTATTCTCAGATAGATTTAAATATATTCAGGAAGATTTTGTGTTTAGCTGGGTATCTTTAAGTGAGAGAAGTCAGTTAAAGAAGTGCTGTTGAAAATATTTATGCACCAGTTGTCCAATTCTAGTTCATTAATATCTGGCCTGGAAGGTTATTTGCAGTTGTTTTCTGTGGGTAAATACCAGTATAATAAGGGCCACTGATGATGACTTTAGACATCTGTAACTGCTAGCCCATGGAGATTGGAGAAATCATACTATAAATTATTTCTGTTTTGTTGTATGACTCAGTCATGCATTTATGCACGCAAACCTTGTTTTTAAAATTATTTCTTACTACTTAAGAAAATATGTCATTTTAATTAAGAATTCACACCATGTTTCTCCATTTAAACTTTTAAAAAGAGGACCAGAGCACATTTCTGCTTTATATTTTAAAGTGGTTTTCCCTGTGTGCACCTTGACAGAATGTAACATAGTATTTGGATGTGTATGGAAAGTGAATTGTTTATGGAGTACATCTTAAAGTATGTTTATTACAGTTATTCTTCAGGGAACCCAATTTCTAATATATGGTTATAACCACTTTATTTGCACTTCCTGATTACTATTCATTGTAATGGCATGCTGTGTCTCCCTACAGCTGTGAGTTTTGGCTTTTGTTGTCTCTGCTGATGCAGAGTTAATATTCTGGTGGTTATCTGAGGGTGAGTGTAGCTTTTTGTGAAAATGCAGTTGTGACACTTCCCAGGCATACTCATGGTTTTGAGAAACCTCACCACCACCTGCCCTTAGTGATGAACACTGACTTCCAGGTCTCCATAGACCTAGCCCTCTCTCATGCATGCTAGTGACACACACACACACTCATGAGCCATTCTGTCAGCATCCCCCTGTGTAGTATCCAGCCCCTGTCTCTGGACTGTTACCGAAATAACCAAGTAAGCTGTCTCTGAAGAGACAGTGTATGCGAAGCTTAACTGGCATAACTCAGGATCAGGTCACTTATAACATAGCACTGGAATCTACTTATAGTGAAAACAAATGTAACTTTATTTGCAAAGATTAAGAGATATTGAGTAAGGATAATACCAGGTTACATGAAAAACAAAAGGGATAACATGATTCTTAGGTCTAAACTTAATGTTAGCAGGCTAAAATCCTTGTCCAAAACAGTTTCTCACCTAAAGCAACCTCCCAGCGTCACTAGTCCTTCATGTCCAGGATCCAACATTCATGAATGCAAAAAACACTGTCCTTTTTTCTTCTCAGGGGTACTCTTTCCTTCCTCTTATATCTCAATAAATCTTTCAAGTGCCCCTTCTGACATGTAGCCCCAGATAACTCTTCTCCCCCATTGCTTGTTCTCTGGTGTGCTCCCCCCTGTTGGTTCACATCCCCGTCAACCTGTTTTTCCTGTGTTGGCTTAATTTACATGTGGCAGAGAGAGGTCTCCTGTCTAAGGAACACACTGTTTGTCAACTCTGTCTACCTTTCAGTAGGTACAGATAACTCCTTACACATCAACCGTACATATATCACGCAATGCTTATGATCAGTAATAGAGCTTTCATTTGATACCTTATAGGACATCCTTTAGAGATAAATATTATGATAGCAATGTGTTAAGTAGGGCGAGTTTGTCGAGCTCAATAGGCGTTGCTGTTAAAGAACACTGAACCCTTTGCAGTTGGCATTGAGGCTTTCTTAAGGTCACAGCAACCTTAACTCTGAATTTCTTGGCTTCCTAAATATTCCCTTCAGCTATCAATTTTCCAGTTCTGGTGTGTTCTGCACTATTATCTATCTTTCTTATTCTTCATGGTAATACCAATTAGGTGAGAAATTTCTAAGAAAGAAAGGTCTGTTCTCTGCTATCCATGAGATGTCAGGTATAATTAAGACAAATGGTGATGAATAGAAGCCACAGAGGAAATATGTCTCTCATATTTAATTCTTACACCAACTTTCTTCTTATATTGATATATTGAAGGTTGTTCTTTTTAATGTGGTTGCAGATTTGGACTAATTATCCAGCAATCATTGCATGGACATAAATCAGTTGTTCATCCTAATACTCTCATCTATATCTACTTGACAGAAGCTTCATCAATATTCCTAAACAAGGTCTTGCAAAGAACAGAATATTTCAACATCCATGTTCAGACTGTCTTGGGCAGGATATTTTTTTATAATTTAATTCAGTATAGTCAGTATCTTATTTGTCATTTGTACATATGTAACTTGACATCCCCCCCCCCACCCAATGTCTTCATCAGCAACATATCTGATATCAGGCCTTTTGACTTTATTTAGGATTTTTCCTAACTGGCCTTAGATCTGGGGTGTTGGCTTTTGTTTATTAAAACTCAGATGCTTGACCTGCCTCTGGTTTTTTTCTTATTACCATTGCAGTAAAGTTGTTGCCTTTCTTCATCCCACAGAGAAGGGACAAAATCTGATTTTAATTAAACAGTTCAGCTCAGATCCAGATTTTTTTGTAGCTGTCTCTGATAAATTCTTGCCCAGTACGCTGTCATCTATATACATGGTCTATCTAAATTTGGTGTAAATCTATGTATGTAACATCTCACCTCCAAGCTTACACCATCTGACTTACACCATCTGTTCTGATTTGCTTTTGCCTAGTCTACAAGGTGTCTAAGATCACTATTGCAGTTATACTAGCAAACCTGTCAAGTTAGGGAGTGCATGCCACCCCTGAGGCCATGGAGCCAAACTGCACAGAATAGAGCTAACCTTAGATTAGTTGTCAGGGCTATTTCATAACTTTCCCTTATTCCATGTCTTAAATGTCTGCCCCGTGAGTTTTCTCTGAGGGTCTTGTTGTTTTAGTTCAAGTACTGTAGAGGCAATGCCATTATCAGGGTAGACTGGCTCAAGGTGCTTAGCATACTGAAAGCCTCCTGACCTGTCTTGTAAATGGCCAGAATTTTCTCCTGGGTGGGAACAATTTTAACTTACTTTTTTGATTGTTCCAAGTCAGACGAATATATAGGCCATTCCCTAGACAAGGAAAGATGCCTTTAGGGAGGAGGCTTGTTAGAGGTCCGAAAGGGTGAGGATCTGCACTGTGAAGAAGACATTTCCATTGTGATTTGTATTTGTAGCAAGCATCCTAGCCTGTGACGCAGACAACCTGCACTATCCCACTAACCAAGAGACAAGGTTTTGGAAATGAATCTGTCTTACTTCAAATCTTTAGAGACGAAGAATAACTTATTTAATGAAATGCTATCTGAATTTCATATCCTGAAATAGGTAATACTATTGGCCTTGATTCCACCCTCTCCTATGTCACTTAGGTCCAGAAAAGAGCAGCTGTTACACAGCTTGGATGCTTGCAGGACTTAATTTTTCTATAATTCTTAGAAAGTGACATGTAAAAATTACTACTTTGTCATTTATTTTATGAAAATTCTTTAGAAGCAAACTGATCAGTGTCTAATTTTGTTATGCCAAAGGACAGTAAACTTTTGTGTAACACTTCATCCTATCCTATATAGTGGGGGTAGTCAATAGGGGGAATGCAGGCCAAATCCAGACTGCTAGATGGCTTTTGAACAGACCCCAAAATCATTTTATTTATTCATTATTGTTATTTTTATTATTATTTTCTCTGGAGACTGGATCTTGACTATACCTTCACCAAGAAATTTGGACCTTGACAAAAAATAATTGACTCCCCCTGCTATGTAGCTGAGCTCCATCTATAGCAAATTGTTGGTGTAATTTTTATCTTGCATTCTTTGCTTCCTTCCGTATGCAATGTGAGTGCACATTAAATGAAAGCAGTACATTCTGTGTTATATCACGGATTCATGACCTAAATGCATTATTGAGTAGATCCATTCACAGTACATAACCTTTATGATATACATTGTCATGAATATCTGTTAATAATTTCAAATTCAGATACATTTTAATGTATATAGTTCCCAAAGGATCCAATTACGTGTGGATAACAGGAATGTTTGTTGATATAAAAATATGTAGCTTGCTATTATCTCTCTTAATAGAGAGAGATGGTGGTATGTACAGATGCTCCCTGGGTTACGCAAGACCCAACTGATGCAAATTCGCACTTACGGAAAAAGTTCCATAAGCCAGAAATAGGATTTTCGAGTTACAGAAATTTTTGCGTAACGTACGGGTATACATTTCCGACTTACGCAAAATTCGAGTTACGCAAGGCTTTCTGGAATGGAACGATTGCGTAAGTTGGGGGGGGGGGGGTCTGTAACAGTTTAATTGGCACAAGCGTGGGATGGCTACATTACTCAGTTAGGCCCTGATCTTGTGTGGTCCTCAACTCCTCATGAAATAGTTGGAGATTCTTAATGTTATGCAGATTATCCAATACAATTGCTAATAAAAACCTTTCTTATCAAGCACTACACACCACCATGTATTGGGATGGGGAAGAAACGTTTTTAGAAGGTGCTTATCATTTTAACACTTTTTTCCCCTGTATGCTTCCACCTGTAAAACCATGCTGTTTTTGTTACTGTGGGTTCAATTCCTGCAAGATGCTGAGCGCTAGCAATTCATGTTAGATGTCAGTGGGAGTTGAAGGTGTACACCAGGGGTCGGCAACCTTTCAGAAGTGGTGTGCCGAGTCTTCATTTATTCACTCTAATTTAAGGTTTCACATGCCAGTAATACATTTTAATGTTTTTAGAAGGTTTCTTTCTCTAAGTCTATAATATATAACTAAACCGTTGTTGTATGTAAAGTAAAAAAGGTTTTTAAAATGTTTAAGAAGCTTCATTTAAACTTAAATTAAAATGCAGAGCCCCCGGACCAGTGGCCAGGACCCGGGCAGTGTGAGTGCCACTGAAAATCAGCTTGCATGCCGCCTTTGGCATGTGTGCCATAGGTTGCCTACCCCTGGTGTACACACTGCCTGGACTGAGCCACGTGTGAAAGCATCACAGTGAAAGGAAAAAAAAATCCTTATACATTTGTAAAATCTCATTATTTTATTTATTTAAATATTCTGAGTACCAGGGTGCTGCAATTTTACTGTTTGATATCCAGGAGAACTGGAGAAGGGCATGCATAGTACATATCTTTAAAAAGGGGAACAAAGAGGACCCAGGCAATTACAGACAAGTCAGCCTAACTTCGATACCTGGAAAGATACTGGAACACGTTATTACATAGTATGTTCATAAGAACCTAGAGGATAATAGGGTGATACAATAGCCAACATGTAGTTGTCAAGAACAAATCAGACGAAACCAACCTCATTTCCTTTTTTTGACAGGGTTACTACTCTAGTGGGCTGGGGGAAAGCAGCAGATGTGACACACCTTGATTTTAGTGAGGCTTTTGACACAGTGCCATGTGACATTCTCATAAGCAAAAAGCAAACTGAGGAAACGTGGTGTGGATGAAATTACTATATGGTGGGTGCACAGCTGGTTGGAAAAAAAACATACTGAGAGGAGGTTGTCAATGGCTTGCTGTCAAACTGGGAGTTCATATCTGATGGGAGCCTGCAGGGACCTGTCCTGGGTCTGGTACTATTCAATATATTCATTAATGATTTGGATAATGGCCTAGATCAGGGGTGGCCAACCTGAGCCTGAGAAGGAGCCAGAATTTACCAATGTACATTGCCAAAGAGCCACAGTAATACATCAGCTCCCGCTCCCAGCACCTCCCACCCACTGGCAGCCCTGCCAGTCAGCGCCTCTCCCTCCCTCCCCGCACCTCCTGATCAGCTGTTTCATGGCATGCAGGAGGCTCTGGGGGGGAGGAGCGAGGGCACGGCAGGCTCAAGGGAGGGGGCGAGAACGGGTGGATGGGGGCAGGGCCTGTGGCAGAGCCAGGGGCTGAGCAGTGAGCACCCCCCAGCACATTGGAAAGTTGATGCCTGTAGCTTCAGCCCCGGAGTCTGTGCCTATACAAGGAGCTGCATATTAACTTCTGAAGAGCTGCATGTGGCTCCGGAGCCACAGGTTGGCCACCCCTGGCCTAGAGAATATGCTTATAAAATGTTGATGATGCCAAGTGGGAGGGGGTTGCCAGCACTTTTGAGGATGAAATTAGAATACAAAACACACTTGACAAACTGGAGAATTGATTTGAAATCAACAAGATGAAATTAAATCAAGTGTAAAGTACAACATTGAAGAAAGAAAATCAGATGCACAAATTCAAAATGGGGAATAGCTGGCTATGCAGTAGCACTGCAAGAAAAGGATACGGGGTTATGAGTCCAAATTGAGTCACAATATTGAATATGACTAACACGGCTGCTACTCTGAAACCTGTCATTATGCAAGGCACTGCATTTAGCCGTATGGAGTGGAAATCCATCAACTTCATGAAAAAACTCGTACAGATACAGACAGACATCATCTTCCTTTCCAAATGCAAGCAGATGGACATCATACCAAAAGGACTAAAGGTAAAAAATCCATTACAATCTACATATCACACAGACTATGCTGAGAGACTGTGTCACACACTCTCAAAGAAACTGCGAAACCACCTGATCAGCATCCTATACAACAAACAGGGAAAGATTAAGAATGAGCTCTCAAAACTGGATACTCTCATAAGAAACCAACCTTCCACACAAACTTCCTCATGGATAGACTTTACAAAAACTAGACAAGCCATTTACAAGACAAACTTTGCCTCTCTACAAAGGAAAAAGGACACTAAACTATCTAAACTGCTACATGCCACAAGGAGCCACAACAGTAGTTCCCTTAACCCACCCAGCAATATTGTTAACCTTTCCAGCTATACTCTTAGCCCAGCAGAAGAGTCTGTCCTATCTCGGGGCCTCTCCTTTTGTCCCTCCAGACCCACGAACATGATACAGTTCTGCGGTGACCTAGAATCCTACTTTCGACGTCTCCGACTCAAAGAATATTTCCAACATACCTCTGAACAGCATACTAACCCACAGAATCCCCCCTACCAGCACTACAAACAAAAGGATTCTGCGTGGACTCCTCCGGACGGTCGAAACAACAGACTGGATTTCTACATAGATTGCTTCCGTCAACGTGCAAAGGCTGAAATTGTGGATAAGCAACATCACTTGCCCCATAACCTCAGCCATGCTGAACACAACGCCATCTACAGCCTCAGAAACAACCCTGACATCATTATCAAAAAGGCTGACAAAGGAGGTGCTGTCGTCATCATGAATAAATTGGAATATGACCAAGAGGCTGCTAGACAGCTCTCGAACACCACATTCTACAGGCCATTATCCTCTGATCCCACTGAGGATTACCTAAAGAAACTACACCATCTGCTAAAAAAACTCCCTGACAAAGCACAGGAACAAATCTGTACAGACACATGCCTAGAACCCCGACCAGGGACATTCTATTTGCTACCCAAGATCCATAAACCTGGAAATCCTGGACGCCCCATCATCTCAGGCATTGGCACCCTAACATCAGGCTTGTCTGGTTATGTGGACTCTCTCCTCAGACCCTACGCTACCAGCACTCCTAGCTATCTTCGAGATACTACTGACTTCCTGAGGAAACTAGAATCCATCGGTGATCTTCCAGAAAACACCATCCTGGCCACTATGGACGTAGAAGCCCTCTACACCAATATTCCACACACAGATGGACTACAAGCTATCAGGAACAGTATCCCCGATAATGTCACAGCTAACCTAGTGGCTGAACTCTGTGACTTTGTCCTCACCCACAACTATTTCACATTTGGGGACAATATATACCTTCAAGTCAGCGGCACTGCTATGGGTACCCGCATGGCCCCGCAGTATGCCAACATTTTTATGGCTGACTTAGAACAACGCTTCCTTAGCTCTCGTCCCCTAACGCCCCTACTCTACTTGCGCTACATTGATGACATCTTCATCATCTGGACCCATGGAAAAGAAGCCCTTGAGGAATTCCACCATGATTTCAATAATTTCCATCCCACCATCAACCTCAGCCTAGATCAATCCACACAAGCGGTCCATTTCCTGGACACTACTGTGCTAATAAGCGATGGTCACATAAATACCACCCTGTACCGGAAACCTACTGACCGCTACACTTACCTACATGCCTCCAGCTTCCATCCAGGACACACCACACGATCCATTGTCTACAGCCAAGCTCTAAGATATAACCGCATTTGCTCCAATCCCTCAGATAGAGACAAGCACCTACAAGATCTCTATCAAGCATTCTTAAAACTACAATACCCACCTGCTGAAGTGAAAAAACAGATTGACAGAGCCAGACGAGTACCCAGAAGTCACCTCCTACAAGACAGGGCCAACAAAGAAAATAACAGAACACCACTAGCTGTCACCTTCAGCCCCCAACTAAAACCTCTCCAGCGCATCATCAGAGATCTACAACCTATCCTGAAAGATGATCCTTTACTCTCACAGATCTTGGGAGACAGACCTGTCCTCGCTTACAGACAACCCCCCAACCTAAAGCAAATACTCACCAGCAACCACACATCACTGAACAAAAACACTGACCCAGGAACCTATCCTTGTAACAAAGCCCGATGCCAACTCTGTCCACATATCTATTCAAGTGACACCATCATAGGGCCTAATCACATCAGCTATACCATCAGTGGCTCGTTCACCTGCACATCTACCAATGTGATATATGCCATCATGTGCCAGCAATGCCCCTCTGCCATGTACATTGGCCAAACCGGACAGTCTCTACGCAAAAGAATTAATGGACACAAATCTGACATCAGGAATCATAATACTCAAAAACCAGTGGGAGAACACTTTAACCTGTCTGGCCATTCTTTGACAGACCTGCGGGTGGCTATCTTAAAACAGAAAAACTTCAAAAACAGACTCCAACGAGAGACTGCTGAGCTGGAATTGATATGCAAACTAGACACAATCAACTCAGGGCTAAATAGGGATTGGGAATGGCTGAGCCATTACAAACATTGAATCTATCTCCCCTTGTAAGTATTTTCACACTTGCTTCTTATCAAACTGTCTGTACTGAACCATCTTGATTATCACTTCAAAAGTTTTTTTTCTCTTACTTAATTGGCCTCTCAGAGTTGGTAAGACAACTCCCACCTGTTCATGCTCTCTGTATGTGTGTGTATATATATCTCCTCAATATATGGTTCACTCTTTATGCATCCGAAGAAGTGGGTTGTAGCCCACGAAAGCTTATGCTCTAATAAATTTGTTAGTCTCTAAGGTGCCACAAGTACTCCTGTTATTTTTGCGGATACAGACTAACACGGCTGCTACTCTGAAACCTGTCAATATTGAATATGAGTCTACAATGTGATGCAGTTGTGAAAAAGGCTGATATTTCGGAGTACATTAACAGATGTGTTGTATGCAAGACATGGGAAGTAACTGTTCCACTCTACTCAGCACTGTTGAGGCCACACCTGGAGCACTGTGTCCTGTTCTCAGAGCCACACTTTAAGAAAGATGTGGAAAAATTGGAGAGAGTCCAGAGGAGAACAAAAAAATTATAAAAGGTTGACAAAATTGACCTATGAGGAAAGGTGGTTGTTTCTTTTTAAAAGTGTGCATATTTAGTCTTGGGAAAAGAAAACGGGGGGGGGGAAGGAGCAAGGGGTGGGTGGGACCTGGTAAATCTTCAAATATGTTAAGGGTTATTACAAAGAGGACGGTGATCAATTGTTCGTAGTATGAAGTATCTCAGCCAATCCATCACTCCCCCAGTAACACTAACCTTCACTTTAAACTGTAACTCTGCACCCTTGTTATCTC